>NC_091834.1:15062515-16312515 GCF_037783145.1 Equus przewalskii | reverse complement strand
AGGAACACAGTCTCTTCACTTCCTCATCTCTCTCACTTAACAATGAATTCAAGGCCGAGGAAAAGCCACCTGAGATCCCAGGTCACTGTGCACAGAGCCCTCACAGCCCGTCCACCAACTACCACCTCTCGCAGTGTTCCTCAGACTATCTGAGCTGAAGCACCTGCTTGAAAACGTTTTCCAATCTGTCACACACCAATACTTGTGTAAAACACAAAATTATGCATGTGGATGTTGTAGCCATAAAAATCTGCTCGACGTGTCTAAATGTATTCTTTCAGTGTCTTCATTAACCTTGCTGTGAACCAGCAACCAATAGTTCATGCACGTTGGAGAAGCCTGGGGTAGGGCCTGCACAGACAGACACCCACCATATGGATCCTTTCCTTGCGGGGGAGGGAGAATGAAAACATGAGACATGACAGCAGGCATAAAGGTTCACATTATTTTAGCCATATCTACATATCATATGTACAATCTACATATAATATCTTCATATCTACATATCATACCTACACATCTACATATCATACTGACATATCTACATATCACACTTACATGTCTACATATCATATATACACATCTGCATATCATACTTACATGTCTACATATCATGTCTACATATCATACCTACATGTCTACATATCATGTTCACATGTCTACGTATCATACCTACGTGTCTGTGCATCATACCTATATGTCTACATATCATGTATACATGCCTACATATCTGCATATCATACCTACATGTCTATATATCATATCTACACATCATACCTGCATGTCTACATATCATTTCTACAAAATGAGAGTAGTCATAAATGTCTTCAATTTAGCTTCACAGGTAAGGTGAGGAAACATGGAATCCAGTAAACTGTGGACCCAACCGCAGTAAACTGCGGTTGCCTGAGCCCTGAGTGAACAAGGCCAACTCTGTCAGTTGGGTGAGCACAGAGGCGGGGCCAGGACTCTCCCCTGTAATCTCATGCATTTCTGTGCTTTCTTTTTCTTTCATTTTTCCCATTACTTACTTAGGATTTTATCTGTAATTTAATTTTTAAGTTTAATCAAATTTTAACTGAAAGAAGTTGGAAAAGGAACAATCGATACCCAGATTTGGGTAGTAAACGAATTATAGTATTTCAAACTACACTACAGTCTCTGCTGCTGTTAAAAGAGGGTTATCATTTCAGCAAACCCTGAAGAAAAACCCAGATCACTTCTTAGGTCCCCTTGTTCAAAAACATCTACATACCTTGGTAGAGACTTCCATCGGTGCCAGACTAGGTGATTTGGATCAACTCTCTCATGAAGCCCAAATAGAGAAGATGGGCAGGAGCTTTTAACACAAATCTCTTGGAAGGCCTCAGAGAACCAACAAGCCAGTGAGGATCACAAGATCAGAGCATGGAGGAGGAGGAGCACAAAGAGGTGGGAACGGCATCTGGGGCCAGCAGCTGACAAGCTGAGGGACCATGAGCAAACCCCCAGGACTGAAAGCGAGCAGGTGGAGTCTAGGCTGCAAGCTAGGTCTCCGAAGGTTTCGAACAGAGGAGCCAGTAAGTGTGAGGCAGAAATGAAAGGGGTTTTCAAGATGCTGAGGCCAGCTTCCAATCATCCCAGATCCCAACGGGATGAACATGATTCAGGATTCTCTCTGCAAAATCTGCCCACTTGGGGGCCAGTCCAGTGGCATAGTCGTTAAGTTCAGATGCTCCGCTTCGGCAGCCCCAGGTTCACAGGTTCAGATCCCAGGTGCACACCCATGCACCACTCATCAAGCCATGCTATGGTGGCATCTCACATACAAAATGGAGGAAAATTGGCACAGATGTTAGCTCAGGACCAATCTTCCTCACCAAAAAAAGAAAAATCTGCTTACTAGAAGCAAGCTTAAACTTTCTCAGGAAGAAGATAACATACCCTGGGCTTCAACATAACTCTGAAATTTTTAATAATGCAAGGTTCGCCACATAATCAAAACATGATGATATATAAGGAAGCATTATTTAGAAAATAATAATCCATGGGTAATCAAACAATGATCAGAGAGGATCAGATACACAGAATTATCAAATATGGACTGAAACACCTCTATTTAACATATTTGAGGAAATAAGACACAGAGAGTTTGCCAAAACCAGAAAGTCATAAAAAGAACTTTGGAGCATTTGGGATCATCCATAGTTTAAAGCAGTTTCCTGGGAGATGCTCTGTGTCCAGTCCCAGGAGCTTGTTGGCCATGAGTTCAAGGATGATGAAGCTGGGAAGCAGCAAAAGACCCAAATGAGGAGAGAGAATCTCTGATGGTTGTGAGGCACACCAACTCTGAGACTCAAGAACACTGACTCCAAGTCCGTGTGACTTATGAGTACACCCGCATATCTGTAGAAACACGTTTCCCAATGGCCCAGACTGCTGGAGAGGGACCCAAGGCACGAAGGCATAGGCTGCAAGGAGGACCCCTCAGCTCTTCCCACAGCCATAGGCACTACCAGGGCCTGGCCAAGAGCGAGAAGCTACAAGGGGTAGTAGTAATCCACAGGTTTTCAGCTCCAGAGAGAGAAAATTTAGAGCTTATATTTCATACATGCCACATGTATGTAGAAGAAGAAAATGAGCATTTCAACCACATCCCACTGGGGATCCCAGAGGTCTGAATCAGGGAGGCTGGGGCAAATCCTGGTCCCATCTCTCTCTAACAGTGGAGCTTGAGCAAGTCACTCCACTTCTTTGAGCCTCTGTGTGCGCAGCTGTGGAGGGAAGATGGTTCTAGCTCCTGACTCACAGGTTGTTGCTAGAACTACAAATAGGAAGGAGGAGCTCAACAGAAAGGGTACCACAGGCAGATGCTAAGCTCCAGTGAAGGGAGGTTATCACGATGGCAGATGGCAAGCATTTGCAGGCACCCTGAGATGAGTCAGTTGTAGAGAAACAGGAGTTTCAGAAGAAGACCCAGCGAAGGCAGCTCTGGTGAAGACTGGCATCCTGGGGCAGCATACAGGATATAGAGCTGTTCTGTGTGTCCACCTGAATTTACTATCCAGACTTTATTCCTTCATAAGAGACAGAGAGTTCATAGTGTTTGTGACTCCTTCGTCTATCAGGTCCAATGAGGTTTCTCATGCTGCTACTTTTTCCTTACAAGCCAATCCTAAAACTATTTGCAGATTTGAATAATCTGTATCCAGAATTACAGCAGTTGAACCATTAAAAATTGTGCACACCCTTTACCACAGTTCTTGCCTTCAGTTGGTGGGTTTTCCCTGGAATGCCAAAATCACATCAATACCAGAGTTTCTTTGCATTTACAACCACCTCTTTTTATGATCCTCAGGAAATATCCTAGCCAAATCACAGGAATGTGAAATCCAAGATAGCCTTGTTCTACCCTCCAAAAGCTACTCATTACCCATGGCAGGAACTTAAATATACCAGATGATTTATCTGACAAGGCATGTGCGAGCTTTGAGACACAGGCACTGCCCACAGTCAAGAGCCCGTGAATTGGTCGGAACATTGTATAAATGCATAGCAACGTCTTCCACATAGGGAGTAATTTGCAATTTATCAAGTACATTTGCAACATCGTAATGGAAATACCAATAATGATAAACAACCTCTTTCCACAAAACCTCTACGTGCTTTATCTCATGTCATCTTCAAAAAGCTGCAAATAAGTGGGTATCGTTATCTCCATGTTTTGAATGAGAAAATGAAGGTACAGAGAAGAGAAGCAATATGCCTGCAGGTTTGAAGGAGGAAGTAAAGACAGAAGCTCAGGTCTGTATTCCAACACCATGCTTTGTCTTCAATGTCACACTGTCCCTCTTAAATTTACCTCCACTGATCTCCAAGGGTGTGCATTAGAGATAGCCACTGGAATGCTGATTTCCAGGTAGTATATTCTGATGTTGTAACTGAAAGTTCGGTCTCTGAACCCGATGCCAATCCAAATAACGAGAACAGAGTCTTGAGTGGAGAGGAAAGGTTTTTACTATGCCAGGCACAGGGAGCAAAGGAAAGGCTCATGCCTCAAAAATTGCTAGCTCCCGGATGAGGAATGGGTAGGGACTTTTATTTGGGGTTTTGGGTGGGGGAGGGGGAACACGTAGCTTGTGCAGCTCGGTGCTTTTCCACCAGCGTGCATTTGGCCTTGAGAGGCTGCTTGCAGCAAGGCGTGGGGCAGGGGGTGGGGGGGCGGGTGGATGGTGAGATAGAGGATGGCCGGTGGGCGTCCTTCGTCTTTGTCTCGTCTTCTTGTTTGAGGCGGGTTCCAGAGCCAGGAGGGGAGTCGAGGAGTTGAGGTCTGAGAAGCCTCCGCTCCTTGATACTCTTGAGACAGCGGCTTTCCTGGCAGACTTCAAGGACACATGATTAGCTAAACTTTAGTGTGCCTCCAACTCCGGGCCACCTGGGCTTTTAACAATTTGTAACTCCCATTTAGTTGTAAAGCTCAAGGAGTCCAAGTTTAAAGAAACAGGTATTTACATATGAGTGGAGCTAGAGAAGCAGGAAAGGGGGTGGTGGGTTTTAGTTTTAACCTCATATACACTGGGTTCAATGTGGGGGAACTGATATCAGGGCTGATGTTAAGAGCCTGTAACAATGTAGGGGTGTGGTGGGAACGTTACCGAAAAGGGAAGAATGTCAGTGAACCACATGGGAGGACTTACTGTCAATCAGATTCCCCTAGGAGGACCCCCACCTGCAGGTTGGGGTCTTGGAGAGGGGAAGTGCATAGCCAGGCATCTCACTGCTCAGACCACCGCACTTGGTTGACTTTCTCTGCTGTACCTTGAATGTCTGCTCTTATACACCACGGCTGGCAGAGGGAGGGAGAAGTACCCAGCCTCCCTCTGCCCCAGTGCCTGTCTGTCAATGGTCCTCACTTACAGTTGACCAGTCACATGTTGCTCGGGTCCCATGTATAGTCATCATCCTTGACTCCTTCCTTTCTCTCCTTCACATCCCAGATCCCATCCATTAGCAAGCCCTATAAGTCCTTGATAAAGGACTGTCTCCACTGTTCCTGCTAGTCCAAACCACCCTCACTGCTGGCCTGGCCTTCTGCAACAGCCCCCAGTGGGTCTCTCCACACCCATGCTAAGGACCATTCTCCCCAAAGCACCAAGTGACCTTTCTAATGGCTTCCACTCAGTCAATAGCATGCAAACTCCTTCCCACACAAAGCCTTCCCTCTCAGGTCTCACCTGCCCACTCCCCAGCTGCTCCTTCTTACTCAGCCACACTATGCTTCTCTTTGTCCCTCTGCTCCGTGCTTCTCAAAGTATGGGGCTCAGACCAGCAACATCAGTGCCACCAAGGAAACCTAATTAGAAATGCAGATTCTCAGGCCCAGACCTGCTGAATCAGAACCTCTGGGGCTGGGGCCCAGTGCCTAGTGTTTTCATAAGGCCCCGGGGTCGGGGGGGAGGATAGCATCGCAGCTGAAGAGAGAGAACACTGCTCTAACTACTCAGTGATGCTCAGTTATTCCCACCTCAGGGCCTTTTGTGTTGCTATTCTGTCTATTTAAAATGCTCTTCTCAC
Source organism: Equus przewalskii (assembly GCF_037783145.1). NCBI lineage: Eukaryota > Metazoa > Chordata > Mammalia > Perissodactyla > Equidae > Equus > Equus przewalskii. Next base: position 16,306,962 of record NC_091834.1, on the reverse strand, counting down.
CAGTTTGGCATGAGTCTGACTCCCTCTCATGGGTCACTTCTGAGAAGATCTTAAGGATTTACTTATTTTCATGTTTGTTTCCTGCTCTACTCCACCCAACGGGAGTCCAAACTCTGTAAAAACAGAGCCTGGGTCCCGTTCCCCACTGTTTTCCTAGAAGAGCTGCTGGCATAGAGGATACCCCATCAACATGCGTAATTGAATAAATGCACGAGCACAGTGAGCACCTACTCTCTACTAAGCCTGTGGTGGACACCGTCACCCCATGTCACAGATGAACAAGCTGAGTTTCAGGGAAAAGTGTCAGCTGGCCTTAGTTCCAAAAGCCAAGCCATCAGCAAAGCGGGAACTTGCTCATCTTGTTTCCAAGCACTTCCACTGTGCCTCATGAAAACATCACTTCGGAAGGTTACTTTACATCTGTCCAGACTCACCGCAAGGTCATCAGTAAGATCTCTGAAAACATCCTGCATTGTCCCTCCTCAACAGCCTGGGCCCAGCGCTCCAGAAGCACCAGCTGCAAACAGCTGCAAGTGGTTGGAAGCCCTCCCCCTCCGTTTAATCCATCTCACTTGAGTGGCTGACACTAGTGTCCCTGTCCATTAGGGCCCTTAGTTTGGGTTACACAGTACACTTTAAGTCTTTGCCAATAGAGAAAGGACACAGGAAGAGTGTTTTACGAGATGGCATTGACTAATTGGTTGGACTTGGCCTGGTACTCAGACGACCCAGAATTCTGCCCAAAAAGTGTGAACATTTTTATGCTTTAGTCCCATCGTGATATTGAACTTTGGCTTATTTTTTCCATTTTTAACATTCCTATTAATTCTGCACTTTTTCAACTACCATTTTTCTTTCTTAACTTTAAAATCATTGACCCTTTTCAGAAAAATTGTCTCGATTAAGGTCCATCTGAGAAAGAATGACTTCAGAAGTCGCAGCTGTGTTCCGGGCACGCGGCGGCGCCCGACATTACAAACGCTCTGGCATGGTCCTCGCTTGCTTAGAGCTGCCCCTAGTTCTGCTGTAACAGACTGAAATCTGAGATGTCAACGACTGCAAACCATTTGTTCCCACAGTCAAGTATCCCAAATTCAAAACATCTGTGTCTAAACGGCCTGTGCATTTTCTCCATGTGCCTTACCTTTTTCCCTGGAACCAAGCCACTGTATGCCTTTCTTTTCTACAATTGAAGACAAATCGACAGGAAAAAAAATAGTAATAATTAGTGGTACCAGAAGAGACTAAAAGGTAAAATGACATTTTTTTCTAATTATGGCTTATTATGTCTTACAAAAGGAAAACCATGCATTCAAAATCTTGTTCATCAATTTTATGACCTAATTTTCCTGAGTTGTTTCAGAAATACTGGAAAGTCATGCAAAGCATGTGTAGAAAAATTATATACATAATTAGCTCAGAAAATTAAGTTTGCATGTTATTATGTGGTCTGACCAAGAAAAGAAGAGAGAAGACACAAGCTACCATGTTCGGACTCTGCTCTGAGCTCTGCTGTGCTACAGAATGCTACACTGGATTTGAGGAAGCTTTGAATTAGAAGGATGGCTCCTAACTTCAATGCTAGTGTATAGGGGCAGAAGGTGAGTCATCTCATCATCCTGTTCTCAGACTCCAGCAGTGCACAGACATTCAGCGGGCATCAGTGTCAGTGGCTGAAACTGAGATCAGTTCCTGCCAGCCTTGAGCCTCTCAGCCTATGGTCATGTTGTTATTCATGATCCTGGTGGTTGTTGACCTGCCCCATAGAGTTGAGTGAGGTTTTGGAGATTTCAAGCTGTTGCACGGACAGACACAATTTACACTTCTGTTCACGATGTTTTTGAGCTTAGGGAAAATCTCCACTTGATGGCAACCTCCCGTAGACCACCCAACCTCCCTAGACCTCTTGACTGCACAATGGCATTGATCCCTCTTCAATCTCAGCATTGAGCTTCTCCCAGCTAGACTCCACCCTCCACAGAGCTGCCAGGGCTCGCCCAATCTCTTGGGCATAGCCTAAGATAACCTTCACAATCTGATACCAGATGGCATTTCCAGACTCAACTGTGGCCACCAAGGCCCCCTCACTTTTGTTAGTAGCCTGACTCACCCTTCCATTCCTGCGTGGCTTCTAACCCTTCTCTTGGTTCATTTGCAATTCTCTCAGCCAGGGCTTCCTTCCCCCACTTAGAAGATCAGAGTCATCTTGGAGGTGCATTTTGGATGTCACCTCTTCTCACAAAGTTTCCGCTACTTCCCAAATTGGCCAGGGAACTTTGCCAGATGACAGTGTAACCTAGTGTAGGGCTTTGTAAAGAGAGCACTTGTTTTCTTGTGGTAAGAAGGTGACATTTGCCTTGTCTTCCTGCGGTCACTGGAATCCAGTAACTATACCTCCAATAGAAATGGAAGATTGATGGGATATAGAACAAAGATTGTGTGTGTGTGTGCAAGTTACTGAAGTGAGCCTGCATCACACTGGGAGTTCACTCTGTAGATGAAGATTCAGAAGCCCTGGTTCCGAAAGAAGTCCTGAGACATAAGAAATATTACTGGGGCTGCAGTCCCTGCCTTGAACCAGAAAAGAATGTGCTCTGGATGGAAACGTGTTCCCAGATGGGCGTGGTTTTCCAGGATCAAGAAAAATGGTGGAGCAAAGTCAAAGTGTCAGAAACCTTTGATGAATTGAATGCTCTAGCCACTCAGTGGGACAAAAGAGAAAGAACTTTCTGTGCTAATTTTCTTGGTGCCACAAAAGACTATGAGTTTTCAAAGATTCCCATACATGTAGATAAATGCATATCTAACGGTTTGAAGGACAGACGTTGAGCATTTTAGCGTGGAGACATATCTATGAGCAAAACTGGGAACTGGGAATGAAAGATAAAGGGAAAATATTTCAAAAACTAAGAATTGCTGAACATTCCAGTGATAATAGTAGTCATAAAATAAAGGATGTATTAAACTAAATTGTGTATAACTGAGGTTAAAACTATATTAGACATCACCAAAAGTGGCAAAGGAAACTCTAGATTTTCCTTCCTTCACAAAAGCAATTAATGACCTGACAAAACTGTCAGAATCAACTTTTACAGAACTCTAGAATCTAGTCAAAACTTAACAAAGCAAGAATCTCCGCATTGTGTTACAATGCTGTGGTATTGTAAATTTCCCTCCTACTCTCCCCCACGCCCCAGATCAGTGGCAGTCAGGAAGACAGCAGCCCACTCTCGTGAAACAGGTCACTAGTGCCAGAGGGAGACCTTAGTCTCAGAGTTGTGATTTTGTTTCAACCTACTGCTGGCTCCCTGAAAAGCCAGCACAAGGGCCTGACTTTGTTTCACCCGACTCAGAGCCTTCCCAGGGCTGCATCAGCTTCCTGAGTAGCATTTTCCAGAAGCAGTTAAAGAAAAAAATATTGGCTGCAGAAGCCTGGGGCAAGGGATAAGAGTTGGGACAAGCAACAGACAGATCTGAGAGGTAAGAGGTTGGAGAATGAGAAACAAGGTGGAATAAGGCTCTTAAAAGCCCAGCATATACTGGGGGACAGAGAGGCCACATGCACGCCCAGGGCTGAATGCATGCTTAGAAAAGGCATGAGAATACCCTAAGCTTTCACTTCTGGCTGATCTTCAGGGGCTGTGCAAACAAGAATTAAAGACTGAGGCAGAGTTGAAAATACTCAACTAGGTATTGAAGGAGTGTCCAACAGAGTCAATCCACAGACTGGGAGAATGTGGAGAGACTTCAGGCATGAAGGAAACTCTCCAAAAGCCCTAGCTGACCACTGAGTTAATTGCACACAGACTTCAATGATAACAACAAAGAATACAGATTTTACAAAAGAGTTCAGAAAATCATGAAACAAACAAACAACAACAACCCACAGCAAGCAGCAATAACAAATCAGGGATGGGGGAGAATCTGATTTCCAGAGTGGACACATCATAAGATTCACACTGGCCACTTTTCAACCAAAAACAAAAATTATGAGGCATGCCAAGAAGCAAGAAAGGAAAACAGAAATTAATAGAAACTGTCCATAGGAAGACCAGGCATGGGGCTTCTAGACAAAGACTTTAAGTCAATTGTCTTAAATATGCTCAAAGAGCTAAGGAAAACCATGGACAAAGAACTGAAGTAAATCAGGACGATGGCTCCACAAATAGAGAACACCATAACAAGATAAGAAATGTAAAAAGGAACACGTAGGAATTTTGAAGATGAAAAGTACAATATCTGAAATTTAAAAATTTACTAGAGAGGTTCAATATCAGATTTGAGCAGACAGAAGTGAGAATCAGTGAACTTGAAGATAGGACAATTGAGATTATTTAGTCTGAGGAATAGTAAGAGAAAAGAATGGAGATAACGAACAGAGCATCACAGACATTTGGGACACCATCAAGCATACTAAAAATATATTAGTGATGAAAGGGGGAGAATTACAGGGAAAGCTCAGTGGGATAGACTTGTAACTAGAATCCCTGGACACCTTGCTTGTCTTGGCCATTCCAAATCTCACCCTATCCCAAGAGTCTTGCTTGGGGAAAGCATATATTCTAGATCAGTGTTTCTGGATTAGAATCACCTGTAGAGTTTGTCAAAAATACAGATCTGTGCACCCTGTTCTCAAATAATCTATAGATTATATATGATATATATTCATATAGAATATATAATTGAGATTTATTATAAGGAATTGGCTAACGTGATTAGGGGATTATGGAGGCTGAGAAGTCCCATTATCCGCTGTCTGCAAACTGGAGACCCATGAGAGCTGATGTTGTCAATTCCTGTTTGAGTCTGAAAACCCGAGAACCAGGGGAGCCAATGGTGTAAGTTCCAATCTGAGAGCAGCAGAAGGCCAATGTCCCAGCTCAAGTAGTTGGGCAGACAGACAGAATTCAACCTTCTTCCATCTTTTGTTGTATGTGAGCCCTTAGACACTTACATTGTTTCCATATCTTGGCTATTGAGGATAATGCTACAATGAAGATAGGGGTGCAGATACCTCTCTGAGATCCTTTTTCATTTCCTTTGGCTGTACATCCAGAAGAGGGACTGTTGGATCAGATGGTAGTTCTATTTTTAATTTTTTGAGGCGCCTCCATACTTTTTCCCTAGTGGCTGCACTAGTTTACTTTCCCACCAACAGTGCACAAGTCTTCCCTTTTCTCCACATCCTCGTCAATATTTGTGATCTCTTGTCTTTTTGATAAAAGCCATTCTGACAGATGTGAGGTGACATCTCTTTGTCGTTTGATTTGCATTTCCCTAATAATTAGTGATGTTGAGCACCTTTTCATGTACCTCCCATTTGTATGTCTTCTTTGGAAAAACATCTATGTAGTTCCTCTTCCCTTTTTTTTCTAATCTAAAAAGACTGTGAAGAGTCTTGGGATGAGGCTAGATCATAAAAGGCCTTTAGACCATGATAAGGAGTCTTTTTCTCTATGTAACAATATAATAAGAAGGTCTTTGTTTACCATCAGTTGCATTTACATTATCTTTTTAAATAGCCACCAAGGTCTCTACTGTATTGAAATATAATAATTTAATTAACTCATTCCCTATTGTTGAGCATTAGATTGTTTCTCAGTATTGCTTTTGTCAAAACCACTGAATTTACTGATTTTTAAATCAGGTTGTTTGTTTTTCTGCTATTGAGCTTTATGAGTTTCTTATATATTTCAGATATTAGCCCTTTATGAAATATATGATTTGCAAGTACTTTCTCCCATTCCATAGGTTGCCTTTTCATTTTGTTGATGGTTTCCTTTGCTATTCAGAAGCTCTTTAGTTTGATGTAGTCACACTTGTTTTTGTTTCTGTTGTCTTTGCTTTTGGTGTCAAATCAAAAAAAAATCATTGCAAAGATCAACGTCAAGGAGATTTTTCCTTCTGTTTTCTTCTAGTTTTATGGTTTCAGGTCTTTAATCCATTTCGGGTTCATTTTTGTGAGTGGTATAATATACAGGTCCAATTCCATTCTTCTGCATGCGGTTATCCAGTTTTCCCAGCACAATTTATTGAAGAGACTGTTCTTTCCCTGTTTTATATTCCTGGCTCCCTGTCAAATATTAGTTAACCGTACATGTGAGAGTATATTTCTGAGTTCTTGATCCTGTTCCATTGGTCTATATGTCTATTTTTATGCCAATACCTTACTGTTTTGATTATTATAGCTTTGTAATGTAGTTTAAAATAAGGAAGTGTGATGCCTCCAGCTTTGTTCTTCTTTCTTGGGATTGCTTTGTTTCTTCAGAGTCTTTAGTGGTTTCATACAAATATTTGGTTTGTTCTATTTCTATGAAAAATGCCCTTGGAATTTTGGTAGGGATTGCATTGACTTTACAGATCACTTGGGTAGAATGGAAGTTTTATTGATACTAATTCTTCTAATCCATGAACATGAGATATCTTTCCACTTATCTATTTTCTTCAGTTTCTTTCATCAATGTCTTATAGTTTTCAGTATACAGATCTTTCACCTCTTTAGTTAAACTTATTCCTAAGTACTTTATTCTTTTTGATACTATCATAAATGGGATTGTTTTCTTAATTCCTTTTTTGAATAGTTCATTGTTAGTGTATAGAAATTTAACTGATTTTTGTATGTTGATTTTCTATTCTGCAACTTTGCTGAATTCGTTGATTTGCTCTAACAGTTTTTTAGTGGAGTCTTTAGGGTTGATGATATATAAAATCATGTCATTTGCAGAGACAGTTTAACTTCTTCAAGATCCTCCAGGCTCATCTTGTATTTTCCCTGCGCCAGCTCTATAAAATGCCATTCCTTCCAGGAGCACTGGTGCCTTAGTTCCTTTTATAGACGAATAGTATTATTGGAGAAGTCTCTAGTACCCCAATTTAAATACTATTCTCCTAAAAAAGGAAAAAGGCATCAGTGCTCTTTAGAAAATGGAATTTTCTAGGACTAGTGCAGGGAAAATACAAGATGAGCCTGGAAGTCTTGCAGTGCCAGAAATTAGGTACTGAAAAATTAATAAATCAAGTGTGAAGGCATGTCAAAAGGACACAGGAGCCAAGCTAAAAGGACCTCCCAGTGGTCAGGGCTTTAATAATTTGGGCAACAAATTAAGTCAAATAGGATTGGATTATAGCCCCTCATAATAATTTCTCTAAATCCATATCGATATAAATGGGTAAATGGGAGTGAGGGAACAAGTCTTCCCTCCAAAAGATTTCAATTCATATAAGTAGAAGTGACAAAGGAAAAAGAACATCCTCATTAGAATCCAACAGTGATAATTACTGCACACAAGATCTACTGACAATGCTAAAGTTAGGGGACAAAATGTTAGGAGAAACAGAATATTTGCATAATCACACAGTATCTCCCCCCAAAATATTTATCAATTAGTATGATGCTTTCGACATAGGTCGAGAATTTAACAAATTCTTTGAAACTCCTGTCCCCATAAGAGATGGGGATTAATTCCCCTCCCTTGAGTGGGGGCAGGAGTTAGAAACCAACGAAAAGAACACAGAACAGGGACAGCAGTAACATTACAGTGGAGAAACCTGGCAGACAGGCCCTTAACCGGTGATCAAAGTTCACATCACAGTATTAAATCATGTTCATATCATGAACCCCTGATATGATGTGATGGGAGGGCCACATCAGCTCTGTGGTCTTCATCCTGGAATCCATAGCCCTGGTCTAATCACGAGAAAACACCACACAAATCCAAAGTAAGGGACATTCTGCAAAACACCTGACCAGTGCTCTTCAAAACTGTGAAGGTCATGATAGATGAAGAAAGACTCAAAAATGTCACAACTGCAAAAGAGTAAGGAGTCGGGCCACCAACAGCCTTGGTTTACCCAGGACAAACAGGTTTCCCAGGATGTGGGACTTTGAGTTTTAAAATTGGGACAAATGGAGCAATGGGATAAGCTATCACCCTGCTAAGGAGACATGATGACTAAATGCTGTATGACTAATGACTGTATCCTGGATTGGAGCCAGTGGAAAAAAGGGTAAACTCCTGATAAAGCCTCTAGTTTAGCTAATAGTTTTGTACCAATGTTAACTTCTTTAGTTTAAAAGGTCTATGAGGGAGGTGAGGGCAGGAGCAGGTGGTGGTGTGGTTGTGGGGGCGGGTGCGCGTGTTCATCTCTCTGTGTCTGCCTGTCTGTGAGCGCATAGGTTGAAGCCTCGGAAATATTATAAGGTGCTATATCAGCAGGTATCAGTTGGATGATGGGATTATGTGTGATTTTTTCTTCATTTTGCACAATCGTTATTTTTCAAATGTCCTAAAATGTGTTCGCTTTTCAATAAGAATAAAAGAAACACATTTACTTAACGTATTTTATTAAATTTTTATATTGAAAAATATGACACACATGAAGAGAGGTCAATAAATTGTAAATATTTGGCTTAGTGAAAATTATAAGCAAATACTCGGGGAAACCATCAGGCAGATAAAGAAATAAGAGTATTGCCAGGATCCAGAAACCCCCATGGAGACCCATTTATTTTTGAAAGAAACATGGATTGAATACGATCGCTAATAATTTTGATTGTTCATGAGAACTCACAGTATCTATGATTAAATTTGCATTTTCGACAAAGAATGTATAAGCAAAGTTATTAGATTTAATATATCAATCATACTTGAGGTAAAAGGGTAGAAATATTATCTAAGAAAAGACACAAAATATTAAGACATATCTTTAATAGTCTCTAAATCCAAATACAGCAAGCTCAGATGAAGCATTTGACTACAAAACTCAAACATGGAGTTATTACTGGGAGATTTCCATTCTAATAATGCTCTTAACTAGTTAATGTCTTTTAAAACCTCTGAGCCTCAGCCTCACCATTTGCAAGGTCACACCTTGGTATCTGCCCATTGTGCTTGGTTGATAGAGAATAAATGCACTTTGAAGCTGACTGAAGCAGTAGTAACAAGAGAACATAAGTAATAAAATGGGTTGGAACTCAACAATGCTCACTTCTGTAGGCTGGAATAATTTTAAAAAGGTTTCTCTTTACAACCAAGATAAACAAACATGAACATCACTCTCTCTCTCTCTCTCTCTCTCTCTCTCTCACACACACACACACACAACTTGAGAATAGAAGCTTCCAGACATTCATAAAATAAATGTACTAAATATTTGCTAGATACCGAGCCAAGTACTAGTTATTGGAGACTTAAATATTTTAAAAACACACAAATGCCATCCATGAGTTCATAGTCTCATCAGGATGAAATAAATTTATTTTATAATGCATTAAAAATCTTCAAGACAGCGATATTCACTCAATATGATCAACTTAGAAGCGGCAACGAATTCTCCCAGTGGTGAGGAAGAAGCAGAAGGAGCTGAAGACAGTGAGCCCATTGAGATCAGGAAACATCTCACCCACCTTTATATCCCCAGAGCTGGTAGGAGATGCTAGCACACTTCTGTGAATTCAACAAGGGTCTGCAGGACACACAGATGGAGGCAAATGCACAAAGCATCATAGTTGAATAGAACTCCATTGTATCAGTCGAAAGTCTCTAGCCCTGGATCTCTGTGGCTTAATAAAAAGGATGTCTTTCTCACCTACAGATCCCCATATGGGTCAGGCAACTTTCCAGGGCATCTCTCCTCCACGTGACAATTGGTGTCCGGATGGCTTCATTTTTGTACCATCATCATCTAACACGTGCTTCCAGTTCTTTGTGGAAGGGGAGGAGAGCCAGAGGGTTATGTGCCAGCTCTTAAATACTTCAGTACTGAAGTGAAATACATCACTTCTGCTCAGAGCCTATTGCCCGGAAATAGGGACATGATCGTCCTTCATTTCACTGCCAGGGGCCTGGGAAACAGACAAGAATTATATATCCATTCAGCCATAAATGTCTCGGGCACAAGCAAATATAATGATGTGGAGGTGTGACCCAGTGTACTGGTCAGAGAAGGCTAAGTAATTCAATATGGCTAGTTCATAGGGTGCTCATAGGGTCAAAGACTTATGAGAAACAAGCCTGCGGAAGAAGACAAAGCAAAGAATGCAGAGCCTGAGAAGCACGGTAAGAGCTGAGACTTTTATCTGGTAGATAACATGAGGTTAATGAAGGGCTTTATGCAGGGATGTGGACTGATAAACAGTCCAGACATGGTGTCACTCTGGTTCAGAATTTCCTGACACCTTGGACATTCAGTGTTTCATGATAAGAGGCAGGGGTGGATGGCAGAATGACTCACCTCTCCTGTTCTCACCCCTTGCTTTCCTAGGATAAACCCAACATAGTCATGACATTTGCTGGATATTCTTGGCTTCAGTTTGCTTGGGTTTATTTTACGACTTTTGCATCTCTGTTCATAAATGCTGTGCTGGTCTAAGGTCGTCAGTAACATTGCCAACCCAACATCAAATTTCTATCTTTATTGTACTTAATCTATTGGTATTGTTTGACTCATAGACCAACGCCTCCTCTTGAACACAATTTTTCATCGTGATTCCAGGGCTCCACTCATTCTTGGCTTTCCTTCTGCTCCAAGTGTCACTCCTTCTCAATCTCTCCTGTGCATTCCTCTTTTCTTCCTGAGCTCTAACTGTTGGAGTGCCCAGAGCTCCATTTGTGCTTCTCTTATACTTTATCTATACTCATCCCCTGGATAAGCTCATTAAGACATAAAATTTTAAAGATCATCCCTAAGTCAATGACTTTCAATTTCTCTCTCTGGGCCACACCCGCTCCTGAATTCCGCATGTCTATCCCACAGCCCAAACAACATCTACACTAGGATATCTAAGAGATCACAAACTCAACATGGCCAAGACAGCTCTCACTCCTCATGTCACCCCCTGCAAACTGTTCCATCAACAGCCTTTCCTGTTTTCATTTTTTATGACAACTTCTGATCAAGCTGAAAGACTTGGAGTCATCCTAAGTCCTCTCTTTCTCTCACTTCACATAAGTACATCCTGTGGGCTCCAGGTTCAAAACAGACCCAGAATCCAACCACTTCTCACCATCCTCACAGCTACCAGCCTTCTCCAGGTGAACGAACATCCTATACGACCTGTTATTACCCTACAACGCCCCCCCAACTGATCCTCTATCAGATACACCAGTGTGTCCTACCATCAGTTCTGAACAAATCGGCCTTAGAAAAAAGGTCACAGTTGGTCTATCCAGGAAAAGCAGGACATGGCAAGTCATCTCCTGTAGAGCACAAACACATATTCTTGCCACGCTGAGAGACTCCCACTCTCTCTCTTACTCTGCTGCAGACGCTGGGCTATTTGTGCATTCTTCCTTGTCTGCGCCAGGCAGGATTGAACCAGGGAACCTCTGCAGTGATGTTCTCTCTGCCTGGGTGTACTTTCTCCATACAAATGCATGGCATACCCCTCAACTCCTCCAGGTCATATCACAAGAGTTGTTTTTTCAACAAAGCCTGCCCCAACCAGCTTGTTTTAAATTGCAAAGCCACCCACCCCTTGCCAACAGCATTCCCAACAGACCTCTAACCTGCTCTATTTTGTTCATTTCGTTCATCACCCAATACACTATGATACCTACTCGGTTGTTATATCAATTGATTATTTTATTTCTCCCTGGTACAAAGGGAGTTCCCTGTGGGAAGAATTCATCATCTGCTCTGTCCTTTGATGTATCCTGAGCTTCAGGACAGTGCCTGGTGATACATGGTAGAGACACAAAAAATATTTGGTGAAAAGTATGAATAAATGAATGAATGAGTTACAGCTATAATTCTTTTTCATGTATTTGTCTAATTGTGTATCAAACTTATTGTAAAATCATAAATAATTTTGACAATTTTTCTTCCTGTTCTATATTCTGGAACAGTTTGTAAAACATAAGTGTGAACTTTTCCTGGACTTTTTCGTAGAAATCAGCTTTAAACAGTCTTGGCCTGATATTTTAAACTAATTTTTATCTTGAGTCTATTCTGTCTCAGTTATATTTTTTTCTAAGAAATTTTCAATTGTGTTCAATATGTTTGGCTTATTCTCGTAAAATGATAGTGCTCTCAGATAAATATTTAAATTTCTCATTTATCTTTCGTTATCTATTCTATTATTTTTAAGTAACCAGCTTTGAGTTCCTTGGATTCTCTATGATTTATTTTCTGTTTCATTAATTATTCCATCAATATATATTTCCTTTCTTCTAACTTTTTATGGGAGGTTATTCCCTTGTTTTATTCCTAACTCATTGAATTTGTTAATTTTTGGTTTCTCTAATATAATCAATTAAGAACATAAATTAACTTTTAAATACTGCTTTAGTTGCAATGTGTAGTTATTTAGTTATAATATATATAACCCTATTATTATTCAGTTTTAAGTATTTCAAAAATTCCAAAATGATTTCTTCTTTGACCCATGAATCTTTTAGAAATGTGGCGCTTTTTTCTTTTAAATGTCCTATTGTATTGGCATGGATATCTTTTAAAATATTGATTTCTAGGAAGATGGAACTGAGATCTACAGAATGATTACTAGGAAGATTACTAGGAAAAGGGGTAAGACAGAGCAACTTAGGCCAAGAGAGCAAGCAACACGTGCAAACTCCAAGGCAGGAGAAGCACGGAGCCTGCAAGGACTGAAGCCATCAGCGTGAACAATCTTGAGGAGTTTGGAGGATGGTCATGTAGGAGGATCCTGAACTCGGCTTCTCCCACAGACACAACAAACCTACAACTACCTGTGAAGAATTTCCTCTGAGAGAGATCTGGAAACTGAATGAAAAGCACCTCCACAAAAAGTGACAGCACTCACAGGGATGGAAGAAGCAGAGATACAGCCCCACTGAGAAAACTACACACCCCAGCCCTGGCGCTTCACAGCCAGGAGTTTTTGGTACTTTGACATAGCAGCCCTAGACATCCAGGAACAGGAAGTACCAAACAAGATGAACCCAAAGAGGCCCACATCAAGACGTGTTATAATTAAAGTGTCAAGAATTAAAGATAAAAGAGAAAATCTCCACTCTACTTCTGGATCATGAAGGACCTTGCAACCCTTTACCCCTGACCTCATTCTCCTGTCTGACCTCCCGTTGCAGCCCAACCTCGTGTCAGAACGTCATTGTCCATGAATGCCATCCATGTTTATTCAGCATTGCTTACATTATACAGAGTTATATGGCGCTCCTTACCAATTTTTATCATCACAGCATTTTGCATGCCATTCCTTTTTTTTAGGTTCAGTTTGCTTCTTCCTAGATTATGTCCTTTAGCAGTCACGTCAGGCAGGAGCGATTACCTGTTTTTGTCTGAAAATGCCTTTATTTCACTTGCGTTCTTCCATTGTTGAGTGAAAAGGTATTAGACATAGAATTCTAGCTCCATATGTAGTGTCCACTGACATGTGTGAACATTTCTCCAGTCTTCTAAGCTCCACGGCTATTGTCGCTCTGACAGCTGTTCAGTGGAGGTCTTCTCTTGTCTCTCATAGCTCTTCAGATATTCTCCTTGATTTTAATTTCACTAGAAGGAACGTAAGGATTTTTAAAATCCTACTGTATTAGTTTCCTAGGGCCGCCATGTCAAAGTACCAAAAACTCGGTTGCATAAAACAACAGAAATTTATTATGTCACAGTTCTGGAGGCCAGAAGCCTGAATTCAAGGTGCGGGAGGGCGGTGCTCCCTCCAAAGGCCCTAGAGAAGAGGACTTCCTTGCCTTTATCAGTTTCTGGGTGACCCAGGCGTTCCTTGGCTTGTGACAGCATAACTCCAATCCCTGCCTCCATCTCCACTGGCCATCATTTCTGTGTCTCTGTATGTCCGCGCCTCTCCTTAAAAGGACATCAGTTATTGAATTTAGGGCCCACTCTAATTCCAGGGAGATTTACTGTCAAGATCCTTAACGAATTGCGTCTCCAAAGACTCTATTTCCAGATAAGATCGCATGCTTATCTTATCTGGCGATAAGGTTCTAGGTGGACGTGAATTTTTGGAGGGCACCATTCAACCCGCTACACCTGTTTAGTACTTAGTGTGCTTCTTCAATCTGAGAAATCACGTTTTTCATCAGTTATGGAAACTGGTTAGCCATTATCTTCAAATGTTGCTCTTCCAAGTCTTTCTCTTCTTTTTCTTAACTCTTCCAGTCCTGTGCTGAAACTTCTTAAAATATCCTTCAAGCCTCTTAATCTCTTTCGTATTTTCCATACATTTATCTCTTTCAGCTTTCTTCGGAATAATTTCTTCATATCTAACTTTTAATTATGTAAACTTCCCTTCCGTTGCTTCCAATCTGTGGTTAAACATATCTAGAGTTTTTAATATTAATTATTCTATTTTGTAATTTTAGAAACTCTTCTGATTCTTTTTAAAATATGTGCATATATATGCATAAGAATATGACTATATATATGGGTTCCAGGACCCCCGACAGACACCAAAATCCACAGATGTTCAAGCCCCTTGTATAAAATGGTGTAGTATTTGCCTATAACCTACAAGAACCCTCCTATTTACTTTACACCATCTCTAGATTACTTATAACACCTAATACAATGTAAATGTTATGTAAATAGCTGTTATACTATATTGTTTAGAGAATAACGACAAGAAAAAAGTCTATGTGTTCAGTACAGATGCAATCATCGTAGGCCTTTCAATCCGCATTGATTGAATCCACAGACACAGAACCTGCGGATACAGAGGGCTGACTGTATATATCCGTAAAGATTCAAATCCTTATTTTATGTCTTTAAGCATTTTCAACATACTTATTTTATATTAGCTGTCAGAGTATCATTTAATGACCTCTAGTGTTGGGAATTCTAATTTTGTTGTTGACTGCATCAGCTGATTGACTCATGGTAGGTTAATTTTTATTCATGGGCTCTTTATATTTAAATAAACTTTTTCATTTTAGAATAGTTTTAGATTTACAAAGAAAATTACAAAGACAATACAGAGAGTTCCACATATTCAACACTCATTTTCTCCTATCACTAACATCTTATACTAGTACATTACTATTAAATAAATCCAGAGTTTACTTAAATTTTACTAGTTTTGCCCTAATGTCCTTTTTTTGTTCCAGGATGCCATATCATTCAGTCATCTCCTTAGACTCTTCTTGGCTCTGACACTTTCTCAGACGTTCCTTACTTTCGATGACCTTGGTAGTTTTGAAGAGTACTGGTCAGGTATTTTGTAGACTGTCCCTAACCTTGGGTTTGTGGGATATTTTTCTCATGATCAGATTGAGATTATGAGCTTCTAAGAGGAGGAACAGAGATGAAATGCCAGTCTCAACACACCATATCAGGAGTGTGCTATCCCTAACACACCATAACACCGATGATGTTACACTAGTTACCTGGTTAAGGTAGTGTTCCAAGTTTCCTCCACTGTAAATTTCCTCTCTTTCTCTTCTTTTCATACTGCACTCTACAGAAATAAGTCCCCGAGGACAGCCCACATTTAAGAAATGAGGAGTTAATCTCCATCTCCTTGAGCAGAGAGTACGCACATACATTGTTTGGAATGCTTTTGTACAAAGATTTGTTTATTCTTTCTGTCATATTTAGCATTCAATCATTTATTTGTATCAATACAAACCCATGGATATTTATTTTAAATTTGGGGTTAAAATTTAATACTACATCATTTATTTTGTAACTCAAATTGTACCATCTTTGGCCCTTGGGAGCTCTTTCAGTTGGCTCCTGTGTCCTTTTGACATTCCCCCAGCATTGCTTTGTTCTGTTTTGTTTTGTTTTGTTTTCGAGTCCTTCCTTACTTTCTGGTACCACAAGATGTTCCAGGCTCATCTTGTGTATTTCCTCCATCAGCCCTAAAGTCAGCTATTTCTCCAAGAAGCCATGGTTTATTTAATTGGGGAATCGCATTAGAAATCAAGATCTAAGTGCTGAGTGCATTCTTTGAACTGCACTGTCATTGCTTCCAGCCCTCACAGTGAACAGAGCTGGGAAATAAATATGTGTGTACTAATGTGTGATTATTTCCATGTCCAGTCATCAGCACCTGTGGTGAGCTGGACAAGAGTTCGTCATGATGTCTTGGACTCTGGTCTACACTCACATAGTTCCTTCTAGCCTCCCGCAGCTTGTCTTTACTCTCCCACTCCAACAGTGGGCACAGTTCTCACCATCCTCCATCCACTGACTATTTGTTCAATTCCAGTGTACGTGGACGGTGGTTTTAGCGTTATTAGTCTGTACCCTGGTGGGAATCATCTTTACCAGCTGAAGTTCAGCGCTACGTACCATTCCTTTTGTCTTTAGTCTTATCATTTCCACTCATTTTCAAAGTTACTTAGGTACTTTGCACCTCTTTTTTCACAGCCCCTTCAGTGAGGTTATACATATCATATGTAATACACTAAGATTCTGTTGTCACAGTCTGCATTCTGTCCTGCATTCTTCCACTTTCCTAGTTGATTTCTTTAATTTGCATACATTAAGATTCATTCTTTGTGCTGTAAAGTTCTATGGGTTTTCACCAATGAATAGTGTCATATATCCACAAGTACAATACCATACAGAATAGTTTCACTATCCTAAGAAATTCCTTTTCTTCACCTAACCCCTGGCAACCAGTGATCTGTTTTCCATCCCAATAGCTTTGCCTTTTCCAGAATGTCGTATAGTAAATGGAGTCAAACAGCGTGTAGCCTTCTCCGACTGGCTTCTTTCACTTACCAATATGCATTTAATGTACAACTATGTTGTGACATGGATTAATAACCCGTTCCTTGTGATCACTGAATAGTATTCCATACTATAAATGTACTACAGTTTGTTTATCCATTCACCTACTGAAGGATGTCTTTGTTACTTGCAGTTTGGGGCAATTATGAATAAAACTGCTGTAAAAATCTGAGTGCAGTTTTATATAGACATATGTTTTCAAATCACTTGAGTAAATACCCAGGAGCACAATTGATGATCATATGGTAGGACTATGTTTAGCTTTGTAATAAACTGCCAACCTGTCTTCCAAAGTGGCTGTAACATTTTGCATTCTCGCCAGCAATGAACGAGAGTCACTATCACCCCACATCCTCAACGATTATTGGTATTGGCAGTGTTGTTTTGCTTTGTTTTTGTTTTTTAGCCATTCTAAAACCAGTAGCATTACTTATTTGAATTAGCATTTACCTAATAACAATTTTGAGCATCTTTTCATATGCTTCTTTGAAATCTGTGTATCTTCTTTGGTGAGGTGTCTGATCAGATCCTTTGACCACTTTTTATGTTTATTTCTGTATTGTTGAGTGTCTGTATTGTTGTGTTGTAGATAAAAGTTCCTTATCAAATATGTGATTTGCAAATATTTTCTCCCAGTTTGTTGGTGGGTTTTCATTCTCTTCATAGTGTCTAAAACAGAGGAAAAAGTGTTGAATTTCAGTAATGTCCAAGTTATCAATTTTTTTCTTTCAGGGATCATGTTTTTCGTATTACATCTAAAACCTCATCACGAAGTCCGAGGTCATGCAAATTTTATCCTCTGTTTAATAGGAATTTTATTGTTTTGTGTTTTATACTTAGGTCTATGATCCATCTTGAGTTGATATTTGTGTAGGGTATGAGGTCTGTGTTGGGATTCATTTCTGCATGTGGATATCTAATGTAGCAACCCCATTTGTTGAAAAGACGCTCCTTTCTTCATTAAATTGCTTATACCTCTTGGTAAAAAATCAGATGACTATGTTTGTATAGGTTTATTTCTGGGCCCCCTATTCTGTTCCATTGAGCTATGTGTCTATTCTTTCACCAATACCCTACTGTTTTGATCAATGTAGCTCTACAGCATGTCTTTAAACCTGGTAATGTGAATCCTCCAGCTTTGTTCTTCTCTCTCAGAACTGTATGGGCTATTCTAGCAACTGCGCCTTTTCATATAACTTTTAGAATAACTCCATCCGTTTCTACAGAAAAGATTGCTGGAGTTAGTGAGATTGCATTGAAACTACAGATGAAATTAGAAAGAATTGATGCTTCAACAATATTGATTCTTCCAATCCATGGATACAGAATATCATCCCATTTATTTAGAGCTTTTGTTCTTCTTTCTCTAGTTTCCTAAGAGGGAAACTTTGGTTATTGATTTTCTTCTTTCTTCTTTTCTAACATATGCATTCAGTTTTATCAATTTCCCTCTAAGTTCTTCTGTAGCTGCATCCCACAAATTATGAAAAGTCGTGTTCTCATTTTTATGTAGTTTAATTTTTAAAAATTTCATTTGAGACTTTTTTTGATCCATGGATTATTTAGAAATGTGTTGTTAAATCTCCACGTATTTGGGTATTTCCCAGCATTTTTCTGTTATTGATTTCTTGTTTAATTCTATTGTATCTTGAGAATGTATTTTGTATAATTTCTATTCTTTCTGACTTTTTTAATGTGCTTTTGACTAAGAATGTGGTCTATCTCAGTGAATATTCCCTGTGCATTGGAGAAGAATGTTTCCTCCCGTTGTTGGATGATGTGTTCCATAAATACCAATTGGCCAGGTTGATTGATAGCACAGTTCAGCTAATATGTCTCCTTACTGATTTTCTGCTCACCTGATCCATACATTACTTTTAGAGGGGGGCTGAAGAGCAAACTACAATAGTAGATTTCTCTATTTCTCATTTCAGGTCTATCTGTAATTTTTATTCCTTTTCCTTTAAAGATAAGATTATTCTTTCCCTACTTCTTTCAAAATTTTCTCTTTGGTTTTGGCTTTCTGCTATCTGAATGTGATATGACTAGCTTCTTGGATCTGTGGTTTATTATCCATCATTAATTTTAGGAAGTTGTTAGCTATGATATCTTCAAATATTTCCTCTGCTCCATTCTCTTTTCTTTCTCCTTCTGGTATTCCAGTTATGTGTATGTTGCAATGTTTTATATTATCCCACGGTTCTTGGAAATTGTGTTCTGTATATTGTTATTGTTAGTAGTATTATTATTATTCCTCTTTCTCTTTGCACTCCACTTTGGGAAGTTTCCATCGAACTGTACCAAAGGGCAACAGTCCTTTTCTTGGTTGTAGTAAGCCTAGCAATGAGTCCATCAAAGACCTTCTTCTTTTCTGTTACTGGGGGGTTTTTATTTCCAGTATTTCTTTTTGATACATTTTTATAGTATCCATTTCTCTTCTGAAATTACCCCCTCTGGCCTTGAAAATTGTCTTTTTTTTTTAACTCTTCACGCAGTTACTTTAAATTCCCTGTATAATAATCCCAATAACTGTGTCATACAAGAGTCTGGCTCTTATGATTATTTTGTCTCTTCATACTGCTGGAGGTTTTTTTGTTGTTTTTTCCTTTGTTTTGCCTTTTGCCATATCTCGTAAATTTTTTATTGAAAGCCAGACATGATGCATAGGGTAATAAGTATCGAGGTAAATACACCTTGTTGTAGAGATTATCTGGCTAGGAGTTAGCATGCTTTTAATGTTTGTTGTAGGCACAACCCTCAGAAAGAACCAATCTTATCAATGCCTTGATTTCAGATATTTCATCTGCAGAACTATAAGACAATAAATTTCTGTTGCTTTATCCCACTTAGTTTATAGTATTTCGTTACAGCAACCCTAGGAAACTAATACAGGTTCCTAGAAGAAAAGTATGCAAAAGTGTGGGTGCCCCATTGCTGTGGCCCCAGCACCATCTCACTTTTACACCTAGTCTGCCCTTGACCTCCAAAATAGTGAAAGTTATTAGCTAAGTGTTTCTACCAGTTTATGGCATCAAGCGGCTTCTGCTCCAGGTAAGCAGATCTCATCTGCTGCATCTCTCCGGATGTGACTGCTTCTCCAGACTTCAGGAGGACAGTTTACCCTGTGACCCCACTTCTCTGATGGGTTTGAGAAAGGTTGATTTTTCTTTCTTTTTTTTGTTGTTGTTATAAGGATGTCAGTCACGACTCTGAGGCTCTGCATGTTGGAGGTAAAACTGGAAGTGACTTGGCATATTTTTCAAGTCCTCTATAGTGAGTTGATGTTCAGCAAGTCTAGTTTTTCTGTGAGAATGCCTTGTGTCCTGAACTCCAGAGAAGTTTTTGCATTGGCTACTTCTGAGAGGTTCAAGAGTCCCAAGTTTCTGTTAATTCTCATTTTGACGATCCTGGACTGCTTGGAAGTACAAACTCAATGCATGCGAAGTCCAGCCAGGGTCAAACAGCCTCAGTGGAACTTCTTCTTCACCCCAAGTCTAAGCAGAGACAGACAAGGAGTGTATTGGAATTATTTAAGCAATCAGTTATACTCTTTTGTATCCAAAGTGCCTAGTTCACTGCAACTTGAGTCCTCAAAAAAATGCAGGGTGAATGAATGAAGAAATGTTTGGATAAAGAAACAGTCCATGTTTACTCTTCCCAAAGTAAGAGTTACTGAATGGTTACTGAATAATCTAACTTGAACGAACTCACAGGCACAGGGCTGTTGTGTTTGCATTAGGCAAAGCCCGCCAGATGCACTGGGTGGGCATCACATTGGAAGAGTGACAGTGACCCATTGGTGAGGGGATGGTGAGGGGATGTGAGGGCCTGATAGACTCAGTGTGTAGCACAGAAGGAGCATCTGAAGGGCTGCATGAGGAACAAGGGGGCTCTTGAGGGCAGAGCAAGGTGTGGGAGGGGGCCATCAAAGATCGGTGCCTGCAAGCATTCCTTTCCACTTGGAGATTCAATGGGTGAGAATGGGAGCAAGCCCTGAATGTAGGAGAAATGCCTGTTAATAAAAGTGTGTGCTGGATATTACACTCTGATCTCTCAGATCCAAGCCCCCCTTCTAATCCCTGAAAACCTGATTTGTCTTGTACTATTTCAGTGTTCCTCTTCTGTCTTTTCACTCCTCCAATATCTGTTTAACCAATTCTGAGTCAGCAATTAATCATGCTCAGAAATCCTACATACTTCAACACTCTTATAATTGCATGATAAATAGCTGAACAAGCTCTCCACCTGCAGAATCTTAGAATAGCCATGGGTGCATGTCAACTTCATGCCCATTAGACTTTCTGCTGTAGGTAATACTGAACTGTGTGTACACTTTGGGTCTCACTCCACTGACTGACCCTATGGAGCGAGGAATTAACCTTCCCAAAGAGGAATCACCCTGGCCCCGGGAAGTGACATCTAGGCCCTGGGCAAGTGCTGCTTGATAAGAGTGTCTGTTACCTGGGGCTTTGGGCCACACTGGATGGTCTAACAATGGGGTTTACGATGGGGCATTTTGGCGACACAGTATCAGCTTGACCTCTGGAGGAGCTGGAGACTAATGGTCACATGGGTAGTCAACCATGTCTATGTGACTGAGCCCCAGTAGAAACTCAAGACACAATGCTCAGATAAGCTTTCCTGGCTGGCGACACTCAAAGCTCTTACAGCTAAATGTTTACTATTTATCTGAACATCTACATCTTGTGTAGCATTTCTGTGACAGATATATCAAGAGTATTAGTATGAATGTGCCTAATGTGGAAGAACCAGTGCCAGGTAGGGATAGATTTAAGTCCATCCTATAAAGTCATTCCATACATTTTTCACATTTTCCTACTAACTTTGTTACTCTCTCCCCACCCCTCAGCCTGAGCTGCAGCTATTTGTACATTATTATAAGCTTGTGCAGAACTATTAGCATGAGAATTAACTGATGGTGAGCCAACTCCACATCTTCCCCCTGCTTGTCATTTTTCATTGGTATTATATCCTGAGGAGGTCATGACCCAGTCTCCCAATACATCTGATCATCATTGTCAGTATCATCACAGACTTGTTCATATAAAGTAGCTGAGTCTTACAAAGAAGGCCAGTGTTACCCACATCACAGGACAGCAGTAGATGTAACCTGAAAAATGAGTCATAAGATACTAGTGTGTTACTTGAGTCCCATTCGGTCGTTAACAATTTGTCCAGTCCATCATCACAATGTGTGACCAAACGTCTCCCAGAGTTATGCCACTCAGATTTTCAGGCTTCCACTTGACTTTGTCAGGTTCCAAAAGCAGGAGTGGTCTTAGCAATATATAGCTTCACCCTTTCGGGAATCTGGCATAATTGAGCTAGAGACAATATTGTCTCTTGCTCTGAGCCCCTCTCAAGGAACCAACATAATATTGGATTTCTCTTGGGGATAACTTGCTATTCACTGCTTTACCCTCAGCTACTCTGTCTCCTTCTCTCCATTTGCCATTTATTTTACCCAGACTTTTCCACCTCTGGAAGGGACATGAAGTTTGGCCACTGTGCTGGTCCAGACCACAGGCAGCAATACTAGTCTGGGAAGTGCCTCCCACTCAGTCCACACCCGCTCATGTAGGGCAGGGTTACACAGTGCAGAACTGGTGGGCTATCTCGACCCCTAGACAAACAGGTGCATTCACTGTCAGCCCCAATGTTTCCAGATGGAGATTCCTCTTATTCCTCTAATTTTCACAAAGAGGGTAAAAGAAAGAATCCCTCAGGAATTCTGATATAAGATTTAATGATAAGGTTGTAGTTTCTTGTTGAGGAATCGTGCCTGCTCTTGGCACCTGCTGTGGCAGCCCTGGTCCTGGGACCACCGTATCAGGTAGGAAAAGAGAAAGCTGAGGTGATATGGGGAGGAATTTTACAGTTGCCCAGCCTCCTCTCCCTGCTCTCCAACAGCCCCCCAGTAAAATGGAAGAATCTATGTAGCAGGGACCTGTTCTTGGCCCCCCTCATGCTGAGTGGGAGCACACACTCATGAGGGCCTATGAGCCAGCCCTTCACGCTTTTATCTCACCCTGTTTTAGGTACCAGCTCCCATTCTCTGGAAAACCATTGCTCAGAGGATGACATGCAACATGATATGTCCATGTGACATGGTGTCTCTTCATCCATTGTTGGACACTATGAGCTATGCAGTGCTCCTTAATCTTAAAACATGCCATTCAGTGGTCCAAGTTGGTAGTGTCTCCTCTTCCAGTAGTTTTCTAGTATCTTGAGTATTTGCATCACTTCTGGGTTTGCAAAGCCCAGTCCAAAGTAAGTGCCTGCTCCCGTCATGACCATTTCTAGCTTCCTGAGACTGCAGGCATCGGTCTGACTTGCTATCGACGTGCAGGGCTTTCCCCACAGGGAAATCAGCCCCATAGCCATCTCCAGTCTCTCTTTCTCTCATTGGCAGACAGAACAGTTCTGGTTGGCATTTTGTGCCTCA
Source organism: Equus przewalskii (assembly GCF_037783145.1). Taxonomy (NCBI): domain Eukaryota; kingdom Metazoa; phylum Chordata; class Mammalia; order Perissodactyla; family Equidae; genus Equus; species Equus przewalskii. The sequence goes on along the minus strand of NC_091834.1, from coordinate 16,283,804 downwards.
GAGAGTGCAAGAGGAATATACCCACATTCTGTCCATCTCTGTATTGCTGCAGTGCCCCGATGTTCACTCATTTCAGGCACCCAGGTGGCCACCTCAAGTGAGTATGCCAGGATATCCATTTGCCAATTCCAATCATGTTCTGATCCCAGAAGGGAGTTCTTCTGATGGGCATCAGTATGTCCTAATTTAATGCACCTCTTAAATGCCCATAGTTATTTATGGGACTGTACCCATACATACAGCTCTTTCATAGGCCAGTTTTCCCCATCAGGCCCATCCATCCAATCACATGGCCAGGCCATTGGCCACTCTCCATGATCCTTTAAAAACCCAAATATAGGACCAAAGTAGCGTGCTAGTCAGTCCACTGAGCTGATTTGTCTTTACCTTCTTCAATGAGAGTGGCAGCATTCCAAACAGGATATCGTGAATTCACCTTGGAACTGTCAGCCATAAACCAAGCAGGTCTTTGTCGGTCAAGCAAGAGTCATTCATAGGCCACCACCCAAGTGGCCGTAAGATCCAGCAGCTCCTTAAAGGGTCCCAAGCCAGCCCTAGGGGAAAAGGGGCTCCCTGCTCATGAATGCAATGAGCATCTCCTTGCATTCCCTGCAGCAACACAAACCATTTCCATTTTGTTATGGAACTCTCCTGGGCATGGCCGCTTCCATTAGAGCATTTGTCCAACATCATCCAAGACATTACGGGTATTTCAGTTTTCAAGATTATGTCCTTTAATTATAAGGGTATTTTCAATTACTGTCTAATACCAGTTTAGTGATTGCCTCTCAAATGGAAATTTTCTGATCTAAAATCTGAGTGGACACTCACAGACATTGCCCTGAGCCCCGCTCAGCTGTCCACACAGGGCTATTGTACAGAAGCTCTTTTTGTCCACCAGGTGTCCTATACCACTGCAAATGAATAAGCTGTGTGCACTTGGGCAATCTTATTGTTTCCTCTTTGGCATGTCTAATCAGTATTTGTTTGAAGGGCATATTTAATTGCCTTCTGTTTTACAGTGCTGGGTAGAAGAAGCGCTCCCATTCAGGTGTAACATCCATTCTCACAATGTATTCAGGTGAAAGAGATGCAACCACTTCATATAAAGTCTGTTCAAACACTGTAATTTTCATCCAAACTTTCACCTTTATCATATCTGCATCCTTTTCAGTCCAACAGTGCATTAGACTGCCACATGGCAGAGTTACAAGAAAAGTCTCTCTCCACCCCTGACCATTTTACCCATTCATGTGTTTATGGCTTTCAATCCCCTGCCAGGAGTCAGGCCAAGGAGCCCTGGCCCTTTAGTCAATGCTTAGACTGATTGGTTTGTGGGACCGTCACCCAAAGCAATTCAAGTCCAAGTTTCCATTGTCATCTGAGCCTTCTGGCTTCTTAAATTCCTCTAAACTAGGGTAAATATAGCAGATTTGTTTAAGACGTTTTGATGTTGGGGGACCAGCAAGGCTTCCATCTGTCCACTCAAGCTCTGAGAGTGCTGCATTGAGACCTTTGCCTTCCCTAGCAGTGTTCATGTTCTTCACCCCATTTTTTCACCCCATTCTCTTACAAGTCATGCTAACTTTCTTAGCTATCTGACATTTCAGTATGACTTTCCCTTTGATAGCAGCCTAAGGTGAGCATGTATAGCTCAGATTGGCTGGAATTCAAGCTTGGCCCGGCATCAGGATCTTCCCCAACACTTTGTTATAATTTCATTTTAGCTACTGCAACTAACAATAACCAAGGAGGTGTATATTTGGCTTAGTTCCTGTTAGTCTGCATTTCCATATGCATTCAGTGAGCCAACCGCTTAGGAGTTGGAGCTATCATTTGTAAATTGCATTAGTAACTTTGACCTCCTGCAACTGATTCCAGCACAGCTGCATTTCCACATCATGGGTGACCCTGTGGACTTCCAGGAATCAAGTGTTTATCAATCCCCATGGCCTCATCTCTATTCTTCCCAAGCTACATGTTTCCATGAGTCAGGGTCAAGCTAGCAAATCCCACTTTTGACACCAACTATAAAGTGAGAAGAGTAGTTCACAAGACCACCCTCACTTCTGACACCAACTGCAGAGGTTGGGGGTTCCCAAGACCACTCTCAGGTTTTATAATTCACTAGAAAAGTTCACATAACTCACTGAAAGCTGTTATACTCATATTTGCGGCTTATCACCATGAAAGGATACAGATTAAAATCAGATAAGGGATGAGACAGCTGGAGCAAATCCCAGGAGTGTTAGAATGCAGAGCTTCTAGCTGTTCTCTCCCACTGGAGCCACAGGTAGCACCAATCCCTCTCAGTAAAGATATATAAGAGTGCACACACAGTATTGCCAACCCAGAAGCTCACCTGTGCCCTGGGGCTTGGCCTCTGGGCAATCCAACTGGGGTTGTGTAGCATCTACTCTTTCTTAGGAGGGATTGGAGACTAAAGGTCAATTCGCGGGTAGTTGAACTTGTCTACATGATCAAGCACCAGTAGAAACTCTGGGCCCATGCTCAGGTATGCTTCCTTGGTTGGCAATATTATGTGAGTATTGTCACACATCATTACCAGCAGGAATTAACACTGTCCACGACTCCACCAGAAGTGGACAGGTGGAAGCCCTGTGTTTGGCAACCTTCTTGGCTCTGCACCCTGCATCTCTTCCCTTGACTGGTTTTGATTTGTGTCCTTTCACTGTCATGAACCATAATCACAGTCTAGCAGCTTTCAGTGAGTTCTGTGAATTCTTCTAGTGAATTATCAAAGCTGACAGTGGTCTTGAGAAGTCCTGAATTCTGCATTGGTGTCAGAATGCACTCTTGTGGACTGCCCCCTAACTTTACAAAAACATAAAAGGAACATTTCCAGAAACACTCGCCTGCACATGAAGCCTCTGTAGGACTGGCCCTGATCTATGTGTGGATGAAGTCCACCCTTAGGTTGGGGGGCACATGAGGAAGGCTGCGGAGAATGACGTGGTCTCATCATCTGCATCCCACTCTGGAAGACAGAAATTAATCTGCTTTCATGATTATTCTGGGGACGATAAAAGGATAAATGAATCTCAGAAAATGAGAAAAACTCTTCCCTAAAATAAGTTTGACAACATCTCACATTTATAAACATACACGTAGAAATATGTGTATCTTTTTTCTTAAGAAAATGCTAATCCATGAAAATGCACATTTTGATTAATCATCAGATTAAAATTAGAGTTTAGACTTTCCAAAGAAATAGTCATGCCACCATATTCTCTCACTCTAGCTTTATAAATATCGACCACTTCCCAATGTAAACAAAGGAAAAGGAAGCTGTGAGATAACAAGAAGGAAAAAGTGGACTAAAGAAACCAGAAGAAAATGGCTGAATAAGAGAAGCACAGGGACTATAACAAGGAAAAAAGAAACAGTGCAATCTAGGAATGGTCCATCAGCGCATGCCTCCCAGCCAAGTCCAGATGATCTCAGCATCCTTCTCAAAGCAGCGCCCAGTCCCTACAAATAGACCAGACACAAAATGCCTTCACTACTCCGGAATTAAATTAATCCAGAACAGAAGGGTGGATTGTGTCCAAAGGCACAAAAGAGCAGAATGAGTTCCATTAGTTCGTGCCTGGCATTGTGCTGGGTACATTTGCATATATTGTTTTAGCATCTTCAGACTGGCCTTTCCTTTGAAAGAAGGAAAGTAAGGTACAGAGGGGAATATGACAAGCCAGTGTCACACAGCTAGTAAGAAGCTGACATAAATCTAGAATGAGAGTTGGCAAACTACAGCCCACAGCCCCACTCTGGCCCCATATCTCTTTTGTGAGTAAATTTTTACTAGTCTATAGCCATGTTCATAGTTGTTTGTATTGTTTACAGCTGCTTTTCCAGAAAACAGCAGAGTGGAGTATTTGCAACAGAGACAGCGTGGCCTGCAAAGTCTAAAACATTTACCATCTGGTCCTCTTCACAAAAAGTTTGCTGACCCCTGGTCTAGGACATTTTTCATTCTGCATAGTTTTAAAGCCCTAGAATAAATAAGCACTGTCACACATACTTTACGTTTAGCACGATTTTAAATTAGGGTTGCCAATGATCAATGTCTTACTTTGTGAGAAGAGAGTAAAAGAATAAAAAACAACCCAAAACATTTCTTTCTTGCCAACTATTTTTTTTTTATTAATGTTATGATAGATTACAACCTCGTGAGATTTCAGTTGTACATTTTTGTTAGTCATGTTGTGGGTACACCACTTCCCCCTTTGTGCCCTCCCCCCACCCCCCCTTTTCCCTGGTAACCACCGATCTGATCTCCTTATCAATATACTAACTTCCACCTATGAGTGGAGTCATATAGAGTTCGTCTTTCTCTGACTGGCTTATTTCGCTTAACATAATACCCTCGAGGTCCATCCATGTTGTTGTGAATGGGCCAATTTTGTCTTTTTTTATGGCTGAGTAGTATTCCATTGTGTATATATACCACATCTTCTTTATCCAATCATCAGTTTCTGGGCATATAGGCTGGTTCCACGTCTTTCTTGCCAACTATTTGACCCACAAATTTATTTCCAGAAAATTAAAATTCTACATCCCAAGAGCATTTAGCATATGATGGTTCTAGAAATCGTAGAAATATATATCAATATGTTTCAGGAAGTCCTGTAGCTTGCAGGTATTTTATTTTAAAAATGATAACACTTACTATGAATTGAGCATAACCAATGTGCTAGGAACATGTTAAATGCTTCACAGGATTTTTCTACCCTCAGAAGAGCCCAACAAGTTAGGTATTTTTGCCTATCACCTTCCTAAGTGACTTCCCAAAGAAGTCATGGCAAAAAAGAACCCACATTCAAACTCAGGCTGTGTGACACTGGAGTTACCACCCTCCCCACTGGCCAAAACGAAGGTTCCATACCGAAAGACAAGGAAGCATGAAGGTGCAGAGAAATCACCCCTTGCTGGCCCCGAGCTGGCCCCTCACACACCTGACTGAGTGGCCCCAGAGCTGGCCCCTCGCACAGCTCTGAATACAAGCTTCAGGACCCCCTTCCCCCCCACCTTCCCTCTCTGCTACAGATGGAGAAACTGAGGCCTGGAGAGGTTAGGAAAGCTCCTGGACTGTTCTCCTTGGTGGCACATCTTTGTTGGCCGTGGTATTTCCAATCTGGGAAATCCATGTTAATATCACACAGAGCTCAATGATTCCACACCAGTGTTCCATGACAATAAGGTGAGGTGCCCCTGGGAAAGCCATTAACGCTCCTGAGAACCATTCTCTATAATAACAATACCTCACTGGGCGCCTCCTGGCCTTTGTTTTCAACACATCCAGCAATCTCAGGCCCCCCTGAGACAAGGCACAGCCCAGGTAGAGATGGAGGGAAGTCCACATGAAAACGCAGCCGAGAAACCAAACTGGCCACTCGGACCTCTGCTTTCTTGCTGTGAACTTGAGATCCCTCTGCCAACTACAACACAGAGACCACAGAGAGGGTGTGTCAAGGGCCCTTTTCGTTTCATTTTCTTGTCAGTATCCTGGGAAACAGACAGTAAACATTAATAAAAAGGACCAGAAAATAAAACCTTAAGAGACTAATTATTGTAAAAAGCTCCACACAGGTTCCAAGAATGAGGAACAGCAAGCATCACGTTCGGCTGGATAAACATGGTTTTATGTGGACTTATTCTTCCAAATTCCTTCTATATACAAACTCCAAGCGGAGCCTAAAACTTAAAAGCAGAGTTGTTTTACAACGGGGCTGGAAGCTCGTGAAGGGGCTACGGGCCAGCCTGGCCCGCCAAGCCTGGCAGGCGTGCGGGTTCCTACCAGACCAGGAGGCACGGGTGCCAGGCAGCGGCCCAAGCTTTGCAGGTGCTGGTGCGACAGGGGCTATCCCCCAAGAGGCAGGGAGGGTGGGGTCAAACACCACTTCATAGACTTCTTTCCACATCTGTGGCATTTAGCTTCTGTAATCTGTTTTTGCCTTTTTACTTTTAAAACGAAACACAAGCCAGGGAATGTTTTTTCCCTAAAAAGTTGTACTATAATGAAAAAGCTGTCCTCTCACTTGGTAAAAAAGAAAACAATTTCGTGAGCCCCTTGGAAATCATAAATAACACTCTTTCAAGAGGCTATGATGTCATCCTGGCTGTCTGAAAAAAGTCAACATGACATTTCACTAGGCATCAAAAACAAGAGAATCTATCTCTCCTTGCCTCAGTTCAAATAAGTCTCCCATAAAGGTGGCCGTGTTTATCTCAGAGTGAAGTCATGGTCACATCGAGGATACAAAGTGAACTGGACCATCAAGGCCATTACTAGTTGATTCAAACCAAAAGGCCGGGGCAGCGCCCACGTCATGGCTGCATCTGACTAAAATAGACTCTTGCGCTTTTGTGATAATTAATTATTCCATTGTCACCTTGGTTTTCTGCTGCAATGTGTTTGTTTCCTCATTCCTCACACATTTACTGAGCTTGTCCCATATTCCAGATGCTACACTGGGCACCAGTGACGCAGAATTAAAAAATAACAACTGGACACTGGAGGGAATCCATGGTCAAGAAGGAGATTGGAAGCCCACCAGGATAAGCCCTATGAGGGAGGCCCGCCAAGGAGCTGGGGGAACCCAGAGGGGACAGTATAGCCAGGTGGTGTAGAGAAGGCTCCCTGAACCCCTCAGAACACCCTAGCGAAATCCTGGAAGAGGACAGGAGTTAGCCCCCAGGGAGGGAGCCCCAGGGAAAAAAGCCATTCTGGGGAGAGGTGCATGTGATGCCCAGAGAGGAAAAAGCCAGAATTAGTCAGCTTGGGCAGTCACAACAAAACACCACGGTCTGGGCAGCTTATACAATAGACATTTATTCCTTACAGTTCTGGACGCTGGAAATCTGAGACCAAGGTGTCCGTAGATTGGTTTCTCCTGAGGCCTCTTTTCCTGGCGCGTGGACAGCCGTCTTCTCCCTGTGTCCTCACGTGGTCATCCCTCTGCGTCTGCGTGCTGATCTCTTTTTATAAGGACATCAGTCAGAGTGGATGAGGGCCCACCCTAATGGCCTCATTTTAACTTAATCACCTCTTTAAGGACCCTATCTCCAAATATTGTCATATTCTGAGGTCCCTGGGGGTTAGAACACCAACAGATGAATTTTGGGGACACAATTCAGCCCATAATACAGCCTTATAAGGGTTCAGTACAAAGGGCATGTGACAGCAGGTGGGCTGATGACCACGAGAGGAAAGATGGATCATGTCATGACCAGCCAAGTGTGGTGGTCAATGTCCCTGGCCATGGGGAGGGAAAGAGCCAGATTGGGCTGTCACATGAGCACCTGGAGAAGCCAATGGCCTAGAGACCAAGGGGGGATGTACCCACAGGACAAGGAGAAGCTGTGGCGTGTAGAGGGCTTTCTAATCTAGGTGAGGGTGTTGCAGGGCCAGAGAGCAAGGTAAATGATGAAGTGCAGGTGAGCCCAGGTCTTTCCGCCCCAAAGACTGTGTGCCGTTCTCCCTGGCTCAGGTGCTGAAAGGGGTATGTCTTCGTCAGCCTGACTGATATGACAAAGTACAACAGGCTGGGGCCTTCAACAACAGACATTGATCTTCTCACAGTTCTGAAGAATGGAAGTCCAAGATCAAGGTGCTGATTCTGTTCCTGGTGAGAGCTTTCTTCCAGCCTTATAGATGATGTCTTCTCACATGGAAAAGTGAGAGAGAGAGAGAGAGAGAGGAAGCTCTCTGCTGTCCCTTCTTATTGTCCTTTCTTATAAGGACAATAATCCCTTCATGGGGACCCCACCCTCCTGACCTCATCCAACTCTGATTACCTCCCAAAGGCCCCATGTCCTGATACCATCACACTGGGGTTAGGGCTTCAAAGTATGAATTTTCGAGGTGCACAGACATTCAGTCCGTGAAAAGTATACGAAGCCAAGATGGGCAGCCTGGACATTTGAATGAAAACTGAGACACCTGCCATGGGGAGAGGCACCGGCCTGAGGGAGAAAGCTATGCCTGCTTATACCATCACAGCATCTCCCTCAGGCCGTCTTGAGGCGTCCAGACATTTTCTGCTTGAGTTTCCATGCAAATTTCTCAATGCGTGGTCTCTCACCCTGATCTTCATTCTTCCAGGGTCATCTGTCATTCTCTAATGATCAGCACCTCTGCCCAATATTTTGCTCTCTGCATTAAGGTGAAGTCCTATTCCAGTCATTTGACTTAAATTAGATCTTGTGGTATGTTCTTGTCACTCCTTCTGCTTCTCTTCCTCTCCCCTTGAAAAAGAAAGAGGATAGATATTTGCTCACACAACTCCTGGGAAAGTGCCAACTTGACAAGAAGGTGCAACGACAATCTGGCATTTTCTGGTCTTGGACTGTGGGGTATCTAAAAGAGAACAATTTGGGCGTGAGATAAAACGAGTAGATGACTTTATTTTATCAATGCAGACAGCTGCTCTCAGCTCCCAGCTACAAAGGGACAAAGCTCAGACTACACCTCTAATCACGGATCCCAGCGCTGCCTCCCAGACCCAAAATAATAGAGCAAGCAAGCCCTCACTGAGACAGTGGGGCCCAGAACTGCATTTCCCTGAGAGTGAGCACGTAGTATGACGTTTGTGTTTAAGCTTTCACATATGTCTGAACTACCTAGTTCTCCCTGTAAGACATTGCAGAAAATACAGGACATCTCCCCAAATACCTACCCGAGTCCTGCCCGGAAGGGGAGCTGCACAGACATGAGAGGTCGAAAGGCAATCGCATGCATAACTTCTTCATGGGTGGGCTCCAACTAGCCCTGGACTCACTCTGCTGCCCCTGCACGCCTGTCAGGTATTTGCTGTTTTCCCCACAGCCCCCAATCCTCTGGGTTTGCAGGTATCGTAGGAATCCTCCTTGTTCACTGACATTCTGAGATTGTTCCTCAGCCCTCCTCCCGACAATCTCCCATAAGACCCTACCCCTAAGTGGCAGGTACATGGCACATTCAGTCATGTTTTACTGAATGATTGTCATCCATTACCCCTCCTTTTTACAACAATCTCTAGACTGCTCCTTCCCATGCACTCTTTGGTAGTTTTAGTGCCAGGATGACCGTGATCTCCTCTTTAATACACACAAGAGAGAGCCTCTCAGCACCTGGCTGTTCCCTTCCTTATTTCCTCTTCCCCAAAGAGTTGGTCCTCTGCCCAGCCTCAGGCATCCCCATAGCCACCCCCAGACCATGACATTGCAACGACCACAGCCCTTCCATCCACTTTATTTCGAACATCGCACCCTTCCATCTCCTGACATCATTTGAGCTCATCCCCTCTAGTACTGCTACTCCAACAAGATGTTGACTCCTGTTATAAATTCTGATCTATGGATCTAGGCAGCATTTTACTCTGTGCCCTCATTTCCTCCTGACTCAGCTTAGAGTGCAGAGTTTGTCCCTTGCAAACACCCCAGCTCCCTTGCCCACTCTGTCTCTATCATGTTATCCTGGAAAAATCCCGAGATTGATTAAATGTATGATTCTATCAACTCCATGCCTCCCCAACAGCCCTAACTGGAGAAAATACGCACCCATGCTGACAATCTCAATTTATCTTCTGTAATGACTGAGCACATAGCCCAGATCACCTCCCACTGTGCTTGGGAGATTCTCACACCTCCTCTTTTCCCTTCAAACCCACACCAACCCCTTCACTCCCATTCTCAGCTGATAACAGTGCTTCACAATGCAAGAAGAAGCAATGCCAAGAGAATTTCAACTTGTTCACTTGCAACATTTAGCCAACCTACCCAAATCAGGCTTCGCTCATTTCACTCAACAAATGTGTATTGAAGACTACACTAAGAGCTGGAAATTCTGTAGTGAAAGGGGAAAAAAAGAGACAAAAATCCCTGCTTTCACTGAGATTATATATTAGTTTCCTGTTGCTCCTATAACAAATTATCACAAATTTAGTGGCTTAAGTCAACACAAATTTATCCTCTTACAGTTCTGGAGCGAAGAGTCCAAAATACGTCTTCAGGGGCTGACATCAAGGTGCCAGCATGGCTAGTTCCCTCAGGAGGCTCCAGGGGAGGATCTGCTCCTTGATTCCTTCGCTTCTAGACTCTGCGGCATTCCTTGGCAACTGGCCACGTCACTCCACTCTCTACTTCCATCATCACATGGCGTTCTCCCCTTCAATTTATCTTTTGGTTAATATTTGCATGGAGGAGCTTAACCATTCTTTTACTTTCAGTGTTTTTCTGTCTTTATAGCTAAAGCAAGTCCCTTGTAGATGGAATATAGTTGGATCATGTTTTTTTTAATACATGCTGCAAATCTCTGCCTTTTAATTGGATAGTTTAATCCATTTACATTTAAAGTAATTACTGTTAAAGGAGGGCTTGCTTTTGCCCTTTTGCTATTTATATTCTATAGCTGTTATATCTCTTTTATTTCTCAATTCCTCCATTACTACCTTGTTTTGTTTTTAAATGATTTTTTTCTAGTGTACCATTTTGATTCCATTCTCATTTTCTTTTGTGTAGAGATTTTAGTTGTTTTTTTTAACTAAATCTTTCTTTAGTTATTTCCTACTTTGTAATCTGGAGATTCCAATTAACATCCTGAATTTATAACAATGAGCTTGAACAATACCAGCTTAGCTTCAATTGTATACAAAATGCTACTACTATTCAGCCCCATCCATCCCTTCATGCAATTATTGTCATGAATTGCATCTTTATACATTGAGTTCCCATGAATGTAAATTTATATTATTGTTTATGCATTTGAATTTTAAACCACATAGGAAAAGGAAAGAAAAGTTACAAGCCAGAAATACAGTAATACTAGCTTTTATTTTTATCTCTGTAGTTAGCTTTACCAATGTTCTTTATTTCTTCATCTGGCTTTGAGTTACTGTCTCGTGCCCCTTTATTTCAGCCTGAAGGAATCCTTTTAGTATTTCTTGTAGGCCAGGCCCACTTCCAATAAACTCCCTCAGCTTTCAACTAGGAATATCTTAATTTCTCCTCCATTCTTGAAGGACAGTTTTGCTAGACATAGTGTTGTTTTGGGGGGTTTTTTTGCAGGGAAAGATTCGCTCTGAGCTAACATCTGTTGCCAATCTTCCTCTCTTTTTTTCTTTTCCTCCCAAAAGCCCCAGTACATAGTTGTATATTCTAGTTGTAATTCTTTCGAGTTCTTCTATGTGAGTTGCCACCACATCATGGCTGCTGACAGGCGAGAGGTATGGTTCTGTGCCCGAGAACTGAACCCAGGTCGCCAAAGCAGACTGTGCTGAACTTTAACAACTAGGCCATCAGGGCTGGCTCGGGACATAGAATTCTTGATTAACAGTTATTTCTATCAACATTTTAAATTTGTTATCCCACTTCCTTCTAGCCTCCACCCTTGCTGATGAAAAATTAGTTGTTATTCTTATCTTGGATCCCTTGAACATGACAAGTTGCCTCTCACTTGCTGCTTTCAAGATTTTTTCTTCCCCTTTGTCTTTTGAAAGTCTAAATATAATGTGTCACGGTGTGGATCTCTTTGCGTTTATCCTGCTTGGAGTTCACTGAGATTCTGGAATGTGTAGATTCATGAATTTGTCAAATTTGGGGAGTTTTTGGACATTGTTTCCTTAAATTTTTTTCTGCCCCTTTTTCTCCATTTTCTTCTTCTGGGACTCCCATTATGCATATGCTGGTACACTTGATGGTGTCCTACAGGTCTCTTAGGATCATTTTGCTTCATTCTTTTTCCTTTCCATTCCCCAGACTGGATAATCTAAATTGAGCTCTCTTCAAGTTTGCTGATTCTTTCTTCTTCCTGATCAAATCTGCTGTTGAACCCCTCTAGTGAATTTTTTATTTCAGATATTGTGCTTTTCATCTCCAGAATTTCTATTTGGTTTGTTTTTATATTTTCTATCTCTTTGTTAATGTAATCATGCATCACTTAACAATGGGGATCCATTCTGAGAAATGCATCATTAGGCAATTTCATCCTTGTGCAAATAGCACAGAGTGTACTTACACAAACCTAGATGGTATAGCCTACTACACACATAGGCTATATAGTACTAATCTTATGAGACCACTGCTGTATATGTGGTCCATCATTGACTGAAACATCATTATACTGCACATGACAATATTCCCTATTTGTTTAGATATTATTCTCCTAGTTTCTTTTAGTTGTCTATTAGCTCTGTGAGCAGACTTAAGATCATTGATTTAAAGTCTTTTGGTAGTAAATCCAATGTCTAGGCTTCTTCTGGGACAATTTCTGTTCACTTATTTTCTCCTGTGTGTGGGCTATACTTTCTTGTTTCTTCACATGTGTTGTAATTTTTTGTTGAAAACTCAGCATTTTTAATTTTATAATGTGAACTGTGGAAATCACAGTCTCCCTCTCCCCAGGGTTTCTTGTTGCTTTTTGTGGATTGTAGTTATTTGTTTGGTGAATTTTCTAGACTCTTTCTGTAAAGACTATTCTTTGTCACCTGTGGTGACTGAAGTCTCACCTCTCTTAGCTTGGTGGTCACCTAGTAATATAGCAGAGATTTCTGTAAATGCCTGAAGCTGACATCACAGAACACTCTCCCAGTCTTTGCAGATGGGTCATGTGTTTTGATGCTCCTTCAAATCTTAAGTAGGCCATTTACAACTCTGCCTTAGCATTCACTTCCACCTTGAGCAGAGCCTAGACACAGCCAGAGATGAAAGTTTAAGGTCTTCTCTGAGCCTGCATCCAGACCTGGGCATGTGTGTGGCCTCCTACATTCCCCAGTATATGTGGAAGCTTCATCAAGTTCTCATCTTTATTCTTCCTCAGCCTCTTACGAAGCCTTCCAGTCTGCATGCTGCTCATCTTATCTGCCATTCCTTGCCTTAGGCAGCTTCAGCTAATATATTTGCCTTTAAATGCTTTTGACAAGTGCCACCCAGGAGGCTACTCTGGCCCTAAGAAAATACCTAGATAAATGAAACAAAGGCCAGTCCCAGACCAGTCCCTCAGGGAGCCACCAGACAGATTCACAACCATAATTCTTTGAGACCAAGGTCTATATTGCCCCTTCTGGCACCAGCAAGTCACACTAGAAACACAGGGCAACATCCCCATAGCTACCACGGAGCAGGGAAGTTAAAATTCTACAGTGCCCTCACACTGAAATTCAGGAGCTTCTTTATTCAAGAAGCATTCCCATGATTGTTATAAATTTTTTATTGGATTTTAAAAGTTGGAAAAGTTGATTCTGATAGCTTTTGCCAGCTTACTTGTTGCCTTAGTAAAGGGACAGCGTTTTGGAGTTCCCTACTCTGCCATCTTTGATGACATCACTCCCCTGACATACATTTTACAAGATCCACCGGCTGCTGCATCAAGAGGAGACCATCAGGAGGACTGAGGCCAGGAAGCCAATTGCAGTAATGAGATAAGACATGAGGGTACCTTGGACTGGGAGCAGTGGAGGTGACAAGAAGCAGGGATATTTAGAAGGTACAGCTGAAAGGATTTTCAGATGGATTGGAAGGTAGGTCATGAAAACTGTGGAGCTGAGGGGCCTGATGGACTGGAAAGACGGGTTTTCCATTCCTGGGCTGGATTCCTGTAGGGGCCTCCTGCCTGGTCCCCCTGCTTCCACACATGGGCTTCTATCATCTAGTCTCAACAGGGAAGCCAGAGCGAGACTTTCAAAAGCTGAATCAGATCATATTACTCCTCTGTTCCAGTGTCCCCCCCACACTAAAACCCTTAGAGTGGCCTGTGGAGCCCTGCATAGTCTGGCTCTCTGAGACATTTCTGTCCACATCTCCTAACCCACTCACTCTGTTCCAGCTCTGTTCCATGCCAGACTCATTACTGTTCCTCTAACTTACCACACAGGCTTCTGCCTCAGGACCTTTGCACTTATGTTCCCTGATATGGATCTGGGTAAATGTCACTTTACTAGAGATGCCTTCTCTGCCTGCCTCTGTAAACCCCAGCTTCCCTGGCACTTCCTGTCCCCCTCCCTCTGCAGCTTTTTCTCCACAGCTCTTATCCCCACAATATATGTCGTATCACTGTTTCTTTATTTGATTCTTATCCCTCTGTTCACCCAGGCCCCATGAGGACGACACAACTGTTTTCCTCAGGTCTGTATCTCCAGCACCTTGCACAGTACCTGGGAGGCAGGGGAGCTAAGTTAATCTTTCCAGAGGCCATGAGTTTAGATATACAGTTTCATGAGAGACACAATCCTTCTGTTCAGAGAGTCCACTGTTGAGAAGGGAAGAAAAGCAAGCAAGCCAGTGATTGTATTCAGGGGTTGAGCCCTGCGTTCCGGATGAGCACAGGGAAGGGATGTTCTCCGGACCCACTAAACTGAGTCGGCACTAGGGCACCAGGGACACCGGCCAGTCCCCAGCCCCGCCAGAATGATTCTGCCCTAATCCTTTTTAACTGTTGATCCACAAAACACTTCATTTGACAAAACATTCCTGCACCTTAAAATAACATTTGAAACCAACTGGTCTACCCTACAGACTCAGGTAGTACATAATTCCTACTGGTTTAAACTGATACATCATGGTCCCCTGCTTTGGGTGGGCCCTGCCACTAACCCGCTGGGAGGTTCCAGGGCACCGCTCTCTAGTTCTCAGCTCTTCCTGAAGGTGTCAGAGGAGGCTTCTGTTGTGGTGTCTTCCAGCTCCAACAGTGTGTAGCCTGAGCCCATAAACACTTGGCCAAAATGAAACAGAGCACCCTTATGACATAAAACAGTTAAAACCAAGAATTTATCAACTGCTTTATTTCTCCCAGGAGACTTCCCAACATCCCTTTGCTTTTGTTATTGTTCCCTGGAACTAAGTTTAATGAGCAGATGTGATTTATGCCATGTATTTATAATCATCTGAACTTTGACATTACATTTTTCATCCTTGGCTTCCTTGCTTTGGGATATTTGCACCAGGTTTAGAAAAGCTCTTTTCTCAGCTTTGTTTACAACAGATGCTAGAGAAACGTAGCCAATAAAAAATGTAGTCATCACTTATCTCCATAGCCTCCCATCAGTTTCTCAAGAAGATCTGAAAAATACTGTGGCAGCCATTCAGATGGCACAGAAATGCAATGAGATCTTCCTCTTTTAAAGATACACAATTGCTGGGTCACTTTTTTTAAATCTTTTATATTTAAAAGTGTAGTTCTCGGGCCAGCCCAGTGGTGCAGTAGTTAAGTTCACGCCCTCCGCTTCCACGGCCCAGGTTTGCAGGCTCAGATCCTGGGTACAGACCTAGCACTGCTCATCAAGCCATGCTGTGGTGGCATCCCACATAAAATAGAGGACGATTGGCACAGATGTTAGCTCAGCAACAATCTTCCTAGAACAAGAAGAGGAAAATTGGCAACAGATGTTAGCTCAGGGCCAGTCTTCCTTACAGAAATAAATAAATAGATAAAAGTGTAGTTCTTTCCTGCAAAAGCTATTTTTGAGTAATTATTATAGGCTACTAATGCAAAAACAAATACCATGAGGTTCTTTATCTTCAGGGACTTACAGATAGGCTTAAAAAATAGGAATAATCAATATTTAGAAGTGCCACCCTAGGGAATGGAGAGTGTCTGCTAATGGATGTGGGGGTTCTTTTTGGGGAGATGAAAATTTTCTAGAATTAGATTATGGTGATGGTTGCATAACTCTGAGTATTGTCCAGTGTAAATGGGTGAACTACATGGCACCCTAGTATCTGAATGACGTCTCAATGAGAGTGCTGCCCTTCGGGTCAGCCCAGAGCCTGGGGGTCACTGAGGATCCAGCAGTCAGTTCTGTGCAGTGGAGAGGCAGGAGCAGACAGGAGAGGGAGGCTCCACACACAGGTCAGACTCAGATATTCACCTGCACCCCTCCCCGCATGCGGCTGGTCCACGCCTGGACTCCACAGGTCCAAAGCTGACGCCTGATCTCTGCTCCGCACGCGGCGCTCCCGTCTCAGCTGACTGCAGGACCATCCTTGAGGGCCATCTGTAATCCATCCTGTCACCTCCATCCTTGCCCTGTGCTGGGACAGCTGGGGGAGACTTCTGCTCTCCACCTGTTCAACCTTGTCCTCCCATGTCCATTCTCAACACAGTAACCCAAGTATGCTGTCAACAGACAGTGAGATGGTGGCACTCCTCAAGATGCTGACAAGCTCCCGACTGCAAGTCGAGGTCCCGCTGGCCTGGTGCCCTGGGGGCTAGAGTCAGAGCATCCGCTCAAAGCCGCCCATCTGCATGTCTGCATTTCTCTCCTCAATCACACACCTTTCAATTGGTAATGCTCTACACATGGCAATCCTTTGGCTGACGGGCCTCATTAACTCATGAACTGGATGACTTTGCAAGAAAGAGAAACTTCTAGAACTGCATTACTATTTCTCAAAACACAGGCTGGAAGCAGAGTTTGAGGTGAGCTGGAGCAACTTAGGTCTGGAAATGAATGTCCACAGGCAGAAGACAGCTCTAAATGACGAAGCAGAGGCCTCAGTGGGTGCTGCCCCTGTGGCCAAGCTCCTTTGAGGCTGGGTGGGGTTCTGCTGAGGGAGCCGACTGCCCCTCCTCACACGGTACTGCTCGGTCCTATTGCTCTTTCTCCTCTGCCCACATCCCCAAGAGAGCTCTGCCCTCCCCTCCTCACCCTCCCGACCTCTCACACCCAGTTACACCTCTCGTCACCAGTCACTGCCACTGGTACGCTCAACCCTAGCTCTATTTAGAAATCCAACATAGTTTATGAAGTTTTTATTAGATGGGAAATCAGAAATTGGTGGCATTTTCCTATGAGATTGTTATTTTCAACATTGCATTCGTTAATTAGACACATTGTTTGGGAACTTAAACTTCATTTTCACGTCCATAAACCCAACTCTCCTCAGGCTCACAAGGCCATTAGCCCCTGCAGGCTCTCACTGACCAATCGCCCCCAAAACTGGCAGATGTGCGAGCCTGCAGACGGTGAGCCCAGCGCTGTGACCCAGGCGCTCTGGGGGAAAGTGTGCTAGATAAGCGTGGATTGTCAAGTTCTGAGGTTAAGGAACACCCTCCTTTTTGTTCTCTCTGTAGAGCAACATCTCCATCCTCTTCAGCCCCAGATGAACCAGCACACAGCTCAGGAAGTTGCTGTTAGGATTAGAATAAGGAGCTGCACCTTCTGGAAGGTTTTCCACATTGACCTGGGGCACGCTAAAGTTCCACTTCCGGTGGGTGTTTCCTGCCAGCAGAAGCAGGCGGCCACCTGCAGTCACAGCTTCCTCCCTTCCTTCCTCTCTCAGGTCTCAGGAGGACACCCCCCTTCTGTCGTCGTGACTGCAGCACAGCAGCTTTAGTCACGATGCAGGCCCACGGATAAACACTGCTGTTCTGTGCTCTACAGGGCTGTTAGGAGACTGGCCGGCTGTGGCCCTCTGTCCTTTTCTACACTCTGTTCACCTTGATCAGACTTCAGAAAATAGCACGCCCTCCATTCGCCTTTCCCAAACGGTCTCCCAGCGTGGGCCTTGGGGATGGACACACTCACTGCTCTGTGATCTTTCTCAGAAGTAGTGGCGATTCATAAGGACTCTAAGAGAGCATAAATCCAACTCAAACGAGCTTAAGCAAAATGACAAACAAAGGTAGGGCTCAGGCATAGACTTCAGGAGCAGCTGGATCCAGGGCACCAGGCTTTGGTCTCTCTCTACAACCTTTGTTTTGCCAACTTCTGTTTTAGTTTCCTTCCAGGCTCCAAGGGGACCCTCTCCTCATGTCTGGGACTGGTTTTGGTGGACTGACGTGGATTCCTGTGCCCGAAGAGAAAATACACTGATCGCCGGGGCCTAGGAGAGGTGAGTCCCCCAACCGAAATGAGGGCAGTCTTACCAGAATAAGGAAAAATAGACACGTACACGGAATTAATTTTCAAGGACACTGCCCTGTCCTGGGCCGTGTGCTTCATGGGACCTGGACCACCAAGGCACTGGACGCAGCCCCTCATTTGGTGCAGGGCTGGGGCCCCTCGTGTGTCATTACCTGCTGGACGTGAGTGCTGATCTTGGCGTGGTGCTGGCTCCTCTCTGCCTTCCCAGCATCGGTCTTCACATCTGTCCACTCAGGCCTTGTGGATCTCACAGCCTGTGGGTACTGATGGGGGTCACAGAGTCTGTCATGACTCCCCGCTCCCTGCTTCTCACCTGGCTGCTCCTGCAGGACCAAGGCCCCTGTCAAGGCCCAGGCTCCTGGGGCATCACATCTGGTCACCTGGGACACTGTGTCTTAAATGCATCTGTCATCATCCCCTGAGCATCCTCTTGGCCGCTGGTCATCGCCGTTGCCTCCAGGCACCCACCAACCCACGCTGTTGGCAGGACACCCGTGACTGCCTCCTGGGCAGGACAGTCTTTTTTTTTTTTTTCAATGAACTTTCTATTTCAGAACAGTTTGGGATGAAAAAGTTGTGAATAGAGTAAGGAAAACTTGTGAATAAACTAAAGCATTCCCACTTCCCCAGCCCCAGTTTCCCCTGTTATTAACATCTTACGTCAGTATGGTACGTTTGTCACAAATAATGACCAATACTGATAAGTTATCGACTAACGCCCACGCGTTACTCAGGTGCCCTTAGCTTTAACCCGAAGTCCTTTTCCTGTCCCAGGACACCACATGACATTCAGTTGTCCCGTCTCCTCCAGCTCCTCTGGCTGTGGCAGTTTCTCAGCCTTGTCCCTGTTTTCAATGACCTGGACACTGTTGAGGGGACTGGGCAGGGCTTTCGGAGACTGTCCCTCAGCCGAGATTTCTCTGACGTTTTTCTCACAATGACCCTGGCAGGATGGGTCTGGGGAGCAAGTCCAGGGGGTATCGCGTCCTTCTCCACGTGCTCTCCAGGCTGCATGCTGTCACCTCGGCTCACCGCTGGGTGGGACCTCGGTCTCCCGGCCGAGGTGTGACTGTCAGGCGCCTCCAGTGTGAAGACCGTCCTCTACCTTCCCAGGCGCTGTTCTTTGGAGGGAAGTCGCTGTGTGTCCCACAGCTGAGGAGGGGTGCACTCCTCCTCCTAGGGGGCAGACCACTCAGTGGCACACACAGCGCACACCCCGCCATGCCCAGGACTGTCGATTCTCTGAGCCCTCGTCACTGGGCAGGCACGGAAGGCACTGGTAGCTGTTTGTTAATGGGACTGAATAGTCACATCCCTGGAGAATCTGGTCCCAGCTCGGTGGCACCTGAGGGTGAGCATGTCCCTTAGCATGCTGGCAAGTCCTGCGTCAAAGTAGCTTTGAGAACACCCAGAAAGTGCTCGAGAACGTCCAGGCCCCTCTGTGGGGAGGGCTCAGGGAGCGTGTACCTTCCTGGTCACACTGGGCAGCGTCTGTGGCTTCTGACAGCATAACGTTTCTAAACCAGACAGACTCCGACGGGCCTGCCTTCCTTCAGGGTTTGAAAGGGCCTGTGGAGGAGAAGAAACTCCTGCAGCCTCTGTGCCCCCAACATCAAAAGGTGGCAAACCTGCTCTCACCTGGCCCAGGGGGCCTCAGGTGGTGCCTGTTGGGCTGCCGACTGGCTGTTAAAACCTTCTGGCTTTTGCATTGCTAAAGCCTTTACCCATGTGCCCACCGCCTTCTGACAAGCAGACTTTCACAGCAGTGAGGCGGCTCCATCTCCTCCGGCCGGAGCGCCCTGCCACCCAGCTCGGCCCTCTGGACAGGGAGCTTGTGGAGGACTCCTGTCGCCTGTCGGGGCTGCTGCTCCAGGCTCGGGGTGCCCCGAGAGTGGAGAGCGAGGAGACGGGGTTTTCACACCAAGAGCAGCTCCTACAGTGGGGTCGGTCACACGTGTGGCCACTTCTGCTTTCGGCTTCCGTCTTCCATCCTTAACTCTGGGAGGTGGTTTCTGAAATGCCTCAGGGGGGTCTAGGGTATAAAACTTAAGACAAGCAACGGCTAACACATCCCGAAGCCCCCAGCCCAGCATCTCTGCAGCCCCAGCTCTCCCCTCACAGCCCCTCACAGTGCAGGAGGCTGAGATGGGCTGCAGCAGGGCAAGCCAGGTCTCCCAGGTCCCGGGGTCCATCGCTCTGAGTCCTGGGGGCTGAGTCACCCCCTCAGCTTCGTCCCCTGCCCTGGGCCACCCCTTCACAGCCTGTTCACACTCTACCCTACCCCATCCCTCTGCTCTGCCCGTCACCCTGAGGTTTCCCGGAACCCGGACTGTATGGGAAATCTGAGCCTTTGTTTGGTGGGTCACCTGCAGCGGAACCTGGACGGCAAATGCATGCAGGCCCACTGGCCAGTTCTGCGATGGGGTTGCCTCTGCGCTGGCCTCAGGTCCTTGTGGCCTTTCAGCCGTGCAACTGCCCTGCCACCCCGTGCCCTAGGCGCCTGTCCCTGCTGCCTCCCACCAGCACGCGCCCTCCTGCGGTACAGGCCACAGTTCTCAGCCCCTTTGGCACTGGGCCCCTTCTTGGCACCACCAGGCCCAGTCCCAGGTTCCTGTGGCCGCTTTAACATTCCTCTACTCCAGAAAGCTGTCCACAGCCACACGCAGGACTGGACAGGCCACCTCCTTGTGGGCTTGCCCCTCGTCTGCGGGATGCTAGGCTAGTCTTGAATACCACCTGGTTTAGGTTAAGATCCAACACGGCAACACTGGGCAGAGTTTCGAAAGCTATGAAAAGCTACACAAGAGCCAACCATTAAAAAAACCTTGTTATTATCGGTGCCATCGCAGTCCAGCAAAGTGCTTGAGAGACTGGGGACCTCGGTCACCGTCAGGGCCCTGCCATCGACAGCTGTGCAACTCAGACACGGGCCGTTACCCTCCCAGCCCCCATTTCCTCTCCTCACATGGGACAAGGGCATCCCTTTCGTAATGTGGGGGGAAGGACTCATGGAAGCAACACTGATGATGCTCTGCTCATGCCCAGCACACACCAGCCTTCAGCATTTCATCATTTCTATTTGCTCCAAAAACTACCTTTTCCTACTAGAAAGCCCCAAATAAGGGCTTGAATCTTGGGGCAGGGGAGGAGGGGGCAGGGAGAGAAGTGGGGGGTGTTGAGCACAAGGCAGGCCTGACACGACTGATTCAGCAGATAAAGAAACAGCAAGGTCCCATCGGGTTCCCAGGCCCTGGACGAGGCTCTCACTGTCCACTCTTGCTGTTTAGCATTCTGTCTACTTGGCTCCACTCATTGCCTCCTCCCCTGGAAGGGGCCAGCTCCTCCAGGGCACCCTGAACACCTTTCACGTGTCCACACAGGCCACAGAGCAGGGCTGGAGCTGCAGCCAAATGCAAGGCTTTGCAGAATGCCTTGTGGTCCTCCCAGACCCCGGGATCCATCATGGAGGCCTGTGAAGAACTGCCATTTCAAAGTCTCTCCCCTGGGTCCAGGAACCTGTCTTGAGAGTTTTCTGTCACATCCTGGGTTCTGAGGAGGTGTGAGTCCTTCTGCCTGCCTCCCTTCGGGCACAGCTGCAGGAAACAGAACTGCTTTTCTGCAGCGTGGAAGGTGTCCCATCACTGCCGTGGCTGTCCTCTGGTGCCCTGTCTCGGCGCCGCCCCGCACAAGGACCTGGGGAGCTGGCACCTTTGGCTGCTCTTCCTTCCTCCGTCCTTGCATGGAGGAGCTGGGTGGAGGCGGGTGGCCAGAGTGGTGAACAGCAAGACTGAAGGGTGCGAGTCTTCTCCAGGGCCCGGGATGTCTCCCAAAGGGCACCGGGACCCCTCGGGGTTTGAAGCAAAATAATGACCCAATCGAGGTGGCGCTAGTTTCCCTGTCATTTTCCTAAAAGCAGAAAGCTCTCTGAAGAGAAGGAATATTCAAATCATCACTTAATAGGAAGAGCAGATTTTTTTTCATTAAATAATATTGAATAACAGATTTTGAATTTGGCTTTGTTTAAAGTCCCAACGAAGCTCCACTACTCTAGAAGCTAAGAAAAATATTTTTCAAGATTTTCTTACTGGGTTGTGATTTTTCTCAGACTACATTGGACCTCCTAAGCTCTTTGGAGTTTAATGTATCTTTATTTTATGAGATACCAGCTTTTCAGCAAGCGGTCACGCAGGAGAAAGTTTTGGGAAGCTATTAACACAGATTTTAGAAAAAGCTGTCGTTTTTGGCAGGACAGAGAGGGCAACTCTGTTCAATATTTATTTAGTACTGCAAAGGCAGGTCAGACTTTGGAAGTGAGAGTCCTGGAAAGGAACCCACTCCCAGACCCTCCCCTGGGACTTCTGCCCCCGAAGAAGAGCCCAGCAGCCCTGAGGCCCCGAGAGAGAGAGGGCCAGGCCTGAGAAGAGGACGGCAGCCATCAGAGACCCACAGGGACACCTGCCCTGGCGGGGAGGACAGCCGGCCAAGGGCCCGCTGTGAGGGTTACCAGGTCTGGGTCTGGGCAGAGAGGAGGCAAGTGCAACTGAAATAAATTAAGAAGCAGGCACTCTAATCCGGCCCCTTTCCGATGAGAAAACTAGGTCTGAGAAGCAGGCTGTCCCGTGTGGAGCCCGAGAGCGCAGTCAGCAGCGTGTGAACAGGGCAGCTGCTCTGAGGCCCACGCCTCCTCGCCCTCGCCGCAGGCTCACAGGTCCCTGGCCTCCTCCCCAGGATCGAGAGTGGGGGCGCTGCTTCCCCCCATGGGCAGGTTCCACCAAGTCGCTCAGCCGCCACGCGTGGGACCCCAGGCCATGCTGGCCAGCGGCTGGCTTGCAGGTCAAGGACTCGCCCACACAGCCAATCATTCTTTCATAAATTGACTCTCCCTGGAGCCATTTCTGGCCGATGGCACCTGGACAGCTAGAGGTCGCGTGGTTTCCTTTTCAGAGGTCTCCTGATTTCTGCTGGTGGACAGCTGGGGCAAAATTAGACCCAAGAGCCTTAGGGCCGGGCGCATCAGATGGGACTGAAGCCTGAGTTCCCATCTCAGGGTATAATTAGGCTTATCTTTGTCGCTCCATCGAGAGCAACCAACATGTGCAACCAAGGGGCTCGGGGGAAACAGCACAGACAGGTCCCCGACCCAGGGAGCGGGCTGTGTGGACAGCGGCCTCCTCACCATCTGCCTGCTGTTCCCACGGTTGCTAACTGTTCTCAAAAAGATAGACTTCATAGAATGTTCGAAGCTGTTGTAAAATAGTCAGCAAAGAAGTAGTGGGATTTTTTTCTTGTTCCTTTGGTGACTGCTAATGACTCAGCATGCTAGCAACGTTGCAGCCAGCACAGCTTTGTTTCCTTGATGACGCTTCTTGCTGTCGTGCAATCAAGGTTCATAATGTCAGGAAGAACATGCAGAAGCTGTTGCATACGTGTGCTGAAAAGCAACCCAGCCAAACGCCTGAGTTTGCAGTAGGTCCCTTCACAGACCTTTTTTTTTTAAAGATTGGCACCTGAGCTAACAACTGTTGCCAATCTTCTTTTTTTTCCTGCTTTTTTTCTCCCCAAATCCCCCAGCACATAGTTGTATATTTTTAGTTGTGGGTCCTTCTAGTTGTGGCATGTGGGAAGCCACCTCAATGTGGCCTGATGAGCGGTGCCATGTCCATGCCCAGGATCCGAACCGATGAAACCCTGGGCCGTCTGCAGCGAAGCGCGTGAACTTAACCACTCGACCACGGGGCTGGACCCCACAAACCATTTTTGAGGATCAACTACCCAGATCCTTCAGCCTGACCTCCTGGCCCCTAGGCCCCACATCAGATATGTGTGTCCTCACTTCTCACTAGGAGCACTGGCAGAGCTTGGCAGTGTCTGTGGCTAGGCCCACCCCAGGCTGGTGACTCAGGGGGTTTGAAAGGGCCCCCAGGCCCCAGAGCCCACCTTGGCTCCTCCATCCTGCCTGGCACAGCGCCTTCCAAGCACACAGGCCTCGTCTCTGTGTTTGGACCTACTGAGTTCATTCCTGCCCCAGGGCCCCTGCACAGGCTCTTTCCTGCCTCCAGCTCCTTCATTTGCTCTTTTCATGGCTGATCCTTTCAAGCTGTTCAGTCTTCAATCAAGCATCAGTCTTCGGACAGGCCCTTCTGTCATTCTCTATCACTTCACCTTCATTTGTCACAACCTAATGTCGTCTCAGTCATTTTGGCTTGTTCGTTGTGTCTCCCCGCTCCACCCCCATTAGAAAGCAAACTCCTTGAGCACGGGGCCTTGACCTCCTTCCCCTCTCCTTCCTGCAGCCATTCAACAAATAGCTGTCAAGTGCTTACTCTGTGTGGGTGGTGCTCCAGAACTGAGCGAGCGGGACAGCGCCCTCTTTAGGGAGCCTGTGTTCAGGGTGCTGGGAAGGCCAGAGGCTTGGGCGGCGAGGGGCATGGACGAGGCTGCTCAGCCGGTGGTCAGGAAAGACTCTCTGAGGGCTGGGCCATGAGGAGGAGCCCCGAGACCTGGGGACGCAATTGAGGTCCAGGGGAAAGCCCAGGTCGTGAATGTTGCTGCCTCCAACCCCCAAAGCATCACCCCGCACGTACTTGGCCACTGTCCGGTGTCCTGAGCCAGACTGTCCCATGGGCACCAGGCCAACGGGCAAAGATGGAGGCCTGTGGTGGGACAGAAAGACTAGAGGCTTCCGGGGCTTGGATTTGAGTTTCCATCCTGCCTGGCGCTCTCCGAGCTGTGACCTTGGATACGTCCTTCACCCTTATAAAATGGGGCTAATATGCCTACTTTGGGGGGGTTTCCGTGAAGCTAAAATAAGGCACTGCCATCAAGTCCACGTTGTCCAGCCAGCACAGTCATCATTCGGTATTCCTGTCAGAAGTCACCAAACCTGAGGCAGGAGGGGAGGTTGAACTCCAACATGACACACAGCATTTGGAGTCAGAGGCCCGTTTGGGGTTATCTGGCCACCGGCGCACCCAAATCCTAGACATTCTTGCAGAGAGAGTCCCGCCTCTGGGTGTCACAGGATCATGGGGAGATGCGGCCCCTCTGGGGATAACAGTACATATTTGGGGCAGAAGGTTTTCTTCGGATTGAGCCAGTCTCTCCCCTTGTAACTCCTCCACCCTGGCCCTAATTCCACGCACCTACGACCACAGAGAAGCAGGCGATGCCCCTTTCTCGTGGCATTCTCAGAAAACACGGAGGCAGCCCCACTGGCCCCGTCTCCCAAGTCATTGCTTCTGGATGCGAGACCATCAGCCTGCATCCCTAAGGGCAGCTGCCCAGGACATTTAAGGAGCTTGGGACAAGGACTCGGCCCATTCTCCCCACAGCCACCTCCAGGTCCCTTCCTTTCTTTGCATCTGAGGTTCTCCACATGCAAAACAGGTGCGGCAGATGAGTGCAGGGGTTCCCAAACTCCATTCCCTGGAACCCAGTGTGTCTGCAGAGGTGTTTCTGTGAACTTCAAATGGTTGTTTTCACTTCATTTAAATGTATTTTAACTATTTTTAAAACTTTAGTGAAAACATGCATACTTACATGTGCTGTATGCCAAATATTAGCACCCAAGAACCACTTGATGTGTTTTTCACTGCCAAGTAAATTTGTTTTGTGCAGACCTGGGACTCCGTAGAGACAGAAAGCAGATCAGTGGTCCCCAGGGGGCGGGACGGGGTGGGTGGAGGATGGGAGCGACTGTCGAGGGGACCGTGTTCTTTGTGGGGTGTTGAAAATGTCCTGCAATTAGATAGTGGTCATGGTTGCATAACAGTATGAATGTACTAAAAGCCACTGAATTTTACACTTTAAAATGGTTAAAATGGTAAGTTTTATGTTACATGAATCTTCCCACAATTCAAAAAAAATACTTCTTGCATTACTCAATACAAACATATTTCAAATTCTTTTAAGCGCGTCATTAATCAGAAGGTTCTTTATTTTCCCCAAATTCAAGAATGAAAAAATCACTTCAGGAAAAACTTTAAAAATTATTTTATTGCTATTTACTTTTACAAATTGGGAAATTTTTTTGGTGCCGTGTTAACTCATTACAGGGGAAGCATTGAAACAGCTCGTCAGAAGAGTCTTCGCGTGTGTGTTGTTTGGCTTCGTCACAAATAAATACACATTATCAATTTAAAATTGTAAAGGAAATCTACAAAAAATTGCCCTTCTTGTTATAGGAATGTTATCCATTGGGGTTCCGTATAAGGCTTTCCTTGTGAAAGAATGTTTGTGCTGCTAAGAAAGTTTAGAGAAGGCTGAGCTGGTCACGTTTCAGGCCCTCACCTCTGCCACCTGACAGATTCCCGGCATGTGAGCGTCCACCGGGGATAGCAGCCCCGGGGGCTCCCATGGGAGGTGAAACCCACACCACTACAGTTGCCAGGCCCCAGATTAAACACAGTGGCTCAAGTTTTCTTCACACCTGAGCAGTGATTTCCCTGGATTAACTCATCGAGTCAAAATTTATATGAGACATCATTAAAAACAAGCACACACGTTCTTCAAAACTGATGCCTGGTGGTTCTGAGTGACCTGTGTTGCCTGTGTTAGTTCGCTGCCCTGAGTTACCTGAGCCACCTGTGTTAGGTCCCCACGCGGAGTCACCTATGCCAGCCCATGCCCGGAGTGACTGGAGGCACCTGAGCTAGCCCTGAGTTAGCCCACTGCTCCAAAAGCACCTGTGGTGAAGAAACCCTGGTATGTGTTTTACCTTTCAATCCACTGGGAACTACTCCTTTTGTAAAATATAATGAAAACGAGTTTCTTAAAAAATGAAGTGAAATGAACACATGCAAAACACAAATCCCAATTTTTGTTAGATTCAACAGATTTAAAATTCCTCTGTCAGTTTGCTGGAAAGGTTCCCAAGCACTCGCTCTCAGTTCTGCGCTTCCCTGTCGTGAACCAGTAACACAGCCCAGTCGGCCGACCAGAGTCCCAGGCCTGGCGTGGCCCTCACAAACCGCTCAGGCCCCAGGTCACAGCACCACGTCAGCCCCCACCAGTGCTGCCAAACACCTGCCCTGCCCTCACCTTAGCTCCCGGCCACAGGATCATCAGCACAGGAGGGACACAGACTACCAGAGATGGGTCCTGCCCCGGGAGAGCACAGATGCCCGAGGCAGACCATGGATAAGCCGTGATCCCATCATGGTGCCATGGAGCAGACGGGAAGAGACAGCCCCTCTGCTGGATGGGACCTGCCAGTCCAGGGAGAGCCCCCAGCCTGGCTTCATCCCCCACCTTGCCTCAGACCCTGCAGACCCTAAGTTGATATCCATCTCCCAGAAACACAGGCCTCTCCTAGGGCCCCATTCCTGCTGCCAGGAGGCACAAAACCACATGCGCCTCCCCTCCTGGAGAAAGAGCATTGAGGGCGCCTCAGAGACACCAAGCTGCCACTCTTCAGACTGCAGACTGCAACAGTGAAGGAGTTTGGATGTTTCTTTCAGTGTCTTCTGTTTTAAGAAACCCGAATGTCATCAGGAATGGGCCGGAGTGCTGCCCCACGTTCCTGGGAACCTGGAATTTCTCTGAGCTTCTCCATGATCAGAGCTGCGCTGAGAGTCAGAACAGGACCCGTGTGGATGTGAGAGTGTTCACAGTACAAGTCCCCACTTGCTGGACTCAGATTGCAACCCAAACGTTTGCATGGATAACCATTTCTGTTGCCAAGGTAACCACACTGTTCCCAGCCACTCAGACAGGTCCCACCACTCAGGGACTCAGCATCCTCCTATTTCTGAAACAAAGTGAGGACATTAAACATCAGAAACTGCTGAAGTGCCAGAGCGGCTGAAATGTGAAATGCACCGGAACGGATTCATCCTGAGCTGAGTCGATGCCTTGGCTGCAGGCGGAATGTTAACCACTTAACATCAACTTGGACCAGGGCACTCAGTTTCTCCAGCCAGCCCTAGGCCCCCAGCCTCTTGCCCCCTGTCCCAGGCTGCAGCAGGCTCTGCCCGGCTCAGGTCCGGGACAGCAAACTCAGTGCCTTTGGGGCCAACAGATGGCATCACTGTGGGAAGAGGTGAGAACTGAAAATGCCAGCTCATCCTAAAGACTCAATTCTTGTCTTTTCTTTAATATGGGCCAAAATAAGGATCTGAGGGCTGCACGGAGCCAAACTGTGACAGCTGTGAGAGTCGTTGATGAAATAATTCTTATAGACACACATATCAACACCGCATTGGCACAGTGCACAGCCTGTGAAAGACAGTCTCAGGCCCTGTCTATTTCCAGCCTCATAAGCAGTCATGGCCACAGGACGGTGGGACTCCCCATTATTCTTTTTACAAACAAAGAAAGGAGAAACTTGCCCAAGATGCACGGAAAAACAAGAGAACCCAAACTGGAGGTCACCATGGGACTCCCAGTAAGACGCTGGCCCTCGGGGAAAGGGTCAGCACCTCTCCACAGGTCTGTGGACACGAGTTCCCCTGTGGATGGTAAAGGACCCTCTGGCCACTCTGCTATGCAGTCTTGTCTGACCCCTCACTTGTAATGGTCATGTCACCTTTGACAGGTCCTCCAGAAGGTGTCAGAGGCACCATCCTTTGGGCCAAGCATCATCATTCGAATTTGGAGTCACAGATCACGGAGAAATGTGAAGATGGAAGGGGACAGTGAATGCCACCGTCACAGCATCCCCCCACCCACCACACACCCACTGGCCTGGATTAAGGGCTCCCCCACTAGGTGGTCCTGTGTCTTTCTCAGCACCAGAAAATGGGGCATGTAGAAATCCCTGGAATGCTTGAAATGTAGCTATGTGAAGACAAGAAGTCACGTGTGCGGAGATGACATTAACTTCAAAGAGGAATGTTCAGGTAAGGAGTTGCCCCAGAAGAACCAAGGCCTCAGGCAGAGCCATACTTGTGGGCAGCCCTCCCCCACCCCCACTCTCCCCACCCCAGGGCCAGGCTCCTAGGGAGCTGCTCCACTCTACCCTCTTCCAGGAAGCTTGTGTCATGTGTTCCCAGTCACTGCAAAGGGAACCCAGAGAAGAGACCTGGCCTGCTCAGCACACCTGGCCGAGTTTGCCTGAGTTTGGTCCAAGTTCCCTAACATCTGTGGAAGCACAGGGCTCGTGCTGAGGATGGAGCTGAGAGGACAGAGTGTCTGTGCTCCTGAGGGTCCCTGCCCGGAAAGAGGGAGCTGTGTGTGCAACAAGCAAAGTCAGTTCTACGGTCAGTCTCCTTCGGCCATGCTGGCTGGAGCCGACCGGACAGGCTGAAGGAAGGGCAGCAGGCACTGACGCTGAGGCAGCTCTGGATGCCACGACCCCCAAAGGGAGCTGCGCCTCCCGCCTCCACCAGGCCAGAGGAGGGAGCACAGGAGGGTGGGAGGGTGTCTGGGAGGCAGTGGGCGTTTGGGAAAGTGATGTTGCCGAACAGGAAGGCAAGCTGGAGAACAAGGGACTGACGCTCAGAGCTCACTTCACAGGTCACTGGAGGTGATTCCCACGCCTGCCTGTGTCCGTAACATCCGCTCCTCACTTCCCCTTCCCCTCTCGGGACCTTAATTCCCATCAGTTACGTGGGATTGAATTAACTGATTCTCAAAGGCCCTCCTGAAACCCCATCCACCTGGGAGCCTGATGACATCACTGCCCCTGCAGGGCCTCTCCCACTCGACAGCCAGCATCTGGCGCTCCTGCACCGCGCTCCCACCCCCACCCCCTCAGCTGCTCCAGGACTGAATTACACTGTATTAAGAGCCTCACACAATGGAATGAGGAGGAGCAGACGGTTTTCCGTCCGGACTCAGGAGCATTGAGTTTCAGCTCCCTTCTCCATGACACTGCCTTCCTGCCCCCAGTCTCCAACGCCTTCGGCCCAGCTCCAGCCTCCGCCCCCAGATACAGGAGGCCCCTACTGGGAATGCACTGCCCTCTGCAACCTCCTGTCAAGACCTAGACTCAGACCTCCTGGAAATTCAGATGTGTAATCTGCACACCCTTGTGTGTGCCTACCAGGTCCCTGGCCCCCTGCCCATCCCCCCAGCCCCCACCTCCCAGGGAAGACAGCAGGGTCATGGCCCATGGGCACCCCTCACAGAGGGCATCATCCCCAGTGCCTAGCCCTGCTGGGGAGATGGCCCAGCCCTTGGGGGTCCTAGAGTACACCCCACTCACTTCCGTGAACTCCTGTAAGCTGTGTGCCTTTTGGCCTGGTCCTCAAGGTCTCAGCTTCTGAGGGGAATGGAGGTGGCAGTGCCACCTACCTCTCTACCTTAAAAGGAGGCTGGAGATGAGGTGCAGGCATCCCACCGACACTTGCAAGCTCAGTGTCCCAGCTGGAGTGTGGGCCCTCTTACAGGGCGGGGACCCTCCGGCAGGGTGGTGTCTGGGTGGCATGGAGCACACTCTGTTTAGGATGGAGTTTTTGCAGCAGTGTTCCATTGCGCCCCACCCTCACCACCTCCACTCACTAAAACGTCAGGCCCTGAGGAGAAAGACCCCTCCTGCATAGGGGAATCCGGCCCAGAGATGAAAGGCAGGTCCTGGCGGCTCCACCAGCTCGAACCCCAGCTCTGCCATCCACTCACTTAGCTGTGTGTCTGCAGGAATGGTACTGAATCTCTTGGAGTGTCCATAACGCCCCCTTCAAAGGCTGTCTTCCAGAATGAGAATGTGTAATGCAGGCTTAGAGCAGTGGGTGCTGCCCGCTAGCAGTGAGCACAGTGGGTCTACAGGGCCGCAGACATTGCTTCTGGAAGAGATCAAACCCTTGGCTGTGGGGGCGTAAGTTATCCAGGGTGGCTGCCGCAGGGCAAATTTCAAAAGCCAACTGTGTGTTGCCCAGATCCATGTTTCCAGAGCAGTGGGAATCTCTGGCTTCCACCGATGGCACCCCACAGAGACCCCGTGTCCTTCCCTGGGGAGTCACAACTCAGCAATCGGCCCGAAGCCCATGCGACCCACAGCTGGCTCTGCACCTTCCCTGGAGACATCCTCACCAGGCTCTCTAGGGACAGCTGTGGGCACTCCCCTGCCAGCTACGTGCTCCGATGCCTAGGACCTGACCTCAGAGAGCACAGAGGCGGAACTGGAAACCCGTGGAAATCCATCCCTTTCCTGAAGGTCAAGGGCAAGGTCCACCCAGGGACACTGGGCTCTGGATTTCAGCTTGGGCTGCTTCATGACTCCCCACAAAGCACAGGCCCCATCAGAACTCCGGGAGAAGGGACTCCTCCAAAGGACATGTCCAGGTTCCCCCAGCCCCCTCGGGGTGCCCCCACACACTGAGCATCATGGACTGTGACAGGTGAGGGACCAAGGTGTCTTGGTGAGCTCAGACACCATAACAAAATCCCACCGGCTTGGGGCTTCAACAACATTGATGGCTCACAGTTCTGGAGGCTGGAAGTTTGAGATCGGTGTGCCCGCTGGGTCAGTTCCCAGGGGGAGCCTCTTCTAGACTGGCAGATGGTCACCTTCTCCCCGTAGCTCACATGGTAGAGAAAGCACTCAAGCTGTGGTCTCTTCCTCTTCATTTAAGGGCACTAATCCCATCACGGAGCCCCACCCTCGTGACCTCATCTGACCCTCATCACCTCTCAAAGACCGCACCTCCTAACACCATCCCATTGGGGATTCAGGCTTTGACATATGAATTTGTACGGCAGGAACATTCAGCCCATGCACGGAGTGTTAAGGACGCCCTGGGAAGGAAAGCCCAGTGATATTAACCAACTGCCAATTGTTTGGAGATGCTGGGAGTGGACATCCAGCTGAGGAGGCCGATGGCTGGCATGAATTACCCATAGAGCTGGGAATCACGTGCTTCACACACAGGCTGACATCTGAGGGCTTCACTTCCTGGCAGGGGAGCGCAGGGGCAGAAGGAAGGGGAGGAGTCAGGGCTGCCCCCTCCCGGCCTGCAGCCCCCACTCTGAAAGCTTGATTTAAACAAGTCAACAGGCCCTACAGACTGAAAGGGCCTTTTGTGCTTTGTTCCTTTGACTTTGGGAAAGGAAAGCACAATTAACAAATGACCACAGAGGGACAGCAGGGGTAAGGGGGCCTCTGGTCCCTCAAGGCCTGGCTTTCTGCCCAGAGATGGAGGGAGGTCCTTGAGAGCCCACCAGGAGGCAACCACAGGGGCCCGGCTTCCCTGCAGGTGGCCCTGAAGGTGTGGGGCGGCGACCTCGGCAGCCCCTCCACCTTCAGATCTGCAATTCCCCTTTCAGGACACAGGGCCATCACTGTTGGGAAGACGAACGAAGCAACCGTGCCGTGGGCACCCGCAGGCCCTGGCCAGCCCTGAGGAGCTACTCCCACCTGGTTGAGTCCAAGGCTGGGCTCCGGGAACACAGGGCAGGACAACTGATGGACCCTAACTTTCTGAGTCTCCCTCAACCCTTTCAATGTAAATGGAAGTTTAAGTCATAATAATAACAATCCACCTTAAGATGCTTCAGTGTGGATTAAAGGAGATAGAGCAGGATTAAATTTCTTTCATGGTAAATAATCTAAAACCTTACATTTACCTTAAGTAAAGAGACATATTATGGGGTAGAATGTAAAGTACATGTCCATTTTTAAGATGGATTATGAGCATTCCGGCTCTGTGTCCCCTTGCCCAGGGTGTGCAGGAAATGTTCCAGAACATTCTTTGTGCAGCTCAGACTTCTGTGAAGCTGTTGAGCTGCTGGGGTGGGGGAGCCCGGTACCGCAGAGCTGCACTGTGTGTCTCAAGTTCCCTGAGGACCTCCAGCCTGGGACCTGTGTTCAGAGATGTCCTCTTTCCTGAATGGGAGCAGGTGCACTGCACAGGGTGGGAAGACCCAGGGGGGAAATGAGACCCTGCAGCTATTTTAGGAAGCGGATGAGTTCCTTCCTCTTGCTCACCCGTGCTCACATCCTCTTCCCAGGTCTCACCTCTGAAATGGCTCTGGGTCCCCTCCTGGGGGACTGGCCTTGGTGTGGGGTGTCTGCCTGGTTCTCACATGGACTCTGATGGTGGCCCCAGCCTCACCCCTGGCTCTTCCACACTGTCACCCTGCACCTGGGGACATCCTTTCCAAACAAACATGTCCATACCCTCACCTGCCCCCACAGCTCCTCAGGGCCCCACAACCCAATGACCTAAGCCCAACCCCTGGAGAGGATTTGTGCCGTCCAGGGTGGGCACCCTGACACAGCCACAGCATGGGGGAGCGGGGCAGGGGGACTAATGCAGATAGGACATCCAGAAGGCCTTTCCTAAGACTGGGTATCTGTCCTGGGCCTAAGGAAGACTTAGCTTCAAGGTCTCGGGCCCACCCAGCTCTGGACATCTCCTGGGCCCAAATTCCATGTGCCCTGCAGGGGCCAGTCCAAGGATGGCACCCCCCAATTTCACTGCATTTAGCTCACCTTTTAGGGCAGTGAAAAGTATACACATCACAAGGAAAAGACAGCATCGGAGCCCTGTGGGAGCACGTGGGAAGGTGTTGGAAGATTCAGGGCCATCTCGCTTCAGGGACAGTGGATCCAAGTAGAAACCCACCCGTTCTGGTGCCCATTCACACACTCAGCCAGCAGCTTCTGTGCCCACCCTGGGGGATGAGGGCCAAGTGGGCCTGGACAGATGGGCTCCCACAGCGCTGACCTCAGAGGCAACATGCGTCTTCTCTGCCGGCTCCAAACGGAACACTCCCCAAGAAGGCGTCCTGTTGGCTCAGCTTGGGTCGCACCCCCAGCTCCAGACAAATCCATTTGCCTGGTGCATCTGCCTGAGGGCTGCAATCGCCAGTCCCCACCGAAAACCAGGCTCCCGGACATGAAGAGAGTCAGTCTCTCAAAAGAAAGAGGCTGCTTTTCTGTGGGATGACACTGTGAAACTGCCAGAAGTCCTGATGAAACTGAGAGCAGGGGAGGAAGCGTAGGTCCCCAGGAAGACAGCTCCCACAGCGCGGAGAGGCGGCGGGCACACAGCTGTCGCTGAATTTACATGAGAGGTCAACCAGGATGTTTTCTCAGAAATAAGAGACGCAGACAGGATAAAGGAAGCGAAATAAAAAGCAACGTGAACAGACTGGAGCAAGGAAGGAGCGCTTCAAGCCGGAGGGGCGGACAGGAGAAGGAGCTGGGCGCCCCCCCCCCCCGCCCCCGGGTCACCAGCAACATCAGCGGGCACCTGCAGCTCCTTCTGTCTTCTGTTGGCTCCCAGATCACGGGGCCTCAGTTACTTCCCTGCCCAAGACTGGAGTGCTTCAAACTAACAGAGGTACCACAGTCCACGTCCAACCCCCGTCCTTCTGTACAGACGAGGAAGCCACACGGCAACCCAAACCCCGTTAGCTTTTCCAGCACATTCTGAGGTGGCAGACTTGGATGCAGGCAGGAGTGCCCTCCCGGCTTATGAAGCCTTCTGCAGAGTCATCAGCTCTGGAAACAAACAGAAACGGCCCCTGTGGAGGAAGCCCACGAGGGCAGCACGGGCCAAGACCTCACATGTTTAGCACAAAGTGCGAGAGGAACAGTCCTGGCCATTTTTAGAAGCCCATCAAAATGTCCTGCCAAAATGAAACAAACGCCAATAATATCAAAATTCATGGCAGCGGTCTATGAAAATGAGGGTCAGATGCAGTGCAGGCCACACTGGGGCCACCCAGCCTCTGGTCCCGGAGGGCCCCCTCAAACTCCCCTCCTGCCGCTCCTCGACCTGGAATTCTTCCCTGGTCCAAACCTGTGGCCTCTCTGGACTTTTCCCACCTCTGCTCTCTCCATTTCTCCTGCTGGCAAATGCCTGCTTCCCTTCTAGGCCAGGCCCCACTGTCGCCTGGAACGGGCAGCCTCTCCCATGCCCCAGGCAGCCACAGAGGCCTCCCCTGGACTTCTCATCTCCAGCCCTGAAGTCATGCCCCAGTGCCCGTGACCCTCCGGACGTGGGCCCCCCAGCCACTCTGCGCCCAGCCTCTGGCCTGGCGTCCCATGCGCTCCAGACTCAATAAATGTTGGGTACCTGTTTGGTGATTGATACAAGGCCTCTGGCACAAAGAGAACTGCTCAGAGGTCATTTTTCATTCCAAAAACAATGCCAGAAGGCCAGGGGCTCCAAACCACACCTTCTCCTGCGGCCAAAAACTATCTGGAAACAACACTGCACCTGGAAATCCACTCACTCCAGACGGCATCTGAACAGCAGCACGGGGCACCACGGACGCCTCCCCGAGGGCTGGGAATATCTTCATCAGTCACCGGAACAGCGCGAAGCCATGTCAACCTCAGAAACAAAGTGGGAAGAAATGGTCAATCGCTGCTGCCACAGAAACAGCAGTTTAGAAGTGGAAGTTTCCTCCATAGATTGGGACGGTGCTGTGGATCCACAGGAAAATGGCCAAGTGTGAAGTGATCAAATTGCCATCCACCTGGCTCACCTGATAAGGCACATTCTTGCCCCTCAGCGGGCCACTAGATGCCTCTCCTCCGACGGCCCGGGAAGGTAGCAGGAGACCGCCAGCCCCAGGAGGTGGCAAACACCTGCACAGACTCTGTCACTACCCCTTCTGTGACTGTGACTGGCCGACATAACTAATTGGCATGGGCGACGCTTCAGAAACATCCCCCCCAGGCCACGAAAGTTCCAGTCCGCCCTGGAAGAAAATATTCTGTGTTATGCACAGGATACAGACAGGCAGATACAGCCAGAATGTTAGCCACTGACACACCTTTGCAGTATTTGTGGTCCTCTCAGATTTAACAGCATGATCTGACGGATGACAAAACACGCATGCTCAGAGAGGGAGAAAGAATCTGTGCTGACCTCAGGGGCTTCTCCAGAATGCTGGGGTTCCGCCCCAGAAGGCTTTGGGGAAGGGAGGGGAGCTCGGTGCATGCTGGGAAAGGACATAAAAGGAGAAAAGTAAAATATAGACCATGGAACATCCTCCTCTCTCTGCAACTAAATTCCCAGAACGTTCACCTGAACACCTCTCAGTCAATGAGATTCTTCATCCAAAGAGAATTGTTTTCCTTGCACTTTGACTTTTACCAGAAAAAGGTGGGTCAGAAGAGAAGGAGAACCTTACCTGGGAAGCTCAGCGCACAATGGGTGGCTGTTGATTTCCAACACGTGATTGCCAACGTGATCTCTCAGCCACGCTGATTTTTAGCTAATGAAAAGCTTAACACCCCGAGCTATTGCATACTGTTTAGTCACTGAACACTTCCGCTGCCTGGATAAGGGGAAACATTTAATATACGAGGGCACATCCACCATATAAAATACCCCACCCCATTAA
Source organism: Equus przewalskii (assembly GCF_037783145.1). Classification (NCBI taxonomy): domain Eukaryota; kingdom Metazoa; phylum Chordata; class Mammalia; order Perissodactyla; family Equidae; genus Equus; species Equus przewalskii. Next base: position 16,247,703 of record NC_091834.1, on the reverse strand, counting down.
AGGATGGATGAAATGTGGCTGCTGGCAGGGGAGAAGCCGGAGACACAGTGCTGTAGGAACAAGCTGCTCACACCACCACAGGTATGTCACGATCCTGCTCAAGTTCCACACAACACAGAAGTGCACATGGAGGACCTGAGGGACACTGCCGATCGACGGCCACATCCACCTCTGGGAGAAGAGAGGGAGATGTTGAGGACAGGGGAGGGCAGTGGAGGTCAGGTGAGAACAGGTAAGGGCAAGTAACAATAGGTGAGGCCACGTGAGGCCAGATGTGAGAGAAGGCAAATGAGAGCAAGTGAGGGCAGATGGGGACAGGTGAGGGCAGACAAAAGCAGGCAAGGCCAAGTGAGGCAGCTGGAGACAGGTGAGACCAGATGAGGGAGGTGAAGGTAGATGAGAGCAGGTGAGACAGATGGGAACAGGTAAGGGCAGGTGAGAGCAGGTGAGAGCAGGTGAGGCCAGGTGAGGCCAAGTGAGGGCAGATGGGGACAGGTAAGAGTAGGTGAGGACAGCTGAGGGAGGCGAGGGGAGATGAGAGCAGGTGAGGGCAGATGAGGCCAGGTGAGGACAGGTGAGGTGAGGACAGGTGAGGTGAAGGCAGGTGGAGAGAACTGGCACATCCTTCTCTATACTTCTGTGTTGCTGGAATCTTTCTCTGAAAAATGGAAAAGAACCAGAGAGAGAGATTGAGATCTCCTTTCCCTGGGCCATGCCTGTCAATCCAAGGAGAAGGCCTTGCCTGACGCCCAGAAATGTGCGCGCTTGAGGATATGGACAATGGCCAACCTTGGGCATCCAGGGAGCAGGAGACGCTGAGGGGTGGAGAGGCAGAGTGGGTCAGGCGCCCTGGGGAGAAGGCTCAGAAGCTTCCTGAGGCCCTCTATGGGGCGGGGCAGCTCTGGAGGAGTTTGCTAGGCAAGGAGCCTGGGGGTGAGGCCGAGCCTGACTGGGGCGGAATCCGTCCGAGGCCCCCGACCTCTGGAAATGGACAGGACTCACTGGGAGGCACCAATTTCTTTCTCCTAATGTTACCTTCTCAGTGGCGAAGAAGGGCATGTGGAGAGAAGCTGGTCGGGGCCAGACAGTCAAGAGCTGCCCTGCGGATTCCCCTGTAAGGTGGCAGAAAGTGCGTGCAAGGGGGCAGCGCAGGGTGGGCTGGGTCACTTCGAACCTCTCACCTGCACGGAGGGTCAGACTCGGATGTGGAGGCCACCTGCCCAGGTTCACCTCACAGCCAAGGGCCTGGGGGTCCACTTTGGAGGAAGCAAGTTGTTCGTGACTCTCAGGGCGGCTGGGTTTTCCTGGAGCGAAGCTTCCCTCATCCCGGAGATGACGGCTGTGGCCCACTGGGCTATCCTGAGGGAAGTGAAACCAAAGCCCTGCAGGCTAAAAACTCCCTTTACCCCAAAATACCGAATTTTCCATCCCTGCGTCTGAGAACGAGGTTCCCTGGCCCGAGCCTTTTCTCACCAAGGAATCCAGACAAGCCCCTTTTGGGGATGGGCCAGGCAGATCCTCTCAGCCTTGGCTGTGGGAGAGGCCACAGGGAGGGCTGGAGAAAGAAAACCTGTTAGAGGGGGCACCTGGGAGAAGTAAGACAGAATCTGACGAGTACACTCATGTTTTTGCGATGCTCCTCTTTCTCAGGCGCAGGGAAAGGCTGACTGTCTAACCACCCTGCAGCCCCACCACGAGGAGGAATGACACAGGGCCTGGAGAGCTGGGGCTCAGCCTGTCGCAAACTCGCTGTGGCCCCTCCTCAGACACCTTCTCTATCTCCGTAGCTAACACTTTTTCTCCAGACCTGGGCCCCGATCCAACATCTGATTGCTCCTCCCACCAAGGCAGTCCCTCAGCCAGGCACAAGCCACCACACTGGGCTTCAGGTGCCCTGCCCACCAGCTCTCCAGCACCCTCCCAGGCAATGGGTTCCCAACCCTGCTCACCATGCTATCAGCAGGGGTAACACCCCATTCCCACGGCCCCAGCCAGCCTGGGACATGGGAGGGCCTTGCCCTGCTCCCCCTGACTCCCTCCTTCCTGTAACCCCCAACGCAGGATTCTGCCAGAGTCTTCCTAAAAGCCAAGATTTCTTGTTCTTGCCTGACCTTTGCTTATCAAATACAGTCCTCCAATCCAAAAGTTGTGGTTTGGCAAATGAGACTGAATAATTGATATATTAAGAGGATGTGAGTACAATCCTAACCCAGAAAAGGACGTGCTCATTTGGAGAGGGACCATCTGTGTCCCACGACTCAACCTTCTTTATGACCCACACATAATATCAGGCTGCTTCAGAATATGACAAGAAAGCCTATTTCCCTCAATTCTCACCTGACTTTTCCAGATTCCTGGTCACTGGAGATCTTAACAGAGATAAACACTGGAGTTCCCTTGTCCAGAAGAAACATGTACAAAAAAGGGGTGGATGATGAAATTCTGCTACTTTTGAAATAAAACTCACTCCAAATAGAATACTGTTCTGTTCGTAATTGGTTCTGATCCCATTTCCTGAAGTTCTCAAAGATCCTATCTGGTTTGTGCTGCTCAGCTGACTCTCACTCATGGTGGTTATTTTCTTGTGTGTTTTGTGATTTGGGAATTGGAGCAGATGCTCAGCCAGGCTTTGTCACAAGTCTGTGACGTTAAGTTGCAGGCACCTCCCTGAAGGCAGGATTTTCATATGCTCCTGCCCATGGCCATGGGCCCGAGCCACCTTTTCTTGGGGCAAGAGGACGCACCTTCACTCAGCTTTGACCCAGCACAGCCCAAAACGTCTGCTCTGGTGCCAAGCCCCAGCACAGCCCCGGAAGAGCTTTGACACAGCAAACAGCCGGGTCCAAATGTCACTGAAACGCTCGACCGGGCACTGCCTCAGAGGGTAGAGGACCCGGGCAGTGAAAGCCAAATGACTCATGTCAGAAGAAAGGCTAACCGACTTGGCAAACCCCTTCTCTCTACGTGAATTCAAAGGATCCTTGTGAAGTAAAAAACTATATTCCAGATTTTTAAAAGGAGGATGCAGGCAGAGGCTGAAAGGAGGCCCAGAGCTTTGTCCGCTTTGTCCACGGAACACTGAACTGTGCATCCTCTTTTTGGTCTTACAAAGCCTTGAACTTGGGCAGGCCTCATGCCACCCAGCCATTTAGCAGCTCGGTGCAGCCATGGCCTCCGTCCCTGCCAATGGGCATGCTCAGAAGTGAGGGGTGCGGGAGAGGGGCTGCGGTCTGGGAGCAATCCTAAGATCGTTGAAAAGAGCAAAACGCTAAAGGAAGCCTAAACCACGAGACTGGAGAACCTGCCTCCCCAATACCTGGGGCCGCCCGCTCTCCCTGGACCACCAGCTGCATCCAGCCCCACGGCTTAGCTACCCGTGTTGAGTTCTCTTTCTTAGCATCCAACCTAGCTAAAACACGTTTATCCTTCAAAAAGCCTCTTTAATAAGAAGAGTAGCTATCACAGCAATAATGCTCGCCCATTAGGACTTAGAAGACGAAGTTAGCAGGACTGACATAGAGGCAATGGGCCGCCATGCCTCTACTGCAAGTTACTTAGCAAGAAACTCTAGCGAGTCCAAAGACAGTTAATACCTCGGGAAATCTATGATTACAGGAGCCAGTTACCCTCTGGAAATACCTGATTTCACATAAAAATGATTATGTGTAATTTTACATATTACCTTTTCCTAAAGTTGCTCAAGAGGACATCAGCGTTTTCATTTATTTAAGTTGAACCTACGTGATTACGTGGTATTTGCTGTTTCCAATCCCTTGCATTGCCATGGCTGCCATAGGACCATAGGAAGGTACCCATTTTAAAAAGAGGGGAAAAGCCCTGTTCTGTAGTTTCTGCTCAGCGTTTAAGCCTGTGACAGCATCTCTGCGGTCCTTTACAGCTCTCTTCTTCATTTCAAAGTGGCAGCCATCAACGAAGGGGGACGAAACTCCATTCATTTATCCAAAGCTTCTAGATCCTCAAACCACAACCAAAACGTTTAACCAGCTTGGTCGCCAGACTGCACCAGGCCAACTCTGCTTAGGAGATTTCTGTGGCTTCCTGCTTCTGCTGAAGTTGAAAATGCCCTCACAGTGGACTTTCTGGCGGGTTTCAACCCGCTGCTGACAGCCCTCCTTGCAAACAGTTGCTGCAGAAAACAAAGTTGCAGCCACTCACTGAGAATTAGCGAGCGGGAGTTTGGTTGTGAGCAGAACTGCCTGTTTTCCCAGGGCCATGTTCAAGAGCCTGCGGGGGATCTTAATCTTAGAGGGGTCAAGGAGCCAAAATACAGTCCTCTCCCACCACTCCCTGCAGGCAGAGGGAAGACAGCAACAGGCTAAAGAAAGGCTCCCTGCCACTGGATGAAACAAGGTGTTCCCAAACTGGTTTTGTATGGACCCGATTAACACAGCAATTAACATATTGTGATATTGTGATTTATGGTAAGAAAGATATACTTAGTCTTTGTCCCCATTTCTGGCTCACAGCTCCTAAAACCCTTGGTTTGTTCTGTGATGAGAATGATAAAGGTGTGTTTTGTTATGTTAATGAGGTGACTTTCAGACTTCACCTAAGGGTGGGGCTGGTTGCCAGTGGGACCAACCCTGTGACAAGAGGCCTGGAACTTTCAGTGCCACCCCTAGACCTCCAAGGGGCAGAGAGCGGCTGGAGATTGAGTTCGCTCACCAAGAGCCAATGATTTAATCAGTCCTGCCTCTGAAATGAAGCCTCCATAAAACCCACGAGGATGAGGTTCGGAGAACTTTCGGGTCGGTGAACACGAGGAGGTTCTGGAGAGTGGCGCTCTCACAGATGGCCCCGAAGCTCTGCTCCATTTCTCCACACCTTGCCCTATGCACCTCTTCTATCTGGCCGTTTCTGAGTTACATCCTTTTATAATAAACCGGTAATTTACTAAGTAAAATGTTCTGAGTTCTGTGAGCCACTGTAGCAAATTAATCGAATGCAAAGAGAGGGTCCTGGAAACCCTAATGTATAGCTGGTCAGTCAGAAGCAAAGGTGACAACCTGGACTTGTGATTGGCATCTGAAGGGGGGGCACTGCTTTGGGACTGAGCCCTTAACCTATGGGATCAGATGCCATTTCCAGGTAGATGGTGTCAGAATTGAGTTGAATTATAAGACACCCAGCTAGTCTCAGACAACTGGTTGGTGTGGGTAAAACTGCCAACTTCGGAATTGGTGATCAGAAGTGGAGTTGGTATCATAATCCTACATATTGATTAACATTAATTGGGATTAACATATTAATTAACATATTGGCGACTTTTTTAACTGAAAAATTTCAACAACACAGGTTACTAATTATAGGAAAACTTTTCCTTAGAATATTTTTTTTCTTCAAAATAGTTGGCTGGATAAGTATTACCAGGGTCACCGTGACGTCTTTTATGACCTGATGAGAGGAGCCTGCACAGGTAGAATCCAGAGGTCCTGAGCACCCTGGCTCACAGCGTGGCCTCCAGCAGAGGGACAGAGCAGGGAGACGGAGCTCTTGTCTAAGGACTGGCCACTGTAACCAAGCACTCCTGACAAGCCTTGCAGGCCCGGGTAAGAAAGGGTGGCCCAGGACTCACAGAGAAACAATCCTTCCAGGACTGCTGTCCTAAAGGCTGGGGCAGGTTCTCGGCTCCAGGGAAAAGGCCCTCTCCTGATGGGAGCACAGTAGGCCTGTCTGCATGAAAGCAAATGTGGGGATAGTGTGTCTTCACTCTAGGGAGCGCTGTATGGCCATGAACCCATCCAAATGGAGAAGGACATCACCCCTGAAGCCCACACAGAGGCTTGTGAGCTCGGCCACCCCAGAGATCAGATGCCACGGTCAATTTGGTGCCAGCCATACAGGGCCTCCCATGGGGACCAGGAACCAGGCCCAGCACAGGTGGTCCACGTATAACGAGGCACCTGAGTTGGGCAAAGGGGGACGGAAACCCCCTGAGGTCCCGCCAGGCAGGACAGACCAGGCGGCAGGGGAGAAGAGGAAAGGCCAGACCCGACAAGGGATCCGGGCTCCGAGACCCCGCCTTCACTTCCCCTGCCTGGGCCAGCCCGGATCCCGCCTGTGTCTCTGGGCTGGGGGCCTCACTCTGGTTGAGCAAAGCAAACTGCTGCCATCAAGAAGCCCCTCACCCCGCTACGAGCTCTCTTGGCAAAGGGAGTCGCCACTCAAATGATCACCCCATCTCCACGTTTTGTCACACTGACCTCAGGATTATTTTTGGTGTTGTGATTAGGGCTCCAAAGCGGTTGTATCCAGGATGCGAGACCACGTCAGCACCACTGCTGGAGGGGAAGGTCCAGGCGGGGCGCCTCCCCGATCTGAGCCCACCACCAGGAGAGGTGGTCGGGATTTGGGGTCTCACACGCTCAGTCAGCTTTAAAGTAGAACTTAGTCCTCAAAGCGGTGGGGATTTGGACTTGCCAAATTACTTTTTGTTTACCAAGCTAATCAGAACCCAGAAAACTCACAAGTTTGGAATTGAGGCAAGGTTTGCGGGCTCCTCCGAACCCTGTCACTTTAATCCAGTGGGTCCACGTTCTGTGGATCTCACCCGGGAGGGCAGGCTCACTGTCGGCGTTCCCTCCGTCCTGCCTGCCTGATGGACTGGGAATCTGTTTGTTTGTTTTAGTTTGTTAGAGAAGTTACTTCCTCTTCCTCTTAATTTATTTTATATATTTCAACGTGTGTCTTTGTGTGCTCAGAAGCCGCTGGATTTATGAAGCTAACAATGACCGCGTTTTAAATAAATCTCATATTGTCTGGTGACTTTAGCAAAAAGTGAGGGGAACGTAATGAGAGGTGTTCACATGGGTTTTATTTTTTTTAAGTCTGTCAACCTAAAATTAATGAAAATTGTTTTCCCAATTTCAACAAAATACAACCTGTCTTTGGCCATTAAAATTGTTTTCAAGTTGAATTGATGCTTGTGCTTTTGCCAACCTTGATAATTATTGCTCCACGATGGCTTCAGCTAACACTTTGTTAAACTAAAAACAAGTGATAAAATCAGAAAATGTGGATTTGTGTCTGCCTCACACAGGCAAGACACTCACACTCACATGCACACACTCACTCATCTATTCACACAAAGCACACACAGACTCCCAATCACAGAGACTCACACTCATGCATATATTTGCACACTCACATGGGTGCCTGTATACTCTCACACACATACTCACATACAACCTCACACTCACATACACTCACACACTCATACATATATCCACATGCTCACACGTGTGCATGCACATGCTCACATGCATGCACACACACACACATACATATACAACACTTGCGGAAGGCTGTTTTAAATGGTAGGGGAAATATCTCAGATCAGAAATCTTTTCCAACACCTCACTGAAAAATGGAATCTTGTCCAACAAAAAATATTCCACCCAACTCTTTAAAAGCAGCTGACGTGCCCACATGGCAGGGGAAGTTTTTATTTTTTTAGACTCTGGTTTTATTTGCCCAGAACACCCTGCTCTTCTTATTCTCCCAAGCTTTCTCTAAACCCTGGGTCCCAGGTTTAGCCCGAGACCTCACACATAGGAGATCTTCACAGAACTCAGGGTGACAGGACCCTCCCAACCATACATGGCTGCCTCCCAAGCCACTCACAGTGGGCAGATCACTCTGGGGAATACCTCTTGATGGCCTGTGTGTGTGCTTGGCTAAAAGAAATGTCTTCCCAATCAACACAAATTAGTGAAATAACAATCAAGGGAAAGCTAATGGATGACTTGCCATTTGTAATTTTGTTCTCATGTACTGCTAGCCCCAGGCACCCAGGGAGTGCGTGCAGATGCTCTATGGTCTGGAACTGCTGCAGCTCAGCAGCCCTGTGCCCAGGCAGCAAGCAGCAGCCGGACACAGTTCCCACACAGGCAGCGGGGAGAGGCTGTTGGCTCCATTTGGTAGGAAGCAGCTAAAGAAGTGCTTAGAGTGAAATTTGCAGCTTAAAGTGTTTAAATTAGAAGGAGAAAAAGTTAAATCTATGATCTAAGTTTGTACTTTAAGAGTTTTTAGAATAAATAAATTAAACCTAAAGTTAGTAAGAGGAGAGAAACAATAAAGAGTAGAAATCAACGACGTTCAACATCACTAATTATTAGGGAAATGCAAATCAAAACTGGAATGGGATATCACCATGCACCTGTCAGAATGGCTATAATTACCAAAACAAAAAACAACAAATGTTGGAAAAGATGTGGAGAAAAGGGAATGTTCATACACTGCTGGTGGGAATGCAAACTGGTGCAGCCACTATGGAAAACAGTATGGAGATTTCTGAAAAAATTAAAAATAGAAATATCATATGACCCAGCTATCCCACTACTGGGTATCTATCCAAAGAACTTGAAATCAATGCTCCAAAGAGACTTATCCATCCCTATGTTCATTGCAGCATTAGTCACAATAGCCAAGATGCGGAGGCAACCCAAGTGCCCCTGTACGGATGAATGGATAAAGAAGATGTGATATATATAGTCAATAGAATACTACTTAGCCATAAAAGGGACAGAATCGTCCCATTTGCAACAACACGGATGGAATTTGAGGGTATGTTGTTAAGCGAAATAAGCCAGACAGAGAAAGACAAATACTGCACAATTTCATTCATATGTGGAAGATAATAAATACATGGATAAAGAGAAGAGATTAGTGGTTACCAGAGGGGGGTGGGTGAAAGGGATAAAGGGGCACATATGTATTACAATGGATAAAAATTAGACTACGGGGTGAGAGAATGATGAAATGTATTCAGAAATTGATTAAAAAAATAACGTACACCCAAAATTACACAATATTATAAACCATTATGATCTCAATAAAATTACTTAGCAAAAAAAGAGAGAAAACACATAGTAGTGAGAAAATCAATAAGTCAACTTCTGATCTGGACAAGATAGCATAGACTCATTTTTCCCTGCTCCTCCTCACAAAATGCAAGTATAAACTCCAGAAATAATGCAAGAGGTAAACAGGGTATATGTACCTAGGACTTGAATTTTTATGCCACTTTTCTATTGTTTCTTGTGTCAACTTCAGTAATTTGTATCTTTCAAAAAATTTATTCTCTTCATCTAAGTAGCTGAATCAATTGCATAAAATTGTACATAATGTTCTCTTGTAACATTTTTTTAAGGACTGTAGGATCTGTAATTATGTCCCCTTATTCATCCCTGACATTCCTAATCTGTTTTCTCTTTTTTTCCTGATTCATCTAGCTAAGGCTTTATTGGTGTTACATGTTTTTTTCAAAGAACTAAGTTTTGGTTGCATTGATTTATTTAATGGAAATTTTTATTGAGATAATCGCAGTTTCACATGCATTAGTAAGAAACAATCCGGAGACACCCCAGGTACCTTTTAGCCAGTTTCCCCTAATGGTAACATTTTGCAAAATCATAGTACAACATAACAACCAAAACATCAGAATGGTTCCAATGAACATATTCAGGTAGGTTCTCCCAGTTTTAATTGTAATAATTTGTGTGTGTGTTTAGTTCTGTAAAATTTAATCACAAGTGTGGATTCATGTTTCCACCACAGTGAAGATACAGAACGGTCGCACCACAAGCTTCCCTCCTCCTGCTGCCCTGTCATAACCACACCTGCCTCCCTCGCTGTCCCCTCTCCAGTCCCTAAGCCCTGGCAGCCACTAAGCTGCTCTCTACTTACAAAATCTCATCTCAGAGATGTATTATAAACGGAATCATACTGTAAGTGAGCTGTTGGAGGCAGTTGGTCCTATTCAAATCTTGTGTTTCAGCAGTCAGTCCACTCTACGTTTAGCACACAGGTCCTGGCCCACTTTGTGGGCTGTGGTTTGCATGACAGTTTAATGTCCCAAGTCTTTGTGGCTTTATTTTTGTTTGCTTGGTCTATTCTGTGCTGCCGGAGATCTTATTGGTCCCTGATGATTACAGGGCTGGTGGAGCTCCCCAGCTAGGCCCTCGGGGAGCAGGAACTCAGGCCATTTGGGACGAGGAGGTGTCCAGGACTGTGCTGCTAGTTGTAGAGGGGCCCCACTTGCTGGCAGTCACCTGCCCTGGTGTCTCTCAGGTTTTTCCTTATGAGGTTTTCTTCATGGGAGTATTCTGGTTAATAAATTAAGAATATAGAATTTGAATGCCACCGCTTTGTAAGCTGGTGTGAATTAATGGTTCTAAGCAATGTTCACAAATGGCAACTTACATCAAAAAGGAGACAACCTACAATGTTATGCCTCCTGAGAGGCAGATTACTGCCTATAAGGAATTCTTGCCAAAAAACTGAATGAAATACCTCTGGGTCTAACTACCAACTTACAGGAAATACAAGGGATGGAGGAACACGTTACACAACACCTCAGAGGCACAAGAGGGACGCTCCAGGTGGGGGGCGTCTCTACAAGAAGAGTCCAGGGTCTCCACAGAGCAACTCAATGAAAAACGAGAGAAGGAACTTATAGATTAAAAGAGACCCAAGACAAAGGAAGGACTTCTCTGCAAAAAGATTTGTACAAGAAGGTTCCTACCAGTTTTACTCATAATGCCCGTAAGACCCTAGAACAGGCAAAAACTAACTACGATGACAGCATCAGAATGGAGCTTCCTTCCAGGGCGTGAGGGTGGGTATTGACTGGAAACGGAGGCCTCTATGGTGATGCGAATATTCTTCATCTTGAAAGAGGGTGGGTTACACTTAAACAAGTGTATACGCTTGTCAAAATCCATCAAACTATATTCAACATGTGTGTTTCACTACATTTTACCTCAAAAACAAATAATTTTCAAATGACAAAGCTCTTGGCAAAGAGCTTTAAAACTGACATACCTTTTAATACAGAATTTCTAGGTATCTATTGAGAAAATCCGAAATGTGATCAAAGCTTTATTTACAAAGAAATTGGAAGCAATAATCTCATAGTATAATTAAATTGAGAACAACACAAATGTCAAGCAATAAAGAAATAATTAAAAGCATTTCAGTACATCAAGAAAATGGAATTCTATGTAGCCATATAGGATAAAAAAAGTAAGAAGTTTTAACAGCAGGAGCAACACCTAACTTGCAAAAAAAAAAAAAAGGGACGTAGAGTTAAATCCCAAATTGGAAGTCCCAAGTGACAAAAAAGGAGATAAAAAATTACATAAATAGGATAATCTCAACTATAAAGAAGAAAAGTCCATAAAAAGTAGAATAATATTTCTGCAAATGTGAGTAGGCAGGTCATCTGAGGGGTGGGATGCTGCAATGCAATTCTGACACTGACCACCTGGAGTGAGGTCACACTCCACAGGTTAAGGGCACAGCCTCCAACAAGATGGCCCTCTCATCTGTCACAAGCTCAGGGGTTCCCCAGCCATCCTCACTTCTGACCAACTGACCACAAATTCAGGAAATCTCACAACCCCTGAGGTTTGATAATTCACTGGACTTAGTGCACAGAACTTACGAAAGTGCTATATTTATGATTACAGTTTTATTACAGGAAATAAAGAGTATAAACCAGGGACAGCCAAAAAAAAGAGATGCACAGGGCAAGGTCTGAGAGTCCCAAACAGGGAGCTCCCACGCCTCGTCCCCATGGAATGGGGGCACGTCACTGTCCAGGGGCACATTGATGGGCGTCACTAACCAAGAAGCTCCTCTGAGATTCAGGTATACAGAGCTTTTATTGGGGTTTCACCACATGGGCATGACTGATTGAACCATTAACCATGAAACTGAACACAATCTCCAACCCCCTCCCTGGAGGTGGGGCTGATATCAGTGGCTCGAAGCCCCAACTCTCTGAGCACACAGTTGGTCTTTCTGCATGGCCAGCCCTCAGCCTGCAGCTCTCCAGGGGCCACCAGGAAGAAAAGACACTCCTGTGACTCAGAAAACTCCAAGAGTTTGCAGGTTCTCTCCCAGGAGCTGAGACAAATACTAGACAGGTTCTTTATTACATAACAGAGTCTAAGGAATGTTCCTGATTCATGCTTTTCTGACTTTCTAAGTTGTGTCACATAAGCACGAATTTCTTGATGATCCAGAAAAATAAATGAAATAAAAATATAAAAGGAGAGAAAGAGAATTTGAAAAAGTCACTCAAAAGAAGGCACCTGGAAGAGAGAGTAAGTTGAGGAGATAAGCATTATTTCCCCACCTCCACACGGGACAGAAATCATATAGTAAATATAAAATCCGTGGGAAAAACTGCAACCTGAAAAGGTAAGACTGGAAGCCACAAACTTCTAGAAACTCAAAAGAGTTTCTATTGAGAACAGTGGAAATGGACCAAATTTATTAAGAACTCCTGGGAAATTCTGAAACTTCGCTGAGGAAGCAGCATAGACCCAGAGGATCAAAACAGAGAAGATCTGAGCTCCCGAAGCAGCTGTATTGGAGGGGAGACCTCGAAATGAGTGAGAAAATTGGACCCGAGGAGGCCCCGACGGCTGTGGCGGTGGAACCCGTGGGCATCACGAGAAGGCACAGGCCTGGGCAGCTTGCTCTCTGAGCCTGGGCCCCAGGAGTTTAAGAGCTCTTCACTCATGCAGAGAGCAGGACGTGGGAGACTTGGGCCGCCAGGTGGAGAGTTCCCCTCTCTGCAAAGAGAAAAAAGAAACATGCTCCCCCACCAGGCGTGGGATTCAGCCACATCAGGTCTGGAACCTAAAAAGCAACTTTGCTAAACCCAGAGTAGAAAAGACACAGACGTAGAAGGAAAGTCCCTCTGCCAAAACTGTTCACAGCCTCACTGCCCTCCTTCCACAACACTGGCATCGAGCCTTCAACCTTCCCATCCACGGAGGCATCGGAAGAGAAGACGGGGAGATCCGTCCATGCGGGCAGTGCTCACTGTTCATGTGAAAACCCTGCACCCAGCGAGAAGCTCACACATTTAAGAGACAAGCAGACAGAAAATGCGTTGTCAGGGAGAGAACTTCGTAGCATGCAAGCCTTGGAGAAGGAGCAAATGTTGAAAATGATTTAGTGACGGAAACAAATGAATCACGGTGTTGACTTTCCTCCAGCAAAATTGAAAATAACATCTATTTTACAAAATGAGACAAAGGGAGAAGGCCAAAGAAGGGCTGGAGCATGCTTACATAATTTGACAGGTCAACATATCACGCAAAGCAGAAATATATAGATAACATCATCCAACTCCTGCAACAAAGCTTAAAAGATCAAAATATAAGCTGAGGATTGTTCCACATAAAACATAAAATGACCTGACATTCGTGCATAAGACGTTAGCCCTGCTACTACAATCAATGCAAGTTTTTATTCTTAAGCAGGACATCTGACAGAATTTGTACACGAAAAAATTAAGTAACAAAGAAATTTGCAGATAAAAGCTGGGAGAATTTGTCAGTAGAATGCAATACTAGAAAACGCTGAAGGGTGTACTTCTGCTAGGAGTGTTATGACAGACAGACAATTGAGGACACGGGAAACAATACAGATGACACTGTGTCTAAATGAACACTGTATTAAAACGAAAACAATAACATTTTCTCGGATTTAGAATATACAGATAGAATTAAAACACACAACAATAGCGTAGAAATCAGGGAGGGTAAGAAGAGAACCAAAATATCTGACTGTGATTTCACTGCACAGAAAGAGAAGAAAATATCAACTAACATTAGAATTGTATAAATTAAGAAGGCATGTAATTTCTACGGAGCACTACAAAATGACTAAAGAACATCTTCAAAATTAGTAGGAAGAAGTAAAAACAAAATGATGAAAAGGAAGCAATTAGGGAGTCTGCTTCAGGCTAAGAGGGAGGGAGATGTCCACAGCTGGATCAACTGCTAATTGCAACAAAAATATCTAGAAAGCAAAAGCCAGGCTGTTGTGGAGGGGAGTGAGGGCACGGAAAAGTAGCCCAGGAGGGCTGTGCCCTGGTTTAAGTTTTCTCTTTTCTCTAAAGGTGTTGACTCAAGGGCAGCCCCAGTCGCAGGATGGGCAACACCTCTGGCCAAAGGAACCAGGAGAAAGAGGCCCTGAGGCTAAGAGTAAAAGGGAGAATTGCCTGGTATTTTTTCCACTCTTTTCTCTCAAGCTTTGCCCTGAAGGCATGCCCCAGTCCTGGAGCTGAGCTACAGCACAACCAGAGCTCCAGGTGCAGCCATCACACTTCTGGCCAGAGAAATCAGGAAAAGGGGACCTCTGCGGGCCAGAGAACATGAAATAATCCCAGAACAAAGATGGCTGGTGAAGGGGCTGCCTAACTGTATAGGAACCGTCACAAGTCCCAGGCTCACCCAAGAGGCACATGAAGAGGACGAACCCAAGGGCTTTGAGAGCTAAACTGACATGTAGACCACAGGTCAGGTCACAGAATAATCCTGTGATTCAGGCACGGGGCAGACGCAGGGCAGTGTCGCAAAAACTTTCAAAGTAGAACTGAGATTAGAACCACTGGCCACAGACAGTGAAATAGAACTTGTGGTTAGACCTAACCAAGTTGATATCCTGCTAAAACAAACAAATAAACAAACAAAACCATCAGCATTCACCAGAAGACTGTAACAGGACCCTGTGCCTAGAGTCTGAAGAGCAGAACATTCCCCACGTGGAGGACACAGTCAACAAACCAGGAGAGTATGAATAATCCTCAAAAGGCCGTTGACAAGGGCCATCCTCCAGACAGCCCAGATGTAGAGATGATCACACAAAGACGTAAAGTAGCTACTACAACCTCGATCTGCCAGGCCAAAGAAAACAAACTTGAAGGGAAAGAAAAGATTGAAGTTCTCAACAGAGAAAGGAAATGTAAAAAATAACTCAATGAAAATTTTAGGAGAGAGAAATGCAATCCATGAAATAAAAATTCACTGGATCAACTCAACAACAAAATGGAGATCATGGAGGAAAGAGTGAGCTTGAAAATAGATTCATAGAAATTATCCAATCTGAAGAACAGAAGGAAAAAAAGATCAAAAAATGTGATGTGAACAGAGGGCCATCAACGTATGTGATGATATCAACATAATGCAAAGGAAAAGATCAGCACAGAAAAAAGAATTTGAAAAAATAACTACTGAAAACTCCCCCAAATCGGTGAATAACACAAATTTACAGATTCAAGAAGTGAGAAATATTAAAGACGATAAACTCAAATAAAACCATACCCAAACACTTCATAATCAAACTTCGGAAAACAAAAGATAAAAAAATGAAAGAGCGAGAGAATGTAACACATTACATAAAAGGGAACAAGGATGTCAATCACTAAGGATTTGCCCTCAGAAGTACGAAGGCGTAAGCAGGTTAGAAAGACAGCTACAGGTTAAAAATAAAAAGAGCTCTGCCAGGGGGCCAGACGGTCATCCAGCCGTTTGCGTGTCTACTGGACATGTGGCCAGTCACTAATGGGGGAAAGTGGAATTTTAAGGTTCATCCTTCTCTGAGTGTAAGCACATGGGCTTCTGAACACCTCTGAGGTCTCTATCAAAACCTGGAAACTAACAAGTATAGACAATGTTCAAAGAACATGGACACTCCACACGGCTGACTCTAGGTTGGGAGGGTGGGCATTTGCAGCCTAATTGTAGTTCAAGGTTAAAAGCCATGTATAATGTGAGCACGCTCTTTTTTTACAAGGCAGAGTCATACAATCAAATCTCGGGCTGAGGTCACTGTGTACTGGTTTTCAAGCAAATCTGTTGACTCTGTGGCGTCCCAGTGGAGACAGTGAACTCTGTCTATAGTATAAATGTTTATACTATGTTCTCAGAAGTTCTCTGAGGCAAATTACCTATATGTAAGTAGGTTATCTTTTATTTAAAAAACCAGCACAAATTGCATCTGATGATAAAATGGACACAAATATTCATGACAGTTTACCCTTTGTATGGCATTGATAAATGTTTTGCTGAAAACTTAGTGATGATTTAAAAAGTTTGATTGTTGATGGTAGAAAATTGCTTGGATGAATTAAGCATCCAGGATTATTCTTTGAAAACAGATGTTCCCATAATTTTTAAAGAATGACTTCATTGTCTAATTCTCAAATTCTTCTAAAAGAAGAATTGTCTAATTCTTAAGTAAAATGGGCCAATTAAAAAAAATAAAAGGATAGGAAAAGATATAGCAGGAAAACCATAATGAAAAGAAACTCGAGTGCCTAGGTCAATATCAAATGAGTAGATTTCAGGGGAAAGATAATTAACAGGACAAGGAGGAGCGTGACATGAGCTGAAAGGATCAATTCGCCAAGAACTCATAGAAATCACACAGAAATAAATGTGTATGCAGAACTCAGAGCCTCCCAATACACAAAGCAAAAGCTGATCAAACTGAAAGAACTGATTTTAGAGCTTAAATTCTATGGCCACTGAAAGCCTGCTTGTCTCAGTTCCTGGTCCTGTTCCCTTCAGCTCACTCTCTTGGGAAAATCACCACAGATTAAGTTCAACTCTCTGCCTGCTCTTTGCCTACACCTGTCTGAATATAGCTGGAGAACAGGACACAGCCATGCTCATTAGTCTTATTTTAAATTCATGACATTCCAGCGGGTCCTGAATGCTGCCAGCAGTCCAGCTCCGTCTTTTCAGCCACTCCCCGTCCCGCGCTTCCAGATCTGTGTTCTCCTCTGCTCCTCTCCCCTCACATCTATTCTGGTTTTTCCCCCTCCTCACTGATCATTCAGGCTTTATTTTTAATAGCTCTTCTGTTTTTTTTTTGTCCTGACTTCTAAAGTCTCAGGCTTAGTATTGGTCCTCTGTTCATCATGACCTCACCCACTGCTTTGGTAATTTCATCCAATCTCATTGTTTCAAATACAAAATATATTCATTTCTTTAGGCTAGGTAACAAGTGACCACAAATTGGGTGGCGTAAAATGACAGAAAAGTATTCTCTCCCAGTTCTGGAGGCCAGCAGTCTGAAAAGAAGGTGTGGCAGGGCTGCGCTCCCTGAGACTCTCGGTAGAACCCTTCCTTGCCTCTCCCAGCTTCCGGTGGTGCGGGCGATCCCCAGCGTTCCTGGGCTTATAGCTACATCACTCCAATTGCCGCCTCTCCCTTCACGTGGCCTTCTCCCCTCTGTGTGTGTCTCTATCTCCCTCCTCTTAATACACACACCAGTCATTGGATTTAGCGCCCCCTATAGTCCTATACGACCTCCTCTTAACTCAACTAATTACTTCTGCAAAGACTCATTTAGAAATAAGTTCACATTCTGAGGTTCCATGTGTACGTGAATTCTGGGTGACATTATTCAATCCACTACGGTTCGCCCTCTGGCCTCAAAAGCTGACATCTGTCCCAAATACAAAATACATTCACCTCATCTCAATAGCCTCCATCCCAGAATTTACTCTAGATCCAAAAATCTCATCTAAATATGATCAACTCAAAGAAGAATAGAGAACCCAGAAACACCCACACATGTATAGCCAACTAATTCCCAACAAAGGGATGAAAGCAATCAATGGAGAAGGACAGTCTTTTTGGAAAATGGTGCTAGAAATAGGATTCCACATAACTTCAGTCTATACCTCACACCATATTTGAAAATTAACTCAAAATGGACCGTAGGCCTAAATGTAAAAACTAAGTTATAAAACCCTTAGAAGACAAATGTCAAAACTTGTCCAATTGTATATTCAAATCTGTGTAGTCAATTGTATGTCAATTATTCCTCAGTAAAAAAGAAAAAAAATCTACCCATTTATATTGATTGATCTGTAGAGAGATAGAGGTAGATATATAAGGAGGGAGGAGTCTGTGGATTGTGCCCCAGGAAATCCAGCACAGGGCAAAAGAGGGATTGGATTACCTGTGTCCAGTGAACAGGAGATACAACAGCTCCCGCAGGACCCTTCCACCCGTGAGGGGAGAGCTGGTGCGCATCTTTCCCTTCCCACCTGGCCTTGCAAAGCTGGACAACGAGAAAGAAGTGGCACCATAGCTGCCGTTGGGGTAGGGAGCAGGTTGACATTGTGCCAGGAGCAAACCAGCTACATGAAAAATGCCCCCAAAACTTCCTTGTTCCCTTTTTGCCAGGGAAAGACCCTCTTACTCTCATGGCCAGTTTAAAGACTACATACCATCTGCAAAGGGAGCATCCACTGTCACCACGCTCACCTTTGAACTGAGGAGACAGGCCCCTGGGAGGAGTCTGGGCTGTGTGCTGGAATCCATTTCAGAATAAAACCTCTCATTTAAGGTTTGTTCAGGTGGCTCTGTGAACACCGGGGTGAACCGTGACTTCCCACATCCAGGAAAGAGTGTCCATCGATGCCGATGAAAGGTGAGACATTACCAGTGGCCCTGCCTGGTCCTGAAATCAAGATTCAGAAGAGGAGAAGCCAGCAAGCAGGTGGGCATACACTCAGGTCCCTTGCCATCAAGGCTCTGATCTCTCTTATTGTTCCTGAAATTCCGGCCTTGAACAAAAGCTGGATCTGAGACAGACACGGGAATTGGCCCTGTTGTGAATGACTAGGACAGAGAAACAGCCCTCGTCCTGTAAATTACTGACTATGCAGGCATGGTGTGAGTGCCCATGAGAAAAGCAATGCTACAGTGAGAGAAAAGGCCACAGACAGGGCACCATTGTGTGGAACAGAAACCTGTCTGCCTCCAGAGAGCAGGGCAGGAGGGCTTGCCTTCTGTTCAGAACATGCCCAAGCCTTTTCTCTGGAAGCCCTTCATCCATCTCCAAATTCTCAGACTAAATAGGGCAGCCCTAACTCTGAAGTCCCCAGCTCCAATGCCACCAGTGCCACCTTCCCAATTCCCTTCTTCCACGTTTCCTTCTCTTTTCTTCCAAATCTCAGAATTCCACCTTCCCAAAGGACATGTGCCAATGCCCATGCCATCCCTCCCAAGGACCCCCACCCCTCCAGGCACATGGAGCAACAATCCTTCCTCCGCCTTCCTCCCTCAGCTGGACTCTTCCATGTCCCTGAAGACTCAGCTGAAATGCCACCACCTCTCTGAAGCTTCTTCTGACCACATAGGCAGGGTCTGCTGCCCCCTCCCCTGGGTCACAAACACTCAGTAAACCCCTCGGTTTTCCCCCTGGTCGCACTGCCCACTGCTGTCTGGGAGGCTGGCCACAGGGCCTCACAGGCTGACTGAAGAGACTGAGCACATGGAGATGCTCAGTTGGTGGACTAAACGGACAGATAAATGCTAATGGTGTCATTTGTGGGTTACCGTCATTGCTAGCATTCTCATCAGCAGTAATGTCTTAATGCACTCCTAAACCCAAAATACATAACTAGGAGGTTTACCAAGCAGGCGATCAGATGAAGGGGAAATTAGGTTCCCTGTCCTCATGCATACCTCCCCTAGCAGGAAACGCTGAGGCTTTGGGCAAAGTGCCACCAAGCCCTGAAATGAGGTCCCCAGCATCACATGCCCCTAGGAGTTTGGACCTCTCTGTTCAGAGTCTACTGTGGGAGGTAAACCTGACACCCATACTTCTGAGGACATGGAAGAGAGCGCTTGCTGCTCGGGGCAAGGAGAGAGACCCTAGGTGGTGGGTCCAGGTAAAGCCTAAGAGAAGCAAAGAGGCCGAGGTCATAGGGAGACACGGTGCCTGTCAGCTGCAGCAATGGGCTCAAAGAAATGAGTGGCTTATGTCACCTGGTTAAGATAACCAGGCTGACCCCAGCAACCATGAATCATAATCAAGCCAACTGAGTTTGTTAGTGAAAAGGGATAGATTCCGTCTCCTGTCTGTCATTCCAGCAGTTGAATACTACTTTACAATTATTAAGCAATCGTAAGCCAAGTACCTTCAACAGGGGGAAAAACATCTTTCCCACTAACCACTCCAGTTTATGTCAAAATCCACAAACGGCAGATTAATCGAAAGTCTGAAAAAAATTAACTAGCATGCCACAAAATTAAGTTTTATCCTATGCAAGTGCTCTCTGCAACAATTACATGGTGGGGTGTGGGGGAGGGGCTCCTTCAGTTTTGTCAAATACGAATGACTAAATATTGAAACACAATTCCCCCCACGTCACTGCTGCAGATTCACTTCGCTGCTGCGAGATTTCACGAGAAGCGCGATAACAGCCTATATAAAACGTCGCTATGGAATATCCATGGAGAGTTACAACGTAACGTTCGTTGTTCCGCGGTCTCCGGCTTGTTCAGGGACATCCTGGCGCTTGGGCGCCCCCTAGGGACTCCGCGCGGAACAGGAGCCTTTGCTCCAGCTGTGGGGGCTCGCATGGCTGTCTGAAACGGAGGAGCACCTAGGGATCGGCCTTAGACATTCTCCCTGGGCTTCTCCTGCCCGCTGCTCAGAAGATAACGGGGTTAAAAAGTGCCACGATGACCAGCCCAGCCCCGTGTATAACACTGTACTAGACAAAGGCGGACGTGCGACCTCAAGAATTTTGAAACAAAATCCGGCTCTAATTTCAGTCAAGTCTCCGTGGTTATTTCAGGAACAAATGTAACCCTGAGGGATTTGCTCTGTTTCCTTTAATTTTTCAGTGAAATCGGAGACCCTGTTCTTGGCTGTCAACGCAGAGAACATACAGCTACGAGGAAGGAGAAGGAGAAGGGACATCAAGGACGCTGTGGCGTACTTTAGGGTGACCAGGGCGGGTCTCCCACAGCTGAGCGCTGGACTCGGGGAGCCAACAGGGACGTGCGGGGCTGCGCAGGCCCCCTCGGTTTGTCTTTGATCTCTTCTCCTTTGCAGAGCTTCGGTTATCACTATATTTTATTTTATTTATTACTTATTTGTTATGAGGAAATTGGTCTTCCCATTCTAAAAGGAGGATATATACACGCATCCACATGCATACATATGTGCATACACACAGAGAGGAGAGAGACAGTGAATGGATGTCAGCTTCACCCGCAGCTGCGTAGTGGGCTGGCCAGGGTAGTGGTCTGAGGGGCAAACGCAAGGGTGTCCTGATTCGCTGTTTCTACCGCAAACTGAGAAAGGCTCCTCCAAGACACCTATCCACCTCCTAGGGCAAGAATCCATTTTCAACAACGTCCAGGAAAGTCCCCTCCCACGGTGGTCTGACGGGTTCCCTCTGCTGATCCACAAGCTCTTCCTAAAAGAGCCTTGGGAAGCGTAATTCTCCGTTCAATCCTGGACCACTGGCGTCCTCTGTTGGTCGCCTAGGAAAGGGGCGCACAGACCCCGTTGAAAGGACTCGCACGGAGCAGGCCAGCCCGGCTCACCGCGACCTCAAGGGCGAAATTGCTCCCTCTGACTTGCACCCTAGAGCAAAGTGTTTAGATCGCACAGATGAGCGAGAATCCCAGTCTCCACTTCAACGCACCAGAGAGAACCTGGTACAGGGATGCAAGGCGGCCTGAGAAACTGAGCGTGAAAATTACCAATGTTGAGGGTCTATTCGGCTATTAATTACGCTTCAGCGGTGCCTCCTTTATTGTTTTTATTGTTGTTTCGTTATGCATATAAACTCTATTTGAAAACGATATCAGGGAGAATACTTAAGAACAAGAACAGTCGTGACGTCAAATCTTTGACAAGCCGTTCTAAGGACCCACTCGGGGCCGGCCCACTTTGCCAACTAGGACTTGAAGTGAAACAGCAAACGTGAGCCTCCGCAGCTTTGAGAAGTGAACCTGAAAAGGGCGAAGGCCGAGTGCGCACCTGCGGATGCGCTTTCATAGGGCCCGCGGTGGGGGGTGCGAGCGGCCTGGCGGGCGCAGATAAAACCCCGAGTGCCTTGGCTCCCCAAGACCCCGGCGCGAATCGGGTATTCTCATTCAGAAATGTCCCACGACTTCCCCGACTCGAGGACTGAAATTTTGGAAAGCTTTGTAAAGTACACACGGATGAGGAGCGGCGCATGCCAGTTTTCCCTACACCGGCTTGCCGCGGGGCGACCTCACCCTTGCGCGCAGAGGGAGAAGGGCGTAAGCACCAGGGTGGTCGGGGGCGCTGAGGTAGCCTGGGGCGCGGAGACTCCACGGTGGCCAAGGGGCTAGGGTAGCCAGAGGCGCCGGGGACGGCGGGGTGGCGGGAGCACCAGGCATGTGTGGGGGAAGCAGGTGCCCGACTTGCCGCGCGCTGCGCGTCCCCGCATTCGTCCCGGCTGCACAGGGCGAGGCGAGGGCCCCCGGAGCCTGGTCGGCTCTGGCCCGCCCCCGCCACCCCTCCACCCTGGCGTGCCGTTCCGGGGCGTGTCCTCGGCCACCCCGGCTTCTATATAGCAGCCGGCGCGCCCGGGCCGGCCAGATGCGAGCGCGACAGCGCGGCACTGAGGATTGGCCGCTGCCTACCCTGCTCCCGCAGCCTCGCGCCGCGCGCTGTCGCCCCGTCCCCGCGCGCCCCGGCCGGCCGAGCAGCAGGCCCCCGCGGCGGGCGCCATGCAGCGGGCGCGCCCCGCGCTCTGGGCAGCGGCGCTGACAGCGCTGGCGCTGCTCCGCGGGCCGCCGGCGGCGCGAGCCGGCGCGGGCGTGGCGGGCGCGGGCCCCGTGGTGCGCTGCGAGCCGTGCGACGCGCGTGCGCTGGCCCAGTGCCCGCCACCGCCCGCTGCGTCCGCGTGTGCCGAGCTGGTGCGCGAGCCGGGCTGCGGCTGCTGCCTGACGTGCGCGCTGCGCGAGGGCGAGCCGTGCGGCGTCTACACCGAGCGCTGCGGCGCCGGCCTCCGCTGCCAGCCGCCACCCGGCGAGCCGCGCCCGCTGCAGGCGCTGCTGGACGGCCGCGGGCTCTGCGCCAACGCCAGCGCCGCCAGCCGCCTGCGCGCCTACTTGCTTCCCGCACCGTCCGCGCCAGGTGAGCCGCCCGCGCCAGGTGCGCCGCCGCAGCACCCCAGACCCACAGGCCTTTAGCCAAGGCCGGGGATGGGACGGTGCCGCTGCGGAGACTCTGCTGCTCTCCCCGCCGCAAGGGTTTTACGTGGGGAAACTGAGGCCCTGCGAGGCAAGGGCGCTCGCCGGAGGGCCCCTCCGCAGGCGGCGCTGTATTGGCTCCATTCCCTCAGTGCAGAATGCTTGTAAATTGCAAAGCGCTTTCGGTGAAAATGGGTCGAAGATTTCCTGGGGAGGGAGGGGTGTGATACCATGGTTGGCGGCCAATGGAAAGATCCAGGACAGAGATTCTCCGCCTTGTGCGCCCGCGCAGCGCGGGAACGTGGGCGTGGACTGTGCGGCCCAACCTTGGGACGCGGCTTCGGTTTCCCACGATCTAGGAGCGAGCGTGTTCGTGCCAAGGACGCTGTGGGGGCCGGGGGCTCAGGGAGGCGACCAGGGAAGCTGGGCAGGCACGTTTTAGGAAATTGTACCTGTCTTTAAAAATACTAACATTTGCACAGACTTAGGGTTTTCAAAGCAGTGTCACATCCCGGGGTGTGCAAAACCAGCAAGGTGGGAATCCAGTAATGGTATCTTTTACAGTGGGACAACCTGACGTTCAGAAGGAAGTGACTCACCAAGGTCCTCCGGAGGCAGGGAGGATGCTGGAGGCTGAACCGTCTTTGCCACTCCTGCGTCGTCCTCCTTGTGCACCACCCGCCCTGGTGCCTGTGTAGCCCACAGGTGCGGGGTTGCGGGGAGTGTGGACGCATAGATTTCAGTGTCAGCAGAGAATTGGAATAAACTCCAAGACTGTATGCCGTGTCAATCTGAAGTGGAAGGAATGAGGTCCAGTTCACAGGAGCCCCGAAGAGTAGAAAACCTAATATTTGGCAGAGTTGCTCCACTGTCTGGACCACAACCAGGCCTGCGGCTCTGTGAAGGACATCACGTTGTCCCCTTAGAAAACAAGTCTAAATTCTGTTGGCAGCTGTTCCTCTAAATTTCGGACAGGCTTAGGCAGCCTCACTTAGTTATGAGTGAAGTTCCCACATAGCTGAAGGCTGGGAGAATTCCGCCCCCCTCCAGGCACCAGCTGAGCAGAGCAGTGGGCAAGCCCCCGCCTAGGGCTAGCAGAGGAAAGTCCCCTTATAATGTCCACACCTGCAGGTTTCCACTCCCGTTGGGGCTGTTTCCTTGCTAGGCAGGGACGGCTCCATTTATCCCAGAGAAACACCATTCCAGAATTGGTGGAAAGGCAAAATTCCAATTGCCTAAAACATACACTGTTTTATGCTAACAGACAGACTTAAAATCCTTAGATGCATTTGTGTCTCAGGGCAAAGCTATGTTGTTTGCTGTGTGTGTACTTTGTTGTTCTAATGCCTTTTTTGGACATTCGAAAAGTGATCTTTGAAGTGCTTATAAACATTGTCTCTTTTAGTTAGACTATAATGTGCATTATGATTACTACCAGAGTAGCTCCATAGTGTAGGTTAATGTGGTTTATTATAAGATTATAGAAAGATCTAAGTGACTTCTAAAATCCACTTGGCGGGGAGGGGTATGTGAATTTAAACGACAGTCAAAAGTTAAAGTGATCTGTTGCTTAAATGGAAAGGGTTTCTCTTCATGCCTAAGTCAGCAGGCATTAGAAACAAACCAAGGAAGTTTAAGAAATTACTCAGAGTTCTTAGGAAAGAAATGCAAATATGTTTATTTACGTACTCTTAGCATCTCCTTTGCCCCAGTGCTTCCCTGAAAAAGGAAAAAAAAAAAAAAAAAAACAGTAAGATGAAAGGAAATTGAAACCAAATTCTACCAATTAAGAACTTACTCCAGCAGGCTCTGGGCTAGAGGAATTTGTGCTTCCCCAGACGCTGGACCCCTTGAGAACTTTGCAGCTCCTTTTCGCTATGGGACTGTTTCCCCGGTGAGGAAATCGAGACCCAGAGAGGAGAGGGGCCTCCCCAGACTCTCCCAGTGCACCTGTCCTGTGCCTCCAGGAGAGAGCGGAGCGTCTGCAGCAGAAGCAGTGTGTCTTTCTGCAGCACTCAACCCGCCGGGAGCCCTCCCAGAGCTAGGCATTTGCTCCTCAGAGCCTAGAGCCAGAGGCCTTGGCGAGCTTCCCAGCAGGCGGGCGGGCTGCCACTGTGACAGGCGTGTTCCCTGGAGGGTTCAGTTGGAGCGGGGCACTTGGCATCCCAGGCGTAGTAGATTCAGGACCAGATGGCAAAAGAGCCCCTCCGGGGAGGGAGGCGTCAGGGCGTGGCTTGTCGAGTGAAATGATCATTTCACAGTTACCTGGCTGTGCAGAGCCAGGCAAGAGGAAGGGGTTCCCACTGGCCCTTCTCCTGTAGCCGCCCCAATTTCATCCTGGAAGAGGAACAGAGAGAGCATTCTAGCTATGCATCAGCCACCCATGTAGTCAGTACACTTGACCTCCCAGTGACACTGTGGACATCCCAACATCAATGTCAAGTCTGTCTTCATCAGCAGGTTGATTCCCCCGGGAGATCTGCAGGAGGCGCCTCCTTTGCAAGGACTGAAAGCTCTTTGGCACGAAGGGGTGCCAGCCTTGAGTGGAGCTGTGGTGCTGTCGGAGTCCCGTTTGCCCCTGTGTAGACAGGGGAGGAAGGACTCACCTGGGAAAGTGCCCCAGGATGTGCAGGGTCTGTGCAGCTCTCCTGGGTGTCCCAGACCCTGCATGGGCAGTGAGTGTTTGAGATAGAACGGCGGGACCTATAAAACACCACCAGACATGCCTGCATGAGTCTGGGGACATGCAGCAAAGGCGCTTTGTGGAGAGGAATTCAGTTTCCCCATCTGAGCCGACAGAGATCCCTCGGAGCCTTTTGCCTGCTAGCACTTTAGGCCAGCTCTGGTTAAACTTGAGTGAGCGTCAGAACCCCTGCAGGGCTTGTTGACGCCCAGACTGCTGCCATCATCCCCCAGCAGGACCGGGTGGCGCGGGGAAGGTGCCTGTCCACCAAGTCGCACACTTGGGAGACCGCATTGCAGCAGCCCTGCGCGTTTCTGAATCCCCCACGGAGCCTTCCTTGGCTCGAGTCTGCCCCCTGCTGGTGGAGGATGAGAGGCACTCGAAAGCTGAGAGGTGAAATGCATTTCCTTCAGCGGCACCCTGCTTCCTGAAAGCACATGTCAGGTTTCATTCTTAAAAGGTGGCTTCTTCTACTAGTATTACGGAACAACACTTTATCAAGGTTTTTTTGTAACATATTTGGAATTGTTGAATAACGTTTCTGCTTAGATGTGACTTGGTCGCAGTAGTAAGATTTTAAGAAGAATGTCATTAAATATCCATAACAGTCTTTGTGTCCCTTGTGCTTTTCAAGGAAACAGCAGTGAGTCGGAGGAGGACCACAGCGCAGGGAGTGTGGACAACCAGGCCGTGCCCAGCACACACCGCATGCCGGACCCCAAATTCCACACGATCCACACCAAGATGGACGTCATCAAGAAAGGCCATGCCAAGGACAGCCAGCGCTACAAGGTCGACTACGAGTCTCAGAGCACAGACACCCAGAACTTCTCCTCCGAGTCCAAGCGCGAGACAGAATACGTGAGAGCTTTTCCTCCTGTGGATGAGGGAAGCGGGGTGGAGGGGGCGCCACAGTCACTCTTTATTCGAAAGCGCCATCGGTAAATCCAGGTGGTCCAGTGGATGCTGTGGGCAGCCTCGAGCCCCTCCTTACGTAAAGGATGTGACCCTTCCCGATCTCGGAGGTCTCCTGAGGGTCAAGAGAAATAACATCCATAAAAGCGCGTCATGTGCTCTCCAGGCTTCTGAGGTTCAGAGAAATGTGCTCATGAAGCCGCTTCATTTTGTTCCCTCGGCTTCTGCATGTCCTGGCCTCTGGGGACTCTGTCCCCAGCTCTGTGCCTTGCTCTGGGGATTTCATGAGAGTGACACGAGCCGTGGTTGGCATCCTTCTAGGAATGTCGACAACTAACTCGGCAAAAGATATTTGAGGCTAAAGGTATTTGGGGAGCACCTTGCAGGTCCCACTCGAGAGGGCTCCCTGGGTGTCCGGGATTTTATGAGGCAGAGTGAGTTCCCGAGTAAGCCGGCCTCCTCCCCAGGGACCCTGCCGCCGGGAAATGGAGGACACGCTGAACCACCTCAAGTTCCTGAACATGCTCAGCCCCAGGGGCATCCACATCCCCAACTGCGACAAGAAGGGCTTCTACAAGAAAAAGCAGGTGAGCAGCGTCCTCGCGCAGTGCTCCTTTCTCTCCCTCTGTCCCCCACGCAGAGGAAAAGCCGACTTTGCCAACCCCCAGTGCTGGCCACAGCCCCAGCTCCCGGCCCACGACAGCACCCGAGGCTGACCCAGGGCCGCTCGCTCTAAAACCCTGAAGCCTGGTGCTTCTTCCTCCTGACCCGCCGCGCAGTGCGATGCCACCCGGGCCCTCTATTAACCATAAAGGGACTCCGACATGTTGACACTTTCATTGGCACTGCCTCGTGGACTGACGTTTTGAACGATTGTAGAGAATTTCCAAGAAGCCTGATGTGAGGTCTTCAGACAGACAGTTCACCCTGAGGTCCCATGTTGGTCCCTTTCTCACCCAGGCCTTCCAGACAGTGACGAGCTGCAAGGGATCAAACCCACTGGTGGTGTAGTTGTTCTGAGCTGCCACAGATGCGCCTCCTTGGGTCACGATATGTCAGGGCAGCTTTTCATTCGGCCTTCCGACTGGACGGGTCCCACAGCCCCTGCAGGATTGGCCCTAGGATGGCGTGGCCGCCCCCAGAGTGTTTGTGGTCACATCCTTGGTCAGAGGCCCCGTCCTCCTCAGGGGCCACTGGTCGTTGGCCTCTTTATCACGCCTGTCTTCCGCCAGTCACTATGCAACAGTCCTTCGTTCCAGTCAGGTCTTCTGTCCCTGTGGTTCTTTCAGTCACTTGTTCCGCAGACTCTACTGGGAGGGTCCAGATGTGCAGCCTGGGGTGTGCTCTGAAAGACACAGACGTGACATGGGCAGGCGGGAGGGGCGTTCACATTCCCTCATTCAGCATATAGGCCTGCGGGGACGACAGTCCAGCGTCTACCCGAGACCCCGGGGACACAAAACTGTACCGCCTGCTGCTTTTCTGGAGAGTCCACCTGCACAGGCAGCACGCCACCACGTCGTGCACACAGGGCCCTGCCTGGCCTCTCCTGGGGCCTTCTCAGCAGAGCAGAGGCCATGCTTGGGGCCACCCTGGGTCCTGGGCACCTGCCCTCGTCATCAGGAGCCCCATGGTGGGAGCCTCCCCGGGGCTCCCCCTCACTCCATGTGCTCTGCCCGCAGTGCCGTCCTTCCAAAGGCCGGAAGCGGGGCTTCTGCTGGTGCGTGGACAAGTACGGGCAGCCCCTCCCGGGCTACGACGCCAGGGGCAAAGGCGACGTGCAGTGCTACAGCATGGAGAGCAAGTAGACCGACCCGCAGCCACGTAAGCTGGGACTGGGCCTCCCAGGAGGGCTGGGGTGGGAGGCAGGGGCTGCAGGCCTGTGCCTGCCCGGGGCTGGGGACCCAGGGCTGCAGCCAGCCCCTAGGACAGACACACAGGACAGAACCCTCAGGAAGGGGCAGGGAGGCCCCCACCTAGCTGAACAACGCAGGGAAGTGGGTCTGTGGCCAGGTGGTCTCAAAGATGCTTCCTTTCATTTGAAACAACTTAGAACGTGTAAACATTCATACACACATAATATGAGGTTTTCACAGTTAAACTTTGATGGTTCATTTACCTTCACAGGTAAACTTTTAATCCAAAGAAACGTGTTTCTAAAGGATGTGGCTATTTTTTTCCCATATAATGTATTAGGGCTATTCTGATAGTCTTTGATTAATATAATTGTAATAAAGTTTATTTAAATCTAATACAAAAAATGACATTTTAAACCGTTATCTTGAAGAATGCTATCATATTCGATATTTTTTTCTTTTAATATATCAGAGCTCTATTGGGGAAAAGAAGAAGAAATGTGTATTTCCTTTCATCTTCTCAAGACAAATTTAAGTAAACAGAAGAAATTTTCATTTTTAGTGATAAGTTTTGTTTCCTTGCAAGTTGGAAAAAAATCATTCTAATTTCAGGGTGACTCTTTGTGACAGCGAACCCTGCGAGCCCCTGACAGTGTTCTTCGCTTTGTCACAGAGTCTAGGGGGTCCCCCAGCGCCAAGCACCCCGGCGTCAACCTGATCATCCTGGGAAGGACTTGAGCTCTTTCAGTTTGGAGGGCTGTTATTTCAATATGTTTCTTTTCCTTTTTGTTTTAGTTCATGTGGAGCTGAAATACGCCTTATTTTGCACAAAAGACTGCCTACGACATGATCAGCAGCTGGCTACAGCCTCGATTTATATTTCTTTTTGTGGTGATCTGATTTTTTTTTTTAAACCAAAGTTTAGAAAGAGCTGTTTGAAATGCCTAGGGTTCTTCTAATGGTGAACTTGAGCATCTTTCTACTTTCCAGTCATCAGTGAAACGCGGTGTGGTTTTTCCCGTTGCTTCCTATAAAAATCCTTGTAAACTGCAGCGCAGTGCGGCGGGACCTCACACTGTCCTGGAACTCCGCCTCTGCTTCATGCCGCAGTGACTGTGTTGCTTCTGTCGATGAACACTTCTTCCCCCGTCTCTGAAATGAGCGCAGGCTGGTCGGGGACGGGACCCCTGCACTCTGGTGTCTGGATATCCTCACGCACCACCTGGAGCTTACGTCTTTGAAGCAAGGGCCTGGGTTCCTCTACCAAGACGTTTCTTATCTTCAAGTGACCTGCATTGCTTGGGAACTAGTGGAGAGAATAAGATAGAGTCTTATTTGTAAAAAACCATGACCAAGGATGTTCTGGGGAACTCTGGGAACCTCTAAAGGCGGGTATTTCTGACCCTCATTGTCAGCAGCTCCCTGAACACACAGCCTTTCCTGGTGGCCCCGCAGGGCAGGGGGGCGGCGGGGCAGCAAGAGTCAGTCCCTTGTTTTCAGAGGCATCACGAATAATAGCACGATTCTTCGATGACCATAGAGAATAGTGTTTTCCATTCAACAATTCAAGACCAAGTTGATTTTTGAAGGTTAGCTCCTTAAAGGTGAAGGAGATTTATTTTCATCTCTCGCCTCTGTCCTCCTTGGCACAATGTAAACATAACATCCTAATTTTATCTAGCCAAGAAAAAGGAATGGCTTGTTGGGGAGCCCAGGGAGGACCCTGGAAGCGCACAGAATGCCCGTGCTTGCTGCACTGGGACGCATCCTGCTTTTCTTTCTAACTCACACATATATGCAGAGAAAACACGTTCTTCATGACCTGTTAACATTGTATACGTCATAGTCCAGATATGCTAGGACCTACACTAGATAATCCTAGATGAGATGTTAGCGATGCTAGAGAACATAACTACGGCCATGACCGAGGAAAGAGCCTGCGCAGGGCCAGTGCCCCAAGGCCAGCCCTCGAGCTTGGCGGCGTGGGTGCTGAGGGGGCCCGCACCACCGCCGGCCTCCGGGGTGGACACACACTGCGCACAGCCCTCCTGGAGAACACAAAGGGGTCTCGAGACATTCTGCCTACCTATTAGCTTTTCTTTATTTTTTTAAGTTTTTGAAGAAAAAAAGTATTTTTGAAAAGTTCGTCTTGCAATGTATTTATAAATAGTAAATAAAGTTTTTACCATAAAGAAGTCCCTCACCCCTTGTTAGTGACTGGCTCTGCATTGCGGGTTACTAATGAAATCATCCGGAGGGGGTGGGCTGTTCCAGGGGCACTAGAACGCTTCGTAAACCAACGCCTTTGCCTGCTTCCACCTCCCGCAAGAGAACCCGAGGAGACAGCCCGGAGGCCTCCACTGGCCCCATGGATGCGCTGGGTCATGTCTGCTGTGAGCCTTGAGGTCCAGGAGTTCAGGTGTTGACCCCGGTCCCATCACAGGAGCGGGCAGGTGGGAGCAGATCAGCAGACGCACCTCGTGACTGGCCCTCTTTTCCTTTAGGTTTTGTCCCCCGTTGTCCTATCCGTCACCACTCAGGGAAGGCTTCGTGTCCGAGGGGGCCAGGCGTGAAACACGTGCAGGAGGATTCAGTGCCACTTCCCGGCCTGAGACCCTCTCGCTCCACCTCTGTTTGGAATAGGAGAGAGACCCCAGGAGATGCTCAGGGAGCAGGGGTCCGTTCTGGGGGCTCAGTCCCCTCTCTGCTGCCTTGGGACAATTACCCTTTGTCACAGAGCCACTTCAGGCAAAGTTCTGAGCCTGTGACTTCCAGGCCTCGAAGGATAAACTGTATGTCAAGGAATCACCTGTTTAGAGCCCTAACTGGCGCGTTAATAAAACATCTAAGATGGGCCCCTCGTCACAGAGTTGCGTGCTGAGCAGTGAGCCCTGTGAGTGTTCAGGGCTCTGAGGTGTGGGGGATGGCCGTCAGGAGATCACATGGGGAACCAGGGAAAAGAGGGCAACTCCTGGGGGTTGGGGTGCCTGCCAAGTCCCGAGGGCAGAGGGAGGGAGCGGGCCAGCAGAGCAAGTTCATGGCGGAAGCAGGAGCCAACGGGCCATGGGGTTCTCGGAGCCAGCTATGGGGTGCCTCAGCGACAAGCCAGTGTCTGGGAAGCCTGGACAGAAGCCTGCCAGGCCCTGTGCAGCCGCTTTGAGCTGTGAGCTGCACACGGGATGCGGCTCTGTAAGCCCACTGGACTTGCCTTCCTGGAAGCACTGAATCACGTGCCCTTTCTTGTCCTCACTCTCCTTAACCCCCAACCTCTGCCCATCCACACCTTTTGGTCCTTTCCTTCTAAGTGCTATCCTATACAGTAAACACGTGAAGTTGCACCACCTGGCTCTCCTCTCCCCGGTCACTCCACCCTCAGCTGCCCAGCTAGACACTCACAACTCCTCTGCCCTCCCAGGCTCATCCCCAAACACCTTGTATTACCAACCATCATCCCCCAGACACACAGAAATGAGTGACCAAGGGCTCGCCCCTCACTGGGTCAAGGCCACACAGATGCTACAGCAACCGCTTACCTGAGTTTGACTAACACATCGACACACCTGAAAAATAACAATCACAGACATTGACAAGGGTGTGGTGACGATTCTTCCCCACCCAAGGACATCTGGCAATTTCCGGAGACATTTTTGGTGTCACAATGGAGCGTGTTAGTGGCATCTAGCGGTGGAGGCCAGGGAGGCTGCTAAACTTCCTACGATGCACAGGCCGGCCCCCACCACAAAGAATTATCCCACCCAAAATGTCAATGACGCCGAGATTGAGAAACCCTGATTTAAACAGATGGTAAAATGTGGCAGTTAAAATAAAGATAGGCAGTTTCAATTGCCAAAACTCAAGATAAATTTTATTACAACTGACAAGGATTGAAAATAAAGGGATGGAAAGACATAGACAAAATCTATTCAAAACAAAGGTAGAGTAGCTATTAATATCAGACAAGGTAGAGTTTAAGACGATGTTGTATTAGAGACAGAAAAAGTCTCTACAAGACAACAGGAGGGTAAATGAACCAGGAGGATTTGGCCATTCTAAACATGTGGGCACCTAATAAAATGTCGTACATTTTTTCTGTCATTGCTTTCTGCTCTTATTTTTTATTACTTCTCCTGTGTGTTATGTCTTTAAGTTATTTATTTGAAAATTAATATAATGACCCTCTGGCATTATTGGTAGTTAAACAGAAGGAAAAGGATCAGCAAAGATTTAGAAGATCTGAAGCTTCAAAACTGGCCAGCTTAACCCAAGAAATATGATCATGTAATAAAATATGTCTTGATTTTTAGCAATTGATTCTGCCTATCTTTTCTTTGAAAAAATCTAACAAAATAGGCAAACACCTAGAATGGCTGTAAAGAACAAAAAGGGAAAGTTACAACTAATAATATTATGTTTGACAGACAGAATGTAACAGATAAAGCAGAAGGTAAACAGCTTATAATAAAATACTATCAAAACTAGATATTACCCATTTTGAAAACCTAAACAAAATACAAGATTTCTTAGAAATTATAATTTTGGAGAACAAACCAAAAGCCTGAATATTCCAATAATTGTGACAGCATTTAAAGGAATACTTTAAAATATTCCCATAAAGAAAACAGCAGGTCCAAAGGATTTGACTAGTTCCACCAAAAACTTAAAGAATGTATTGTCCCATTCAATAAAACTTTTTAAGAAGGTAGAAAAGAGAAGACTATACCCAGATTTATCCTACAAAACCAGTACAACCCCACAGCTTAAACCCACAAAGACAAAAACGTACAGGAGCATTGCGCTCAGCCACGTAAAAGTCCCACGGTCCATATTATACCATGACCAACTTGAGTTTATTTCCGGCATACAAAATAATATGAGAAAATCTATAAATATATAAATATAATTAATCACAGTATATTAAAGGGCAAAAATGATACTTTAATAGACACAGTAAGAGCAGTTTGAAAAATTCAACATAACACGACTGTTAATAAATTAAAACTGTAAGAGAACTTCCATTGTCTGATAACATGTAAATATTAAAAAAACAAAAACCAGTAAGCGTCATCTTAAATGGAGAAACGCTAGAAGAAGTCCCTTTTTGAAAACTGAACTAGACAAGGATATCCACTCTCACCATTTCCATTCAACGTGGTATGAGAGAACTGAGCTTATACAGTAAGACCCTCCCAAAAAAATAAAGACTTAACAATTGGAGATCACTGTCATTATTTGCAGATATCATGACTGTTTACATGGAAATCATCACAGAACCTACAAATTATTATAAATAATAACAGTATTTAGCGAGATGGCTGGATATAATATACACAAATGAGTTTCGTTTCAATATCCTGGCAACAAACAATCAAATATAATTTACAAGAAGATTTCGAGTAAAGTAGTCTCAGAGAATATAAATTTTTGCAATTTTTAAAAACCTGGAAATAACCTGACTCCCACCAACAGGAGCCCGCGTGAATAAACTGTGGCGTATTTGCAACAGGCGGACCCTAAATGAATGAACTGCAGGCCATGCAACGATGCAGGTGATGCAGAGCCCTGTAGCATCGAGTCTAAATTCCACGTCCCTAATGAGCCATCACACAGTGGGTGGTACACACATGCTGCGTGGTACACTTTTTATGATGTTAAAAAAAATTACTAAAAGAATCTAAAAGAAAACATATTTTTAAAAAATAGGTATAGATGAGATAAAACTAAATCCAAAGCGAAGCAATGAACGATGATAAGTTATTGCCAGAATTCTAGTTTTCGAGTTGGATAGTGAGACCACAGATCCTTATTAGATTATTAAAAAATAGAACAAATAGTAAGAGTGCCAAGCACCGGCCAAATGAGAGTGTGCTATAAACCCGGGAGTATGATGAGTCTTTGCAATTGATTGAAATGGGTTCAAAAAAGAATAGAAGGAAAGAAGTTGGAGCCAGCCAGCAGGCGATTCTTTCCAGAAGTTGATTCTCTCTCCCTTCTGTACCCCAGTCTGCCTCCCCTGATCATCATCTGCAGCCTCCATAAACCAGCTCCTCCCTGGTCTTCTAGCCTCCGTTAGCCTCTCCTTAAATCCATCATAGCCACTGCCTCCAGAGTCTTCCACTAGCTCGGCTCTGACAGTGTCATTCCAACCTGAAAATCTTTTATGAACAGTTTTATAGAGATATAATTTCCATGCCACAGGATTCTTTCATTTAAAGTGGTACAACTCAACGGTTTTTACTGTAGTCACAGACGTGTGTAACCATCACCGCAGTCAGTTTTCAGACATGTTCGTCACTTCAGTAAGAACCCCTGTACCCTTTAGCTATCGTCTGCCATCCCCCTCCCCAGCCCTAAGCAACCACTAATTGCTTTCCGTCTCTATAGATTTCCCTGTTCCAGACTTTCCTATGAATGGAACATATAACATCAGGTCCTTTACGACTGGCTTCTTTCACTGTGCGTACTGTTTTCAAGGTTCATCCATGTTGTAGCGTGTACCAGTACTTCATTCCTTTTTATGGCCCAATAATATTTCATTGTATGGATATACCGTATTTTGTGTATCCACTCATCCATTGAACATTTGGATTACTTCCACCTTTGGGCTGTTATAAATAATGCTTCTATGAAAATTTATGTACAAGTTTTTGCATAGACATCTATTTTCATTTATCCTGGATATGTACCTAGAAGTAGAATTGCTGGGTCATATGGTAAATCTAGGCTTAATCATTTGGGGAACTGCCAGACTGTTTTCCAAAGTGGTTGCACTACTTTACGTTCCCACAGCAGAGTATGGGGGTTCCAACTTCTCCACATCCTCACCCGCATTGTTATCTGACTTGTTTTGATTATAGCCATCCCACTGGGTGTGAAGTGGTGTCACATTGTCGTTTTGATTTGCATTTTCCCTGATGACTTATGATGTTGAGCATCTTTTCATGTGCTTATTGACCATTTGTATGTTTTCTTTGGAGAAATTTCAGTTCACATACTTTGCCCATTTTTTAATTGGGTTATTTATCTTTATGTTATTGAGTTGTGAGAGTTCCTTATACATTCTAGATAGCAGTCAATTCTCAGATATGTAATTTGAAAATATTTCCTCCGAGTCTGTGGGTCGTTTTTTCGCTTTCTTGATGCAGGCCTTTGAAGCACATAACTTTTTAATTTTGATACAGCCTCTTTTAATCTTTTTTAGTTTTGTTGCTTGTGTTTTTGGTTTGACATCTAAGACTCCTTTGCCAAATCCAACGTCATGAGATTTACCCCTATGTTTTCTTCTAAGAGTTTTACAATTTTAGCTCTTACATTTAGGTCTTTAATTGACTTTGGGTTAACTTTTGTATATAATGTGTGGCAGGTGTCCAACTTCATTGTTTTGCATGTGATTATCTAGTTGTCTCAGCCCCCTTTGATGAAAAAACCTTTTTATCCCCATTAAATGGTTTTCCCACTTTCATTGAAAATCAGTTGATCATCAATGTATGGATTTATGAATAGTCTGTCAATTCTATTCCGTTGATCTAAATGTCTATCCTTGGGCCAGTAACACACTGTTTGATTACCATTGCTTTGTAACAAATTTTTGAAATCAAGAAGTGTGTGTCCTCCTACTTTTCTTTTTCAGGATTGTTTTGGCTATACTGGGCCCCTTGCAATTCTATACGAATTTTAAAACCAGCTTGTCAGTTTCTACAAAGAAGTCAGCTGAGATTCAAAAAGGATTGTGTTTAATCTGTAGGTCAGTTTAGGGTACATTGCTATGCTCGCAATGTCAAGTTTTCCAATCCATGGACGTGGTATGTTTTCCATTTATTTAGATCCTCTTTAATTTCTTTCAATAAGATTTTTGTAGTTTTCAGAGCATACATTTTAGACTTCTTTTGTTAAATGTACTACTAAGTATTTCAATCTTTTGATGCTATTGTGAGTGAAATTGTTTTCTTAATTTCATTTTTGGATTGTTCATTGCAAATATACAGCAATACAATTGATTTTTCTATATCGACCTTGTATCCTGCAGTGTTGTTGTACTCATTTATTAGTTCTAATAGTCTTTTAGTAGATTACCTAGGATTTTCTATATATAAGTTCATGTCATCTTCAAATGGATATCGTTCTACTTCTTCCGTTATCTGAATACTCTTTATTTCTTTTTCTCGCCTAATTTCTCTGGCTGGAACCTCCAGTACAATGCTGAATAGAAGTGATGGAAGTGGACATGCTTGGCTTGTTTCTGATCTTAGGGGGAAAGCATGCAGACTTTCACCATTAACTATGACGTTAGCTGTGGGGTTTTTCTAGGTGCCTTTTGTCAGCTTGAGGAAGTTCCCTTCTATTCTGGGTCTGTTAAATTATTTTTTTATCATGCAACAGTGTTGGATATTATCAAAAGCTTTTGCTGAGTCTATAGAGATGATGGTGTGACTTTGGCTTTTTGTTCTATCGGTATGATTTATTACATTAATCGACTTTAGGATGTTAAAACAAGCTTGCATTGCTGAGATAAATCCCACTTGGTCACAGTGAATGATTATTTTAATATGTTGCTGAATTCAGTTTACTAGTATTTTGTTGGGGATTTTATGTCCATATTCTTAGGATATTACAATATTATACACTGAATTCACAGATTGCTCCTGGGGGTTTGGCAGAGGTAGGATGGCAGCCATGGGAGCCCAGACCAGGGAGGAGCTGGGAGGTGTAAGAGGAGAGAGGCAGCCTGGTGTGTGGAGAGGCTCTCATTTTCCCATGGCCAAGGGTAAGAGGGCATCCAGGACACGGGGCTGGAGGCAGCCTGGAGGCCCTGGTGGGATCTGCAAGAATGGGCGAGGTACCCACCCAGGGAGAAAGGTAGAAGGCGCAGTCAGCAGGGCAGGCCGGAATTAGGGGCAGTGTCAGGAAGAGCAAGTGGATAACAGTTTAAGGAAGAAGGAATCCAAGAAGCAGAGAGCACCCTTGTGCTCAGAGCTCAGCTGAGCAAACAGAAGAGTCAAGCAGGGAGCCAAGTGGAGGACTCTACTCAGAGCCCTGGGAGGATAGAGGCTGAGGGGAGACAGAGAAGAGAGATGAGGGCGCGAATTAAAGAAGTGTTTCTGTCTGCATTTAAGATGGGGAGGGGCCGGCCCGGTGGCGCAGGGGTTAAGTTTGCGCGTTCCCCTTCTCGGCGGCCTGGGGTTGGGCGGTTCAGATCCTGGGTGTGGACATGGCACTGCTTGACAAAAGCCATGCTGTGGTAGGCGTCCCATGTATAAAGTAGAGGAAGATGGGCATGGATGTTAGCTCAGGGCCAGTCTTCCTCAGCAAAAAGAGGAGGATTGGCAGTAGTTAGCTCAGGGCTAATCTTCCTCAAAAAAAAAAAAAAGAAAAAGATGGGGGAAACTCAGGCCTATTTACAAGAGGAAGGGCAAGCGCAAGTAGAGAGCCTAGGGCTCAAGGAGATGGAGAGTGCCCAGCCTGGCCAGCCACCTGACTCCACTGGGCAGTGGGAGCCCATGGCGGGCAGAGCAGACCTGCCAGCAGGGGGGACGAGGAGCCTGCAGACTTGAAACACCCAAGCTGGGTAAGGAAGGGGAGGGTGAAGGATGGAGCGGTTTCAGAGACAAAGATCACGGTAGGTTCAATAAACGTCTACAGCAGTAACAATGTTCCCACGTGGAGTATTTATTCCCAATATGTTTACATGATGCAAGTGCGTTTGACGATATATCCAATGCATATTTTAACATGTAGCAACCTCACCACATCCAGCTTTGATTACATAATCAACATTTAACTTTCCCTGCAAATTTACACCAGACTCGGATCCGTGGAATATACAGACTGAATCATTCTTACACAGGGCTTAAGCATCCTCTGTTAAGCCACTTGAGAAAAATCACTGCTACACATTTGATTTTTATTTTCTAGGCAGCATTTTCCCATGCTCTTGAAAAAGAGAAGCCGGAAGCTTTGAAGAGCTAAAATACAAGTATTTACATACGACATGATGAGAAGTATTTCAGGATATATAAATTAATACGGCGCAAGTTACTGTGTAGAAAAAAATAAACTTAGAGTGAATAAATAAACCACAGCTTTATATATCAAGTTATATGTGGAGTATAAAAAGTAGTTCCTATATATATATATACATCTACATATATATATATAAAAGTGTGTGTGTATTCTAGAGTATAAATATCCTGTGTACTTAAATATTTCATGTGAAGGAATAGATCAAATTGCATCTGTTCTCAGTTCTGTATGGTAAAAAACTGATGGCAGTTGGGGTCCCCTCTGATCTCCACAGACCCTGGGATCTTCTTGCCGCTCCAAGGGTAGACACACCAGCAGAGCCCCACTTCTCCCTCCAGGGACGTCTCACACTGCGAAGACAAGATGCAAGGTCAAGAGCCTCCGAAGTGAAGCTGGGGGAGGTGGAACTCCGGGCCGCCCAGCACC
The DNA here is from genome assembly GCF_037783145.1 of Equus przewalskii. Taxonomy (NCBI): domain Eukaryota; kingdom Metazoa; phylum Chordata; class Mammalia; order Perissodactyla; family Equidae; genus Equus; species Equus przewalskii. The sequence goes on along the minus strand of NC_091834.1, from coordinate 16,208,998 downwards.
ACTCGGAGAACACGGCGGGGCAGCAGAGAGCCCAGGCCACGGGCGCCATGAACCAGCCACGACCACGACCGATGGCAAAATCCAACACCCTCATGGTCCTCCTCATGAAATGGGGACTAAGGTCAAGTGTCCAGCGAGATTAGGATGTCCTGCATGTGTCACGTGGTGTAGCATGGGCACAGCTGTCTTTTTCATGGCCTCGATGGCAGCGCTGCTGAGCCTGGGGGAGCGTGTCCCGTGGGTGGCCGACACTGCCTCGCATTCCTCAACAGATTCCTCATCTGTAATAAAGCTCTGCCTAGTCCTCAGGTTCCCCCCGCAATATCCACAGAACCTGGGCTTCACTGAGTCCTAAAAGGTTCCTCAAAATTAAGTCTTGGTTTGTTTGATCTCTTTTATTATCTGGCAAGCCAAAAAAGAGCTGTTGTCTTTAATTATAGAGTTCCTTTCCCTTTGTGGGGAGAAAAAAGTAAGAGATGGCCAAACAAATCTCGCTTTCCTAAGTAGGATGTTCCTTCCCTCTTGTGTTATAGATGAGGAGCTGATATTCAGAACGTGAGGAGCCTGTGAAAGTCCCTCCCTGCTCAGCCTTGGTAAGGGACGGAGTAACGCTTGGCCCAGGGCCCCTGGCCAAGTGCGGGCACCCTTCGCCGGCCGTGAACACTGAGCTGGTCTTCAGGGTACCGGGGACCCTCTGCTCCTAGTCTCAGGAGGTGGATCTTGCTTAATATGATCGGTGGTGGGGTTTTATGGAGCATGTTTGGGACTGGACCCCCTGTTCGAGGAAAGCATGGCCTTGCAGGGCTGTGGGCAGCAGCAACTGGCCCCATGGAGACACATACCTGTTTGGGGTGATAGAATCCATTCTTGTTGCAGTTTGGCAGATAAAATTTGTAAAGCTCATCTGCCTTCTGCTGCTCCTTGGCTAATCTGTCCAGCACTTTGTAGAGTTCTCGTTTGCAGGGCTCCTGAAAGAGCAATTTGACACTGGGATAAATGACAAGAAAAAGGGAATTATCAGCCTAAAGGGCAGCTGGCGGAAGAGGTTTTGTTTGGGCTCTGAGGACAGGCCTGGTGTGCCCTCTCTGGGCCTCCATCTCTCCCCTGTAAAAGGAGCGTGTGAGTCTGTCTTGAGTTGGACAGAGCTTCCCATCTGCGTGAGCTCTCCCACGCCTCCACCCCCAGTGGGTAATTTTGGCTCCCGTCATCTGGTTGCAAGGAGAATGGGCACAGCTCTCTGAACCCAGAAGTTAGCAGCAGACATTTCTAGATTTTTAATAACTCTCCTCTGTAATCGACAAGGTTATTTCACGTAAACCAAATCAAGCGAGGATTAAGGCATTCATCTGGATAATATAAGAATACACTTTTCTCCACTGGTCATCATTTCCAGATGAAATCCTGATGTGTCTGGAAAATGGTTCCATCCTCCACTTTCCCGGGTGTGCATGTTTGTGGAAGTGATTTTCTTTTCTTTTTTTTTTTTTTAACAAATCAGCCTATCACTCCAACTTTGATTCTTTGTCGCCCTCAAGTGGTGGAATTAAAAATGGACGCCAATTAAGATGCTACAGGGAAGTTAGTGTATAATCGAGACAGTTTTAGTTTGGGAAGAGGAAAAAGTTCTGGAGATGGATGCTGGTGATAGTTGCAGAATATGTGAATGTGCTAAAACCCACAGAACTTTATGCTTTAAACTCGTTAAAATAATAAATTTTATATTATGTACTTTTTTTAAAGGGGGAGGAGATGCAATGGGGTAGTGGGAGTGTAAAGTGTTTGTGCTAAGCTTTAGAACAGTATAGCTCAATGCTCTTTAGACATTTTTCTTATTTTACAGATGAGCTCAGAGACATGAAGTAAGATATCTAAAGTTGCACAGCAGGAATGGCTTTTTTTCCCTCCCCAACCAGCATGCACCCCTGCTGAAAGCCCTTGTGTTAAAAGCTTGGCAAAGCTAAACTGAGAAATGGGTGTTAGGCTTTGGGATGAAAAGTGTTCATTTCCGGGGCTCAGGACCAGAGAGAAGCCCACACGCCCCCCTGGCACGGCAGGCACAAGCTAGAGGGTCCGCCCGCCCCAGGCCTCACCTTCCACTTTTTGATGTCGGAGATCTCGCGAGACCTTATGTTCTCGTAGTTACTGACGGCGTTCCAGAGGATGGGCAGGTCCTCTCCGGATGGGGCCATCAGGTGGAAACTGTCCAGGAGCTGCTCCTGGGTCATCTCTGCGCTCTCGGGGGGTACGCTGTTCGGGGCCGCGGGGCCCTTTGCATCTGAAAAAGGAACGCCGCAGACCCGTGAGCCCTCTCGAAGCGTCCGCACCGTCCCCCCTGAAGTTGCTTCCCTTCCCACAGATCCAGGCTGGACCATAGGACGGTCACATTGACCCGGAGTTTTGCCGACTCCCTCTTTAAAGGAGCATCTGATGGTTTCTGGGAAGAGTGGTGCGCGACAGCAAGACCAGTTCTGTTCTGAGAAAATAGTAATTTGGGGGCCTGGCGAGGGTGCTATGTGATTTTGCTTCTAAAGTAGGAGAAGGACAGCACGTGCACATTTTTTGAGGCCTGGGAAGAGCCCTGAAAAATTCCAGTTCAACTCCTCAGGCTATTAGCAGGAGCCTTGGAACCTCAGCTTCCCTGCACTGTGGTATCCTATGAACAGGTGGCAGGGTTCATTTAGAAGTGGGTCCAGATTGCCGCTCTCCCCTTCCACTCCCGGGGCTCTGCCTTCCCGCAGACTAAGTGACTTCCTTGCACCGGCTGGAAGAGGAGGGGGTGGTCACCAGATATCTTGCAGTTAGAGTCCTAGCGTTTGGATTTGGTGCGTGGGCAGAATCATAGAGAACTGGGTCTCCTGAGGGACGCCCAGGGGAAGCCATGACCTTTGAGAACCATGGAGAAGACTCCATTTCATTGACTCTGAAGGCAGAGAACCGGCAGGAAACGGTGTCCCCTCCTTGGGAGGGCCAGAGCTCCAGCACATTGCTATCAGGGTGTGGAACCACGAGATTCCTCCTCGCAGCGTCACACTCGTCTTGCAGCTGCCCAGATGGGGAGGTAGGAAGAGGGAGTGGAAGAAGAGGCATTTCCTCTGCTTCCCACTACAAATAAATCACGCCAAATTCAGGAAAGAGCCTGATTGTCAAGTTCTTAGGAGGCAACATACACATCAAACACTGTTTTTCTATAGCAATGAATGCAAGTGAAGTTTTCAGCCTAAACTCTCACATTATGTTCTGTAAACTTCTGGGAAGCACGGACTGACTCCACAGGATGCAAATTACAAAGGACATTCCACAGGCTTCCCTGGAGGAATTCCCATCCCAGCCCTTCCCAGAGGCTCCAGCCACTGGGGCTTCGCGCTCATCAGCAGAAAGGAGGGCCAGGGGTGTGCCCACTTCCAGGGCACCCCCATGGCCTCCCTTCTCTCTGACCCTCTGAGTTTCTATAGATGAGTGGGCTGTGGGCTGGGCTGGGCCCTCTCCCCAGCTCTCCTACCAAGTTGTGCCTGCCCTTGGGCCTTTCTTCCCTTGTCCTGGGCACCTCCTGCAGGACCATGCAATGATGGGGCTCATCTGGGTGACCCGAGATCCTTTCCCCTTACAGGCTTTGGCTGCAAGCTCTGGGCCCGGCGAGTTTGCTCCCCACTTGCTGTGGGCTTTGATGGAGCCCTACCCCTACCCGCCCCAGGACCACTCATCTGTCCCAGGGCAGGGGACCAGATCGGGGAATGGTGGTACCTGTGGCCTCGGCGCTGGGCACGGTGTCGGGCACAAGCATGCAGGCGCCCCTGCCGCGGGTGAGGGCGTGCAGGGGTCGCGGCTCTCCAGGCAGCGCGCGGCAGCTGAGCCCGCGGGCGCAGCGCGCACTGGCCACGCCGCATGCGGCGCCCAGCGGCAGGGCGCACGTCGGGCAGCAGCCGCAGCCCGCAGGCCGGGAGGGTTCCGGGCACGAGGCGGGCACAGGCGGGCAGAGCGCGAGCCTTTCGGGGGAGCAGGGCGCGCATTGCCACGGCTGGGGAGCGCCAGCGGCTGTGCCGAGGTGGACAGACAGCAGGAGCGGGAACAGGAGCGGCCAGGCGCGGGCAGCGGGGACCTCAGGCATCGCCGGGCAGGGGTGGCGGACAGGGGCCGATGTTCGCTGAGCGGTGGCGGCGGCGGCGCGGTGGCTGGTGCTCGCTGGGCTGGTGGCGGTAACCGATGCTCGCCAGGAGGTGGATGCTTGCTGGGCGCTGCGCGGGCCTTATGAAGGGCGCGGGCCGCGGCCACCTGAAGCCTGAGGTTAATGATTGGCAGCGCTACGAGCTCCCTCGCAAGAGGGTGTTCAAAATGTTTGTTTTGCTCGTACGCCCAAGGCCCTGCGCAAACCGTGGGTGGAAGGAGGGTAAACGGTCCAGGTTTCCCACTGTGTTTGTCCTGTTATTACGGCTTCCAACCTGGAGCCAAAGTGCAATTGTAACCAGGAGCGCACAGTCAGGTAGAGGGTAACCCTCGCTTGTTTTGTTCAAGGGGCATCCTGAGGCCGACTGAGCAGCGCTCCTAGGCTGACCCAGGGAAAACTCAAGAAATCAGCTGGGCAAGGCCAGCCCACTTACTAGTTTTCAAATGGGGAAGCCAAGGCCCAGTGGGAGGAAGAGAGGCCTAGCTTAGATCCCAGGTCCCCACAAGCCCTGGTCGGGTCTCAGCGCCAAAGCCCAGAACTGCTTGTCCCTCTGCAGGAAGAAAGCCCCCAGCCCACTTAACTGCCTCTTCCCAGCTTCTGCCAGGAGGGAGAGAGGGAGGAAGCAGACAGTTCCCCCCAGGGCTGATGCCAAGCTCCCCAATCTCACCACCACCCCCAGAGACCCGCCTCCCTAACTGAGCTTCCAAAGAGGAGAGGGGCTCCGGGCCCATTAGGAAACAGGACCCCAGCTCCCTCTGACTTCCCCGCTCAGACCAAATTTTTATCCGCAATTACCAAGGCCCTCTTTTTAGTTAAAATTCCTATTTCTTGGATATTCTCTTGGATCACAAGAAAAATGTCACTGTACTTTAAAGACAGTGAGAAATGGGCCTGTGCATCCCCAGGGCCTGCAGGCCCTCTCGCTGCACCCGGTCCCTGTTAACCAGGCGGCTGTTAACAAGAAAGAGGCAGCTCTGTGTTTACTGATAGGAAAAAATCTCCAAGATTAGTAAAACTGTGCAAGTAAAATTCCCAAGGGCAGTAAAAATGAGAAGGTACAGAATATGCTGTTTGTGTACAAAAAAGTAACATGAATATGTGTCACAGTAATATCTTGAGAAAATACGTAAGAAACCGCTATCAATGCTTACTTGAAGGGGGTGAAATTAGGTGACTGAGCGAAACACTGGTTTTCCTTGCACACTCTTTTTCATCCTTCTGGATTTACATTATCTAGTAAACAGTACATTACGTACTATTATCAGATACTTATGTTGTCGTTATATTATTTGTTTCAAGAATGACCAAATTAAAGCTCATTTACTAACTCCTTTTCTAGCTACTTCACTGGCTCCGTGGCCTGGGCGCCACCTGCCTTTTGTCCTGCCTGGACTGTATCAATAACCTGTCATGGCTCTAGCATCTCCTCGGCAACAATCAAAGTAAGGGCAGTGAAAATGATCGCAGCTGGAAGTTCACGGTCATGTCTGTCCTTATTTTTACAGAGCTCAGTTCTGTGTCTGGTTAAGGAGCTGATCGATGGTTTTTACTTGTTTAACGTTATTTTTGATGTACGTTTCTAAAAGATTTCATTTCCAAAAGAAGAGTTTGTGCTCTGAATTTTCTCTCTGACTTCCTCAACTTAGAGTTGGCGTGCCTACCTGAAATGTTTTATTAACGACACATGAAAGAGAGAATTATTTGGTAAATCTTTAGGGCCTGCCTACCGTGTGCCCGGCAGTTTGCCAGCCTGGGACGGTTCACCCAGTTGTGCACTTGCCCAGGGAGGTCCCTCTCACCCGGCACATAGTGAAAGTTCCTCTACAGATCGATTTCCCAAATATTTCCGTTGCTTACCTCACAGCAGCAGTAAACCAAACAGCCACCAAACCCAAGAGAGCTCTCCCCTTCTCTGACCTCATCAACATAAATGGAGCCAGGCCCTTCCTGGAGGCCTGCGTGGCTATCTGTCTGTCTGTCCATCTGTCTTGTGGGGTGAGCAGCCCTTCCCCTGGCAGGCCAAGACACAGCAAGGTGGCTGATCTTGAGCTCATTTCTGGGTGCACCCCCAATCTCAGGTGCCACTGCCCACTGACAGTGTCCACAGCCACGCCTGGCCTTCCATTCCACACCCACCCCCCCTCACCCAGGCTCTGACTGCCAGGGCTGGCTCCTGCCCAGGTGAAGGGGCACTTTTTGGGGCACTGAGGTGCAGAGTGGGCCCAAGAGGGAGCCCTTCCTCACCTGTTGTACCCTCAGAGCCTCACCCACCTCCCCTAATCCTGGCCTTGCAGACTCCTGCTCATTTTTCAGCCTTAATGTCCCCTCTCCCCAACTCCGGAAAAAAATCACTGTCGTATCTCCATGATTTTCTCCTTGTTGTTCTCCCTGTGTGAATTTCCATCAACCTGTCATCCACATCTCTCTATCATCCACATCTCTCTATCATCCACATCACCCTGTCATCCACATCTCTCTGCTCCATCATCTCCCCATCCATCTTGTAAACTCATTCTCCTAGGGCTGTATCCTGATCCCTGTCCCCCACAGCCACCCCTCCTAATGAAGTACCTTCTCTTTCAGCCCTACCCCATGGTGTGTGTCATGAGCTTCCTCTTGCATTCTGTCCTTTCCCAGGCAGAGGACACGCAGAGTAACAGGAGCTGTCCCCTCAGTGTGCTGCAGGTACAGAGCTAGGTGTGGGGAGAGGCTAACAGTGCCCCCAGCCCATCACGGTGCACAGTCTAGTGGGAGGCATACTCTGCTGAGGGCTCATTATAAGCTGGTCCTTAGGATAAGTGCTTTAGTAGAGTCCAGAGTGGGGTGGTACACAGCAGGAGAAAGAGCAGCAAGCCGTGCCTGAGCACGTCCCAGAGAAGGTGCCAGCCAAGGCAGGTCTGGGAGGGAAACTGAGATTTCCTCAAGCAGCCAAGGGTGGGGGGTGTGGTGGGAGAACAGAGCAGCAGGGTGAGGCAGAGAACGGGGAAGAGGGCAGTGTGTCCAGGGACTGAAGAGCAGTGCTTCCTGCCTGGAAGCTGAATAACACAGCAGGTGGAGCTGCGAGGAAAAGGCCCCAGAAGTGGTGCGAAGAGATTTGGGGCCCGTTGTCAATGCAGGAAGCCACCAGTGGAGGGGCTTAGGCAGGGCTGAGAGAGCAGTGGTCAGGAGGGAGCCCTAGAAAGATCACCCGGGAGCAGGCCCAGAGACCAGAGACCAGTTCCGAGACCCTCCTCCCAGCACCCTTCAGGCCAGGCCCCATTCGCCAGCAGGACGCCCGGGACAGAGCCAAGGGTCAGCCACACACCAGGCGTAGGCCTGCCTTCAAGGATCTAGAGGGAGAGAGACAATCAACAAATACTTTCACAAGTGCATGCGGCTGGTGATGAATGCTGTGCGGAAGGAAAGGGTAGCTGAGGCAGGGATGCTGACAGACGCTGTAGGTGGGCTGGTCCCCACGTGGCCAGAACTGTCAGAGGTTGGAGGGAAGAACATGAAACAGCTTCAGTGGAGTCAGAGCGAAGGCCGGAGCTTCTTAGAGGCCATGGGTCTGCCTGAGGATCCATGATTTCTAGAGTCGCCCACACAGCCATGTGTCTCTGAGCGCTCCCTAGGAAGCAGTGCAACAGTTTCATCAGCATCTCCAAGGGGCCTGTGACAACTCAAAGGCTCAGGGCCCCCTCTGAGGCTCTGCCATGTCCTCATGGCATTGGTCCTGCTCTTCCAGACTCCCAGAATTCCTTCTGCCCTTCTCCATCCCTCGGGACCCACCTGCAAGTCCTATCCTCTGAGAAGCCTTCCTGGTGTTCCCAGGTAGACTGGGCTACCCCCTCTGTGTTCCTGAAGTGTGTGACACACTGGATTAGAGTTACACTGAAGAGCTACATAAACTGTCATTTACCTGTGTGTCCCCCGCCAGGCTGGCTAGGCAGGGGCCGAGCTCATGGTTGCCCAGCCCCAGCTCCATGCATAGGGCATGGATGGGCACCCTGGCCTGTCTGACCAATGACTGTAGATTCCAAGAGCCGGGCATGCCTGGATGCAGGGCATGGAGAGCAGTGGGTGGCTGGGGAGTGAGGAGCCAGGGTTTCCTAAACATGTACTATATGTACCTGTCGCCAAGCTGCGCTCGCCAAAGTTACCAGAGGACCCTCCCCAGGATCTCACGAGATAGGGCTTACCACCACCAGCCGGGGGTGAAGTCGGCTTTGCCCAAATCGAAACCTGGGTGTCTGATACAGGGGAGGCCAAAACTGTCTGCAAGTTCAGAGGCATTTGGAGATTTTTGGGGTGGCAAGGTTGAAAGGTAATTTGGGGGTACATATGGGAAGTTTTCAGTGCCAGATATGGAATCTGCATTCCATCAACTAGGCAAGAAACAGCGTTAAGCTTGTGAAGTCCCAGTGACACTGGAGATGCCCGCCATCTCCTCCCCTTGTAAATTCTCTGACTTTAGGGGAAAGGAGACCACTGTTCCCATTTCAGTAAAGCAGGACAGCAGCACATAAGCTGGACAGTCCCCCTGTGCAACCCCGGGGGCATGATACAAATGGGGCCACACAGAGCGCCTTTGCCATCTTTCATGACACTTGGTTGCAGGACCTGTGGGTACAAGTGTCTCCTGCTGCATCTGACGAACTCGGCTCTGAGAGTTTCATCAGCCCCTAAAGGTAGGCCATGGACGCTCGGTCATCTCAGCAGCCTGGGGCTCCCCAGCAAGACTGCCTGTGTTGGCACCTTGGATTTCCACATCCTAGCACATTATATAACCTCCCCGGGCCTCAGTTTCCTCACATGAAACGAGGACAATGCAGTGGCTGGCGCAGTCAGCCCTGAACACCTGTGAGCTGATACCACCATTCTTGGCTGCAGCGTGTGTTCACGTGGCTGTTACGGGCAGGGGCTGGGGGCTCTCTGGATGATGAAACCACACGGGGCCTTCCATCACCCAGTGTTTCCAATTCTGCCTTCGCGCAGCATGCTGCTTACTCACCAGCGCTGGAAAATTGGGCAATCCGTGCTCTGAAAAACAATGCTAGGGTCAAGGGCGAAGTCAAACTTTCAAAGGAGAGAACTCCGCAATCTAGCAGACCCTCTGAAGGGAAGCTGTTTTTAACCCTGGAGTAAAAACAAAAAGCTGTTCTGCCGTGTTCCCCGATCGACACGGGGAATGATGTAAATTCATGCAAAGGCCTGGCCTGCTGCCCTGTGTCCCGAGCGATGAAGGGCCCCGCTCTGCAAACTGAAGGCATGCCCACGCCCCCGCCATCTAAGTGGAAGAGTAACCTCACTCTTGTCACGTAAACACAGCCCAGATCCTAAACACAGCAGCTCACACAGTGTGCCTGGGAGATGCCAGTGCCCCAGGAGACCAGTGGAAAGACCAGGGTCATCATCTCTGCGATGGCAGGCCACCCACCCTGCATTCACATTCAGGGTGCCGTGGGAGTTGGCACATGGATGGTGCTCAACTGTATTTGTTCCTTTGTCCTCTCTGGTATCAGAAGCCGTGTGAGCTGTGGGCCTCAAGTGTCATGTTTTACACTGGCCTCACATCACCCAGGACCTAGGTTGAAATGCGTATTCTCAGGCCCCATCCAGACCCCCGACCCAGAAGCTCTGGGGAGAGGCCCAGCCAGCTGCATTTCCCAGGCTCTCTTAAATTTGAGGCCACTGATATAGAAAACCCTCCGAATGCCGCTCTTGCTCAAAATCACCCCATAAGAAGCTAGGGATGGAGATTTCAGGGTTGGGAGTAATGGACAGAACAGTCATTGCTGCGGTTGGGTAGGGTGGGCTGCATGGGTGATGGAGAGAACTCTGGAGGAGCCACGAGGCCTGAGCCCTCTGGTCTCCCTTCTGCTGCTCACCCCCAGATGAGCTCATGCGAGTCATTCCGCTTGGAGTCTTTGCTGCCGCATTGAGAAAGGAAGAAGTTGTAACCAGAAGAAGAATCTGCCCTGGGTCCCTGCATGGGCTGCAGCAAATTCATGACCTCTCTGCTGTGTCAGGCATAATGTTGTTTGGTTAAGCGTTGATGATAATTTCTTGGAGATGAGGTCTGTGGTTTCATCAGATGGTTGAAAGTGTTTATGACTTTGATGAGGAGAAAAGGCTGCTGCACCAGATTGACCCCATGATTTCCCCCAGGGGATCCACCCTCCCCAGCTCTCTCCACATGGAGACCTTAATAGACATATTGGCCCATGAGTCAACCTCAAACATCCAGGATCCCCTTCACCAAGCCCCATGGAACCCACCCGTGGGGCAGCAGCCTCTCTCCCACGCACAGAACACAGCAACGATGCAGTCTACTCCCACCAGCAGGCACGAGGTTACACAACTCTGCTAACTTTCTTATCTGGGCAAAGGACAAGGATGCTGGGCCAAAAAGTGGGGGACAGCCTCCTGCATGACAGTCACTAGTCCATCATGTGGGGTGTTCTCACCTACATCACAGTGTGTACGTTACACGGGGGAAGCTGTCACCTGCGTCACAGTGTGTACAGCATGGGGAGTGTCTCACCCACATTACAGTGTGGACATCACGTGGGCGCAGTAACCAGGAATACATGAGAGTTCCGTTTGCTCCACATCCTCCTCATCATTTGGTGTTGTCAGTGTCTGGATTTTGGCCATTGTAATAGCTCTGTGCTTGTGTCTCTTTGTTTTGACTTGCATTTCTCAGATGACGTATGATGTGCGGCATTTTTTTTAATGTGCTTATTTGCCATCTGTTTATCTTCTTCGGGGATGTGTCTATTAAGGTCTTTGGCCATTTATTAATCAGGTTGTTTGTTTTATTTTTGAGTTTTGAGAGTTCTTTCAACATTTTTGCTAATACTCATTTATCAGATTTGTCTTTTGCAAATATTTTCTCCCAGGCTGAGGCTTTTCTTCTCATTCTCATTACATTTGCTTTCACAGATCAGGTTTTTAATTTTATTAAAGTCCAGCTTAGAAACTTTTGTCTTCATGGATCATGTGTTTGGTATTGTATTAGAAAATCTTCAATGTATCCGAGGTCATCCAGGTTTTCTTCTACGTTGTCTTCTAAGAATTTGTGGTTTCGTGTTGTACATTAGTTCTGTGATCCATTTTGAGTTAATTTTTGTGAGGAGTGTAAGGTCTGTGTGTAGATTCTTTTTTTTTTTCTTTTGCTTGTAGATATCTAGTTGTTCTAGCACCATTTGTTGAAAAAACTGCCTTACTGCATTGTATTATCTTCATTTCTTTGTCCAAGACCGGTTGACTATATTTATGGGGGTCTATTTCTGGGCTCCCTAAACTGTTCTATTGTTCTATTTGCCTATTAAATCACCAATTCTACACTCTATGCTATAGGTTTGTATATTATGATTGAATATATATTCAATAAAACACATATGCTATATAATATATATTATATATTTATGTATTATCATCTATTTACTATAGAATAATAGTAAATCTTGAAGTCATGTAATGTCAGTTCTTCGGGTATGTTCTTCGTTAATATTGTGCCAGCTATTTTGGGTCTTTTGCCTCTCCATATAAACTTTAGAATCAGTTTGTCAATATCTGTCAAAATAAGTTACTATAATTTTAATCAGCATCGTATTGAATCTATAGATCAAGCTGGGAAAAACTGACAACTGGGCAATATTGAGTCTCCCTGTGCGTGAACATGAAATATATCTCCATTTGTTTAGTTCTCATTTGTTATCTTTCATCAGAGTTTTGTAGTTTTCCTCATATAGATCTTGTACATATTTTGTTATATTTATATAAAAGTATTTCATTTTAAGGAGTGCTAATGTAAATGGTGTTGTGTTTTTAATTTCAAATGCCACTTATTCATTGCTGGTATATTCAAAAGAAATTGACTTTTGTATATTAACCTTGTATCCTGCAACCTTGCTATAATCTCTTATGACTGTCCTCTCATCTGCAAATAAACACAGGTCGATTTCTTCTTTTCCAATGTGTATATCTTCTACTTCCTTTTTTTGTTTTTTTAATTATTTTTTTTTTAAAGATTGGCACCTGAGCTAATAATTGTTGCCAATCTTTTTTTCTCTTTCTTCTTCTCCCCAACGCTCCCCAGTACATTGTTGTATATTCTAGTTGTCAGTCCTTCTCATTCTGCTCTGTGGGACGCCACCAGAGCATGACTTGATGAGTGGTACAAGGTCCACACCCAGGATCTGAACCAGCAAAGCCCTGGGTTGCTGAAGTGGAGTGCACAAACTTAACCACTTGGCCAGGGGGCCAGCCCCCTTCTATTTCCTTGCCCTGTCTCATTGCATTAGCTAGGACTTCCGGTACAATGTTGAAAAGCAGTGGTGAGAGGGGACATCTTTGCCTTGTTCCTCATCCTACTGGGAGAGCTTCAAGCTTCTCACCATTAAGTATGATTTAGTTGTATGTTTCCTGTAGATGCTCTTTATCAAGTTGGGGAAATTCTCCTCTATTCCTGTTTACTGGGAATTTTTATCACGAATGGTGTTGGATTTTTGTCAAATGCTTTTCCTGCATCTATTGATATGATCATGGGACACTTCCGTAGCCTGTTGATGTCATAGATTACATTAATTGATTTTTGAGTGTTGAACCAGCCTTGTATACCTGGAGTAAATCCCACTTGATCATGGCATATATTTCTTCTTATACTTTGTTAGATTCAATTCGCTAATATTTTGCTGAGGATTTTTGCATCTATGTGCACGAGAGATATTGGTGTGTAGTTTTCCTTTCTTGTAACATCTTCATCTGGTTTTGGTATTTGGTAATGCTGGTGTCACAGAATGGGTTAGAAATGATTCCCTCTGCTTCTATATTCTGGAAGATTGTAGAGAATTAGTATCATTTCTTCCTTGAATGTTCAGTTGGATTCACCAGTGAATCTGTGTGGACCTGGTGCTCTCTGTTTTGGAAGGTATTTTGACAGTTTATCTTTGCAAATTTTGATAATTTTAAAGCAGTTCTTTTGCTGTAGTATTTAGCACTTATTTGATTACTAATGAAGTTTCCAGGTTTGTTCTTCTCTGTGGTGTTTTAGAAACAGTACCAGCCATTAGCCTCTTATTTATAACATGGGGTTAAAGGCAACTTTGAGCATATTGGTTGTGTCAAAACCGTGCTAAGAATATACATGTGGGATATGGGATTGTAAAGTCAATGGGCCACAGGAGTAGATGAGAATGATGCTTACAAGGAAAAAAGGTTATTATGCTCCCAGATCCTAGAGACTGGAGGCGTGGCATGCCACGCAGGGCCACATGAAGAAGCTCCTCAGTGGTCAGGAGGCCAAAAAGAGGAGGGGGAGGAGAGCTGAGGCCACAGCCTTTATTAAGGTTTCCACAGAAAAGGCAGGCCAGGTGAACAGTTTAGGACTGGCTGTTTTGAACAATTCTAGAGGGCTCTAAGCTATCGCAGTGGTCTCTAGTTGCCTGGCACCTGCCCTGGGGTGACTAAGGCAGAGGAACATTGCCTCCTGGGGACACAGACCAGAGAGGGGAGGTCTGGCTTTGGGTTGGTCAGTTTGCATATCACAGGCATGCTCCCGCTGGGCCCTTTGCTGTCTCTAAGGAGTGGCTAGCCCAGGAGGGGCAGTCTCTTCCCAGCTAGAAAGGGTTTAGGACGTCAAAACATCATAATATACAGAAAATAAAAATGCATACAGTACAGAAACGACAAATAGTTCATTGTGCTGGAGTTCAGAAAAAGACACTGGCGTGAGGCGAGACTGGGGAACACCGGAGGAGGATGGCGCCTGGCACAGCATGGGCAGGTATAGCGACTTGGTGCAGCGACTTGCTGAGTGTTTACCTCGTGCGGAGCATCGCACTGAAGATCTCCTACACGTGATCATAAAGCTCGGCGAGGTGGCTCTCATTGGCACCTTCAAAATGACCAGAGGCAGCTTCTGAACCAGCTCTTCCTATGCCGAGAGCATTGTTTGTGACCTGGAATGCAGGTTTCAGCGTGGCAGACCAGCGGGCATGTGCGTGCCTGCAGCATGGACCTGAATGATGCTAGGATTTACCTCTCCAGGGCCTCACCTGCACAGTGAGGGGATTTGGGTTCCGTGGTGCAGAGCTCAGAGGGTCAGTACAAGGACCGTGCGGTGGGCTCTCAGAAGGGACCTGAGCTTGGAGGGGGTGGGGCCAGTCGGCCTGCAGACCATGATGTGAGCCAGCCCCTCCCCCTGACCCCCACACTTCTCCCCAGAGGGCTGCCCAGTGTGCTGGGGAAGGGCACTGGTGACAGGTGACCCTATGTGCCAGACTTATGTGACTCTAGACACACAGTGCAGATTTCACAATGTTTTTACTCACAAACACAAACAGAAGAGCCTTTCACTGTGCTCAAGGCAGTGTGCCCAAGTGCCAGGAAGTCAGGGGAACCCTGGGGTCAGGAGGTCAGGGGAACCTGGGGGTGGCGTGGTGCCGGAAGAAAACATCAGGACACTGGACAGCACGGTGTCCAGTGCGCCCACCTGACTCACACCAGGCCTTAGGACAAACTCTTTCCCTCTGTTGCTCTCAGTTTCCCCACCTGGAAAATGCTGGACTGAATCAGGTGAGCTTTACTTTCTAAAATTATTTACTAATTACGTGTTCTTTTTTGATAAAGTGAAACCGATTTAAGTGATGTTAAAATTTACCCATCATTCTGCCACCTAGATGTTACCGATGTTACCATTTCCATGAATCTCTTTTTGGACGTGAGTGTGTGGCTGTGGTACACGTATATGTAACATTTGAAATGGGCTCACACTATACTGTCTGTTCTGCAGCCTTTTTTCATTTAATGTTTGATGAACATCTTGTCTAGAGTGTGTGTGTTTACATACACATGCATACAGATGTGTACATGTAGGCACACGTACACACACGTGTTTACACAGATTATTGGCTGCAGGGTGTTGTGTCCTTGGACATGTCCTGACTTATTTACTCAGTGTCCTCTTCCTGGCTATGTGCACTGATCCTACTGGGGCTCTTAAAGCTGACGGTCCATGGATGTCATAACAGGAAAAGCATGCTGGCTTGGTCTACCTCCCGGTCATTCCTATAAGTGGACTTGCTCCTTCACAGGCTGTGCACACTCTCGGGCATCTTGCATTGAGGCTGACTTGCGCTGCAGAAGAGCTGTGCCCACCGTGATCCCAGCGGCAGGGTGGGGAGGGCTCCTGTCTGCCGCCCGCAGCACCGGAACCCAGAGCGGTTCTCTGGCTTTGATGGCCTATGCGAACAGCACGGGGATGGGTCCCGTGGAGGCCCCTGCCTCTGACAATCGCCTCAACACTCTTCTGAGCTTCAGTCAGGCCCCCGGGATTCAGGGATCTCAAGGGTTTAGGATATTGTCTCAATTTACAGAGAAAAAGAGAGAACAAGTGACAAGTGACAAAATCCATTTGCCCGAAATCACACAGTGACTTAGTGCAAAGTTCAGATGAATAATACTTTTTTAAAATACTAGAAGAGCAGCAAGAGCAAAGAGCACTGATTTGGGAGCCAGACAGTCTGGGTTCCTGTCTGGGTTCTCTTAAGCACCACTAAATGACCTCCAACAGTTACCCCACCTCTCTGGGCTCAGTCTTCCTCTCCTGGAAATGGGGGTAACAAAAATGTTGCTTTGGGGTCCTCACGAGGCTGAGATCGCATCCAAGAACACTCACGGAGAGCGCATTCAGGTTGGCAGTATTGCTAGCTTCTCCACTGCTTTCTCTCTTTAGACCCACGCCCCCAAAGGCTTAGGGCTGGCAGGAGGTTACTACGGATTAAGTTGCTGGTAGCCAGCCCTGGTGGTCTAGTGGTTAAGATTCAGCACTCACCCTGCCTCGGCCCGGGTTTATTTCTAGTCAGGGAACCACACCACCCATCTGTTGGTTGTCATACTGTGGCAGGTGCCTGTTGCTGTGATGCTGAAAGCTATGACGCTGGTATTTCAAATGCCAGCAGGCTCACCCACAGTGGCCAGGTTTCAGCAGAGCTTCCAGACTAAGACTAGGAAGAAGGACCTGGCCACCCAATTCTGAAAAAACTGGCCATGAAGGCCCTGTGACTAGCAGCGGAGCATGGTCTGGTACGGCGCTGGAAGATGAGAGGACGGCACAGCAAGACCGGGCAGGGTTCTGCTCTGCTGTGCACAGGGTTGCTAGAGTCAGAATCGACTCAACAGCACTAACGACAAAAACGTTCCCAGTACTCTGTGGTAGCATTACCGTTCATTAATGAAGCATCACCTGCGAGTTGTTAGAAATGCCACTTATGAGTCCCCATGCAGAGCTCCTCATCAGAAACTGGGGCTGGCGAAGCACAGGGCTCCAAGAGGACCTGCAGGGGGTTCCGATCAGCTTAGTCTGAGAACCACTGCATGAAGGCTCTGAGGAGCTCTCAGCAGTGGAAGGGCCTTTGGAGTTGGAGAGTTGTGGGTCACTCAGCTTTCCTCCCTTCCCACTCTGTCCTCAGGACATCACATGGAATATCTGGTCTCAGGGGCCTTGGGGACTAAGCTGGGGTGATGATCTCCACTCCTTTAGGTTATTGTGACAATGTGGGTAAACATTTGGCCCATAGCAATTGCACCAGGGATGGCTCCTTGTTTGGGAATACACAGGCACCCAGCAGCCCTGACTTCCTGAAGGCAGAACACACACACTCAGGTGCCCAGCGAGGAACTCACCAGGTGGAAACCCTCAGGGCTCGGCCTGCCCTGTGCGCGGCCCTGCGCCTGCGCCACCACGGGGTCATTAGGGGGAGGCAGGCACAGGTGGGCTCTTGCACACCTGCCCCAGCCTGTGGTGGGGACGCTGTGGGTACTTCAGGGCGCTGGGGCTCACCTGACACAGCGGCTCTCCAAGGGGTCCCGTCCTCACCAGAAGCAGGATGAAGCTCAGAGCACAGGTAGGCAAGGGCAGGATGGGGCGCCAGGGCTGCCTGTGGGCGCAGATAGGTGGGGAAGGTTGAGGCGGAGCCGTGGGGCAGGAGGTGTGTGGTGTGCGCCTGGGGCAGCCTGGGGCCTATGTAGGCCAGGACAGGACAGGATTTGGGGGCGCGGTGGGTGCCCGAAGCCTGAGGCACAGGTAGGCGGGGAGGGGCACTCCATGCAGCCCCAGGTGGGGATCCTGGGGCGGGAGGCCCTGTTGGCCCCGTGGGCCCCATTGGCCCAGTGCTGGAGCAAGGCAGCCGCCCTGGTCTGGCCCACGCTCTGGGTTGGGCAGGCCTCACACTGGCACTCAAGAGCCTCCTGGTCCTAGCCTGAGTTGCTAAACGATGCCCCTTGTCAGGCGTCCCTTGCCCACCCTTCCAGGCTGCGCCCCGAGCCCCGCGCCCCCACCCACCCTGTGCCCGGAGCCCAGGACCGCAGCGCCAACCCAGCAACATCAGAGGGGATCCTGCATCTGCCCAGGCACCCGGCACCCCTGAGCCTCCTCCCCCATCCTCTCCCCACATCATCTGGGAGCCCACAGCGCTGGGTCTCAGGCCCTTCCAGGGAAAGCCTGGAGGCCAAGGGGACCAGTTGCCCCAGGGCGTCGTGGCTGAGGGGGCCATGGATGCAGCGCTCCAGCTGCGAAATGAAAATCAGGGAGCGGAATTAGGTAATGGTCCCCAGGTGAAGTTCAAAACCTGCCTTTCACAACGCCGCTTTGTGGCTCCCCAGGCACCCACCGGATCATGACCCCTCAACCACTTCCCCCGAGTCAGGGCGTCCTGGGCGGCCTTCTGCTCCACCTGTGCCTGGGTCTCTTAATCAGACAAATAGAGATTCTCTCTCCTCCTTTTCATTTGTAAATAGGTAATACCTTCCCATGGTTTCAAAATAAAACATTAGCGGGTTTACGGCCCTGCCCGCCTCTGCCCAGGCCCACCATAAGTAAACAGCGTTTTTAGCTTCTTCTAGAACTTCTTTAGATTCCTATTTTTCCTCAGTTTGCACAGAAAGACTCTACTCAAAACATAGCCATCTTTCCTCATGAGTGTATATTACAAAAGCATTTGTGTATAAAGAACGGTTGAGGGCCGTTTCCCATTTATCCGTTAGGTTGTTGCTTTTCCTAGATTTTAGGAAGATTAGCCCCTTGTTCGTCTTTTATAGCAATTGCGGTTTGTCTTTTTTCACTTAGTATGTTAATTTTCTTTTTTTTTTTTTTGGCTTTGCAGAAGTTTGAAAACATTCTATTTGGTTGAGCTTATTCTTTTCTTTCATGGCTTCTGTGTTGTGAGTTATCATCGGAAAGCCTTACTTCTGACAAATTTACAGAAGAACCCACCCATATTTCCTTCCAACGCTTTTGTAGCTTTGTTTCTTACATTTAAATCTTATATCCGTTTGGGATTTATCTTGGTGAATGATATGAGCCCAACTTTGTTTCATATTTTTAAAAATTATTCTGTTTTTTCCTAGTAATCTAGGAATTTTTAAAGAGTAGAATATTCAGTCCCTTGTCATTTATTTTAGTATAACACATAAGGTGGGGATGTGGCTTTACTATTGTTTTGGGGTTTGTTTCCCAAGTGACCAGTCAGAACAACAGGTAATGAGAGAGAGAGACTCTCTCCCTCCATCACCTGAAGGCCCGTCTTTCCCCACAGGTGTGTCTAGCTCATCTGTTCTGAGAATCTATTTGTAAAACGAACTGTTTTATCTGGAAGATTTCAATATGTTACAATGTTATTGAAAAACATATCAGATGAGCAACATTTAATGTTGGTTCTTAGTTCACTTTCATAAATAGGCTAGTTAAGTACCTCCTGCTAATAAGAAAATAGACTTCTGTTACCTTATCATTTCTTTCTTCTCCGAGTCCCACATTTCTCCTCCCCCGTTTCTTTACTTCACTCTGAGCTCCTGGTCCCTGTTTGAAGTAGAATGACTCCCACTCTCCTCTGACAAATGCTAATTATCTGTCATGGGATTTGGGTCATTTCTCTTCTTTTTCTCCATGATCTAGCATGAGCTAAAAAAAAAGTGAATTATCCCCACTTTCTACTTTATTTCTATTTCTCCTTATTTCTCCTTGGATTTTGCTCCCTGAATGTCGATGCTATACCGTCTGGTGCAAAGGTAATGATAACAGAAAAGCATTTTGGCTTTTATTTTTTATTCCTCTGTGCATTTGCTTTTAGTCTTGTTTAATGTATCTTGCCATGAATTTAGCCTTTTCCGATATAAAGATGGAAGTCCCTGCATTTTTTCACTTTTATGTCCTTGGGTTTCTTTGCCGTCATCCTACTCTGGGACTTTCTGAAGCACTTAGCTTTGGGGCAGCCTACTGGATACAGTGTAGAGTTGGATTTGCTCCCCGATCTGGTGTGCGAGTCTTTTAATAGGTGACTTTATTTGCCTTTATTGACATGGCAAATGTTTGACCTTTAGTTCCCCAAAGATCTACAGATGATAACTAAGATGATCCACATCGTCATTACAGAAACTCAAAACCACTATGCAAATAAGATACCACTACTCGCCTATTAGAAAACAAAAATTTTTTAAAAAATGAAAAACTAACAAACCAAACGCTGGTGAGGGTGTGAGGTCTCTCATACCTGGCCAGTGGGATTGAAGAATTGGGCTGCCACTTTGGAGAACAGTTTGGCAGTTTCTGATGTCAACTCATTCTCTGGAGTAAGTTTTATTTTTCAGGTTATTTACAGTTGACATTAATCAATTTCTAAGGGTTTTGCTAAAGCAAATGATGTACTAAAATGGCCACGAGGCCAAGTGGTTAAGTTCGCACCTTCCGCTTCAGTGGCCCAGGGTTTCACCTGTTTGGATCCTGGGTGTGGACATGGCACTGCTCATCTAGCCACGCTGAGGCAGTGTCCCACATAGCACTACCAGTAGGACTACAACTGGAATATACAACTATGTACGAGGGGGCTTTGGGGTGAAAAAGAAGAAGAAAATGACCCTGAGAGCCACATAGTGGAAGCTCCATAAATGGTCAGGATTGACTCATCCTCCTAGGTGGAGGGAGCGTACCTCCTTGCTTGCTGGCCCAGCATGAGGGGTCTTGGTGTGTGAAGCCTGACCTGGGCAGACGGGGACTTCTCCAGCTCTGGTCCACAGCTTGTCCCAGCTGCTTACCTGCTTCAGGTCATGCAGCCCACCTGGGCTGAATCTCCTCTCAGTTACTTGATGAAGATCGTACTTACATTAGAAGAATGCAGTGAGAAATCAGTACAAACAGGTTTTGGAAGTTCCAGCACACTCCATGGAATAAATGTTTTCATGGAAAACACTCCCTAGACTGTGTTTTTAGAACCTCTTCTCCCTTGTCCTCATTCTAAGGCCCTTTGGGAAATTTGAATACCTAACTCGGTTCTCATGCTATCTCATTGTACCACACTCAAATATTCTATTTTAGATGTTTTGTTCAAAAGAGTAGTGATAAAGAAAGTCGTCAATGGTGTGAAAAACTATACAACAATGCATCATGGTTCCATTTATGAAAATATGAACTTTTCTTCTTTATAGCAAGGAAGTGTATTCCATGTTTGTTTATGTGGATACGCACCAGAAGAATATCTTTGAGGAAATTGCTAATGGTCATTACGTATGGGGACTAGGACAGGAAGGTGAGTGGACTGGAAGGACTCTCTGGTTTTACTTATTTCTCTGCTGTCTAACTGTCAGTTAGGAAATGAAGGCTGTGTGTGAGCCCCGCAGCCCCTGCCCTGCGTCCCTCACCAGGCTGGAGGTGGGGGTGGGTCCTGGGGAAGGGTTCCCCTTAGAGTTGATGCAGAAACCGTGACAGAGAGCTGGCTTGGGGAGAAACGGGACTCCTGTCCCAGAGTGATGTGATGCTCTTCTCATTCTGTGTCCAGTCATCGGCGCTCTGCAGATGTGAGGAGAGTGTGGGGGCTTCGTGTGGGGAAGGGCAGCCACAGGGTAGGGGCCTCGGGCTCCGGAAACGCTGTCCCTTCTCTTATAGCCAGCCTCTAAGCTGGCCCTCAGTGACCCTCGCCTCCGGGCAGCCATGCATTGCAGGGTTCCCCTCCCATGCTGAATAAGGCTGACTGCTATAACCAATAGGTTTTGCAGAAATGACTGTGCAACCTCTGAAGGCAGGTCATGGAAAGACTTTCTAGCCTCCATGCTGTGCTTTTTGTTTAGTGTGTTTGTTTTTTTGTTGTGTTTTTTGTTTGTTTTGGCACCTGAGCTAACATCTGTTGCCAATCTTTTTTTTTCCTTCTTCTCCCCAAAAGCCCCTAGTACCTAGTTGTATATTCCAACTGTAGGTCCTTCTGGTTGTGCTATTTAGGACGCCACCTCAGCGTGGCTTGATGAGCGGTGCCGTGTCTGTGCCCAGGATCCGAACCTGCAAAACCCTGGGCCACCAAAGGGGAGCGTGTAGACCCAACCATGCAAACTCGGCCATGGGGCTGGCCCCTATGCTGTGCTTTTTGGGACTGCCCACTCTGGAGGACGCTTAGCCAGCCCACGGAGGGGCCAAGCAGGAAGGGACGGAGGCCTCTTGCCAGGTGTGTGAGTCGTGAGCCACCTCAGATACAGATCCTCTGGCCCCAGCCAAGCCTTCAGGTGACTGCAGCCAAAGCCTGATGGTGACCCCAAGATGGAACTGCCCAGCAAGCTGCTCCCACATTCCTGATCCACAGAGACCAAGATTACAAATGCTTGTTTTAGGCCACTAAATGTCGGTGTGATTTGTTATGTAACAAATGATAACCAATACACTTTCCCACTGCTTTGGGTCAACGTTCCATGTATTCTTTGTTCTAAGAGAAGTTGAGCTCTTTATCAGTTCAACATCATTAATGTACTTTTCATTTGTGCTTTCCCCAAAATTCGCTGCCAGATTCTCCTCTTCATGCACAAATATGTATCACGAATTCAAGGAAAGCAAAGTGGCAGTGTCATCACCCCAAGCAGAAGCTAGTCCTGGGCAGATGGCACCTGGAGGAGGCAGCCCTCAGCCTTGGCCTGGGCCTGGAGGGGACTGTTATCAAGGCTGCTGATGTGCTTTTCCTGAGTTTCCTCACGTGAGCCCTGGTTCTTGCTGACTGCTGGCCCTGTCTGGGCAGTTGGATGCAGTTGCTACTCCTACAGGATGAGCAGGCTTCTGGAAAGGGCAGAATCGTTCCCTTTGGAACATTTTATTCTCTTGCTCTTTAAGTAAAGTTCTAGTTCCTCCTACACCCTGTGTGACAACGGCTTTCTTAACAGTTTTAGGTGTCCTTGCTTCAAAAGGACATTGTAACAGGAAACTGTTACTCCTACTGCCGAAAACTGAATGCACGAGATTGTCTCATTAGAGTTGGATTCAATATTCCCTGGCTACTGTGAAGGATGCTGCGGGGCACAGGGGGTGCAGGTCTCTCTACTATGAAGGATGCTGCGGGGCACACGGGGCTGCAGGTCTCTGCACTGTGAAGGATGCTGCAGGGCACACGGGGCTGCAGATCTCTCTACTATGAAGGATGCTGCAGGGCATATGGGTGCAGGTCTCTCTACTATGAAGGATGCTGCAGGGCATATGGGGTGCAGGTTTCTGCACTGTGAAGGATGCTGCGGGGCACATGCGGCTGCAGGTCTCTGCGCTGTGAAGGATGCTGCAGGGCACATGGGGTGCAGGTGTCTCTCTGAGATTCTATTATCAGCTTCTATGGATGTAGACCCAGAAGTGGAAGAGCTGTATCACATGGCAGTTCTATTTTTAATTTTTTGAGGAACATCCATACTGTTTTCCATAGTGGCTGCACCAATTTCCACTCCCACCAGCAGTGCACAGAGGTTTCCTTTTCTCCACGTCCTCATTACCATTAGTATAGTATAACCACTTGTTATCTCTTGTCTTTTCGATGACAGCCATTCTAACAGGTGTGAGGTGATATCTCATGTGGCCTTGATTTGCATTTCCCTGATGATGCGTGACGTTAAGCACCTTTTCATGTACCTGTTGGCCATTTGTATGTCATCTTTAGAGAAATACCTATTCAGGTCCTTTGTCCATTTTTTTTTTTATGAGGAAGATTGACCCTGAGCTAACATTGGTGCCAACCTTCCTCTATTTTTTGTGTGGGACGCCTGCCACAGCATGGCTTGATGAGTGTTGCGTAGGTCCACACCCAGGATCCAAACCCATGAAGGCTGGGCTGCTGAAGCAGAGCGCGCAAACCTAACCACTGTGTCACCAGGCCAGCCCCCTTTGCTCATTTTTAATTGGATTATTTGTGGGTTTTTTGCTATTGAGTTGTGTGAGTTCCTTGTATATTTTGGATATTATCCTTGTATCAGATTTGCGCTTTGCATATATTTTCCTCCATTCCATAGGTGGGATGCAACATAAAATTAAAAGTCCTACATTACTTTGAAAGTCACCTCAATTGGTAATGAATTGGCTAGATGCACTGCAATGTTAATTAGCAGTGTGGATTAATGCATATGTTTAAAAGATAGATGAGCGCTCCTTACAAAGAAACAATGAAACTGCTAAATCTGCTGCCAAATCGTTTTGATGTGAAAACCTCAAGGAGCGCTGCAGAGACCAGCACCTTATGATGACAGTAAAAATATTTGCCAAGTACAGTTTGTCAGCATCTGAAAAAAGGCTGTGAGTACAGGAGTGGAAATGGCTTAATTGAGGCTTTATTTTGGAGGAGAAAAATTGGCCGCGATGGAATTGCTACAATCTGTCACCGGATTGGGGATATTCAGTTTTCCAAAAACATCTTATCTCCACCCCCGTCAGCACTTTGTACAAAAAACTGCTGCATTCGCCAAGAGTTTTGCTTTTTTATGTTGAGTTTAAATGTTAAGATGATATCATTGACAACATTTTGCACTTTTCTTCTTGAAAAAATATTTTCACCTGAAAGTCATCTGTTCTTCAATCCCATCCTTATAAAACACATTTTTGACTGACGCTTAAAGTTTCGACCAAAAAAAGACACACCTGGAGGGGAGGCAGGCCCAGCAGGCAGTGTCTAGCCCTGTGCGGGGTTTCCTGGACCGCTGGCTCCCTGCTGGGGCACAACTGGAAGGTCATCTCTAGGTGGTCTAACTCCGGGGGAATGTGCCCGTGGGGTTAGTGCCTGGCCCAGGCTTGGCTCCCTGAGACCTTCTAGGACAACCTCTGTGCTTTGTCTTGACAGTTCCCCGAGTCGGGCTCCTCTGAGGACGGGAGCCCTTCTTCAGCGACGCGTTGGCCGTCCTCCAGACCCATTCTAAAGCGCAGCACTGCCCAGAGCAGGCACAGGAGGCCATCGGGCCAGGTCCCCTACTGGCAGGGAAGGGGCCCTGCACGTGGGTCCCTGTTGCCTGCACGCTATTCCTGGGACCTGTCGTCCTCCTCAGCCGCCCTCCAAGAGAGGCGGCTTTCCACGGTCGGGGCCTCAGGGGAATCCACTGGGAGGCTAGAGCCCGACTTGGACCCCTGGGATCCTGGGGAGGACCCGCTTGAGCCAGCCTCGGTCACCCACCAGCGTCAACAGAGGGAGTCCCCCCCAGCGAGGAGCCGGCCACGGAAATTGGGACTGCCTGGGATCCCAGACACAGCCAGGAGGCAGCGTCGGGACCTGAAGAAGCTGGCAGCTGAGGTAGGCCCCAACCCCAACCATGACCCCTCTCTGTCTCACCCACCCCCCAGCCCCACCCCCGGGAGCTCTGGGTGCCCGGCCAAGACCCAGCCAGGAGGCGGTTGGGAGGGTGAGCACCACACTTCCCTCCCTGGTGGGCCCCGGGGCCTGGGATCTTTCTGACTCAGAATATTTTGAGTATTAACCCCTTATCAGATACATGATTTGTGCATATTTTCTCCCATTCTGTGGGTTGCCTTTTCGCTCTGTTGATGGTTTCCTTTGCTGCACAGAAGCTTTTCAGTTTGATGCGGTCTCACTTGATTTTTGCTTTGTTGCCTTTGCTTTTGTGTCAAATCCAAAAATCATCGTCAAGACCAATGTCAAGGAGCTTTCGTCCTCTGTTTTCTTCTAAGAGTTTTATGGTTTCAAGTCTTACATTCAAGTCTTTAATCCATTTTGAGTTAAGGTGTTTTTTTAAAGATTGGTGCCTGAGCTAACAACTATTGCCAATATTCTTTTTTTTTTTTTCTGCTTTTTCTCCCCAAATCCCCCAGTACATAGTTGTATATTTTAGTTGTGGGTCCTTCTAGTTGTGGCATGTGGGACACTGCCTCAACATGGCCTAACGAGCAGTGCCATATCCACGCCCAGAATCCCAACTGGTGAAACCCCGGGCCACTGAAGCAGAGCGCACGAACTTAACCACTCGGCCATGGAGCCGGCCCAGAGTTAATTTTTGTGTATGGTGTAAGATAGTGGTCTCATTTCATTCTTTTGCATGTGGCTGTCCAGTTTTCCCAACACCATTTATTGAAGAGACTGTCCTCTCTCCATTTTATGTTCTTGGTTCTTTTGTCTTAAATTAATTGACCATATATGTGGGGGTTTATTTCTGGGCTCTCTCTTCTGTTCCATTGGTCTATGTATCTATTTTTATGCCAGTACCATGCCGTTTTGATTACTATAGCTTTGTAATATAGTTTGAAATCAGGACGTGTGATGCCTCCAGCTTTGTTCTTCTTTCTCAAGACTGCTTTGGCTATTTGGGGTCTTTTGTGGTTCCGTACAAATTCTGGGATTTTTTTTTCTTCTGCGAAAAAATGCCATTGGAATTTTGATAGGGATTGCACTGAGTCTGTAGATTGCTTTGGGTGTATGGACATTTTAACACCATTAATTCCTCCAATCTGTGAGCACGGACTATCTTTTCGTTTTTTTGTGTCATCTTCCGTTTCCAGTGGTTTTTCTCTTTCCTCCCTTGCCTTTCATTCCTCTTCTTCAGAGAGTCGTCCTGTCCTGCCTTCCCTGGTGACAGCAGGATGACTTGACTTTCCAGGAACACTCATCCCCATAAGTTCCCTTCGGGGGACTTCCCCCTCTTCTTGGCTTCGCTCGCCATTTGGGGTCACTGCTCGTGGGGGCTTCTGAGGCGGCCCTCGGTGCCCTGCCACATTCTGTAGCTGTGCCTGGTCCCAGTTGGGAGGCAGGCCTTGCAGAGCTGATGTGAAGCTCCATGTGTGTTCCCGGGTGGGACCTGGTGTGGGGGCTGCCTCTCCGCTGCAGGTCACCTGCCTCTTCTTGCTGATCAGTTTCCCCACAGGGCTAATGTTCCACCTGCTGCCAGGAGAGGCATGAGCCTGGCTGGAATATTCTAGAACTGAGGAAGAGAGGGGGCCTGCAGGTGTCACTGTGGGGTGGAGGTTGTCACAAAACCCCACCTGCCCCCAGCTGAGCCTGGGTCCTCAGAGACAGTGCCATCCCTGGGCCCACACGGCCCCTCCGTGCAGACCAGAGCCCATCTTCCTCAGTTGCTGGGACAGACATGTGAGCCCTCCATCACACCAGCTTCTCCAGCTCTTCCCCTTACCCCTGTGGGTTTGCTTCTACTTGTACACTTTCGGGGTGTTAGGACCCTGCTTTCCAATAGGCCTGCCATCAGTGGCTGCCAGACCCCAGCCTTCTTCCCTTCCACCTCCCACCCTGTCCTCTGAGACCCAGGCTGGCACACACCACGCCTGCTGTGTCCCCAGTCTCTGGTTTCTAGGAGCCTGAGTCCTCATCTTGTTCAGTAGCAGGTCATCCTGCCCCATCTTCCCCATGGTGTCCCGGGGCCCAACCTTCCTTCCTTCCCTGAGTAGCCCCTGGGAGAGGGGCTCCAAAGAACACAGCTGGGAAGTTGCCTCAGGTAGATGCTCCATCTACACGTCCCCACCCTGTGCAGCCCTCGTGTTCCCAGCACACGCCTGGCTGGTCCCTCCTTGTCCCTGTGCCATCCCCAGTGACCTCTCTTTGCCCTTGTCAGACCCAGCTCCTCAGGTCCTAACCCCATCTGCTTGCATACTCATCTGTCCCCATGCCGAGACTTGGCCCTCTAGGCGGTTGCCGGCTCCATTTTGGGGTCACGGTGCCTGGCCTGTGGAGGCAGAACCGTGCAGGGCAGGCCACCGGCTCTGGCTTGCGAGGCATGGATGGTGCCCGAGAGCCTGACCAGTGCAACGGTCTGCAGCCCCCGGTGGGCATCTGCTTACTCCGCAGCTCATCTCTAGCAGAGGCAAGTGCTCCTGCAGAGTCGACCTTCTCAGAGATGCTTTTCTTCCAACAGATGGAGCGAGTGAGGCAGTGGGAGAGCCGCCTCCTTCAGAACATTGAAGAAGCTGTCCAGCACGAACTCACCATCGACGACGACTGAGTGCCTGGCACAGGGGCCAGGAAGCGAACGTGAACAGGAGCCGCTCCCCGGCTGGACTTGCCCCTCTATCTGTGAACACCGTGCCCTCAGGGCTTACCCCACGTCCAGCCTTGACCTCTGTGTGCCTCTCGGGTGAGGTGGGGGGAACTTGGTGAAGATCTCCTCACTCAGATCTGAAATGTAGCTCTCAGAGGCACCAACTGAGAAGAGGGTACAGGGGGCAGAGGTGCAGACAGGTGAGGTGGGAGCTCACAGTGCCACGCCCGGGGTACCCAGAAAAGTGATGTAACCCCCCCCACCCTGCCTGCGTCCCCCACCCGTCTAGGGAGCCTTCTACTCTGGGATGACATGAAGACATAGGGAACAGGACAACGTTATGCAGTGACCTGCCCGCCCACTGGCAAGGCCTGGGGCTTCACACTAGTGGGCCATAGGGTGTCACTGCGGGAAAGGCCCAAAGCCATGGCTCGTGACTAGAAGGCGCTCTGGGGGTCTGTGGGCACTGGTTTTGTTTTTTTAGTGGGATGGGGGGGGGGCTAGAAGGATATAACCTCCTGCAGTAGCACGGGACCGGCTCCTGCCCCGTCCTCTCCAGTGTTGAGCTCACTGCTTTAAACAAGGATCCCACTGAAGGGATGGAGGTGCTGATGACCCCGTACCGTAAGGAAGAAGAGACGGGTACCCGGGGGCTTCAGTTAACATGGAAAACCAACATCAAACCTCCCAGGTCCGGACATGTCAGACACGTCTTTTTGTGGGCACGTCATGGTTATAAACAGAGTTAGATTTTATCTTGTAAATGTTTTCATCCCCACTTTATCTAAAAAAATTTTTCCCCCTTCTAAAAACCAAGAATACTTACATTTCCAGTCACATCCTGTGCCTCCTCCAGGGCCCCTCCTCCAGGCCTGTTGGCCATGGCCTGACTTTTCTCAGGGATGCAGCTAGAGCTTATTGCTGGAGCACCCTAAACAGAAGCTCAGGCTGGATGGAAACCACAGGGCACGGGAGATCCTATGGGCAGGTGAGGTTAGCATGCCGTGTTCTAAGAGACGGGTGAAGTCTCACTCTCGAGCCACAGGATGGGCAGGGAACTCCAGACCCAGAACTGGTTCTCCCTGGAACCTCATCTGCATTTCTTTAGAGGTTTCCAGAAAAGAAGGAATGAGGAAATTCTTCACAAGAGCGGTTAGATGCAGGCTGGGGGCTGCATTTATTGGGATGGTTACGTCACATTTCATCTGCTGATGTTGTATGTGTGGACAAAGTTATTGACGAGGTAGTATGTTTCAACATTTGTAAGCTAACCAGCTAATTCCTCCTTTATACCCTATCAACTTGCTTTTTCCTTTGTGATAATTATCAGGCTTTTAAAAATGATAACAGTTTAATTTTTCAAATAAAAAGGATAAAGAAGCAGAAAAACTCCTGAAACTGCATAACATAGACATAAATGCTTTAGGGTAAGTTATCCCATCTTTATTATTAAAAATAAATAAAATGCTTTTTAGAATTATTTCCAAAGTCTGCGTTTGGTGTAAAGTGATTCGGATATTATGATTCAGTGATTTCTCTGTCTGGTTCACACTTTGAAAAGTTCAGATTCAGAATGAGTCCAGAGAGGAAGAGAGGTAACGTAGGGCCTTTGGGGAACTTGTTCTTGAAAGATTGGGAATTACAGGTACTTGGGAGAAAGTTTTACAGTAAGGTAATTTCCTAGACGTTTATGTTGCATTGTCTCTCGTGTATTAACAAAATGGCTTATATTTACACAATGGAGCATATGGAAGTATCCATAGGCCCTTAAGTTAAAGTGTTTAAATTGCAATTCTCTTGGATATTTCACAAATAAAACAGCATGGATTGAGAACATGTTCCATCCACAGGAAGATGCCAGAGAAGCAGAGACTGGAACAGTGTCTCAGGGAGGAATTGTGAAATGATATAATGCCACACAAGAAATACCCAGCCAATAAACGATGTCTTAGAAATTAAAAATATAACAGAAATGAATAATTCCATAGCAGCATTGGAAGATAAAATTAAGGTGGGCCCTAAATCTAATGACGCAGTGAAGAAGACACAGACGCAGAGGGGAAGCCACATGAAGACAGCGGCAGAGACTGGAGCGATGCAGCCACAAGCCAGGGACACCTGGAGCCACCAAAAGCTGGAAGACACAAGGCCCTCTGCTAGAGCCTCCGGCGGGAGCATGGCCTTGCTGACACCTTGATTTCAGATTCCTGGTCTCTAGAAATGTGAGAGGATACGATTCTGTTGTTTTAAGTCCCCCAGATTGGGGCACTTTCTTACAGGAGCCCCAGGAGACTAACTCAAGCACTTACGTGGTCGTCCTGTTCGTTCATTCATCATTCGGTGAATTTCTGTGGAGCAGATGAGTGAAAAGAACAGCCTCCCCGCCCTCAGTTTACTTCCCAACAAGGAATCAGGGAGCAGGACAGACAAAACCCGGGCGTTGTGGGAGTTTCAGGAGGAGATAGTCTGGGAGAGCACAGTGGCAGGGCCACAGCCTAGTTTTAAAGACAGAAGTGAAGGGCCCCTTGGGGAAGCTGACATCTGAGCAAAGACTCGGAGAAGCGAGTGAGCTCGGCGGGGTCCCACAGGGAGACCCCTCGATCCCAGTCGGGAGCAGGTCTGGGGTGTCTGGGGGCAGCCGGGAGTCCATGTGGATGGAGGGGCCTGCATAGCAGAGATCAGGGGCAGTATCAGCCTGTGGAACACCTGGTGGGCCGCTGAGACCCCTCCCCCGCCGCCACTGCGCTGAGGGCCACCGCAGGTTTTGAGCAGAGAAATCACGGTCCGAGTGGCGTTTTAGAAGAACCACTCTGAGAATAGACTGGGCAGGAAGATTCAGTGACCGGAATGCTCAGGGGGCTCCTGCCACAGCCTGTAACCCTTGGGAGGGACAACAGGCTGGACCAGGATGGGACCCGTGGAGGTGAGGGGCGGCCAATGCAGGTGACTGGGAAGATGGAGTCAACAGAATGTCCTGATGGACTGGATTCTGAGAGGACGAATCCAGCTTTCATCCTGAGCATACAAAACAGTGGGCCCACTGTCCAGATGGACGGGGAGGGCTGTGGGCAGAGCAGGTTTGGGGGCAATCAGGACGGTGTGCTCATTTTGAGGTGTCTGTCAGACCTCAGAGGGGAGACGCCGAGTGAGTGGGGGTTAGAAATGAGGCATAGAGGGGCCGACCCAGTGGCATAGTGGTTACGTTTGAGTGCTCTGCTTCGGTGGCCCAGGGTTCGCGGGTTTGGATCTTGAGTGTAGACCTACACGCTGCTCAGCAAGCCATGCTGTGGCAGTGTCCCACATAGAACAGAGGAGCATTGCCACAGATGTTAGCTCAGGGACAATCTTCCTCAAGTAAAAAGAGGAAAACTGGCAATAGATGTTAACTCAGGGCCGATCTTCCTCACCAAAAAGAAAGAAAGAAAGAAAAGGCCTAGAGCTCAGGGGATATCTGGCTGGAGGGAGGCCGAGGGTGTGAGTGTTGACAGAGAAGGTGGAAGCTGAGCCAGGCAGCCACCTCCCCACACCTTCCAAAGCCCCCTGCCCCAAATGAGAGGGTCTCCTGGCTCTAAGAGATGTCCTGACACCTCAGTCATGCCTTGGTGGTCTCTCTCCAGGGTCTGGCCCCAGCCTGTCCACTCTCTGCCCCTGTCTCTTCCCAACCCCCCCCCCCCTCCAGCCTCTGGATACCTCCCTGCACCAACGTCATTTCTCTTGTCCTCCTAATTTGGGGGTAGGATGTGCTCCAGCTGAGGGTGGCATTAGGTGTGTCCTGGTCACCATGGCCAGTGGCAAACCCTCCCTTTTCACTCTGGTCAGGCTCCTTGGTGGGGCTTCTTCTCTGCTAGACCTGACCTTGGCCTGCTGAGCGCAGTTTAGCAAACACTCCCACAAAGCCTGTCGATGGAGGATCCCCCACCCTTGCTATCTGATCGAGTTCCTCATCCCCTACCCCTGGAGTCCATGTCCTAGGCCTGCCGGTGAGCAAGAATCCCTACCCTGGACACCTGACGGAGCTCCCCTTCTTAATTTCCCACCCACTGCCCCTCCCTCTGCTGGTGGTTGAGGATCCTGGCTGTCCCTGCCTTATTCAAGTGGAGTCCAATCTCTCTCCCCTTTTGCACTAGCTTTGAATAGTCATCTTTGCCATTTTTGACAAATGTCCAGTGAATAATTTCTCTTCACCAGCAGCACCTCGGAGCTCGGAACATGGCTGTTACTGCACAAGTGGGTGCAGGCCTACACCCTCTGTTACTAGGGTGGGTGGTGCAGACTCCCCTCCCCCACAGACGGCGCTGCCCCACGCTGCCACACACCCACATGTAACAGAAACAGACGTCCTAGCGCTTCCAGAGCACCACGCCCGTGCACCCCAGCTCTCCTCCCGCCCATTCTCCCAGGGTCTCCTGCGCCCTCCTCTGCCCATGGCTTCCCCAGTGGTGGGCTCCCTACCAGCAGATCTCAGCTCTCTATGGTGACCACGCCCCTCTCCTGGCCACTCCACACACCACCACTGCACAGGCTTCTCAGGCCTGAGGCTTTGGAAGGTCTAGGTCAGGGGTGCATCTTGACCCACTCTCGAGGAGGCCCCAGCGTGGGCAGCCCGGGTCCATGGACTTTTCTGAGGATGCATGCGATGTAGAATCTGCCACAATTAGGGAAGATGCTCCTCTGCTCAGGTCTGGGAAGGAATTTTTCCTAAATCACGAGGACAGACATCACTCGCTCCTAGTAAATGCTGCCCCCGGCAGCCTTGAGCTGTGCCCAGATCAGGGATGACCTCTGCCCTGAGGTGGCCATCCCCACCTGCCCAGGTGGCCCAGCCCCAGCTCCCCTCCGTTTGCTAGGTCTGCGATGATGCACAGCAGATCAACAGAGAGAGTGAACCCCAACTTTCATATTTTATTTGGGGCAGGCAAGATTTTTTTCCTATTCTTTTATAAAAGATTAAAAGAACATCTGTTCATCAGAGAGACTAGTCGTAGGGAAGAGCAAATAATGCAAATTATCCTCCCTTGGAATCTCTTGTTTAGGAGCAAACATCGAGAGCCACAGTGTGTCCATGCACTGCTCCCGCCTGTCATGCGACGGGGCTTTCTCATCACAGGAGGAGCAAAGCCCATGCCAGGGTTGAGGAAGGACGAGGTGGACCACATTTTAGGAACGTCCCCCCCTGCAGGGTAAGTGGAACAGGCAGGAGTGTCTTTACAACATCCACACTGCCATTTGTTTTTCAATGAAGACGGCCACAGAGTTTAGTCAAGCAATTTTTTCCTTTTATTTTTGTTAAATAAGATTCCAGAAAGTATAGTGCAAACACTCAGTAGAAAAGTTGCAATTAAGAAATGTACATTCACATTTAACATTTCGGTCCATTCACTTTGTTTTTAAATAAAAATAGGACAAATTATTCAATTACTTGTCTCAATTTAACAACCTTGGAAAAGACTGGAAGGAACTCTACAGTGTTCAGTTGACGTAAAAATAGACCCGTATTGATTATACAAATCTATCATGAGAAGTTACCCGGTGATGTTGAGTTGTTGTCATTCTGATACAGTCGCCTCGTTTTCACGTCTAAAGAAGCATTCTCAGTGAGCTCCACTGGTGGGAGAGCACGTCCCTGTGTCCACCCGCTCTGCGTTCCACGGAGGGACACAGCCATATCCACCCAGACGCAGAGGGGCTCAGGGTTTACACTCTTTCCCATCGAGTAAGGAAAATCCAGGGGTGGACTTTGGGTTTACCTAAACGAGAAGGGATCTACCACTAAGAGACGGTCATAGTCATTACACCGTCTTTGCTTGTGCAAGGTGGTGTGCAATCAGTGTGGATGAGAGACGAGCGAGGAAGGGGTGCTCGGGCTGAGGGAGGTGCTGCATGATTGGCGCAGGAGCTCCACAGGCTCCGGCTCCAGGACCCGCCGTGTGGCAGGGACGCTCTGCGGCCAGCCGGCAGATGGCCCAAGGCGGGCCTGTCTCTTTGTGTAGGCTGCGTGTTTTCGAGTTCAAACTAAGTTTCACACAATTAGGGATCTCACGGCATGCGACTCTGAGTGCAAATGGCTGCGTGTCCACAGTTTTAACAGGGATGAAGGCAAAACCGTGCCTCTCCAGGACTGATGCCCAGGGAGTGCCGGCGCTCCCGGTGTGTGCAAGAGGCGAACGGGCTTCTCAGGATTCCCAGAACCAGGGAAAGGTCCCCTGAGACGTGTGCTTTGTGCCCAGGGCCCGGAGTTGGGTGGGGGTTGCTGGTGGGGGCAAGAAACAAGTTCTGGCTGCTGGTGGGCCAACCGCCCACTGAGCGCGCCGTGGGAGGCGAGAACCCACGGACGTGGCCCTCTGAATGGCTATTCTTGCAGAGCAACCCACACACGATTATTGAGCCCAAGAGGTTGGATAGATCTCTCAGGGGTTAGTCTGGTGTATCCTCTGTTTACACATCAGTTCTCAATGTCACTGCCGACTCTTGGAAAACGACCCATCTGAAGCCTAGGCTGCCCGGTATGCAGGAGGCAGGGCTGGGGGAGGGCTGGGATGTGTGAATTCTGTGGTCTCCGATTTCTCCCCTCCATCCTGATCCTTGTCTTGCCTTCTGAACACTCCTGGTGAAATCTGCTCTTGGACATCCTCTAATCCCCAGGAAGGAACAGTGACCGTCTACACCGCACCAGTGTGACAAAGACTTTGGATGGCTCTGACCAGCACTTGGGAGCTGGGTTGGCTCCATGTAACTGGAGAAGCGTGTGTGGTTTTTGGGTGTCTGGGGCCCCCCAGGTCTCCCCTTATCTGATGTCAGAGAGGCCTCACAGAACGAGCCATCCTGCTTGCTGCAGGAGAGTCTGATTTCTTACATATGATGACAGGTTGTGCTGCGATGCAGTTTTAGGAAGAAAGTGGGATAAGACAAGGTGGGGATTTTCAAGCCTGACATTTTACGCCCTGCAAGGGTCAGCTGCTAAGCGAGAGACAGAGTTTAGCCAAGAGGACATTCAGTGTTCTCATCTTACCACGGGAGGTCCAGGCGAGGCCACCGCCACGCCTGGGACACATCCTGGGCAAACTTGCCTGCTGGGACCCGCCTCGGTGCTCAGAACCAGCCTCCGGGTGCCCCACCATGGTGGGCGCTCGTGTGCGGATGAGCCAGAGGTTCCATCCAAACCAACACAATGTTGCCAATTTCACTGTCCGCAAAGAGCCACCGAAGATAATGGAAAACCCAGGGGCTAGGAATGGACAAGACAGGATGAATCTGGCCCTGCCACGCAGCACTGTGTGACTTTGCCCAAGTCTGTAACCTCTCTGAGCCTCAGACTCCTCATGGTAACCACACCTCCCTCCATGGGCTATTTGGAGGGGAGGCCAGTGAAGCTCTGGGAAGGTGCTCTGTCAGCTCTGGAGCTAGATTTGGGTCTTAGTCATTTCCTTAGTTTGTGGTCACATCAAAAGGCCCACTGGGGACATATTTTAATTAGACAGGAGAGCGACTCTTGGCTTTTCCCTGTGGTTATCAGTGCAGAACACACTGAACCTAGTGAGGTGTAGGAAGGAACTCACTGATGTCACAGAGGGAAGAAGGACTGTATCCCATCAACGGTCACCCGTCGCGTGCTGTGGCTGCAGCAGCGTCAGGCCAGGTGGCAGCCGCTGTGGTCGGCTTTCTGATTGCCAAGGTGTCTTTCTAGACAGTTGTGAACCACACCCAAGACGACCACGTGTCTACGTTTTCCCTTCCTATCACACAAGCCAGAGACCGACGCTGACAAACGCTCGTGGGGAAGGCCAGCTGCCCAAAGGCTCGGGGGCTGCAAGGAGGGGGGTGGCAGGGCCGGCGGAGTCCTCCCTCGGGAATTCCTGAACCCACACCCCTGGCGGCTCTCTCCACAGACCTCCACGTATACCAAAACCCAAAGGAAACAAAAATAAAAACCATATAAACAAGAGGACCAGTTCAGTGCCTCGATGCCCCTGGACTTCAGTACTGATGTTGTGGAGAGATTCTTTCAAAAAAATCAAGAAAAGAGACTTTCTTTCTCTCTAACAGTGGTTGGAGACAGAGGCCCAGCCACCAGGAGGACCCCTGTGGGGATCACAGCTGCCTCCGCGCCCGGGAAGCTGCAGTCCCTGCCCACCCCTTCCTCTCTGGGTCAGGATTTCTCAGGGGAGGCAGGACAAGGGGTATGCCCTGGGGGGCATCACGCCGTATTCCAAGATAATTTTGTTCTTTACACAAATCCATCCTAATTCCAGGAACAAATAACTGATTTTAACTTTGCTTATGCCACGCCACGCGTACACACACACGCGCAGATGTGAATTAAGCGTGGCCTCTGGCAGAGTAATTATTTTTTATCTCGGTGAGCAGATTTGATGTGGAACAGATGGACTGTATTTTCAGGGCATTACGGAGTACAAACGTCTGAGTTGGTTACCATGAAGTCAAGTTGTTCAGGGAGCTCCAGGCCCAAAATGGGGCACCTGAAATTGGGTCTATTACTTTTATGAAATGGACAATGGTGGTGACAAATTTCCTCGTCCCATCACTGGACCTCCCGCAGTACGCGTGTGACAGAGAGAAGACGATGGAACCCCCGAGGCTTCCCCAAGCGTCTCCTAGGCCTCCCAGAGCTGAAGCGTCCGTGGGAGGGCTCGAGCCCGGCGCGTGGCCGTCTGGGGTTGTCCCACAGGGACCTGACGCTTTGAGGGGGAAAATCTAGGTCAGGGTTCCAGGCACGGAGGCTGAGCCCTCAGTGAGGAGCTAAGGGGTTGTGTCCGGGTTGACCCGCCGCCCTGTGTCCTGCTGCTGGCCACACTGGCCCCTGAACTGTCCCCTCCAGGTACCCCTCTGCATCCCTGAGCTCCTACATGCCAACATTCAGTAGCTCCGCGGCCACACTGTCTCCAGGCATGGGGCCTGCCTTCAGCTCCTCACCACCATTTCACAGAGTCACAGACATTCTGCCCACTGGCAGGAGGAACGGCCTGTCGGCACTCCCCGGGGCCACCACCAAGGCAGGCCTGGGACCACCCACTAGCTCCCTGAGTCCATCCTCAGATCACCCACAACTGGGAGACTGTTGTTCCTCCAGCTGAGCCAGATGGAGCCTTCCTGAACAAATGCCAAGGCCTCCCTGCCCTCCAGGAGCGGGGCTTCAAGCTCTCCCCACCCCTCAGCATGGGGCCCGGGGCTGGGTGCAGCTGTGGTGGAGGGTCTGGACTGGGAGACTGGCCTCAGCCCATCAACTCAGGTGTGACTTGGGGGGTATCATGGGGGGCCAGGGCCCACGGGAGGTTGCAGTGACTCCATTCCCCTACTGCCCACTTGGCTAACTGTGGACACCTGGCCGTGACCTTTCCTCATGGCCTGTGTTGTGACGACTGGTATTGTGGTATCAGTGTTCCTGGGCTAAGACCTGCCTTCATTGTCCACTAAACCCAATTTGGAGGCCTGAGCCACCACAATTGGCCTCCTGACACCCAGGCCGGCCTGCCGTGGGCCCCTGGTGTCCTGCCAGCTGACCTCTGGGCCCCCACCATAGTCCACGGCCAATCCTGAATCTGACTTAAACCCACCCCTAGCATAAGGACCCCTGAGGACAAACACAAGCCCCAAGATACCATGTGAGGAAACATCACGCCTTGCATCATCCACTTGCCACGGAACCTGGAGCCCTAAATGAGGAGGGGACGCTGCCTCGCACTTCTAACGTGAACGTTCAAAGCCAAGTGCAGCTGGGGAGGCAGGATGTCCCGGCCCAGGGACACTGCTGTGCAACCAGCCTCCAGCTGCCACAGCTCGCCCCTTATTTATGTCACCAAACCAAACATCTTGAAACCAACTGCCTCTAAGGTTGATTTTTTGTTTGTTTGTTACTCCTTTTTTTTTTTAATTGAAGCCATTATACAACCAGAGACAAAATTTCTGGGGGCTTCTTTATATACAGAGCCCACAGCTCTGCACGTTTCAGAATTAAAAGTACTAACAGCAATTCTGTGACCTGCCCTCATCACACTGCCGCTCGCTGCACGGCAGGTGCGCACGTGTGAACTCCATTCCCCGTGCCCCGCACCTGCATGGCAGGCACAGGGCAGCATCCACCTTACAGGTGCATGCATGTGTGTCATGGGCAGGGCCTGCCATACGGGTAGAGACCAGCAGGATCCCAGGACCCAGGAGATCACAGGAGCATGCCGTGTAGAAGGGGGGCACCCTGCAACGAGACAGGTCCACCTGCCCAGCTGAAAACCTAAGCACGGGGCTGATGCGCCAACCCAACCCTTCCTTCTCGAGCAGCAGGTGCAAGCAAGGATTTAAATACGGTCTCTAGGCTGC
The DNA here is from genome assembly GCF_037783145.1 of Equus przewalskii. Lineage (NCBI taxonomy): Eukaryota > Metazoa > Chordata > Mammalia > Perissodactyla > Equidae > Equus > Equus przewalskii. The sequence goes on along the minus strand of NC_091834.1, from coordinate 16,171,251 downwards.
TACTGGGACGACGGCACAGTATTCCCATCAGGTGGAAACAGAAGATGGCGTCTCTGAAGGCCGGCTGCATCCTGTCCAAGCCCAGAGCCCACACATTAACCATGGTCTCCCGCGGAAGACGGGCGTCCTGGCCAAGGGGCTCGGCTCCTGCAGGGACGGCACCGTGCCCTCACTGCACCGTATGGACTTGCTGAGACACGGTAAGGAGAGTCACGGATCTGCACAGGCCTGGGGGGGCGCCCCTGCCTCCCTCCTTCCTCACCCTGAGGATGACCTGACAAGGGCAGAAGCTGGTCTCTGCTCCTAAGCCCAGGGTGCTGATAGCAAGCCCCAAAGAGGGAGGTGCCCCGAGCTGGGTCTGCAGAAGGGCTGGGAGCCTGGGGGGGTGCCAGTGCCTACAGCGCCATTCAATTCCGGCAAACCCATACGTGTGGCTTGTGTCTGAATTACCAACCTGCTTTGGACCAGACTTGTCTCTATAGTCCAGAGTTAGAGTTATTGCTTCTAGTGACGGAAGGTGTCCGGAAGCCCGGTGGCTTCAGAGTCTGATAAACATGGCAGGCTCCGGGTAGCTGGGTCTGTGGGGGGGCGTCCACCCTGCAGGACACAGACCCCTGCAGAGTGGACCGGCCTGGGGTCGGCGGTCCTTGGAAGCATCTGGAAGTTTGGGCTGCATTCTACTCTACTGAGGTTGGGCACAAGAGGCATGCAAGGGTCACGAAGGGACACACAGGGTCATTCTGAAGGGCAGCGGCATCGCCAAGCAGGAATGCGATGCATGAGGACGTCACACATCGGGCTAACGTGCGCCATTCGCACAGGGTTGGGCTTTTCCTCGTTTTGGTAGGAGTGAACAGGCAGCACCCGTAACGGGTGCAGTATTTACAGAGCATCTCAAAATAAATAATTTAGAGAGAATCCTACTCAGAAGGCTCTAACGTTTGTACATGAATATTGTACAAGATTAAAAATAAATAAGGCAATATCATACAGTCTTATCACAAATAAAAGGAAGTGGTGTTCACCAAACCCAAGGAACGTATGGCTAAACCCGGCTCCTGCCCACAGGAAGCAAGGAGGGTTTGGGATTGCTGATGATGAAGGAGGTGTCGCTCACTGAAGCAGAAACCTCGCCGTTCCAGAACCGTCGAGGCCCAGATGGCTTCCCGCCGCAGCTGTAACAAGCGGTTTTGCACAACGCAGGCGCATGGTCTCGCGGTTCTGTGGACCTGAGGTCCAGGTGCAGCGAGGCGGGCTGAACGTCAGGAGCCTCACGGGAAGTCTGGTGTCACTGGCTGGGCTCTCACTAGAGGCTCGGGATCCAACTGCCTCCAGATCACTCAGGTCAGTGCCGAATTCAGCGCCTATGGTGGTGGGAGGGACGCCCCGCTTCCTTGCTGGCTGTCGGCTGAGGCGTCCTCACCCTCCGCCGGCCGCAGCCCCTCATCTTTAAACCAGCAGTCTTGTGCTGTGAATCGTCCTGACTGCCCTGCCTCCTTCGTCCACTTCTAAGGGGCCACGTGGTCACAGTGAGCCCACCCAGAGAGTGCAGGATCCTCTCCCCAGCTAAATTCCCTCTGCAAAGCCCCCTTTGCTGTGTGACAGAGCATACTCACAGAGTCGGGCCACTGTCCTGTCCACCCCCCACCCGCACTGCCCTGGGGTGGAAGCTTGCCCATGAAGAGCAGGCGGCAGCAGGGCCCTGGCCAAGGTCTCAGCCCTGCCGCTGAGCGCAGACACAAGCACCCACAGGCAGAACCAAGAGCCGGCACCAGGCTCCCAAGATGACTCAGTTTCCCCTGAAGGAATCATGCCACGTGGGGAAATTTGACCACTGAGTCATTCTCAAAGGAGCCATGGCCGTTACTGGCCCAGCACAGAGCTGGTTCTCAGGAGGGAGGTGCCACGATGCTCAAGCAGGGCACGTCTGACGAAGGCCGTCCACCTACCCACCTCCAGCCCGAGTCCCCCCTCACTGCCAGGACACAGGAACTGGCGGCCGGCCATGCTGGCTGCCCTGCAGAGCCCCCGGGCTGAACTGCTCCAGCTCCAGCCAAGCCCCTGCTGCCTGCTGCCCCGCATAGCTACACAGCTGGGCAGAGGTTGCTCACTCTCACACGCCCACAATGGGAGCTCCCAGGGACACCACCAGCCACCCCCATGTGGCTCAGTCCAGAGGGAGCCCCAGTACCATCCTTACAGGTTAGGACCCCCAGGGAGGGGGTGGAGCCCTGAGGATCAGTGAGGAGCGGGCCCCCCAGGCAAGCTGGCTTTGACCGAGCAGGGCTCACCTGCAGCCCACAGAGCCCTCCTGGCTGCGTGTGGGAGCTGCGGGTCTCAACGTCCGTCCCCCTACTGACTTCCCAGGACCTTCCCTCTGGTTTCAAGCTGGCTTCCTGCCTGGAGTCGAGAGCTGAGGTCTCCAGGTGCCAGGCCTCATCCGACTATTTCTGGCCAGTCCCTTCCCACTGGCTCTCCTGGAACCCTGTCGCCCAACACATCCTGGCATGTCCTCGGTCTCCATTTCCACGGCGACAGTGGAGAAGCGCACATGGGAGGTTCCACAGAATGCCCCACAGTCACTTTCCTTGCAACTTGGAGCTGGGACACGTAGATTTACGGCCACAGACTCACTCCGAAATACTCGTCTGCCAAAGAAACATCTTCCGTTGAGGAGACCTTCTCACAGTTGTGAAGTTCACTTGTTTTCAAAATTGACACAGACTTGCACGCCACGGCCAAAAGGAAAGGTAAGAAATGACACCAACGGCTTTTTCTCCTTTGAACAAACCCAGTGATACGGGCAGAGAGGGGAATGCCCAGGTTTAGAGGAGCCGACGCCCTCAGGCGGGGCAGGTGGAGAGCGCGCAGGCAGAAAAGGAACTGATGCTGGTCATGACACAGAGATGTGGCTGCAGGGCCCTGGAGAATTCCAGAAGACCTGCCTCTGGCTCTTAGCAAAAAACGGCTCTTGAAGAAAGCCAGCGGCCACCACCATCCGTGCAGTGGGACAGGGGCTTCTTAATTCTCCCCAAACTGTCTGAGGCCCAGGCAGCAGCTCTAGGCCTGGTCCCAGCCCTCCTGATCATGCCCATCAAGGCCTGCCCCCTACTCCAGGCTCCTGCAGGCCGCTGCCCAGGCGGGGCTGCTGCGTATCGGTCTCAGGGCTTGAGACCAGCCAGCCGGACATCCACAAGCTGTCTCATAGCCTGCAGCTCTGGGGAATGTTCTGAAGGTCCCGATGCCCGATGCCAACTTGGCCAACCCTGGGGCCTGCCGAGGAGAGGCTGGAGCAAGCACAGACACTGTGAAAGCCTCGCGTCCATGTGGACGGGATTCTCCCCTCACCCGAGTCACTGCCCAGCTGCTTCGGGTCCTGCCTGGGCAGCTCCCCTTTCCCAGCCCAGCTGCTGGCCCCCGGTCCTGCTCTGCTGGCAGGGCTGGTCCTTGCTGGAGCCCCCAGGGGCCCGACGCCCAGAGCATTCACGCCCTGTGCCCACAGCGGCGAGTGTGGGCTCCGCTAAGCCTCCTTTCCAGCTGCTCCAGGGGGCAGGGGTGGGCCGGGAGGCCCAGGGGCGATCCCCGAGCCCTGCAGAGCCCCCAGCCCAGCTGTGACCGGGAGGCCAGCCACGGCGGGCACAGGGGGGTGGCCCGTGGCCAGTCTGGTCTGGAGGCCAGCTCTGCCGTAAGGATACATTTTCCGCTCCGAGTTCAGGGACCTGGATTGGGAGCCATTTCCGTCGGTCCTGCCTTCCAGGAAGTATGTTAGCATCTCGCCCTTGCCCTTGACACTGACTTTGCCTCGGCACACGAAACGGTACGCACCCCGCCGCAGCAGCCGGTGCACCTCCTCCGTCACCTGCAGCAGGGAAGAGCAGGTGTCACTCGTGGTCAACAGGGGAGGACTCCTGGGCAGGAGCCCACGGAAGGTTCCCTCCTCCACCCGCCACAGCCCACCCCACCATCACCGGACTCTGGCCTCCCCAGCTCGGCCTGGAAGCAGGGGCCTCTGGTCCTCCTACAGTCACCCTGGTCACTCTGGGAGGACATGAACCTGCGAAGAGAGCCCAGGGAACTCAGAGAGGCCCTCCTGTTGGCCTTGGACAAGCAGGAGAGGACTGTGTTCATCGTCAGGAGTGCCCAGAGCGGTGGGCTGGTGGATGGACAGGGCCACCCAGCCCCAGCACAGGGGCTGGGTGTGAGCTGCGTGGGCACCCCATGCTCTAGCCAGACAGCCAGATGGGATCCAGCTCCAGCTGGGGAGAGACAAGAGCAGGACTGGCTCCCAGAGCCAGGGCTCTTGGTACCCAGGAACCTCAGACGTTCTGGAGGGTCGGGGCACTGGCAGGTACCTGCTCAGCTGGTGGGGGCACAGCAGAGAGTGGAGTCAGGCAGCACCAGGTTTCCACCCGTTGCTGGCACGGAGCCTCAGTGCCAGAGGGATGGGGTGCCAATCGCCAGCCTGGCCTCGGAGGGCCCGGGCGTGGGGCTGCTGGCACAAAGGGTGGTGGGTATGTCCCCCAGAGACAACAAGGCATGGCTCACTCCCCTCACTCTCAGGTTCCCAGCCAATATTTCACCCAGAAGAATTCCTGTGTCACAACGTTAGAAAAAAGCTAAAAGACAAGAAAGCACTTTCTACTAAAGTTCTGTAAACGAAGAGGACACGATTGCCTGCTCTCCCCTCGCTTTGCCCCTTTATGTTGGAGGAGGAGACCACCTCGCTCCTCGTTTCCCCATGTCCCCCCCCACCCCTCAGGTCATCCATCTCTGGCATCTTCTGTTCAAACAACCGTATCCATCCTGAGCCCACGCCCTCACATCCCGTCCCCAGGCGGGTCAGTCCCACAGAGCTGGGCAGCAGGACCCGCACTCTTCCCTGTCAGCTGAGCTTGCAGGTTGCCCCATTTTCGGCATGGCTCTTGCACTCACTAACAATTGGCCTGGTTCCTTGCGAGCATGCCATCTAATCCCTCACGGACGCTTAGTGTCTCCACACACACTGGTCTGTCTCACTGCGTCTTATCATGGCTGTCAAAACACGTGGCAGGTATTCATAAGTGCTTGATGAATGAAGAAAGGAAGGAAGGAGGGAACGAGTGAGTGAGTGAGTGAGGGCAACTGAGGCCTGCCAGAAACCTGTGCAGGGCAGCACAGAAAACAAAAACCACCACAAAACATCGGAACCTGCACAGCTCCCGGGGCAGTGACGTCCACCCTGGATCTAAAGTGCTGGGGAGAGGCCCCTCAGCGCCCCCATGGAAAATCAGACAGACCCGGCTGACCCACGAGTGTAGACGGGAGAGGAAGGAACAGAGCGTGCTTGACCTACAGGAGGCGAGGGAGGCTATTATTCCCCTGAATTAATTAACTCCACCAATTTCTGTGGCCGTCCGTCAGCGAGGCAAGGGCTGGTGCCCTCGCGGCTGGGCTCGGGCATGCTGGGCATTCTGGGGAAAGTTTTGTGGCTCCTTACTGGGCCTTCTGCTGTCCACCCACAGGGACAGAGCCTGGGGAGTCAGGACGGCCTGGTGGAGGCAGGAGGATGCCTGGGGCCTGGACTTGTGCCCTGTCCACAATGTCTCTTGGCGCTGGAGCAGCTCGGGCTGTCCCTCAGTGTCCCGCCCTCGGCCTCCCCCCAAGGACTCATAAATGAGAAGAACGCCATCCACGTAGAGGAAGTGTGCCTTGGTCAGCTTGATGTGGAATATCATATTCATAAGACAGCTGGTAAGAGAATGTGGGGAGTGTTTGACTCCCTAGGGTGCAGGGGGTGCTGGTGGCCCTGAAGCTGCCAAAGACCCCAAACCAGGGCCATGCCAGGGCTGGAGCCACGGGCTCCACCCACACTCAGTCTCCCAGCCGGGCTCAGGGTGCCCCTAAAGTCCTGGGTGGAACTGAGCAATAGACTGGCCAGTTATAAACGGAGACACCATCGTCACGACTCAGATGTGGCCTCTTGGACACAAGGTCGCATAATGTACTGCAGTACAGGCTCTGTTCTCTCCTTTCACAACTGAACCCACAATCTGCCCATCGAGAGACACCTGCGCTTCCTGGGCCCAACGTCCAGCTTGAGCCCCGAGATACCACACTGAGGAGCCTCTGAGTCTTGTCGTTCGGGTGGACCCCTTCCTTTCTCTTGTTTTAGGAAGGATGCGAGGTAATAAAATATCCAGACAGCTGGACAGAGAAACGCTGGAGGTAAAGATGACCCATCGCCCCGTGCTCACCACCTGCAGCACACGTGCAGCAGGGCTGCCGTCTGAACGCAGGCAGGGACGGGCCTGGCATCCAGTGGGCTGCCTGGGAGCTGGGCTGCGCTCCCCCTGTGCCCTCTCAGCCTTGAGATGTTAAGCCAGGAGTCAGAGGCCTTGAATCAGGGTGTCCCGATGTTACTGTGGTGGGTCCCAGTGAGGGGCAGGGTCGGGAGCTCAGAGAGACAGCTGAGCAAGGACCCGAGAGACGAGCTCCCCAAGAGGCCTTGAGGGAGGTCACCTGAGAGTCCCCAGTAAAGTCTGATTGTTACTCATCTGCATGACGTCCCCTGTGTCTCCATGAGGCGGGCTGGAAACTCTTCCTAGAGTTCTCCATTTGGCCCTGGGGGGCAGGGACCCTCCCCCACCCTTTCTGAGAGTGTGTGGGCCCCCAGGTGGCATTTCAGGGAAGTGCCTGCTCAGTCCGCGAGCTGATGGCAGAGGGGGAACCTGGGTGTCCTCGTGCTCAACCGTCCCTGGCCGCCTTACTCCTGGGAAGCTGGGGCCCTGAGATGTCCCAGGGCTGTGGTCTGCACAGATCCTCTTGGCTGCCTCTCCTGGGACAGCGGTTTAAGGAGGGGGTCTCCTTTTTTAGAATTTTGACACAAAAGAAGGAAGGTTCCAGCAGAGGGCTAAGGAATTAGAACATGGGTGGGTAATATCTGAGTAGATATTGTCTTCAGGAAAAAGTAAGAGACCTCTCTGCAAACCTTTATCATTAATAACTGAGTCTCTCATCGGCTTCTTCAAGGAAAGAACCAAATGTTTAATTTAAACCCAGCAAAGGGAAGAGGATTTCTACTGGGCTGTGACCAAGAACCCCTAAAACAACCATGCAACAGTGGAGTGTGTTTCTCTCTTAAATCAGGGAGGAGGCGTGATGGACTGGCGGAGCAGTGCCTCTGGCAAAGGGGGTGGTCACGTGACCAGGCGATGGCCAGCATGGTAGGCCGGATGAAGGGACTGCAATGGTTTCATTCAAGTTGACTGAAATGTCAACATGGCCCAACTCCAGTCATACCCTGTCCCAAGCACATGGGTGCTGACATCAGGCCAGATGGAGGGAGGCAAGGGGCTCTGGTCTGCAAAGACACCCCTTGATGCGAGTCCTCTGGGGAGGTTCATGTGGAGGGACAGGGGCTCACAGCAGACAGCAGGACACACTGCCCGGTAGGGAGTCCAGAAACAGATGTGCTGGCAGGTGACCATGTGGGGAGCAGGAAGAATTCTGCCCACACAGCTGGGAGCAGCCTTGAGAGAGCCCCTCAGCATCCCCAAGGGGGTCACAGGGCTTGCTGGGGCCCAGGCCAGGCTCCCAGAGGGGACCCAACGACACTAGTGTTTGGGTAAGACGTCAGGACCTGGCGGTGTTGGCAGCACACAGGGCTGTGATTCTCCTAAGCATCCCTGTGTGTTTGGTCTGAGCTCCACGCAGTGACCCTGCCCACCAGTGGGGATGGGTGTAAGCAGCCCCATCATCTGGGGGACAGGCCTGAGAAGGGAAGGGAGGACAGACAGAGCAGGCACAGGTGACAGAGGCCCTGAGTGGGCAATATCTTGGGGCAGCCCAGCAGCAGGGGGAGGCCCAGCAGGAAGGGGAGGCCACAGGCAGATGGCCTGCCCAGGGGCTGAGGGGACAAGGATGGTTCCGAGCAGGGGAGTGGCTGACTCAGATCTGATTTCAGAAGCTGAAATGACACATTGACTTGGGACAGTGGCCAGGCCAGAGAGTGGATAGGGCTTCAGTCACGGTCCCCCGGGGTGTGACCAGCTCCTGAGGAAGGCTTCGAGGAGCACAGGTGAAGGATCATATCAGGAAAGGAACGTGGCACCCTGGGGTGGCTGGCGGTGACAGCGACACAACAATGTGGATGCGCTTACACCACTGAGCTGTGCACTGAAAAGTGGCTAAGATGGTAAACTTCATGTTATGTGTACGTCACCACAATAAAAGAAGTTTTATAGAAAGATGCAGACAGGCACAGATGCTGTGAGGAGACACTGCCTATGTTCTGAGCAGCAGGAGAGCGCCGTGAAGATTTAGGTCTCCCTGTCTTTGAAACTGATGGGTCCAAGGGATCCACCAATGAATGCTGGGACAGGGCATGTGAACGGAACAGGCAGGATGCGGGAAGCCCAGGCTGACAACCTTCTCATCTGAACCACATCTTGCAAGTTGCTGCACCCGATGCCTTTCTCAAACCTGGGGTGTTTGTCATATATGGCCTTTATTATGTTGAGGTACTTTCCTTCTATACCCATTGTATTGAGAGTTTTTATCATAAATGGATGTTGAATTTTGTCAAAGGTTTTTCTGTCTCTATTGAGATCATGTGACTTTTATCTTTTATTTTGTTAATGTGGTGTATCACATTGATTTGTGGACATTGAACCATCCCTGCATCCCTGGAATACATTCCACCTAATGGTGGTATATGATCCTTTCGATTTATTATCATGTTTGATTTGCTAATATTTTGTTGAGAACTTTTGCATTTATGTTCATCAGCAATATTGGTCTGTAATTTTCCCTTTTTGTGTCGTCCCTGTCTGGTTTTGGTATCACAGTAATGTTGGCTTTGTAAAATGAGTTAGGAAGTATTTCTCCTCTTCAAATTTTGGAAGAATTTGAGAAGGATAGGTATTAAATCTTCTTTGAATGTTGGATAGAATTCACCAGAGAAAATGTCTGGTCCTGGATTTTTGCTTTTTGGGAGGTTTTTAATCACTGTTTCAATCATCTTACTAATGATCGGTCCATTCAGATTCTCTATTTCTTCTTGATTCAGTTTTGAAAGGTTGTATGATTCTAAGAATTCATCCATTTCTTCTAGGTTATCCAATTTGCCGTCCTATAGCTTTTCAAAAATGACAGCCAACATCATACCCAATGGTGAAAAACTGAAAGCTATTCCTCTGAGAACAAGAACTATACAAGAGTGGGCACTCTTGCTACTCTTACTCAATATAATATTGGAAGTCCTAGCCAGAGCAATTAGGCAAGAAAAAGAAATAAAAGGAATCTTAAATTGGAAAGGAAGATGTAAAATTGTCACTATTTGTGGATGACATGATTCTGTATACAGAAAACCCTAAAGAATCCACCAAAAGGCTATTAGAAATAATTAACAAATACAGTAAGGTTGCAGGGTACAAATCAACATACAAAAATAAGTTGCATTTGTATATACTAACAATGAACTAGCAGAAAGAGAAATCAAGAACACAATCACATTGACAACCTCAACAAAAAGAATAAAATACCTAGAAATAAATTTAACCAAGGAATGAAAGACCAATACACTGAAAATTATGACATTATTGAAAGAAATTGAAGAAGACATAAAGAAATGGAAAGATATTCTGTGCTTATGGATTGGAAGAATAAACATGTTAAATGTCCATATTACCTAAAGCAATCTACAGACTCAATGCAATCCCAATTAAAATCCCAAGGACATTTTTCATGGAAATAGAACAAAGGACGCTAGAATTTATGTGGAACAAGAAATAGCCTCAATAGCCAAAGCAATCCTGAGAAAAAAGAACAAAGCTGGAGGCATCACACTCCCTGATTTCAAAGTATGCTACAAAGCTATAGTAATCAAAACAGCATGGTACTGGCAGAAAAACACACACAGATGATTGGAACAGAGTCAAGAGCCAAGAAATAAACCCACAGCTATGGACAGCTAATTTTCAACAAGGAGCCAAGAACATACAATGGAGAAAGGAAAGTCTCTTCAATAAACGGTGTTGGGAAAACTGGACAGCCACATGCAAAAGAACGAAAGTAGGCCATTATCTTACACCATACACAAAAATTAAATCAAAATGGATTAAAGACTTGAATGTAAGACCTGAAACCATAAACTCCTAGAAGAAAACAGAGGCAGTACACTCTTTGACATGGGTCTTAGCAGCAACTTTTTGAATATCGTGTTTCCTCAGGCAAGGGAAACAAAAGAAAAATAAACAAATGGACTACATCAGACTAAAGAGCTTCTGCAACACAAAGGAAACCATCAACAAAATGAAAAGACAACCCACCAGCTGGAGAAAATATTTGCAAATCATATAGCCAATAAGGAGTTAATCTCCAAAATATATAAAGAACTCATACAACTCAACAAGAAAAAAATAAACAATCTGATCAAAAACTGGGCAGAGAATATGAACAGATATTTTTCTAAAGAAAATATACAGAAGGCCAACAGGCATATGAAAAGATGTTCAACATCACTAATTATTAGGGAAATGCAAATCAAAACTACAATGACACATCACCTCATGCCCATCAGAATGGCTATAATTAACAAGAAATAACAACTGTTGGAGAAGATGTGGAGAAAAGGGAACCTCATACACTGCTGGGAATGCAAACTGGTGCAGCCACTATGGGAAACAGTATGGAGATTTGTCAAAAAATTAAAAATAGAAATACCATACGATCCTGCTATTCCACTACTGAGTATTTATCCAAAGAACATGAAATCGATAATTCAAAAAGATACATGCACCCCTATGTTCATTGCAGCATTATTCACAATAGCCAAGACTTGGAAGCAACCTAAGTGCCCGTCAATGGATGATGGATAAAGAAGATATGGTATATATACACAATGGAACACTACTCAGCCATAAAAAGACAAAATCATGCCATTTGCTACAACATGGAAGGACCCTGAGGGTATTATGCTAAGCGAAATAAGTTAGACGGAGAAAGACAATTACCATATGACTTCAGTCATGTAGAAGATAAACAAATGAACAAACACATAGATATAGAGAACAGATTGGTGGTTATCAGAGTGGAAGGGGGTGGGAGGAGGGTGAAAGGAGTAAAGAAGCATAAGTGTACGGTGATGGATGGAAACTAGAGTTTTTGTGGTCAACATGATGCAGTCTATACAGAAGCAGAAATAATGATCTACACCTGAAATTTACATAATGTTCTAGGTTACACAATGTGACCTCAATCAAATTAAAAATTTAAAAATTTTAAAAACCTGGGGTGAATGCACATATCTCACAGGGTCTGTGGAGGACCGAGTGAGACTTCACAGTAGAGTGGAAGGACCAGTGCTCAGGCAATACATTGATGGCCAGCGCTGGGTGCAGAGTCCAGACAAGCCAGCTGGTGGCCGGGCCACAGCAGGAGAGTGGCCCTGTTCTCTGAGTGCCCTGCATTCACCGCCCATCCCCACAGGTCCCCAAAGGCCAGATACAGCCACACACACGGACAGGCTCCTTCCCTCCACAGCCCCCAGAGGCCTGCAGTGCCCAGGCAGGTTGGCGGGCAGGCTCGGCTAACCCAGTTTCACATGTGTTCTAAGGGAGAGAGCTGGACCACACTCCCACGTGCCCATGAAAAGCAGCAGCTGCTGTCTTCTAAATCTTTGGACGGCTCTTAGCTGATGTCATAGCACCAGGCTCATTCCACGTGAGCCGCCCGCAGGTTCCCAGACCAGGTGGCCCCACAGTACCCTCCTCTTCAAACACCCGAGGAAGCCCCTTCCCTTCTCAGGCAGCCGGGTAGGCGGGCAGGGTCCTGGGGGTGCATGAAGGGGCTTGGAGCAGTCAGGCTGACCAGGACACTGTCACTCACCGTGCCCCTTGACTGCACAACTCCCAGGGCTCCACGGCAAACCAAACTGCAGATACAGCTGCTGGGCTCCGGCCCTGCCCTGCAGGCCGGCCACAGATACACTGCACCACACAGCTCTGTGTGCTCCCCCTGGAGAGGCGGGCGAGGGGGCAGCTGCGGTCTGCGGGGCTGGGCAGCCGGCCCAATCCTGCCCGGCTGGCCCTTGCCTCTCCGCCTCAGTGTCCCGCCTACAGGATGGGTGCCTGTGTCAAGAGAACTCTGAATGCTGACCTGGATTCTGCCCTGGACCCCGGTGCTGTCCATCCGACTGGCCACGTTGACAGTGTTTCCCCAGATGTCATACTGCGGCCTGCGAGCCCCAATCACCCCAGCCACCACGGGGCCAACGTTGATGCCTGTAAAACAGCCACGGCATGGTGTCGTTAGTGAGGAAAGCTCCCGAGGGCAGGAGCTGCCCCTTGTGGGTCGTGGATTCCTGGGGCCACCGAGCGCAATGCCCCTTCCTAAAGCAGGAACCCAGAGCATGGTGGGAGGTGGCTCCCAGCCCCTGCTCCCATACCACCCCGGGTGCGGCACTGTCCTGATCCCCAACAAGAGTCTCATTTCCTGGAATAGTGACCCCATGCTGTGTCCTGCTCTAAGAAGGCTGACCTTTAGTCTGTAAGACCACAGTGTGTCCCCCACTGCAGCTCCCTTTTCCAGAACGAACTGTGGCTCCTGACTGTTTCCCTGGATGGGACTCCCCAGACTCTTAGGGCGTGGGGCCCAGAACAGATCACAGTATTCAGGACACTCTGAAGGGGAGAATGAAGGCCCCCTTCTCTTTACGTGGCTCAGGGTCTGACCGGCCTGGAGAGGGCCACGAGGCCTGGGTGCCCCCAATCGCCCCTGCAGCTGTGTCGGCAACTGGAGCTTCCTGGCCTGGGCTGACGCCACATTCTGTCTTCCCATTCTATACTCATGTGTAGATTTTTCCAAGCTTAGCCAAGGATGTTAATAACATTTCAGCCCTGGCCTACTCAGCCCCCAAAGCCTGGGCAGTGGGGTGCAGGCATGTGCAGGAGGAGTGAAGGGGGCACAACCTGAGGTGTGAGCTGAGGAGAGCTCTGCTGCGGGCCAGGTGGACCAAGGAACCAGAGAGAAGCCCCAAAGGGGCCACTTCCTCATTGGCTGGTGGGACACGGAGAGCATTCTCAGCCAACCCGGACGCCCCAGACCATGCGGATAAGACTGAGCCAGCATCCAGACTCCCGGGTGACCAGCCATCCAGGCACACAGGCAGGGCTCCCATGCCACGTCCCCATGGGAGAGCGAGAAATAGAATTCCCCGACGGACCCTTAGACCTCTTTCCTGTAATGTCACTACATCTATTAATCGGAGCCCACGGCCCAGAGGAGGAGGCCCGAATGCCGGGCACTGGGCCTACAACAGAGCTGTATCTAAGTGCATCAGAACTCCACCACTCTGAGGGACACCTGCTCCCACCCTCAGACCCCAACACAGCTCTCAGGTCTGGCTTTAAGGCCACTAGATGTTTGAATTCTAAAACAACCGTCAACAACCATTTTCGGACACTTTTCCTCAGGTGAGTGTGGGCTCAGGTACATCTGAAGGTCTCTATGACAACAGAGATTTCTCATGTGTTTCATGAGCTGGACAACAACTCTCCCAGGTCCTAAGTCACTGGCACCCAGCTTTCAGAGGCTGTCCCTGCATCCCCAAGCACTCGTCTAGGTGGCACCACCCTCCTTCCTGCAAGACCAGGGCACCTGGCCCGCTGACCCCTGCTCTCAGGGAGATGGTCCAGGTCACCAGCCCCCAGGGTGCGTGCAGGAAGAGGGTGCCAGCCCGAGTGCTGGGATGGCTTGGAGCCACCTACCGACACGGAGCACGAAGTCATTGTAAGACTGGTAGTTGATCTCATCCAGGACGTCGAACATCTCGATGGCGAAATCCGCCAGCGTGCCGAGGTGGGAGGAGATACACTTCTTAGCCTGGATGTGAGCAGACACGGTTATTACGTTTGCAGGGTGCAAGGGCGGAGGTAGACAGGGACGCTCAGCAGGTGACCTGCCTGGGGGGACCAGCCTGTACTGGCGAGATCAGGGGCTTGATTCCACATCAACAACGCGGCAGCCCTGCTGACTGCAGGCGCTGTCTGTGCCCAGCTGGTGCTGGCTTGGACGGTCTTCAACAGGGATTGTGCAGCACCCTAGAGCACCCCACACCTTTGGGTACATTTATCATCCTATTCTACAGGTAGGAGACCGAGATAGATGGGCAGTGCTGCCAAGGCCCCTGGCCCCCGAGGGCAGAGACTGGACTCACCCCGAGGCAGTTTGAGCACAGGCCAAGCCCTTCTGAAGAAACTGGGGGCAGCCCCTGTGAGTGGAAGACCAGATGTCCCAACCCCTGCTCGGACAACACTGTCACCAGCCCATGGTAAAGCAAACAAGCAAAACAAGGTCAGCGCGGTGGGTCTGCGCGAGCGCTCGCACACACATCAGGGAGCAGTTCCAATGCTGCTTCCTCACACGGAGACCACGTCTGCCAGTGTTTTGCAGTGTTAAAAGATCCTCCCTTTTGTGGAACAATGACGACTGTACATTTTTTCCTTCTTTAATGATATCAAAATTTCTCATTTTTCTTTTTTTAGCGATATTTTTAGTAGTCCTCAGAGTTGGGGAAATAATGCTTTTTTAAAAAATTAACTGACAATTCCTCTAAAACAGTTTTAGGTTTACAGGTAAATTGAGTGAAATGTATAGAGAGTTCCCATATACTAACCCCCACACAGTTTCCCCCATTCTTAACACCTGGCTTTAGGGTGTGGTACATTTGTTACTACTGATGCACCTACGCTGATTTATTATTATTACGGACTAAAGTCCACAGTTCACATTAGGGTTCACTCTGTGTTGTACATCCTATGAGTTTTGACAAATCCAGCATTTCATGTATCCACAACTGCAGTGTAATATAGAATAGTTTCACTGTCCCCAAATCCCCCACACCCCACCTATTCATCCCTCAGCCTGAGATCCTTTTACTGTCTCCACAGTTTTGCCTTTTCCAGAATGGCATATAGTTGGAATCACACAGTCTGTAGCATTTTCAGGCTGGTTTCTTTCCCTTAGCAATATGCACTTAAGGCTCCTCGATGCCTTTTCATGGCTTGATAGCTCATTTCTTTTTAGCACTGAATAACATTCCATTGTCTGGATGAGCAGCAGTTTATTTATCCATTCACCGACTAAAGGACATTTTGGTTACTTTCAGGTTTTGGCAATTATGAATAAAACTGCTATAAACATCCATGTGGAGGTTTTTGGGCAGAACATAAGTTTTCAACTCCTTTAGGTAAATAAAAAGGACAGTGATTGCTGGATCATATGGTAAGAAGATGGTTAGTTTCATGAGAAACCACTAAACTGTTGTCCCAGTGACTGTGCCATTTTGCATTCCCACCAGCAGTGAATGACAGCTCCTGTCACTTCCCAGCCTCGCCAGCATTTGGTGTTGTGAGAGTTCCGGATTTGGGCCATTTTAATAGATGTGTAGTGGTATCTCATTGTTATTTTAATTTGCATTTCCCTGGTGACATATGATGTGGAACAATTTTTCATGTGTTCATTTGCCATCTGCATATCCTCTTTGGTGAGGTGTCTGTTCAGATCTTTTGCCCATTTTTTCATTGGGTTGTTTCCTTATTGTTGAGTTTTAAGAGTTCTTTGTATATTTTAGATACAAGTCTTTCACCAGATAGGTGGTTTGCAAAGATTTTCTCCCGTCTGTGGATTGTCTTTTCATTATAGTATCTTTCACAAAGCAGAATTTTAAAATTTAATTAGATCCAACTTACCGATGTTTTCTTCCACGGATCATGCTTTTGGCTATATCAAAAAACTCCTCATCAAATCCAAGGTCACCTAGATTTTTTCCTATGTTATCTTCTAGATGCTTTACAGTTTTTCATTTTACATTTAGGCCAGTGATCCATTTTGAGTTAATTTTTGTGAAGTGTGTAAGGTCTATGTCTAGATTCATTTTTTAAAAACACAGATGTCCAGTTGTTCCAGCACCATTTACTGAAGACTATCTTCGCTCCATTGTATTGTCTTTGCTCTGTTGTCAAAGGTCAGTTGACTATATTTGTGTGGGTCTATTTCTGGGCCCTCTATTCTCTTCCCTTGATCTATTTGACTCTTCTTTTGCCAATACCACGCTGTATTGATTGCGGCAGCTTTATCGTAGGTCTAGAAGTGGGGTAGTGGCAGCCTTTCAACTTTGTTCTGCTTCTGCTAAATTGTTATCTACTCTGGGTCTTTTGCCTTTCCATGTAAACTCAGGAGCAATCAGTCAATATACCAAAAATAACCTGCTGGATTTTCACTGAGACTGTGTTAAAGCTATAGGTCAAGTTGGGAGTAACTGACATCTTAACAATATTGAGTCTTCCTATGCGGGAACATTAAGTCTCTCTCCACTTATTTATATTTCTTCGATTTCTTTCATCAGAGTTTTATAGTTTTCCTCATAGAGATATTGTATATATTTTGTTAAATCTATATCTAATATTTAATTTGGGGGGAGTGCTAATGTAAATGGTATCGTGTTTTCAATTTCAAATTCCACTTGTTCATTGCTGGTATATAGGAAAGCAAACGATTTTTGTATTTTAACCTTGTATCCAGCAACCTTGCTGTAATTGCTCATTATAGTTATTTTGTTGATTCTTTTTATTATCTACAAAGATAATCAAGTCATCTGTGAACAAAGACAGTTTTATTTCCTCCTTCCCATAGGTGTACCTTTTACTTCCTTTTCTTGTCTTACTGCGTTACCGAAGACTTCCACCATGCGTGTTGAACAGCAATGGTGAGCCAGGCATCCTCGCCCTGCTCCTGATCTTCGCCGGAGGCATTTGTTTCTCATCATTAAGTATGATATTAAGCCACAGGTCTTTTGTAGATGCTTTTTATCAAGTTGACGAAGTTTTCCTCTATTCCTAGAGTTTGCTGAGAGTTTGTTTGTTTGTTTTTTAACCAGGAATGAATGTTGGAGGTTGTCAAATGATTTTTCTGCATCAATTGCTATCATCATATGATTTTTTTTTTCTTTATCCTGTTGATACGATGAATTTCATTAATTCATTTTTAAATGCTGAACCAGCCTCGCATCTCTGGAACAAATCCAACTTGTTTGTGGTGTATAATTCTTTTCAGACACTGTTGGATTCAAAGGGCCAATATTTATTGAGAATTTATACATCTATATTCATGAGAAATACTGACCTGTAATTTTCTTTTCTTGTAATTTCATTATCTGGTTTTGATATTATTGTAATGCTGTACTCATAGAAAGAGTTAGGATATATTTCCTCTACTTCTATATTTTGGGAGAAATTTTAGAAAATTGGTATAATTTCTTCCTTAAATGCTCAGTGGAATTCACCAGTGAACCGATCTGGGCCCACTGCTTTCTGTTTTGGAAGGTTATTAATTATTGATTCAATTTCTTTAATAGATACATGTCTATCAAGATTATTTCCCCTTATGTTAGTTTTGGTAGATCGTGTCTTTCAAGGAATTGGTCCATTTCATCTAAATTATCAAATTTGTGGGCATATAGTTATTCATAATATACCTCTATTATCTTTGTAATGTCCATCAGTTCAGGAAAGGCTCCTCTTTCCTTCCTAATATTAGTAATTTGTGTTTTTTCTTTTTTCTTTGCTGAGCACGGCTAGAGGTCATCAATCCTTTCCTTTTCTTTTCTTTTGGTGAGGAAGACTGTCCCTGAGCTAACATCTGTGCCAAGCTTCCTCTATTTTTTGTATGTGGGATGCGGCCACAGCATAGCTTGATGAGTAGTGTGTAGGTCTGCGCCTGGGATCCAAACCTGTGAACCCTGGGCCACAGAAACAGGGTGTGCGAACTTAACCACTATGTCACCGGTCTGAACCCTAGAGGTAATCAATTATATTGATCTTCTCAAAGCGCCAGCTTTTGGTTTCACTGGTTTCCTTTATTGCTTACGTGTTTTTGATTTCATTGAGTTCTGCTCTCATTTTATTATTTCTTTTCTTCTGCTTGCTTTTGGTTTATATTGCTCTTTTTTCTCTAGTTTCCTAAGGTGGAAGCTTAGATTATTGATTTTGGATTGTTCTTCTCTTCTAATACAGGCATCCCTTGTTTTATTGCACTTCGACTTATTGAGCTTTGCAGATACTGCATTTTTTACAGGACCCTCCACCAGCAAAAAGATGGCTCGCTGAAGGCTCAGATGATGGGTAGTATTTTTTAGCAATAATTTTTTTTTCTTTGTGAGAAAGATTGTCCCTGAGCTAACATCTGTTGCTAATCTTCCTCTATTTTATGTGGGATGCCCCCACAGCATGGCTTGACGAGTGGTGCTAGGTCTGTACCTGGGATCCGAACCTGTGAACCCCAGGCCACCAAAGCAGAGTGCGCAAACTTAATCACTACACCACGGGGCTGGCCCCACAATAAAGTATTTTTTAATTAAGGTATGTGTATTGTTTTTAGACATAATGCTATTGCACACTAAATAGATGACAGTACAGTATAAACATAACTTTTATGTGCACTGGAAAATTGAAAACTGTGTGTGACTGACTTTATTGCAATATTCACTTTATTGTGGTGGTCTGGAACCAAACCTGCAATATTTCCAAAGTGTGCCTGCAAACGAATTCAACGATATAAACTTCTCTCTAAGCACTGCTTCTGCTGCAACCCACAAATTCTGACAAATCGAATTTTCATTTTATTTAGTTCAAAATATTTTTTAAATTCCTCTTGAGACTCGTCTTTGACCCAAGTATCATTTAGAAGGATGTTGCTTAATCTACAAGTATTTTAGAATGTTCCAATTATTTCCTATTATTGATTTATAATTTCATTCCATTCTAGCCTGAGAACATTCTTTCAAATTCATGAAGGTGTGTTTTATGGCCCAGAATATGGTCTAGCTTGGTAAATGATCCATCTGAGCTTCAGAAGAAGTGTGATCTGTTGTTGTTGATAGACTTTCTATAGAGTCAATTATTTCCAGTTGATTGATGGTGCTGTTCAGTTCAACCATCTTTCCTGATTCTCAGCCTGCTGGATCCTCCACTTACTGAGAGACGGGTGCTGAAGTCTCCCACTATAGTAGTGGATGCATCTATTTCTCCTTGTAGTTCTATCAGTTTTTGCATCATGTGTTTTGATGCTCTGTTGTTAAGTACATAAAGGTTAAAGATTGTTATGTCTTCCTGGAGAACTGACAACTTTATGTAATGCCGTTTTTTATCTCTGATAATTTTCCTTGATCTGAGGTTTGCTTTGGCTGAAGTTAAGATAGCTACGTGAATTTTTTTTATTAGTGCTAGCATGGTATCTCTTTCTACATCTTCTTATTTTTAATGTATCTGTGTCTTTATATTTAACGTGTGTTTCTTGTAGAAAACCCAGCTGGGTCTTGTTTTTTAGCCACTCTGTAAGTCTCTGTCTTTTAACTGGTGTATTTACCATTCACATTTAAAGTGATCATTGATACAGCTGGATTAGTATCTACCATATTTATAACTGTTGTCCATTCATTACATATTTTTTCACATCTTTCTCTCTTTTTCTGCCTTTTCTTTTGGGGCAACCTGAGGACTTTATTCACAATTCTGCATCAGAAAGGGGAACACTCAGTGGAACCAGGCTGGCAGGATGGGGGGCCAGCAGGGAAGGGTAGGGATAGTGGGGAAGGGGGCAGCTCTGTGATTGGCCTTTGTGTTGACTTTCCATAGGAGATTGTGTCTGGAGAGAGCTGGTCACTGACAAGATCACCTACAGGCTGCAGCCCTAACCCAATGCAGAGGGCAAACCAAGACCCAGAGTCAGGAGCCTGTCTAGGTTCCCTGGGCAGTCGGGGACAGAGCTGGGACCCAGTCCTTGAGCAGGGCTCCCCTGGACAGCACTCACCTTGGCCCCAGCCGTGGGCGCCAATCCCACCGCGGCCATATAAGTGCTCCCAATGGTCTTGATCTTCTCCAGGTCCTTGTAAAAGTCTTTGTCCATGAGCTTTGTTTAAAACACAAAACTGTTAAACGTTACATTACATTTTAGACAAGTCACTGCAGTGATGAGCCAGAGGAGCAACCACAGAATGGAGGAACATGTTCTAGAACACAGCGTGAATTCTTTGATGTGGGCACCAGACAAGGTCTGGGGCTGAACTGAGAAATGCAGGCCTCAGGGGCCTCAGCAGAGGCCTTTGAAAGAGGCGCCAAGGGGAACGTGCAAGCCCCATCCCCACCCTCCAGGAGCTGAGCTTACCGTCAGCCAGGAGGAGAACGGGCCCCAGTGAGAGGGAAGTAAGACTGGCCAGCCGCCCATCCTGGAGATGAGGCCACCCAGCCCAAGCCCGGCATTTACAAGGTAGGGAACAGGTGCCAGCACCCACCTCCGGAGCCCAGCACCTGCCCCACAGTCCTCCCCAGTGTCCTATGGCAAAGACACTTCTTTGACTGTCACAGGGGGTTGGGATTCCCAAGAAGACAAAATGCCCGTGCTTTCTCGATGTCCCATTGTGGGGTTCAGGATGCATTGTTGGCACCATCCAGGACGTGGTTAGGGGAGGGTCGTTCTCATCCTGCACCATCCTGAGGAGGCTGAGATGGCGAGGGGGCCCTTACCTCGTCGAAGTCGGCAATGATCTCGTTCAGGAGGCGCAGGCACTCCACCCCCATGTTGTTGCCATCCAGCTCGATGTAGAAGTCGTTGAAGTTGGGGATGGAGGCGAACATGACGCCCACCTGCGAGTACGACTGGTAGTAGAGGTCCTGGGGGTCAAAGTTCAGGTCAGCCGCCAGCCCGAGGGACGGCCTAGCAGCATTCAGGGCTGGTGCTGGGACCCTGTGGTACAGATGAGGAGGGGCTCCGAGGGCTCTAGGACACTGGGGGGGTCGTTCAGCTCACAGGTCAGTGCAGAGACCCCTGTGGCCAGTGTCCATCTCTTGGGCAGAGCAAGGTGAGGGGGGCGCAGATACAGACACAGGGTTTAAGGAAAATAATGCACTGTGCTCGGCCCCAAGGTCTAGCCGGATGAAAAATGAGCCCTGGAAGCTATTGCAGGCCAAAGCCAGTCAAGCTGAAACTTGGGGTTGTGCCTCCAGGACCTGAACAGCTGACTGAGCCTCTTTAGCTTTAACTCGACATTTCTAAGTCCTGCTCTGTGCTGGTCCACGAGCTCATTCAGCAGAACACGGCAGTTAGGAAGTTCTGACCCTCCCAGAAGGCACTGAAGCCACTCTCTTTCCTCACAGATGTGGGTGCGATGCTCTCTCCTGGGATCAAAGGGGAGGACACACTAATTCTGGGGTGCCTGTCAACCTAATGCCCCAGGAGCCTCCTGGTTGCCCAGCCCTGACCTGACCTTGGGGTGGGCAGAGGGGCCCACTCACCCTTGGTGTGGCCAAGGATTCAGAAATGGCCACTCTGCAATTTTAAGTAAAGAGAAGTAATGGAAGGGTCATTCTGGGTGGGCCCTCTAGCTGCAGGCCTGTGACCCCGATAGGCCCACCTGGCTTGGCACCCTGCTGGGTCTCAGCGCCAGAAGCAGGTGCCACGTGGGCCACATGCTCACCATGTTCCGGGGGTTGGACATGAGGAAATGCTGGGCGACGTGGGCCGGCAGGAGATTGAAGAGAATCCTCTTATTGTCCAGCTTCACCCGCTCCATGTCGTCTCGCTCCTCCTCTGCCTGCGGACGGTGGACCCTCTGTTAGTCACTCACCCACCCATTCTTGCTTCCTTCGCTCACTCAGCTCCTGCGTGACAGATTCTCTCCTGCACAGACTCTGAACCCTCTTCCCAACCGGGCCCTGACTTTGGGGTGTCCGTGTGCATCTCTGCACTGTCCCATTTTAGCAAAAGCCCTGCTCAGTCGATGTAACCAGACACCCCGTCCTTGATATCTGATCACCCCAGATGTCTGATCGGGGTCCTCATCCCCTACCCACCCCCAGATGATGTCTGATCACCCTAGCCTGGCTTCCAGCAAGAATCCTGCTAGGTGGGTTTAGCCAGAACACCCCTCACCCCTGATGTCTCCTGTTAGTAATTATCCATCCACTGACCCCCATCCTGCTCCTCGGCTATCAATCCCCACTTGCCCAAGTTGTATTCAGGGCAGAGCCCCATTTCTCTCCCCTGCTGCAGTGGCCCCCACACCTATGACAATGGCCCTGAATGACGTCTGCCTTACCACCTTTAACAAGACTCATTTCTCCTAATTTAACACATGCTTCTTTCTAATCATCCAAACTAAACTCCAGCTGCGCTGCTGGGCCACGCCAGGCTCTTCTCTATCCCCCACCAGGCAGTGACCAGATCCTTACAGGGCCTAGAGGATCCATGACTTTCTGGATAAGTCACCACACCGATCAGCTGGAATTTTCAAAGGACAGACAATGTGGGGGCTTCACCTTCATTTCCAGGGTCTGCCCCCGGCCACCTTCTGAGGACCAGATGCCCGCAGCAGCTCTAGCCAACACTCATGCCCGCTCCAGGTCACACCAGCCCCCAGGCAGCCTCCAATGTGTCCCCAGAGCACTCGTGGCTCTGCAGCCCACCGCCCCACTCAGAGTGCCTGAAGCCAGGCGGCGCACACTCCCTAAGCTCCCATTCCCTCTAGAACCTCTCCACCTCCACCAGGACTCAGTCTGTGGGCGCTGAGACAAGTAGAAACCTGTGGGGAGCTGGGGGTGGGGAGCAGATCCAGCACCACAGGAGTTCAGCCCAGTGCTGACTCCCTGGAGCAGGGGCTGGAGCCCAGTGGGTCCAACCAGGAGGACAAGGCACAGCAGATGGCAGACGCGGTCCGAGTCCCAGCTGGCTGAGCTCTGAGCTCCAAGGCCTTGCGGAGACCAATGAAACCAACAGTGATGGCCCCACTCACTGGAGACTGTGAGGGCTCACGGGGCACTGCTGGCAAAGTGCCAACAGCAGACAGTGCTTGGGCACCAACCCTCATAAAGAGAAGCCACCAGTGTCGCTGCTGTTCACTCAGGGATCACCATTGTTCACTCACCCTGGCTTCCACACATGGCACAAAGCCCACCTGTAGAAGGAGCACAGCTCGGGGAACATCTCCGGGTGTGTGTCAGCGTTACGGGGACACCAGACTCCTGAATGTCATAACAGTGGCACACAGATGCCTCGTTGATGGCCTGTGACCTGGCCACCAAAAGCCACGGCCTGGAGGCCAGCATGCCTGGTTTGTGTTCCACTTTGTGGCCGGTGACATGCTTTGGTTTCCTCTTCATAAAATGGGTATAAAATACCCATTTTTAGAGCCGCCATTCCTACTTATCAAGGGGTGAGGAGAGGGCGTGCTACCTAGTAAGCCTGGGGAAGTGTTGCCTCTTTGTGGTGTCATTATAACAACAACAGTTGAGCTGGTTGGTGACCTGATGCTGATGTCACATAGTGATTCTGCCAGCTCAAAGCGAGAAGTGGAGATTCCCAAAGGTAGCTGTGAGGGGGCCTCGGGCCACATGAGGACGCCTGTGAGCACAGGGGACAGTGACTTTAGGATGAGGGACGTGGCTCCTGGGCCTCCTCCAGGGCAAACAACCCCAAGAGGTCCCCTGGGGCAGTCAGTTTTCAAGGAGACTGACCACACGAGAAGCTTCATCTTGCTCCTTAAGGCGAGTGCAGAGGCAGCAGGTGAGGACGAGAGAGGGAGCCCAGGAGCTACAAGACCCAGCGCAGACCAGCACGGGCTCTGCAGACAGGAAGCTTGAGTGTGATGGCTCCAGCTTTGTTCTTTTTTCTTAGGATTTCTTTGCTATTCGAGGTCCTTTTGTTGGTCCATATAAATGTCAAGGTTCTTTGTTCTATTTTGACGAAAAATGCCACTGGGATTCTGATCGGGACTGCATTGAATCTAACAGTTTTATATTTATTAATGGCACAAAAATTTTTCTCTCTCCAAAATACTGTTAATAATATTTTAATAAAATAAATGTAATTGAATATGCTTCAACTTTTTAAAAAGAATCTTGGTTTATTGCTTTATGATGAAAAGCTTTGGTTCTAAGTTTTGCTTATTTCAATTTATTTACAACTTACCTAGATTTATTGGCCATCAGATTAGCTCTCTTCCTAAATCATCATCTATTTTTTAATCATGCACAGATACAAAGGTGTGTGTTGAAATTTGACTGATAAATGTCTATCTTCTTACGAACCAAGCTGAATAAGTTGTACTGTGATATTTTTAACAAAGAAGATAAAAGTCTATGGAAATTCTCTTTTCTTATGATTTTCCAACCAGCCAGGAAACTCTAAGTACCAGTAAGAAAGAGTTGCTGTGGGTGACATACATTATTCCTGCCAACAAAACCACATGACAGAGACACATCCAACATCCATTTTCAAAATGTTCTTTCTACGGCAGAGTTTCTTTCAAAAGATTTTTCCCTTCTCACATGTCCAAAATCTGACCTCTGACTTTAAGGGACAGATTATGGGAGCCTACGTGTCAGAAATTATTTACCAGGTGCATCTATTGACAGTTACGTGGCTTCTGAGAAGGGCTCGAGGCCTGGGGGCAGTTGTCTTTGGTAAACAGAACAGAACAAAAAATAGCATAATCTGACAACTGCCTGCTATGTTGACATCAGGGGACCTGTGAGCCACTGTGCGCTAACTCTCACGGTGACCTCTGCAAAGTGCTGCACAGGGTTTTCAGTCTAACTGCCCAACCAGCAGACCCCGACCTAGCGCCTGGAATCGAGGATGTGCTCACTCAAAATGAACAGCCGAGTAAGACTGGTGCCGGCCTCACCCTGCCTGGGAAGTCACGTCCCTGCCTCCATCCTCCATCCTGGACGTGACATCTGGCCAGAGCCAGACCAACACTGCCAGCTCATCCTTCAAATATTAGGCAAGTGCATTCCTTAATTTTCAGAACACTGACTAGATAGAGACCTTCTGACGCTGTATTATTCAGGATTCTCCAGAGAAAAAGAACCCACGGGACATACATAGATATATAGGAAGATATTTATTATGAGGAATTCACTCACACAATTATGGAGGCTGATAAGCCCTGCCATCTGCTGTCTGCAAGGAGCCCCAGGAGAGCCAGTGGTGTAACTCAGTTTATCCTGAAGACCAGAATTGGCAGCACAGCGGGGCAGAAGAGAATGTCCCAGCTCGAGCTCAGGCAGGAGGGGCCGAATCCTCCTTCCTCCACCTTTTGTTCTATCAGACCCTCAACTGATTGGATGAGGCCCACCACATTAAGGAGGGCAATGTGCTTCACTGAGTCCACCAATTCAAATGTCAATCTTACCGAGAAACACCCTCCCGGACACCCTTAGAATGATGCTTGGACAAACATCTGGGCACTTCATGATCCAGTCAAGTTGACACATAGACTAATCATCACAGACGTCTTCTTCCAAAATCCCCCTCCACTGTCTCCTGTGCCTTTCAGGTGCATGCACCTGTCTCTGAGGGCACCTGGCTCTGGGGACCACCTTGTAGTGTAAGTGCCTGACAACCAGCTTTCGATGACCAAGGCATACACTTCGAAGACATCCCTCTCAAATCAACATACAACCCAGCTACCAGCTTCACAGCTAGGAAAGGTGTCAGCTGCCCGCTCACGAAGCTCCCCTTTCAGGAAGTCCCAGGTGACCTAGACAAATGACCACTCGATGACCCCACTTTTCCCTTCCCGCTCTTACAAGTTCGCCAAAAAAGAGCGAGCCCCAGAAATCCTAGGCCCCTCCCTTTGACCCCAGTAAAGGCAGAACCCCAGGTCCGCACTCTCTCTCTCTACCTGGGACCTCGCTGTGTGGCCCTGGGAGTGCTGTGTACCCTCCATGGTCTGTGAATAAACCCCGTTCCTCAAGGCTCCCGGATGGCTTTTGCTGTGGTGTGTCCTGGGGTCACAGTAAGGACCACAAGGGCGGTCCAGCCACAGCACAGGCTCCAGTCGGGGAAATGTCCGTGGGGACTCAGCACAAGTAGCAGGGGCCCAGGAGAGAGCCTCAGGCATTCTTACCCACAGCATCACTACTGATAGGCTGAGAACTGACTGACAGAAAACACACCTCCTTCTCGGGAAGCGCAGAGACGGAAAGGAACTTTCCCAAGCACACACATCGCCTGACACAGAGGGTCATCAGCCCCCAGGGTAAAAGAACTTAGTCTCTAACTTTGTGGCTGACTCACTCCATGTTGCATCCCTTTGATAACTGATTTTCACTGGAGAATAAGGCACTCTGTGAGATGTGTCTCACCAATGTGAGCAGCCGAGCAGGCGGATTAACTACGGCGCACGTCTTCAAGCAGCCACCCTGCAGAGGTGACAGTATGGAGACTCAGGTGGACCAGGCCGATCAGGCCGCATGGGGCACACTTGTCCAGAGGAGCCCCACTCGGTGTCAGGAGGGTGCAGCAAGAGAGGAAGTGGAGTCAGACCCCATGCCCAGCACTGGCAGTGTCCCCCTGGCCCCCAAGGGCTCTGGGGCAGACCTTCCTGATGTTCCCCACTATCTGGCTTCCTCAACTCCAGGGACCAAGGGGACTGCACAAGCCACCCCTGGGGAGATGGGTGAGACCACATGCCTGGCTTGTCCAAGGCCACATGAGGGAGGCACATGTATCACTTCTGGGCCACAGCCATCACCCCCTCCCTGGGCCATGGCGGTCGAGGATGCTCGTGTCCACCAGCCTGGCCCCCGAAGGATGCAGTGACGTGGTCCCCTCACTGAACTGCATTGGGCACGCAGCGCATAGAGGAATACAGCCCGGCAGACCAGTGATGGATGCTGCCGTTCCCGAGCGTTTGCTGCTGCAGCACAACCGAGCCTGACCCCCAGGATGCCAGGTGCAGACAGCGATTCTAAAGGACCAACTCAGGGATTTTCCTGCTTTTGCCCTCACCTTCCCTCTTTGCAGGTTAGGTCCCTAACACGTACCCATCCCATTACCAGCTTCCCCTCCCCCCAAATCCCCGGGGGTGCATGACCCGTCTCCACCCTTGTCTGCAGTGAGCCCTGATACCAGCAAAGTCTCCCCAGGCTAGTCTGAAGGCTTTTCCCCCAAACATCAGCATTTCAAGAGGTGGTTTTAGCAGGTCATCCTGCCTCCTGGGTGATTAATGGGTCCGTCTAGATCAGCTCCTTGAGCAGCCACCACCTTCCCAGACACCTCACAGCCAGGGCACCTACCGCTTTACAGCTAACCCGGCCTCACACCCTCATGCTGGGATGGCCAGAGTGGAGCCCAGCAGGCAGGACGCTGGCCCAGATCAGGGTTTGAGCCCAGTGCAGGGCTCCCAGCCAGCCTGCCCAGGCCTCTCTCCGGGAGCCATCACCAAGTTGGCTGCCTCTGTCCTGCACTTGCAAAGGACTGTGTTTTTTTAAAAGATTTTATTTTTCCTTTTTCTCCCCAAAGCTCCACGGTACACAGTTGTATATTTTCAGTTGCAGGTCCTTCTGGTTGTGGCATGTGGGACGCCGCCCCAGCGTGGCTTGATGAGCGGTGCCATATCCACACCCAGGATTTGAACCAGGGAAACCCTGGGTCACCACAGCGGAGCCGTGAGCTTAACCACTCAGCCAGGGAGCCAGCCCCAGGACTGCGCTTTTTTAAAAGCAGA
This sequence comes from Equus przewalskii, assembly GCF_037783145.1. Taxonomy (NCBI): domain Eukaryota; kingdom Metazoa; phylum Chordata; class Mammalia; order Perissodactyla; family Equidae; genus Equus; species Equus przewalskii. The sequence continues at coordinate 16,143,707 of NC_091834.1, read as the reverse complement.
ATTCGTCCTCAGTTTTACTGTGCTCAGTGTGGTCTATCAATCCAGCATGCCAAGATTAGCTTGGATCCCGGGCGTGATGGGGGTCACTCTGGTGCCAGCTCTCAGCTTCATGCCCTTCCCAAACTGCAGGACCACAGCCACATAGGGAAATGACCAGAGAGAGAGAGGAGCCGGGCAAGGTGCAGGGGAGGGCCTAGGTCCCCAGGGCAGGCACCTGAGCATGCGTAATTATGAACTGTTAGACTGCATCTCCCCCAGCTGCCCCTCGAGCCGCCACATGAGGATGCTACGCTGCACGACAGGCTGACTGTGCACAGAGACTTTCCTCTCGACAGGTCAGTGCTTTGGCCCCCCAACCTCCAGCTCAGCACTTCCAACTTGTCAAGTCCTACCAATGTGACCACTGACTGCTCTCAACCCACACCACTATCCTGGCCCCTCTGCCTGCTCACAGGTCGGCATCTCTTCCCTCAGCTCGGAACCAAGGATGGAGTCCCACACCTCCCCAAATCAGAATACAGTCCAGCTGAGGCCTGTTTTGGACATACGTGTTTTACATACTTACACTACAAGGTGACAACTTAAGTTTAAGCACGAAGAATCTGATGTAAATGTCATCCCTGACGTTTATTAGAAATTGAGGGAGTGAACGTTCAAAGACTGCAGTTAGGATCTATGGGCATATGTACGTGTGTGTATGTCTTCTGTACTGCCCTGGGGAGTGCCTGTGCAAGCGTGTGTGTAAGAGTATGGGTGAGTGCAAGTATGTATGAATTTGTGAGTGTATGTGTGTAAGTGTGTATGTGTGCGAGTGACAGGGAAAGTGCACGTGCATGGTTCTCTATAAAGACTTAGCATCCTGTTGCCCCGCTCTCTCCAGAGAAGGAGCAGACAACAAACCTTCTTGCATGTGTTTCCCCCCAGCTCACAGTCCTCAGTGTACATGAGGCCACCGCGACGTGGCAGCCGGGGGACAGCACCCAGTCACAGGCCAGGGGTCCACACACTGGCGAGCACACAGGAAGCCCAGACACATGGTGATTTCCAACCCCGCCACCCAGACGGAAAGGCAGGATCAGCACGGCGAGCAGGAGGGGCAGCTCTGTTTTGGGACGACGGAGACTTGACTCCTAAGGACACCTCACCCAGGGCAGCTGCTTGGCTAGGTGTCACATCTTAGGGCGAGGCCCAAGTGGTAAACTGAGGCACAGATGTGCTCCGTGTTTCATACAGGACGAGACAGGGATGCTATGTTAAAGGTAAAGAGAGCTTGTGATGGGGGTGAGGCTGTGAGGCTGCACCGGGAGATGTGTTGTCACCTGCTCCACGCCCGCCACCTTTCGCGGTGCACTGAGGGAAACCGAGGCTAGGAAGACAGAGCCCACTCGCTCTGAAAGCTCCCTGAACAGAATAATGAGATCCCTCCTTCCCAGCCTTGAGTTTATATTTACACCAACACAAGGTCAGGGGCAGGATGCACTGGCAGTTGATCAACTCAGCTTCAGTATCTGAATTTCCAGTCTAGGCTAAAATGTCAGATAGCTAAGCCCAAGAATTACCCTTTTCAGAGAAAAGTCAGCATTTCCTGCTAGAGTGGAAAGACCACGTCAGATGCCCCCGCCTCCAGGAAGCCCTCCTCAGTCCTTGGTTAGAGCAAATGGCTCCTTTCCAGATTGCACAGCTTTGCCGGGGTCCCCACAGCATTCTATTTCATATTCTTTTATTCATTCCAGAGACTTCTCTCTTCCCCTCCCTTGACCAACAGCAGCCCGTGGGCAGGGTCCACACTGACGCACCTCCACGAGGTGAGGCTGAGGCAGGAGGAGGCCCCAGCGCCGAGGAGGAGATGCCAGCGCCGAGGGGGAGATGCCAGCGCCGTGCTGCCCGCCTGGGTCACACCCCCACTGTGGATAGGGAGAGGTCCCGCTCGGGGGCAGCCACGGGGCAAAAGGCCTGCGGAGGCCCAAACTCCAGCTCCCTCTTCCCACACCCCCAGCCTGGCCAAGTTGGCCGTGTCACCCCACTAACTGAGCTTAAAAACACGTGTCTGAGTGATTGTAACTTTTGTGATTGCAGAAAATTGGGAATTTCCACGGCACCTACACACAGCAAAATGAAAAGTGGGCAGCCCACGAGCGAGGTTGGGCTGGGAGGGGCTGTGGCTTCAGATGGCCTCTGGGGCCTTAAAGCAGGAGGTTCCATTTTCCAGTCACAAAACTCAGGTTACCAGGGTTTCTTTCGCTCCTTTTGAACCAGGAAGGAAGTGAGGTGGAAATTTCCATAGACGGGACGAGGACACAGCAGCGCCCTGCAACGGGATGGAAGCTCGTCAGGCTGCGTGTGAACCGAGGTCTGCGGGAGAGCCACTCATGCTCGGGGGTGGAAGACAGCCTCCTCCCCTCCATGCACAGCGGGAGGGTGGGATCCATCGCCCGCCCCCCACAGAGGGCCGAGCCCACGCTCCCGGCCCGCTGGTGCTCTCCTTCCACATACAGGTGTCCCTGGGTCCTTCTCCCAGCCCAGACTGAGCCCTCAGAGAAGGCCTCCATCACCAGCTCATGTGAAGTCTCGATGGGTGTGAAACGAGGTAGGTTGTGCAACATAGATTTGCAGCTGTTCCCAGCACCCCGCAGGGACTCCATGCCTTCATGATGCTACTCCTCCGCACCTTCCCCCACCCGGCAAGAGCAGGTCCCTGAGGCACCAGGGAGCTCACCCATCCTGGGCTGGCAGGGCCTCGGCTGTGTAGCAAGAACTTCCCGACACGCCTGGGGACCGTGTTACTGTCACGGGAGAGGAGAACGGAGAGGGAACATGGGCGGAGGAGGCACAGGCCTCTAGTGGGGCTCCAACCCCGGGAGCTCCATCGGTGCCAGCCGACCCTCTGGATGCCAGAGGGCAGCTGCACAAATGGGAATGACCCCCGGATTAAGTACTTCCTTCTAGAGAAAGAAGTTGTTTTATTACAATCAAAATTATAACATCACAATAGCATGGTGACGATCTCCTGAGTTCAAAGGAAAACATCTCATGGGAACAGAGCATTCGGCAGCTACAGATCAGGAGGTTAACACGTCGTCGCGAGGGAAAAGCTGGTCTGTTTCTGTAGGTTAGTAAGACCAGCCTGGTCTCAATAAATGATTAACCCTGCGAGTCTTTGGCCTGGCGATTTTGCAATAGTTTGAGGCCCTCTGATGTCTGCACAACATGCTTAAACATCCAGAGGGCAAACAAGCAAAGTCTAGAAATGTCCTTGTTTTGCTGGGTTTACGGGAAAGTGAGGCAGCGTTTCCTGTTATACATCCTTGGGAAAACATGTCAGCGTGCTCTGTGTCGGCGCCCTTCCCCTGTGACACACACATGCTCTCTCGCACTGACCTCGCTGGAAAGCTCGCCTCACGGTGGGGCCGGGTGTGGCGAGGCGTGTCGGTGGTGGAGAATCCCAGGGCAGGGTCGGTCAACCGTTGTGCTTAATGCCATTTAAAGGAACACCAATGCCAAGAACAGCCCTTGCCAACCCAGATAAGAGAAAAGGCCTACCCAAGAGCCAATGGCCAGGGCCGCAGGCACCCCTGTGAGCGGGAGGTGCAGGGCACCAAGTCACCAAGTCGGAAACCTGAGTCTTGCGTACCTCCGGGCCGGTCCAGCTCTTCCTGGCTCATCCTGAGTCCATTCTTCTCAAGCCCTGAGCAGGTAATCATAAGTGAAAGTCTTTAAACCTGAGGGGCCAGCTGGTGGCGGAGTGGACAAATCTCAGGGACCAGCCAGCCTGGCGGCCCTGGATAGCCAGCCAGAGCCAGACAAGACCAAGGTCCTGAGCACAGCCAGCCACAAAGAGGCTGCTCTCCGTGACTTAGTGCGGCTGTGGCAAACTGTGGCGTCCAGACTCCAGTCCAGGAACCAGTGTGTGTGCTGGTCTCTTCCACTGGCATCTGCTCTGATTGGGGCCCATCCGAAGACTTCACCAACAGACCCCTTGCCGCCAGCCTCCGGTTGGTTTCAGCCAGTCTGGGGGGCCAGCAGGAGTAGAGAGTGAGGGAGAAGAGCATGCTGGGTCCCTCCTGGCATGGTCGCTGCAGGCTGGCCGTGTCCCTTGGCTGAAGTTCGTGAATCCTGTCTGGTAGCCCACCTTGCCTCGAAGTTCAGGGTAGGGACACTCCACTGTGGTGGCCCACGCATGGCACCAGCCTGGGGTCGCCCTACACCCAGCCCCCTTTCAGATGCTCCAAGCGCTGCCAGCTCTCTTGACCTCACCCGACTGGAGCATGCCCTCTGCCCTCTACTCAGACTGAGTGATCTGTACCTGAGACCACTCTCACCTCCACTGCGGCCGCCTTGCCTGATGGCCAACTATGGCTGGGCCCCCAGGGCCACTTCCAAAGCACCCTCCTGGCAGCCTTTGTGACTGTGGGTGCTCCCTCCAGGGGGCCTCCGCCGGCCCTGGCTCTGTCTCACGCCACTGCCAGGCCGCCTTTGGAGACGGGGATGGGATCCTGCCACCCTGCCTCTGAGGCAGTCAATCAGCCCCGCCCACAGAGGATAGAGGCTCTGACCCCTCAACCATCTCCTTGCCACCTTTCCCACCTGCGGGGCTCTGCGAAGGTCCCCTTCCTGCCACAGGCCTGTCCCCGTCCCTCAACACCAGCCCCTCCAGGTGACTCTCAAGCATCCAGGAGGCCTCAAGGAGCCCTGGGGGCTTCGTGGGAGAGCAGTGGGCTCTCAGGAGTGATGACTGTGGCAGCCCACGTCCCTTGAGGGGAGGGGATGTTCCCATGTGCATGGCTGCACCAGAGTCTGTGGCGGGAAGCAGGAGGCCCACCCGGGTGTCCTTGACCCAGGGAGAGGGGGCCACGAGCTCAGACCTCAGCAGCCCCCGCTCGCCTGGAATCCAGAGTCCAGGTGAAGACAGCGCTGGGCTGCAGGCTCCTTAGCATCAGGGCGCCGCCTGGCCACACACCGGGTGGGGTTTGTCCAGAACAGGCACTGACTTAGCATACACGTTGAAAAATAAATGAGACAGGCAAATCCACAGGGGCGGAAAGTAGACTAGTGGTCGCTTAGGGCTGGGGGTGGGGAGAAAGTGGGAGCACCTGTTAACGGGGATGGGTTCTCTGATTGACTGTGGTGATGGTTGCACAGCTCTGTGAATACAGTAAAAACCACTGCACTGCATACTTTATATGGATGAATGGTGTGGGATGTGAATTATAGCTCAGTAAAGCTGTTATATAACTAAAGAATAAATGAACTATGATTTTCTCCTAGCATATCCGTGTCTGCATATAGGCACATAGACAGATACAGGTATGCATACAGATAGATAGACATATACACGTGGAATACACACACACAGAGGCACATGCATTTTCTTTCCTCATGACCTTGAATATACAACTTGCTCTCATGTGCTAACAGAAACCTACTTGGTTGGCTTCTGTCTTTTCCAGGTTAATTAAACTAGAGGGAAAACAACAATTTCTGTGGTTTTTGTCAGAGTGGTCATTTGCCCAAAAGAGTGGGACTGTCAGCCGTGGTAACACTGTCTGACGGCTGCTCAGGTCTGCTGAGCACCTGCTGTGCGCCAGGCCCACGGCCGAGCAGGTGGAGAAGGAAGCTGCAATTATTGCTCACGCAATGGTAAATGTTCTGTGTCAACCTGACTGGGCTAAGGGATGCCCAGCAGGCTGGTGCACATCATTTCTGGGTGGGTCAGGAGAGATTAGCATATGAATTGGTGGACTGAGTAAAGCAGATGGCCCTCGTGGTGTGGGCAGACATCATCCAATCCATCAGGGCCCAAATAGAACAAAAAGGCCGTGGACGGGAAAATTCGCTCTCCGCCTGAGCTGGGACGTCCATCCTCCCCTGCCCCTGGACATCAGGGCTCCTGATTCTCTGACCGTTGGACTCAGACTGAACTGCACCCTCAGCTTTCCTGGGCTTCTGATTGGAAACTGCAGATGGCGGGACTTCTCGGTCTCCCTGACTGCGAGAGCCAATCCTTGTAACACATTTCCTCTTCTATCTCCTTCTATATCAGATTGGCTGTCTCTCCAAGAACCTGACCAACACGCTCACACACTGCATTAGGGTCATAATCTCAATTTACCGCTGGCCAAAGAGCAGTCACACAGACCCGGAGTGAGTAGCTGAGATTCGGGACCAGGACCCCCTAACTCCAGGCTCAATGCCTGCCTGCCTGCCCGAAGCAGCTAATCAGGGCCTCGGCCACTGACTGCCCACCTGCTGCCCACTCAGCCCCAGGAACGTGGATGTCATATCAACAGGCTTCGTCCATCTTCCTGGAGCAAGGATGCTGTCAGGCAGCACAGGAGGAGCCCGGCCCCCACCCCAAGCAGGCACGTCTGAGCCTTTCCTGCTGCTGGGATAGACTGTGGGGTGACAATGGGTGCACCTGGCCACCTGTGTACGGTCACTGGCTCCTCCTCGTGCCCTGTGGGCTGTGGCTGTCTGGTGTTAGTTGTGGGGCTGGGCCCCGGGCTGCATGCTCGGGCCCCTGGTATGAGGACGCTCCCGCCTGCCACAGACCTGCACGGACCCCTTGTCATCCTGCCTGTGGCCCCGGGTGCGTTACGTCTGTGCCCCGTTTCCCATCTGTAATCCCACCTCCTGGGCAGGGCTGCTGTGAGGACTAAATAGAATTAAACGCCGCTTCTTCATGTGTCAAAAATTGACTCTCAAGCTAACATTCATCAGCCTCCATCCTACTGCACGCCCCTCCCCATTTTTAGATCTGGAAACCAAGGGGAAGCCGTTTGCTCAGGGTCAAGAAGTTTGCAAGGTGAGGGGACGAAGTTTGAACCCCAGCGGCCTGGGCCAGAAAGCCGGACGGCCTCACCTCCCAGAGCCGGGGACACAGAGGGGACACACAGAGACACACACCACGTGGCCTGGGCTGGGCCCCAAAGCGGACTTGGGCTACGTCCTGTGTGCCTCTACACGGCAGGTGAGCAGGGCAAACCTCTGGCGGTCATCGCCTGCCTCCTTGGGTGTCAAGGCCAGCGGCAGCTCACGTGTCCGCTATTCCTCAGCCTCCCTCACAGCTCTCGTGTCAGAATTTCCCAGCGTACGCATTAAAAATATGGATTCCTGCCCCCAACTACACACCTACTAAATCTGGGGTGGGCTGTGAGACCCAGTGTCACATCCAGCCCAGCGGAGGCTGCACCCCTCTGCTGGAACACCTCTGGCAACGGGGAGCTCAATGCTCGCATAACTGCCAAACGACGACCATCAGACGGCGTTCATCAGGCTGTCCCTGCGGCCTGCCCACCGCCCCGCTCCCACTCCTAGTCTGGCCCACAGTGCCAGCGCACGCAACCAGCTGGGCTCCATCCGGGAGCCCCCACCTGACACCACTCCCAAGGGGCGCCTTTGTCAACCCCTCGAAGGAAGCAGAAAGGGCTCATCTTGCCTGCACAGCCCAGAGGTAGTCCAGCCGCAGCTTGACGTCCACCTGCCGGGCGTGCAGGGCCAGCGTGCACGAGAACAGCAGGATGGCCACAATCGGCTCGAAGCTGCGCCCAGAGACAGTGCCGCCCCTTGGGGAAGATGAGGAAGAAAACCCACGTCAGTGTGAAGACTTTGTCATCGAACATGAGACCGGTCCACAGAGCGCCCCTCAGACGTGACACCCACAGCAGCGCCTGGGACTGAGCCAGGCTGGGAGCCACACCTCAGCGGGAAACCCAGGCCTTGCTGGAAGGTGGGTTGAAATGGAGAAACCACGGAACCAATGATCTTTCTGATCAGCAAACTGGACCACACAGTGCTACGCACAACGTCCACAACATCCACTCGGGTCTGTTCTGGCAGAAGCAGCGCACCTACCCCACGGCCTTGGTGTACCCGCTGAGCTCCAGGACCAGGATGTAGGACGCCGTGAGCACGGAGAGCAGGATCATTTTGGGCAAGGAAGAGACCCGCAGGAATATGGCCAGCGGGAGGGTGCCCACCAGGCCACAGAGCAGGGCATGGGGTGCAGACTCGCAGGGCGGGGCAGGCAGCACTGGGCTCCGGCCGCCGGACGACAGGAACACCAGAGACCCGTTGGGACTGGAGCTCCAGGCCCAGGGCAGACAGCCCACCTGGAAGAGGATGGAGGGGCAAGAAATGTGGAAGAGGCCCCGCTCAGGATAGGCAGCCGGCCATTCTCCCGAAATCCCCTGCAGCCTCCTGCTCCGACCCACTCGCCCAAGTGCCACCAGCAGGGCCTCCGACACTCCCATGTGCTCAGAGCCTTCCAGGCCCCTCACTGCCAGAGGGGGAGCAGGGGCCCCAGGACCTAAGTCAGGGCCACGAGACACCTGCCAGCCTCCCGAAAACCTGTCAGTTCCATCCTGTTACTCTCACCCCTCCTCCACTCTGTTACTCCTACCCCACTACCACCATGTTACTCCCACCCCACCTGCATACTTCTGCACCACCTCCAGCCTGTTACTCTCATCCCGCCTCCATTCTATTACTCATGCTCCACTTCCATCCTGTTACCCCCGCACCAGCTCCCTCCTGTTATTCCCATCCCACTTCCATTCTTTTACTCCTGCCCTACCACCATCCTGTCACTCCCAAACCACCTCCACCTGTTACTCCTGCACCAGCTCCATCCTGTTACTCCTGCACCAGTTCCATCCTATTACTCACACCTGCCTTCCATCCTGTTACTCACACCCCTCTTCCATCCTGTTACTCACACCCCACCTCCATCCTGTTACTCCTCTACCAGCTCCATCCTGTTACTCCCACCCCACCTCCATTCTATTACTCACACCCCACTTCCATCCTGTTACTCACACCCTACCTCCATCCTCTTACTCCTGCCCCAGCTCCATCCTGTTATTCCTGCCCCACTTCCATTCTTCTACTCCTGCCTTACCTCCAGCCTGTCACTCCCACCCCAACTCTATCCTATTACTCCTGCCCCAGCTCCACCTTGTTACTCCTGCCCCAGCTTCACGCTGCTATTCCCACCCCATCTCCATCCTGTTACTCCTGCCCCACTTCCACCTTGTTATTCCTGCCCATCTCCATCCTGTTACTCCTGCCCCACCTCTATCCTGTTACTGCCACCCCAGGTCCACCATTTCACTCCTAGCCCAGCTCCACCCTGTTACTCCTGCTCTATCTCAGTCCTATTACTCTGCCCCAGCTTCTGTCCTCTGCACACTATGAAGGGGCAGGGCTTCCTTTATCAGGAAGAGACTGCATTTCCTCTGCTGGATGAAGTCCCCTCCCCTGGCTTCCTTGGGCACCCCCAGGCCTGCCTCTGACTCCCTTGTCTCCTCCCCATCCCTGGGCCAAGCCCTCCAGCATGGCTCTCTGTAGGTGCTACTCTTACCCCACATCCACCCTGTTACTCCAGCCCCAGCTCTGTCCTGTTACTCATGTCCCACCTCCACCCTGTTGCTCCTGCCCCAGCTCCATCCTGCTATTCCTGTCCCACCCCATCCTGCACCTCACTCTCTTGCCATACCCAGCCCTTGCTGCTAGTCAGAGATACTCACCACACATCCTTGGGCCACAGAATAGATTAAGACCACTATGAAAATACACAGGACGGTACGAATCTGGATCGTCAGGCACCCTGGAAAACACTGAACAACAAAACATTATTTTAAAAGTAGCATCTTTTTGTTTTTGGTGAGGAAGATTTGCCCTGAGCTAACATCCATTGCCAATCTTCCTCTTTTTTTTTTTGTTTTTTTGAGGAAGATTCGCCCTGAGCTAACATCTGTGCCAATCTTCCTCCACTTTATATGTGGGATGCCTCCACAGCATGGCTGATGAGCGGAGTAGGTGTGTGCCCAGGATCTGAACCTGCGAACCCAGGCCGCCGAAGCAGAGTGGCAGAACTTTAACCCCTCAGCCACAAGCCTGGCCCCCTAAAAGTAGCATCTTATTACAAACTGTTCCTGTTCACAGTAAATCATTCACATTTCACAATGTGCAGAGCAACCCGAATACTGTTAGATTCCCACCCACTATTCAGCCTCCACCCAAATTCATTGCTTGTTTTCCTATATTTAATCTCCTAGGTGAAATAACTGACAAAATCTAAAAAACAAACTGATGTCTTTAAATGAAAAGGAGCGAGACCTGCTCTGCCCCTCCACTGCAACTGTGACTGGCACTGAAATTAACTGAACAGATTAACTTGACATTTTCATAATATCGAATCCTTTTGCCTCAGAAATGGTAAGAATTCCCACTTATTTGTGTCTTCTTTTACCTCCTTTAACTAAATTTTATCATTTTCTTCACACAGGTTTAATATAATATTTGTTACATGATTAGAAATTTCATTTTAAGTCTACTTAAATGCATTTTGCAATATTCAACAAACGATTTCATGGATAAAAGTCAGAAGTTCTTTTTAGATCCACACTCCCGAAATTAGAAATAAAAATGAAAATAAGGGCCACAGGGACCTTACAGAAAACACTGATGAGACCCCGGCCCAGCCAGGTTGCCCTGGGCCGTCTACGCGGTCGTCCCTGTAACCCTCCCTGCTGTGAGGCCGGGATCATTACTATCCCCGCTCTATAGGTAAGGAGACACATCCCAGACACCTCCAGGCCACACCACTCGTCCTATGGACCAGGACACCGAGCGGCTGCTCCAGCTCACGCAGTGGTGGTTATGGACCTGGGTCCAAGTTCTCAGTTCCCCAGGGCCCAACAATGTTGTGTTTCGCTGAAACACTGGCCTCCTCTGATCTTCTCAGAAACAAGAGCTGTTCTGCGTTGGGGCCAGGCCCAAAGGTCTTATTGACCTGGTCTATCTCACTTCCCTCCCGGTCTTATCTCCAAGATAAGACATGGATGTGGGCCCTGAGACTCGCACCCCCCGCCCCCCTGCTGAGGCACATGCAGGTCATTCATTCATTCATTCAGCAAGCACTGGAGGAGCTCCTCCTGGCCATGAGCTTCAGGTGCCCGGCAGGGAGTGCCGTGAGTAGGGCCTGGCCCCTGGTGCTACGGGAAGACGAAAACAGAACAAAAGTCTCTCAGGAGGCGGTGAGTGGAGGGCCACTGGCCAAGGCCAGGTGAGCCTGCCTGGGGAGCATGGCGGCTGCAGAGGAGGTTACCTGGAGCCAGGTCTGCAATGCCAGGGGAAGGGCCTGCCAGGACCCGGGTAGGGTACCCATGCAAGGCTCAGTGGCACCGAACGCTTGAGGCCTACCAGGCTGAACCTGCATTCCCACTTGTGTGGGTCCAAATGACCAAATGATGGCCAGTTCCCATGGCAATTTCGCATCCGGGCTGTACAAACCATCATGTGCATTCTATGGGCCCAGTGCTCCCTTTGAGCTCTATTGATTCAAGACCAAACAAGGCAAACTGTAACGGCTCACACAATCAGTTATTTATAGATGGTTATTTATTGAGCCACAGACTCATTCATTCAACACTTACGGATTTGTTTCCTGCCCGCTGAGTGCCAGCGCTACGCTACACTCTCTGAAATAAGAGTGCCAACAGACTGCCAGCATCTGGGTCTTAGAGTAACCTATGGTTTTCTTTAGCATCACATTGCCTCAGGTTACATCACCAAGCAGCCAGAAAGCACTGCTTTCCCCCCATGGAGTGGGCGCTTGGCTGCCCCCAAGAACTGATTCCCCCCCCCCATCCTGCCAACAGCACTCAGACTTTTGTTCAGGTATCAGATCTTTCAGAAACTCCAGGACCTGCTGACCCCACCCAGCCTCACAGGGTCCCGTTTAACACACACGTCAGAACATTGCCTTGCCTGGCTACGAGAGCAAGGTGGGGTACATGATGTGGGCCTATGAGAATAAAGGAGGCTATGGCTTTGCAGGACTTAGTCACCCCTCTCCTGGGCCCTCGTCTCCTGACCCCAGCTAGCTGTGTGCTCAGCTCCAAGACTCCAGCTCCAGCTGCGCCTGCAGGAACCCCACGATGTGAGAAGGGAGACGTGGGTTCCAGCCAGCTCAGATCACAGGATCCAGCTTGTTCCTGCTCACCCCTCTCGACACCCGTCTCCCCTCCCCACCGCCTGCCCCAAGCACTGCGAGCTCTGTCAGCAGATGCGGAGACCACAGCCTTGCACAGCTGTTTCACCGGCTCCCACCACTGCGTGAGTTCGAGGGCGGGTGGGAGCCGCTGGAGCTGCTGGCTGCCCTGATATGTGAACCACAGCTCAGACCCCAGAACAGAGTTTGGAACAAGTGCCGTCAATCTCTGGAGACAACTACTCTCCTGCTGAGAAACAGCTCTTGGCCTGCTACTGGGCCTTAGTAGAGACCAAACACTTGACCACAGGCCACCAGGTTGGCAGGAGGCCTGAGCTGACCATCATGAGCTGGTGATATCTGACCCACCAAGCCACAAAGTTGGGCATGCACAGCATGCTCCTTCATCAAAAGGAAGGGGTACATACATGATCAGGCCTGAGCGGGCCCTGAAGGCACAAGTAAGTTACATGAAGAAGTGGCCTGAATGCCCATGGTCCCCACTCCTGCTACACGGCCTGCTCTCTCCCAGCCTGCACTGTGGCCTTATGGGGAGTTCCCTCCAATCAGCTGACAGAGGAAGAGAAGACTTGAGCCAGGTTTGTGGATGGTGCTCTATGACACACAGCCCCCACCAGAAGTGGGTAGCTGCAGCACTGCTGCCCCTCTCTGGGACTCCTCCCAGTGCACCCGGCTGTGCATTGTGCCTGGAAGGGGAAATGGCAGACATGCGACTATATAAGGATCCATGGCTGCAGCTGACGGGTTGGCTCGATGTTCAGGGACTTTGGAAGGAACACGATTGGCACACTGGTGACAAGGAATCTGTGGGAGGGATGCAGACTGACCTCTTTACATAGGCAAAAATATGGAGATATTTATGCCCCACGTGAATGTCCACCAAAGGGGGACCTCAGCAGAGATTTTAATAATCAAGTGGGTAGGATGACCTGTTCTGTGGATACCAGTCAGCTTCTTTCCCTAGCCAGCCCTGTGAGCCCCCAATGGGCTCAAGAATGAAGTGGCCATAGTGGTAGGGACAGAGGTGATGCATGGACTCAGCAACAGGGACATCACTCAGCAAGGCTGACCTGGCTACGGCCACTGCTGAGTGCCCAATCTGCCATCGGCAGAGACTGAGCCCCCCATACGGCACCCGTCTCCTAACAGGAAACAAGAGAAGGGAATTCTGGGAGATGGCATTCATCCTGGGCAACCTGACACAGCACAAAGCCATGAGGCCTCCCCCAAATGGCCACGTCATGTCCCCAACCTCACTCTTGTGGCCTGGTGGCAGGGTGATCACATCAGAACACATCCATCATAGAAAGGGCAGCGCTCTTTTCACTGGAGGAAAAACCATGGATAACAGGTCTGCCTTTTCCACCCAGGTGCTTCTGTGAAACTCCCACCACAGACGCACAGAACGTCTTAATCCTCCGCCATTTCTCAGCAAGTGAGTGCAGCAATGGGCACACGCTGATACGATTCACTGGTCCTACCATGGCCCACAGTCTGAAGCAGCTGGCTTCACAGAACAGGGAAGTGGCCTTCTGAAGACTCAGTGATGGTGCCAGCTAAGTGGCAGGTCTTGCGGGGCTGGGCTAATGTCCTCCAGGATGCAAAAGTATCCGAATCAGTGTCCAACACAGGCAGGCCTGGCTTTACATGGTACTGCAGGACTGTGGCAGTGACCACGCAGGCTGAAGGCATGCAAAACGACCTTAACAACCTACAGGAAAAATGATCATTGTCCCATGACCCTTAAAATTTTTCTCAAAACACCAAAAACTCTTTTACCTTTGGTTAGACATGTATAGGGAAATCTAAAAAATGATAAACTAACATGTAGTTAGTATACTTGTGATGGGCATGAAATGGTCCCCACGATTTCTTCCCCTAATGCCTAGGCCAGGGACCACGATGAGACACCTCTCCCAAGATGATGCTGCATTCCGTGACCAAGGGGTTTTGCAGACGTGATTCAGCTCACCAATCAGCTGACTGTGAGAGACCCAGAAAGGCCTACTGGGCGGACCTGATCCAATCACACTGGGCCTGGAAAAGCTCGAGTTGTTTCCTGGCTGGTGGCAAAGGGGAAGCAAGATTCGACATGCGGGGCTAGGCTGGAGATGGAGGGGGCCACGTGCCAGACCAGAGAGTAGCCTCTGGGAGCCAGGGTGACAGTCCTGCAACCACCCAGAACAGGATTCTGCTGATGGCCTGTGGGGGCTCCTTCCCAAAGCCCCCACAAAGCCCACCGGCCTCATGATGCTGGAGCAGGGAGACAGCCGGCCATGCCTGACTGCTGACCTACTGAGCCTAGGTCACTGTCAGGAAGCAACAGAAAGCGAAGACAGGTGTCGGAGCCTAGGAGTAGGGGGCTGCCGTAATAAACACCCGAATGTAGGGGCAGCCTGGAATTGGGCAGTGGGGAAGTTGTGAGGAATCCTGAGGAGAAGAGAGAAAGTGTGTCCTGGTGGGCTCCCATGTTCTCTCCTCCCCTGCCCGGGGCATTTCACACTCCACCAGAGACTGAAACCGCCTTTCTACACAGGAGGAACGCGTGGATACCTTCGTAGCGACGTGCCACTTCCCTGAGGGACTCTGGCTGACAGGCCAGGTTTGCTGGGGCCCCTGAGAAGGAAGCATTTGGGTCCCTTTGAGGGAGAGGCCAGAGAGGCATCCTCCCCTCTCTGGACGTGGGGTGCACATAAATGTGGTGGGTGGACGTGAACGTGGTAGGTGGTCATGGACGTGGTGGGAGGACGTGGACGTGGTGGGTGGACGCAGACGTGGTGGGTGGCCACGGACGTGGTGGGTGGATGTGGACATGGTGGGTGGACACAGACGTGGTGGATGGACATGGACGTGGAAGTGGTGGGTGGACGTGGACATGGTGGGTGGACGTGGTGGGTGGACATGATAGGCAGTCGTGGATGTGGCAGGTGGATGTACGGCTGGGCTGCTGATGTCTTTGGGCCCCTCCAAGGGAGGCCAGCCTTGGGCAGGGGCCGGCCCATATGGGCAGGGAGAGAACCCAGAGAGAAAGGGGTCACAGGTGGCAGAATGGAGTCATTGGATCAAACCAGCCCTGGGCCTTCCTCCCTCTCTCTCCCTCTCCCCATCTCCTTCCCTCTGGTTTTTCTGAATATGTGAGCCAATAAATTCCCTGTATCATTTAAGATTGAGCAAGCTATTTTGTTACTTGCAAAATAACATTCTTCAAGAAAGGGGCGGCGCAGCACCTGGATCACACCTGGTGAGGGAGCTGTGACCACTGGCCATGGGGTATTAAGATCCTCCTCACTCGATGCTAAATACCTGGTCCTACAAATGTGTTGGATGGAATACACCTCACAGCTGAACAGTGACAATCACATGGACCAGTGTGGAGAGGACCTTGCTGTGAGCTCTTAGAGGAGCAGAAACATGAATTTTAAGGAGGGTTATCCGTTATTCTAAAGACTGATGGCCTACTTTTTTTTTATTGTTAATTTGGGTTCTTTCAGTTCTTTTTCATAAGCAAAATATACATACGTATATTTATCCACAGAAAAAATACAGCATGAAAAATAATGTCATAATACAGAGAAAAGCTGATCTGATGTGAACAATGGAAAATTCCCCCAGAACGTGACCCACAATTAGCCAAACGTGGCCCAGTGGGTTGTTGGTTGTTGGAACATCCTCAAAGCACGCTGTCCACACAGCTACAAACAACAGGGACACTGTTTCAGAAAGCGACCCTGCAGCAATGGTGAGTGTGAGCATCCTGGAAGCCATGGCAAGAAGGGCTGTTCGCAGCATGAGCTGAATCTCATGAAGGCCCCCAACACTGTGGCGAGGCCACAAAGCGGAATCGGGAATGCTGTGCAAATGTGGAGCAAGAAACCTGTGCTCTGCAGAGAAGAGAAGCCAAGGAGTGAGCCAGGACAACACACGGAGCAAACCTCGGTACGCACAGAAAGATAGCGGGAGGAGGGGTGGCCACCCAGCACCATGGACGGTCAGTCCTAATGTGGGCAACGCTCTGCCCGATGACCACACTGTGCCTGAGCCACATGGCTGCGGGGTTTAAACCATTTAGGCAAATGCGACAACCACACACCCGCAGCCTCCCCTGAGCCCTGCTCCTGGCTCTATTCTCAGCGCCCTGTGAGGGGCTTCCGCTCCACAGCGGATGTGCTCCTGCGAGGAGGCGGGGCCTTCAGAACCTTTGCTCAGGAGGCAAATTAAGAACATGTTTACATTCCAGCCCCCAGACACACGGCTGAACCCTGATGACACCTGATGCAGGAGGATGTTATTCAAGTCTATTCTGTTCCTTCTGTTCACACCCCACAGAACATGACTTCACAGCCCCATGAGCTGCAATTTGAAGTCCCACTGAGGCAGGCAAGCCTGCTCCCCCGTCCCCACCCACAGGCACTCCAGGTCTGGGCAGGACGGGGCACGGGGACACTTCGTCTCCCCAGGCAGGCCCCGCTGGACAGCAGTAAGGACGGGAGGAAGCCCAAGGTCAGGCCCCCTTCCTCCTGAGCGGTCCCCTCTGCCTTCACTCAGAGGACCGCGAAGGCGCGACTGAGACAGTGGATTCCAGCTCCAGGGAGAAGAATGGAAAAACGAGGCTGAAATGCGACCATCGGCACCAGGCCACGGTGGGAAGAATGAGGGGGCCTGTCCAAGGCACACACCGGCTGTCTTCCAGGCCATGTCACACTCACAACCTGGAACCAGCAAGCCCTGGGAGGCGTGGAGCCCCGGAGAGTGAAGGGCACCTCGAACCTGCAGATGCCCCGTGTCCGGTCCAGTGCAGGCCTCTCTCCATCCCTCCTCAGTGCTCCTTCTCCTGGTCCAGCCCATGGCAGCCCTGGACCCACTGCACCCACCAGGGCCAGCACTGCTGCAGATATGGCCTCAGCTAGCGG
This sequence comes from Equus przewalskii, assembly GCF_037783145.1. Classification (NCBI taxonomy): domain Eukaryota; kingdom Metazoa; phylum Chordata; class Mammalia; order Perissodactyla; family Equidae; genus Equus; species Equus przewalskii. The sequence continues at coordinate 16,126,784 of NC_091834.1, read as the reverse complement.
CCCTGCCTCAGATGGGTCCTCATGGCCAGCTGGTCCAGCTCTGCCCCTCTCTAGCCCTCACCACAGACCCTCAAGCATTCTCTCAACCCTGCAGAGCTCCTCCCTCCCTGGTCCTGGCCCGCTGGCCTTAGAATTGATGGCATCAGCCCTGCTGACCAGCCCCTTGGCTTCTCCAGCCTCTCCTCCTGTTTTAAGAACAAAGGCTTCAATTGAGCCTAGCGTGTGCGAGGCCCTGCTCCCAGTGCTTCACGAATATCAGCTTCTACTGCCATCCCCACGTCACAGAGTGAGATACTAAGGCCCCAGAGCTGGCAGCCCCTAGCAATGGGGGAGCCAATCAGGTGGGCTAAGGTCCCAGATGGACACACTGCTGCCACACCCACCCAGGCCCCCAGGCTATGGCCACCTTCTACGTCAGAGCACAGCACTCGGTCCAGCTGACTCCCAGGCTTTCTCGGGGATGCGCTGCTGTGACGGAGCCAAGCCCACCTGCATGTGCGGCCGTGTCACCCTTCCTTGGCACGCGCTGGGCCTCTGCTTGCCCCCCAACCAGCCCCTGACTCCTCCGCAGCCGGCCCTGCCCTGCAGTCTTCTACACAAGCCCCCATGGTGAACTCAGAGCCGAGCTGAGCACAGGGCCTGCGGACAAGTGTGAGAGCGTGTGGGTCAGACTCTAAACAGCCCCACGGACCGGGGAACTGAAGTCTCCTCTCATCAGAACCGTGCGTGCTCCACCCGCTCTGCTTCCTGCCCATGGGCGCCAGCCCACCCACTGCAGATCCCAGGAAGGCCTGACGTTTCAAAATCACACACTTAGCAAAAAGACTCAGGGCCACGGGGAGGGCAAGCGGGAGAGCAGACGTTCAGAAAGAAAGGGGCTGGTGGAGCTGGGCTGCCTCTGCCAAGGGAACCGTGTCCACCACTGGCCACATGGGCTCCCAGCACCGGGGACAATGCAGCAAGCTTTAGAAATTAGTATCCATTTGTCATGCTTTCACTTGAAATTAAGTGAATAAAGCAATCTTATTTTAAGTGGGAAATTTCAAAGTGTACCAAAACAAACATCTCTCCATCTATGAAAGTCAAAGTCCTGGGAGTATGGTTTGAATAAATAGCATTTTTTTAATTTGAAAAAAAAAAGAAGGAGCCAATCCCATGGTCTAGTGGTTAAGTTGGGTGCACTCCACTTCAGCGGCCCAGGTTCAGTTCCAGGATGTGGACCTACACCACTTGGCATCAGCCATGCTGTGGCAGCGACCCACATACAAAATACAGGAAGACTAGCACAAATGTTAGCTCAGTGACAATCTTCCTCAAGGAAAATGAGGAAGACTGGCAACAGATGTTATCTCAGGGCCAATCTTCCTCAGCAAAAAAAAAAAAAAGAAAGAAAGTTACCTATGAAAAATGAAGAAGTTAAACAAATAAAACTAGATTTAATCTTTTCAAGAAGTTGCTATTTCCAACAATTATGCAAAAATAACATTGGGTCTACCAGATGTGACAACTGGGGGTACAGTGGGGAGATGGGACATTCGGAAATGCAGGCTCAGGAAGGGACAGAGGACTGCAGGACTAGGACAAACAGTTCTCACCCAGGAGTCACGGACAGCACAGAGCTGCGTCCTCAACCCCCAGCTCCAAGAGTCAACACCAGCAAGCCAGCGAAGAACCCTCAACAGTGTGGACGCCCCAGTCTACATGAGGATGCACAAGCCATCGTTCTCCTGTCCCCACAGGACTCTCCACTGCAGAGTCAGCATCGCACCTCGTGCTCAAGTGCTCAACTGCTACCGATCACTGGCTGCTCTGTCCCCGGGGTACACCCTCAGAACTCCAAATAGCACTCAGCACACGACAAGGGTTTATGAGCCCCTGCTACACAGGCAACTCTTTCCACCAGCCAGGAGGGCAAGGGCATGAACTGCCTCCACTACCCCACCTGTCCTGCCAAGAGCCAGGTGGAGGCCACACACATTCCTGTCCAGGTGATGTGCAGGAACGGGACACACACACACACAAGTACCTGGACCCGGGTGACGTGCAGGAACGGGACACACACACACAAGTACCTGGACCTGGGTGATGTGCAGGTACAGGACACACACACACACACAAGTACCTGGACCCGGGTGATGTGCAGGAACGGGACACACACACACACACACAAGTACCTGGACCCGGGTGATGTGCAGGTACAGGACACAGGCCACCAGGAAGCAGATGGAGAACACCAGCAGGAGCAGGACAGCCAAGTTCCTGGGGACAGAAGACGTGGTCACTGCGGGCTGGGCAAGGAGAAGGCCAAGAGGTGCCTAGGAATCCACCCCCCTCGCTCCACCCACCAGGTCCCCCGGTCACCAGGAAGAAGCAGTTGTCTCTAGGGATATGCCCACGCTGCTCCTCTTCTAAGGGAGGGCCCTAGGGCTCCCCAACTTCTACCCGCACCCCCAGGATCTCTCCAGCCCTGAGAGTTCCTGAGAGGTCTCCCTCCAGCAGGAAGGACTGGGGCTGCACGGACCTGGCAGCTGGGTGCTGTCCTCCTACTGAGCTTCATCTGGAGACAGCTTTTCTAGAAAAAGCTTGAGCCCCAGTTAGGGCCGTCCTGGTGATCCCCGTGTGTTCAAAGTGTCGGGGGAGGGGGCGCTTCCAGGTGTTTTCTGGAAAGCCACTGGAGAATTACTGCACTCAGGAGGTTTTACTAAGAAAGTGGTACATCCAGAAGAAAAGGGGAGATTTTCTGGGGTCTTCCTTTCCAACAAACAAAAATTGCCAAGATCTCTTTGACTTATCATGATTAACTGTTATTAAAATCACTATATTTTTCTTCTTTTCCAGAGGCCACTTTTTCTCATTTAACATTTCTGAAAATGACAGGCACCTAGAAACCAATGCACATTTTATCTCTCAGAGGCTGCCAAAAAGTCATGGGTGCATGTTGTGTGGACAGAGACACTGAAAATACAGGTTGTCTTAGATTTGCATAAATTAAAAGTTAAAAACTGAGAGTGAGCAGGCCCACACTGCTTGCCAGGGCTGCTAAGCTGGTCACTCGAGTTAACGGAGAACTGGTGTGTGGCCACGTTGTCCCCAAGGGTCCAGCTTGGGAGAGTAAGCGCAGGAGCCGAACCTGAACATTCACAAGAGAACCCCCAGTGACATTGTCCTCTGACTGACGGGCACGGGGACAACACTTACTGCGGGATGATCAGAAGGTAGACGAGGCTGAATAAGGCGGCCAGGGCGAGGGCGAGCACGACGGCGCTGGTGAAGTACTCGTCCTGGAGCTGGTGGTACTAGGAGACACAGAAACCCACCTGGCAACGGCCGCGGCTGCCAGGAGACAAGCAGAGTCTTCCCAAGGGCCCAGGGACACCAAGAACCATTGCGGCATTGAGAAGGACGTCGCTGTACCCACGGAGAGCAGAAGAAGGGCTGTGCGTGTGCGGCCGCGTCCAAGGAGGCCCCCCACGCTGCTGGCCACTCCTGAGCCTGGTCACCTACCTTTCGCTCTCGCTCAGCTTGCTTGTACTTCAGGGTGAAGAAGTTCAGGTCTGCCATCTCCAGTTCTGGCTGGCGGGCTTCTAGGAGGCGGCTGATGTACCTATTGACGCGCGTGCCCGGGGTGGTGTACACAACGTTCGCAGAGAAAGACGAGCGGTTTCTGAGTTTTTCCGAGGCTGTTCTCAAAGCCCTCCGCTGCAGCATCACGGAAAGAAAGGTATCGTCAAATTCTCCACTTACTGAATAAAAGAACTCTTATGCTCCCTCCGGCCTGCTGGAGGCCTGCTATCCCCACCCACTGCAGAGCCTGGGGCCGGGTTTGGGGTCTGAAATGCAGTCAGGGCTCTAGCACGTGCTGGCGGTGAGATCCCAGGAGAGTTATCTTATCACTTGCATCCGGGTTCCCCTGTCTGTAAATGGGGGTTGCATGGCACTTATGTGGCAGCACTGTGTGGAGGGTCCAGGACCCCACACTACACAGTCGGGGACAGTGCCGAGCACAAAGCAATGCAACAAAAAGCTGTTTCTTTGAAAACATCAACAAAATCAACAAATCTCCAGGAAGCATGACAAAGAAAAAGGGAGAAAAGACACTAACGAATTCAGGAACGAAATTTTACTACAGACCACCCAGTCATCAACAAGGAAACACTGTGAACCACTCCACACACGTAAGTTTGACGACTTGGATCAATGAACTATTCCTCCACACACATAAAATACTCCACTTCACCCAACATGAAAGATAATTTGAATAAGCCTATAATTCCTAAAGAAATTGAGTTCATAATTTAAAAATTCCTGAAAGTATAATCTCCATTCCCAGATGGTTTCACTTGAGAATTCTACAAGATGTTTAGAGAATTAACACCCACTCTACCGGCAATCAACAATACATTAAAGGGACCATATACTATGATCAAGCGAGATGAATTCCAGCAACGTAAGAACGGTTCAACATCTGCAAATTAATGAATGTGATACACCACATTAACATAATTAAGGACAAAAATCATATGATCTTCTCAACAGATGCAGAAAAAGCAGTTGACAAAATTCAGCATCAATTTATGATAAAAATTCTCAACAAAGTGGATACAGAGGGAACATATCTCACCACAATGAAGGCCATATATGACAAGCCCACAGCTAACATCATAATCAATGGTGAAAAGCTGAAAGCTTTTCCTCTAAGATCAGGAACAAGACAAAGATGCCCACTCTCACCCCTCCTACTCAACAGTGTTGAAGTCTTACTTAGAACAATAAAGTGAGAAAAAGAAATAAAAGTCATCCAAATGGGAAAGGAAGAAGTAAAACTGTCTTTATTTGCAGATGACATGATATTATATAGAGAAAACCCTAAAGACTTCACCAAAAAACTGTTAGAACTAACAAACAAATTCAATAAAATAGCAAGACACAAAATAAATATGCAAAGATCTGTTGCATTTCTACACACTAATAACAAACTATCAAAAAGATAAAATTTTTTAAAAATCTCATTTACAATTGGATCAAAAAGAATAAAATAAATAGGAATAAACTTAATCAAGGAGGTGAAAGACCTATATACACTGAAAACTACAAGACATTAATAAAAGAAATTGAAGATGACACAAAAAATGGAAAGACATTCTATGCTCATGGATTGGAAGAATTAATATTGTTAAAATGTCCATACTACCCAAAGCAACCTACAGATTCAATGCAATCCCTATCAAAATTCCAATGACACTTTTCACAGAAATAGAGCATGCAATCCTAAAATTGGTATGGAAACACAAAAGACCCCGAATAGCCAAAGCAGTCTTGAGAAAGAACAAACCTGGAGGTATGATGCTCCTTGATGTCAAACTATATTACAAAGCTATAGCTATCAAAACAGTATGGCATTGGCATAAAAACAGACACAGATCAATGGAACAGAATGGAAAGCCCAGAAATAAACCACACATACACGGTCAACTAATTTACGACAAAAGAGCCAAGAATATACAATGGGGAAAGGACAGTGTCTTCAATAAATGGTGTTGGGAAAACTGGACAGTCACATGCAAAAGAATGAAACTGGACCGCCATCTTACACCATACATAAAAATCAACTCAAAATGGATTAAAGACTGGAATGAAAGACCTGAAACTATAAAACTCCCAGAAGAAAACATACATGGTAAGCTCCTTGGCATCAGTCTTGGCAACGATTTTTTGGATTTGACACCAAAAACAAAGGCAACAAAAGCAATCAACAAGTGAGACCACACCAAACTAAAAAGCTTCTGCAGAGCAAAGGAAACAATCAACAGAACGAAAAGGCAATCTACAGAATGGGAGAAAATATTTGCAAGTCATATATCTGATAAGAGGCTAATAAACAAAATATATAAAGAACTCATACAACTCAATAGCAAAAAACAAACAGCCTGATTAAAAAATGGGCAGAGAGGCTGAATAGACACTTCTCCAAAAAAGACATCCGGATGGCCAATAGGTGCACTAAAAGATGCTCAACATCACTAACCATCAGGGAAATGCAAATCAAAACCACAATGAGCTATCACCTCACACCTGTTAGGATGGTTATTATCAAAAAGACAAGAAATAACAAGTGATGGCAAGGATGTGGAGAGAAGGGAACCCTTGTGCACTGTTGCTGAGATGTAAATTGGTGCAGCCACTATGGAAAACAGTATGGAGGCTTCTCAAAAAATTAAAAATAGAAATACCATATGATCCAGCAATCCCACTTCTGAGTATTTATTTGAAGAAAATGAAAATAATAACTCCAAAGACATACACACTCCCATGTTCATTACAGAATTATTTACAATAGGCCAAGCTATGGAAACAACTTAAATGTCCATTGATGGAAGAACAGATAAGGAGAATGTGGGACATATATATATACAGTGGAATATTATTCAGCCATAAAATAGAATGAAATATTGCCATTTGTGACCACATGAATGGACCTCAAAGGCATTATGCTAAGTGAAATAAGTCAGAGGGAGAAAAACAAATACTGTATGGTCTCACTTATATGTAGAATTTAAAAAACAAAAACACAAAATAACCAAGCTTATAGATACAGAGAACAGATTGAAGCTTACCAGAGGCAGGGGTGGGGTTTGGGTAAAACGAGTGAAGGGAGTCAAAAGGGACAAACTTACAGTTACAAAACAAATAAGTCCTGGGGATGTAACGAACTGCACAGTGACTATAGTTAACAATACTGTATTGCATATTTGAAAGTTGCTACAAGAGTAGATCTTAAAAGTCCCCATCACAAGAAAAAAAATTTTTTTGTAACTATGTATGGTAACAGATGTTAACTAGACTTATTGTGGTGATCATTTTGCAATGTATACAAATATCAAATCATTATGTTATACACTTAAAAATAATATAATATTACACATCAATTATACTTCAATTAAAAAACATTTGGCAACAAGGGAAATTCTTCTGATATATTGTTAAAAGCTGCATTTAGATTATGATTACAAATGATTAAGAAATTAAAATAGTTACATTTTGGGGGGGGGCTAAAATAAATAAATATGTAAAAATTCCTGAAAGTATAATCTCCATGCCCAGATAATTTCACTTGAGAATTCTACCAAACGTTTAAAGAATTAACACCAATTCTACACAATCTCTTCCAGAAAACAAAAGAGGAGGAAAAACGTCCCAATTCACTTTATAAAGTCAATATAGTCCTGATACCAAAACCTTACAAAGACACTACAAAAAAAGAAAAACTATAGGCCATACCCCTCATGAATATCAATGCAAATATCCTCAACAAAATATTAGCAATTAGAATTCAGCAATACATAAGCAGAATTACACACCGTGACCATCTCCAGAGGTAAAGCCTGTTTAAGTATTTGAACATCAACACAATCCACCATTTTAACAGGTTAAAGAAGAAAAATCTCATGATCATATCAATTGATAGAGAAAAATCATTTGTGAAAATTCTAATACCCATCTGTGATAAAATTATCAGAAAACTAAGACTGGAGGGGAACTTCCCCAATTGATAAAAACACCTGCAGAACACCTACAGCTAACATCACACTCGACGGCAGAGACTGAATGCTTTCCCCTGCCATCTGCAGTAACGCCAGGAGGTCTGCTCTCACCCTCCCTCTCACACAGGGCTAGAAACCCCAGCCAATGCAATATGGCAAGAAAAGGACACAGAAGGGAAACGGATTGGAAAGAAAGAAAGAAAGAAAACTGTCCCTATTGACAGATGAACATAACGGTCTACGTAGAAAATCCCAAGAAACACACCAAGAACAACAAAAAACACCAAAAAACCTTCTAGAACAAATAAGTGAATCCCACAAGGTCACGGATGCAAGATAAACAAGAAAAGAAAAACAATGGTATTTCTTTACGCTAGCAACAAGCACGTGAAGCGTGAAATTAAAATATAATACCATTTACAATCACTGGGAAAATGAAATACTAGGTGTAAATCTAACAACACATGTACAGAACTTGTCTGCTGAAAACTATACAATGCTAACGAAAGAAATCGAAGACCTCAGTCAGTGGAGAGACAGCACGGTCCTGCATTAGAAGAACAGACACAGTAAAGATGTCGCCCCTCCCACGTTGAGATACACAGGTTTAATGTAATTCCTGTCAAGTCTTAGCAGGATTTTTCTTGTAGATAGACAAGCTTATTTTAAATATTAAATGGAAAGGCAAGGGGACTAGAATAGCTCATTTTTCTTAAAAAGAATAAGGTAAGAGGCATCACTCTACCCAACTTTAAGATTTATTACATAACTACATCAATCAAGACAATGTGGCATTGGCAGAGGGACAGACACACGCATCCCTGGAAGAGAATCAAGAGCCCAGAAATAGCCTCACACAGATAGGGCCACAGGATTTTTGACGTAAGTGCAAAAGCCATTCAATGCAAGAAGGAGAGCTTTTCAACAAACGGTGCTGCAGCAAATGGGTATCTACAGGCAAAAAAGTGAGCCTTGATCTAAACCTCACAGTTTATAGAAAAATTAACTCAAAATAGGTCATAGATTTAACTACCAAACATGAAAGTATAAAACTCTTAGAAGAACACATGTAAAAATCTTTGGGACTTGGGCTATGTAAAAAGCTCCGAGACATGACACCAAAACTACAATTCATAAAAGGAAAAAATCTCAATAAATTGGATGTCTTCAAAATTAAAAACAGCTGCTCTGTGAAAGACCCTGCTAAGAGGATGGAAGACACACTAGGAACTGGGAGAAAATATTTGCAAACCATATATCTGACAAAAGAATCATATCTAGAATTTGATATGAGAAAGAAATCAAGTAATCCGATTAGAAAGCAGACAAAAGACACAAGAGACATTTCACCAAAGAGGAAGAGAAAATATGGCTGGAAAATAAACACTTGAAAAGATCTTCCACATCATCAGCCATTGGGAAAATGCAAAATAAAATCCCAAGATATCACCACACACTTATTAAAACAGCTAAACTCTAATACAAAAACAATAGTGACAGCACCAAGTGCTGGCGAGGAGGCAGAGATACCGGATCACTGGTACATTGCTGAGGGATGTGAAAGGGGGCAGCCCGTCTGAAAAACAGTTTGGCAGTTTCTTAAAAGAAACATGACCCAATTAATGGCACACATAGGCATCTATCCAAGAAAATGAGCATTTATGTCCACACAGAAATCTGGACATGAATGTTTACAGCAGCTTTCTTTGTAATAGTCAAAACTGGAAACAACCAAAATGCCCTTTAGCAGGTGAGTGGTTCAACAAATGGTGTCCGCCCTCACCACGGAACACCAGCTGGCCACGAAAGGGAAGGGGCTATCGACTCAGCCGGAACCTGGGCGGATCTCAAGGGCACAGTGCTCAGTGAGGAAAAGGTCAGGGTCCTAAGGTCACCTCCGAATGATTCCACTTATACCACATTCTCAAGTGACACAGTTATGGGGATGGAGAACAGACCAGTGCGAGCCAAGGGCCTAGGACGGTTGTGGGGAGGGAGGCACTGTGATCATGAAGGGGAGAGACTTTGGTGGTGGCGGAAATGTTCTGACTCCGGACGCGCTGGTGGTCACCCAAATCTCCCATGTGACGAAATGACAGAACTGCACTCAGACCACGCACCAGAGTCCACTTCCTAGTTTGGCTATCGTACCATAGTTATGGAAGATGAAGCAGGGTGCGGGGACCACAACCTCTGCACAGGCTGCAGGACTGCACAGCATACCTGTGTGCAGCGGGCACTATGTCAGTTCCACCTCCAGAAAGCAGTAAAGATATTAAATAAGTAAATGAATGAAACCTAAGTCACCCGCAATCTCGGCTTGGAAATAAACCATTCATATTTTGCAGCACATCCCTCCAGACTTTCTCCCAAGGGAACGCCAGCCTATGAACGTGCATCCTTCCAGCGCCCCAGGCACTCCTGCCTCCCTCCTCGGGGCCTGAAAACACACGCAGGGAGCAGGGCGGGAGCTGTGAACCTGCCTCGAGTTAATGTGCTAGTGTCCTGGGCTCCTGAGAGTTCTTTCTCCCTCTGGGACCTCACACGTTTGTAAAAGTTAAAACAAAAACCGCCCTTGACTTCGTGTCTGTGAGACTGAGAGTGGCTCTCCTGCTGGGAGGGTCCAGCCTGAGGCAAAGGACACAAGCGCCATCATCACCGCATCGCAGGGCCTTCTTATTTTGTGGGGAGCAGCCGTCTGTCTGCCAGCTCAGGGTCTGCAGAGGCAAACACTGGGCAGCACCGAGTTCTGGGAACCGACGTCACCCTGGCACCCAGGTGGCTGGACAGTGGGGCAGGGAGATGCACAGGCTCATAAAGTCCTTGGGGACGCCCGGATGCCAAGTGCCCTGTCTCTGTTCTGCAGCATGTGCCGCACTCACCTCCCTCCCTAGGGACACTTTCTGATTATTAAACTGCAGCTCCCGCAACGGGACAGAATGTTATCCATGGCCACTTCTTGGCGGTGGGACTACAGATTTTTTTCCCTCTTTTATGATGTTCTCTACTTTCTCACGACAAACATATATTTCTTTGAAAAATGAATGAAAATCAAGGTTAAGAAAACTTGTTGCCACAACCAGAAGGACCTACAACTAAAATATACAACTATGGACTGGGGGGCGTTGGAGAGAAGAAGGGAAAAGAAAGTTGGCAACAGATGTTAGCTCAGGTGCCAATCTTTAAAAAAAAAAAGAAAAGAAAGAAAACTTGTCATTCATTTTGACGTGGAATTTGGTTCTCTGAGCGTCTTTCTGGCCCTGACAGAGGGAAGGATAGCAGGTTAAGTGCAGGGACCCAAGAATCAGGGGCTGCACAACCTTGAGTGAGCTGCTTAACCTCTCTGTGCTCCGATTTCCTGGTGTGTGAAATGGAACAATAGTGGCCACCCTGTGGAGCTCCTGTGAGGGTCTCGACCATTCATGCTTGGAAACAGCAGGAAGGCCACCTGGCCGGAGTGAGTCCTGGCACCGGCCCTCACCGTCCTCAGGGGCAACAGCAGGAAGGCTCCCCCACGACTGCCATGGAGTCATCACGAGCACAAAAGGCCGAGGATGGCTCAGGAGCAGCTCTCCAGCCTCCAGAGCCCCGTCCAGCGCAGAGTCCCGGGCAAGGCTGACAAGCCGGGAACATCAGGCTCCTGGCAGGAAGACAGCCAGACTGCAGAGCAGGTCCTGGGAGAAGGGCCGCACACTCGGCTCCATCGGCTGGAGAGGTGGACGCCCCCTGGTCGAGGTAGGGAGGGGGGCAGGGCGCTAGGCAGGCCGGGTAGTGCCTGGGGGCCGCAGTCTGGCTTCTCTCCCCCGCACTCTGGGGGCTCAGGCCACCAGGATGTTCCCATCCCCTCCTCTCTCTGGGCCATTCTGAGCCTGAGTCCTCCAGGGCCAGATCCAGACCCAGGGAACCAGCGGGGCATGCACACAGCAGGCCCCCCGGGCTGCTGAGTCAGAGGGGCCAGCGCTCGGAAGTGGCCGGCCCTCCGTGCCCCATGATGCAGGCCCGAGTTTGAGAAGCACTGAGTTACTACTTGCCTGTTCCTAACAAACTTGGTAGGTCTCATCTATGAAAGCCGATTAGGGGTTGAATCATACCTGTCGGTGAGGGGGCCGCAGGGCCTTGATCCACGTCAGGACACTTCCATGCCCCAACGGAGGACAGGGTCTCAAACACAAGTGTGTAGAAGTCTCCCCCACACTCATGCTCCCTTGGTCACAGACCCTGTTTTCTTGATCTGTAAAGGCAGTAGTCTCAGCCAATACACTGCCTTTCTCTCCATCCTCTAGCAGCCAGGTATGGCCATGTTCCTGAGTTCTGGCCAGTGAGCTATACACAGAAGGATTGTTTGGGAATGCTCGGGAGGATTCCCATGGGAGGGAGGCATGCTTCTGCCTGCCTTGCCTCCTTCTGCTGGCTGGAATGTGGACACAATAACTGGAGCCCCAGCATTTATCTTACACCATGAGGCAAAACACTAGGCAAGCCAGAATGGTGAAATAGACAGGGTTTGGTCAAGGTGCTTGTGAAGCCACCACGCTAGCCATGACCTGCTCTCTGGATTTACTTTATCTTTTGTTCAAGCCATCATGATTAGGATTTTTCTTCACATGCCATGAAACCCACTCTTGACTAGGAGGTCCCCAGAGAAGAGCATTTCTGAAGTGGTGTTCTTGGATGCCATGGCTGGTCAGTTCCTCCAATCCCAACCTGCCTCCCAGCTGCCACGGGATGTGGCCGTTAAAGACGAACTGGGGGACAGGAAAGATGGGGCATTCCCACAGCGTGGAGTTGAGGCCTCGGCCTGAGATGGACTGGGTGGGAGTGCCCTCCCTGGGGCTGGGCTTAGCCCCTCACTCCCTGAAGCAGACAAGCAGCAGAGAGCAGTAAAAACATTGCCAAATCTGCAAAGCACAGAGCAGGTCTCGGATCACCTTTCCTGCCTGACACCCCAGGAATGCCATGTTCTGAGAAGTGGCCTCTGCCTAGTATCGGCCCCTCTGGGGGCAGCTGGCCTGCAAGTCACCTCCCCCTCCCTGCATGCTCTCCACGGGCCTGCTTGGCAGCCCTGCCATCGACCCTCACATGCTGAAGGGACAGCCCAGGGCCCCCGAGGCCCCGACTTGAGGGCATCACTTCACAGATGCCTGTCTAGGAATGACACATCACCCTAAGAACTGGCGGCTTTCCTCCACTCCTTCCCACAGAGGAGCTGCTGTCTGCTCCTTTCCCACAGGGTTTCTCCACCCAGAAGAGGAGCAGCAGACCTGGGCCGGCCAGGGGCGGGGGCAGGGGCCAGGCTTGGCCACCCGAGGGGACGTCCTTGTCAGGCTGGGTGCCCTGGGCCTCAGCGAAGCTGCTGCCAAGAGTTCCCTCCTTTCTCTTCTCTGCAGGAGGACATATCGAGGCAGCACCGTTCCACTGTCAGTGACGGGCCCCACGGTCAGAGCCCTGCAGGCCGGGCGTTCCCTCTGCGGGAAGGAGTTTAATAAGAGCCAAACTCCCAACAGACAGATGACTGCTCAGATTTCCATCTGCCTGGGGCTTTTTGCTCTTTTGAATTTTACCAGGAATTTGTCCATTTTGTCTAAACTGACAAAGCGTTTTGTAAAGCTGCCATCTTACCTTTCACTACTAATGTCTTAGGATCTACATGATGCCCTGTTGCTCCCCAGGGACAGTGGTAATTTGGGTGCACTGGCTGAATCGTCAAGGCTGACAGCTCTGTGTTTAATCCCCTTCGAGGACACAGCTTTCGGGGTTAAGGGTCAGCCTAAGGGCTGAGGCCAAGACGGATCAGGAGAGGAGCTCTGGAGCTGGGCCACCAGGTGGCTCAGTAAGAACAGTCCAGGGAAGAAAGCCCACGCTCTCCCAGAGACTTCCTGCCACCACCAAGGCCTTCCTGACGCCCGAGAAATGAAGACGCCAGGCGCAGGCACAGCCCAGCGGGTCTCTGCTCTGCCTGGCAGCCTTCCCCGGGGCCAGTACAGGCGGCCCCCAGGGGAGCAGACCCTGCCTGAGTCTCCCTCACGTCAGTGGGTGTCTGCCCGAGCTGGGGATGCCCAGGAGGTAAGTAGCCAATGGCAACTGTGTCCTGGTCTGATGTCTCGGGCGGATGGACAGGGGTCCACCTCAGTCAGCCTGACCCTTCAGGGGTCACAGTTTCCTCCTGCAACTAAAAGCCACAAAGAAACGGCGCATGCATGGCCCTGGTGACAGAGAGGGGGCATCACTGTCCCCTGTAGTGAGTGAAGACGGGTACCTAATGATAAACCTGGGGATCCCAACTCATGGGGGCCAGAAAGCAAGTGAAACACCAGAGGGTCCTGTAATCTCACTCACCACGAAAGAGAGGAGAAGCCGCCAGACGGACCACCTCCACAGACGCTGCCTGTGCTTCCTGACGTTCGACACCACCTCTCGTTAGAAAAGGGCCCGCGCTCACTCACATGGGCCACTTTCTTGAAATAATGAGCATCTATTATCACTTGTAACCCAAAGCATCACAACTAGTGATAAAACTCTATTCGTTTTAACTAATTAAAGCCAGAATGAAGAAGAATGTCACTCACCACCATCATTTCATAAAGGATAGAAAAGAGGAACCAAAATTATCACTATTTGAAACAGATATTACTGTGTATCAAGGAAACACAAGGGAATTAAGTAAACAGTTATTGGGGTCAGCTTCAATGAGCGTGGACCAAACACAAGCTGAAATTTTATCTTCATTAAACTCAGACAGAAATGGTGGAAATTATATTTTTAAAAGATTCCCAGCCATGTTTAAAACAAAAAGCTGGAAGATGGGGCAGGAGCAGCCCTCAGCGGATGAAACAAGAGGGCCATTCCTGTGGCACGATCGCAACACCCCGTGTGCTGAGTGGGCAGCTGGGCAGGAGGCAGGTGCCCATGGACGCTGTCGCAGGAGCAAGCCTGCCAAACACCGAGCCAGAACAATTTGGCAATAGCTATCAAAAATTAAAATACACACACCATTTAACCCAGCGATTTCACTAAAAAGAGGTTACCCCAGGCTATCCGGGTAAAGTTCACCAAGACGTACACGAGACAGGGTGTTCTGGGCACCCGTGGCCAGGAGGACAAAATCTAGACGTCAAGTCCCCATGCGTCAGCTCGGCACCAGGAAGCGAGTCTTGGTCTGCAAGGGGTGGCAATTCAGCCACTGAAAATGACTGGGGTTTGTCCAGGCCCCAGGATCTCCGAGGTCTGACACTGAGGGAAGAGACAGGATCTGGGACAGACTGGTAAGTTCCCGTCGGCATTCACCTTCCAGCACACAGCCGAATTTTTCTGGGAGGAAACACTAAATGGCAAACAGTTTGGGGATCTGCTTTGTGTATCATGTGTGTACGTGCTATTCATATTTTTTAAAGTTAATACGCTTAGTAGTTTTAAATATGAAGATAATGATAGAAGCAGTGTTTTTTAAAAAGGGAGAGGAAGAACTGGGAGCTCCAGGGAGTCCATTCTGGAAGGGCGAATCCAGCGGCAGCGTTAGGAGACTAGATCAAGGACGCGTCCAGAGCCAGCCAGGGCTGGAGGGCAGGTGCCCGCCTGCAGTCCCAGACGAGCCCGCCTGACAGCCTCTAACCAGCTGCACGCCCGGCGGCTCGCAGCTCTCACAGACACTTGACTCACAGGGTTTCGTTTACCAAGTGATTAGAGATGTAAAGGCAATTTCAAGAGCAAAAAATGCTGTGAGTTACTTACTTTGATTTAAAAAAACACAGAAATGACCTAAATATCAACGAAGTTTGAATAAGTAAATGGTCTCTCTCTAGGCTGGAAATCTACACAATGATTAAAGAATCATAATTTTCAGGGACATTTAGTCATACAAGGAAATGTTCATGATGATATATTGGCAAGTAAAAGAACCCAGCAAACTGCTTTTATATCACCCCATCAATTTTACTTAAGAATGCATACATGCACCCACTTAAGAAAGTGTGAGGACTGAAATGTTAACAGCAGGTTGTTTGTGGGGTGGTCAGATGACATGAATGCTTTTCATTTTCTTCTTTGTGCATTCTCGTATTTTTCCACATTGTCCGTAGTAAATTACTTTTAGAATCAGAAAGGAATATTGAAAGAAGAGCTAGAACATGTGGAAGCCATGGGGGCAGGGCTTCACTGGAGGGGCTTGTCCCTGTGTATTCATAAGAGCCGTCCTTTGGGAGTGACCTGAAGCCTGCGTGGCTGAGTAGAAGCACAAGTGGGGAGACCCGAAGCCCAATGACCCCGCCCAGAGGCGCCCTGCAAGGCACCACCCCCTGGTAGCCGCCCCACTCTGGGTTCCCACACCTCTGAACCCAGAGAGCCTGGAAACACCAGACGAAGCCTAGGGACACAAGGGCTGGCTGCTCCCCAGGGAGGTGGAAGGATAGGTAGTGAGGGTCCTGGGGCAACCCCAGAGGCTGGTGTGAAGGAGAGCGGCAGGGCCTGTACCCCACAGGCAGCGCAGGTTGGGGACGGATGGGGCAGCAGGGCTCAGGCAGGCTCCTGGGGCACCCAGTCAGGAGAGGGGCTGCTGGCGGCTGGAGAAGGTCGCCAGCGAGCCCAGGTGTGCAATTCCTCAGGAACCTAAGGGGCCACTATTGGTGGCGGTGCTGGTGCTCTGAGGTCTGAGCGGCGACGGCCCCTGAGCCGACACCACCCGAGGTCCCTCCTCCCAGTGAGGGAGACGTGACACTAACCGAGTGTTCTCCTCAAGCACAGTCTGAATCCAGGAGTCACAGGTTCCTCTCCGCCTGGGAAGCTGTCTAGGCTCCTAGCCTTCTAAAGCCGGCTCCTCAGCAATGACCAGGGATGATCCTGCTCCCTCCCCTCCCCCCACAGCTCCTCTCTCTGGGGAGTCCCAGGGGACGTCAGCCCCTACCTCCCACCCAGAGACAGCTCTGCGCAGTTCCGCCCTCATCTAAAACTTTGGTTTCTTTGTTCACTGTAGATTCTTTCAGATTAAATTTGACTATTAAAAATATTGCATCAAGTATTATTTATCCTGATACTGAGTTTGGGGCAAGCACTTAAATTGTGAGCCTAAAGTGGGTGCCTCACTTGCTCCCCCAGTCCCAGCCCTGAGGGGGTCGACTTGAGTCTGGGGCAGGGGCAGTCAGGCACAGTGGGAAGAAGACAGCGAATAAATCGGCATTTCTGCTCTGGCAACACAGCAAACGAGGGCCTGCAAATTCCCCAGTTACAGATTCTGGGTGAATGTATTAACACACACACACTTCAAAATGCACAAGTGAGCCAGCAAGAAAGCGAGGAAAACGACCAGAACCATCAGGAAGGTGGGAATCCATGCGGGGAAGGTGGCTGACGCACAGCTGCCCTGGGCTGCTGCAGTCCGAGGAGACCCAGTTTCTGGAGCACTTCTTCTTCACGGGGCAATCCCAGGAAACCCGGGCCGAGCAAGGCAGCAGTGAGAGCCAAGCCCGTGACTGAGCCCCTGGCTCCGAGAGGCCCCATCAGCAAACACCGACAGGGGAAGACCGTGCGGTGGGGGACGGTGAAGAAGCTGACCGGCCTTGGACCCAGCTCTGCACCAAGGGCCCCCAGGAATGCGTGTGCACACACCTGCTGCCTGGGGCCAGCATCCACACTACCTGGAACATCTAAAAGCCACAAGCCAAGAATTTAGGTTAAACCCCGCTGGATGCCAATCTTCTCGATGGAATTCACCATCCATAGAGCCCTTCCGGAATTTCCAGGTAAAGTTCTCACAAATATGAGCCCACAATCAAAACCACAAAAAACCCTTGAGGCAATAAGACACAAGGAAGGAGAGTCAGCAGAATTTTGCTTCTTCCTGAAAAGCCTCTCAAACTTCAGTGACAAAGTTCCTTTTAAAGGCACAAAACCCACAAAGGCAGAGAAAACAAGAGTGGAGAAGACAGCCATGCAGCCTCAGGACACAAGAAATTGGTCACTGATGCAGCTGACCCAAGAACGCTGGAGGTGGAGAAGGCGAGAAGGTTCAGAGGGCACCGGTTGGGGTGACAGCAGGGTGGAGGGCCAAGGACACCCCACCACGGAGAGGATGCTCAAAGTTCCTGATGAAGTGGCGAAGCGCCAGACTTCACCCCAGGCTCCCGGGACACAGCCCTCCTTCCCCAGAGGACTGGGGTCCTCCCTGGACGGGATGGGGGTCTCTGGCCCAGGGTTACCCAAGTGTAGCTGAGGACCCGCCCACAGTGCTCCCTCCGCTCCACTCCAGACTTTCACCCAGGCCCCACCTGACCCCAGGAGAAGACTAGAAGATCTGAAGGTGACTCTAACAGAGCCAGGAAGAAAGATGGAAAATCCCACACCCAGGCCACCCTGCAGAGATGCCCACAGAGCAAGCCTCAGTCAAGCGCTGGAGGCTGCCTTCCACCAGCCAGAGGGACTAAACCCAGGAAGAGGGGCCCCCTGACGCGAGAGAGACAGGATACCCATGATGGGAGGGGATGGCCAGAGATGCTCCCCAGGGAGATGAAGGGCAAGCCTGGGGGGACAATGAGTTGAGGCTCGAGGCTCCAGAACATCTGACATGTGAATATCCTGAGGGCAGATTCAGACAACGGCTGGGGGCTCTCGGCATGAATTGACTAAGAAATACGTGGAATGGTAAGTTAACAAAAAAATGCAAAATAATAAAAAGATCTGTGCAGGAAAGCGAAAACAGTCCAGCTCTGAACAGCATTTACAAAATTACAAAAGGTGAGGGGTGAGGGCTGATGTAGCCAAATCGCACCGGGACTGCATTTGGAGGACGGCCGGGACTCAGAGCCGGCTGCACATGAGTGCTGGCGCCCGTCCTACCTTGTCATCATCCTCGCAGGTCATGACGTTGGAGAAGGGGATCTCCGCCTTGAACATCTTCCGGCAGTGCATGAGCTGCACCAGCAGGTAGCACACGGTCTTGAACTTCATCCTCTTGGCCGGCTTTATGTCTGAGAGAATCAGCCCCGGAAATATCTGTGCAGATATGTGGCCAAGAGAAACGCTGTGAGTAGGCACGTCCTGCCTCTCGGGCCGGGAGCATGAATGTGACAGGGACAGGGAGGTCACAAGCCAGTCTGCTCAGGGCCTACTGCATGCCAGGCGTTGGGAATGTGCCAGGAGACACCAGCAACCTGGTTCCAAATGCTCAGCTCTCAATACACCCACCACCTCTGAACCAGAGGGAGGGACTTGACTCCTGGGGCGCAGCAGAGGGGAGAGACCCCGGGGGCTGGACATCGCCTGGCTGGGTCAGTGCTTGGCTGATGACTTCCACCCGCCAGCCCCCAGGGGGCCCTCCAGCAGACCTCTCACCTCCACCTTCAGGGGCTCCTACAACAAATACACTCAAATCGCCTCGACTCCTTAAAGCCCCGAGACGCCCCCGCTGCCTTTCGCCTTGTTCTCTCCCTCTCATCCCAAACTTCACCAAGGGGCCTGTTTGGTGTACTGATCTCCTCCCCTTCGCTCGCCCCCTAACTGTGGCCACGCCTCACGCTGTTGTTTGAGTTTGCATGACAGACCAGGGCTGCATCCGTGCAGGGCACCGAGGCTGGCTCCCCTGGCGCAGGGCCTCCTGGGTCCCTCCTCAGCCCTGCCCTCCGCTCCCTCATTCCTCACCTCTCACCCGGCCCTCCTCCAGGCCATGCTGGCACCTGTACTTCTCCTGCACACTCACTCCCCTTCTTCAGGACTCAGCTCACCGTGCCCACCCAGCCTGTCCTGCCCTGCCCTCAGCCACTCCCACCTAAAGTCCCCAAGTCTCAAGGAGACTGCTGCATCCCAGGGCCTGGAGAGCACAGGCCAACAGACACATCAGGACAGCGAACATCAAAGCTCTCTCTCATATCCAAGTGGCGTATGTCCTGAAGGACTACTGGGCCCACCTGTGTCCCTGCCCCTCACCAGAGCCCTGTGCCCCCATCTGAGCCCTACACCCTTCACCTGTGTCCTGCGCACCTCACCTGAGCCCTGCGCCCCTCACCTGTGTCCTGCGCCCCTCACCTGTGTCCTGTACCCGTCACCTGTGTCCAGCATACCTCATCTGAGCCCTGTGCCCCTCACCTGTGCCCTGTGCCTTTCATCTCTGTCCCGCGCCCCTCACCTGTGCCCTGTGCCTTTCATCTCTGTCCTGCGCCCCTCACCTGTGCCCTAGAAGCAGCTCAGTCATCCTTGATTGTGTCCAGATCACCTTCCCTGGACAGAGCAACCTCAAGTGGCCTACACAGGATGGTCACAAGCCCTCCTGTGTGCACAGCACCCCTCAGGCCACAGCCCAGCCCCACCCTGACCCCTGCACGAGAGGCAGCAAAGGCCCAGGGAGGTGCAGGAGGACACAAGATGGCCCTGCCCCTGAGGACCCTGGGGCTCAGACTCTGAGTCCTGACCCCTCCCCTCACAGACTACCCCTCCCCACACATGCAAAAGGCCAGGCCAGGGCAGGAGGTAGTGGGGACACCCTCCCATCTGCACATGTGCGCAGAGCTCACGGCCGGGAGAAGCAGTGATCTGAGGGGGAGACAGGAGCGGCTAGTCTGTGAGAAGGTCGGCACAAGGGGTCCTGGCGCCCACCTTTCGCCGATGCGATGGCACAATAAAAAAGGTCTCGATATTGTGAGCTTTCAGAAAACTGTTCCTCTCGTGTCCGTGACCTGGTTCCACCTCATAGTCGCCATTCAAGCACGCCAGGGTGGTCTTCGTGATATGAACCTTCCTGCATGAAGGAGGCAGAGATTTGGACCGGAGCTGTGACCAACCACTGCCCAGAGTTGGGGTGGGGCCCCAGCCAGTCTTGAGACCCGAGGGCCTGTGCGGCCATGGCAGAGGCGTCCCCACGCCATTGCAAGCTCCAGGAGGAACATCCAGGTTCCCTGTGTCATATGCAGTCACCAGGGACGAAGGGACAGGGGACCAGACTGGAGCGTGGGCCGGGGCAGGGGAGGGCCCCCAGCAGAGAGAGGAAGTCTGTAAAGGAGGGCTGAGAGCAGGGATGGGGGGCAGAGGGGGTAAAGACCACCCGCGAGGGAAGAAACCAGGCCCCTCCCCACACAATCTGAGGGTGGGGCAGGGTGGGTGGGAACAGTGCCATGGCTGGGACAGGGGCTGGGGTGCTCATGCTGGCCCAGGGAAATTTTCAGGTGAGGAAGAGGAGC
Organism: Equus przewalskii; assembly: GCF_037783145.1. Classification (NCBI taxonomy): domain Eukaryota; kingdom Metazoa; phylum Chordata; class Mammalia; order Perissodactyla; family Equidae; genus Equus; species Equus przewalskii. Next base: position 16,106,086 of record NC_091834.1, on the reverse strand, counting down.
CCTGAGCAGAAAACGGAGCCTGAAAATGCACAGCGGCCCCGCCCAAGCCTGACTCAGCCTGAGTTTCGGCTCCTGACAAAGGCCAGAGCGCTGGTGTCTACAGACACGAAGCAAACTGCGCGGCCAGCAAACCTGCCCTGAAGCCCAGGGGCCTCACAGCACCGCACGAGCTCCTGGATTCCTTGCAGGCCTCTACGCGAGAGTGAGCATCCCCAGAGCACCTGGGACACTCATGGCCCGCCTGGCGCTGAACCGCAAAGGGACACCGGGGCACCAACAGTCCCTAGAAATGGACGCATGTCCACTCCTGCAGCCACTGCTCCTTCATCCCATTCACTCAACAATGGAGACGGACAATGCAGCCCTGTCGCTGAGCTGAGGGCTCAACGGGGAGACAGAAACAATTGTCAGCGACCCCTCTCAGCACAGAACGTTCCAGACTCTGGAAAAGAGGAGGGGTCTTGGTGCAGGTGCCCTAAAAGCACAAGGTAGGATGGATGACACCCAGGGTCTCGGCCCAAGTGAGGGCTACGGGAGAAATCCGAGGCTTGGCGGCCCTAAGCAGCAAGACCACTAAGGGGGACGCAGCCGCCTTCATCAGCTAGTGCACCAGTCACTCATGCTGGGCAATCGCTCACCCGACATTCACGGTGGGAGTGGACACAGTGAGCCACATGAGCTCCTTCACTGGAGACGGAGGGTGGGGGTCCCCAGTGTCTGCCATCTCTAAGGCCTGTTGGACCAGAGGCCCAGTTACGCATAATGGCAGGGCTGGGGGCGGGTGGTCCTTGCTACATCCTGGAGCTGGGTGAGGGATACAGATGACTCAACCATGGTTCCCCTGGGGCCTTGGAGGCAGGGGGTGTTGCTCAGAACCCAACGTTTTCTGCTTCAAGGCAGCCTGGAACATGCACACAGAACATCAATTTTGGGAAGAGGTAACACCCCTAGGCTGCATTTTTAAAAGGGTCATTTTTAGACCAGGAACTGTGTGTGCTCCAAGGCAGCAAAGCAGGCTGTGTGTGGCCTCCTGCCAGCCATGAAGCTGGAGATCCCCAATGTGCAAGGAGCAGACAGGCGTTCCGCCCCTGCCTGGCCTTGGCCTCTCCAAGCAACTACTCAGGGCAAAGGCCTTGGGAAGGAGCCCAGGAACCAAGCCGAGGGCTCCTGGCATGAAATGCTGGGGGAAAGACACACAATGCTTCATTCCTCCCATCCATCTATCCATCCATCCTTCTACCTGTCCATCCTCCCATCTGTCCATCCATCCATCCATCAGTCTGCCTGGCCACATTCTCTGAATGTCCAGTGAGTAGAAGGTAAATGTTTGCTGGATGGATGGATGGGTGGATGGGTGCATGGATGAAGAAAGCAAAAGAAGGAATCAAATTAAGGATAATGTGAGAAACATGGAACCTAAAAAGAGGAAATGCAGAGACGCCCCAGGGCGAGCACCATCTCCAGGGGCCTGGGAGTCTCAGGAGGTTACCGGGAAAGCCCCACAGCCCTCTCAAGGACAGGGAAGGACCCCGAGGGGTGCACACACCACACCACAGGCACCAGGCCCCAAGAGGCAGTGGAGGGTAAGGTCCCCACTCACCAAGCAACGTTCCTTTCTGGGGACCCCTCCCCAGTCCAGCCTCCACCTGCTCCTGCCTCTCCCCTGCTGTCCTCTGCAGAAAGCCCCTGGAGAGAGCTGCAACTGCCTCCCTGGGCAGCCACGCCTCTGCCCTCCCTGTGCCCTGAACCTACTGCTGAGGCCTCCGCAGCAGCAGGCACCTGATCCGGGCTCCAGTCCTCATCTTGCTTGACCTGCAGCAGCAGCACTGGACACAGTCCACACCTCCTCCCCTCAGCACACTCCACCTTAGCTGCCAGAACACCTCCCTCACTCTTCTTTCTTCCTCCCTGTCCCCCTTCTCTCAGGGACTTGGAGTTGGGGGCCAGGCATAGCCCTTCATCACCTTCTCTCCCTCTTGTGGTTGGCATAAAGTCCCAGGATTTCAGTGCCCCCGACTGCCTGTGACCCTCAGACTCAACCTCCAGCAGAGACCACTGCCCAACTCCTAACAGACCTCTCACCCTAGCGCCAGCAGAGACCCGGCCTGACAGGTGAACATGAACCCCCCCACACACCATCTTCTAAATTCCGCATGGTGCTCTCTGTGGTCCTGCAAGAACAAGAACCCCACAGGGGCCTGGGGTTCTGCGGCTCCTGTTGATGTGCACACATCACCTGCTCGATAAACGTTATGCTACGGGCTGGCCACATTTCTTCTTCGGGAGGGAGGAGCCATCTCACACAGGGAGAGTGGAGGAGAGGAGGGAGGAAGGAAGAGGTGGGAGAGAGCAAGCCGGCAGGGAGGATGAGGCCCCTGCTGAGAGTTACCCCCTCCAGTGCTGCCTCTGGCCCAGGGAGCAAGGAGAGGAAGGCAACAGGTCAGCGGGGAGTGGGGAGGAGGCCCTGGGCAGGTGAAGGGGCCTCTGACAGTGGGATGTGTGCTTGTCCTAAAAACATAGAGCTGCCCAGGGCAGGCAGAATGTGCAGGACTGCAGTGGGCAGCTCACGCCACCACCTGGCCTGGTTAAGTGTCTGGCCTTTGTGTGGGGATAGGGGGCTGCAGGAGGGCTGCAGGGAAAGGGCTTGGGGGTCGGGGTCGGTGGCAGTGAGAGTCCCCTCGGGGGAGGCGCTCAGAGGCAGCCTAGATCACAGAAGACAATGTGGGGGTCTTTGAGCTCGCTTAGAAATGTCATGGCCCGGCTCAACTGTGGCTGTGAGGAAGGTTGCCAGCACACATCTCTGCCCCGACCTCCATCTTCCATCTGCTGGTTTCTAATTTCTGCGCTTGCTACTTCCACGAGTCCCGTAAAGCTTCCTTTCGTGTGAGCTCGCAGTCGCGCTCCTGAGCAGCAGCCTTGGCATGGCAGCCGCCCACAGCAGGCTCAGGGCCTCAGCACATGGAAAGGGGCCCCCTGTTCCACCGGCCCCCGGGTCGGCTGGGAGGGCAGGCTGGGAAAGATGCGGCCCAGGATGGCCGCCCAGGGTGACAGCGCACCCTGAGGGCAGCACAGGGCGGGCAGCAGCGAGGGTCGGAGGCACCCTGAGGCTCAGGCAGCTCGTGTGCAGAAGGTTCAACTCCAGCCCTGGGGACCAAGGCCAGCGCTTGCAGCCATGCCCGCGAACCCCTCCACAGGAGGGCGCACAGGAGGAGGCGCGATCACCTCGCTCTCATGCTGTCCCTGCTAGTGGAGGGAGGGAAAACCCCCATTACCTTCTCCAGTTAATTGTTTATGCAGTATTATGCCTAGGCTCTGTGAAATGGTTTGAAGAAAAATGAGACCAGAGGAGGGGACTGTAATTGAAAGGCATTTGAAGTGCACAAACCAATGGAAACGCATCAGCGCTCCAGAAGGAACTCTGTAACTTCCCTAGTGGGGCTCCAAAGCCACAGCACTTTGCACATGTAAGTCTTAGAAAACCAAAGGAAGGAAAGCAAAATGAGAGCCACAGTCAGCACTCAGAACAGCCGAGCCACCGCAGACGTCTGCTGCATCCAGGCTTCTGTCCGCTGTTGGCTTTCCTCAGGGTGCAGAGAGGCTCTGAGCTGCCCAGCACAGCCCCTCCCACGCTGGCGGGGGCTGAGATAGGACGTGCCTCCCCCTGCCACTAGGGGGCCCACACAGAGGGTCAAATTAGAATCCCACGCACCTGCCCTCGGTGCCCAGGGCAGGGCCACCACCTCACCCCGACTTACCCCGGCAGGCCGGCGGCCTCCATGACATTGGCCAAGGTCACGTCGTTGGACCACACATCATACTGCCACTTGCGCAGGCCCAGGACCCCGCAGAGGACCCTGCCGGTGTGCAGCCCCACACGCATGTTCAGGTCCACCTCGGTGGCCTCGGCCACGGACCTGTAACAACACAGGCACAGGGTGTGGGCTGGGGCCCCATCATCTGCTCCCACAAGCCCATGAGTACCTGGGTAGCCGGGCCTTGTGCTGTCCCTGCTGCAGGGTCATTCGAAGTGCCACACAGGCAGGAGTTCTAGGGTCCCCCGACCTAGTGGGCCCGACCCCCGAGCTGGGGCCCCAGGTGGGCAAGGGCCACTCCAGGTCAGGCCTCCCAGCTCCCCAGACATTGGGCCTCTCACACAGCATCACGCCTCCCGGTGCCTCCTCCCCAGCAAGGGCAGCCCCCAAAGGGAAATCAGCCTGGAACTCCGATCCCAGGACCTCCATCCTGCTCTGTGTCCCACTGACCCTGTCAGGGGGCTCGGGCCGGCTTGCTGGCCAGAGGCCAGCATAATGACCCACCAGGAATGTCTGACAGTCGCCACAGCCCCAAAGCCCTGGGAAGGGTCAGGGTTTGACCCCAAGCTCCATCACCAAGAGGGTGGGCTCCAGACCCGGCCTGTGGGAGGCCTGTGGCTCTGAATAACTGGCCTAAACAACCAGGGGGCTTTATGGGATCTAAACTGTGGGTCAGTCAGCCCATGGGAAAAAAACAAGACAAAAACATATGGATGCTGAAATCAGACCGAGGGCCCAGGTACCCAGGTACACATTCCACCTCCCCTGCCCGTGACTGACCCTGGGCAAGTCACTCGTGTCTCTGGGCTCCAGCCCACCGCAGAGTCCACCAGGAGCCCCTGAGGCCCCATGGAGACCACCCACTGCAGGCCAGCCTGCAAGGTGGGGGCAGTGTCACAGGAAGTGCCGAGCAATGCAATACACGGTGGTTTTAAACGCTCCTTGAATGGAGAGATTTCCTGCAGGTGTGTAGGTGGGGCGCACTAAGAAATCCTCTCGGGGGCCCATGTGGGCGCCGTGCATGGTCTCCCCAACTCTATGATGCTCACACTAAAGTCAGATGCCTGTGATCGCACACTCAGAGCAAAGGGAACCCACAATGGCCCCTGTGGCATGGTGAGGCCCTCTGAAGCTATTTTTCTATATTTTCCACTTTTCTCAAGGGGCAGAAATTATTTTATTAAAAAAAAAGTCTAAAGCTTGTCGTTGAGGAAGGAATATCAGGCCTGTTTGGTGTGCTCCAAGGGACAGAAGTGTAGGGAGGCCGCGTGGGAGAGGCGAGCAGTCAGCCCCGGCACCCCAGCCCCTCCCAGCCTGGGCCTGACTAGGTGGCCTCAGTCGGCAGGTGTGTAAGATGGGTCATCCCTGGTCAGGGGGAAAGCCCCATGCCAAGAAAGGCCAGAAGGCTGAGCCAAGGCAGAGGGACACTGTGGCCCCATGACTAGGACGTCTGTCATGAGAGGGAAGGGAGACGACAGGTGCACAGGCCACACCGCCACCACCCATCCTTGGGCAGCCCGGGCAGAGAAAAACCTGCCCTCTGCCCGCTCCCGGCAGCAGGTGCCCCGTGGCCCAACCACATCTATATAGACCCCAATATGGCAGGCGCTCCAAGCCTGTGAGCTCACGGCAAAATCTCACTCCTGCTCCAAGACTTGGGGTTAACTTATGTACGCCCACCTTGTTCCAAAGGTGCTGCCTCCCGGAAGCCCTCCCAGATCCCTCACCACGGTAAAACCACCCACGCTCACAGCCCTTGTCACTCTGATCCCAATAGGACAGCTGGGTCAGGGTCCAAGAGAGGAGACTGCTCCGTGCCACACCCTGACCGCCGGGCAGGTATCCACTCAGCCACATGGCCAGGCTGACCCACACTGACCAGAGACACCCCGGGCTCTTTAAAAAGTCCTAATTTGAAAGACTCAAGGAAGACAAGGGACTTCAAATGACAAGAAATAAGAACATTGAGAATCTTTCATCTGGAACATAATGAATATGAGGAGGACATGCCTTAAGTCAACAACATCGCAGGGAGCTGATGAGAAGAATGGAAGAGAAAGAAGGTCCTAAAGCTTGCGCTTGGCCAGCCTCAGACAGGCCAAAGGAGACCATTCTGTCCAGCAGGGGAGATGACAGAGCCAGGACACCCACAGGAAGGGCCAGGCTAAAAGAGCCTAAAATAGGCCCCAAGGTTCTGAAACAATCCCATGGTAACTTCATAGCGGGTTAATGATGCCCGGTGCATTCATGAGTGATCCTGATTTAGCCTTCGTCATAACGGGGTAACAGCATTAGAAAAGGGGACGCTTGCACCCGGGCACACCACGGGCCAGGCGCTGCGGCTGTGAGCCAGGCCCCAAGAGCTCTGCCTCTGTGACCCTCCCTACGGCACACTGGGCTGCAGGTTTCAGTGCAAATGTCCCATCCTTGGATCAAGGACTGAAGGCAGTGGCCAGGAGAAGGGACAGGACCTGGGGTGGGGGGGTGGATGAGGACCAGGGATGGAGGACAGAGTGTGGGGAGGAGCTCAGTGGAGGCAGAGCGGGCACTGAGAGAAATGAGGATTTCTGGGAAAATCCTGTCCAGCCTGGCAACTTTGACCACACCAACCACCACCCTCTCCGAGCCTCAGCTTCCCCATGTGTCATCCTGGGTTGGGCTGAATGAGCCCTGACAAACTCTGGAAGAGTTCAAACTCCATCCTGGTGCGCCTTGATGCTCAAGGGAGCCAGCCACATCCTGTTCTTTCCATTGCATTGGGTGCAAAACACTAACTGAGGCTCCAGGAGAAAACCGACAGGAGGGACGATGGCATCAAACCTGCTCTGCTCCAGCTGCTGGTGACCTGGCTCCATGTCCCTTCCAGGAGCCTCATCATTGAGGCCTTTGGAAACACTGTTTGTCAGAAATAGCACAGGGTGGGTGAGGCTCGCTGAACCCACCCCACCTACAAGGACAGTGTCTACCTCCTGCCCAGCTTGCCTTCACCCAGACTTCTGTTTTCAGACTGCTGCCCCATTCCCAGCAGGGCTTCCTGCCAGTCAAGCCACCCCTGGGTCCCCGAGCGGCTCCACTCAAACCCCTCCGGCCCGTCTTCTAAACAGGAGCAGCTCTGCCCATCACTGCCCACTTCAGCCACCCGAGGGCCTGTCCCCAAAACCACAGCACCAGGGGGCCCCACAAGTGTGGCAAGGCGCTGCCTCCCCAGCCAGCCCTCAAGCCCAGCCTCACTGGCCTGAGTTCGGGAGGCCAGACCCGAGAATCAGACGTGTCTGACATAGGGTCCCAGGCGTCCTGGGGCGTGTTCAGCCTTGGTAACCTCAGAAGTCCACATGCCACAGCTTTGCAATAAGGCTTACTTGGAAGTTTGACTGTGGACATATCTTTAATACCTGTTTAGTTTTATATATTTTGAATGTATTTTCTTTCAACTGTAACTTTCCTTCAGTCATTTGCCAATCTCTAGTTAGAGGTACTGAAACAAGAAAACTAAAGTTAAAATTTTTTTTTCAAAATTCACAAAAGGCGCTAAGTATGGGGAAATGTAAAGAAGTAAACACGCAAATGGTGTTCGTGTGCATGTCCAGCATTTCTTCTTCTGCAGTCATGAAAGGTCAAAGGGCTCGGGGCCTTCTGGGACTCGCGTCTACCCTCCTCCAGCAGGCCGTCGGTTCCCAGCGTGCATCGCCCCAGCCAGCCTCCAACCAAATCCCACAGCCCAGGACACTCTGCTGATATGCTCCATCTGTCAGCTTTTCCAGCAGATTCTGCCTCAAATATCACAATTCTGGTACCAGCAGATGTGCAGCTAACTGGACAGTCCTTATAAATAAATCACACATCAAGAACTGTTCTCACCGAGGAACGTTTGCCAGGAACAGAGAAAAAGGGACGAGGTCGGGCCTTCAGAACCACCAGGAATGACTTCTGTCACTCAGTCATCCCTTCTCATTCAACCTCCGGGCTTGGGCCACTCCAGCCTGCAGACACCAGGGTCTATCGACGACCACAGCACACGCAAGCTGGCCGTCCCATAGCTCCACGGTGGGCGAGGGAAGGAAGAGCACCCGCATCTTCTCCTCAATTCAATACAGTAAATCAGAAACACCCAGGCCACCAGCAGAGCCACGTCTGGATCAAGTCTATTTAGCAAAATGGCGCCTCGCGTGCATGGTTTGGCTGATTCGGGACTTGCTCAGGCCCGTGACACAGGACGCTTTCCCCGGTGAGGGGGACAGACAAAGCCCCGTTCCTCTAAGTGCACAGAACCATGTCGCTTCGGAGCCCCGAGGGCAGCTGCAGAACAGCCGTGTCAGCTCATCGCTGAGTTGGCTCCTTTTCCAGGGGCTGATGAATGGACGCCTGAGGTGCCTGGGGACCCAGCAACTTCTGTGCCGCCCCATTTAAGCTGAGATCCCATTTAATCCTCACAACAGCTCAGGCGTGCAAGTTCCACTTCTCATTTTACAGCAGAGAAAATCAGGGATTCGAGGAAACTGAAGCAGCACCTCGAGGACTGGGAGCCAGGCATCCAGGGGCTCCCGCTTCCTCAGTAGAGGCCTCCTGCTGTTCAGGAACGAGTGATGGGTCCAACCCGATGCGATGCGCAAATCTGCCCCAGACCTGGCTAGAGGGGGAGCAGGTTCCTCGAGTCTGACCTAACATTCAAAGCCTGACAGAGGGAAGCTGGCACTGGGGTGCAGAGGCGGGTTCAGGCACAGATTCCACTTGCACAGCACACCCACCGGTGCAGGGGAGTGGGCTCAGGCCTGGGTGCCCAGGGAGGGCCCGAAGGACGTAGGGTCCAGGAACCTGCAAGGCCAAGGACTGGACCCTGACCGCCAGGACACGGGTCTCAACCACAGCATCCATGAGGCCGGTCCCGCCGCCCTCGTCTCTGCTAGCCCACCCTTCTCAGAGCCCCAGATGCCACGAAGCTGACACCCCCATTTGGGGTGATGGGGAAATTGAGCCTCAGGGTCACACAGCTCTGCAGGGGTGAGACCATGCCAGTCACCAAACTCGCTGGGCGGGCAGGGCACCTCCCACTCCGTCTCCATTCCTCACACGGGCAGGGGCATCTGGCCCAAATCAAGAACATGTATGACTTTATATAATTATTAAAAATCACACCAATAAATATTAATGTATGTTGATTTTCTGTTGTTGTTTTTGCTGAGCAAGATTCACCCTGAGCTAACAGCTGTGCCAATCTTCCTCTCTTTGGTATGTGGGTCGCCGCCACAGCATGGCCGCCAACAAGTGGTGCAAATCCACACTGGGGAACCGAACCCAGGCCACCAAAGCCCAGCATGCCAAACTTAACGACTAGACCACACGGCCGGCCCCTGCGTGTTGATTTTTTAAAAGAGCTTTCTGAATATCTTAGTTAGGTCCACAAGTTTGAGACAAGGGTCTGATCTGAATGGTGAGTGGGACTCCCCAGGGCCGGTTGCAGGAGCTTGGGCCTCAGGCCGCCTGGGAGAGCCCTAGCCTCGGGCTCTGCGACTCCTCCGGAGGGTAAGAGCCGTGGGCCTCCCCACTTCCAAGTCAGCATTCTTTGCAGTGTCTTTTATGTGGAGCATGTAAACGATTCCACCCGTTCCCCCATGGGAATGAACCTTCTACCAAGTGGAAAACAAGATCATTCCTCACTTGCCCGAAAAGGGAAAGAAGCTCGACTCCTGCAGCCTCACGAAAGGTCAGGTGTCAGTCTGTCTGCACACTCCTGGCCCTGCAGAGGTTTCTTCCTCGGTTTTATGGTTCCCTTATTTAGTTCCTCTCCGACCAGTGGCAGCAAATGCCTGACCCTCACAAGTCCATCTTGTGCTCACACGTGTCAGGACCGACCATCATGACTATACAAGAGGGGGATCCTGATGGATGTGCTGCCAGGAAAGCATCAGCCTAAAGAGAGAGCTGATGACAGTGGTCCGACACCCCCCAATCCTGAGCACCCCCAGAACCACGCACGGGGTCTGCCCGAGATGCTTCAAGAATCTTGTAATCAGCTCAAACCATCCCTTTTGTCTCTGGATTTCCTCTGTCTATTCAGCGGTCCCCGATCCTGGAGCAGACCTCTCTGTGGCCCTGGCAAGAGACAGCTCTGCACTGCAGCTCCATCTCCTTGCTGGTCACCCACGACGCTGTGCTGGCCACCCAGGGCCACCTGGTGCCTTCCCAAAAAGACTGGTAAACAGTCACCAGAATCCCGCCTCACAGGGATGGCTGGCTCCTTTGGAGGGTGAAGATGGAAGAGAAATATGCTCAAGACAGAAGGAAGATGCAGCACAGACCTCGCTCCCCAGGTGCTGCAAGGAGTAAACACACAGCGGCTCACGGCCTTGCCAGAGGCCCGGACACTCGCGTTGGGCACAGCCGTTGTCTTCCTCAGTTCTTCTTAGGGAAGTCTTGTGATTCCTAAGTTCCAAGTCAAAAACTCCACTCCGAGGTAGGAGGAAAAGAAATATACAAATATCCACCACTGTCTGGGCAGGCCCAGCCTTTTGATAAACAAAATTTGTTCTGCCTGTGTTTCTGTGTGCAAGACGGGGACACGAGGCTCAGTGCAGCCAACAAGGAAAGCCATCAGCGTGCCAGGAGTGGCCTTCGTGGGAATCAGTCCCCATTCAAAGGCCAGCCATGCAGAACACGCACTGGCTCTGTGGCAGACTGAGGAGGGAAGGACAACTTGGTTGGACGGGAGGCCATGTTGGAACTGTCGCTTTGCTGGCCTTCCTTCCTGTCCAGGGCCAGGAACTGGGCCCAGCAGGTTTGTCGAGACAGAGACTTGGAGCCTTGAAACCCAGGAATTCTCTGGGGCTCATGAGCTGAAGCAGAGCATAACCTCAGGAGGCCAAGCAGGATGCCCACTCGACCCTGGGCTGACCATCTCAGGTAGCAGGACTAGGAGTCAAGGGTCTCAGGGCCTAGCAGGGCCACACGGACTGGGAGCTGATGGCTGAAAGGCAAGGAGACACAGCCGAGGGGACCCATTTCCCAGAGCGGAGGGACCATGGAGCAGAGGAAGGCAGGTAGATCAGCGCAGCTCCACACAGCTCAGCGTCAGGCACAAACCCAAAGGGCAGATGTCAGCTTCCAAGCGGGAGCAGGGAAGGGTACCTCTCAGAAACATTTCCTAATCCATGAAAAGTGTGATGGAGCAAGAGAGAAATGAGAATGAAAGACAGGGCAGCACCAGGAAGGCCCAGAGCCCTGGGTGAGAAACGCGGTGTTGTAACTGCAGTGGGGCCTGGGCAGCGATGTCTGGGGGCCTGGCCAGGCAGGGAGGCTTGGGGGCTAATGGGCACTAGGTTCCCCTGGGAGGACCCCAGCCAGCATCACCCACCTCCAGAGGCAGAAGGCCACTGGTTCAACTCCACGAGCCACCTGCTGCAGCCCGATCAGGCCTATGTCAGGGACTCGGGCTCCTACTCACACCATCCAACTCTTACCTGCATCTGCCTGTACAGAGCAGGGCCTTCACAAACACTGACTAATGAATGAGGGGACAGCTATCTCCTTATAGCTGCCACCTATGGAATCTCACTTTACCCCAAGGAGATCACACAAAATAAGACATGAGGTGACATATGATGCATACTATTCTCAGTAATATGATATATGAAATGATATAATATATGATGTGATGATGTACTACACAATACAATGTGTGATATAATGTGATATATGATGTGATGTGATATATATGATGTGATATATACAATGTGAAGTGATACGACATATGATACATGATATGATGTGATAGATGACTGATGTGATATTTTATGTGATATATGATAATATATATATGTGTGATACAGTACATTATATATGATGTGATATATGATATGTCATGCTGTGTGAAATGGTACAGCATATATATGATATGACATGATATAATGTAAGATATATAATGTGATATATGATATGCTATGCTATGATTGATATGTGATATAATACTGTATGATATATACTGTGATATATAGCATGATATGATGTGAAGTGATAGAGCATACATGTGATAAATGATGTGATGTGCTATGATATGATGTATGATGTGATAGATGACATGATGTGATAGATGACATGATGTTATATATGACACCCTTTCAGAGAACAGAAGACGTCATTGAGTTTCTATCCAAGTCATTTCCCGCCAGGCATCTTTCCTTCCTCCTTGGTTCTGACCAACCTCTCCTCCAATCCACTTCTTTATCTAGAGCAGAGGCTCTCGTGTTTGGCTGCACATTGAAATCACTTGGGAGGCTTTTCCACCCTCCAATACTAGACCACAGCCCAGACCAGCTGTGCAGGCTCTCAGGGCAGAGCAGGCATCGGGGATTTGATTCTCCCGGGCGAGCCAACAAGCAGCACACTGGAGAACCACTGCACCACAGGGCTCCGCTTCGCTCACAGCTCCCTGGGAAGCAGGGTACCAGGCTGAGTCTGCTGGGGAGGTGCTGCCTCCCTCCTCCTGAACGCCCTGCTTCTACACACAGTCTGCAGGCGCGTGGTTTCCTGTGGTCCACCTCACACGGATGGCACAGTAAGCCTGCTGTTTATCCCCACCTCTAAAGCCTCTTTGTTTAGATATTCTCTCTGTGCATTCTGTCGCCACATCTTCCTCATAGGATTTTTGTGCTGTTACTTCTCTGCTCCCAGGTGTGGAAGTAACAGCTACACCTGTTAGCCCAATCTCGCTGGACAATCCCCATCTCCACACTGCTGAGGGCTTGGAATGTGGATCTATGCTCCCTGCATCACTCAACCTCCCAGCTCCACACCTTCCCTAACTAGGCGGAGGCCCCTCAATTCCTCATCCCAGTTACTGACAAGGTCCGTGAAGAGACAAGGCTGGCCAAGACACAGGCAGGCCAGGCCCACAATGTTCCAGGATACTCACCTGCTCCACCCAACCCTCTCTCCACAGACAGCACCTGAGACCTGGCCACCTGCCCACAAGAAGACAGCACATGCGGCTCCTTTTCAAGTGGACTTCTGCTGGATTTGAGCCGAGGTTTCCCCAGTCGGCTCCCTCAAAGTCTTATCTGGCTAGGCTATCAAGGTAGTGTCCTTTTGCATGACGAATGCAGCCCTGATGACACCTGGGGTTGCATGCCGAAGAAACGCATTCCAACAACATCCAAGGGGGATCACGGAGGCACAGCGCCACAGAGCAGGTGGCACCTCCTCCACCCAGCACCTCACCACGTGGCATCAGTTCTCTGCAGCCATGGAACGAGTGGCCCACCTCGGACACACTGACCGGGACAAGGCAGGCCTGCGTGGGGCCCATCTGAGGTGAAAGGTGGTGACTGTCCACGACTGATGTGGATGAGGTCCCTGAGGCACTCACGTGATGGTGTCGATCATGTCCAGGCCCATCTCCACACAGCAATGGGCGTGGTCAGTCTTGGGCTGGGTGAGGCCAGACACGCAGTAGTAACAGTCTCCGAGGATCTTGATGCGGCGGCAGTGGTTCTCCTTCAGGGTGAGAGGACAAAGCACACGTTAGTGATGCACCTCAGGCCGGGTACCTGCACTTTCGCCACCACTAGATGCCAGTGACCACGGAGCAGGTGCACATCTCACACCAGGGGCCCACACCCCGACCCAGGGCCGCCCCCTGGTTGTGATCTGGATTGCCCTGGGGCATCCACACTTCCCCTACGCTGCACGCCTACTCCAGCAGGAGTCTACTCCCCCCACCCCTCAGCTCACCCGGCCAACCCACGACCCTTCAAGGTCAGGAAGCTGCCCAAGGCTGGGGAGCCAGGTCCTCTCCTGAGGAGGGCTAGCACCAGGCCCTCTTGACCACCATCGCAGATCACCATGTGCTGGCCCTTCTGGAAGGTGCTAGACTCCCACAGTGCCCAGGAAGGCAGGTCACACGCACCTGGGCATCTCCGTGGCTTTCTGCCCTGAGTCAAGGTCCACAGGACGTGGGAGCGGCTGTCCCCAAAGAGCTACCTGCCGGGGCCTGAGCCCCCAAGGGAACTGCCAAGGTCTCAGCCCTGACCTCGCCACCCACAGAGACACCTCGGAAGGCATCCAACACCACAGAATGTCCACCCTCACATTTATACAACGATCAGAATGTCAGCACCCACCTCGCCATCATTTTGGGGGATGGAGAGAGAAATGTCAAACGCTTACCACCACCTGTCATGTGCCAACCCACCCATGTCAGCTGTGATCAGGACTGTCACTGCAGTTTTATTCCACGGAAGGCACTAAAGCAGCAGTTCTAGAACATTCCAGCTTCAGCACCCCTTTACCCTCCTAAAACAACTGAGGACCTCACAAAAAACTCCCCTGTAAGTGGGTATAGCCACGGATATTTACCACACAGGAAGCTACAACTGAGAAACTCTAAAATGTATTAATGTATTCAAAGATAACAATAGCAAATCTGTTACATGTTAACATAAGTAACATATTTCATGAAAAATTATGACATTTTCCAAAACAGAAACAAATGGTGAGAAGCCTGGCATTGTTCTCACTTTTGTGGAGACGCTGGACTCTTTGCTCTCATTCCCTCCGTCGTGCCTCCTGCGTGCGCCCCGTCTGGGAAGGGGTCGGCCTCACAGCACATACCGGGATGGGGGCCTCACAGACCCTGAGAGTCTCGTTAAGCCCAGAGCTCCGCGCACCCCGCTCTGAGAACACATCCTATACCTTACAGTTAATTCTGCCCTCCTGTTTCTTAGAAATGAGCTGATTCTGCCAATTTTAGGAATGGAATGAGTTAGTGCAAGTGCATTTGGGATGAGAGCTCTCTGCTCGCTCTCCACGCCCACGAGGCTCTCTGCAGGAGCTGAGGGCAGGGGAGGAGCCAGGGCCAGCAACGGGCTGCTCTTCAGCGAGATGGCCCAGCGCACTGCCCCGCCTCAGAGAAGAGGGCACCCTCCACACAGAGGGCTGGGGGCCCAGCTCCTCCCAGCCCTGGGCCTCCCTCAGTGTGGAGATGCCGGGGACACACAGATGAAGGGGAGGAGGTAAGCAGATGCTTCCACCTGTTGGAGCCCCCTCAGAAAGCCCAGCGACCGGGTCTGCTCCATGCAGGGTCCCACAGGCTCCCCCCGTGCACAGGGAGCTGGCACCACGGAGGTCCACGGTCTGGCCACTCAGCCTCTGAGTGGCAAAAGTAACCACTTAACCGTTAGGACACTGGCCTCCCTGTCTGTGGAAGAGGTTCTCTCAGGCAGGCTGTGCAGGGGTTGACCTGACCTGTGATGGAGTCTGGGAGCCCAGACCCAGGCGGCCGGGTGCAGGTGTTCCCCCTGTGGAGCTGAGGTCCAGGCCATGCTTATCCAAGCATCCAGGCCAGCAGGCAACACCAGGTTCTCTCCTGGCACCTCGAGAATGCCCATCCCCCCGTCCCTATCATCACTGTCCTGTGGCAGGGGTGTCCTCAGTCCCCAACAGTCGGAAGCAGGTCCAGACACTCCGTGCAGGCCAGGAGGGCAGCTCCTCCCTCATCCTATCCTCTACTTCATACTCAGGCCGCCTTCACCAGACCCACAGGCCCAGGGACGAGATAAGAGACCATTGCCGGGTGTTGCCCCCTCCCTCCCATCTCCTCCCTGGGCACAGAGACCGTCTGCGGAGAGCTCCTGACTGTGATGGTCTGACTCCTCAGGCTCTTCTCTCAGCAGTCCATCTGGGGCTTCCAGACCTCTCCCTCCGAGGAGCCCATGGCAGTGACAGCACCTACTGGCATGCAAGCACTATTCTTGCAGACAATTTCGAGAGGGTCACAAAGCCCAATTCTGGGGACTTCAAAGGTGGCATGTGTCTCCGCCCATCAGCATCTCCTTGGGGCATGACCCTAGGCAACTGTAAGCTTCCCTATGCACCCCAGCTGGCTTTGTCATGTTCCTGGCTGTCTCCAGGACTCATAACCCAAGGCCTCCTGTTCATCTCTGTGTGGCCCTGACAAGCCTCTCCCTGGGATGAGCAGGTGGTTGGTACGAGGCCCCTGAATGGGGGCAGGTGTGTATGTGAATGACGGGCAGCTTGTAAGAAACAGTATTGCCATCAGATTCAAAGGTGGATCCGGGGCCGTGAGGGGCACTGCCCCAAAGAGCCACCCTTCATGACACAGAGACTAGGGGTGGCTGCCCCAGAAAAGGGGCGGGAGGGTGGGATCGCCGATGACAGGCCCCGCAGGACAGGTGCTGCTGGAAGAAGGAGGTTTAAACAGAGAGCCGTGATGAAGGCAGGTGGACCCCCCGGGAGCTTCAGGTGTGACCGTTACCACCTGGCACGGCCAGTCTCTGAGGAACGACCCAAGGCAAAGGCACCAGCAGGCACTCTCCAGAGGTGTGACCGTTACCGCCTGGCACGGCCAGTCTCTGAGGAACGACCCAAGGCAAAGGCACCAGCAGGCACTCTCCAGAGGTGTGACCGTTACCGCCTGGCACGGCCAGTCTCTGAGGAACGACCCAAGGCAAAGGCACCAGCAGGCACTCTCCAGTAGCCGCGGGAGCCCGGCAGGCCTCACAGGCAGACGAGGCCCACCGCCTTCCGTGAGTTTCGGAAAGAACAGCCATCCTCAGCAGGACCCGTCAGCACACACGCATCTGGGTGCATAACTACAGCCCACTGGCCACACATGTGTCCTTGCCGACTGTCCTGAGATGCAAAGCCATGTCCCTCCCTGGCCGGATGCACCACAGGGTGGCCGACACTGCCCAGAACAAATCATGGACTTAAAATGCTGACGCATCATCCTGTTTTTTAAAATCTCAAATGTCCTGGCTTTTGTTAGCAAGCTTAAGAGACCAAAAAGGTGTTTTTGATTTCAAAATCATCCCTATAAATACTGAAAGCCAGCACCTAGAGCTCCCTTTAGGGGAGCGCCTGTGATGCGTGAACAGCTGTTTCCCAACCAAAGAAAGGGAGGAAAAGGAGGACGGGGGTTGGAGGGGCTCACTGGAAAGGACGAGAGTGGCAGAACATGAGGACAGAAGCCCCTCAGAGCCCCAGGGGGCTTGGGAGGATCCAGCTAGGAGGGAGGGTCTCATGCTTCGCCCCTGGGCTGTGATCTGCAGGCTCGCAGATGAACTCTGGACACAGCTGGCCCTGCCTGTGTGTGCAGCCGCGGGCAGGGCCTCGGACAGCAGAGACCCACTTGCTCTGGTGTGCTGCAACCCTGCCCACCCAGACCCCTCAGGCTGAGGAAGAAGCAGAGAATTCAGCGGCATCAGGAAGCCCCACTGCGATTCCAGAACCCGAAGACGCCCAAGCCTCCCTGAGATCAGCTCTGAAACGGTGGGGTCCAGCGAGCCCCAAGGTAGACACGTGGACCTGGACTCGGGGAAAGCAGGTCAGCTGCTGGGACCTGGGGCACCCCCGGGGGAAGGGCGGGTGCAGAGGGAGAGCTAGAAATGATCCTCTTTATGCCCAGAGTGGCTGCATCCAAAACCCAACTGCCCAAGTCATATTAACTTTGTAAGATTAAGTGTGGGGCTATCAATGGAAAAATGGAATCAGAAATTTTAGAAAGTTATATTTCTAAGCAGCTGTCTCGACTATTATGACATATGTGTTTAACCTGCTGCGTCCACACAAAATTGAAAAGCAACACACTGAAATATAAGCCGTGGCTATCGCTGGAAGGTACGAGAAATAATCATTTTGACTTGAATTTTCATAAGTCATTCTTGCACAGTTCCTTTTACTGAGCCCCATATGTGCCAGCCCCTGCACTTGTGGAGCTGCCTGCCCTTGGGGAGGGACAGCGCAGAAGCAGCAAAGCCAGAACCCAAGAAGCCTGCAGACGTCTGTCCTGCAGTGGGGACTGTGGGATCAACCCAGTACCGGAAGTCTCTCCAGCCTCAATAGGCCCAAGAGAAGTCAACGTGCCCTGTCGGGGCACGCACTAGAAGTAAACAGTCACGTGTAGTACACATTTGCTCCTGGTACCCAAAGGGAACAACGAAGAGGCAACCCCAACCCGAGCACGGATACCTAACGCATGGGCGGAGGACGACGGTGGGAAGGGAGCCCTCTCCCGAAGTAGCTTGTCTTAGAGCCTGCACTGAGGGCTGGAGCCACGCAAACACCTTATGTACTTAAAGAGAAAAATTAAATGGAAAACAGTGATGCCTAAAAATCAAAACTAAAATGAAATAAACCTAACTGTGACCACGTTGGTAGCATGACCACACAGAGGAGAATTATTCCAAGTGACATGAAAACACATCTTGACCGTCTATCTAGTGGGATATAATCCAAAGACAAAATAATCAAAGAAACAACTAGAGGAATCTTAAATTACACTCAGTGGTCTGTTAGGACGTTGTCAACATTATTTTGAACCCACTGTATATAAAAGGATGAAACAAACTGTATTACTGTTTTTAGGATTTCCAGCATCAAGGAAAAGAGACACAAATATAAAAATCAAAGGAGTGAACTTAAGAAAATTGGAAATCAGAATTTGTTTTTATTTTTCTAAAAAAATCTCTCATCTCTGTCTCCTGTAAAGTCTCAGGACCAATGACAACCCAGATGATGGGCTGGAGAAACCATTTCCCCCGAAAGAAACTAGAGCTTCTAGAAAATGCCGAGTCTGTGGGTGAGGCAGCAACATCCTGCTGCCCCTAAGAGGCACTCAGAGGTGACGCGCCATGTCAACAGGGCAGGAAGCAACCTCATAGGTCACCCCTTTGGAGTGACTAAGGCACCAATTACTTATTCTGAAAACCGACAAACAAATGAAAAGAATCAAGCATTTACTGTTTTTGAGGATAACCAAAGAGCTTATGAGTAAATCATCTTCTTTTTAGAAGAATCACAAGCTAATAAATGCAGAAGAAATGACAGAATCAGAAAACCACCATTGTGCAAACCCAAGTGAAATACCAATGGGCTGGGCCTCGAGGCAGCCACTGTGAGACCCTTGGCGCGATGTGTGGGAAGGGCTGGCGGGTGGGTCATGCCACCAGCATGAGAACCCCCAATCCGAGCAACCTGGCGGGATGCCGGCAGGTGGCCATGCATGGCTCCAGGGAAGGGTCGGCAACACAAACGAACAAACTGGAGACCTAAGTCAGGTCTCCAAGGTCTGCAGGTTCAGGGGAGGTGCAGGGATGGGAGGAGCACATGGCACAGCCACTGTCACTGTTGGGGTAAGCCGCCACAAAGGGCAGGGGCGCTGGAAAAGATTATACAGAAAAAAACAAAAACAAGAAACATGTCATATATCCACTGGTGCAACGTGCGCATTCATCCTTTTTTCTGTTTTCTGTATTCTATGATGGTTTGACATCTTGGGAGCCTTACTGGTGGGGAGGGCCGGCCCCTCCCAGGGTTGGCTAATTCCTGGGGACAGTAAACAGCTCGTTCTTATTCCCATGAGCTGATCCAGAGTCCACACCCCTCAGCCTCCACTATCTGACTCTGACACTCCGACCATTACCCCCCTGCCCATCACCAGGCAGGGGCCAGACAATGGGGGACACCCCACAGCCCAGAGACCCCATTACCCAGACTGGCCAGCCCTGCGCCTGCCTCGACCCTTCCTTCCCATGGGAAACCCCAACAGAGCCGGCCACGCTCCCCACCCGCTCTGCCCCTGCACCTGGCGCTCCCTGCAGCCCTGCCAGCCCCCTCCTCTCGGAGACCATGAATGATAAAGCTTGTCAATGGCACTAGCCTCTGTGTCATCGCTCAGTCCCCTCTATAAACTAAAACCCGCAGGTACAATCCAGACAAGTGCCCGCCTCACTGCTATCCTGTCTGGAACAAACTAGCTGAAGAGACTCATGAGACAAGCAGGGTCGCCGAGCCCAGAGCAGGAGTTAGAAACACTCCCCTGTGATCAGGTTGGTGGGTGTGACAGAGGCGTCAGGTGGAGCTAGCTGGAAAGTGTGCAATGAAAGAGCTCCTCACCAAGGGAGTAAGGACTCGGTGCAGTGACCTCTAGGATCGGAGGAGGAGCGCGCGCAGACCACCCAGGACTGGCTGGTCGTTAGCTACTGTTGAGCTTGGGTTGGGGGTGCCTGGGGGGTGTTATGTTACTGTCTCCACCTTTGTGCACCTGTGAAATTTTCATAAAACGAGTTCTAAAACCCTCAAGGGCAGGCTGTGTCTGACTTGCTCCTGCTGCATCCCCGTCACCTAGGACAGTTTTGCACACAGTAGGGACTCGGCAGCAGCTTTGTGATGGATGAACCAACTACGAACACGTGCCTCCTTGGTGTCCAAGGAAGGACCACAGCCTGCCCCTCTGTGTGGCACTCATGGCCCTCCAGTTCAGACAACCTTGCCTCTCACCTCCAAATTCCCCCACGAGCTACACACTCAGGCCTCAAGTGAGCAGGGCTCTCCTTCACCCACTCCCCTCTGCCCGATCATGTCTTCCCATGAAGGAGCCGGGCTCTCCCTCACCCACTCCCCTCTGCCCAGATCACATCTCCCCATGAAGGAGCCGGGCTCTCCCTCACCCACTCCCCTCTGCCTGGACCACCTCTCCAAGGGAAGGAGCCGGGCTCTCCCTCACCCACTCCCCTCTGCCTGATCATGTCTCCCCATGAAGGAGCCGGGATCTCCCTCACCCACTCCCCTCTGCCCAGATCACATCTCCCCATGAAGGAGCCGGGCTCTCCCTCACCCACTCCCCTCTGCCCAGATCACATCTCCAAGGGAAGGAGCCGGGCTTTCCCTCACCCACTCCCCTCTGCCCAGATCATGTCTCCCCATGAAGGAACCGGGCTCTCCCTCACCCACCCCCCTCTGCCCAGATCACCTCTCCCCATGAAGGAGCCATGCTACAGCTCTGAGCCCCTGCAGCTGCTGAATAAACCTTCCTCCCTGAGTGAGGGAAGCGGGTCAGGAATTAATGGGAAGGCACACACTGCACACTACATTTTCTCCGCAGACAGAAGCAGGTGGAGCAGGAGCATCAATGCGAGTAGCTGAGAAGAAGGACCCTGAGCTCCCTGAGAACATCTGTGGTCCGGGCAGCAATGGTCACACTCCAGAGAGAGCATGGAATCTTCTCCCAAAACGGACGAGCCAACAGCCATCTGCTCGGGACCGCACCTTTAGCCACACAGAAAGGATAGATTCTTCCCTAACTGTTGTCAGTTGTCCAGACATCCTGCATCCCCTGGGTCACAATGCCTCATCCACCATGTCAACCCCGTGTGGCCCATCGGCATCCAGCCAGCCACGCCACCTGCGGTAAGTGCACAGCCTCTGCCCGTGGAAAGAGCGCCCCAGAACATGACAATGGCGGCGCCTCACAGGGCACTTTTTTCCCTGAGCACAGAGGGAGGCACCAGCCCCTCAGTGCCACCGGCTCCTGGCTCTCCAGGGACCTCACACCAGAGAGGAGGGTGGGAGCGAGTTTCTATAAGTGGCCTTGATACAAATGACAGGCTCATTAGAATTCCAAACATCTACTGGTTTTTCAAGAAATATTTATTTCCTGCTAATTAGAGAATAACTAAAGAAATCCAGACTCATTATAAAGAATGCAGAAAGCTCAGAAAATTAAAAATCCTACCATACGACTCAGCAATAGCCATAGTAATATGGAATAGTTCATTCCAGCCTTCTCTCTATGAAATTAAGTGTGCGCACACACATACTGTGAAAATTGGGACTCGACTCTATATACTGTTTCACATGTGACTTTTACCACTTCAAATCTTAGCCTTGGGTCAGTTTTTCAAGCTGCGCACAGGGTATACATCCCTCTGCCTTCTCCTCCAGGCCGTGCTCATCACGCCGGTTGACATCCTGACCACACTCTATCGAACATCTCATTCAGCAAAATCCTGGTTTCATAAAATTATTAGCTCAAGGTCTCCCTCCTGGGCTGTAAGTTCCCAGGCTAAGAGCCATCTTTCCACTCCGGCACATTCCGCGCTGACAATGCGCACACATGCAAGTTTGCTGAAAGAACACAGAGAGTCACAACCACCCGACAAGCACACTTCAGGCCTGCAGCGCAGACAGCTCTGAGCAGCTCACAGGACTGGGGAGACAGAGCAGAAAGGGCTGGGGCTCCTCTTCACATTTCACAGGCTGGCAAACAGAGGCACCAAAAGTGAGGATGGTGTGGCAGTCCTCACAGCTGCCAGGTGAGTCCTGGCCCCTCAATCAAGCCCAAGGAAAGCCTGCATGGGGAGGAGAAAGGACAGGGGCCCAGGAAGGGTGGGAGTGAACACACACCCACGTGGGCTCGGGACTCGGTCCGGGAAGCTGTGGCCCTTAGACTGGCTTCCACAGGTCCATTTTGGAAACATTGGGAGTAAGACAATTAACCAAGAAATAATGCCCTCACTAATACGTCATAAGAGTCATCTTTCAGCAAGTGAAGGTTGAACAAAATGGCCAGAGTACACCATGTACATGCCTGTCCTGCCATCTGTGGCCACAGGCCCCACCGCGTCAGCATCAAAATGACTCCACCCTCAGAACCACGAGTCTCCTGTGTCCCCTCACAGTCCTGATGGAAACACTCATTACATCTTGTCCAAGTGCTCCTCGTGTTGGGTCCTCGTGGTGAGAAATGTTCCTTGGGTGTCCAGGCTCAGGGACAGTGCAGACTGCCCAGCCCAAGGGTGGGCGTCCCCAATGAGAGACTCAGCAAACGGCCCAGGAACGCTCAGACCCAGACAGGGAGTGCCTCCCACGCTCGTCCATCCCAATTGCACATGCAAATCTGCTGCCTTGCCTCAGAGCACCACCTGCACTATCCTAAATCTGCTGTGACCCTGTCCTGTGCCAGGCAATGGCCACGCTGGGGCTGAGAACTTACAACAGTGAAACAAGCTGTCAGTGGAAACGCTCCCTGGAGGACTGTTGGGGTCACGACCAGAACTAAGGACTGTGTTCTTACCACCTATCACCTCTGAGGAACAGGGCCAGGACCAGCCCAGGCGGCCTGGCTGATAAGAGGCCAAGCTGGGACTCAGGCTCGTCTCTGCAGCTGGCACACCAAGCAGTCTCCATGGCCTCCTGGAACCAGCCAGAGAAATGTCTGCCTCATCCAGTCAGTTCACCTTCCCACTAGGGAAACTGACTTCCAGAGAAGGACCCATCCCTGACAGGTGGGGTTGGAGCAAGGCTGAGCTCCAGGACAGGTGTTTCTCCATCAACTCAAAGGGATGTGGCCAGTTTCCCAAATACACATGGACATCAGAGCAAACACAACTCTAAAATGGATCCAGTAAATGGGAGAAAGGTCAAAAATACTGTGCACATCTGTGGCCATCAGCCGGGGATAAGGGGTAAATAAACTGTCAGCTACTGTGGAGACTAAAGCAAACAAGCTCATATCCTGTGTTTGTCTAAATGCCTTGCAGGGACCTTCATAAAGAAAGATGTGTTTGGACTGCAGCTGTGTGTAATTTTCCAAGCCTGCACTCACGGGGGTCAGCACATCCTCCACACCAGGCCTCGGACACAAGACAAATGCGTGCGAGGAAAACACGTCCCACATGCTCCTCAAAAGAGGGCTCAAGCAGATTAGAGTAAAAATACATTTTTAAAAATACACACCACCATCGACGCACAAAAGACAAAAATTAAAAGCAATGAAGAAGAAGAAAAGAATGAGACTATTTTAATTTTGAGCTTCCTAGCAGTTACCTCAACAAGGGGAAAAACGATGCAAATTGAAGTTCTAGAGATGAAAACATAACCTCTGAGATGGAAGCTGTACTGGATGGGGGAACGGCAGGTTACACGTTGCACAAGCAAAGACTAGCGAACTTGAAGGCACAGCAGTAGAAACCATCCAAAATGAAATAAAAAGAATTCAAAAAATAAAAAAAGATCAATGAGACGTGGGACAACTTCAAGATGGTGACATAAGGGGAACTGGTATTCCTGAAGGAAGAGGGGAGGGACATAAGAATATTCGAAAAGGAGTCACTGAGGTTTTTTTCCCCAACAATTTGGTGAAACTATAATCCTACAGATGCAAGAAGCTTTTTCAATAAACTGCAAGCACAAGACACGTGAAGAAAACTACACCAAGGCACATAAATTTAAATTTCTTAAAACCAGCAATGAAGAGAAAATCTTAAAAGCAGACAGAGAAAAAAGACATATTTCATACAGAAGAACAAAGAGTTGATGGCAGACTTCTTGCTGAAAACAATACAAGAGACAACAGAGCAACAACTTTAAAGTTCTTGGGGGAGAAAACCTATCAACATAGAATTCTATACTCAGAGAAAAGAAATTCAAAACAATAAAGGCAAAATAAAGAGTTTTTCCAGAAATACAAAAACCGGCAGTTTTTGTCACCAGCAAGCCCACACTACAAGAAACATCAGAGGAAATTCTTTAAGCAGAAAAACGAAAAACATATGGAACTATGCCACATGTGTGCCACCTAAATGAACGAAGACCAATGGAAACGGAACAACATGAGTTAATACAGAAGGTACATGCTTGTTATTTACAACTCTTTAAAAGAGAACTGACTGTATAAACAAAAATAAGAACAGGATAGAATGGAGTGTACAGAGGGAAAAGTAAAATATACAGCAACGATTTCACAAAGGCCCAGGAGGGAGAAACGGAGGCACGTCATGCGAGCTTCTGAGCTGTGAGCGACGTGGTGCAATGAACCCCAGGACATAGACTGTTCTAAGTTAAAGAGACCTTCTAGAGCCCAAAGCAACCACTAAAATCACAAAACAAACAGTTATAACCAACAAGCCAGCAAAGGAGGTAAGGAGAAGCCACAGAACATGCTCAGTAAACCTTAAAAAGGCAGAAAAAGGAAAAAAACAACCACCGAGAATAGATGGGACAAACCAAGAGCCAACAGCAAGATGACAGACGTAAACCTAACCATGTTAACAGTGAAGACAGGCTACACACCCCAGGCAGAAGCAGAGATGGTCAGATTAGACTTAGAAAAAAGAAAACCCAACACTTTAAATAAATAAACGCAAACAGATTAAAAATAAAAGGATGGAAAAAGGCATGCCTTCTGACAATAATCAAAGGAAAGCTGGAATGGCTTTGTTAATATCAGATAAAATCAGATTACCAGGATAAAGAGGGTTATTTCTTAATGATAAAAGAGTTAATTCATGGAGAAGGACTAACAATCCTAAATGTTGACAAATCAAGGAACAAAGCTTGAGAATACAAGAAGCAAAAACTGATAGAACTGAAAGAAGAAACAGAAAAAATCTATAATTATACTGGAGAGTTCAATAGCCCTCTCGCAATAATTGAGAGAACAAGTAGCCAGAAAATCAGAAAGATATAGACCACATGAACAACCCTATCAACCAACTGGCCTAATGGATATTTATAGAACACTCCAGACACAAGAACGCCACAACAGCAGGATACACATTACTTTCAAGTGTTCATGAGTCATTGACCAAAGCAGACTATTTCTGGGCCATAAATTTAAGAAGATTCAAATTCAAAAAGCATCTTCTCTGACCAAAACAGAATTAGATTTGAAGTCAAAAACAGAAAGCTCTTTGCAAAATTCCTCAAAAAACATACTTCTAAATAATCCATGGGTCTAATAAAAATTGAAAGGGAAATGAGAAAGCATTTTGAACTGAATAAAAACACAGCATCTCAGTGATTCTGGGATGCTGCTAAAGTACTTGAGGGGAAACTCACAGAGTGAAATGCTTACATTAGAAGAGAAAAAAAGCTCTCGAATCAATGGCCTCAGCTTCTACCTTAAGAAACTACAAAAAGACAGGCAAATTAAAACCAAAATAAGCAGAAGAAAAAATAATAAAAATCAGAAAGGTAAATAGAGAAATCAAGGAAGCCAAAAGAAAGTGCTTTAAGAAAATCAATTTTAGATAAACCTTTAGCCAGTATGGTCAGTAAAAAAGGGAAGATACAAATTACCCAGGTCAGGAATGAAAGAGGTGACGTCACTACAGATTCTGCAAATGTTAAAAGGATAACAAGGAAATGTTGTGAACTTTATTCTAATAATTTTGACAACTCAGATTAAATGGACAGATTCCTTGAAAGATTAAAAAACACCAAGCTCATTCAAGGAAAAGAAAAGATAACCTGACTGGCTCTATTTAAAGAAATTGAATTTGTAATTAAACTTTCCCCAAAGAAAATGCCATGCCCAAATGGATTCACCAGTAAATTCTGTCACACATTTAAGAATGAAATAATACCAATTCTACAAAAACTTTTCCAGAAAACTGAACAGGAGGAAATACTCCCAAACTCTTCTGTGGTATCAGCATTGCTTTGACACCACATAAAGACAACATAAGAAAGGAAAGCCATGGACTAATATCCTTCAGAATCATAAATGGAAAAAAATCTAAACAAAATGTTAGCACACATGTACACATTCACACATGTACCCCTACACACTCACACACATATTAACATGTGTACATGCACACATGCACGTACATGTATACAGGTGCATAAATGTACACACACTCATACATACACGATCACATGCATGTACACACACTCACACACACGTACACATACACACACATCAACATGTCTGTTACTTCAGCCAACCCACCACACGGCTCCAACGTGTGCAGCATCTGCTCCCTGGATTGTGTGCACTTCTCTTGATAAAAGTATTTAATCCAGTATACCAAACACAAATAAGCGGCCTGGTAAAGAGCTAAATAGGGAATAAAAAGAGAAATCTCTTAAACACCAACGAATTGAACAACAATTGAAGAAATGGATAAATTCCTAGAAATATACAGCCTATCAAGACTGAATGATGAAGAAATAGAAAATCTGAACAGACCAGTTACTAGTAAGGGGATTGAATCAGTAATCAAAAGTCTCCAAACACAGAAAAGTCCAGGACCAGATAGCTTTGCTGGTGAATTCTACCAAACATTTAAAGAAGAATTAATACCAATCCTTCTCAAACTCTTCCAAAAAGTAGAAGAGGTCTTGAGAACACTTTCAGACTCATTTTATGAGGCCAGCATCACCCTGATACCAAACCAGACAAGGACACCACAGGAGAGGAAAATTACAGGCCAATATTCCTGATGAAATTCTCAACAAACTATTAGAAAACTGAATTCAACACTACATTAAAAGAATCATACATCATGACCAAGTGAGATTTACTCTAAGGATGCAAGGATGGTTCAATATCTGGAAATCAATCAACGTGATATACCACATTAACAAAATGAAAGTTAAAAATCATATGATCATCTCAATAGATACTGGAAAAGCATTTGACAAAATTCAACATCCATTTACAATAAAAACTCTTAACAAAGTAGGTATAGTGGGAATGTACCTCAGTGTAATAAAGGCATGACAAGCCCACAGCTAACATCATAGTCAACAGTGAAAAGATGAAAGGTTTTTCTCCAAGATCAAGAGCAAGATAAGGATGCCCACTTTCACCACTCTTATTTAACGTAGTACTGGAAGTCCCAGCCAGAGCAATTAGGCAAAAAAAGGGCATCCAAATTGGAAAGGAAGTAGGAAAACCGTCTCTATTTGCAAATGACATGATATTATATAAAGAAAACCCTAAAGACTCCATTAAAAAAAAAACTGTTAGAACATATGAATTCAGTAAAGCTGCAGGATACAAAATTAATGTACAGAAATCTGTTGTGTTTCTACACACCAACAACAAATTATCAGAAAGAGAAATTAACAAAGGAATCCCATTTAAAATTACATCAAAAAGAATAGAATACCCAGGAACAAATTTAACCCAAAAAAAGAAGGCAAATCTTATGATTTGAGGAGACACTTGGAAGACTGAGACATTCTGAGGGAGCATGTGATACCCGCAGAATAGGCCCAATGGACCCCGCGCCACAGGTACCCCAAGTGGTGGTGCAGACAGAAAGGGACAGTGGATGGCACAGCTGGGATGCAGCCCAAGAGGCCCCAGCTGGGCTGAGGTGAGGGCACAGGCCTCGAGCATCAGGTGGCACTCAAGGAGCCGCACCAGCAGCTGCTTTAAAAAGAAAGTGGCAAAGCGACAGCTGAAGGTGTATTCCAAGCCAATGAAGAAGAGGACAGGACAGGAAACCTCCAAGTCACCATTTCATCCTGGGAACAAGACCCAGACTGTGCTTTCCCAGGAGCCACGTCTCCACTACATGCTTTCCCATCAGGGGAGAGTCCATCTCTGCAGCCCCTGGAATTGGCCAGGCCCTGCATCTGCTCTGACAGCACAAGCAGACATGGGGCAGGTCAGCAGACTGCCTGCCACTGGGAATGCCACCATCCAGAAAAGAAGAGACAGATAATGGGACTTCATAAAAACCACGATACTGCCCTTCCTATGACACTGTTAAGAAAATAAACAGGCCAAAGCCAGGGAGAAAATATTTGCAAATTGGGTATCTGATGAAGGACGAGTAGAGAATCTATAAAGGCTCCTGTACCTTCTTGTGAGTAGGGGGGCAGGGGCCGTTGTTAGAGACCTGGAGTTGGGGGGTCTCCTGGGGACAGTGGAGGGGCAGCCTGGTGACACCGCTTACCACCGAGTCACTGACCTAAGGAGGTCCCGACCCCTCGTGGACCATGATGCTGACCTCCAGCTGCTGGGAAGACAGATGGAAACAGGGTGATGGGGGCGCAGCCCCTCCCATTGGCAGCACATGCCCAGAGAAAAGGCTCCAGTAGGCCAAGGGGGACCCTCATCCAGAAGCTTCCTCATGAGGGGGTGGGAGGAAGGGGCAGGCCTGGAAAGGCTCCCGTGCACACTGGTAGAGCCCTCTGCCAGTCACCACCCCCTAACCTTCCCGCCGGGCACTGGACAAAACACTCATCTTGCCCCAAATGCAGAAGGGGCTAGAGTGCCTGCCGTGACAACGAGCCACAGAGGCGGGCACGGGCCACACTCAGACCCTCCGCTCGTCCCTGATGCTTCCCCTGAAAGCACAGTGTCTCTCTTTGGTGGGGCAGGAAACCCTGGAGACTTTCTCCTAGGAAGGCAAGGTGGCATCCGTTTGGACCGAGCCACAGCTGCACTCCAGGAACAAGCGCAGTGGCTGCCCGGACACAGGCTGCCTGAGCATTGCAGCAGGGCAGCTCCGACCCTGCGAAATGCCTCCACAGCCAGAAGGAACTCAGCCCCGAGGGGAGAGCCAGCTTCCTACTTTCATCCTCAGGAAGATGAATGGCCTTTCCCAAATGGGGTCCTGCAGAACACTGGCCCAGGCTATCCATGGGGTGCCACACGAGAAAGGGTTCCAACCCTGACCCACTCAGGAGCAAGCAGGGACCTTACAACTGGACATCTCAGGAGCCCTATGACCCCAGAGGGAATCTTGAGGGGGGCAGCGTCCACAATCGTTCAAACCCCCTCCCCATCCTACCTGTCTCCTTTACCTACCCAGGGGTCTGCAGCAGGCGGCCCAGTGGTCTCCCACCCGCCCTTAGTCCCCCAGACTACTGTCAGGTACAGCCAACCTGGCTGTCCTCAGCCCAGTATGACTGCCACAACTCGGCCCACAGGTCTAGGGCAAGTTCTGGGGCGTGGTGTTCTATGCCCCGCCCAGGGGCAGGCCCGAGTCTGCAGCCCGCGTGGCCCCCTCACCAAGCTCTGCACGTAGGCGGCA
The DNA here is from genome assembly GCF_037783145.1 of Equus przewalskii. Classification (NCBI taxonomy): domain Eukaryota; kingdom Metazoa; phylum Chordata; class Mammalia; order Perissodactyla; family Equidae; genus Equus; species Equus przewalskii. Next base: position 16,076,706 of record NC_091834.1, on the reverse strand, counting down.
CTCTCCTCACGACTCCTGGCCGCTGCATGGGCCAGGCCCGGCTGTGGGTCCTCGCCTCACCTCCTTCTTCGGGGCACGCCCACTTTTCCTTCCAAGACCTCTACTGCCACCTCCCCTGAGAAAGGTTCTCTCCCTCCCGCTCACAACCACCCACTCAGGGCCCCTCTGCATCCACTTCTAGCGAGGCCAGACAGGAAGGTGAACTTGGCTCCATGTCCTCACATCCCCCGATGTCTTCTCAGGGCACAGAAGGTGGGTGTCGCAGGTGGGCAGCCTGCATGCTGCAAGCCGAAGCTGTTAGTCCAGGCTTGGCTTGACCTCTGCAGGACTTGGATGTGACCTGTCACAGAAAGGTCTCAAAACCCCAGCAAACAGCCTACCGCAGCAAGGGGTCCTGGCATCATGAGCTGTCACCAACTGGCCCCCAGCAGGTAAGTTTCAAGGCCAGGTAGTGGCAGGCCCGGGGCGAGGGCCAGTGCAGACCTGCTCCACAGAGCCCTCCACCAAGGCAGGCCTCGGCAAGGGGCCATGACGGCCAGCGACGTCTGCCACGGGGCAGAAGGCAGGGAGGTGGCCCGCAGGCAGATGTGGACCTGCACACAGCCTCACAACACAGCCAGCATCTCCCGCCTGGAACCCTTTATTGTACATGCTGAGAGCACCAGTGCAAGAATTTTCTTATCTGCAAATGCAACACTTATGTCCCAGGAAGCAAATCAATGAAGAGCGAGGCTAAAACAATGGGTGACTGACAGCCATGCTGGGCAAAACCACTTCGCAATCAGTCTAGGTCATACCCCTAACACGGGAATCCACCTGGCACGTCCTTACCCCAGAAGTAATTCAAATTACATTTGAACAAAGGGGAGGCTGCGCTTACCGTGGCCAATTCATCAAACTTGCCGAAGAGCTCGTTGAGGAGTTTCACCAGCTCCTGGGCCGTGCACTGAGACGCCAAGCCCGTGAAGCCCACGATGTCTGCGAAGAGGATGCTGCAAGAGAAAGGGGTGCCAGGCTGCCCTCCACACACGGACAGGAGCCAGCCTCTGAGACAACTTACAACCCCCTGGCGTCATGTAGACATTCAGCTTTACAAGTCACCTTAAAATAGAGCTCCCCATTTATTCCTGGACACAGGCTGGAAATGAAGGCTGCTTTGTTCCCATTTTATAGGTGAGAAAATTGAGGCTGGGAGAAGCTGTGGTACTCCCACACAGTCACAGAGGCAGTAAACACTAGAGCCATTCAGAGCTCCTGCTGACCCCTCCCAGCACACGGGGGAGCAGCTCCACGTCCATCCCTTTGTGAGATGGCCCCGTGACAGGGTCACGACCAGTGGCACGTGAGCAGAAGTGCCATCTTCTAAGAAGTGAGCAGCCCTTGGCACCCTCTTTTCCCCTCCTGCCGGCTGATGCAGGCAACACAAGGCTGGGGCACTGTCAGAGCTCACAAAGGATTACTGTGCTGCAGGAGGGGCGGCCCCTTGGCCAGCTACGAGGGCAGGGACCCACCTCTCTTGGGTAGAGCCTCTCTATGCCAGGTGTCCATTTACTACAGAGCCTGGGTCAGTCCAAACAACACAGTGCCTACCCACAGCGCAGAGCCATCTTCCAGGATACCACCAAGACTTTAAAAGTCTTAAAGAGTGAAACAACACAGCAAGACAGAGAGCTTTAGAAGAATGGAGAGCCCTCCCTGAGCCATGCACTCAGGAGAAGCGGGGGTCTTCCTAAAGAGTCCTCCAAGCGACCCAAGTCCCCATACGTGTGAGGGACGAGGGAGATATGACCAGGGGCCTATCTCAGGACAAGGCACCCCTCTGAACCCACATGGGAGAGGCCAAGGGGCCTGATCACAGAGCCGCTGGACCAGCGCCCAGGTGCCCCCTCCAGACCTCCCTCCCCAGGGGAAAGCGAGCCCCTCACTCTAGAAGACACTGCAAGGCTAACTTTTGTCACCAGGAGCCAAAAACATCCTCAGCCGTGAGGGACGAGGGAGATCATATACGTGGGGACACTGAAGGAGTCTGCGAGACCTGAATGTGCACCTCCAGTTTAAGTGGATAAAGAGGTGTGCAATTACAGCATTTTGCTTTTTTGACACAATTGTGTTCATATATTGATTCCTGATGCCAGATCTTAACTCAGATCTGCATTCTCAATAACATCTCATGCCAGAAAGCAGAGACCCACATCATATGCAGAAAGTGGGGGTCCTTGTTATAGGCAGGAGGCGAGGACCAGTATCATAGGCAGAAAGGGAGGGCTCGCATCATACACAGAAAGTGGGGACCCACTTTATACGCAGAAAGTGGCACCCACATCTCAGAGAGGCTTCTCCCTGATGAGGCCATCACCCCACCACATAGCACCCATGCCCCGCCCATCATGCGCAGAGAGCTGCCGTGTTTACCCCACAACAAGCCTCACGTCCTGTCATAATCCCCTAACTGCAGAACAGCATCCCTGAGACTATGAGAAGCTTGAGGATGCCGACCCTGACTCGTACCTCTCACAGCATCTAACACAGAGCAAGGGGGATCAGTGTCTGTGTTCTGAGTGAATGAATGAATGAATGAGTCAAAACTGGGTGTCTAGGATATTAGAAGTGTCAGTAATTGATGCTGGGAAGCTGAGAAAAGGAACTGCAAGAGTTGGGGGAGAGAGATGACACAGTTTTCTTCTGTTTTGGTATAAAATTCAGGCTTATTTACATCCCGGAGAACCCGTCACCGTTTCCTTCCTTCTCCAATCTATAACTAATACTTCACTCGTGCACCTTTCTCTATCCACTGGCTTTTCAGTCTCCGGTCATTCATTCAGTTCCACGAACACCAACTGAGCGCTGCCAACCCCCATGCTAGGACAGCTCCGAGTGTTTGCCCTGCCTGTCCTCCTCCTCGACTACCTGTGGGAAACTTCCTCCGCTGAAGCACCCTGACACCCTCCATTCACAGAGGCAAGCACATGTGGAGGGCCTCATACATGCCAGATGCCTCTCCTCAGGAGCTCAACAGCCAGGAGTAGAAGGCTCAGAGCAGGGAGGGGCAGACACATCAACAATTTCAACAGAGTAGAAGCTTCGACTGCTTCTGTTGATTGCTCTTTTTATTCCAGTAAAGCAATGATACGGGAAGCCCAGAATTCTGCAGGAGGGCACGGCACCCACATCGCTGATGCAGCCAGGCTAGAGCAGGATCTGGAGGCCACCCAGGAATTATCCAAACAAAGAAGAAAGGAAGAAAAGAAGGAAGGAAGGAAGAAAAGAAGGAAGGAAGAAAGCAAGGAAGGAAGGAAGGAAGGAAAGGAGGAAGGAAGGAAGGAAAGGAGGAAGGAAGGAAGCAAGGAAAGAAGGAAGGAAAGGAGGTAGGAAGGAAAGGAGGAAGGAAGGAAGGAGGGAGGGAGGGAAAGAAGGAGGGAGAGAGGGAGGGAGGAAGGAAGGATTGGTTCAGAAGTACAAATAGCATGTGTAAAACTAAGATGGGTGAGAAACCATACAATGACTTGTCAAAAGCCGAGGGATGCAGACTGGTTAGGACGTGGGTACAAACAGTAAGCAGCAGAGCATGAGTCTCCAGGATGAGAGGCTCCTGAGAGTCATCCAAGGAAGGGCAGGAGGGGTGCAGGGGTTAGAGCTCAGACTCCACTGGGGCTGCCCAGCTCCAACATTTACAATAGGACTCCAGGCAACTTATCGCACACTTCCACACGTCAGTCCTCTCTTCCGTAAAATGGGAACAAGACTAGAGTCCATCTCATGGAATTATGAAGGTTAAATGGATTAACAAACATAAAGCCCTTAAACTAATACCTTGCACCTGATAAGAGCTCAACAATTGCTTATAACTACTTATAATAATTTGTAAGTGTTATAATACAACAAATAGTTATGGAAGGATTTATGTGCTGGGCATTGTTCTAGGTGGTCAGGGTTTAGCAATGAACAAAAGATTCAAACATCGGTGCCTGCAAAAGGCTTCCATTCCAGTTGGGGGACATAGATGCTGACAGTGTGTCAAAGGTGACAAGAGGGACTGTGGGGAAACATAAAGCAGAAAAGATGGGTGTGAAGCTGTGAGCGATGTTAACTAGGACTGGTCAGGCGACATTTGAGTCCTGAAGGGAGGAGGGAGGGGGCCATGAAGATACTGGGAGAAGAGGGCTCCAGGCAGAAGGAACAGCAGGTGCTGCTGCTGTGATTTTTGCTAGATACAGAATTCCTGTCTATTTAGTTCAGCCCTTGAGTGTGCCATCCCACTTCATGGTTTCTGATGCGAAATCTGCTTAAAACCTTATAGAGCCTCCCTTGTGTGTGAGGAGTTGCTTCTCTCTTGCTGCTTTCAAGAGTCCCTCCTTGTCTTTGGCTTTTCACAATTTGATTATGATGTGTCTAGGTATGGGTCTCTTTGAGTTTATTTTAATTGAGCTTCTTCAATGTATAGACTCATGTTTATCACCACATTTGGGACATTTTTGGCCACTATTTTTTCAAATATTCTTTCTGCCCCTTTCTCTCTTTCCTCTCCTCTGGGACTCTCACTATGAGTGTGTTGCTCCACTTGATGGTGTCCCCCAAGTCTCTCGGGCTCTGATCATTTTTCTTCACCCTTTTTTCATTCTGTTCTTCAGCCTGGGTAATCGCAATCAACCTATCTTCAAGTTCACTGATTCCTTCTTCAGCCTGCTCAAATCTGCTGCTGAGCTTCCCCCAACAAATTTTTCATTTTAGTTATTGCATTTTTCAAATTTGAAATTTCTACTTGGTTGGTTTTTTATAATTTATATTTCTTTATTGGTATTTTCTATTTGATGAAAAAGCATTCTCACACTTTCCTTTACTTAAGCACAGTGTGTTCTTTAAACATATTTAAAATAGCTGATTTAAAGTTTTATATGACAAGTCCAATGGCTGGGCTTCCTCTGGGACAGCTTCTGTTGATTGCTTTTTTATTCTAGTGTGAGCCATACATTCTTGTTTTCTTGCATGTCCCATATATTTTAATTGAAAACTGGATACCATAATGTGGCAACTCTGAAAATCAGGTAATTCCACCTCAGGACTTGTTGTTCCTGTTTGTTTATGTTATCATTTAGTGACTTTTCTGAACTAAATCTGTAAAGTCTGTATTCTTTGTTGTGTGAAGCCACTAAAGTCTCTGCTTCATTAGCTTAGTGGTCAGGTAATGACTGGACAGAAATTTCCTTACATGCCTGCAGCCAATAAGTCCCTCAGTCTCTGACACTGAGGTTTATGTGCATATTGGGGCATGCCAGCAACACCCAGCCAGGCAGATTACAACTCTGCCTTAGCCTTCACTTCCTGCATGTGCAGAGCCTCATGGCCAGCCAGAGGTGAGAGCTGGGATCCTTCTCAGTCCTTTCTGGAGTATATGCACATCCCTATGCTTGTGCATGGTCTTCTGATTCCAAGAAATATTCCCAGAGCCATTCAAAGCACCTGATGAACATCTCATTCCTCAGTTTTTTCCTTTAAGTTTTTGAATACTTCGCTACTTGCCTCAACTGTTATCACTGCCAAAGGCAGCTCTGATGTCAAACAATTGCCACTGACTGTTTTCAACAAATGTCCTGGGGCAAAGGCTGTTCACACTAAGCTTTGAGTCAGCTCAAATAAAGACAGGCCTGTGAGTGGGTTTTTCCAGGGAATTTCCAGACTGTCAAATAATGACAGTTCTCTGAGAATGGAGCTTTGAAAGAGCAACAACCTGGTTCTGCCTCCTCCAGTGGCTGCCAGGCTGCAGGTTTTCACTGTGACTGCAGCTACTGGTTTTCAGAGCTATCGTGGCACTGGGGAGATGGGAGAATGGAACAGGGCAAGTTAGAACTCAACAAAGCTCACTCTTCTTACCAAGATTTACCTGTTTTTCTTAAATAAACATTCCTGAATTATTGCGAGACTTTGGTTAATTTCCAGTGTTCTGACAATGTTGATTCTGATCATTTTTGCCACTGTTGTCATTGCCTTTACAGAGGAGAGGATTTTCAGATATCTTTACTCCACCATTCCCAATGGCATCAGCAAGCTGACGTGTGAATGGTATACTGAGTTTAGACTTTAATTCTGGAGTGATGTGGAACCACTGAAGGATTCTAACAAGGGTTGTAGGGAGGACAATGAGATGTTTGTATCTAGGCTGTAGAAAGACATTTCTGACCCCTGCTGGAAGGTGGCCAGAAGGGCTAGGATGGATCTAGTACCATGGGTGACAGGGAGCCTAAGCTTCCTCTCCTATCTCACAGCTGTTGTGCCTGCATCCAGCACATCAGTCCACTAGCTGCTGGGAACAAGGTTCCCACCAGGGAACATGGGGCAGATTTTTCGGCAGCCAAGGGAAGTGGTGACTCACCACACCTATATTTGCTGTCCCAGGTCAGAGGAGAGGGAGGGAAAGGCATTTGGGCACCCATGCAATAAGCCCCCCTCCACCTGAAGCCCCAGATGTCTGATTCTTTATCTGCTGTGGGAACTCTGCCCCCTTGAAGTGCTCCCTGGAACGTTCTGGTGGTTTGGTCTTCTCAGCAGGGGGCTGGGTCACTGTACTGTGTCCTTACCCAGTAAGGAGAGGTAGAGGACAAATAGGAAAAGTCTAGGCAGACGTCAGCATCAGCCAATCCCAGGTCCAGCCCCAGCCCTGCCACTCACTGGCCAGGGAATCCTACACACTCGCCTCACTTTGCTGAACCACTATTTCCTCACCTACAAGGTGGAGGTGACAGTTCCTGTGGATCACAGGGGTCTGATGACATTAAACGAAACCAAGCATCCAGCAGGGAGGCCTGTCCTGCCTAGTCTCAAATGCTGGCCCCACACACTGGGCCTTAACGCCGCCTGACTTCATTGTGCCCCTCTGCAGGAGGACAGCACTGGTCCTCACCAAGAGGCACGATGATGGGAGTGGGTGCACTCACCAGACAGCAGTTAGCCACGCTGGCCGGCACACGGGGGTGGCAGGGGCCCTGATGGGGAGGGGCTGGCAGCAGCAGGCCTTGGCTCATTTCAGATGAATGAGTACCGGCTGTAGGGACCCGGTCTACAGTGCTTAACACACACAGAATGAGGCTTTTCTTATCCTTTTGTGTCTGCAGACGCCTAGGGAACAGGGAGGCCTGACACCAACAGCCAGAAGAGCCGGCAAAGAACAGCAAGAATGGATGGAGAGCACTTCCCTCCTTCAAACCACCATCTCCTACCTGAGAGATACTTATGGAAAGCACTAGTCCCAAACAGGCCACACTCAGCTCTTGCAAGTACTTTGAAAAGGAATGCACAATTTAAGAGGATAAAATGCTTTTTCACAGAATCTTTAAAAACAAAGAAGCAAACCTCAGAGTGTCTGGAGCAAGCTGGCTCACTCTGAGGACTCAGCTTCCCCACCTGCAAAATGGGAATGACAACCCCTACCTCCCGGGGCTGTCATGAGATGAACAGAGAGGAGGAGAAGGCCCCTGGGGCCAGTGAGAATAAGGCTCAGCTATTAACCCAATACAAGCAAATTCCAAGCCCAGAATGTCCCACTGCCCAAACCTGGCTTAGGGACAGAGTTCTGACCCTCTCTAGCCAACACAGGAAATAAAAGGTGTTGAAATAATGGAAAAGAGCAGCTGTGACATGAATCACCTGAGAAGACACCAGCCCCACGGCTCCCATGGGACCTGCTTCTCTGCCTGGCAGGTGCTCACCTGGGCCTCCTGACTCACACCTGCCTCCTCCCCTACTCACAGCTGGGGTCTATTGCTCACCTCTGCCATCACCTCTACTCTATAACATCACCTCCTGTCTCCATCATCATCTTCCACCTCCAGCCATGACCTCCCGCCTCATCCATCACCCCACCTCCTCCATCACCCCTTCTCCTTCATCACCCCCACCTTCTCCATCCCCCACCTCCTCCATTACTCCCGCCTCTCCCACCACCCCCCACCTCCTCCATCACCCCCACCTCCTCCATTACCCCTACCTCTACCAACACCTCCCACTTTTGCCATCACTCCCAGCTCCTCCATCACTTCTACCTCCTTTATCACCTCCACCTCCACCATCACCTGTACTTCCAACATCACCTCCAACTCCAACACCTCCCACTCAGCTCCCTAAATCCACCACCAGGCCAGTGCCAGTCCTACCTCACGTTGTCATGCCGCTGGATGTAAATCTTGTGGAAAATCCTCTCGGGGGGCTTCAGGAAGTCCTCCTTCATCTCCATGGCGACGTTCCGGGGCAAGAGACTCATGAGCAGCCGCTCCTGGACAGGAAAGATGGGCCTGCATGATACAGCAGGGTCCTCCCTTGCATTTCCTTGATGCGCCCACCCCAATGAGGTTGGTGCTGAGGAGCTGCCCTGAACAAGAGGATGCAGACCCTCCTCACGCATGCTCGGCACACAGGCCAGTCTGGCAGACCCTGCCTGGCCTCGGGAGCTTAGGTGGGTCCACGCCCCGATCTGGACTATCATTGCACAGGCAACTCACTCCCAAGGCACTGGGCAAGTGTTGGGATCACCTCCAGAACACCCAGCCTGCTCATGCACCCCAGCTTAGTGAGCTGCAGGTCACAGGGAGGAAACACCACTGCCTCCAACCAGGCCCAGCCTCACTCCGCACCCCACTCCCCAACACGGCCCATCTCACACCTCCCTTAACAGTCAGTATTCTCCACATGCCCCTCTCTCAGCACCCCTGGCACCACTCTCCTGAGAGAACTGCCACCTCTGGGGACCCCAGCTGAGGGAAGACCTTGGGGACTCTTGGTCTCTCCATCACCTCAGCTTCCCTGCACGATTTGCAGCTAGAGCAGGGAAGCTGAGTCAGTCGCAGACCAAGGGGCTACACCAGGAAGAAAGCAGAGGGGACTCTGACCAGCCCTGGACCTCAAGAGATGATGGGAGAGCACTGGGGGCCAGCAAGTGCCAGCCCCAAAGGATGAGGGAGAAGGGTGCTGGAGGCCTGGGCATGCAGCCCCTAGCGCAGGGGAACAGTGGGCTGGGGCACAGGGTGCTGGGAGAGATGGCTGTGGCAGTCAGCCACTGTCCCTGGATCCCTTCTCCACCTCTAGCACCACAATCTAGCCCTTTATTCTCATCTGGGGACTTGATGACCTGGAATAAACACTACATTGCCCAGCCGCCTGTGCAGCTAGATGTGGCCAAGGAGACAGAAGTTGAAGGATCATGTGGGAGCTTCTGGAATATTCCTTAAAGACAGCTTGTTCCTCTTCCCTTCGTTTCTGCTGTTGTGGGGATATAGTCATGATGGCTGGATCTCTACCCACCACCTTGGTTCATGAGGATGAAAGCCAGACAGTGGCAATGGCAGACCATTTAATTAGATGGATACTGGGTTGTGAGGGTTGCATGAATCAAACCTGCCACATCAACCATAAAATGCCTGCCCTGGAATTTGCATATGAGAGGAAAAGAGCTCTCTCACTTGTATCAATCATTGTCATTTGAAGTTCCTAACAGCAGGCTGTATTTCTGATCAAGGGCTCAGCAATTAGCTCCATCCACAAGATTAGTGATGGTACCTGAAGCCAACACACATGAATAACCAAGACTAGAAGTACATAACCTTTCCCATAGGGAGCAAAACAGGCAACTGACAAGATCAAGCACCCATCCCTGATGAAAAACAAGAAACAGCAAACAACCTGATGAAATAGCTCACTGACATCACAGAGATACTACCTGAAACCTGCACCCAATCTCAGACCCCGTCCCAAGCCCCAGGCAGCATAAACCTCATCAGGAGCAGACATAGCACTGATAAGTTCTAGCCAGGAAGTAAGATATAGAGCCGGAAATCAGAGGGACAAATTTATGAACATGGGTCATACAAAGTATGCCGGCATCCTATGAAGGCTACGCAAAAGCCTTAGTACATTTATCTTGACTATCAAAATGTGACTTAAAATAAATGTGCTATTCTTAATAAACATGAGATATTTAAATAACAATAGTGAGGACTCTGCTTCTGGGAAGATGGAGAAGTACTTTTCCCTGTTCCTCCCGCTAAGTCCTGGACATCACACATAAAACAGTCATCAGAAGGCTCTGAAAGGCAGAGGGAAGAGGCAGAGACGTCAGAGCTGAGGAACAGCAGAGTGGTGAAGCCCTGGTCATTTTTTTGCCTCACATATCCCCAAATGAGTGCTGGAGATGTGAGCACCCAGAAATGCCAGGAGACACAGCAGTAAGTTCCAACAAAAGCCGGCTCTCTCTGGCCAAAGCACCAAGATGGGGCAGCCTCAGGAGAAGAAAACTATTAGACAATATCGCTCTACTCCAGGCAAACCGCTGAAAAATCTGCAAACTTCCACACTCTCCAGGCTGTGAGGAGGCACCAACCCCACACTGGGGTGTCAGAGAGGCCACATTAGGAGTGCAGCCTTTCTGGCTGATGACACACGACCCCCAAGTCCACGGAGTCAGTGGAGACCATGGGCTCTCCTGCTATTCCCTCCCAGTCAGGTGCCAAAACTCTCTCTCCTGCATGGCAGTAAGGAGGAACCCTCCTCCATCGAGTCCCCACAGAGGCCCAGTGTGGAGCCTGGACTTGTACCCAAACCTGGCAGTATCGAGGTGATGGCCCCCTTTTCCTCTGCCAAGTGAAGTCACAGAAAACCAGCCAAAACACAAGGTCCAAATAAGACACAGAGCCTCATACATAATACTCCAAGTGTCCAGTTTCCAACTGGAGATCACTCAGCATACCAAGAAATGGAACAATCTAACAAATGAATAACGACAATCAATGAACAGAAAACAACACCAAGATAACACAATAATTAGAATAACTAGCAAGACTTTAAAGCAGCCATGGTAAGAATGATTCTATGAACAACCATAAGTGCATTTGAAAAAATGAAAAAACAGGAACTCCAGCAAAGAAATAGAAGATATAAAGAAGAATCAAATGGAAATTTTAACGCTGAAAAAAAAAAAACCTAAAATAAAAAGCTCGACAGATGGGCTCAAGAGCAGAATGGAAAGAACAGAGGAAAGCTTAGTGAACTTGAAGGCAGGACGATAGAAACTGCCCAAACTGAACACAGAGAAAACAGACTGAAAAATAATAATAATAAACACAGGAACTCATGGGACTATAACAAAAGATTTAACATTCTTGTCAATGGAGTCACAGAAGAGGAAAAAGAAGGTGGCTAAAATAATATTCAAAGAAATAATGGATTGGAGGTCTGCCCTGTAGCCAAGAGGTTAAGTTTGCATGGCCTGCTTTGGAGAACCGGGGTTCACCAGTTCAGATCCTGGGCATGGACCTACATACCACTCATCAAGCCATGCTGTGGTGGCATCCCACATAGAAGAACTAGAATCTCTTGCAAGCAGGATATAAAACTATGTGCTGGGGCTTTGAGGAGAAAAGGAAAAAGAAGATTGGCAACAGATGTTAGCTCAGGACGAATTGTACTTACCAAAAAAAGAAAGAAAGAATGGATGAAAATTCCCCAAATTTGACCAAAACATAAACCTACACATTCAGGAAACTGAGAGAATACCGAAGAGGACAAACTAAAGAAATCCACACCAAGACGCCAACATAGTCAAACTTCAGAAAACTGAAGACGAAAAACAAGCCTTGAAGGTAGTGAGAGAGTAACAATACCTCACCTACAGAGGAAAGACAATTTGAATCAGAGCAGATTTCTCATCAGAAACCATGGAGACCACAAGAAAGTGACAGACACATCATTTTTCAAGTGCTGAGAGAAAAGTGTTCTGTCAACCCAGAACCCTTCAGGAAATGAAGGAAAACCAAGACATTCTTAGGTGAAGGGAAACCAACAGATTTTGCCACCAGCAGACCTGCCCTAAAAGAATGGCTAAAGGAAGTCCTCTAAACAGAAATAAAAGGAGAAAAGTATCTTTGAACATCAAGAAGGAAGAAAGAATGTGGTAAGAGAAATCTATGCATAAATACAATAGATTTTCCTTCTCCATTGTTTGATGGTTAAAGAAAAAACTGTAACACTGCCTGATGTGGCTCTAATGTATGTAGAAGAAATATTTAAGACAAGTTTACCATAAATGAGCTTGAGGGACAAGGATGGAGGAGTGGCTTCTACATTTCACTCTATCTGGTAAAATGTTAACAACACTAGGACATGGTAAGTAAGTTATGTATATATAACATAAAACCTAGAACAACCACTAAAAAAGCTATACAAAAATATATACTCAAGGACACAATAATTAATCAAAATTGAATTCTAAAAAAATATTCAAGTAACACACAAGAAGGCAGTGAAAAAAGAAAAAAACAAGAAAGCAAAAAATAAAGTGATAGACTTAAGCTCTATCATGTTCTAAATAAAAACTTAAAAACAGAGATTGGCAGAGTGGATAAAAAAACATGACCCAACTATGCGGTGTCACCAAGAAACTCACTTAAAATATAGCATAAGCAGGTTGTAGGAAAAAGATGAAAAAAAATATATCATGCAAATATTAATCAAAAAATAGGACACTAGTATTAAAAATACAATATCTAAAATCACTCAAAAAATGGAATATTTAGGTGTAAATCTATCAAAACAAGTAATGGGCTTGCATGCTGAGAACTACAAAACACTGATTGAAGAGTTAAAAAAGATCTGAATAAATGGAGAGACACACCATTTTCATGGACTGGAAGACGCAATATAGTAAAGATGTCAATTCTCCCCAAGTCGACAGGCTTAACACAAATCCTATCAAAATCCCAGCAAAGTCTTTGGAAGATATAGGCCGGATTATTCTAAAACTTATACAGAAAGGCAAAGAAATAATAACAACTAAAATCATTTTGAGAAATAACAACAAAGTGGGAGGAATCACTCTACTTGATTTCAGGATTTATGATATAGCCACAATAATCAAGACTGTGTGGAAGGATAAACACATAGGGCAACTGAACAAAACACAGAACTCAAAAACAGACCCACACAAATATGCCCAGCTGATTTTGTGTGTGTGTGTGTGTGTGAGGAAGATTGGCCCTGAGCTAACATCTGTGCCCATCTTCCTCTATTTCATGTGGGATGCCACCACAGCATGGCTTGACAAGCGGTGCTAGGTCTGTGCCCGGGATCCAATGCAAACCTGTGCACCCCGGGTCGCCGAAGTGGAGTGTGTGAACTTAACCACTACGCCACCAGGCAGGCCCCACCCAACTGACTTTTGACAAAGGCACAAAAGCAATTCAATGGAGGAGGCATAGTGTTTTCAACAAATGGTGCTTGAGCAACTGGACATCCATAAGCAAAAAAAACAAACCTTGATATAAACTTCACACTTTATGCATATATTTAAATGTAAATAATAACATAAAACTGTTAGAAAAGATATAAGAGAAATCTTTGGGATCTGGGGCCAGGCAAAGAGTTTTTGATCCAAAAGCACGATCCATAAAAGGGAAAGTTGATAAACTGAACTTCATCAAAATTAAAAACATTTGCTCTGCAAAGATCTTGTTAAGAGGATCAAAAGACAAGTTACAGACTGGGAGGATTTGTTTGAAAAACAAACAGCCAACAAAGGACTAGTATCTAAAATATATAAAGAACTCTCAACGCTCAACAGTAAAAGATAGATGATAGATAGATAGATGGATGGATGGACAGATGGATGGATGGGTACATAGATGGATGGTGGATAGATGGATGGATAGATAGATAGATGGATGGATAGATGGATGGATATATACATAGATTGTGAATAGATGGATGGATACATAGATAGATAGATAGATAGATAGATAGATAGATAGATCCAGTTAGAAAATGGGCAAAAGACGTCAACAGACATTTCCCCAAAGAAGACACAGAGATGGCAAACAATAACATGAAAAGATGTTCCACATCACAGCCATCAGGGAAATGCAAATTAAAACTACCATGATACATTACCACACACCTATCAAAACTGTTTCAATAAAAAAGTGACATCACCACATGCTGCCAAGGATGCAGAGAAACAGGATCCCTCAAACTTTGCTGTCAGGAATGAAAAATGGTATAGTCACTCTGGAAAACAGTTGCGCAATTTCTTAATAAACTAAGCATACAACTACCATGCAAGCAAGCAAGTGCACTCCTAGACATTCACGCCAGAGCAATTAAGATGTATGTTCACACAAAAACCTGCACATGAGGGTTCATAGCAACTTTATTTGTACTGGCCCCAAAGTGGAAAGGACCAAGATGTCCTTCAACAGGTGAGTGGTTAAGCAAATAGCTGTCCCTCCCCACCGTGGAACACTACTTGGCAGTAAAGGAATGAGCTGTTGATTCAGCAACAACCTGGATGGATCTCCAGAGGATTACGAAAAATGCCAATCCCCAAAGTCTACACTGCCTGATTTCACTTACAGTCCATTCCTGAAATGACACATTTGTAGAAATGGAGAACAGATTAGTGGTTGCCAGGTTTAAGATCGGCGGTGGGGAGGAGGGAGTGTGTGTGGCTGTGCAAGGGCGGCATGAGGGATCCCTGTGGGGATGGATGGTTCCGCATCTTGGCTGTACGGATGTCCACATCCTGCTGTGACGTCGTGTACTAGTTCTGCACGATGTTACCACTGGGAAAACGGGGTGAAGGATACACAGGATCTCTCTGTATTGTTTCTTACACCTACATGTGACTCTACACTCAAAATAAAAAGGTGAATTAAAAAACACAGATTCTGGGGCCGGCCCAGTGGCACAGCGGTTAAGTTCCCACGTTCCACTTCGGCAGCCTGAGGTTCGCCAGTTCGGATCCCGGGTGCAGACACGGCACCACTTGGCACGCCATGTTGAGCTAGGCGTCCCACATATAAAGTAGAGGAAGATGGGCAGGGATGTTAGCTCAGGGCCAGTCTTCCTCAGTGAAAAGAGGAGGATTGGCAGCAGTTAGCTCAGGGCTAATCTTCTTCAAAAAAAAAAAGAAAAACACAGATTCTGGATGTGGAGAAAACCCTCATACCTTGCTGGTGGGAATGTGAAGTGGTGGAGCCACTTTCTAAGCAGTCTGACAGTTCCTCAAAATGCTAACATGGAGTTACCATACAACCCAGCGACTCCACACCTGGATGTCCACCCAAGAGAAATGAAAACATTGGTCCACACAACACTTGCACGTGAATGTTCACAGCAGCATTATTCATAACAGCCAAAAAGTGGAAATAACCCAGATGCCCATCACCTGATGAATGGATAAACAGAATGTGGCCCATCCATACAGTCGAACACTCTTCAGCCGTAACAAGGAATGAAGCGCTCACATGGGCTACAATGTAGACACACCTTGAGAACATCGTGCAAAGTAGAAGAAGCCAGATTCAAAAGGCCGGATATTATATGATTCCATTTATATGAAGCATCCAGAACAGGCAAATCCATAGAGAGAGAACATGGACTAGTGAGTGCCTAGGTGTGGGAGGAGAGCATAGGGAGTGACTGCTAACGGGTACAAGTCTCTTTAGGGGTGATGAAAATATTCTCAAATTAGATTATTGCGATGGTTACGAGCTCTAAATATGAGAAAACCATTTAGTTGTTCTGAACTTTAAATTGAGTTTTATGGTATGTAAACTACAGATCAATAAAGCTTTTTGTAGTTAAAAAATAAGTGACAACTGTAGTGGTTTCAAAGAGTGCTGGGAATAGGCCAGACCTCTTAAAACTCAATCCTATATCACTTAAATGGAAGTTTACTTTCTCTTGATAAATTTTCTTACACAATGGGAAATCAAAATTGCCCCATCTACCCTGTTACGATGACAAACTGAGTATGTGCTTTATAAACAGCTGCAGATCACTTTGGAACTAGGACTTCATAAAGGCGTTTGAGGAACAGCAGCCCTTGGAGCAGCAGCCTCTGCACCGGCGGGAGGAAGCTGATCTCAGGGTTGGATCTTGCAAGCCCAGGTTTCCTGGCTGGGCTGTGGGGAGCAGCAGGGGAGGAATGGGAGCTAAGGCCTGACCTTCTGAGGCCTGCCACCCCCTTCCCTATGCTCTCCAGCTGCGACAGGCTCAGACCTCAGGGGTAGACAACAGTGGGGAGCTGTGAAACCCTGAGGCCCCCAGGTGATCTTTACCACCCAGTGGAGTGGCCCTTCGGCCCCAGCCGGACCCTCTCCAAGCTGAAGGAAGTCAGGGTTGCAACTTACCAACCTGGTCGCCCTACCTCAGAAACAACTTCTGTGACCTCTCATCCACTGCCTGAATGTCACCCACTGCTCCTCGCCTGCCAGCCTCTCCCTGGCAAACTCCTTCAAAGCCCTGGCCAGGTATTTCCTGATGCCCCCTCCTTCCCCACACGGCACGCCCACGGACCCCCCACTCCTCCACACCCCAGCGCCCTCCTTCCCCACACGGCACGCCCACGGACCCCCCACTCCTCCACACCCCAGCGCCCTCCTTCTCCACACGGCCGCACATCCCATGGACCCCCCACTCCTCCACATCCCAGCACCCCTATCCTCCACACGGCATGCCCCACGAGGGCCACCTGCTGTTCTCTGTCTCCCATCCACAGTCACACCGCATCTGGCATCTAGAGTGAAGACTAGGACCTCTGTCCCAGAGTCTCCAGACCTGGCATGGGCCAGGCACTCAAATGTGCTGGGTCACGGATGACCATCCCCCACAGGAATTCCCTAACTGCTTCAGCTCTAGAACTTATTTGTGAATCTGGAAGTTCAACTCACAGCATCTGCCTTAGCTCGAACTTCCTATTCTCTGTACTGAAATGCTCGAATGCACTCTCTGGGGTGTGCTGGCTCTGTGGCCCGCATGGAAACAGGGAAGGGGCCCTGGAGAGAGGCATTTTGTGTGCATTTCTGAAATGCTAAGAGCAGCTTTGGGAGTGAAATGGAACATGTGTGACAGTCAGTCAGAAACTGAAAGACATCACCTGGCAGGCCCAGAAATGCCTACTCAAATAGAAGAAGAGGCGAGCATGCCCTGCAGAGGACGCCAACTTGGAGCAAAAAGCTCAGCAGCACCTATTTGTTCTCCACAAACATGGCAACTTAAGACACAGCCAGGCCTTACCCCTCAGGCCTGTGGCCCGCAGCCCAGCGTGGCATCACTGGCTCTCTGCTCAGTCCCACAAGTCAAGACTCAGGTGTCGGCCGGACAGCACTCTCCTGGGGGTTCCGAGGGAGAATCTGCTCCCGGCTCACACAGGCTTTAGCAGACTCCGGCCGTGTTTGATTTGGGGAGCGAAGTCCCATGTCCTTGCTGGCTGTCAACAAGGGCCACTCTCAGCACGCGGAAGCCGCCTGCATTCCTGGGTACATGGCCCCTTCATCTTTAGGCCCCTCAACGCACTCGCCCTTCAAAGGACTCGGGTATTAGGTCAGACCCACCGGATAATCTCCCTTTTGCCATAAATGTATCATAATCATGCCAGTAACCCCAGAGCCGTGCGTGACTGGTGGATGTGAGGCCGAGAGATGGTCAGCAACCCGTTCACGAGGCCGAGAACCTAATCCTGGCACCCGCTCCGGCCTCCTGCCTCCCCAGCTCAGAGCAAGAAGGGAGACCCAGCAGGAGGGTCCTCTTTCCCCAGCCGTGGGCTGCTTCTCCACCTCCAACTACACAAGAATTTCATTCCACAGTCACCCAGGAAAGAGGCCGTGTCTGGACCCAGAGGCCAGGGGCCACCCAGCCCTGTGCACACGCGAGGCCTCGCAACCATGACCCAGCCAGGACCCACAGCCAGCTTCTCCTTCCTTTCAAATCATTCACTTGACTTCTACTTGAATTAGAGGATTCCATGTTGCTTGGTGGGTGCCATGGACTGAACTGTGTCTCCCCAAAATTTGCATGTCGAAGCCCTCACTCCAGTGTGACTGTATTTAGAAATGGGGCTTTTAGGAGGTATTAAGGTTTAATGAGCTCAAAGAGTGGGGTCCTGATCAGATAGAACTGATGTCCTTATAAGAAGAGGAAGAGAGAGATCTCTCTCTCCACGTGCACACATTGAGGAGAGGCCATGTGAGGAGTTTTAAGAACCCAGTGGGATGTGCCTGCCATATGTGTCGATAGAGATAAAGCACCCAGCTGGAAGGGGGCGATATCTCCCTATACCCCGCATTCAAGGCAAGAAGGAATGCTGAGCAGGGCCTGCTGTCCAGAGCTGGCTCTGCATGGGAAGAGCGATGGAGGTCATCTGGTGCTCGCAAGCCTCTGGCCCACAGCCCGAGTCAGGAGGTCTGGTGCCGGCCTGGGCCAAGGGTGCTGTAGGGCCCGGGGCTGAGCACTGCAGCCTCAGCTCTGGTTCCACGGTGTCCTGGCAATTGTGGGGGTGATGACACCACCGGTTAGTGTCCCCCTCACCAGCAGCACACCTCGCCCCTTGCCTCCTAGGGCCCTAGGCATTACACATCAACACTGCCAAGGGGACCAGACAAATGGGTAGCTGGGTCCCTCCCAACCCACTCAGGCACCAAGAGGCAAAATGCCTTGGGGCTGATTCTGCTCATGCACACAGGACTGGGGGAAAGGGGCCGCTCCCCATGGGTCCGTGTGACCTGC
Source organism: Equus przewalskii (assembly GCF_037783145.1). Taxonomy (NCBI): domain Eukaryota; kingdom Metazoa; phylum Chordata; class Mammalia; order Perissodactyla; family Equidae; genus Equus; species Equus przewalskii. Next base: position 16,058,166 of record NC_091834.1, on the reverse strand, counting down.
GTTTCTGAGATTCTGGAATCCTAGCTCCGTCCTTCATAATCACGGAGCAAGGTTATCCTGTGCTCACAGGAGTTTCTGTCCTATAGAGATTGAATTAAAATGATGTTTGCCTCGTAAGTTTGTATGATTCATCTGTAGAACCATCTGGGCTCGTGATTACTTTTTGGTAAGCTTTTCATTACTGAGTCAATATTTTAATGGTCATGGGCTGTTTCGGCCTCTTTTTTTTCCAAATCAGTTTCAGTAACTAACACCTTTCTGGGAATTTGTCCATTTTGTCTAAGTTTTCAAATATTCTGGCATATGGTCATTCTTAGTATTTCCCTCTTATCTGTTTTGAACCCAGCTGTATCTGGAGCCTGAGTTTTCCCACCCCTAATACTCTTATTTCTTCTCCATCAGTCTCTCTAAGGCTTTTCTACTTCAAAGAACCAACTTTTGACATTTTTGTTCTGGAACTGAAAGAGCCCTGTTCAAAGGCCCCTCAGAGCCCTGTGGAATATTTCAACTCAGGAATCCGGAAACCCAAAACCCCTGTGCCAGCCTTTTTATGGCTGAGGATATCTGGGACTGTAGACGGAGAAAGTGGGTCACGGCTGGTTCCGGGGGGATTCTGGGCTCCGGCCTCCGCTGTCCCCGCTCTGCCACAGCTACTTTGTCACTCGCTTCATTATCCTTCCCAAGCCATTTAAATTCTCCGGACCAGCCCCAGTTCTCAGGTTTATAAAATGGAATAAAGCTCTTATACGCTTGACCGTGAAGCAGAGGGCTGAAATGAAATTTAAAGGTCCAAGAACTCAGAAAGGGAGAACACCTTCAGACCTGTACCTTCTTCTGTTCTGCCAAGACCCTGCAGCCCAGGACAGTTGGGCGGCCCCGGCACAGGGTAGGGGCCGCTGCTTGTTCTGATGTGGCGGGAGGAGGGGTCACATCAGCGTATCCAAGTCCCTCTCAAAGGAGTCAGCCTCAGGGACTATAGCAGAGAACCTTCTAGAAGTACAGTGTCTAATGAAGCAGACAGGACTCTGCCCATCCTCTCCCAGGCCTTTGGGTTCTGTGGGCTTCCCGGAGGAGGACGGGAGAGTTATTCTAACAGTTCCACATGTGAAAACGTTGGAGGAGGCCTTGGTCTTGGAGACTGGTCAGGGGAGACCATATTTTGCAGGCAAAGTGGTTGTACCTTCTTTTAAAATTACCTCTGGGCAACTGTAGGGGTATTAGTTCTAAAGAATGTAGGAAGGGAGGGGTCGCCCCTGATTACTGGGCAATTATCACCTTCTTCATGGGTTTCCAGAAAATCAGCAATTACAGACACAGAACGCCCAGAGATGTGTCCTGGCTGTGGCGGGGGAGTGTTAAAAGCTCACGGCGGCAGCATCCTTACCTAAGACAGTAAGAAACTCTCCCCGGAGTCAGAGGTCAAGTGCACCTTACTACCTGCATCAAAAAGTAACCGATGGACCTGGGGCCAGAACAGTTTTGGGCTGGGGTGTGCGAGCAGTGGAGAAGAGCTGAGAGCCCCCACCCACCTTACTGCCCAGGAATCCAGGAACCGGGCGCAGGAGTGACGTTCCTCAACAGCTTCCATCTGCCTATTCCTGTCCAGGAACAAACCGGGAGGGCAGCTGGGAGGGATGAGGGTTCTAACATTGGGTGTTTGCATTTCAGAGCAGGGTCTCTGGCTCTCCATCCTGCAAACCCTGGCCGGCCAGTGGTGGCCACACAAGTGCAGCCTGTCCTGCAGACACAACCCAGGGAGACATTTCCTGGGCCTCTCAAGTGGCACACTTGCTTCGAGCACTGAAGCACAGTTGCCTACCGTCTCACGAAGCCCCCCAACCTCAGCACCTATGGATAGATATGCATCCCAGAGAGAGGAAAGAACAACCCACAAACTTCTAGTGCATCTGCCCTGCTCACCTCCAAGTCCTTACCTCTGCATTAACCCCCTAAACGTGCATCTCACCAGGTCTCTTTCCTGCTCGCACATGTTGAAGCCCCCACCACAGGGTCATGTACACACACCTTCCACAGTGTGTGAAGCCCCGCCTCCCTCTCATCCTCTCCCCTCTCCTTCCAGCTGAGGCCACAACAAATTCAACGACTCCCCTCAAACACCAACCATGTTCCAGCTCAGCATCCTGCTCATCCTCCTCCGCCGACTCGACCTCCCTCAAGGACCCCATTCCCAACCGCTCCACTCCCAGCCCACATCTCCCTGCTGCTGCAGAAGCTGATGGGGCACAACTGCCACCACACAGGGATCATTCCAGAGCTGGACCCCCCACCTCTCCCAGAGCCAGAGTTCATCTCCCCTGTATCCTCTCTCAGAACCAGAGAGTATCTATGAGAATCACCTCCACAAAACTAGGGTGCATCCCACACAGCATCCACTCCAAAAACTAGGGAGCATCCCCTAGCATCTCGTCCACAAAACTGGGGAGCATCCCTGCAGCATCCCCTCCACAAAACTGGAGAGCATCCCTGCAGCATCCCCTCCACAAAACTGGGACACATCCCCCAGCATCTCCTCCACCAAACTCGGGAGCATCCCCCCCAGCATCCCCTTCCAGAACTGGGGTGGCTCTGCCCATATCCCCTCACATCACACAGGGGGACAAGTTACTGTTTCAGGGCTGGAGATGGCTCTAGAAGCAGCTATTGAATTGAATTCCTTTGTTAACTGAGTTGAAACACAAAAATGCAGGCAGGTCATGACAAGCCTGTATTGGTCAGAGCATCCCTCACCTGTAACTTGGGGAGGTGTGGTTTTCACGCTGACGCAGAGGTGCTGGTTAGAGCTGCCTTGGCCACCTCAAGGCTCCCCTGGGCTCGCCAGGCAGTCCCTGGGTGACGGGGACATACCGAGTGCCCACATTGAGAGCCCCCGAGAGGAGGCTGAGCCTCATGTGAGCCCAAGCACTCCCCTCTGTAACCCCAAAGAGACAGGGTTTCCTGAGCTAAAATCAGCCAGCAGAGGCAGGGAGGACCTGTGTGCTGGTTACCAGGCCACCCAGAGAGACAGGTGGTGTGTGGTGCAACCCCATAGGCTGCAATAGATAAGTTCACCCACCAGGTGAACTCATGGAAATGACTGGGCCTTACTCACATGTATATTCCCAAACACGCACTCAGCTTTGAAGCAACAGATGAAACCACATAGGAAAATGAAAGATGCATTTGAAAACAAGAATAATTAAATTTTTACACAAAGAAAAGCAAGCCAGAGGAATAGACTCAGGGAGACACAGGGGTCCCTCTGATGAAGCGTCAGCCTCTCCACAGCGAGCAAATTGTTCAGAACCACAGGGATCACAGCACACACCACAGAGAAACACAAGAGGAAAACATGCAGGAAAAACTGGCCATCTGCATCAGCATAGGGAAAGGGGCGTCTGAATAAACAGGAGGTACCAAGTCCTAGCAGAGAAAGACAGAGACAGAGAGAGGCAGGGAGGGAGGGGCAGGCCCATCAGATGCAAGCCTGGGAATATGCACTCGACTGAGATGGCTGGGCCCACCGCGGCTTTCCCACCCAAGGGACGGGGCAGGCCTGAGAATCTGCATTTCTAACAGGCTCCCCTGCTGCCAATGCTGTCAGCCCCAGACCCCACTCAGAGAACTGCTGTTACCCAGAGCCGAGTGTAATCAGGTATTACTTATAAAGATATAATAGAGCACTACATTTTTTGGAAAATACTCAGGACCCAGAGAGAGAAATGATGTCATATTTGCACTGCTGAAAAATGTAACTAAGGAAATACTTCAAGTCTATATGAATCAAGATGCTCATGAGGACAAAACATTTTTTAAAACAGTGTCTAAATGTCGGATACTGAAAACATTTGAGTCAGGCACAAAGGGTAAGAAGCAGCAGCTGTCCAGTTACGTTTAGGACATGGATGGATACACCTGTGGGAAACGCTAAGGCAAAAACGCGGAAATAAAATTGTATATACACCAAAACAACAATGACGTGGGAAAAGAATATGCATCAAGGTGAAACCTGGAAAATACAGAGCGTGTAGCTGGATTGACAGGATTGGATGACATTTACCATTTTGCTGATTTCCTGTAAAGAACATCACTTCTGTGGTTAAAACTCAGATGTGTCTCTGAGCCTCTGTGAGTCTGGGCTTCCTCCTCTGTAGGACTGAGAAAACACACTGTTGCTTGTGGCGCTGATATAAAACCATGTGACATGACACGCATAAAGTCACAAGTGCTGGATGTGCAGCTGCTCCGTGAGAGCAGGACTGTGTGTGTGGTCACTACATCCCCCGGGCCGGACCATGGGCGCAGGGAGAGAGAACGCGCACTTGCAGAATCTTTGCATGCAAGCACATAAGAGCGGCCCACGGCCATCACCAGCATCGTCACCATCACTACTGGCATTGACAGACGGGACCGACCTTGAGTTACAAGGGGAGTTACACCAAGGGGACACAAGCTACACTCGAGGGGACAGCAAGCATTAGAAAATATTTTGAGGCTGGAAGCTAAGCAGTCTATAGGAAAGGCAGCAAGAAAACAATGAAAATAGACAAAAACAGAAGGTGGGAAAGGAAGATACTTGAAAGGAGATGGAAAGCAGAGAGAAAATAGAAAGAAAAGGAAAGGAAGATTCAGAAACACACAAGAATGGCCTAAAAAGTTGCTTTTTCCCGTCCTTCAGGGTGTACAGAAGGGGAGAAGGCTCCAAAGAGTCACTTCTGGGATGATGTGGAAGCATCACACTGAGCTCAAGCACCTCTCAGAGAGCACCAAAGAGACCCTCCAAAAGTGCTGACGCCCATTCTAGAAAACATGCTCAGGGCACAGCCCCAGAAGATGCACTATTTATACGCGCACATGTGTGCGCACACACACACACTTGTACACATCCTCACACATTTATACACACACATGCACCTATACACACATATCCCCACATATCTACAAGCATACACACATGCACACACATTTACAGAAACATACGCATACACAGTCCACATGAATGCAAATCCACACGTGTATCCACACATGCACATGTGCATGTTTACACCTTTGCATACATGCCCCACATAGCCACAACATGCACGGGTGCAGACTCATACAAATGCACACAGATCCACACATGCATGTGCACACACAACACACACCTGCACACACACAAATCACATATGTACACATATACACACAGACACACATCTCCCACACACATGCCCCCTACAGACAAATCCACCTACAGATCCCCACACACCATATAAACATACACATGGCATCTACTTCTAAGCAAGATCCTACCTTTACTGTAAACGCTAGGTATGACCACAATATCTATAAATGAAGGTACGTGTATGCATTTTCTAAATGTACAGTCAGTACTTAACCTTGTCTTTACATTAAAGGTAGGATCTTGTTTAGAAACTGATCCCACCTGTTCCACCCCTAGGGAAACCAGCCTCAGCCACCAGCACCGTGGGGAAGCAGAGTCTGGGTTCTCCAGTGAAAAGCCTCGCCCGGCGCTCTCAGAGCAGCCTCATGGGCCCCAGGACAGCAGCAACTACGCAGAAGGACGAGCCCAGGGACGTGGCTGACGGTGGCTCGGGGCGGTGGGAACCTGGTCTGGCTCCCTCCAAGTCTGCACCCTTTAGATTGAGGGGGACAGTCCCGCTGTCCCAGCAGATCATGGCAGGAGCCAGGCAGGGTGCTCTGAGGGCTCACGGTCAAGCTGCCAGTATGGGGCTACCATGACAACCATGGTCATGGGGACACCCCACACAGTGTCCAAGATGCCCCCACACTTGAGGTCAGTAGAAGCCTCAGCCACTCCGTGGGTCCCTCAGGCTGCAGGTCAGCATGGCAAGGCCAGCCAGGACGTGCCTTGACCACCGACTTCAGGCAAGCTTATTCTGGCTACACCCAGAAGCCAACTTGCCCCAGTGCCCACTCCCAGTGAACCAAATGTCACTGTCAGCTGCTTTTGAGCAGCCCAGCCTCTTCCAGTGGCAGGAAACCCGCAGCACCGGCTCTCCAGCTCACTTCTGCCTCCACCCAAGTCCCACCAAGCCTCTGGCATCTCCTCTGCAGCCCCATACCTTGTGTCACGAACAGGTAAACCGAGGCTCAGGGACAACAGAAGGTGGCAGTTCCTTCACCTCCATGTCCAGGGCACCTCCCCCCACAGCTGCCCAGTCTCCTCCAGCTTGCTGAGGGCCTGGAAGCACATGCTGCCCAAAGAGAGGAAGGGCCAGCCCATAGAGGCAGAGGGGCCAACAGGGCCTGAGGCCCCCAACCACCTCCCAGAAGGCCAGGCTGGGCCCCTTGGTGCTCTCTGCTCCCTGCTCCCCACTCTGGCTCCCCACTCCGGCTCCCCACGTCCCTGTGAAGGAGACTCCACCACACTGACCTGCTTCTCATTCTCGTCCTCCAGTCGCAGCCGGTCCTCGATGCAGTTTCGGGCCTGCAGGAAGGACTTCCTCTGGGAGCGCTCGGCCAGGATCCTCACAAAGACGCCGAACATGTTCACGCTGAGGAAGAGGAGGGCATTCGCCCCGAGCTGAAAGGCAGAGAACAATGCAGAGCGCCGTGCACCGGGGGCCTGAGCTCAGCAGAAGCTCCTAAACATCCTCCCACAACCAGCCCATGAAATAACCACGCTGTCCAGGGAGGCTGCACACACTGCCAACCCACAGCACAAAGTCAGCTTCACGCAGCCAGGAGCCAGGGCAGTGGGTGCACCCCTCAACATCCCTCATCCTGTGCGGGGCCTGTCCATGCTATGAGTTTGTCATATAACGGAACAGCATGCAAGAATGCAAGGTGTGTTCCCCAAAATTCAGGTGGAAGCCCGAATGCCCAATACCTCAGAGTGTGACTGTATTTGGAAAGAAGGTCTTTCAAGAGGTAAATAAGGTAAAATGAGGTCACTAGGGTGGCCCTAATCCAATGTGACTGGTGTCCTTAAAGAAGAAGAGATGAGGACACAGGCACACAGAGGGAGGACCAAGTGAGGACACAGGGAGAAGCCGGCTGTCTATACGCCACGGAGAGAGGACTCCAGAGGAACCAGCCCCACCCACACCTTGGTCTCAGATTTCCAGCCTCCAGAACTGAGGAAATAAATGTCTGTTGTTTCAGCAGCCCAGTCTGTGGTATTTGTTACAGCAGCCCTAGCACACTGTTACACCTAGAAAACAGGAACGTGAAGAGAGAATGGTTGTTCCCACAAAAACTACGTGGAATGCTCTGGAAGAAAGCAGCGAAGGAGAGTTGATTAAAAACAAAAAGAAAAAAGGATGGTATTTGGGTATCTAAGGAACACCCATCACATATGTATGAAGAGGGAGAAAACCCTGCATCCAGAGGCCTGTGCTCTGCCAGAGTCCCTGGGTTCTCACTCCACTTCCACAGATGAGAAACGAGGAATGGGCCCAGGTGAGAAGGAGCCCTCCCGGGTGCCAGCTGAGGCCCAGACTGAGATGCTCAGATCTGCTCAATCGTGAAAGGATGCCACATGCGGGAGTCAAGGTGGCATGGCCGAGGAAGGGAGTGTTTTACGACTTCCTGCTTTCATTGGCCTTAATGCCACATCCCCCAGGACTGAACTTGAGGGACTTCACAGAGATCCACGAAAACCAAAGGACTCACTTGCCCCAGGTCACACCTCGCATCATGGCAGATCCAGGCAACGATCAGATCCCACTTCCCCCACTCAGCCTCCTCAGCCAGTCTGTCACCACCTCTTGTGGCCACAGAGCCCAGGGCCTGGCAGGGACGTCTCTCACAGGCCGGCAGGACCATGGCACATCTCCCAGGGGCCCCAGGTGGTTAATGGAGAGGGAAGACGCCCACCCACCTCCCTGGGGCTGTGGCGTTGATAAGCATTGGCCAAAACAGCTGCCCCTCAGCCCCTGCGAAAGGGAAGATTTCTGTGTCTCATTAAACTCGGGCATTTCCTGCAGGTTATGAGTGTCACTGCTCCTAATGGATGAACCAGAAATACTCCCCATGTGGACTGCATGCCGCACACAATGACAGACGACAACACAGACAGTGACTGGCAGGACAGAAGTTTATGGTAGATGATGGGTGAGCTGGGCTGAACAGGACAAGCAACAGAACAAGGAGGGGGAGGCCAAGAGGTCTCTTAGACAGAGACCTACAAGACCTGGGCATGGACTGGAGGCCAGGGGCCAAGAGTCGGGGGTCGGGGGCAGGCAGCAGGGCAGAGACTGGGCCCAGGGTGGGGGCCACGAGGAGGACAGATTGGGTCACACAGGGGAGGCTTGGGGCTGCACGAGCCTAACACCAGGTGTGTGTGACAGCCTCCAACACAAGGCCCTCAGGAGAATGGACAGACAGGGCTGCAGTCGGGAATGCCGTCCATCTAGAGATATTAGAGCTGCTCACAGGAGGTGAGAGGGAGCCAAGCTGAGGGACACAAATCTATAGGGCCCCTGACACCACCATCACCTCCCTAACACAGAGGAGGGAACTCAAGAGCAAGCTCAAGAGAGTGAGTTTAGTCACACACACCTGACAGAAGGGGGTGTACACCATTGACATCTCACATAGACATGGGTGGAAAACATCTCTCCCAAATGCCACCTCTGAGAGGCAGGGAGAGGGACAGCTATCCTCTGTGGCAAGACCTGAGCGAGTGGCCCCAAGTCCTACAAAAACAGTGCCCGCTATGCCCTTGATCATCTCCATGTGACCCTGATCATCTCCATGTGACCTGTCATCTCCATGTGACCTACCATCTCCATGGAACCTGTCATTTCCATGTGACCCTGATCATCTCCATGTGACCCTGATCATCTCCATGTGACTTGTCACCTCCATGTGACCCTGATCATCTCCATGTGACCTGTCATCTCCATGTGACCCTGATCATCTCCATGTGACCTGTCATCTCCATGTGACCTGTCATCTCCATGTGACCCTGATTGCCATGTGACCTGTTATCTACATGTGACCCTGATCATCTCCATGTGACCTGTCTCTCCACGTGACCTGTCATCTCCATGTGATCCTGATCATCTCCATGTGACCTGTCATCTCCATGTGACCCTGATCATCTCCATGTGACCTGCCATCTCCACGGAACCTGTCATCTCCATGTGATCCTGATCATCTCCATGTGACCTGTCATCTCCATGTGACCCTGATCATCTCCACGTGACCTGTCATCTCCATGTGACCCTGATCATTGCCATGTGACTTGTCATCTCCATGTGACCTGTCATCTCCATGTGATCCTGATCATCTCCATGTGACTTGTCACCTCCATGTGACCCTGATCATCTCCATGTGACCTGTGGTCTCCATGTGACCTATCATCTCCATGTGACCTACCATCTCCATGGAACCTGTCATCTCCATGTGACCCTGATCATCTCCATGTGACCTACCATCTCATGTAAGCTGTCTCTCCATGTGGCCAGTCATCTCCATGTGACCCTAATCATCTCCATGTGACCTGTCTCCATGTGACCTATCTCTATGTGACCTGTCATCTCCATGTGACCCTGATCATCTCCATGTGACCTGCCATCTCCATGGAACCTGTCATCTCCATGTGACCTGTCATCTCCATGTGATCTACCATCTCCATGTGACTTGATCATCTCCATGTGACCTGAACATCTTCAATGTAACTTTGAACATCTCCAGTCCCTCTAAATCCGGGTGCTCTCTCCTAGCTGGAGTATTCCGTGATTCAACCAGGTGCAGGGTTGAAAGTGAATGCTTCTGTGGTGCCTGTACCAGCCTCACACCAGGCATGGACGGCCAGCACCGGCTGTGCCTAGAAGCCCTGTGCTGGGCCCCGCTGGTCAGGGCAGTGTTTTCTGTCCTCACAGACCATCTGCTGCATTCTGAGATCAGCTCGTGCCAATCTGTTTATGAAGGCACTTGGCTGGTGGCAGTGGGAAGACCAGCATACATGAAACAATAAATTGCAGTTTCGAAGTCAATATTTAAAATCTACCGAATGTGTTTAAAATGCCCACAGGCACAGTAGTGGGCACATTTCTAAAAATTCAAATAATAGTGAATCATTGCACAAAGTTTGCTTCTCTTGCCAGTAGTCACATAATCATTGGTTTCTACATGCCCCCTCCTGGCCTCAGTTTAAGGTTTTGAGCACTTCGAACCTGTAACACACAGGACATCCCCCTGGGATGCAGCAATGATGCCCTCCCTGGCCACCACCCCACAGCCTCTGTGAAGCCCTACAGTGGAGCTCTTAGCTGTCACTCTCCTCAGGGGGACACAGTTGGGTGGAGGAAAAAGGGCTTGACTGAACAGCCAGGGCACCCTGGGCCAGCTCAGCACAGGGGACCACGATGCCACAGATCAGGCTCATGGGTCCCACAGACATGGATTTTCCAGAAAGTAAGCCCTTGGCCAGCCCAGGGCAGAGATGAGGGAAGATGGGTGTCCCTATGAGATCTGGGCAGGTTAGAGGGGCTGAGGGGCGGTGGGGGGAGGGGGCAGAAGGGCCAGTGGAGGCTGCACAGTTTGGTCAAGGGAGAAATCGAGAGCAGAGTGGAGGCGGGCTGGGTTACCCAGGAGCCCCACCTTCTCACCCCTTGCACACCCCTCTTCATCACACCTTCCCTTTACTCCAGCCATGAGGATTCCCCAGAGAAAGTGAGGCCTGACTGACTGGTGCCTGAGCACCTGGCTGCCCGTCAACACCGTTTGAGCTGCTCACATGGAGAAGGAGCCCCATGGGCTGCCCCACAGTTGGAGTCTGGCAGGCACGGCGAAGCGGATCAGGATCTTCAGAGGGGTCTCCTGCCCGGGGTTCTAGATTCACACACCTGGGGGGCTTCCATGTGCCCCGTGGACCTTCCCCCAGGAAGGCAGAAGAGGAGACCGTCCACATGATGGCAAAGCCACCTGCACACCTGCCCCCTCCCTCCTTCACACACACCCCATGAGCAGGGGCCACAGTGATGAGGACACAGCAGTGACAAGAGACTCGGACCCCACCCCACAGGGCACAGAGAGGTTTCATGACTGGGTCCCTATTCGGTGATCAGCAAGAGGGTGAGAGCTCAAGAGACGTGTGCCCAGAGGTGACCTGCCCACAGGTGTGGCCTGGAGGGGGTGCTGGTTCTTGCTGGCAGCAGAAGGGGCAGAAGCGGTGGTGGGCAAAACCAGCTGAGGGGTCCCGAGCTCGGGGAGGGATGTGTTGGGGTGGTGGCTGAGCACTCTGCACCCCGAGAGCTGCAGGAGGCACAGCCGGGCGGAGATGCCCCTCGTGGCCCCGCCAGCCTCCCTACACCTCCGCCTGCTCTCTGGGTCTGCGGCATTGCTGAGGGGATGGGCTGCAGCTGTGGCGCCCTAAGACCAGGCCCCTCTTGCCCTCCTTGCTGTGAGGAAACCCAGCCCTCCTCCACCTCCCAGTGCCAGCTGCCTGCTCGCAGGGTCTCAGGGCCACTGGGCCTGGCCGCTCCTCGTGATCCCACAGCCACTTGGGGGCTGTCACTCACTGCTCCCTAAACCCAAATCTGATTCATCACACCAGGTCACAGCCTGGGATGCTGTCCACGGGAGTGCCAAGGCCCCTTTTCCCCCACTGGACTCCTGCGTCAGTTGTCCTCGCGCTCCTCTGGCCGGATTCTCGGGGTGAGGTCTCAGCGAGCACAGGCCCGACGCCCTGGCCTCTTTCTCTGCCCACTGCTGCCAGCAAATGCTTCCAAGCCCACAGCAGGCAGCTGCATGGGCTTTCTGGGCAGTGCCCAGTCTCACCGCCCACACCAGCATCCCCACTCTCCAGACACACAGGCACTGAGGAGGTGCCAGGGCCCCCAGCTGAAGAGGGTGGCACATGCCCAGTGGCCTGCGCTCTAGGTCTCGGGGTAGCTGCCTCACACACCTGGCCTCAGCACACCTGTCCCACACACCTGGCCTCAGCTCACAGACCCCTGAGGACCACCCTGCCCTCTGCTCCCCATAGCCCACACTGCCCTAGACACCCGGGCCCTGCCAGGACCCCAACCCTCCACCCTTTCCTGCCCTTCAATACCCTGCCCTGTGCTCTCTCTTCCTTCTCCAGCTGAAACCCCAGGGCCCAACAGGACCGTCCCCTGCCCCTCTCCCACTTTGTCCAACCCCTGGGGGAAATGCCAGCCCGGTCAAAGCCAGCTCCACGTACGCAGCCAGCCCTGGGGCAGGAAACGCCTCAGTCCTGCTGAGAGGGCTCCCAAAGGGCACAACTGGCGCCTCGAATGCTCCTCCAGCTGCGAGGGAGCCCTTGCCCATCCCTCCTCCCTCGGGGACCTCCCTCTGCCCGCCCTGCTAGTGCCCTTGCCACCCGCCATGCCGGCAGGGCTGCCCTCTGCCCCCAGCTGGGACCTGCCACTCTTGACAGGATCGTCCTCGGCAGCAAACCAACAACAGGTGATTACTTCTCACCTGAAAATAAAACCGTTCCCTCGGCTCCTCTTCTTTCCCCAGCCCTGCCCACGTTTCTCCTCTTTACAGAGAAACTCCTGACAAGGCCTCACCTCTCCTTGGCCCCACTCCAACCCACCTTCCCTTCCGCGGCTGCCCTGGGCAGTCTGTGGCCAGGTCAGGCCCACCTTCGCATCCTGAGCACAGGCTCAGGTCCCAGCGCCCAGCCCACCTGCTCAGGGCTGCCAGTCCCCTCCCCAGGCCTTCCCCAGCCTCCTCTGGTCCGTGCCCACACCTGAGCCCCGCCTCCCCAAACACCACCTGCTTCCAGTGTCTCATACACACCCAACTAGAGACCCATCCCTGTACCAAAGACCCCAAATCAATATCTTCAGCCTGGCCTCAGCCCAGCCATGCCCCTCTTGGCCCACTGGGCTTCTCCAGCTGGGTGTCTACTCACCCCTGCTTGGGACAGGCCCCAGCAGGACCCCTGATCACCCTCCAACACTCGCCCCAGGAGCCCCTCCCACCTCAGCTGACCAGGACCCCTAGAAACCTCTCAGGCCCACAGCCCATCTCCAAAATCAGCAAATCCTACTGGCAGGATTTCCTCCCAGCAGACAGGGTGCCTGATCCCCCACCACCATCGCTGCATGGCCACTGCGGCTGCTCCTACCTCACTCCTGTGCCTCCTCCTGTCCCTCAGGCTCCCCTGGACCAAGCAGCCCAGTGGTCAGATGGGTCTGTCCCCTCTGTGGCCCAGGCCTGGGGCCCCCACATCCTGGCCTCCTCGTGTGCCCCCAGCCTAGCCTGCTTTGCTTATGGCTTCTGCCCTGCAGTCCCCAGGCAGAGCCCTCTTCCCAGACAGCGCATGACCCACACCTGACCTCCAGGAGCTCTGCTCAGATGTCACCTTCTCAAAACAGCATACCCTGACCACTGCGTCTGAAAATGCAAAACCCCCCACAGGTACTTTAGGAATGCTCCCATTAGCCAGTTCTATTTCTTTCTTTCCTTTTGTTGTTTTTTGTTTGTTTGTTTTGGGGTCTTTTTGTGAGAAAGACTGTCACTGAGCTAACATCTGTGCCAATCTTCCTCTATTTTATGTGGGATGCTGCCACAGCATGGCTTGACGAGTGGTGCTAGGTCTGTGCCTGGGATCCAAACCCAGGAACCCAGGGCCCCCAAAGTGGAGCAAGTGAACTTAACCACTAGGCCACTTGGGCCAGCCCTTCCTGTTGTTTTGAACAGCAGTTACTGCCCCAACACTCCCCCACCTGTCTCTCTGGGTTGTCTCGGGCAAGACCTGATGAGATGCTGTTTCCCAGCTCTGAGACCCATCCTCAGATTTCCTCAGAAAGAGTGACCCCAGCTTTCCCATGATCGACAGAAGCACATAAGGGACAAGGCATAAACCTGTCCTGATGTCTGAAGTAACATCGTCCCTCAAGCAGGCTGAGGCTTGTGGGAGCCGTGCATGGTGTGGAACACGGTGCACACCTGTACACTCGCAGACCAGGTCATGCAGCCCCAGAACAGCACTGGGGTGCAGGGCAGAAGCCAAGCAGGAGCCAGGCCAGTCCCCTACACCCCCCGTCCCGAGCCCCGGCTCCTAACATCTGCTGCAGACGAGACCATTTCACAGATGGAAATGGAGGCCGAGAAGGGTGATTTGTCCAAGGTCATGCACGAATTACTGCAGAGTGGGAACAGCATGGAGCCCTCCGTCCTTCTGTGTGGGCACCACGCTGACACTTCTTGGAACTATCCAGGACCCTCTGAAGCGGTAATGGCTGTGGGACACGTGGAAAGGCCAGCAGTCTCTGGTCAGGGAATTGGCCTCACCACGACTGACCCAACCTCACAAAGCCATCACACCAAAAAGCATGCCTGCCACAGAAAAGCGGCCACAGCATTTCAAACAGTATTTTCAGTCCTCGTCCAACCTGATTTCAAAAGATAGAAACTGCAGGACGGGAAACATGTGAGCTCTGCTCCGTGCGCTGACCCAGCAGGAAGTCCCGTCCCCATTCCTGTCGGCTCCATAGAGACCCAGACCTCGGACAGTCCACAGGGCAGAGGCACGCAGGCGGGGACGGCAGGCGGTGGCACCCACAGCCAGGGCAGCAGGGAAAGGTGCTCAGGTCCCCTCCTGTGTTGCCAGGAGGGGTGGCAATGTTTCAAAGCAGACCATTGCCCATGGACCTGGGCAGACAGCCAGCAGGGGAGGCACTGTGGGGAAAGGGATGGAATCACCTGGAGACAGGTGTGCACGGCTGGGCTCGCGCATCAGCCCCATCCACCGGGAAGGCAGCTGACCCCCACCCTACAGTGGGCACCTGGGGTCCCACAGCCAGTGCAGAGAGGGGAGTACCTGGCACCACACAGCAGGTGGATGCCTGGGGCCCTGGTCATCGGTCACCATGAACTGCCCAGATGTCCACCGTGGTAGGCAGGTCCCTCCCGCCCCAGCCACTCCAGGACACAGCGGCCCTGGTAAGCCTTTCATGAGCTGGGAGGAGATGAGCTCTGAGTAGGGTCTGAGGCTAGATTTAAAATGAACCACGGGTCTGGCAAGTGGAAATGAGGCCGTTTCCACGTCTGGCAGTGACCCAGCCAGGAGGTTAAGGGCAACCACCTGGAGGGCAAAGGTGGGCAGGCTAGTTATTGAAAAACACAAAACTACCTCATGTCTATGTCCCCTCCCCCAAGTGGCCCTGCTTGGGGTTGGCACCTTCCCAGGCATCTGCTCTGATGGTCAGGCATGTGCCCAGGGTGCACTGAGGCTGATCCAGCACCTGGTACAGCCTAGCCAAGGCCTGGGCCTAAGGAGTCCGCAGAGGAAGGGTCTGGGCCAGGCTCACCATCCCCAGGGCCCAAGGGGCTGGCGAGGGAGAGCCCGTGGGACAACACTCAGAAAGGTCTGATGTCCCCACAGGTCTCAAGGCATGACCTGCTGGACCTCCCTGAGCTCCCAACGCTCCAAGGGCCCCGAGGGGGCTGTGCTCCTGACACCCCTCGGCCACACCTCTGACTGCCTCAGCCCCAGTCACACTCCTTCGGGAGATCCCTCCGCAGGCCCGGGCCACCCCTGCCCAGGTGGGGACGCTGGAGATTTGTCACCCTTGGGCAGGGGAGAGCTGGGAGGACCGGCTTCCCTGCCCAGCCCGAGCCCATGTGGGGATGAACCAGGCTGCCAGGCCCCCGAGTCCCATTCTTGCCCTGGCTGGTGCCACTCATCTGTCACAGCCAGCAGGCCCTGACCTGGGCCAGCCATGCCAACTGGACCTGCCTCACCACAGCAGGGACAGCCAGCCCCCCACACCCATGTTGGGGGCTCCCTGCACCCTGTGCCATGAGCCCAGCACCTGCCAACTTCCCACACACGTGCACACTGCATGTGGACAGACCTGACACCAGAGCCTCCCCCCGGCTAGCACAGCACCCCAGCACCCTGGGAGGGCCCCGTCCCACCACTGCCTGTGGTGGCCCTCGGAGTCAGTGCCCCCCAGGTCAGTGCTACCCTATGACTCGGCTCTCTCTCGCCCCAGGTCCTCCAGCTGACGCTGTCAACCCGCCCTCAGAGGATCACAGAACCCACCAGAACACCCAAGCCTGAGGACAGGACAGGAAAGGACGCCAGCCGCCTTGAAAAGAGTGCTCAGCCAGAGCATTTGCGTGTGCACACCTTCTCTGACGGGCACCCACGCTCCATGGAGGAGAGCAGTGGTGGACCACATTTGGTGAACAATGCTGTGGCATTCCCCACTCCCACAACACACCTCCAGAGGGAAAGAGCCCAGAGAAAAGGATGTGCCTGAGGTCGGCCCCCCAAAGGGGGCATGTGGGGGCTGGGCTCGGGGCGTTTGCGCCCCGCGGGCCACTCCTGGGAGGTCCCAGTCGGGCTGCTGGAGTTCCGGCGCCATGCGTCTTTGCTGACTCCCATCTCCTTCACATCTGCAGGTTTCCAAGGGGAACTACAGGCAGAGGTCACTGCAACAGAATTTTCTGGACACAATAGGCCAAGTGGTGACATTTGTAAAACTCCATAAAAACCTAAATATACAAATACATGTTCTGCTGAGTTTCAAAGGCAGTCCTGACGTTGCCTGTGGTTTTCATGTGGGACTCGATGCTTAGATCTAGTCGTGGTTAAATGGTTCACTTTTTCGGTTTCTGACAGCTGCCTTAAAGCTGAGGAGAAATGAGTCCCCATTACAGGAAAATCTCTACTTGCAGAGGGTGGAAAGCACAGAGACAGAAGGGGGACGAATGGGCCCAGGCCCACAGCCACCGCTCACCACCAGAGAGCCTGCCTGGGGGTGTCCCTCAGCCTCGGGAATGACTGCCCAGCTCGCACTCCACCTCCCCAAGGCCTTGTCTGCAAACCAGACACGGTGGTTCCAGCACTGCACCTGTCTACCCTCCAGCCTTCTGTGGCTTGAGCTGGACTCGCAGCATGTGGCGGCCAGAACAGGCTGGGAGCCGTGGAACAGGCCAGCTCATGCCAGGCCTGAGGCTGACCCCAAATGTCCAAACCCTTAGAGAAATAAAACTAAAGTGATTTCCTACATTGACAATAACATAGCAGGTAGGAAAGTGAGTCACCAGGACCCACCACCATCCCATGGCCAGCTGAGCCCCTGGGGCCATTTGGTGCCTCTCGCTTTGATGCCTTTATGTGGCTGTCATCCTGGGGCAGAGGTAGTTCAGACCCGGCTTCTTCCAGGCGCGTGACACAGCGCGTGCTCTCCAGCTCCATCAGGTGCTCTGAGTCAGTGATTCAATGACTGCAGGACACACTGCCAAAATGAAGGGTGTCTTTCATGTAACCATGATCTTTCGATGGCATTCTTAGCGATTTCTGATATTTTGTCACTCTCATAAAGCAGAGCAAAGATCTTTGGAGATAAATTTCTGATAGGCACTTCTGGTCACTTCCTCAGCATCCCTCAGTCAGCACCTCACTCAGGAACACATCTAACTGCTGTCCACGGCTGAGCCCTGGCCCTCTGCCGCCACAGCCCTGGAGATGGAATCACGTGCCCAGCTCCTGGCTGACTTCTCAGGCAGGACTGGGGTGCCTTGTCAGGTGAGCTCTCTCGTGCACACAAGGAATTCTAGACAGTGGCCTGTACTTCATTGTCCTGTGTCCCTGCTCCCTGCTTAGCCCACCACCTCCCCTCAGCCTCTCTGAGCTCCTTCTAGAGCTGTGCCTTCCACTCCACCACCTGGCCCACCTAGCACAGCCCCCAGGTCTCGAGGACAGAGATGCTGCACTGCTCCCAAATCTCTGCCGACCAGTGAACACTGTCCTGGCACTCCTTGCCCTCCGTGCCTGCCCCGCTCCACACAGCGCACAGCGTCTTCACTGCCTGCACAAGAGGGCTCGCTGCCTGCCGCACACACGCACTTCCTCTCTCTACATGTACCTATCGATCACAAGAAACATTCGCTGCATGGACATGCCAGCAGCACGATGTGAGCTGCACTGACGAGAGGCATCGTCACAAATCTGACATCACTGAGGAGTTTCAAGAGAAGTAACTTAACCAAGGAAAACACATTAAACACTGTGGGGAGTTGTTCAGGACTGCAGGCTCCAAGGAGGCTACGGCAGGAGGGTGCCCACAGCCAGGCGGCAGAATGTAAACCAAGCTTGGAGGCCACATAAGGGCCAACAGCTGCAGATGGAAACAAAGGCGACCCGAGCAGGCAGTGGGTGGGAAGCTGGAGAACACGGTAGAGGACAGACGACAGTGTAGACCTCACTGCGACCATGACCAAGGAGTGCAGAGAGTCAGGCATGTGCTGCTTCTAGAACCCACAGAGCCCTGAGGGGAAGGCCTGCCCCTGTTCATATTTACCCAGAAAGGCACAGGTGTAGAGAGGTTAAACCTTCTTGAGGTCATGAGGCCAGAAGTGGCCCTCATGTCCCAAACACAGGCTGAAACTCCAGGGCCTGCCACACCACAGGCACCATCTCTGGATCTAGGCACTGGATCGATGGGCCTTGGGGACCTGTGGACCCCTCATGGGCTGCGATGGGCATCAGGGCTGATGGAAATGTGGCTGATGGAGGGATGGCCGTGGCCTCACCCTCTCCTTGTCCTCCACACAGAACAGGAGTAGAGGCTGAGAGTAAAGAGGCCTAGGGCAGGTAGGCCAGTGTCAGGCAGGGCCCAAGTGGGAGGTGGGGCCTGAGTGGGAGGCTGTGAGGTGGGCCCGAGTGGGAGGTGGGGCCTGAGTGCCAGGCAGGGGATGGGGAAGAAGGGACGACGAGAGAAGGGGCAGCAAAGCAGATGCCAGACACGAGTACAGGGGCGTCAGGGAGTGGCTGCAACACCGGGTGCAGAGAACACGAGCAGGCTGTTGAGACAGGTGGAGTCTGACGCAAGATCCAGACAGCAGCAGAGACCCCCGCCACCCACTAGACACAGGGGTCTGGAGGGCCCAGGGCTGGAGGGAGCCCAGGCCATTGAACTGCAAGGAGTGCTGGAGCCACGAGAGCTCACCTGACGAGGCCTGAGGAGGGGCCTGGGCAGGAGGCCAAGGTCCAGCTTTTAAAGGAAGCGAAAGGTGGACCCCAATCCCTAAAATGAAAACTATGATATAGGAAAACAGAAATCTCGCTTTTGAGATTTTCTCATCTTCTTAGCTTGCTTTCTCCCACCTTTGGGGTTAGACTGCAAACATGAACGGGGAGTCGATGGGGGGCACAAAACAGCCGGTGCGTTCGTTGGTCAAGATGACCAACCAGTGGGTGCTCCATCCTCATCCAACAGGGTCCTGGGCCACCAAGGAGAGTGGGCGGGGCCAAGTGCCGCTGGCCTCCCTCGCTGAGGTGCTCTGCACGCACTGCCGGCCGCTGCGTCCCTCACTGGCTCCACGTGGCCTTGGAGCCTCCACTCAGAGGGAAGCAGCTGTCCTCTCTCCTCTGGCGACTCACCTCACCCCTTCCATGAGCTACAGATCTGTCCCGTGAGGAGAGACTAACTAACCACAGTTAGGATGTCTCAGAGGCATCTTCACAAACAAGCCGATGCTCCCTCTCCACGCTCAGGCCACCTGCATTCCCGCCAGCAGGAAAACTACCTGTCCCCAGTGAAGCGGGAGCTGCCCCCAGGAGGACCCATCTAAGGCATCGGTTGAGACGAAATCACTGGGGAGAAGGCACATTGCAGGAAGAGCAGGTGGGAGTGTCACCCCACCCTGGGAGCCCAAAGGGCTCACCCACCATCTACTGATGCAGACCCACAAGGGTTTCCCCAGGGTTGAGGATTCCTAATTCTTCCCATGAAGCTCTCTGAACTCATCGCCAGAGGTGCACAGAAGATGGTGGTCACGTGTCTTAGTACCTCCCGAAACGTGCAGAAACAACGAGAAAGGCAGGCTTGGGGTCACCATGAGCTGCACCACCAGCTGCGGGGTCGGGAGTCAGGGGAGAGGAGGCCTCACCCCCCTACTCTGCCTTGACCACACTTGGAGCACTGATCCTCAGAGGAGGCCACGCTGCATGTGGGTCCACGGGGACAGTGAGGTCACTCTTTGCTCAGCACAGGAAAGAAACAGCAGCAGGTCACTGGCAGGTTCCCCAGGACAGCACCTGGGCCAGGTGAGTTGGAAGCCAGTCCAGACAGAATTGCCTGCCATGGAGGCCAGTCGCTGAGGGCAACACTCTTCACCCAGCCCACGTGAGCTGAGGCTGCTTCTGAGGGAGTGCCCTGGGGCTCCCGCCACAGACTGCAGTCGACACATGCTGTAACTGTGCCCAGGGATCTCCAGGGGCCCATGTGGGAAACTCCCACTTAGCCCCGGGAAAGACTTGTACCACAACTCAGCACCCCCAGGGGACCTCCTCTGAGGTGGGGATCTCTAAGCACCCTCTAATCCTGGGGGACCCGTGGGCTGTGGATGCTGGCTGAATGGATGCCTTTTGGTGTGCAGAGGCAGCGAGGCAGCAATCCAGAAGAAACCCCATCCTCCAGAGCGAGCCTGGGGGCTTCTTGGCTCCAAGGCCTGGTTGGGCTGTGCACAGGTGCCCCTAAATGCAGGATGGGTGACCAGCAAAAACAGGCATGCGGGTTCCCTGCCCGGGCTGATTTTCCCAGGAATCATGACACCAGGACCACTGAGACACCTGTGGTCCCAGGCCAAGAGGCTGTGCAGGGTCCCGGTCCCCACATGGACCCAGGAGTGTGGTCCAGCCTGCACCTCTTCCCTAAGGGACTCCCACACTAGAGCTAATTCCACAGGGTTCAGGTGGGTGGTACACAATCCAGCCTGGTCACCCCTTAATGTGCTCACTGCGCTCATACCCCCAAAGTCTCCAGGACAGTGTCCACCTTCACAGTGGACCTGAGACCTGCCGAGCCCTGGGCTCTTCCCACTTCCCCAGGCTGGCCTCTCACATGTCCCCATTCCTCCACCACATGTGCATGGCACGGTGCGCATGCATGCACGTGCACACACACGTATCAATGTCCCGGCCGTGCATGCAGCACGCAGCTCTGCCCTTGGGGCTGCTACCTCTCACTGCTGCCTCTGCGGCAGGGCTTCCCTCCTTTCTCTCAGTGGCCCACGGAGCCCCTGACATGGGCTGGGAGGCCCCCAACTGGTTCTGAGGCACCCCAAGACCACCTCGCTTTAGTACTCAAACCTCTCCACAGGGCACAGAGCCTCGGCAGCATTAAACATGTCTGTGGGAATGAAAGATCCAGCTCCAGGGACGGCTTTGCAGACAAGCCCTTCCTGTGGAGGAGTGCCAGGCGTGCGGACACGAAGTGTGCTTCGAGGAAGTCCTCCTCACACTCACACAGGGCAGTTCGGCCACAGGACAAAGCGGGAGCTGATGCCCGCACAGCCGCCCCCGCACCTCAGTGCACACGTCCCAGTTGGTGAATCCTCACGCATGGCACCCCGGCCTTGCAAAGTCCCCAGGGGTTTGGTCTGCGGGCCAGACCCCACGACCTGCCGGACCGCCCTCACCTCCCAGACCGCGCCTGGCGTGGGGACCAACCCGTCCTGCAGCTGTGTGTTGGCACTGGCTGGGAGGTGCTGCGTGTCATTCTTTAAAGTGTGGCTGGTTTTTCAACATCACTCACAAGTGTGTTTTTAAATTAACATAATTGCTTGTTAGCTCTCTGTTTTCAAATTAATAAAAGTGTTTTAGGAACAGCAGCATTTGCAAGAAGAACGGCAGAATGCTGATAACTGTTGGAGCTGGGGGCTGGGACCCAAGAAATCACTGTGCTGGTCTCTCTACTCAATATGTTTGAAGTTTCCACAATAAAAATAAAAACAAATTATAATAAGAAAAGAATCCAACGGGCTCTCGTGAACTCCTGCCATGGGGTTTCCAGCGCTCTAAAGCTGAACCACCCAGGCTGTGGTCTCCACACCTAAGGGCAGATTCCCAGGGGGACCTGCGACATTTCCGGTGGAACCCTTGGCTCTTCATTCTAGGGTGCCTCCTGGTGCTGTAGCCCTCACGCAGTGGCTCCAGCTCACCCATCTTCCGGGGCACAGCCCCTCTCCAAGCAGGCCAGGTCTCTCCCTCTTTCCATCAGAGGGCAATGCGTCACTCGGAGAGGCTGACACACCAAGGCCACCAGGAGCACAAGAGGAACGCAAGGGCAGCAGCGGCATTAGGAAGACAGATTAAGTCTCCACGTGGCAGCGCAGTGGGGCAGTTCCAGCAAGGATGGGCAACTACGCACACCCCTGCCCAGTGGGTCAGCAATGGCGTGGTGACTGTCCACACCTCCCAGAAAGGCTACTCGGGGTGCAAACACGCCCACCCTGGACCACAGAACCACTGCACTTCTGTGTCCCCACCCACCTGTCCACAGTAGCTGTAATGTTTCAACACCTCCATTCTCCTTTAGGCACCTGGACACCGACTCTAGCCACAAAGAGGCTCTCATGTCATTGCCCATTTCTGACCCTTGAGCTAAACCAGACTTTAGAAATGGGTCCCACCCACGAGGTTCCCCAGCAACATGGTCAGCATCCAGGAAACATTTGTGATATCTGCAAGTGAAGATTTGTTTTAAAATAAAGTATCGGGGGCCAGCCTGTTGGCGCAGCAGTTAGTTTATCCCCTTGGCTTCAGTGGCCCGGGGTTCTCAGGTTTGGATCCTGGGCAGGGACCTACAGGCATCCCACACATAAAAGAGAGGAAGAGGGGCACAGATGTTAGCTCAGGGCCAATCTTTCTCAAAAGAATAAACAGATAAATAAAAGCAGAAAAAAAATGTATCAGGGATATTTCAAAATCCCAAGGCTAAACCAGTGATTCCTAAAACATGGTCACTGAGCTGATCATTTGTGCAGCAGGGCACGCAGTGTTTGAGCAAATAGCCATCTTAGAAAACAAGTTCAATGAGCAAGCATTTCAGATCCCTTTTGAGGCCACGGCTGATTCAGGAAGGCAATGCCTTCCCTTAACAAGAGAATGTTCCTCTCATAAGGGAAACTAGGCAAAGGCACCATGACATACCACTAATGATTGCAGAGAAGGTCATCACTCAGCATCGCTCCAGAACAGGGCTCATGGTAACCCTGCACCCCATCCTCCAGAATCTCATGACCACCTTTACCCAGCAGCAGCAGAATGTTCCAGAACAGATCCCCTCGCTAAGATGTGGCAGGAGGCACCAGTGCAGATGTGGGAGGCACCCGCAGAAGAGCACAGTATCACACTGGTTTATCAGGCAGCCGCGAGGGAGGCACTGACAGGACCATAT
Organism: Equus przewalskii; assembly: GCF_037783145.1. Taxonomy (NCBI): domain Eukaryota; kingdom Metazoa; phylum Chordata; class Mammalia; order Perissodactyla; family Equidae; genus Equus; species Equus przewalskii. Next base: position 16,035,025 of record NC_091834.1, on the reverse strand, counting down.
ATTGGGACACGAGGTCAAGTGGGAGTGTCAGCCTAAGGACAGGGTCAGGCCAGACACCAAGAGGAGGGCCAGGGTCCCTGGCACAGCCCGGTGTGGGCGGGCAGGCCTTGCTGTGAACGGCCCTTCTCTTGTTGAGTGCTGCACCTGACGTCCCCAGATTTGGGCATGTGGTGCCTCAGGCCCCACTTGGGCCACTGTGTGAGCAATGACACCTTGTCCATCCAACGGAGGCAGCTGTGCTCACGGGAAGCCGGGGCCCCTGAGCAGCTGTGCTCCATAAGCGACGCACACTGTGACAGTGCCAGGGTGAGCCACGTCACCTAGACAAGGGCACTGGAGCAGCTGACGTGGGAGCCCACCGTCTCTCAGGCAAACCTCTGCTTCCTCAGGCTGAGCCGAGGCCACTCTCCAAGGCCAAAGAGTTCACTTCAGCAAAAAGAGACACTGGACCCGATAGAACTGGTCTATATTTTACAATCAAGATAGAGAGCTGCCTTCAGATTCGGAACATCTCACGGGCGAGGACTCCACCTCTGCAGGACCCCAGCAGCAGGAGGGGAGATCCTAGCACTTCTGGTGACCATCACACATCACAGGCAGGAGTTCTGTCCTTGGGGTTCCTCACCTGGATGGGGATCCTGTCCCCTGTACCTAAGACCCTCACCTGGGCATCCTGGCCCCTGCATCGAGGTCCTTCACCTGGTGTCCCTCAGTAGCATGGCCAGGAGACCCTGAGTCTGGGCCTACAGCAGCCCCACTGCCCTCAGGATCACCATGGGCTGGGCCCACTCGGCCAGGCTCCCCTCCCAGCCCCACTGTCCACTACAGAGTGTTCCCCCACTCCAGACCTGGACACATGATCACCCGGCTCATTGTCATGGCTTCCCAGGCTGTGGGACCTCAGGACACAGATCCTACACTAAGCCTGACACAGGGTGGGTCCTGGATTCTGAGAGGACAGTGGGAGGCCCCACACCCATAGATCCAGACTCTGCAGGGCTGGCCTGGGACTGGGACCTCTGAATGTTACCAACACGTGCACAGACACTCACACGCATGCATGAACATACTCATGTACACAAGTATGCATGCACATGTACACACAGGCATATACTTGTGCACCCACTTGTGCACACATAAACATGCACAAATGTGCATGCACATGGGCACATATTAACAGTCATGCACATGCACACATGGTTGCACATGTGTACACACATGCACATGTGTGCGTACATACACACCCTCTTGTGTGCATGCACGTATATAGATACACATATGCTCGCACGTGTGTGCACACACTCACAGGCATGCACACACCTATACATGCACACACGCATGTGCAACACAGAGGCCCCACCCTAAGAGCTGCATGCAGGCTCTGCATAGTCCTGCCTGGGGCGCCAAGAAGCAGGAAGCTCTCCTCCCATCACTCAGAGCTCTCCTCGCAGCCCTGAGCTGGAGGCAGTGTGAACACTGCAGCTCAGAGATCAAAGCAGGTCCTGCCGCCTTGCAGTCCAGGAAGACAGGGTCGAGGGCTCAAGGCGACAGAGGAGGATCCAGGGGAGGGAGGACAAGGACAGGAGGGCTACAGACACAGCCAGGGAAGGGCGACCTGCTGTGGATGGGGGGAGGCAGTACAGGCCCCACCCTGTGCCTGTGTCGGGGGAGCAAGGGACATGAACCTGAGGAAGCACAGCCTGGCCCTGCCTGGACTGCACACAGAGCAGACAGAGAGGAGAGGGGCGTGGTCTGAGCAGGGGTCCTGGCCTTTGTCACTCGTCCCCACAGCTCTCAATCCCATGTGCACAGTCTCCCCACCTGACCTCCCCATCTAGGCAAGGCCTAGGGCCTGGTCTCACTTCATGGGCAAGCCCTGAGGTTGCCCAAGGTCTCGGGCTGGAGGAGCAGGAGCTGGGTCCCAAGCGGGGCCTCTGCCACCTCTCGCCCAGCCCCATTTCCCTCAGACAAGGATAACGCATCCACCTGGGAAAATAATAACACTAATAAAAATGTGTTGCATGAGCAGGCATGAACACGTGTGTATGCAAGTGTGTGTGTGTGCAAGTGTGCATGTGTGAGTGTGAGCATGTGAATGTAAAAGCGTATGTGTGCATATACACGTGTGAGTGAGAATGTGCATATGCAAGTCTGTGAGTATTCGAGTGAGTGTGTGTGCATGTGGAATGTAGTGTACATTTGTGTGTGTGTGCACATGAATGTGCGTGTGTGAGAGACAAGAGGCATATGTGACACAACCTCAGACATGGTAGAAACAGCACTTGAGAGGGGGAGGAAGGTCTCTTCCGCCTGCCTGGCTCAGCCCCTCAGTGGGTGGGAACAGGGTCTCACCCAGAGGCTCACGGGCTGCCATGCTGCCCTTCCTGTCCAAACTCGCGCCCCCTGCCCAGCCCAGCAAATGGACAAGCAAAGCCCCAGCCTCAAGCAGGCCAGCCTCCTCCACGGACACAGGCCTCCCTCTGGCTGGACAGTGCCGCAGCAGTGCCCCCGAAAGCACAACTGGCCAGAAGCAATGGAAAACATCCAGAAGACACTCAGTCTGGACAGACCGCCTTGCCACCAGCAACCAGGGCATCTTCCAACATTAGACCAAGACTAGACACAGGTTCCCTGAGTCAGAGAAAATTCGTAGGTCAGAGGCTACGACCAACTAGTGACAACAAGAGGCAGCTCCCACTTTGCTGAGCCCTGGCTCTGTGACGAGAGGACAGGGGATGGGAGGGGTGCCCAAGGATGCATCTGCTCCTACAATACCACAGGAGCCAATTCAGAGGAAACTGAGGCACAGGGGAAGTCCTCTGCCCAAGGCCACAGCCAGGAGCTGAGCCCCTGCAGTGCTGGGAGTTCCACCAACCTCAAAAGCCCACCCACCCCCGTCTGAGTTGGAAAATGGTCTGAGAAAGCTTCTGGGCTCCGTGTCTGCAGGAACATAGTGCAGATTACGTGTCAAACCAGGAGCTGAACCCTGGCCCACTGGACCTCAGAGACATGACAGGAGAAGGACATTGCCCAAGAACCACCCAGGGTGGTCACCTCTCCATGCTCTCTCCTGCTTCCATGTGACCCCTGCTCCATACTGCACCCCAGGGATCCCCAAACAGAAGCCTGATCAGACCCCTCCTCTGCTTAACATCTTTCCAGGTGCTGGCACTGTTTGCAGAAGAAAGGGCAAATGCTCCTTTTGGCCTGAAACCCCAGGTCCTCCCCTCCCCCTCTACCCCCCTCCCCTCTCCCTGTCCCCTCTTAGCCATCAGCCAGCGCCTGCAGCCCCAGGACCTTTGCAGGACTCCCCACCACCCCACCCACCCATCCACACCCCGCCCCTCTGACACCCAGCAGTCCTTGGCCTCATCCAGGATCTTGGCTGAGGCATCCTGTCCTCAGGAAGCTGCCTGAGCCCTGTCTGCCTTGCCCCTGTACACACCTCCAAGTTCACGCACTCCCAAACCTGGCACAGACTGTGGTCCCAGTTGTTGACGGGGGTCTCCCCACAGACTATAACTTCCTGGAGGACAGGGTCCCACTGTGTCCCCAGCCCCCACCTCAGGGGCTGCACCCAAATGTGGATCACAGAACTATCCAGAGAAGGCAGCACAGCCTGAACAGCTGCGGACGCTTCACAGTCATGTCTGCTCCAGCTTGTCCCGGCCCCTCTGCCAGATCCACCAGCGGGACTGGACACCAGCACACGGACAGCCCAGGGGTCTGTGGCAGAAGGACACTACCTGGAATAGCCCGGGGCAGCAGAGAGAAGCCCAGGCCCAGAGGACCTCCCAGAGGAGAGCAGGAGGGAGCCTGTACCAGGTCCCAGAACAATACCCCCTGACCCTCTGGGCCCCACTGCCCTTCACCCTAAGTCCTGCTGCACTGATGCAGGTGATCCTGAATGCTTCTTAATGTTAGAACCCGCTGCCCTGGAGAGAGGACGACCGGAGGCTGAGGGAAATGACCAGGTGGTGGGGAGAGAACTGAGGGAACCACCCTGGCAGATGAGGGGGCTGATGGCGTCGGTCTGGGAAATCAGTGGGGTGCCCACTGGACGTGGACGTGGAGGCCTCAAGGAGACACCTGAGCCGCACCTGGAGCTCAGGAAGCAGCCAGGGCTGTAAATGTGCGGTGGGACTAGCATGCCAGAGGCTGTAAGAGCAGGAGTGGAGGGGGCTGACCCCTGCCAGTGACCAGAGGCCTAGGGAAGTGTGTCCAGCCAAGGACGACGAGACTGCCTACATGGTCACTCCTCACCACAGCAGGGAAGCCCACTCCCCACCTTCACACGGCCCAGCCTGTACCAGGAGGACCCACCGTCTCCCTCCCTGTTCCAGTGTCCACCCGGGGAAGCAGTGGGTCAGCCAAGGCAGGTGAACAGAGAGGTGACAGGTGACAGAGCCTGGCAGGAGGGGAAGGGGAGGGAAGTCCAAGCAGGTGAGGGGGAGCCCAGCCGGGGCTGGCGGTGAGGGGTCAGCGGGAGAGGGGCCCAGCCTAGGAAGGGATCCAGTTGAGCCCAGCCAGAGGAGGAGGAGGAGGGGCCCCGCAGGGCAAGGGGCCGGCTGGGTGGCAGGGCAGAAAGGGAAGCAGCTGAAGGAGGCGGGGCCTCTGGAGGAGGGGCGGAGGACCACGGGGGAAGGGGTTAGCGGGGGAGGGGCCCAGATCGAGGAGGGGACGGATGGAGTGGGGCAGCAGGGGGAGGACCTGGCTGGAGGAGAAGCACAGGTTATCAGGAGGGGCTGTCTAGGGCCTTGAATCAGGAGAAGGAGGGAAGGAGTGGAGTGGTGGGCGCCGCACTGGCGGGTCCGGGGTGGGGGGTCGCAGCCGTGGGGCAGCCGAGGACAGCGCACACCTGGGCCGGCTCTGAGGTGCACCTTAGGTGGCCGGTGGTTCTGGGAGCAGTTACACCGCTCCCACCCTGCCAGCTCCCACCCTGCCAGCGCTGGGTTCCAGCCGGGAGCTCAGCCCCAAGCGGAAGGGCAGGGGAATTCCAGGCAGCTCCCCCTCCCCCAACAGTCATGATTTCTGCCATGCTGCCTGTGGTGCAAACTCCGCAGGAGCTGAACATATTTCATTGACATTGATAGAAAACCAAATTGAAAACACACTGCAGTGGACCCTTGCTACGTCCAAATACAGGGATCCTGACCGCCCCCTGGCCAAGAAGTGGGCATCTGAGGCTGTAAGGAGAGAAGCCCCCACAGAAAGGTAGCTCCAGGCTGGAGGAGGCACACACTCCAGGCACATGAGGGGCAAGGCAGGAGGGGTCCCCTGTGGGCTGGCACCCTGAGCCAGCAGCTGAGCTGCCGAGGTGGCCCTTCTTCAGCGAAGCCCTCCTCCCCTCCTCCACTGCCATTCCCAGCAACGACCTTCACTCCCTTCACTCCCTTCGCATAAGCATCCCTGACTCTACTTCCCCACCACTCCCCTTGGTCCCTGGGCCTGTCCCCTCCTCCCCAAGCTGTGCCCCTCAAGGCTCTGCAAGTTGGTGAGTGCCATCACAAGGGAGCCCAGGTCACATATCTGGCACACACCCCCCTCACACCTCCCCAACCCCCCCAGGCCCGTCAGGCTGCAGCGCTCACCACCCCCCATGCTGTCCCGCCCACCAGGGGCCGGGCCTGGCCTTCCCTCTGCTGCTGCCTCTGCGCAGGCCCGGGTGTTCTTGAACATGATGCCTTCAGTTCTGACACACTGCTCAGTTAAATAAAAATGAATGATTGAGTTTATGTACAACCCGTGGGCCAAGAGCACGGGGCTAGGAGCGGGGAGACCCAGTCTGGTCAATATTTGTGGGGCTCCTCCATGCTGGGCTGGGTGGGAATAGGGTATTTCCCCTAAACTGTTCCTGCCCTAGAGGACAGCAGCAGGCACACCCTGCTGGGGAAGGGGAGAGCATCACTCCCTGAATGTCAGCTGTGCAGTCAGTCATGCACCCGGCTTTCTGCGTGCTCTCAGGCCCCAGCAAACAGAACCCCAAAGCACATGGACAGCATCCCCAGGGCCCCACACACCAGGGCCGCATGGGATGGATGCAGGAAACCTCAAGAGCCTCCCTGTGGATGGGCAGAGGCTCTGGGAGCCCACACTTGAACCCAGGTCTCAGTCCTCCAGAGCACACTTTCTCCAGCAGGCCTATGACATGCAGCGCATATGCAGCAAAGGCAACACCCGTGCACACACCACCTCGTGCATCCAGTCCTTCAGCCTCTCCTGGGCATCTACCCCATGCCCTGTACCAGCTTCTGCCTGCCCCAAATTGGATCCTGAGGAATCGGTGCTGTCAGCAGGTGACTGCACTGCAGGAAGGCAGGGAGGTGGTGAAGCAGTGGGCAACGGACACGCCTTGTGAATGTGGGTGCCATCTTCTCCACTTGTTTCAAGTACCAAGTTGCAGAACTCATCAAGGACAGAGTCACAGACTCCAAGAATTTTGTAATTGGGAGAGAGAATCCCTGGGACATCATCCAGTCCCCTCACCATATGTTTCTCTGCAGCCATCCCCATCTATCTGTCAATATGGCCACCACCTGTATTGAGACGTGGACTTGAACTCGAGCATTCTAAAGAAGTCAAAATGATTTGGTAGTGGCAGGAGGTTTCAAGTGGGTGCTTTTCCAATATGCACTTTTCACCTTCACCACCCCACTCCCCCCCTTTATTCAGGTGGGGAAGTTGAGGCTCAGCGAGGGAGGCGTCTGCATTGTCCAGGGAGTCACAGCTAGTGGCAGTGAGCCTCCAATGTCTGCTCCCCAAGAATCTGTGCTCCAGAGATGGCTCCCTCCCCGCTAGAATACAGAGGCTCATCTTATTCTGGGTGGGGGGAACCGAGCTCTCTGTGCCCGAGGCACCTTTACAGACTCTCTCCTCTCTCGCTTTAAATCTTTTAATTCTCTAAAAGAAATGACTGGAGCCTGTCACTGAACATTCATTTTTTAAAAAGACCATAGCACAGCCTTTCATTGAACCAGCTGAAGCCATGGCACACCAGAACTCAGTGTGGCCCCCGCCCCAGCCTGTCCAGGTCAACTCAGGCCCCCTCCCACTCAGAGCTGACGTGGTATCTGGCATCCCTACCGGTCCTGGTGGGGAGGTTGTCCTGGCTGTGGGGACCAAACACACAACAGATGGGAAGCCTGTCGGGGAGAGGTACAGGAGCGCCCCCTCCCAGAATGTCAAGCAAGGCCCACTGCCCTCACAAGACGCAAAGCAGGAGGCCTTCTAGAGAACCCCCCCCCTCCTCTTCCCCCCTCCCCTCCCCTCCCTGGGCATGTAGCTCCTTGGCCCTTTTCCCTGTCTCCCCTCCTTTATCTCTGCCTAGTCCAGCCCTGTCTCTGGCCTTGACCCCTACTTCTCTTCCTCTCTTCCCTGCCCCCTCCCTAGCCCTTCTTCAGCTCCTCTCCACCCATTCCCCCCTCCACCTCTCCCAGCCGCCAGCACATGCTGGCCTCTTGTGGCCCTGAAATGCAGGTCCAGCCATGGGTCTGGCCTGTGTGTCCCATGGCCCCTTGACCAGGTACCTCTGAGATATCACCATCTGGGTCACCACCACCCCACCTCGCCCCTTGGGTGGGGGTCCCTGGTCCCCCCAGGAACCAGCTGTCTGACTCCCATCATCCCCCTGAGTTGTCTGGCTCTGTCCAGCTTCCCCTCTTCAGCCCCTCACCCCCATCTCGTCCATCTGTGCCTTCCCTCCCTAGGCGGGCTCCCCCATCCGGGTCCCACCACCCTCCTGCCAGAATGCAGCCACAGGCAGAAACAAAACCCTCTCTCAGAGCCCTCCAAGCGGGGTGGGATGGGCTGCGCTGTGCGAGAAGCTCGGAAAGCCCCACGCGGCAGACGTCCGCCTCCAGCCTCCTGGGTTCCCGTCCAGGGAGGAGCCGCGCAAAGGGGACGGTCCTTGTCCTCGCCATCGTCTAGCCCGCCCGCCCGCAAGACAGTGACAAAGTTCGGGCTCTGCGACCCAGGGTCTCGGCCGCGGCGGAGCGGGGGCGGCAAGGACCAGAGCCCTGTGCGACCTTGGCAAACCCGGTCCTTCTGGACCCGAGGCAGGTCCACAATGGGTGCCAGGGTGACTGGAGGGGGCCAAACTCCTTTCCCCCTCTTCACATCTCCTAGGGCCAGAGGGCTGGGAGGGGGACTCGGGAGCCCCGCACCCGCTCCAGGAGCAAAGGAGAGGAGACCAGGGCTGTGCGCACAGCCCGCGAGGAACCCTGCCCACCCCGGGCCGCTCCAGGCACCCACTTTCCATTCCTCCTGCGGGGATGGGTGCAGCCAAAGAGCGTGGTGCCCCGGCTCTGGCCCCGCTTGACCGCTCACCTGCTACCTGACCTTGGGCCAATCCTTGCCCTCTCCACGCGGGTCTCCTGTCTCCATACTCCACACCCAGGGGCACTTTGTGGACTGTAACTCGCCAAGAAAGCCCGACCCCAGGGTGCCAGCCCTCACTGCGTTCCCAACTCGCTGAGTGACCTTGAACGCCCACCCCATTTGAGGCCTCAGTTTCCCCACCTACCCAATCGGTAGGTGTGCGCCTGGCTCCCAGCGCCCCAGTCCCTCCCGGGCAGGTGTGTCCCAGACCGGATGGGGGCGCGCGGCGGCACTCACCGTCCTCCAGAGACGTGGGCGCTTGGCGGGGACCAAGGTGGCCGTGACCAGCAAGTGCGAGGCGGCCACCAGGAGCCCAAAGCCGATGGCCAGCAGGCTGCGCACAGGAAGCAGGGCATAGGACACGAAGGTGACCAAGAGGAGCTGCCAAACACCCTGGTCGGCAGTCGCCGGCACCGCAGCCGCCCCAGCGTGGGCCCCGGCGGGGCCGCCGAGCGCAAAGGGGCAGCAGAGCAGCGCGAAGGTGAGGCTGAAGAGCAGCGCGAGCTGGCCGACCTGCTGCAGCTGGGGCACCTGCAGCGAGCGGACGTTGGTGACCACGAGCAGCGCCAGGAAGAGCACGCAGTGCACGGGGTGCGAGCCCTTGGCCAGGCCGGGCGCGGGCCCCGGCGCGCCCAGCAGCTCGGCCAGCGCCAGCGCGCCTGCCAGCAGGCTGAGCACCGCCAGCGCCTTCAGCGTGGCCGCCTGCTCCAGCCGCAGCGTGTAGCCGCGGAACAGCGCCTCCAGCTCGGGGCACGCGAACTCCTCGTTGCACGCTCGCAGCCCGCGCCGGCCGCCCGGCCGGGCCGCCCGCTCGGCGCCCCCGGGCTCGCCCGCGCCCCCTCCGCCTTCGCCCGCGCCCCCTCCGCCTCCGCCGCCGCCTCGGCCGCGCGGCGCCCCCGCCATCCCAGCGCCATGCAGCGGCCGCGGCCGCGGGCGCGCCCCTCGCCGGCCGGGGCGCCGGGGCGGCGGCGGGCGGCGAGGCGCCGGGGCGCGGCGGGCCGAGATGGGGCGCCGGCTGCCCCGCGCGCGCGCCCCGAGCGCGTCCCCTCCCGCCCGCCGCGCCTGCGCACTGGCGCCGCCCGCGCGGGGCCGCGGTCCTCCGGCGACCGCGCTGCGACAGCCGAGTCCCGAGCTGCCGGCCTGGGCGCGCACCGCCCACGCGTGCGCCCCGGCCCGCACTCCAACTCTGCAACCCGCGCCCCCCCGCCGCCCCAAGGGGCCGCGTGACCTTGGGCGCCCGCCTTGCTGGTGCGAGCCTCAGTTTCCTCATCAGTGCGCAGTGCAACCCACTGTGCTGTCTCTTGGACGGTCTCCTGGGGCATTAAAAATGCTGAAATCCTGCGCGATTCCCCGTGGAGGTGAAGGGGCTTAATCCTGCCAATCTGTGTCCCCTCAATAAAACCAGGCTTCCCAATTTAAGAGGAGCCCTAGGTGCGGCCCGCGCTGGACTGTGGACCCAGGACGAGGGCCCTGCGAGGTGAAGCCATGCCCGAGGATCCTCGGGGCCAGGAGGAAGGTGACGGCCTGCAATGCCCCTCCCGTCCCCAGGCCCCTCTGCACTCAGGACCCTCCATGCCACAGGCTGTGGGCGAGTCCTGCCCCGGCTCCTCCAAACCCTGTGAGCGAGTGCGGGGGCGCAGGAGCTGTGGCCTGGTGGTGAGGTCCGACAAGCAGAACCCCCACCCGGGATCTGAGGCCGCGGGGCGCGGGGCTGAGCACCGTAGGTGCCTAGAGAGCCAGGTTTCTAGTCCTGGCCCGGGATGCGCCCAGGGAAGAAGATGTGAGGCTGTTTGTGCAGCGATGCAGTGGGAGATAGAAGGAGAAGGGGTGCTTGGTTTTCCCTGAACCGGAAACCAAAGTGATGGCGAGATGTTTTCTTCCAGCAGGACAAATGTAGGGAAGGTTGTACTCACGCGTGGGGGTCCCACCCAGCGACTCGCGTCCCACCGCTTGCACTCATTCACTCTAAGACAAAGGACTTTGTGCTGGCGCTTCACTTGCATTATAAATCTCTTTTGGCGCTCACAGTGGCCCCTGGGGTCTGTCAGTGCCTCTGTACCCCTTTCCACAGGAGGATTCCAGGGTAAGTAACTGGTTCCAGGAGGCGTGGAGAGAAGTAAGGACTCCCAGCCAAACCCCTGACCTGCCACTATCCCGCGGTGCTTCTCAGCCGCCATTCATATGGGTGGACCAGGAGCTGAGGTCCTGTGAAATTACAGAGACCAAAAGGCTAGCCCGCCTGCAGGAGGTCCTTCCCAGGCCCACTCCCAGATACCCATTTTAACCGGCTGGTGCCAGTGGAGGTGCTACAGGGTTTCCAGGGGGCTCTAGGGGTGAGAGCCACTGCACCTAAGGATTAGAATTTAAGGCGTAATTTTTCTGGAGTCAGTATTAGTTGAGCCACATGAAGTTGCCATTTTTGTAAAAGGTCCACAGTGGTCATACATCAGCTCTCAGGGTTGTGGGGATGGGGCCTCACGTTGTTTGCCTAGGCCAGGGTCTCTTTCCACCCCATGACCCCAGCAGCTCACAGAGGAAATACTTGGTGGCCACCAAGTCCCTCCTCCTGTAACCACCTCCCCATGCAGGGGTCCTCCTCTGTGGAGCCTTCATGACAACCCCCCACCTCCACCCCACTAAAGTCTCCCCCCCCTACTCTATCTGGTCATCTGTCTCCGTCCCCTCTTGGAACTGGCAGCCCTAGAGGGCAGCGACTACCCCAGAAGATGGCCCGGCCCCACCCCCGTTCATGATGACTTGGCAAAGTGCCCACCTTCCATCATCTAGTCCCCTGCCTGTCCCCAAATGCCAGCAGAGTCTGCAGGATGTTTCTTTTCAAGTAACAAGTATCAACAGTAGATTGTCTTGTTAAATGGCCCAGTGTGTTTCTATGTCCTAAAGATTTTATCAAAGGAAAGTTTAATCATATCTAAAAATTGATCCAACTCCATGAGAATGAGAGAAGTATGATAAAGCGATTGAGTGCACGGCTCACAAATCAGGAGCGCCCTCTTCCCTCACCCTTCGAATGCGATGGGCAGGATCGGCCCCACCTGCTTTCTCAAGAGCCTGTGACGGTGTTTATCAGGGTCCGTGGGAAGCGTTCGCACGTGGCCACAATGCCCTTGCTTACCACCACCATGCTCGTCCTGACAAAGCGCCCAGGGCTGTATGGTGCGGTTCACAGGTCACTGTCATGTCCATCATCTCATTTGCCCCTCGTGGCATCCTGGAAAGAAGGTTTACCACCCCCTCGTTCTGTTGATGAAGAAACAAACGCGTAAGAATGCCTGCACACTGCCCAAGCCCAGGTCACAGAGACAGACAGGCCAGAGCCTGGGGAAGCCCGGGCTTTCGAACGCCAGCCCCACGGGAGGGATTGTTACTGTCGCTGTATGGACTTGCACTGCTGATGGGTGAATCTTCTCTCCTCCTGTTTGCCGGGTTGACAGGAGAGGGCCTCAAAGGAGCTGTTTGCAGCCAGGGATAACGGGGAAGTTATCTGAGAGACAGTGAGGTGCACACACCCCATGTTCTCAGTGGGCATCATCAGTTGAATTGTGTACCCCCAAAATCCACACGCTGGAGCCCTCACCCCCAGTACCTCAGAATGTGACCTTACTGGGAAATAAGGTCGTGATATATGTAATTAGTTAAGAAGAGCCTATACTGGAGTAGGGTGGGTCCTCTACAAAAAGGGGACATTTGGACACACACGGACAATACCTGAGGACTGGAGGGGTGCTGCCACAAGCCGCGGAACCACCAGAAGGCAGGAGAGAAGTCGGAAACCTCCCTGCCCAGTGCCTTCAGAGGGGACGAGGCCCTGCCCACACCTTGACCTCTGACTTCCGGCCTCCAGGACAGTGAGAGAGTAAGTTTCTGTTGTTTAGCGCCCACCCGCAGTGCTTTGTCCCGGCGGCCCTAGCAGACTAACCCCTGGCATACGGTCCACCCTGATGACATTCCGTGTCGCGGAGGGTAAGCATTGACTGACAGCAAAGGGCCTGCATGGGTCACAGTGGGAAATTCTGCTCCTCTGCGGAGCACAGGCTCCCCATCAGAGGCGAGCAGACGGGGACACTATCGTCCGTTATGTGTGCCCTGCCGCTCTCAGAGGATGGGCATTCAGGTACCCCTGGTAAGCAAGCGTACACCTCCCTCTCAATCAAACAAATCTGTGTGATAGCTGGCCCTCTGGGTCCGTGCAGGCTCATAGTCCTCACCCCACTTCAGGAAGGAGGGCTGGTGCCTCTTCTGAGACAGGGATGTGGCACTTCTTGCAGCACTAACGCCGCTGGGCGTCCCTCTGACTTTTCATCCTTTACAAAGCCCATGTGTATCTTTGCATTTGAGCCTCACACCACTTAGGGCCCTGGCCTGGAGAAAATAAGCCAATTTCCTTGGATCGTGGGTGGGGTAGAATGGGATGGGCTCAGCCTGGAGCCAGGTCCAGCATCACGGCCACCAGAGGGGGCCGGGTGGTTTCATGGCTAAGGGTGTAGACCCTGAGTCTCCTTCCTGGCTGGTGTCCCAGCACCTCCCTCCCAGCTGTGTGACTTTGGGCAGGTTACTCAGCCCCTCTGTGCCTCATCTCCTCCTTGGACTGGGGATATAATAGCCCCTGGCTCAGAGGGTAATAGTGGGAAGAGAGGCCTAAATGCACAGAGCCTGCATTTCGTAAGCACGAAGTAAAGACAGTTTTTGCCTCTAACAAATCAGCGTTCTGAGCACACAGGAATGAGCAAGTCTCGTTCAAACTCTTTGAGCTAAATGTATGAATTTCAGGCATTTGGGACAGAGACCACAATAGCCAGGGAAGTCGCTCTAAGCCAGCTTCTCTCAGGGGAGAGCTGGCCACGTTCCTCGGACTTGGCCAAAGATATGACTTCTGGACAAGTATTTCTTATTCCACTCCCACTGCGTATTTTGGGACATCTCCCCTGTGGGTTGTAGGGAAGGCCCTGCCTCTGGTGGGTTGACTCTGAGCCACTGTGGACGTGCAGGCTCTCCAGGAAGGAGGCATTTGATGCCCAGCAGGGAACTACATTCAGGAAAGTTGGTTTTGTCACAGCCATTTCTAGGTAATCCAATGACCCACACAGGAGGCTCCACAAAGCCATTAAAATGGAGAAACCCTGAAGCCCGCTGACAGGCTCAGCCTCCTGTCACCAGGGCAGACAGAGTGTCCCTCTGATGCAGACTGCGGGCTGCAGGCACACTTCCCAAGCCTTTCTCAGATATTTCCTGGTGGACTTGTTGTTTGGGGCATGCAGGGCCCACGAACACAGTTTGTGGACAGCGAGTGGAATTGGTCCTGGGGATCTGTTTAGGACTTCTCCAGTCAGACAGGGACAGAAGACTCAGACCCTGAACACTTTAATCTGTGTTCACTCTCCTGACTGAAAGCCTGGATGGCTGACTCAGGACCATGCCTGGCAGCAAATGGCCACAGCCTCAGCCTGCAGCTCAGAGGCCTGGGGAGGCTGCACCCGGACCAGCCTGGCTGAGGCCACGGGAGGAAGGTGTCCACTCCTGGAACCGAGGGGCATGGCCCAGATGGCTGGAACCGAGGACAAGAGGGTCCTCAAGCTAAAGCAGGAACTGAGCTGGACTAGTGGATGGATGACCAGCGGGCAGACAACCAGCATGCCGCCCACTGAACCACACAGCAGAGGCCGCAGGTTCAGGCTCACAGGTTAGGGCCCTTCACACATCACTGTTCTGTACCACGTAGGCAGAGGAGAATGTTAACCCAGGCTTCAGAGCTGGCTCTGCCACTCCTCTCCACATGACTGTGGGCCCAGGTCTCTGGCCCAGGAGACCTGGGGGTGACAGGCTTCAGACAAGGTCTGACTATGCACCTGGTGTGCAGGAAGACCCAGCTGGCAGGAGGAGGTTTGTGTGACAGGGACTTTCCCTTTTCACTTGTGCCCTTGTCACTTAGGATTCCATATCCAGCAGAGCCGGACTCCTAGCCGCTGGGAGAGGCCAGCACCAGCCTAATAATCACACAGATAAATGTGTAACCCCACTGTGGCAAGTGCTTCCCAAAGAAAGCGTGTCCTCAGGTGAGCCCCGTGGTGGGGGCAGTGGGGTCAGGCCACGCTGGGCTCTGCAGATGGCGCCTGAGCCCCTAGAAGGGTGGGCTATTGGCAGCAACAGGGAGACCTGGTGCCCTGAGCTCTTGAGGCTCAAAGCACACCCTGGTGCCCAGATAAGGATCCAGACACAGGGTGGACAGGGGGCTGACCTCCTCTCCTGCACAGAGCTGGGAGTCCTGTGAGGTATCTCTGTCATCCTGGTGGGACAACTGGCCTTATGAGGAGTGGATGTGGGCCACGGGATGGATGGAAGGGTCCAGATGACTTCAGAAGAGAGGCCGTGGTAGACATGCTCAGGTGCAGACAGCGGCTCATCTGAGCCCACTCATCCCCTCCCAGGTGTTCTAGGGAAGATGTAACCCCACCCCAGATGTAACCCCACCTCTCTCAATAAGCCAAAGTAAGGGCATCCCCTTCCTATTTTCTCTAAGTTGCAACTTCTTTGTATTAAATTCAAAAGAAATTAGTTTCCAAGCAAGGGTGCTTGGGTATTTTCCGAGAAGGAAGGGAGCTTTTGTCTGGCAGTGGACGTATGGGGGCCGAGTGCCCTGCCCAGGAGCTGGCTCTGTCCTTGCCCGGCCCCCAGGATCCTGCGGACAACCTGGGGCTCAGGGACGTCACTCTCGTGCGGGACTTTGCTGGTTCCTGATTCTGAGGTCCATCCCAGTCTATGCCATGCTGAGGAGGGCAGAGCTCTCCCTCAGGGATTTCAGCCACGGTGTGGTTTCCCTGGACAGGTTTCACTTGTCCCTGGTAATCCTGGGGATGACGAAAGACTTCACAAATGGTGCCAGTCTTCACCATGTGTCCTCGCCTGGGTGTGGCTTCAGGGGGCAGCAAGCGAGACTTGGCCACCATGGGCAGAATGCTGGAAGGTGCTGGGGATGTGGAGTCAGGAGAGAGAGGCACTGGGGTTCAGGCCCCTCGCCCTGACGGAGTATCACCCAAGGGGATGTTTAGGACACAGCTTCAACTCTGATGCTCCTTTGACCACCTCTTGGTTGATTTAGAACCATGTCAACACGGTTCTCTCAGGAAGGCCACTGCATAGTCATAGTTGGCATCGGTTAGACATGGGAGCTGGGCCTGAAAGGAACCAGAGAGGGTGACTCTATTTTCTGGACCAAAACTAGGCCGAGACCTGCCAATGGAAATTGTTTGAGGTTAGGAATGACCTCCCCATCCAGACTTGAGGCTGGTGGGGAAGGTGAGCATGAGCTGACTGTCCTCTTGAGTGTTCCTGGGAGGTGGGAAGGGGGCAGAACCTCCCAGAAGAGCCCCAGAGGGAGAGTGCAGCTTGGCAGAGACTGCTGAGAAGCAGAGACAGGGTAATCGGGGGTCAGGAGCAAGAATGCAGGGACACTTTGCTCCCTTTCTGCCGTGAGCCTGTCTCCCTCTCCCAGCACCCCTGCTTTTAGGGACACGGGACTTGGTTTTCCTGGCCGCGGGTCCCTGTGATGACCTGCTTAGTGGGATGGGCTCCAACGACACGCACATCCACACCAGACATGATTGGGGCCTCTTCCCGCCAGCAATTCCCTGGCCCCACATGACAGAGCTGCGCGCCCTTCAGTCAGGGGCTCTGGTCTGGCCCCCTGCAGGCAGGGCCACTGAGGGCCACCCTAGGAGACACGCACGGCTGGCTCCCAGAGATGCAGCTGTGACAAAGGCCCCACGCTGCCCGCCAAGAGCTCACAGTCTAGTGGGAGAAAGGCAGGACACAGGCAGTGTCCAGGCGCTCAGCTCTGCCGTTGGAGAGGATGGGGGTCAGTGTGGACAAGGGCTCCCACCCTGGAGGTGGCAGGAGGGTGGCGGCAGGAAGCAGTGTCTGTGCTCCGTGAGGCAGAGCAGGGTCCCCAGGCTGAACAAGGACGGGCCAGATTCTCCATGAATACCTCAGTGACGCTCAGGGTCCTTACACTCATGAAAATGCTCTTAGTGCTGGCTTTCCCTGGGGGACTGTTCACAACAGGGACAAAAGGCAGCAGGAGAGGCTCGCACTCAGAGCTGCCCCAAAGCCAGCCACGGACTTGGTTATTCTTAGGGACACAGGGGACCTGAGCTGACCGGCATTAAACAGATTCGAGTAAACCCTCCTGTGGGGTCCGGGGCTGACGACGGGGGCGGCAGGAGAGCAGGACCCACAGGCTCCCCCTGAAACGTCCCGGGGGAGTGTGGGAAATAAGGTGTGCCGAGGAGAGCGCGAGCTCTGTGGAAAGTCAGCTCTGACAGCTGCACCCAAAAGGCAGGGAAGCTTCAGCCTGAGGATTTGCGCTAAAAATAGAATCGCTGGCTTGTGGTTAGAGAATCTGACCCAATTAGAGATTACCAGTTTCAGGAATTACTGGAAAAGAAATCTCATTAAATAGGTTAAATATAGGAGCCAGAGGCTGAAAAAGCCATCTGGGATTAAAAGGAAAACCAAAACTCTAGAAGGATTTTAAAATACATTTTGAGTCTCCTGTAAAGGAAGGGACTTTGCTGTGCGCACGGCCGCGCCCCAAAGGCACCTGAGGGAGGAGCTCCCAGCGGGCGCTCTGCGCGGGTGGAGGCTGGTGAAGAGCCACGCTGCCCGCGGGCCGGTGCTCGCCGCGTGGGATCCGGCTAAGCCAGCCCTTCCTCCTGCTGAAGAGCCGGGAATGGGGTGGCAGCTCTGGGTCACAGTCTCCGTGAGCGCTCAGGTCAGCCGGTGGGAAGTGTGAGCAGACCCCACCCCAGCCCACCAGATTCCCTGGGTCTCCAGGCACCGCCTCCTCCCGCCTTCCTCCACACCTCCCTTCCCCGCCCCACGTCCCTCCAATCTGTCTCCAAATCCTAAGGATCCGCCCGAAATAGCCTCCTCCCCTGCGTCTCCGCTCACACCCACTGCAGCAACCTCCGTCCAGGTCTTCCCCCCTTCCTGCCAGGACCACTGGAACCGCCCACCTTCCAATGGCTCAGTTACCAGCACATTTTCCCTGAAATGTAGAGAGGGTTCTTATCCATTTCTTGCTCTAAAAGAAACATGCTTCCTATTGCCTCAGAGCATCCCCCAAAACGTGTTTTTACAGCACACATGCTAAGGAAAACCCTAAGAAAAGAGATGCTCTGTCTGAATGCATTGCAGAGATGCTGCGGGCGAGATCCCCACTTACCTTGGTTTAATGCAGCCTTTCAATGAACTTGACCTTGGAACACCTAGAGGAACACATGTAGCATGTGTGTTCTGGGCAGGGCTGGGCAGGCCAGCACCTCAGCCATTGGCTCTCTGGCCCCACTGCCTCACCCCCCCGACCCCCCGCACACCAGTGTGCTGGTCACCCCAACTCCCACTAGTGATTCTTTCTCTGCTCCCTGCCACTCCCCGCATGGCTGGGCACCCTCCAAAACTCTCCTCTGCCTTGCAGAGTTTCACCCATTGCGTTGGGCAAAAATCTTCCAGCTACTACCAGAAGGAGTGGAAGCCAGAGCAGCAGGGTTGGTTCCCGGACGTCTTTGATGGATCCTGAGGCCCAAATCACATTTTCCAGACACCAGCAGAAGCAACAAAACAAAGAGAAGGAGCCCCCCTGTGCCTTGGCTCTTTCGCAGGCCACATGGGAGGAAAGATAGCCCAGCACCCTCAGTCTGCCTACTTGGGGTGTATCATTGAAAGGGGGAAAAGTCTTCCCAGAATTTGCTGGGAATCTCTGCCAAGGGCCTTCCTGGCCCTGCCAGGGCCATGTGCTCGCTCCTGGGACAATCGCTGTGCCAGGAGCTCAGGGTGTCTGATTAGGCAGCCTAGAGCCTGGGTCCTGTGTCCACTTGAGGCAAGAGGGTGTTGGGAAGACACACAGCTTGGCGCCCCATTGGAGCCATGTCATTTGCGGAAGGTTGGAGGCTGGTAAGATAAAACACAATCCTTCCATCCACCATTTAAGAGCCAACTTGGCTCCCTCTTCATCAAAGGAGCCCCGCCACCACCCCACACCGCTTCTCCCTCCATGCTCCCTCGCCTTGCCACTCCTCCATGTGTGTCTTTGTAGTGGGCTGAATGGGGTCCCCCATGCCCACCTGGAACCTCAGAATGTGACCTTATTTGGACATAAGGCCTTTGCAGATGCAACTAGTTAAGGATCTCGAGATGCCATCATCCTGCATTTAGAGTGGGCCCCAAATTCAATGACTGGTGTCCTTATAAGAGGAGGGGACTCGGAAGGAAGATGGTCTTCTCCTCCAAAGGTTTCAGAGAGAGCACGGTTCTGCTGACACCTTGATTTCCAACTCCTGGCCTCCACGTGGTGAGGGGATAAATTTCTGTTGTAAAACAGCCGCACTGTTTGGGGCTATTTTTTATGGCAGCCCCAGGAAACTACTACAGCCTTGAATGGTAATTATTTACCTACCTCTGTCTCCCTCCCTTGTGAACTCCTGCAGCACCGTGACCCACTTCTTATGTGGTTTTATGGCCCCCTCCTCAGGTCCCGAGGGAGGGGACTCAGCCAATGCTCATGGATCCAGGTTCACTGAGGCTCACAGGGCCGATGGCCACTGAGTCAGGGTAAGCTGCCCAATCACTCGTGGCCCTCGGTGCGCCCACTGCTGGGCTCAGCACCACAGGGTCACCCTCACCAACGTGAGATGAGGACCCAGGAGGGCACAAATGCCGACAGACAGCCACGCCTCTCCAGCAGGTGAGAATGTGGTGTTTGTTTCTTCCTTCTCTATAAATGTTTCCGTGGTTTACAAAATCTTTATGACAAAATTTTATAATCAGAAAAATGCAATTTGATAAGATGAGGTTTGAATCTAACACATGACAGGTTTGCTGTGAGGACCAGTGAATACATCAGAATATATAGGGAAGGACACTGGCCCTTGTAAGGCATAAGGAGAATAAGCATTATTATTGCAATAATATTTCTTTTGCAGGACAGGACAAATTGTAAACAGAAAAGAAATGCAAGCTGGTTCGTCCGTTGATTCGGTTTACAGTGATTAAGTCTCTGCTGCCGGCCTGCTGAAGGAAGATGCAGACGCTGATCTCGCTGATCGGGTGCAGAGCCCGCCTCCAGGGCCTGGTTGGAAATTACCATAAACCAGGGCCTTGGGCTGCCTTGGAGAAGTCTGGTCGATGTGCATTTGCTTTGGTCAGATGTTTAAAAAGAGAGAGCCTGAGCACCATAGGCAATCTTCCTTCTCCCCACAGACAGTCTTCTTTCCTTCCACCAGCTTTTCTCCCAGTGCTTCAGCAAGCAGAGAGTAAATCCTCAGTTTGTGAGCATTAATTAAGGTTCTCAGCAAGAAACAGAGGGAGTTAGAATGCTATCAAAGTCATCATGGAGAGAGAACCAGAACTCCAAGGAGATGCCACTGCACCCCAGGGGGATGGTCGATCAGATGCTGGGAGGATGCTGCAGAGCCAGATCTGACTGCTCACAGCTGGTGGGCACAAAGGAATGGCTTCAGTCCCCGCAGGTGGCAGTGCGCAGCCCCCCTGCCCCCACCCTGCACACACCTGTCTGCACACCTCTGCCTGTGAGCACGCCAAGCAGGCTGCTCAGCACTCCTGGATGCTGCACCTTGATTTTGGTGGGAGGTGCTTGTGGCAGGCGGGGGGTTTGGCCCACTTTGCAAAAATTTGTGGAGTTCAATGTCTTGTTTGTTTCTGCCCGTGGACCTCTTTCAGGAGCCAGCGCTCCACTTGTCCAGGTGTGACCTCTGCCAGCCCCTCTTACTCTCAGCCTCAGCGTTTTCATCTGTAAAAAGGAGGGTGACTCTGATGATCCCTCCTTGCTGTGAAAATGGGGTGATCCAGACGTCATGCAAGTGCTTGCAAGAGACCCCTACAAATGCCCTGAGAGATTGCGGGGGAGGAGCCAGGTCAGAAGAATCAGCCCCACGGGGAGAGTGACTGAGGAGGTGGGGGATGAGGAAAGGGGTGGGTCATGGGTTGGGGGGAGGAGGTCTGTCTTCCACTTAACCTTTCTTCCTTCCTGATGGTGGGAAGAAGGGATAGCCGGAGCAGTCACCTTGGGCCCAGGATGGAATTCATGTGGTGTGTGTGGGAAAGCCAGTCCCCCACCACTTCCCTTTGGGAAATTATGTACAAAAGAATTTTTCTTTTATATGAAGTAGGTACAGGGACTCTTCTAGAATAAAAGTGACATAATGATCAATTGCCATACATGACCTTTGATTGGATCCTAGCTTTTAAAAGTCCACAGAAGAACCTTTGGAGACAGTGAGGGAAACGTGAGAATGGCCTGGGTCTTGGATGATTTTGGGGAATTACTAAGTGGCCAGTTGACTTGATTTTCTTAAGAGTGATAATGATGCTGTGACGATGAACTAGAGTGTGTCTCGATTCTTAGGAAATGGATGCTGAGGCATTCAGGGATGGAGTTCCACAGTGTCTGTAACCTTCATTGAATTGATTCAATCCAAGAAAACTCTCCTTTCACTTTTCCATATGTTTGAAAGTTTTCATACTGAAAATTGGAGAAGGGAGGAAGAGGGGAAGAAATGAAGGAACCTGCTGGGACTTCAGCCCGAGGTGCCCCTGGGCACAAGTGCTCCGTGTAGGAAAGCATCTCAGTTTGGGATTCCAGTTCTCCAGACTAACGTAACCCAAGCCTGAGTTCAGACGCAAAGATCATCAAAGATGTAAGGAAACCAACTACTGAGCATGACAGTCAGCAGAAAAAACAAACAACAGATTTAGACCCTCAAGGACCTCAGACATTGTAATGATCTTATACAGGGTCGGAACTAATGATGAATGATTTTTTTAAGCCGTTGAAGGTGTAGTTACAGAAGTGAGCAAGCATCAGAGACTATCGTAAACACAGTATCTCAAAAGCAGCCAAAAGAGAAAGATCTGTCACCTGGAAAAGAGCAACAGGTGGACTGAGAAGAGACTTTTCAAACAGCAACAAAGAGAAGCCCCCCAAAAACGGGAATTATAACTTAAAGGACTGAGAAAAAATAACTCTCAACCTAGAATTGTGCAATTTTCGGAAGAAACTGTCATGAATGAGGATAAAATAAAGACATTTTCAGGAAATCAAAGAAGGAGAGAACTGTGCCATTTTACCTACAATAATGAAACTTCTAAAGAATTGCTCCAGGAGGAAAAGAAAGTGGAACCAGAAAAATGATTGAACCATGTGGTGTATAAAAAGACAAATATTGGGCATACAAACAAAATTAAGCAATTTCTTGTCTACAGAAGCTAATAGCTAACAACACTCACACTTGCATAGTCAGAAACAGAGAAAGAAATGCAAACACTGACCAAAAGAAGGCTTGTGGCAATGTTAACATCAGGCAAGATAAACTTTAATACAAAGAGTATTGCTCAGGATAGAGAAGGTTGCGACGTAACAACAGCTTCAATCCGTCAGGAATGTATACATCTTAGTCAGCTCAGCCTGCTGTAACAAAGTACCATGACAACAGACCTTTATTCCTCACATTTCTGGAGGCTAGAAGCCTGAGATCAAGGTGCCAGCATGGTCAGGTTCTGCTGAGAGCCAGCTTCCGGGTTGCAGACTGCCGACTTCTCATTGTGTTCTCACATGGTGGAAAGGGGTCAAACTAGCTCTCTGAGGCCTCTCCTTAGAAAGGCACTAATCCCATCCTGAGGGCCCCACTCTCATGACCTAATCACCTCCCAAAGGCCTCTCCTCCAAATACCATCACAATGGAGATTAGATTTCAACAACAAATTGAAGGGACACAAATATTTACTCCATGTCAACATAAAAATTCTAAACTTGCAAATAGTGCACACCAAATATATAAATTTACAATTGGTAGAGCTACAAGGAGAAATTGGCAAACATATCATCAGAGTGGTTGATTTAAAACCACTTCTTTCAATTATTAATAGATCAAGCTGACAAAAAAATTAATGAAGATAAATGAGATTTGAACAACACCATTAACAAACTTGTTTTATTCACTATACATTCTTCTAGGCACATATACAGCATTTACAAAAATTTAACACTAGGTCACAAATCAAATCTCAAAAATTTCAAAGACTCAGATTCATACAGACAAGTCATCTGGCCACAGTAAAATTAAAATGTATGTAAATAGAAAAAGATTAGTAAATGTTCCTATATATCTAAATAACTCATAACTCAAAATGAAATAATAACGGACAATTTTTAAATATTTAACATGAACAATAAAAAAATACTGCATATCAAAACTTAAGAGATACAATGGCCACAGTGTTTAATGGGAAATTTATAGCCTAAAGTACTTAAATAGGAAGAAGAGAGGCTGAAAATAAAAAGCTAAGAACACAAATTAAGAGTTTGGATAAAGAATTATAGAAACTCAAATAGCAGATGAGGACGGTGTTAGTAAAGTCTAAAATTGAATAGAAAACAAGTATTCAATCTTAAGAATCAACAAAGCCAAATGGTTTCTTTAAAATGACTAATAAAATTGACAATCCTTTGTAGAGATTGTTTTTAAGGAGAGAAACTATAAACAAATATTAGGAAGGTAAAAGATGACTTAGTCACAGAAACCACAGTTTAAGGAAAATTAAGAAGATACCATTAATAAATTTGAGCCAATATATGTGAAAGCATATGTAAACTGATCCTGGAAAAATATAACTTATGAATAACATCTCAAGAGGAAATAAAACATTTGAGTAGCTTTATAATCATTAAAAGAGTTGGGTCAGTAGTTAAATAAACAGCAGGCCCAGAGATTTCAGTGGTCAGCTCTACAAAGTTTTGAAGAGTAGATCTCTCCAGAATCAGACTCTTCCAGAGAATAGAAAAAGAAGGAATACTCTAGTTTCTTTTATGAACTATTATGTTTTTTTAGCATTAGAAAAATCCATAAATATCATTCTCAAAATTAATAGAGGAATAGTGATTAATAGGGGAATTAATAGATGAATAGATGAATGAGTGAAAAACTATATGATCATCTCAACTGATGCAGTGAAACCGTTTGATGAAATTCATTACACATTCTTGCTAAATCTAATTACATACAAATGGAAGAAAAAGTCTTAACCTGAAAACGTGTCCATCAAAAATCTTCAGAAAACTTTATTCTTTATGATAAAATCTTACAGACATTTTCTTTAAAAATCAGGAATAAGACAAGGAATCGCATTATGAAAGATGACATGAGTGGAGTCCTATTAAAATAGAGCTGGAGCAGCCATTACAGAGGAATTGCCTTGCACATCTTGCTTTCTTTATCTTCCAAACTGGACCAAACCACCAGTGTTCCAAGAAGTCAGTAAGGACAAGAATATCCTGTTTGTAAGGACTGATGAAATGGGGCTTTGCTGATGACCGGATCACTAACCAGTCAATGAAGTGCAAGTTAGCCTTTTGCCTGATGACCGAATCTCAAGCCAATCTAGGAAGTACAATCCCAGCCTTACCTCATCTAGCACCAATGAACTCTTCTCTAATACAATGTACCTCATCTTCCTCCCTTTTTCCCATAAAAGCCCTGAGCCCCTCTCCTGTAATCAAGACACTATTTGAGATTCTACCTGAATCTGTGCTCCCCAGATTGCAATTCTTTGATCTCAAATAAACGCTTTGCCTCTTAAAGTGGTTTCTGTTTTTATAGGTTGACATATGGTGTCAGAAGTGGGATCTGAAGCAATCTCACTTTCACAGACCAGTGTTCCCTGGAAACAGGTTCAGGACCAACACGAGTCCCCTTGTGTACTCAGCCACTTCCATGGACAGCTGACACCTCTGATTATGGGACCTCTCAGCCTCAGGTCTCCCTCCCTTTGGGACTGGTGCTTTCATCATCCTTTCATCAAAGGAGAGGTTTTTCCTCAAGCAAGCGGAGGACACTCTGGTTTCAGCGCCAATGCAGCTTTTGCTCCAGGAGGAGATTCCCTTAGGAGATAGGTGAGTATTCTGAGTTTTGGAGGTGATTCCCTCAGTAAAACTTTCTGTTTAGACAAACTTTATTGTGGGCTAATATGCACGTGAGGTTAAAGCTATTGCTAACGGACATCTTAGAAGCCAAAGCCATAAAATTGGTGGGCACAGGTCAAGCACTTAAGAGACATTAGAGTGCTTGCCACCTTAGGAAGGCTCCTGTGATGGAATAAGTTGGTCACAGGATGGGCTAGATCAACACTGGGTCATTCACCAACCTCAAGAAAACTTCTCTGAAACAAGGTACACTGTAAAAACATCACACAATCCCCAACCCTGTGGCACATCCCTCTTAGGTATTAGTTTGACTCAAAGAGACCCAAGGCTTAGCTAACCGTGTTAATGTGCCTATAAAAAAGTGTATTGTCCTTCTAAGTTGCACAATTTTCTTTACCATGGGACTTTCATTTTCTAAAGTTTCCTGAGAAGTTCCTCCCTCAGGAAGTCCAGCTAGTTTTATGTTTAAGGACTTCAGTCCTTCCTCTTGTAAATTCTTGACCCAGTGGACTGATAATACTAAAGATGATTTAAAATTACAGTGGCCACTTTGGGACTCCTTTGAGCTTCCAAAACTTGTCTTTTTGTGAACTAGATTTGAAAACCACGAATGAGACAAATTGAACGCAACCTTTAATTTCTAAAGAATCAAGCACACCACCTTCCAGCACACCTGCTTCAAAACCATCATCTGGAAGCTGTACATATTTACAAAAAAACCCAGCAAGAACTTACTAAGCTTGTGTCGTGTCCTGAAAGCTTTGCTTGGTAACCATCAGGTTGGAGGCCCCAAAATATGGCTGGACAGAAATGTTGGTTAACTGCACTTGTGGCTAGGGTCCTACCAAACTGCTTCCAGCCTCAGGGGAATTACATTAGCCATTAGCAGGAACATTCCAATTAGAGAAGATCATTTAAGAAGTGTACTTAAGAGCAAAGTCTTCAAAATTCCAAAATAGCCTTACTGAAAGTTTTGTTGCAAAAAACTAATGAAAAACTAATGAAACATATAAGAGGTACCCAAAAGAAAATAAGCAAAAGTCCATTAAGTTAATGGCTTTACAGACGCTCGCATATCAACCTTTAAAGGAGGGCCCCCATATGGGTTCCTCCCAGAGTTGACAAGACTCTAAGAGATTTTCTAGTAAACTGCTACATTATTCCCTTAAATAGCCAAGAGGAAACTAAAATTAAAAATTAATGGAGTTAATACTGCCAGAAGTATTTACTGTTTGTCCTGGCTGAAACCTGACAGGATATTGGAAAGGATTTAGTAACTTATGATCATAAATTTGGCCAAGTTGGAAGCTGATATTTGGAGCCTGATAGAAAGTTTTTTATATAGGCCTTCTTCCATAAGGTAAAATAAAACTATGTACCCAGAGGGAAGGAAGCAAATTAGGGATGATGTACTTGGGCAGGTCGATCAACTTCTGATGTCATTTAAGTTATAACCTAATTTTTGAGAAACTGAGAGCAACTGTTCTTATCTTACAATTCTTTGCAAAACTGGAAATGCAGCTCTAGAGACATTTCAAATTCCACCTGTTCCCCCTCAGCAATCTCAAAAACCTCCCCTGCTTATCTCAAAAGGCTTATAATCTCTCTGGGAACTGTTATCTAGACCATCTTCAATTTCTGAGACTAAAGAAAAAAAAAGGAAAAAAGAGGCAAACAGCTATAGAAGCACTCTTGCCCCAAATCTAGCCTCTTAAGTGTCTTCTCCACAAATGGTAGTAGGAAAAAGCTTTAGACATCTAACCAGGTAACCTTAATTTTTTCCATCTGCCAGGAACACAGTTTGGATCCAAGTATTCTTTCATAACTATGAACTTCGTATTACTGTACCTGATTCATGGCAGTTATTTTAAAACTATAGCTATGAGGTCTCTATGTAGGTGTGGATATACATATGTAGGTTGCAAATATGTGATATTTTTCTGTCTGGATAGTATAATTTCTAAAAGAGCTCTATTTAATTGGCTTAAAGCAAGCATTTATATAAGTTGTTTCTAAATATAATAGAAATTAACCCAAATGAACTTCAGGATGACATGATCTAAG
Organism: Equus przewalskii; assembly: GCF_037783145.1. Classification (NCBI taxonomy): domain Eukaryota; kingdom Metazoa; phylum Chordata; class Mammalia; order Perissodactyla; family Equidae; genus Equus; species Equus przewalskii. Next base: position 16,008,576 of record NC_091834.1, on the reverse strand, counting down.
AAAATGTTGGTATTAATGCTAATTTAAGTTTATTGTCTTTAGAGTTATCAACGTTAAATATAACACTTTTGTTCTACCTAAGCGTACCAAAAGCCAAACATATTCATGGTATCTCTTAGGAAATTTGGCAGCAAAAAATTGATGGCTGACTTTGTCTAATGTCTCATTAAGTTTTTGTAGGTAATCTAAATATAATTATCGGGAACAAGTGAAATAAATAGATGTAAGTAAGATGTAAAGGTTTTTAGGTGAACTTTTTTAACAATAATTATGTGTTATGGTATGTATACTTGAAAATAACTTCAACACCTTTTGGTAACTTGAAACCTTAGAGTTTTGCTAAAGTTCAATGACAGGAATTTATTGAGTATCTAGATCATTTCCAGATAAGGTAAAATATTAGACATTAATTACTAAACATACATTTATCTACTTTTGGCTTCTTATTACAGGAAAAAACTAAAAGATGTTTCAGTCTATTAATAAATATGTCTTGTACCACATTAAAAGTTTATGCTATGAGAAAATGTATGTTTTCAGTAAAAAAATGTATAAGGAATGGAGATTTTTTTTGTTAAAGTAAATTTGTTCTTAAGTACAAACTGGTTGTGGGAAAGAAGAAAGCACAAACTCTGAATGTAAAAAAGAAAGTTATAGAAGGTTTGTGGAAGAGGAACCCTGAGAAAAGGATGTTGTGCTTGGTCAAGCTGGCTAAGATTGGAATGAATTTAATTAAGTAAATGAGTTTTAGTATCATAAGTAGGCTGGTGCAAAATTAGAATTTGGTTTTCTCTCTAGTACAAGGATGAAGTTCTGGGGGGCTTTTAGTCTGCTCTTCATAAAGAGATTCTCAAAGGTTTTTTTTTTTTTTACCTTTGAGTAGTCTACCAAAAAGACAGGGATTTTATGTTTTATCAAAATAATTTCTGTATCGTTTTTATCAGGTCTTTAACCACAAGCGCTAAGGTTTTTCTTACAACTATTTAAATTTTTGTATTTGCCTGAAAATCTTTGTCATCATGGTTAAATGGATAACCAAGCACGGTTTTAAAGTGACCTATGATCCTATTTGACCAAGTGTATTAAAACATTTTGATATTTTTAACAAACTTCCACAAATCAAATTCTAAATAAAGTCTTTTTGACCTGGAAATAATTTTGAGGTTTTAGAGAGGACCCCAGAACACGTCACCTCAAAAGATTTGTCCTCTCTATAAAAACGAAAATATTAAACTAATTAGGCTTATTTGGTTTGTTTAATCACATGGGAAGCATTGTCAAATAAATGATGATAAACCTTCTTAGATTATATACTATGTGTGAATATTATTAACATAAATGTTTTAGAAATTGAATGAAATTTTTAAAATTCTAATATGTCCTGGTATAATGTTATCACTTGTAATTCTAGTTATTATCCTAAAATGTTGTGTCATAAAAATAACCTAGTTTCCTTGTCAATTGCATTATAATGTTAAGTCTTTTGTCGTCTATAAATAGTTATTGTTTTACTCTGGTGCTTTTGCAAATATGTTTCATCTTCAAAGAGATGCGTGGAAAGGACTCTGACACTTTCTCTAGAAAACAGGTTTCTGATAAACTTTCAGATCATAAGACTGAACTGGATATGAAATTACAGAAATCTTACAGAGAGACTGATGGCATCATAAAACTGTCAACCAAAGATCAAGAACAAGCATTAATTACATGGGACTACATGAACCAACAAGGATGCTCTCATGTTTGGTTTTTCTGGATTTAAATCTTTTTTCTAAAGCTATCAACAATTTGTTAAGACATTACCTTTGTGAACAAAGATGAAACATTTACTTTTTTTCCCTACCTGATCCCTCTAGAATTCAGAAACTCTCAGTGAGTACTCTTACTTTCACTTATATAAATAATCAGGTCAAGTTTTTAATATAAACAAATTAGTTCTACTGTAATTATCTTTGGTAAAATAATGAGAATAATTGTGGAGATAAAAATTATGTTGCACCCTTTAGAGGTTGGATTCTAGTCCTGTTAATTGTCTTTGAGGTTTTGTTAAGTAACTATAGACTGGATTCCCCTTGCCTGAGGTACTGTCTTGGTCTCATTGACTGTTCACAGTGCCCTCTTTGGGAAATGTGAACTGACCCCACATGGGATGGTCACCAGGAGATCAGTGTCTGTTGGTACACAACCTTCTGGTGATCCCTCATTATCTTATGCTGGTATGACCATCTACTTTAAGTCTCTAATGTCTTATACTCAAGCCTATCAACAGGTTAAAGAAGGTTTCCTGGATTCCAGTTTAAAGGATCCTACTGATCACAGTCTAGAGCCTGGTGGCTGAGAGTTCTGGAAGTGACATCAGAAGAAGACAGCCTTCGAGCCCCAGTGGAAAGGATCTCACCAAGTGCTCCTGACCACTGACACTGCTACAGAACTAGAAGGCATTGAACCTTGGAGATGATCTCTCAACTAAAGGAGGTTCCACCCCCTATCTGGCCCTGTCCAAAAGCTAGAGACCTCCAAATCAAATTGACTAGAAAGAGATACAGCCGACATCTGAGGCAGACAGCTTACCCAAGATGGCAGGACCAGGCCTGCACACCTTTTACTCACTATTGCTTCTTACCTTATTTTCTCCCTCTCTTTCTTGGAAAGACAATACTGTTATCTGCATTTCTCAATCTATTACAAAAGGGGAAAATCTTTCTGACTGTTGGGTTTGTCATCAGAAGCCTCATTCTGTACATGAATCTAGAAAATCTTTTAGTATATTTAATTACCTATCTCTCCACCATTCCTCCCCTAATTCATTGTGCTAAGTATCTAGAACTTCTTGCCTAACCAATCAAACCTGCAGAGATTTAAGAGGTAACATTTGTAACTGCTGTAAATACCTCTTGTTTTACTTGGCAAGATAGACAGAACTAGACAGAATTCAGGCACAAGCCCAATGGTTAAATGCAGTGCCCACTGACATCCCATTGTTCTTTGATTTCTTTAGCTGGCTGCCCTCAGGCATTGCCTCCTGGTTCAGGTCTATTCTCCAGTTTTGACCTAGAATTTTGTTCATTATTATAGGAATTCTCATTGTTGTAAAACTTTGTCTCCTCTGCAAAGCTCAACGTTCTAAAATCACCACTTGGATAATGGTCGCTCAGCGCTTTGAAATGATTACTGAGACTTATGAAACTTCACACGAGAAACTGCAAGGAACAGCAGACGATGTTTACCCTTAAAGAACTTGACAGTACAGGCTTCCTCTGCTCTAGCACTCTTGTTGCTCCAATGTGGTCTAAAGTCTCCTAAGGAACCTCTTTTCCTCCTACATGGGTCATGAAACACCAGGAACGAGCCTTCCTGGTGATGAGGGACCAACAGTGCTTTGATGGCTGGCCAGCAGTGCTTTCCGGTGCTTGATCAGTGATGCTTTTGGAGAAAGATCTGGGAAAGACGGGAAAATGGGAAAGGTGACCTGAGTGGAGCCATATTAAAATAGAGCCAGTGTAGCCATTGCAGAGGAATTGCCTTGCACATCTTGCTTTCTTTATCTTCCAAACTGGACCAAACCACCAACATTCCATGAAGGCAATAAGGACAAGAATATCCTGTTTGTAAGGACTGATGAAATGGGACTTTGCTGATGACCAGATCACTAACCAGTCAATGAAGTGCAAGTCTAACCATTTGCCTGATGACCGAATCTCAAGCCAATCTATGAAGTACAATCCTAGCCTTACCTCATCTAGCACCAATGAACTCTTCTCTAATACAATGTACCTCATCTTCCTCCCTTTTTCCCATAAAAGCCCTGAGCCCCTCTCCTGTAACCTGGACATTATTTGAGTTTCTACCTGAATCTGTGCTCCCCAAATTGCAATTCTTTGATCTCAAATAAATGCTTTGCCTCTTAAACTGGCTTCTGTTTTTTCAGTTTGACGCCACTCATAGCTTATATTCAGAATTTACTGAAGGTCCTTTAAAGTATAAAAAATGGTACGTAACTCTATAAAACAAAAAGCATAAGCACTGGAAAAATACAAGGAACTAAACTATTACTATTTGAATATTATATGATATTCTACATAGAAAGTTCAACAGAGTCTATACCCAAATTATTAAAAATGATGTGCATTTAACAATATGGCTGTATGTAAGATCAACATCAAACATTAACTATACGTTTATACCTTTGAAACAAATATTTACAGACAGAATTTTCCAAATGATCGTATTTACAATAAGAGCAAAAATTATTAAGTACCTAGGAATAAACCTAACAAAATAGGTACAAGTCCTGTAGGGATAAAATTATGAAACTTTATGGAAATTGCTGAAGAGAACCCAAATAAATGAAAAAACATATTATGTTCATGGCTAAGACAACCCGATATCCAATGTCCATTCTCTCCAAATTCGGCTATAAACATATTGCAATGCCAATTGAAATCTCAAAAAAGTTTTTTAAAATAAATTTATGAGCTGATTCTTTATGTAGGGCCAGAGACCCAAAGAGAGCTAAGACTCCTGAAGAAGAAAGTGGAGGGACAAATTGAACAAAGGAACAAAATAGCCTAGAAATAGACCCACATGTATATGAAAATCTGATATATGACAAAGACGGCATTATTGATCACTCCGGGGAAATGATAAATACTTAATAACTAATGCTGGGAAATAGGAAATTGGATCCTTACTCTACATTACCCACAAAGCTCCAGTCTTCATGGAATAAAGACTCAAACGTGAAAGGCAACATTTTCACCCTTTAAAAGAAAATAGACAGGCCTGTTTTGACTTTGAGGCAGGAAGGATTGCTTCAACCAGATACGAAAAGCAGGATGCTCACTGAGTAAATTTAACGATATGACATTTGAAAATTTCTGCTCATCAAGGACATCATAAAAAATAAAGCAACAAGCCACAAACTGGGAAAAGACATGTGCCACTGATGTAGCTGAGAGTGGGTCAGCGCTCAACTTACATACAAAATTCTTATAAATCAAGAAGAAGAGACAACCACCCCTGCCCTGAAAATGGGAGAAAGATGCGACAAACATTTTAAGGAAGAGGAAATGTGATTGGCAAATAAACATAAAGGAAACGATGCTCAAACTCATTAGTAACAATAGAAATGCTGATGGCGGTCACAGTGAAAACCATTATAATTCCCCAGATGGGCACAGACCTGAGTCCTGAAGAGATGTACAACAGTGCACACACAGTGTGGAAGCAGGAGGGTAAATTGGTCCGATCTTTTCTGGGAAACGATTTGATGTACAAAAAACATCTTGTAAATTTAAATATTTGCATGCCCTGTGACTCAGAACTGGCCCTCCTAGGTTTTAAAAGCCTAGAGAGGGTCTTGCACATGTGCACCCAAACATATGTATGAAACGTTCAGGGCTACGTTGTCTGCAATAACAACACAGGAAGCAACCCAAACACCCAATCACGGAAGAAGGAGACAATAACGTGGGATATCTGCACAAAGGAATATTACAAAACAATAGCAATAAATCCTTATAGTTACATACAACAATATGGATGACTCAGAAAAATGCTGATACTATTTTCATAAAACTTGAAAACAGGAAATTGAAAGTGTACCATACTAAATACAGTAGCGTACTATACTGTACTGTGCTGTGTATATATATGCACTGTCCCATACTATATACAGTAGTCCCCTCTTATCTGCATTTTTGCTTTCTGAGGTTTCAGTTACCCACGGTCAACTGAGGTCCCAAAATACTAAATGGAAAATTCCAGAAATAAATAATTCATAAGCTTTAAATTTCACGCTGTTCTGAGTAGCGTGATGAAATCTCTTCCCATCCTGCTCTGTCCCACACAGGATGTGAATCATCCCTTTGTCCAGCGGAGCCTCACTATATACCTACCCACCCATTAGTCCCTTAGCAGCTGTCTCAATTTTCAGATCGACTGTGGAGGTACTGCTGTGTGTGTGTTCCAGTAACCCTTATTTTCCTTAATAATGGCCGCAAAGTGCAAGAGTAGTGACAATAGCAATTTGACTATGCCAAAGAGAGGCCATAAAGAGCTTCCTTTAACTGAAAAGGTGAAAGTTCTTGCCTTAATAAGGAAAACAAATCTTATGCTGAGGTTGCTAAGATCTGCGGTAGCTTTTATGATGATATGTTGTTATAATTGTTCTATTTTATTATCAGTTATTGTTGTTAATCTCTTACTGTGCCTAATTTATAAATTAAATGTTATCATAGGTATGTATATATAGGAAATAGCTTAGTATACATGGGTTTCGGTGCCATCCGCTGTTTCCGGCATCCCCTGAGGGTCTTGGAATGTCTCTCCTGAGGATAAGGGAGGACTACTGTGTTATTTAGGGATGCACACACACATTTTCTTTAAAAACTCTATTTTACAAGATCAGGGGAAAAACTGAGCTATAGAGATGTTCCAGCTGTCTATACTCACAGACAGAACCTGCTCGCTGCTAGCTCACTGCTTTTTTCTGTGAAGCTCACAGAGAGAGCCTTAAACTATTTTTGCACGTGTGTGTGCATGTACGTATGCATGTGAACACTTTGAAGAATTATATAATCGGGAGTATTATCCCAAATTCTGAGCTATAAATCAGGGCTTCTAAACTCCAGCCTGCATTAGGATCCCTGGGCAGGCCACCTGCCCAGCTCCCAGTTTCTGCTTTTGCAGGTCTGGGCCGAGGCCAGATAACGTGCATTATATGCAATTTCCCATAGATGTGATGCTGTGGTCCTGGGACCCCGCTGCACTTATTATGAAGTGCCACCAATGAGCATTTCTTTCTGCCTAAAGAGCCTAGGTTTCCCTGTTTCCTCAAGCAGTTTATAACATAAAAGGACTAAAATCTGATGGAAAAGTTGGAAGAACATTTTTAAATCGTTAAAATTTGCATTTCTATTATCTGGATAGGAATAGAAATTCACAATTTTATTTGACAGACATAGTCTGTTCTATATATAACTACATAATTATAGAAGTGGTAACCCTTCCTATTAAAATTTCAAAGAGGTGTACGTGTTTACTCGCACTGTGAGTGGGTCAGCCGGGCAGAGCCCTTCTGACCCAATTCACAGGCCCTCAGCCACCGGGGACAGAGAACTAATTTACATCGCTGGACCCAGCGCAGCAGGATTCGAAAGCCGGAGGAGGAATTTTCATGTTTACTTAATGTTTTCATCACTTTAAAGATTCATGTTGATGATTTCACTGACTTGTATTTTAAAGAGACGCAGGACGAGTAGAGTTTCCCTGGGAAAAGCACTAGGTCTCTGGTTCACATCTTCATCCAAGTAAAAATAGAAAGCTCTCAGTGCTTCTAGAATTGTAAAATAATTAATGACACGATGGGCACTGATGAACTGATATTAACATGGAAAAAGGAAAAGTCAAAACTGTGCACTCAGGATGATTCCAAGCATATTAAAACGTTCAATGCACCGAAGTTATGGTTTCCTATACATGTTTTCATCTTTTTCTACAGTGACTGCAAATAACAGTAGCTAGGATTTAGAGCCCTCGCTGTGCACCAGGCCCTACCATAAGCATCTCATATGTCTTAGCTCATGTGTTCCTCATAGAGATCCTGGAGGTGCGGACAGGTGGGGACATGGAGACACGGAGCTGCAGGTGGCTTGTCCACAGTCCCACAGTGGTCATCCAGCGTCCCGGGTGGCAGCTTGGCTCCAGGGTCCTCACTCTCAATACTCTCTTTAATTTAGGGAACCGGTAAGATGCACGTAAGTTGGAGAACTCACCCAGTGCTCAGGGCAGTGAGCTGGGCGGAGGGGTGCTCAGCTGTGCTCTGGTACCACCTAGGGGGCCTTTCTCTGGGGCAGATCATAGAGAGCCAGGAAAGGGCCCCTCCACCATTGGCCCAGGACAGGAGTTCTTCACAGGGAACAGCACGTTGCAGGTAGTCCCCTGCCCCAGAAACCCACACTCAGTCACTTTGGGATGGGGGATTGTTAGCTCTACTTTGGGGTCAGGAAGTTGACGCTCAGAGGAGAGGAAGGGCCAAGGCCAGGCGGGTGGTGAGAGACCTGTGTTCCTATGTGGGGCTGGCAGTGACACACGCCACACTCTCGTGCACATTCTGACTGGTACATGCACACACACAGGCAGGCACACACATGCACATGCACACAGGCGTACATGCAGGCACACACAGGCACGCATACTTGCTTATGTACAGGCACATATATGCACCCAGAGGTATGCACACACATGCATGCACAACCAAGCACACAAATACAGATGCACAGGGACACACACACACACACACACGGGCCCAGCCATCATAAGAAGCAGGATTCTCCACAAGCCATACCGCCTCCTGAGGGGTCTCCCCTCTCATGAGGCCCTCCTCACTGCACCTTGGCAATCCCCATCGGATCTCGAATCTTTGCTGCAACACTGATTCTGCTCTCTACTGCTCCTGGCTGGTGTTGGGTGCTCCAGCTGTCGCCTCTCCTTTTCCCCGGCCTTCCTGGGTACTGAGGCAGGGCCTCTCATCCCCAGGGCTCTCCTGGCCCTCGGCTGACCTCTTCCCTGGCGATATTGTACACTGTCCATCTTTGCTTCTGCTCCCTTTCAGGGCCATGCGGGTCTGCACCTTCACAGAGCCCAGGTCCCTTACACCTGAGAGCTTCCTCCAGCAGCTGGGGTACTAGCCCTTCCCGGCCCAGGTGCTCCTGTGACGGCCAGATCCAGGGATGCCTGCTGCTAAGTCTTCCTAAGATTATGCTGTGGGCGCGAATGGTGAGGGCAGTTCCTGGTGCTTCCTGGGGTGGAAACAGCATGAGTCTGGGGGCCTCTGGTGAATCTGCTTCCCCACGTGTTGGTTGTGTGGCCCTTGGTGAGTCACATTCGTGGGCTCTGAGCCTCAGTTTCTCCACCTGCAAATAGAAGGTTAATATATGATTGTGGGATTAAATGGAACAAACTGTGTAAAGCACGTCACAGGGCATGTGCAGTCTGGGGAATGGGCACGTGGAAGACCTCTTTCCTGATGAGGCACCAGCTCCCTGCCATCCCCGGGGCTTGGTTAAGGATGGCATTACATAGCTTTTAAATAAATTCTTCTGATTCTAAAATAGGAGACTAACACACATTGCAGAAAATGTAAAAAACATGGAGAGCTGTAAGAATGTAATCAATGATACCTTCTTTAAACTAAAGTAATTCACTAGTGAAACAGACATCTCTTCATCTATTTCTTGCCCTTTAAATTTCTTCTCATTTTCTGTGAGGCTGTTTGTCGTCTTTTCATGTCTTTTACTGATTTTCCTAGTGCTGTTTTAAAATCAGATTTCAACAGATCTTCATATATTTTAAGGATATTAACTTTTCTGTTTGTTGTAAGTGTTGCAAATAATTTTCTGGTTTTTTATTTATCTTTCAGTTTTACTTTGTCTTTACTTTTTTTGAGATATAATTCACATAGCATAAAATTCACCATTTTAAATTGTACAATTCAGTGTTTTTAATGTATTATAAGGTTGTACAATCACTGCTATCTAATTCCATAGTATTTTCAGCACCCCAAAAAGAAACCCAGCACCCGTTAGCAGTCGCTCTCCATACTCCCCACCCTCAGCGCCTAGAAAAGACTAATATACTTTCTACGGACTTGCCTATTCTGGACATTTCATGTAAATTTAACCACATATTATGTGGCCTTTGGTATGTGGTTTCTTTCATTCAGCGTAAGGTTTTCAAAGTTCACCCATATTGTAGCATGTCTCAGTGCTTCACTTCTTTTCAAGCCTGAATAATATTCCAGTGTCTGGATATAAGACATTTTCCTTATCCATCCATCAGTTGATGGACATTTGGGCTGGCTATTATGAATCAGGCTGCAATGAACACTTGTGTACAACCTTTTGTGTACACTTATGTTTTCCAGGCTCTTGGGTATATCCCCAGGAACAGAGATGCAGAGTCCTCTGGTTTGATTTTTGAAGGAACTGCCAAAGTGTTTTCAAAGTGGCTGCACCATTTCACATTCCTGCAGACAATAAATGAGGGTTTCAATCTCTCCATATCCTCGTCGACAGCTGCTATTATCTGTCTTTTTGGTTCTAGCCATCCAAGTGAGCGTGTGGTGGTATCTCATCGTGGTTTTGATTTGCCTTTCCCTGATGACTAAAGATGTTGAGCATCTTTTCATGTGTTTATTGGCCATTTGTATACATTGTTTGGAAAAATGTCCGTTCAAGTATTTTTAGTTGGGTTGTTTTTTTATCATCGAATTGTAAGAAGAGTTCTTTATATAGTCTGTATATGAGACACTTATCAGATATATGACTTGCAAATAATTTCTCCCATACTGTGGACTTACTTTTTACTTTTTTAACAATGTCCTTTTGTGCATAAAAGTTTTAATTTTGGTGTAGTCTAAATTACCTATTTTTTCTTTAGTTGCTTGTGCTTTAGGTGTCATAAATAAGAAAGTGTTGCTTAATTCGAGGTCACAGGAATTACATCTGTTTTCTTTTAAAAGTTTTATAGTTTTAGCTCTTACATTTAGGTATTTGATCCATTTTGAGTATGTTTTTGTTTATAGTGTGAGGTAAGGCTCCAAGTCCTGTTTGTGCATGTGGATATCCAGTTGTCCCGGCACCATTTGTTGAAAGACTATTCTTTCCCCCACTGAATTGCCTTGACATCCTTGTTGAGATCAGCTGACCATAGATCTTGGGTTTATTTCTGAACTCTCAATTCCAGTTCATTGATCTATACGCCTGTCCTGTACCACACCGTCCTGATTATTATAGCTTTGTAGTAAGTGTTTGAAATTGAAATGTAAGCCCTCCAAATTTGTTCTTCTTTTTCAAGATTCTTTGGGATATTTGAGGCTCTGGCATTCGCATATGAATTTTCAGATAAGTTTGTCAATTTCTGCAAAAAAAAAAAAAAAAGCCATTGGAATTTCACTAGGGATCACATTGAATCTGTAGATAATTTGGGGAGTGTTGCCATCTTAATGTTATGACTTCCAATCCATGGACATGGGGCGTCTCCCCCTTTATTTAAACTGATTTGTGTATACTGATCTTGTATGCTATGAACTCGCTCAACTTGTTGTTAGATCTGTCGGTTTAATTTTGTGAATTCCTTCCTTAGGATTATCTCTATACAAGATCTTGTCATCTACAAATAGAGAGGATTTTACTTCTTTCCTTTCAATCTGGGTGCCTTGTATTTCTTTTCCTTGCCTAATTGTCCTGGTTAGAACCTACAGTACAGTGTTAGATAGAAGTGGTGAGTGTAGACATCTTTGTCTTGTTTCTGATCTTAGAGGAAAAATATTCATCCTTCCACCATTAAGTATGATGTCAGCTGTGGGTTTGTCATAGATGCCCTTTATCATATAGAGGAAGCTTCCTTTTATTCTCAGTTTGTTCATCATGAGAGGATGCTGGATTTTGTCAAATGCTTTTTCTGTGCCTATTGAGATGATCATGGTTTTCTTTTCCTTTCTTCTATTAATGTGGTGTGTTATTTATTAGTTTGCTAGGCTTGCCATAACAAAGTACCACAGGCTGGGCAGCTGAACAGATGTTTATTTTCTCCCAGTCCTGGAGGCTGGAAATCTGAGATCAAGGAGTGGACGGGGTGGTTCCTTCCGATGCTGTAAGGGAGAATCTGTCCCAGGCCTCCCTCCGGCTGCTGGCAATTTCTTTGTCATGTGGCAGCAAAACCCCAGTCCTCATATGGCACTCTCCCTGTGTGTGTCTGCATCTGAATTTTCCCTTTTCATATGGAGACCAGTCATGTTGGATTAAGGGCCCACCCTACTCCAGGATGACCTCATCTTAATTAATTACATCTGCAATGACCCTACTTCCAAATAAGGTCACATGATAGGGTTCTGGGGATTGGGACTTTAATGTGTGAATTTAGTGGGGCGGACACAATTCAGCCCATAACAGCTTAAATACAGTAAAAACGTACAGATGTTAAGAATACAGATTAATTTTTACTTATCTGTAAAGGCATGTAACCACCACCGAAATCAAGATGTTAAATATTTCCAGCAACCCAGCAGGCTCCCTTACACCCAGACAATACTTTCCCCAAAAGTGATGGTTATTTTATCAAGACTTTGTTTTAAAACCAAAGATCTATTTTTATTTTCCAATATCTATTTGAAACAACATTATCTCAGGGGGCCCCAACATCCCCCAACCCTGGGTTCTGGCTTTTACTAAGCAAGTCCACTCCAAGCCTGTGTGTTCTGTGGCTGAAACCAGAGGAACAGCTGCTAACTGCTTCAAACCAATCAGAGGCGGTCCTGCCTGGCTTCCCCGCTGGCACTGAGGCACCATTCAATTATCCGTCCTCATCTGGTGAATGTCTAGGTTAACGGAGGAGCCAGAGTAATTTACCCAGGTCCTCCAGGGCTAACGTCTCCTGTTCGATTCCCCTGGATACCACAGACCAGCTCCACGCCGTACAAGGATGGGCCGCAGCTGTTACCACCACGCCACCCGCAGAGCTTCGAGTGGCCGGATAATGGGACTATTTCAAAAATATGAGAGAATGTCTTCCCATTTATCCTGAGGGACTTACATATTGGACTTGCACTGACACCTCTGTCGCTTTTTTTTCTGGTCTTTTCATTCTTGGGTTTATTTTATAGATAAACACAGAACACAACTCAGCCGCTGTGATGACAATTTCCTCTAAATCTCCTCCTGTGGAGTCCTCTGCTCTGCCTTGTGCCCACCAACACGTCTCCAAAGACCCCTCATCTGGTTATTGCAAAAGCATCTGAAGCTCAGTCTGCAGAATTGAAATCCCTATATTTCTCCTTAAAATCGTACTGCTTTGTCCTTGGTTTTTTCAGTCTTGGCTTAGTAAATCTCTCCTACCTCTACTCAGTCACCTGAGAAAGAATCCTGGGGATTATGTTAGGTGCCCCTCTTTTCCTATCTCCAGTCACAGCCCATGTCTACAAGATCTGGGTCCCTCCCCACCCGTGCTGCCTGGCCTCCTCTGAGAGGACACCAGCCTTCCGTCTGCTTCCCCTTCCACAACCTCTCCCCTCTTTTATCCTCTCCACACTGCTGTCAAGTTGAATTTGTTCTGGGTTCCAGCTGCCTTTCCGTCTGACCTCCCTTCTGCCCCCACACTCCAGGCCAAGCCATGCAAGGGGCTCGTCATTCCTGAAAATGGCCTCACTCACCATGGCCTCACTGCCCTTTGCATCTCCTCCACCGGGGAACCCTTGCTCAGCCTTCCAGCTTCAGCTCACAAACTTCTGCCTTTGGCTGTCCTCCAGTAATGACCTTCCTCCTCCCAGTGAGGTGAGCCCTGTCCTCTGAGCCCCAACACGTGGGCACCCAAACTGCTCCCAGAGCAGTTAAACTTCAGTGATCAAGGGTCCCTCCTCCAACACTTTTAGCCAAATGGCCTTGAGCGGATTGACTGACCTCCCTCGGCCTTGACTTCCCCATCTCTGAAATGGGAGTGTGATAGCCTACCTCCAAGGTTGTTACGAGGAATGATGTTTTACTAGTGGTACCCAGGAAGTGGTCAGTGGTCAATAAATATTCTTTGTTAATATTCCCTTTCACATCTTTCCATTAAACTCTTCCCACAGCAGAGCAATATCTGCTTTTCCCGTAAGGCTGTGAGCTCCCCGAGAGTGAGAATTATTATTAACTAACCCCCAAGGTTCAGGTCTAGCTTGGTCCCTGGTGCCCAGAGGACAGACGAATTCACAGTGAAAGATCTCCACTGTGTTTACTCCGTTATTCCCCCTAGGATGGGTGGGAGGCTGTCTCCTGGGATTCAAGCTGGTACGTCGCAGACACCAGTGAAACACAGCGCTTACTCGCATCCTGGCGTCAACCACCTTTCCTCAGGACCCCACCTTGAGGTGGCCAGCTGGTTCGCTTCTGTACCAAACGGCTTTGTATCAGCAGCTCCGTGGGCTCTCAGACCCCTGGCTGCACGGGGGAATCAGATTGAAGTCATTGGCATTCAGGAATGGCCACTTTGAGTCAAAAATCCATGAACTCCAGTGTTGATATCTGTCTGAACCTCTTGGTTACAACCCAGACAAGAATTCTGCCTATGGCTTGGGAAGCCCCGGGCCTGGCGCCATTCTGAGGTACTTAGCTCCAGGACACCAACTGGGTCACTCACCCTCTGCACCTCCTCTCCCTCAGCTGGAAAATGGGGAAATAACCAAACCCATCTCGCTGAGGCAAGGCTATGTCAACACCACATAAACGTTAACACAGAATTCGAATTCTTACTTGTAACAAAGAGAAAAACGCTTACACCACAAAACATGGCCCTGAGCAAGTCTGACATGACATATTCTTCGGAGGTTACAATGAAAAGGGATTTTGTTCCTAAAATGGACCCCAAGTATCCCATGGAGAGCTGTCAAGGTTTACCAGAAGACCTCGAAAGGAGCCGCAAGTGCCGCAAAGCTGAGAGCCCAGCCTGGCCTCCCGGTCATACGAGCCCCTGCAGCCCCTCACAGGCGGCCTCTGCCCTCTGTGTCAGGAGGTTCTCCCTGAACCAAACTCTCCCTCTCCTGTACTAGAGCCCTGCCTCCGGGGACTCCCACAGGGACACAGAACAAGGTGGACCTCTCTTACCTGGTGGACTTTCCATTATCTGCCTGTGACAACCAGAGCTGGAAAGGAGGCTGCCCAGTAAGGAGGACTCTGCATTTGTCTTGGGGGCCCCCAAGCCCACCCTCTCTCACCGCCTTTGCTTCTCCGAGCTGGCCCTCCTCCGGGGGTGAATGGCTCCTTCACCAGTGCCCTCTCAGAGTGACCTGATAACCAAGCCCCAGTGTGGCCGCCGCACAGGGCCAAACACAGCATCTTGGCTTTATCTCAACCAGGCACAGAGCCTGGTATCACATTTGGCCTTCTGGTCCTGGCCCGGCCACATTCCAGTTTATAACCAGTTGGGTCTGGGCTCATTCTTCTATTCAGTACAAAAGTAGTGATTGTCCACTTCCGTCAATGACTCGGGGCCAACCCTCTCCTGGGGGAGCTTCGAGTCTAAAGGTGTATAAAGATGGGTGGCCAGTCCTTATGGGACACTGCTTAATGGAAGTCTGCAAAAAGGGTCAGCTGAGTCACACTTGCCTGAGGAGGCAACATTTGATTTGGGGTTTGAAGAAAGAGTAGCATGAACTCTTGCCAATTTATTTTATGAGGCCAGAATTGTCCTGACACCAAAATCAGACCAGCACCATACCTCACAGGGATAGATGCGAAAATCCTTGACACAATTTTAGCAAACACAATTCACACACACACACATATATATATTTTAATGTATACACCATGACCAAGTGGGCTTTAATGCAGGTTTCCAAGGATGGTTCAATATTCAAAAAGTCAATTAATATAATCACGATGTTAATAGGCTAATGAAGAAAAATCACAAGATCATATAGATTGATGCAGAAAAACCAGTTGACAATGTACAACATTTCTGATAAAAACTAAAAACAAAAAAACCACAAAACGCAAAACTAGGAATAGAGAGAAACTTCCTCAACTTGATAAAAAGGATTTACGAAAAACCTACAGCTAACATCACACTTCCTGGTGAAATAACGAATACCTTTCCCCTAAGGTTGAAACCAAGTCAAAGATGTCAGCTCTCACCACCGGAACTCCACACAGGCAACAGGGTGAAAATAGGAAGCCAAAGGCATAGAAATTGGAAAGGAAGAAATCAAACTGTCCCTATTTGCAGATGACATGATTGTCTATGTAAAAAGCCCCAAGGAATCTACCAAAAAAAAAAAATCCTAGAACTAATAAGTGAGTTCAACAAGGTCATGAGATACAAGATCAACATGAAAAATCAACTGTATTTCTCTCTACTAGCACTGAACACACGGAAACAGAAATTAAAAATACAACACCATTTATAATCGCTCAAACAATGAAGTACTTATGTATAAATGTAGCAAAATGTGTACAGAACTTGTGCGGTAAATATCTCAAAACGCTGATGAAAGAGATGAAAGGCGATCTAAGTAAATGGAGAGACGTACAGTGTTTCGCATGGGAAAACCCAATATAGTAAAGATGTTATTCTTCCTCAAATTGATACATAGGTTTACTGTAATTCTATCAAAATCCCAGCAAGATTTTTCTGTAGATGTGGACATTATTTTAAAATTTATATAGAAAGGCAAAAAACTAGAAAAGATCAAACAATTTTGATAAAGAAGAATAAAGCACGAGGACTCACTCTGCACGGTTTGCAGACTTGTTACAGTGCTACAGGAACGAGGACTGTGGGACTGGCAGGGAGATGGACTCAGAGATCAATGGACCAGAATAGAGAGCCCAGAAATAGACTTGCTCAAGCACAGCCAAGTGTTTTTTAAGAAAGATGTAAAAGCAGTTCCCCGGAGGGAGGACGGCATCCTCAACAGACGCTGCTGGAGTGGTTGTACATCCATAAGCAAAAAAATGAATCTTGACTTGAATGAACAGTAAGAAAACAAATAATCCAATGAGAAAATGGGCAAAAGGTAAAGATCTATGAAATCGTGAAAGAGGATATTCAAAGGCCAAACGAGCACGTAGGAAGATGTTTACTATCTGTGACCTTTAGAAGAAATGCAAATAAAAGCCACAATGACTTATCACTTCTCGCCTGTTAGTGTAGCTAAAATTAAAAATGGTAATAATACCAAATGCTGGCAAGGATGCAGAGAAATCGCATCTCTCACGTTGTTGATGGGAATGTAAAATGGTACCGTCGCTCTGAAAAATAGCATGGCAGTTTCTCAAAAAACGAAACATACACTGATGCTACAACCCAAGAATCTCGCTCTTAGGCATTTATCCCAGAGAAATGAAAACCCATGTCCACACAAAAACTTGTATACGAACAGCAGCTTCATTTGTACTAACCAAAAACTGAAAAAACCAAAATGTCCTTCAGCAAGTGAATAGTGACACAAACTGCCGTTCGTCCACACCACGGACTCAGCGATGAAAATGAGCAGGCCTTGATACAGACGAGAGCTTGACGAGACCTCAAGGGCGTTGTGCTGAGTGAAAAGAGGCAGACCCACACTGCTTTGTTCCATTTATATAATTATAATTCCTGAAATGACAAAACCACAGAGGTGGGGAGGAGATTGGTGGTTTGAGGGGATGGTCCAGGGAGGAGGAAAGCAGGTACAGCCAGAAACAGGCAGCACAGGACATGCTTGTCGTAATAGAATGGTTCTATGATTCGCTTGCATTGGTGTTTACAGGCATCTCCACATATGATAAATGACCAGAATGATAAACACACACGCATTGTACCAAAGTCAATTTGCCAGCGTGGATATTCTTCTATAGTCAGGCAGGCGGTAGCCAGAGAAACCAGCTGCAGGGCGCGAGAGACCTCTCTGTGCTATTTTTGCAACTTCTTGTCAATCTACAATTATTTCAAAGTGAAAAGTTTTTAAAAAGCCAACTCTGCACATCTTTAAAAAAAGATTAAACTCCTGTTACCTGAAACTCGTGGATGAATCTCAGAAGGTTTATGCTTTAATTTTTGTGGAGTTCAGGAACAATCACACTAATCAGTGATGATATGAATCAGACAGCAGCTACCTCAGTTTTGGAGAGACGGCCTGGGAAGTAGCATGAACGTGTGAGGTGCTGAAAAATGTCTGTAGCTCTTCATTTGGGTGATATTACAGGGTACCCAGGTTAAAAAATCAGTAAGCTATATGCTTAAGAACAATGTGTGTGTTTGTTATCTTAAAAAGAAAAACAAACCTTGTCTTATCTTGTTTTGCAAATTTCTGAACCACCTGGTGCAGGCCATACCTGAGGGCAGCTCATTCTTATGATCACTCTGAGGCCTCCCTCCATTTCCACTTTTCTCTATTTTAGGTTCTTGACCTCAGGCCGTGGACGGGCCAGAGGAATGACTTTCTTCTCCATTCCCTCCCAGAATGTCCCCTGCTCCAGACTGCATTTCTGTGCTAATCATGTTTATTGCTGTATTTGAATGGGAAGCTTCGTCGTATTTGTCTAGAGCAGCAGATCTCAAATGTGATCCCCAGGCCAGCACCATCCGCATCACCAGGAAACTTACTAGAATTGCAAATTCCAACTTGCTGAATCAGAAACTCGTTGGTGGGGCCCAGCAACAGGCCCTCTGGGTGGTCTGTAACATGCTATGACCCCTGAGGACCTCCCATCTAGAATCGTCGTTTCTCGGAGTGCATGGAGGGCTAGGCAGGACCATCTCAGCCCAGAATACACGCTTCCTCTTTGCAAGATCACCTCCTGACCGCCGTGATCTCTCCCTGGCACCTCTCCCCACACCCAGCAGAGCACATCAGAGCATCAGAGTGTCCTTTTGTCAGGTGCCCTCTGCAGTCCAACCAAATGGGGCTGGGCCTGGGCTCAGGAAGCAGTCTCGGGCGACCTTGCAGGGGAGATAAGGCAGTTCTTAGAGAAAGGCCTGGGCAGACCACCCGACATTCACTGCAATATCCTGTAAAGATGCTTGCAAATCTGCCTTGAAAATCCTATGGCTCTCAAGTGCCATGTTTTATCCTCATTAGAAATGATAGAATCAATTTTCTTCACTGGCTTTCTGTGATGCCTAATTTATTTTGAAAGGAGAAAGAAAATTATTTAATTTTCAGGAGTTTCAGTGTGAGGGGTAAATTAAATTAATGACATGGAGCATGTCAGCTGGAGGGTTTTCTTCACCCCGCTCCCAGAAACCATGTTTTCTTTTCCAGTCATTAGAGATTACTTTAAATTACTTTGAAAAGAAAAGTGCTGCTCTAACAACTATAAATGGCTTATATTGTAGCTCTCAACCTTTTAAAAGATGTTATATTTTGCAAAAATCAAATTGCATCAAACTCAGAGTCCCTGGAAACTGAGCCAGCAGACTCCCCCAATTATGCCTTGCTCCAGCATCTGCCGCGATATTTTGCCAATAAGCCGTTCCAGTCCAAATATAGTTCTGATGCTCGCAGCACTTTCTGGAGCAATTAAGTGTGTAGTTTTTAACGTCCCCACGTTGCATTTGGCACTCTTCTCCTTGGGCCTCCGATCTGCGACCACCTGCAGTCTAATTCGGGCCTTCCCCAGCACGCTCACTGTCTCCTGCCTCGCTTTCGTAAATCAAACCCACCGTGAACAGAGGAAAGCGGTGGCTGTTTGCTTTGCAACCTGGGAGGTGAAGCAGCCGACCCCATTGCTCCCCTCTCAGCTGATGAGGAGGGGATCGCTCCCTCCTTGGCTGCTCCCAAAATACCCACCTGCCTCTCCTCGAGCTTCACCTGGAAGAGAACACCTCCCAGTTAGTTCCCACCTGCCAGGGACTGTTCACACCACATCCCCAGAGGTGGTATTACTGCCCGGCCGTGCTGCAGACCAGGCCGCCCCAGGAGTGGTCTCTGAGCTGGGGACTGATAGGAAGTTTGGTAGGTGTGCTCCTGGGTGGGTGCCTGTGGAGGGGGTAACAGAACAGAGCAGGGGACACATGGAACTCAGCCCCACCACGGGGAGCTCCGACCTGCAAGGCCCGTAGGTGTCTCACCTGGGTGAGAGAGCGGGTCCTCACCCTCCCACTTCCGCACAGCGAGGGGGCCACCACAGCCGCCTGCAGGAGATGGGGAGGTGGGCTGGCCGGCACAGTGAGTTACGTGTCTGAGGTCACACCCTGGTGCATGGAGGAGCGTGGCTGGCACCCAGCGCTGACTCAGCACAGCCACTCACACTGCTCTGAGCCTCCCCTACGCCCTTCCTGCTTTATCACGCCAGGTTCCCCCACTGCCGACACATTTCCCCTTTCCTTCCAACCATGCCTGGCACATCCCTGCCCAGTCCTACTGGGTCAGACTCCCAGACATCCTGCCATCCGGGGCCCTCACTTCTTGCTCTCCTGTCACTGCCCTGCTCTGCACACTCAGCTGTTGTCGAGACTGAGAAAATCACCTCCAAACTACCGGCGTTGCTTCGAGGCCCTCCTCTCCGTCCTGCTGCTGACACCCCCGTTACCATGGATTGCAGCTCCACTAGGCTTCTTCTCAGAAAAGTCCAGAGGCTTCCCACGCCCAGGCAAGTGAGCCAAACCCAACCTCTTAGCCTGCTTTAAGGCTGTTGGCACTCCAACTTCGCCCATCACTCAGGCGTTCCTGAGCCCTGAGCGGTGGACTCGTGGACTTAACCACTCCATGCTGGGCCTCGCAGAGCCCACCTCCCTCCCGGTGCCTAGGGTCGCCTTTGCTCACCGCTTCCAAGAGTATCACTCAGAACCAACAGAAACGGGGTAAGAGGCCCATTGCAGGGGCGGCTCAGGCCTTGGAAAATATTGCAATACTTAGTGGACTCCCTAGAAAAGGAAAAAGAAACATTGAGGTGGAAAAAAAGAGTAGAGAACTTATTCAGAAGTGAGAAGAGAAAAACACACTAAAATTGACACATAAATGCAAGAACCTACCTGTTATTACCTTGCTAGCTCATTTTACTTGTAGCTGAACAGGCCAGGGAGACTACGAACGAATGTGTGAGAAAAGACAATGTATTGACTAATATTCCTCACCGCGTAGCAGGCTGGGTAGTGCCCCTGAACGCATGTCCACCCAGAACCGCAGAACGTGACCGTATTTGGAAATAGGGTCTTTGCACACATAATTAGTTAAAGATCTCCAGATGAGAGCATCCTGATTCAGGGTAGGCCCTAAATCCAAGGACCAGGGCTCTTATAAGAAGAGGAAAAGACACACGGAGACACACAGAGCTGAAGGCCCTGGAAGATGGAGATGAAGACTGGGCTGACGGAGCCACAGGCCCAGGAAGACCTGGAGCTACCAGAAGCTAAAAGAGGCAGAAGGAGCCTCTGCAGGGAGAGCGGCCCTGCCCACACCTTGGTTTCCGGCCTCCAGAGCTGGGAGAGAGTAAGTTTCTGTTGTTTTAAGTAACCAACTCTGCCAATTTGCCCTGGTAGCCCCAGGAAACTAACACCTCTGCATATCAAGAATTGCCATAAGCAAATTACTCACGTCCACGTGGCATGACCGTTGACCCACAAGCAGCTGGTCCCAGGGCCAGCTTTGACCTGTCTCATAAGGCACAATGCAGGCTTCCCACCGGATGTCTTGGTGTGAAGGAGACTGGCAGACCCCGAGGCCAGCGCTCAGACAGACTGTGGGTGCGTGGTGAGAACTCGGAACATCCCTGGCGGGCATCCAGCTGCTCCAGAGTTCAGGCCTCAGCCAGCGCAAGACTTGCAGACTGAAGGGAGCGTCTGTCACACCCTGTGTTCCTGTGGACCCTGATTCTGGCTTGCACCATGTTATGGGCTGAATGTTTATATCCCTCTGAAAGTCATATGTGAAAGTCCCAACCCTAATGTGACGCTATTAGGCAGTGGGGCCTTTGGGAGGTGATTAGGGTTAGACGAGGTCATGAGGCTGGAGTCCTCATGACAGGATTAGCGTCCTCATAAGAGGAGAGAGAGACCAGAGCTCTCTCTTCACCATGTGAGGGAGGACACAGCGAGAAGGTGCTGTCTGAGAGGCAAGAAGAGAGTCTTCATCAGGAACCCAGTTGGCCGGCACCTTGCTCTCAGCCTTCCAGCCTCCAGAACTGTGAGAAACCATTGTCTGTTGTGTAAGCCCCCAGCCTGTGGTGTTTTGTGATGGCTACTCCAGCTGACTAAGACACACCACGTTGCCCTGGAGGTCCCAGCCAAATGGAACTTTCACGAGGATCAGTGTGATGGGTAAGTCCGGTCACTGTGATTCAGCATGGTACCGTGAGCACGCCCCATTCCTCTCAGCGCTCTACATTATAGGGGACAGAGTGACAAGGGGTAGGGTTCACACCAGCTGTTAGCCTTTCTTTGCATGATGTACTTAACCTCCCAGTTATTTCTTTCTTTTGTGATTATTTTTGAAACATGCCTAACTTGCATCTACTATAAAAATAGTTAACGAAGAAATAACTTGAGAAGATGGCTAATATTGTTTATTACCTTTTGAAATATTAAGAATATGCACATTATAGTATGCAGATTATGCAATTGTAGTAGTTTTTATGAATGGATTTTCAATTACTTTCTCTACAGATTTTCATATATATTGTTCTTTTGGTTTCAAAATTTTTCTACAGGAAATTGTACATTTCTTGGAAATTATTCCGTATGTCTTCTTGGTAACAAATGGACTTTACCGAGCTTAAATACAAAGTTTATCATGATTTTTTAAAAATGATTTAAAAAATTTTTAAAGATCATTACTGAAGATATAACTACACTTCCTCTATGCCCATTCACATCTCATTCCTCCTACCCTCCCCCTCCAAGATTCAAAAATGACTTTATCTTTTAAAGAGGAAGAATATTGGAATTGTGTTCCATTCAAAATAAATAATACACAATAATAGAGTTAAATTTAATATCTATTCTTAATTTTTAAAATTTTATTGAATTATTAGTAGAATAAAGGTATTGCTAACATAATAAAGAACAAATCATTTCAAATGATCATCTAACATTTTACTCTTTAGCGACACATTGGAAATATTCTCTTAACCTCTGGAATAAAATGAGAATATTTGCCATCACTAATAAATTTTCCTTTTTCCTGGGCATTCTAACCAATGCAATATGAAAAGAGGGAAAAAAATACAAAGTACAACACTATAAAGGGGAAGTCAAAAATTTTGCCACTGATCTCAATGTCAGACTTAGAATATATTTTCTTTGGGTTTATTCTTCTCTTTGTTCTCTAGTTTTCCAATGTGAAAGCTCAAGATTATTAATTCAAGCCCTTTCTCTTTTTTTTACATGGGCATTTAATGTATAAGTTTCCCTCCAAGCACAGGGTTAGCTGCATCCTACAAATTCTGGTATAGTTTTGGTTTTGTTCAGTCTAAAATATTTTCCTGTTTCCCTTGAGGCTTTCCCTTTGACTCACAGATGATTTGAAAGTATGCTGCTTAATTTCCCAGCATTTGGAGATTCTCCTCTTTTCTCTGTTTTTGATTTCTACTTTAATTCCATTATGTAGAGAAAATCTTCTGGGTGATTTCAATTCTTTTACATTTGCTAAGATGTAATTATGATGCAGGGTATGGTTGATTGGGGTATCCATGTTCACTTGAACAAATTGCATATTCTGTTTGTGGTGGAGTGTTTTATGAAAGTCAATTCGATCCAGTTGGTTGATTGTGTTATTCAGTTCTTCTACATTTTTGACAATTTTCTGTCTAGTTGTTTCATAAATTACTGAAAGAGTAGTATGGAAGTCTCCAGCTGTCCTTGTGGATGTATTTCTCCTTTCAGTTCTGTCAGCTTTTGCTCCCTCTCTATATATTGAACAGGGAAAATCTAATATTGAGAATTGTTAGCGGTAACAAGGGGTTGGAGTTTTGTTCCCTGCATGTATAGTCTTTGTTTTTAGGTGCATGCACATTTAGGATTGCTATGTCTTCTTGGTAAACGGACCCTTTTTATCATTTGTAGTGCTGCTTTTGCCCCTAGTAATATTCTTTGCTCTGAAGTCTACTTTGTCTGAAAATATTATAGCTACTCCACCTTTCCTAATCAGTGCTTGCATACTATACCTCTTTCCAGCCTTTCACTTTTAACCTAACTATGTCATGATATTTGAAGTGAGCTTCTTCCAGATAGCATAGTCAGGTTGCTTTTTTCATCTTTCTGACATTCTCTGTCTTTTAATTGGTGTGTGTAGGCCACTTATATGTAGTGTAATTATTGCTACATTTGGATTCAGGTCCACTATTTTGTTACTTCTTTCCTGTTTGTTTCCTCTTCTTTTCATCCCTTGGTTTCTCCCTTTCTTCCTGTGTCGATTATTTGAACATTTTTAATAGTCTACCTTAATTTCTCTGCTGTAGTTTTCTTTTTTTTTAAAGATTGGCACCTGAGCTAACATCTGTTGCCAATCTTCTTTTTTTTTCCTTCTTCTTCTCCCTAAAGCTCCCCAGTACATAGTCGTATATTCTAGCTGTGAGTGCCTCTGGTTGTGCTATGTGGGACACTGCCTCAGCGTGGCTTGATGAGCAGTGCCATGTCCACACCCAGGATCCAAATTGGTGAAACCCTGGCCACCAAAGCAGAGTGCATGAACTTAACCACTCAGCCATAGGGCCAGCCCCCTCTGCTGTAGTTTTGGGGGTTTTTTTGAGGAAGATTAGCCCTGAGCTAACTACTGCCAGTCCTCCTCTTTTTGCTGAGGAAGCCTGGCCCTGAGCTAACATCCGTGCCCACCTTCCTCTACTTTATATGTGGGATGCCTACCACAGCATGGCATGCCAAGCAGTGCCATGTCCACACCTGGGATCTGAACCGGTGAATCCTGGGCCTCTGAGAAGCGGAACGTGCAAACGTAACCACTGCACCACTGGGCTGGCCCCTCTGCTGTAATTTTGACTGCATCTCTTCATATATTTTGTGTAGTGATTGCACTTGGGATTACAATACACGTGCTTAACTTTTCCCAGCCCACTTAGAATTCATATTTTACCATTTCAGATGGAATATAGAATCCTCACCACCATAGAAACCCTTTCATTCTCTCCTTGATCTCATTGTCTATAAATTACATCCATATACCCCAACAATCTCATCAAGCAATGATATAATTTTTGCTCTCAATCATCACACACACATGAATTCAAGAGAAGACTAGTAGGCTGCTATGTTTGCCCAGACACTTTCCATTCCTGTTCCTCTCCCTTCCTTCCTGAAACTCCACATCCCTCCAGTAACTTTCCCTTCTGAGTAACTTTCTTTAGCAATTCTTTGGCTGACATTGTGGTCTCTTAGTTTCCCTTCATTTGAGGATATCTTTACTTCACCTTTCTTCCTGAAGAATACTCTCCATGGGTATAGAATTATGGATTGACAGTTCTTTTCTTTCAAAACTGTTTTTCCACTTCTTTCTGGTCTCCATGGTTTTGATGAGAATCCACAATCATTTGAAGCATTGCTCTTCTGTAGGTTCTGCATCGTTTTTCAGTGATTGCTTTAAAGATTTTTTCTTTGATTTAGTGTCTTTATAATGTATTGTCTCTATAGTAGATAGTATCTTTACAATATGTCTTTATAATATTTGTAATAATTCTTTGGGTTTCTGTGGATTTATCCCATTTTCAGTTTACTATGCTTCTTAAATCTGTAGGTTCAGGCCTTTTGCCAAATTGGGAAGTTTTCAGCCTTTATGTCTTTATGTCTATTTTCTGCACCACCCTCTTTCTTCTCCCCTTCTGAGAATCCCATGACATAAATATGACACCTTTCAGCATCACCCTGCGAGTCACTAAGGCTCTGACACTGTTTCCGTTTTTGGTCTTTTTCCTCTTTAATTTTAGAGACTGACTCCACTCTCATCTCCATTCTGCTACCAGTGTATTTTTTTATTTTGATTGTTGTATTTTTCAAGTTTAAACTTTCCATTTAGTTATACTTCATGTATTCTATTACTTTTCGGAGACTTTCTATCCTTCCATTTGTTTCAAGATTGTTTTCTGCTACTTCTTGGAGTACTTTTATAACACCTGTGAAGTCTTTGTCTGATCATTTCATCTTCTCTGTCAGCTTGGCACTGATTCCTGTTAATTGTTTTTTACTGTGCAAGTTGACATGTTTCTGGTTTTTTGTATGCTGGGTAACTTCAGGTTGTATCCTGAACATGTGGGATTAGGTCAGGTTCAGGCCTCAAGTTCAACTTGCCTTCTGTGTGTTGTGGCCTCAGTGTCCATTCCATTTTCAAAGCCTCTGCAGCTTGATCCAGATCTGCCCACCTGTGTGCTACCCGTGGCCAGCCTGGGGCCTGGTGGTGGTGTACACCCTTGCTCAGGTCTCAGATTCCTTGGTATGTTGTGGCCGGGGTTCGTAAAGTTCACAAACAGCCATCTGGCTTCCTCCCTCTTTCCCATGATCCGCCTGGTACTTTCTGATCCCTGTGGATCCCTTTGTCAGTCCTGGTGCTATGGTCACCCTGCACTTCCCATGAGGGCATCTGCATCCTAGGCCAAGTGGTGGGAGGCCATGGAGAGAACAGAAGCAGCAAGAGCTTGCCCTGTCTTCCTGGGACGACAGCTCCTCTGACTGGGAGGAAGGCTCCTTTCTCTTGCGTTTTGGGCACCTGGGGACCCTCTGCTCCTACTGTCCCTCCCACTGACCCTACCATTGGGGGATTGCCTGGGGACTGGAGAGTGGGCAGAGGAAAAAAAGAAAAAAGGAAGAAGGCTTCACCTCCTCTTTGTCTTTTCCTGCTCTCTAAGCTAGAGCTAGAGGGCTCCCCTGAAGCTATCTGTCCAGATCAGTGCCCATGCCTGGGTTTGGGGCAGCCTGAGTCCAGACAGGGGGACACCAAGGAGAAAAGAGACCAGGAACCTAATGTTGGTTTAATGTAATTGTCTACCTCCCCAATCCATCCACCATTTACTTTTCAGGGTCTCACGCCCCCTGCTCCATGCGTTCCATCCATGTTCTGTAACTTGATACACTAGGAAAGACACGCAGGGGGCTCTTCCTCTTTCTTATGTAGAACTGAAACTCCACCCATTTTGGCTTTGTTTTATTTTTTACATCTGAATCTTTATCCTTATGATATTTGTTCTGATGTTATGAGAAGACATGGAATCTACCTCTCTAATATGGCTAGCCAGTGGTCCCACACGTTCTATGGATATATTTCATTTTCACAGGAATTTGCGTTGAGATACGTTTTTTAAGTTGTTGGCAAGGTCCTCTGAAACTTTGTTTGGAGAAATCAGTAATCGAGATGACCAAAGAAATTTTTGAGAAAGAAGGCGAATGACACGCAGAATGGACTGATTTTCAGTATTATGTAAAGATATGATCATTTGACCAATAAATCGATGATTTGACGGTGTCATAATGGATCAATGAAGCAGAAGAGAAAATAGAAAAGAGCAGATGGAAATGTGCACCCACTTCCTAACAGAGAGGGAGAGGTAGCGTGTGTGGGGGGTGGGGAGCCATGGGGGCGCGGGGAAGATTTTATTTCTACTTTGGCAAGGAAGGCCTGAGGATAACAAGAGAAGCGACCTCAGCAGCCAAACATGCCTGTGCACACTCAGGATTAAAGCACATCGAAATGGAGACACATGATTAATAAAATGCGAGTCATAGAATTGAATTAGAAAAGAAAGAAACTGAGGCCAGGCCAGGTCCCCTGAAAGATCACTGCTGTCCTGGTGACTCTCTGTTGAAGCCGCCATATTGTCCTCCAGACCCAAACCCTCTGCCCGAGTTTGAGGGTAGATGAGCATGGCCTTGCTTGGATGAGAGGAAATTGAAGGTAAAATTGATCACCAGGGACAGGGAACTGGTTTTCCCATCAAGATACCAAGGAGGGGTGGGCATCTTTAATAATTACATGTAAAAGCACAGGAAATGAACAAACCAGTTAATCACTACTCAGAAACCAAAACACAGAATCCTCCTTGGTATCTGCTTTTTATGGGGACTCCTCCTAGATTTGACCCCGGTGAAAATTACCTCCAAGAAACTGCCAGCTGTGTTTCAGCACTTTAATCACATTAAAATGTGATCTCAAACATTCTTCCTTAGGGACTGTGAAAAGAGAGGAGGAAACCAGAGAACAAAGGAAATCTTTAAACACGGACTGTCGTAAATAAGTCCTTCAGGGTTTAGGGAATTTAGGCAGTTTCTTGGATGTCAAAAAAATGAAAAAAATTGAAAATATGTATAACATGGAAACTTAAAAAGACTCAAGGATAAAATAAGAGACATGAGTAAGTTGAAAACACGTGGAAATGTAACATATCTCAACATTATATGATCTCTGAGCAACCTGAGCCGCTGTGAGCCACATCTCCAAGTCCACTCATAGCAGAGGGAGGTCTGTGAATTTCATGTCATAGGTCCTTAGATGAGAATTATCGCACTGAAGGCAGGACCCCTCCCTGCTGCCTGGTGGCCAAACGGTCACTGAAATTCCCCTGAATTCTCTGTCCTGGGGGAACACCCCCTCCCCAGGAGCCATTCCATCATACAGCAGCTGTATTTATGAGAAACCATTCCTACAGTTGAACCAAAATATGCTTCCCTATGGCTTCCGACTGCTGATCCTAGTTGTTCCCACTGGAGGTGGCTGAAACATCTCTACTCCCAAGTCTGCTGCAGAACCTGATGTCCTAGGATCCTCCAGGGGCAGCGCTCCCAGTTCCTCCGACAGTTCCCCACGTGGCAGGGCTCCCCAACCACGCAGGATCTCAGTGTGTTGAGGGCAGACTCTGCTCTACACAGTTCACACTGTGGTTCCATTCAAGCCACACACATCCATGAGTGTGTTAGTCTGCTAGGGATGTGAAAAGGAAAACCTGCTGTGTTCTCCTTTACTCACACTCATGCACTTCTGACACAAGATGTGTGAGTTTTTTTCCCACACTGACAAATTCTCGGACACCAGCTGTGTGTCCTGCAATTGAATTCAGTTCTGATACTAACTGGAGTTAGCAAAGACCCTGCAGGTTAAGGGTTCAGTCCTACAAGAATGCCCCCCACTTCAGAAACCGATTGCAAGTAGTAGGTCCCCAGGTTACCCACAACTTCTGTCAACTCGGCTACAACTCAACCCCCTTCTCAGGTTCAATAATTTGCTAGAGAAGCTCGAAGAATCCAGGAAAACAGTCGACTCACTATTACTGATTTATTAGAAAGGATATTATAAAGGGTATAAATAAACAGCCAGATGAAGAGGCACATAGGATAAGATCCGGAAGGGTCCCAAATGGAGGAGCAAATGTCCCTGTGGAGTTGAGGTGTACCTCCTTCCTGGCACACGGATGTTTCACCACCCAGAGGCTCTCTGAACCCCATCGTTCAAGGATTTTTGTGGAGGCTTCCTCCTGTAGTCGTGATCAGTCATTAACTCGGTCTCCAGCCCCTCTCACCCTCTCCCTTCTCTGGAGAATGGGAGGTGGGGCTGAAAGTTCCAAGCTCCTAATCTTGGCACGGTCTTTCCAGTGACCGGCCCTCATCCAGAAGCCCACCCAGAATTGCCTCTGTCAATGCAAATAATCAATAACCATTCTACAGATAAGAAAGATACAGTGATATTTATTGATATTTGATGAACTAATGCTGAGGACTAGCCCAGAAGTATTATCTCCCCCAGAGAACAAAGCGCTCTGGAGAAGCGTGGTTTATAGCATGGTTATATACCATTTCAGAACAAAGAACACACATCAAGCATGACAGGAATACAATTTTTTCCCCAAAGTCATAAGGGTATGTTTTGCTGCAGTTTAGCACGTACACAGAAGATCAACTTGACCTTGGTTCTTTGGGAAGAAAAGCTTATCTTCAAAGAAGTAGTGGCATTGGCATCAAAAAAAAGGGAGCCATTCATCCCTATCTTTAAAGAATGCATCCTTTGAAGCAGATGTACAATGCATGTGTGGTGAGCCATAAGTCAGGCTGCTCAGGGAAAAGGAAATTTTAGGCCAAATCAAGGTTAAATCAGAAGAGCTTCCCCATATACCGCAATATGTGAAAACTTCGTATTATTTTCATCACCTCATTAGAACAAAAGACACTTCTATCACCCTGGAAAATTCCAAGGGATTTAGGAGTTCTGTGCCAGGAACCAGAGGCAGAGACCAATATGTATATTTTCTTTTATTTCAGAGGCTGTCATAACAAACACCACAGACTGGGCAGCTTAACCAACAGACTTTTGTCTTCCATGGGGAGGAAGAACCATTCCTCTACTCTTCCAGGTCCTCCTGGCTGGTCTAAGAATTAAATTGATATGAGACAGAATAACAGGAGAAAATCAAAATTTAGTAACACATATATATGGGAGAAATCCAAGAAAACTGAGGAACTCGCCAAAAACGGCTGAAGCTTCCACCTTAAATACCATCTTCAGCTAAAGACAAAAGACGTCGTTGGGGGTAGTGGTTTGGAACTTCAAAGGGGAGGAGGGCAATTTACATGGAGGTGGAAAAGCAAATGTTTGATAAACAAGTGTTTGCTGGGCCACAAGAGAGGACTTTGATAAAAATGGGCTTGCTACTACCTTCCTGTCTACTACACCTAGTTTATATTATCCTAGAGTTATCTTATGGTACTAGTTCCTTCCTCGAACAGGACTTCTACCTTAAATTCTTTTAGGCAGTTAGGGAGAAGGTCAAATTTCTCCTGAGTCTTTGTTCTTAAAAATAATCAAGCCAAAGAGACACATTTTGAGGTGGCAAATTCTGCTGCCCAGCCCTCTCACAGTCTGGCGGCTGGAAGTCCAGACCAAGGTGTCACAGGGCTAATCCCTCCTTGGTGAGTAGATGGCCGTCTTCTCCCTGTGTCCTCACATGGTCTTCCCTCTGTGCATGTCCGTGTACTAAATTCTTTTCATAAGGACACCAGTCAGATTGGACTAATGACCCCATTTTTCCTTAATCACCCCAATGACCTCATTTACGTTCATCACCTCTTGAAAGGCCCCGTCTCCAAATACAGTCACACTCTGAGGTCCTGGGGGCTAGGACTCCAACACACGAATTTTGGGGGACACGATTCAGCCAGTAACAGTGAGTGGGACTATCATTATTGCCGCTTCATGTGTGCAGAGCAAGGTGGTGGGGCATCTCTCACTTTTCTAGAGATTTCTCCTCTGTTAAGGCAATTTAAATCCTCACAAACTATTTTGTACCATGCTGAATTAAACTAGTGGCCCACTAAAGCTTTTTCATATGAATCAATGTCAGTCCACCTCTCCCGCTTCTCAAACCCGTGACAGTTGATTTTTAAAAAGCATCATAGAGAAAGGAGGGAGAAGAGAGAAAAGACTGGAAGGAAGGAGATAAATTAGTGCATTCAATTCACTTGCACCTCGTCTCTTTCTCAAGCTGTGGTAAAGTAAATAAAACCACATCTGGTCTTCATCCCTGGTGCCCACGCACAGAACTTCGGGAAACCTCAGAACTCCCTGAGTGAGAAGAGTGCATTTTTTATGCTAATGAGGTGACTAATGGGGCCGTCCATCCTTCAGGATGGGGCTGCTAGCCAGAAAGAGCAGTCCAGTGATCAGAGGGTTGGAATTGCATCTCCAGGGCTGGAGATGGAGTCAAACAGCCAGTGATCACGCCAGGCAATGGAATTTTGACAGGAACGGCACAGCCTCAGGAGCTTCTGGGTTGGTAAACACAGAGACATGCCGGGAGGGTGACACACCCCAGGCCCACAGGGATGGAGGCTCCTGCACTGGGGCCCTTCCCAGACCTCACTCTGTGGACTTCTTCCTCTGGCTGTTCCTCTGTGTCCTTCATAAGAAATCAATACACTGCCTCCCCAAGTTCTGTGAGTTGTTTTAGCAAATTGAGGGGGTTATGGGACCCCCAAATTTGTAGTGAGCCGGGCAGAAGTGGGGGCCCCACTCGTGGCTGGTGGCTGAAGTGTGGCAGCCTCTCTGGGCATCTTGCCCCTGACCTGTGGGCTCGGCGCTAACCCCAGGGAGTGAACGTCAGGTTCGAACTGAAGCGTGGGCCAGGGTCGGAGGATTTATGTTGGAACACACAAGCCTCACATGCTTTTCAGCAGAGGTATTTTCACATTTGCTCGGGGGAGAGAAAGTCTGTCCCAACAGCTGTTAAAGAGAACCACAGCCAGACGGTGGTTAAAGCAGTAAGAACAGATTTTACCCGGGAGCTGTTGCATTCAGGGAAGAGAGACCTCGGCACAGAACTGGGCACAACTCTGCGTGCAGCACTGGTGGGTGGGGGTCTGTATCCAAGTAGTGGGGGATGGTCAGTGGACGGGAAATTACTGAGGAGATACCGAGGAGTAGGGGGGGTTTTGGCTAAACCAACCCGACAGGTTTCTTGTGAGGGCAGGCCAGGGCATCAGACACCACCTGGGACGGTGGAGGGTGAAGAACCCAATCTGACATCAAGGTGGGGGCCTCTCTCTACACCCGCTCTGCAGGGTGCTTGCTACACTGGCTCTGCCAGGATGGACTCGAAGCCCCAGGTGGAGGCCTGGTGGAGAAGAGGCTGGGAGGAGCCTGGTCAAGCTCGATCAGGGAGAGTCTTTGTCCCAGCAAGCATTTCTTGGATGGACCCTACTGTCAGGAGCATTAAATGATGCAGGACCATGTATTGCAGACACTGCTGTCTATGTGGGGTGCAGATGATCTCTGTACCACTCAACGGACCACTCATTTGTGAAAACATGCACAGTCCGTAGCCAGAGTGGGTGAGCATTCGAGGTCCCTCTAGGAAGAGTTTATCTAAGTGAAGGCGCAGGCACCAGGCAGGACTGAGGGAGCCACGGTGGGCGGGGCCTTTTCAGGACGAGACTGACCCCTGGCCCAGGCTTCCTGCCCCACCTGCTAGGTGCCTGCTTTCTCCGGGTGCAGAGCAGAAGGAGCTGCTGGGGGTCCCTCTGCAAACAGAGAGGGTCGGCTACATAGATCAGAAAGAGCACTGCCAAGAGCATCTCGCTTAAATAGACCCCAGCTGGCTTTTACCACAGTCATTCACCTTAGAAAGAAAACGCTAAAAATAGTTCTCTTTTAGAACCCAAGAGGCACACAAGCTTTGGGAGACAGGGTTTCTGAGGATTCACTGAAATCTCTGCTGGGCTCAACCCAATTTGACAAAATGTCGCTGGGTGCCCCCTGCGAGCAGGGCACTCTGTGAGGCCACTGGAGGGAGAGAGGCCGCGGACCCCGAGGAGGCCTTTCTCAGGGAGGTTGCAGGTGATGACGGGGAGCCGGAGGTGTGGAAGGAGCCGGCTTCAGCCCCTCTCTCCCGGGGCTGCTGGGCCGTGGTTGTGGACACTCTTCCTTCCGCACGGGGCTGTCGTTTGGACAAACCCACTGGGCCAAGGGGCTTCCTGAAGGAGGGGAGTGGCCGAGCACAAATCTCCCCCAGAGAAGGGGGGGTCTCTGTCAGCAGGACGGGCCCTCTCCTCTCTGGGCAGGCGCTTACCTACCCTTGCCTCTCGCAGATCCCTGACACACAGCTTTTCTCTACTTTGCTCAAAGAGGGCATGTGGTCCTCTAGGCCTCTCTGGACAGAGATGGGTGGGCCTGCTTCACTTTTATGTAAGACTTTGGCAGGGCCCAGAGAGTGAGCGGTTCAAAGTGTCAAACTCCACAGTCCATGGAAGACCCGTTAACCCTTGACGGAGGTCTCACAACGCAGCTTTGATGCTGTAGCACCCACTAACCACATCCGCCAACGCCTGCTCCCCACCCTGTCCCCACCATGCCTGCACCCGGCAGGATTTCAACCCCTACGAGACCCAGTGGATTTTCCTTAAAAAATAAGGAGAGATGGTGTCTCTTCCCTGCTTACAAGCCCCTGGTGGTTTCCCATCCCCCTTAGAGGAGACATCACAGTCAGGCCAACCGCCCTCCCCTCCCCTGACCAGTGCAGGGCCCGGTGTGTCCTCTCTCCCGGGCCCCGC
This sequence comes from Equus przewalskii, assembly GCF_037783145.1. Lineage (NCBI taxonomy): Eukaryota > Metazoa > Chordata > Mammalia > Perissodactyla > Equidae > Equus > Equus przewalskii. The sequence goes on along the minus strand of NC_091834.1, from coordinate 15,975,093 downwards.
ATCCCTGGGCCCCAGCCCTGAACACTCAGAGCAGGGGTTCTCTGGCAGGCCCAGGTGTGTCAGAATACTGTAGGTCCCGTTACACGCAGCCAGGCCTTCCCCAGGCACCAGAGCTGAAGCTGAGCCACGGGGCGCCTGTCGTTTCACAGCCCTTATCTTGCTGAAGCCGCCTTTTCCTGCAGTGTTCTCTCCATTGGTGGGGAAGCCCCAGGAGAGCGGGTCAGTGTGGTCAGAGCTGTGGGCCAGCGCCCACAACACAGTGCTCTCCACCCACGGAAGGGCGAGGTGATGGCCTGTGTGCAGCCCTCTCTCATGCAGCCCGAGAGCAGAGTGCTGGGACGGTTGTCATCACACTCATGAGAGAACCCGGATTCTGGTCGCTCCCGCAGGTCCTGACCAGCAGGGTCTGCGTCCTCGTGGCAGCAACTCAGTGACTCTTGCAGGGAAGGGGCTCTCCCTGCAGCCACTGCTGCCCACCAGCTTCTCTCTTTGTGGTTCGGCCCTGCCCTGAGGGCGTCAAAGGTGAACCCCTGGGAAAAGGGGAACCATGTAGGTGACTTCTTCTGCTCATGGGCATCATCTCCAGGAATATCGGGGAGGGAATGTTTGCCGAGATAGGATGGAACAAATCCTATCAGCACAATGTGATAAAACAGAATGTGAGCTTGAACAACGTGAAACAGCCAGCCCTGGGGACAAGGGCTCCCATGCCTGGGGCGCAGCAGCCAGTGGGCCTGCCCGCAGGGTGTATGCTCTGTCTCTGTCTCCCACCTCCCTGAGGGCACATCCTGCTGGGGTCGTAGCCACAAGAGGGCCGGGAGCTCTGAGCAGATGCTTACATTTCTGGAGATTTACCCCCAGAACTCACCAACATGTTATCTACACTAGCAAAATACCAGAGTCAGCCTCAGTGGTCCATGTGGGGAGGGGGTGGGGCTAATAACTGAGAATGCCATCCATCCATCCATCCATCCATTCATTCAAACATCCCCTCCTTCCTTGTCTAGACAGCACAGACAAGCGCTGGAGCTTAGTTCCTGGGGAAGAGATGAGTTGCTATGAGCTCCAGGATAGGGAGGCAGGGCTGCGTCCTAAGGGTTACCTGTGACAGGTGCACACGCAGCCATAGGAAGTGCATACACCTCCTGCCTCTTAAAACTATGTCTTGAAGATTAATAATATGGATTTGCAGCTAGAAGAGCTAGGGAAGGAAAGGATGAGGATAACAATGAGAAGGACAAGCACCCTGGCCATGGACGCAGCAGCTGCAGAAGCATCTACACAGGTGGCACCACGAGTCCAGGCCCAGGGATTTCATCCCCCTGGCAGGTGAAGCTGGTCTCCATCTCCCAGAGGAGTCGGCAGAAGCCCAGGGAGCCCAGGGCTCGGCTGGCTCACCGACCCCCGGGAAGGACCCATCTGGCCTCTTCTCTTCGCTGAGGCCCGGAGCCCCCAGCCCGTCTGCAAACCCCAGGATGCACACAGGGGCCTGGCCTGCTCAGCTTCTCCCTGAACACAGAAAAAGGAGCTGGGCGGTGCCCAGTGAGGCAGAAAGAAAAATAAGCACACAGAGGCACTGGTCTTGGATGTTTCACAGGCTTGCAGCAATCAACAAACGTCAGTCCTCAGGGTCCAGCCGAGCCTGCTCCAACCCACTCCGCAGTCTCCAGGGATCGCTCAGCAGCCAGGAGGAACCCGGGAGTCCCTCCACCGGGAAAAGTGGGTGCTCCCGGGGACAGCTGTCACCCATGGGGAGGGCGAGGGCTGGACAAACGAATATGCATTGTTTCTCATAGACCTCCGTTTCCCTTTTGTCCCTGTTGTCATCTCAAAGTCTTAGCTTCTTATCCCATTTTTATCTCTTGTTGCCCTAATTCCTTAGAAACACCAAGCACTGCGCTGCTTCCTTCCCACAGAGATGCTGCACTTTTGTCTCTTATCAGCTACACTCAGCCCTTTATTTGAAAACCTCCTTTTCATGGGGTCCGGGGCATGCTCTCAGCTGCACAGGCAGCCGCGTCCTCTCCTGAAGCTTGTCCAGCAGCGCAGCCCCATTCCCACGCCCCAGCCCTTGCACCGCAATGACGGCTCCCGCGGGCTCAGCAGACACTCCTCTCGCTCCCCAAGACCCAGGCCTGCCCGCCTTGCTCTGGTCCCATCGGAGGCACAGCTAGCAGAAATTCCAGGCAGGGGTGGCACACGGCCCCTCTTCTCCAGTTTAGGGGCTGCGAAGGTCCCCCTGCTTTTCTTTCCCTCGTGTCATTTGTATGGCATCAGAGACAGGGATCAAGAGCTGGGCTCACGTCCCCCTTGGACGTCGCTATGCTTCTTTCAGGCACGTCCCCCTGGCCCTGGTGTTTCCGATGCTGGAGGATTGGTGAGAAATTGGACGGCAAAGGTTGAGTTCTGGGTCATAACCAGCAACCTGATGGGCTCTGGGAATCTGGTCCCACAGGCCTGGCTCATATTTCACGAGGCCTGGAAGCTTGTTTGTGATTCAGTGAGCCACAGAAATTTGGACTTTGCTTTAAATTCTGCCTAACTGACTAAAATTTCTAAATGTGGAAAATTAGCGTGAAAATCTTCAGAGAGCAAAGTCGCCCTATAAGATCAGCAATTCTTTCAGTTTCTTTAGAAAAGAACCCCAAAATATCCCTGCTCCTCACGTTTTGTTGCATCGCCCCTTGTCAGCCTGCCTTCAGAGCCTTACACCAGCGGAAAAACAGACGAGGGAGATGCTGTCCGGCCATCCAGGCAGGTCCAGGCTGAGAGGCCAGGGGCACCCGGTTCTCAGATCCCTCTCCTGGGCCGGGGTCCATGGTCAGAACCTCTCCTCCCATCGCTGTGGGACTCAGCAGCCAGCTCTTTCACCTGGCCCCTCTTTCTTCATTTCCACACCAGGGTGCAGGGACGGGAACACGGGAACTCTAGGCATAGACTGAACAGGATTTGACATACAGTAGTTAATTCTCGCAACAACCCGAGAGCACGTTGGCATGCTCCTCGGTTGACTGACAAGGAAGCTGAGTGTCAGGAGGGTTTGGTGGCCTGTGAATGCCCCCCCTGGAGCTCAGCACACACTGCTGCCGTTGCCCACACACCAGCACCGCTCGCTGCTGGGGAAGTGTAATTGACAACAAAAGCTTCTCCCAACCCGGAGAACCTCTTCACAGAGGTAGTAAAGAAAACAGTTTTATTACTGAAGAAGTAATAAAACAGAATGCGACTCACATCCCAGGCAGCCTGCTAAGGGATCGCAGAGACAGAAAGAAACCTCACCTCTTAGACAGCCCAGCAGAACAGTCCATTGCACACACATTCTCATCATAAGTGATAACCAGTCCTCAGGGAGGAGACTTGACGGTGCCATTTGTCACACATGGTTCATCCTAGATTCGCCTGGTAGTTAGGGTGACCACCTGTGCTAGCTAACGGGTTTTATACAAAAGAAAAATAAACGTCTCCTCTCTTTGTGACAGCTTGGAGCCAGGCGCCAACAAGGCTAGGCTGCTGCCCTCCCTCAGACACTGGGTGACGGGGCGCTGTTCACGTTCCAAAGAGATGGCTCCAGGTCTTTGAGAAAGACACTCCTGGGTTGTAAAGCTGGCGAAAGGTTTATTTTGCTTTTAAACAGATTTCCATACATTTCCAAGGGGCAGAGAAAGAACTGGCAATTGCAAGTTTTCTCAAGTAGAGGCTCTAAAGGAAGGGAGAGGGCATCTCTCCCTTATTTTTATGGAGAAGATTAGGCGTCTTCATTAAATTAGTATTTGCCCTTGCAGTGCCCCCCAGACAGCATCCTCCAGGACTGAGATGACAGCTCTGAGCCCACAGCACGGCCCTGTTCTGGACTTTCTGGGCACCGATCAGGTGCTGCCCCTCTGCGCTTTGCTTCCAATGGTGCAAGCGAGTGGACGATGGGCACGGCAGTCTAGGTGTGCACTAGCTTTCGTGTAAGCATTGAGGATTTACCCATTTCCTTCTTTCTACCTCTTAAAAAAACCTGAACTGGCTTGAAAGAATCAAAGATGCTTTAATTTGTACATTATGAAATCCTAATGACCAATGCATCAGATGATTGTATACTCTTTGTATTTCTCTTTTAGAGAAAGGTGAAGGAGAAAGAATTTAAATAGAAAGACAAATAGGGAAAGGACAATTTTGTATATTCAAATCCTTTTCGCCTCTATCTGTGGAGCTATCATTTTTTCTTATAAAAATGTCATTGGGTGCTCTATGTATCATGGACACCATGTGTGGTAGTAATAAAATTATCATTTTAGCATCTATGTGCCAGATGCTTTATATCCATTTTCAGTGTTCATTCCTCTACAATTCTAAGAAAGTAGGATTATTCTTCCTCTCACACAGACAGATAAACTCGGCCTTGGAGGACTCCCAAGGCAGAGATTCTCACCCTGTCCTGCTGGACCTGAGCTCCTGGCTCTCACTCCTGCAGACGTTTTCAACAATCAGTTTTCGTCCCTTTGACTTTAAATGTTTATATGGCATCATAATTTAACATTTTTATGTTAGAGAAATCTAACTTTTCCTCTGTGATTTCTCCCATTGCTTCAAAGCTGAGGAAATTCATTGTCTTCCATGATAACGTAATTTTATGTTTTCTGTTGGTTTATTAAATCTTGTTTTTTCCATGTAATTCTTTAATTGAGCTGAATTTAATTTTAGCACATGATAGAAGGTATGGATCGAATACGTTCCCTCTCAAGATTGCTATCCACTTGTTCCAGGAACATTCACTAACAAATCCTTCCACTCCCTTCCACGGAAACTCCACCCTACAAGTTTCAGACACTGGTGGGTTTTCATTCTTCCCGTTTGATGTGTGTGTCTACATTTGTGTAGATACCCTCTCTTGTAGATTTCAACTTGGCAGCACTGTCTTAAAGAACTCAAATTCCTCATCATTTTGGTTTTGTTTCGGAAGCTCTGATAATCTTGTACATATGTTTTTCCTTTATCTTTAGGGTTTTTTTCTCAAATGTTTCATTCACTCCCAAATCCTTTTAAGACGTTTAGAGAGTTGGATTTGCATTAAACCCACAGATTAATCAGAGAGAGGGACCACATTTTGCAATATTCTGCCTGCTCGTCCGTGACCACGTGGCTCAGCCCCTCCGCTCGGCTTTCTTTCCTCTGACACATTCCGGGAGGTCCCTGGAGCTCCTGCAGCTCTCATTAATCTCGTTCGCACACACACTGTGTGTTTTTTGTTTCTCTTCCCAAGTGAATGCCTGTTCTCATCACACTCTGACAGGTATTCCTGAGCAAGTGAAGGCTTTTTATTTAGCATATTCGCCAGGAAGCTATTCTTTTCACTAAACTCCTTTACAAAGTCTAATTGTCTTTGCAGAAACTATGGGGAATGCCTGCCCATCACCTGCTGCCACAAAGCATCCTCTGACAAGTGCCAGTGCTCCCAGGGCACAGACGGGAGTCCAGAGTGGCCCTGGCCGCCCTGACCGCGTCCGTGCCGGTCCAGGGGTGTGGCTGAGACCTGATGGCGTGCAGCTGGGGAAAGGAGCCCCCAAGTGGGGCTTCATAGCCTCAGTCCCCTCCCCTCCCCTTCAGCAGGCTCAACAAAGTCCCCACCATCTAGTCGGTGACACCAAGCCATCCCATCACGTCTGACAAGAGGTCAAGGATCTGAAGCGGGGCCTGCCTCATTGCTAAACCTCATGTTTATTCTAAAATAGCAAGGGGAAAAATAAAAAAGCTATGACCCACTTTCACTCCAGAGAATCCTAAATTAGGGTAGCCAGGCATCCTGCGTCTACAAGATACGTCCTGAATTTCATGGTTGTGCCCTGCATCCTGTGGTGACTTTGTCATGACAGCCTAAATGTACCATATTCAGCCTTTTTCAATAAATTACAAAGCTTCAGCAGTTAGAGCTAATTCACCAAACAGTAGTTGAAGCCTGACTCATGTGGCCCCACAGCAGACAGCCAGACGTCCACAGGTGAGGGGCTGCTCAGGGCAAGACCGAGGCGATGCTGAGGATTGAAAGCAGTTGTTTTTCGTATTCCAGATAGTAAGACTGCGGTTCACCCAAAGTCCCACATCACGAGCAGGTCACCCCCACGAACTAGAGCTAACTTCAGACCAATCCACGTCTCTGACAGCCGCCAGCCAGCCCTGCCCTGCTGACTCCAGGCTTCTAAAGGAAGCAGGCCAGCGATGCCCAAGCTTCTGAGATGCAGCCGAGGACGAACGGCAGCCCTGACAGTCAACCCAGCCATGAGTGACAGCCAGCCCTGTCCCGGGACCAATTCTGAGCACTGGGGCTTCTCACGGCCACCAGCCACGAGCGCCAGGCCCCCAGGACCTCAGTCAGATCAGCTGGGCTTCAACAAGAGAGCCTGCGGCCTGGAAACACGGTTCACCTGGGGGGCACTGCTTTGCACCCAATATCGAGTTTGATTTATTTCTAACGCACAAGTCTGTAATCATGGAGTGGGTTCAGCCCCTGCTCATGGTCAATGCTGAGTCTGGTCTGTGGGGGGCAGGTGTGTCAGGCAGCTGTGAGAGCACCTGACTATTTTTTTGATTCTTGCCTCGGTTCCCATTATTTATGTTTTTGTGTGTGTATTTCAGCCCCAAATGCCAAAACGCAAGTGCAAATTTTGCAATGAGTTTTTTGAACAATGGACATTTGCCAAGCAGAAAAAAGTTCTCTTGAAGCTCTTCATTCAGGACACAGTTGTCCACTCAATATGGAAAATGCTGGAAAGTCAGACATAAACAGCATGGGCTGGCAGCTAAGCATAGAGAGGTATAATGGCCTCAACCCATCAAAGACAGGGATAAAATAAGGTGAGTTTTTTTTGCTTAACAGAAATTCACATGAAGAAGATCAAATGATTTCACTGGAAGTTGTGGTGGCTTCCACACTGTGTCACCATCCGCCTTTCAGCTCAAATGATGGCCTTAACGTGCTGCCGCCAGAAGTATGTTCTGAGTCCAACACTGAAGCAAATTCTCAGGTGCCAGCCAGTCCCTCCTGCCATAGCAAACACGTGACCACACCGTTAATATCACAGAGATTATCAGAGCTCCCGGCACCTCACCTTTTTGCAGCATAGCCTCAGGAGCACATAATCGCAATAAAGAAAAACCTCCCTTTGTTTGTGCAATATTTTTCTACTGAAAAAGGCTTGCTTACAGGGCGATTGTGAGTAAAAGCTTTTCCGGAGGAGCCTGAGTGACAACAGCCAATTTTTGCAGAGATTCTCCTGTTGAAGTAGGAGTCGATAACAACGCTCTCCTGGTTTTGGAGGAGATGATACAAATCCACATTTGGTGGATGTTTGCATAAAGGTGCAATGTTTATTCAAAGTTGAAGCAAGGCATGAAGGATTCCGTGGAAGGGGTTTCCCCATCCTGCCCGAATTCCGCCTACCACTGCTCAGACAGCCTCTGACGTTCTTCCTACTGACGTCAAAGTGACTGTCTCGAGGGGCTGGGCCCGTGGCCAAGTGGTTAAGGTCGCGCACTCAGCTGCAGGTGGCCCAGTGTTTCGTTGGTTCAAATCCTGGGCGCAGACACGGCACTGCTCGTCAAACCACGCTGAGGCAGCGTCCCACATGCCACAACTAGAAGGACCCACAACAAAGAATATACAACTATGTACCAGGAGGCTTTGGGGAGAAAAAGGAAAAAAATCTTAAAAAAAATTTAAAAAAAGAAAAAGTGACTGTCTCGAAATCAATCTCTAACCTCAGCATTTATACTGCTGGAACTGAGCAATTAAAGGACTTTTGTGATTTTCTTGGCAGCAAGTGTTCAGTTCCCTCACATTCAAATGGCTCTTCTCTTTGACAAATGCCATTGAGAGAATCCTCAGTTTATGTGAAGCACTGAAATCATCCTTTAATTCTGAAGAAAACCCCAAAATTTTTGTTGATTTTGTAAATAATTTATTGAGTGAAGTCTCCTGATTTCTTGTTCAGAGTTTTCAGTATCCTTTTAGCAACGGGTTTACACAAATTGACAGAGGAGCCAACAGTGCTCTTGAAGCAGTACTGTTGCTTGAAGGAACTTGTTAAATCTGAATAATTGAAGAAATATTTATCCCTTCAAGTGTCAAGGCTGTTCTTCAAAGGGACGACATTAATTATGAGCAGAAAAGGAAATTCCAACTCAAAATGGATCATCATGGGCACTTGCCGTGCCAATGTTTGAACTGGATTTCACCCCTTCAAGGATTCTTCTCTTTCACATGGATGTTACTAAATACCCCCACCCCCAACAGGGACAAGCAGAGCATCACTGTAGTGCCGAAGAGGAAGGAACAAAAGTAGACAGCGATGCTCTTTTGTGTGTGTGTCAGTGAACAACATTTTAAAGTCATTGAGCAAAAGATGCAATGGAATCCGGCCAAATGGAAAAGCAAGCCACACCAGAGAAGGCGGTGTATGCACCTCCAGAAACCCAATCCGACCGGCAGATCTCAGAGCCGACCACTCTTTGCCCGGGTGTGGTCAGTAGACCAGCTCATGATGCTAACGCTGAGCGTGTGTTATCAATGCCTGGTCAGCGGGCACAGGGATGAAGTAGGGGCCTGTGGCCGCTGTACAAGATGCATTCCAACAGAAATGAAAGATGGCTGTGACTACAAGGACTTTTATAGTCATAAAAACAAAGGACAGCTACGAAGAGCCAAGTCATCGGGGAAAAAGAATTAAAGTAACTGAGATGTGTATCATTTACTTCAGATAAGCAGTGAATAATTTTAGTATGAGTATGTCCCATGCAATATTCCTCTTTGATCTCAGTGAACACATGCATAGGACACTAGAAATAACTTAAATGGGCATCAGGATTTCCGTGTGCTACTCTGGCAGCATGGAAGGACAGGCTGCCTTGAGCAGCCTCAGTGGGTGTGAAATGGGCCTGAGAATCCTGCCTAGGGTCCTCCCAAAAGCTGCAGGAGCCGTCGTCCAGGCTGGGTGAGGACCCAAGGGCAGGCAGCGTGGCCGGAACAGAGGGTGGAATGCAAGTCTTCTGCTCTTTAAACTTCCAGAGAGAGCAGAGACTCCCCCACCTGCGCCCGTGGGTGCCCGTGGGGAACAGGGCAGAGTGGAGCACCATGGGCCTCAGAATCAGGCTGGACTGGGTTTCTCTTTCTTTCTCTTTAAATTTTAATTTTAAAATGAGCTCCACCCTGTAAACAAGCATTTGTGTATACAGCTCGGTATTGTTGGCTGCAGGCACAATGGGGTCCAGCAGGTCTGGGGAGCTCCCTTAGCTTGCTTAACTGAGACTCCATGTCCCTTGATGCGTAACCCCCATCCCCCTCCCCCAGCCCCTGGCGACCTCTGACCTGCTCTCTGTTTCAATGAGTTTGACTCTAAGCCCCTCACATGAGTAGATTCATGCAGTATTTTTCCTTTTCTTATTTCACTGAGCATGATGTCCTCCAAGTTCATCCACACTGGAGCACATGTCAGAATCTCCTTCCTTTTTAGGGCTGAATAATATTCCACTGTATGGATGGACCACACTTTCCAGTTCAGAGTATGTCCTTGGGCACTTACCTACCCTGCGTGAGCCGAGATTCCTGTCCCTACAGTGGCATCCTGACCCTAGTCAGAAGCTGGTGCTGCCACTTGACCCATACAAAGCTGTTACTAAGTGAAATCTTCATGGCCTATTACTTCCCAGATTTTACTCAAAAAGTGGTCATCTCTTTCCTGTTCTATTCGTGTGTTTTCCAGGAAGCCCTGCCTCACTGAAGTCCTCAGGATGTGTGCAAGGAGCATGAGAACCTTCCAGGTCTTTCCTCCCAGGTTAGCAATTACGTGTTAGAGGCCCTGGAGGCCCCTGGGTGCAGGTTGCCGTGTCTGCTCTCTCTTGAGCTCACCTCCCCAACACGGCATTTCCTAGAGGCAAGGATGGCCTTGATATAGAAAAAAACGGTAGCCCAAATCTGCTCCTAAGCATGACTGGTAATCATATGAATTTTACCAACGTCCTAAAACGTGAGCAGAAATTATTCTTAAAGTCTCTGATTTACAAAAAACTGATAAAAAATTTGACAGTCAGACAGCTTCCCAAGATTTATATGAGAGATTTTTCCTTCTCCAATCTTTTCCTTTAGAATATTTCAAAAGAGTTTGGGAAATCTTATATATATTATTTGTATATAAATTTTTTTCAAAACAGTTGAAAAATTGAATGGCTCAGCTACCTTTTCCTAACCCCTTCCTACTGTGAGGGTCAGTTGACAGTGTCCAGAAAACACGGAGAGGTAAACAGAAGTCATTCATGTGTTCCTGCCTGAAAGGTGATGTAATGGCTGGAGCCACAGTGTCCACCCTGTGGGTATGAGGAACAGGACAGAATAATTGCTGAGACAACTGCCCTGACTGCTGAGCTGCTGAGCCAAGCTCCAACTTCTTCTTCTATTTGAGCCATGAGAGCTGCTCTGCTGTAACTTACAGCTGAAAATAGTCCAGAGTCTAAACACCGATCACGGACATTGCAGGTACAGGAAATGACAGCGTGTGGCAAATGGCATGTTCCATGTGGAGGACATAGACCAGGGTGTGACGTAAGTGGCCAGAGGTGAAAACCCTAAAGAGCTCTGACTAAGTTCTGCCGGGGACTGGGGTCCTGGAATATGCGCACCCCTTTTATTTTAAAAAGCATATTCAGTCTGAAAAGGAAACCGTTAACCTTATTTTAAAATATACCTGACAACATATTGTGTTCAATTTTCAAAATCTGAGACTGACATGACACTGCATTTAAAAATAAAGCCTGAATGAAAGCTGTATAACTGTGTCTGGAAAGGCGAACACGGAGAATGTGCTCCAGCCTATGATTTAGATCACAAATATTGTGATGTTTATAAATGCAGCCCGTGGGTCAACGTGTGTGTTTTCTCCTCTCAATTCACTGAATTTAATGGGCATATTTGGGCACATCGAGCAAAATAACAAACTTCCTAATTCTCTTTGTGACAGCCGTTCAGACTGTTAACAGGGAAAATTCTGTTTTACAACCTATAATTAGGGGAACCAGCTTGCACCAGGATTCGGGACTACGGTCTTCACAGAAAGAAAGAATACTCGTGAAACCTACACAGGCTGCAATGGATTCGGCGCCACCAGCAGAGTGGGTGCTTCAGGACCCCCAAGGTGGATGGGGGCAGGTGGCTGACCGCGCAGCTTTCTTACAAAATTGCTGAGCCGGTGGCATATAGGTGACAGGGTGAGCTGGTAGACTTCAACATCGATGTGTGTGGGTTTAACTGACAGAAATCCTGTTTTCCTTTGGATTTCCCGTCCATCTAACCTGTCACTTCCCAGGAAATGCTGGCGTGACTCTTGTGTGGCAAACAAGGCTGTGTAATCCTGGTGGTCAGGATCCACCTGGATCCCATCACTGTGACTTGTCCCCTTGTGCTGGCCAGGTGGTAAATGCTGCAGGCCTCAGGGAACTCACAGTTCTCATGAGCCTGAGGGCAAGCTGCACCATTGAATTTGTGATGCAGAATTTGAATGAACTTACTTGTCTTTCCTTGTCCTCATGGGGCTGCTTTGAAATAGCTTATCAAGCTTGCAGATGCAGTTAGCTGGATGGCCTGGGAGGATGGGCACCAGCTCTGGGTCCAAAATGACTCCTTAACAGTCAGCAACAGGCGATCATACAGGATTGGAACAAATGCAAAGTCTTGAGATTTGCTCCAAAAACGTGCCTAACAGGACACATCCTAAACAAAGAGAAAGGGTGCCAGAGCGAGTGGGAGTCAGGGCTCCCACTGGCCAAAGCTGAGACAGTTAGAGCGTCAGAAGAAAAATGACGATAGTTGACTGAAACATGTTCAATCTGCAAAAATCCGTGAGCCACAATAATTCTCAAAGAGAGCAAAAAAGCTGCCTTCATTTGTCTGGAACCAGGACTTACGCCAACTCTTTCCTCTGAAAATCCACAGTTAGGCGGGAAGAACGAAGCCCTCATCCCACCTTTCCCATGGAATCTGTATTTGGGTCACTATTTAGCCCCAGCTGATGAGAAAAAATTCTTTTCAGAATAAGACCAGCCGATAACCAAAGGTGGTAGGATGAGAAAATCCCCTGTCACAGCCCCTGATGAGATCACAGACAAGGCTCATCCAGGGGTACTGAGGCAGAGGGCCGCACCAGATACCCTCGGGGCTCCAGAAGGGCACCCCACAAGATGTCAGCTCCCACACCCAGAGAGCAGCTCCAGCATCAACAACAGCCGGGCAGCCCGGGCCTCCCTGACGTGGCTTTTCTGCTTAGACTGCTCAGCCAGAACCACATCCAGGTTTTGGGACCTCACTTCCAGTTTATAAGACACAGGGAGCCAGTTAAACACGCAGGACAGTCAGCCGCCTGAGCGGGCGGACAGTCAGCCCCTGAGCAGATGCACGTCCCGCAGGACCACTGACCCGGCCTTTTCAGCAAGTCAATATAATGAGAAAGGGAGGCGGAGGAGGAGTCAAGTTAGCTTAAAAGCAATATAAGAAATAAAGAATCAAAAATTCTGCCCCTTGATTTGCACCAACCGTGTTTTAAAGATGTCTTGGAGACATTTGATTTTCGAATGGGTATTAGATAATATTAAAGAATGATTGCCAATTTTCTTATTGTGAAGAATGGGCTTGGGACTATATAGGAAAATGTCAATTTTTAGAACAGAAAATTAAAGTGATTAGAGTTAAATGCCACACTGTGTGTAATTTACTTTAAAATACTCAAGCTAAGCACCGTAGTTGTAGCAATACAGCAAAATGTTAACAACGAAATCTAGGCGATGGCTACATGGATATTCATTTTAATATTCACTCGACTTTCTGTATGCTTGAAAAATTCCATAATGAAAAGTGAAAAAAAAAGAGAGAGAGAAAGATACATGGCTTAACAGTAGCTCCTTAAGCAAAAGACGTGGGTGGCTCTGTGTTTGACAAGATGATAAGAGCTGGTGTGCCACCAGCCAGGCAGCAGTGACCCCAGGGCACATCCCTGGAAACAAGGTGTGCAGCCATGGGACCATTACCTCTGGGAGTGACTCTGCTGTGGAGGACAGGAAGGAGCATTTGGAGAAGGTGCTTGAAACCATGTCCTGCAGCAGACATGGCAAATAGATGTCCCGCAGTGGCTGCCACTCTGAGCATCTTCCCAGACTGTCCTGCAGGTCAGCAGGAAGTGCTCTGAGCAATGGCGGAAAGGTGACCCCTTTTGCCTTTCTGAAATCCTAGCCTTTACTGACCCTCACTCACATTCCACTGGGGGAGAAGTTAGGGAGGCAAGATTAGAATCTGTACGAAGTGAGTTTGGACGCAATGTGCAAAATACTATTAGTGACATGCAGTGGCCCAAGAGGAAGTGGACAGGTTGTCCTGCACATCAAGGGCCCAGCCCGGAGGACACAGACAGTCCTTCCAGTTCCTGGAGGACAGAGAATTCCAGCGCTGTCCATCCAGGCAGAACCTCTCTGTGGTGGGAAGGGGAGATGCCAGCCTGCTCCTGGAGAGGCAGAGAGCAAGACGTTCAGAGGTGTGTGTGCATGTGCACGTGCGTGTGTGTGCATCTATCTTCCTATTGCTTTTATGTTCTTAATTTCATTGATTCCTGCTCTTATCTTTTTTATCTCCTTCCCTCTATCTTGGGTTTATTCTGCTCTTCCTTATCTAGGTTCTTGAAGGTGTATCTTAGATTACTGATTTGAGACTTTCCTTCTCCTCTAATGCAAGTATGAAAAATTTCCCTGTAAGCACTCCTTTCACTGCCTCCAAGAAACTGGTCATTTTCATTTTCATTTGGTTCAACATATTCTGAAGTTTCTCTGGAGTCTTCTGTGATTCACAGATTATTTAGAAGTGTGTTCTTTATTCTCTGTATATTTGGGGATTTTTGACTTCTCTTCCTGCTGTTTACTTCTAGTTTAATTCCTGTGTTGTCTGAGAACATACTTTGTGTCATTTATATTATTCTAAATGGGTGAAGATGCATTTTATGGCCCAGAATGTGCTCTGTATTTGTGAACGTTCCACGTGAGCTTGAGAAGAGTGATGTTCTGCTGTCGGATGGAGAGATCTATCAGTTTCAATCAGATTAAGCTGATTTACAGCGTACCATGGGTCATCTGCCTCTGAACGGGTTTCCTGCTTGCTTGATCTATCAACTGACAGAGGGATGTCATCTCCACCTGCAAACGGGGATTGGACACTCCCCTTTCATCTCCATTAGTTTTTGCCTGATGTGTTTTGATGTCTTTTTAAGGTATTGTTAGATGCACCCACGCTTAGCATTGCTGGTTTCTCAGCGAATCCACGCTTTCTCATTGTGTTCCTCTTCGTCCCTGATAGTCTTTCGTGTTCTGAAGTCTGTATTGTCTGAAATTAATACAGCCGCTCCAGCTTTTGCTTTGCTTTCTGTCCTTTTGATTAGTCTTCTCATTAGTAGCATGTTCTTCCTTCTCTGTTTCTTTAGGAAGATTTTCTATCTGAATATTTATATTTAAGGGGGTTTATTGCAGACAACGTAGTTGGGTTTTGTGGTTTTTTTTGGTCCACTCTGCAAGTGTTTGTCTTTGAATCAGTGTACTTAGACCACAAATATTTAAAGTGATTGTTGACAGAGTTGGATCGATTTCTACTATCTTTGTAACTTTTGTATTCATTTCGTTTGCTCTTTGTTCCCCTTCTTTTGGTGCATTTTGTGGTTTTAAGTGAGCATTCTATATGACTGGATTTTTATATTTTCTTAGCATGTCATTTATACTTCATTTTTAAATGTTTTGCCCTAGAGATCTTACTGTAAGTTTTTAACTAATCTTAGTGCACCTTCAAAATACGACTCTACTGGGGCCGGCCCAGTGGCGTGCCAGTTAAGTTCACACATTCCACTTCTGTGGCCTGGGGTTCACCAGTTTGGATCCTGGGTTCGGATCCCGGGTGTGGACCTATGCACCAGTTGTCAAGCCATGCTGTGGCAGGCATCCCACATATAAAGTAGAGGAAGATGGGCACGGATGTTAGCTCAGGGCCAGTCTTCCTCAGCAAAAAGAGGAAGATTGGCAGCAGATGTTAGCTCAGAGCTAATCTTCCTCAAAAAAAAAAAAATATATATATATATATATTACTCTACTGCTCCTCAGGTACTGTGGGTACTGCCTATTCCCGATTTCCCTCTTGTCTCTTTTATCATTGTCATCATTCATCGCATTTAGTCACCCAGTACATTATTGTTATTGTTGGTTTAAAAAAACAACTATTTTTAGATCAACTAAGAATAAGAAAAATGAAATATTTTATTTGACCTTCAGCTATTCCTTCTCCAGCAATCTTCCTTTCTTTGTGCAGATCCGAGCTTCCGATCTATGCCATTTCTCTCCTACCTGAAGAACTTTTGACATTTCTTGTGTGGCATGTCTGGTAGCAAATGAGTTCCTTCAGTTTTGTCTTAGAAATTATTTATTTCCCATTTTTTTAAAGGATAATTTTTCTAGGCATAGAATTCTAGTGAAGGTTTTTTTAGATGTTTTTAGACACTTTAGAGCTGTCAGTCCACACTCTTCTTGCTTGCGTAGTCCCGATAGGACTTTTTTCAGGGTTCTCTAGAGAAACTGAACTGAAAGGATGGAGAGAGAGAGATTTTAGGGGATTTGGCTCACACGGTCGTGGGGCAACTCTGAAATCTGCAGAGCAGAAACTCAAGCAGGGTTTCTGTGTTTCAGTCTTGAAGCAGAGTTCCTTCTTCTTAGGAAACTCAATCTTTGCTTTAAGGCCTTCTCCTGACTGGACAAGGCCCACCCACATTATGAGGGGTTAGTCGCTTTAGAGTCTAAGTGATTTAAATATTAATCACATCTGAAAAATACCTTTGCAGAAACAGTTAGACTAGTGTTTCACCAAAAGAATGGCCACCATAGGCTAGCCAAGTTGACCTAAAATTAGCTATCACAGCACCTCCCTTTGTCAACTTGGCAACCCTACACATCTTCTTAAATCCAAATAAAGATGATAACAGTTATACTTCAGCCTCACATGACACAACTATTTGTGAATAACCAAAACCACACCAACTCTGTAATGGTTAATTTTGTGTCAACTTGACTGGACCCCAGGGGACCCAGATATTTGGTAAAACGTTATTTTGGGGTGTTTCTGTGAGGTTGTTTCTGGATGAGATTAACATTTGAATCCACAGAGCGAGTAAAGCAGATGGTCCTGCCCAACGTGGGTGGGCCTCATGGAGTCTGCTGCAGCCGTGGGTCAGGCTGTGAATGTGGCAGTGTCCAGTGCCCAGGCAAGAAGACTCAGGGTCCCCAAGGCCTGGGGAGGCAGAGAGATTGTCTCAAGGACCCCACCCCTGCCCACCACCCTCCCCACATATCTCCAAGCCTCTTAGGGTGAGAAGCAGGATGGGCAGCCACTCTCAAGCGTTCAATCACGAATGAGGAGTTTTGCCTCTTTTCATTTTACTTGCGTAGAATCATATGCTCAATATTTTGTCAGTGATAGTCATCTGCTATGGCCTGTAACAGTAGTTTGTTCTTTTCCATTGCCCCTCAGTGTTCCACTGTGTGAATATACCATAATTTGTTTATGCATTCTACATTGCTGGACATCTGGGTGTTTCCATTTTGGATATTATGAATCAAATGGCACAGACAGGCTCACACAAGTCTCTTGATGAGATAAGCACTCATTTCTGTGGGGTTTATTCCATAAGCATCAGTTTAAGCCGGGTTTTGTCAACGGAAATTCCCTCCAAGAATGGAGCATCTGAGCTGATCCCTGGATCAAGTGAAGGAGGTGGGCTTTGACAGTCTCGTGGCAGAGCATCCAGAGGGAGCATCACCCGATCACACGCAAGGGAGTTTAGGCAGGGAAGATGGGGCAGCGTGGCTGGGACGGGGCTGGATGGCTGTGGTGGAGAGTCAGGGCACGGGCATGTCTTACAGAGTCCTGTCGGCCACAGTAAGGATTTTGGAATTCATTATATCTGCCATGGGAAGACTTCAGAGATTTTTCAGTAGAAAGAGAGATGATCTAACATTTTTTCTTGACAAATGCTTCATTTATGCTTTTTCTTTTTTTCTTGGATACACTGGGCATACAAATTGCATACTGTAAAATCTACCCTTCGTTAGGTGAATTTTGGCAAGCTTATACCAACACGTAGCCACATCGCCAAGATACAGAATATTTCCATCACCCCAAGAAGTTTTCCCTGTTGTAGTCAACCCCACCCCTCCACCCCCAGCCCTAGGAACTATTGATGTGGTTTCTCCCTTCATATTTTTGCCTTCTCTAGCATGTCATATAAATGGAATCACAGATTTCTGGTTTCCATCCCAGGATGTTGAGATCTGGAAAGAACATTTCTCCCACCCTTAGAAATCAGAAGAGCCAAACTAACTTCAAATCACAACATTTTCTATCCTTTTTTCCTAAGAGAAGAGCTATGGTCACAGAGAAATCAAGTGGCCCCAGACCTAGGGAGAGATAGTGCCTGCAGGAAGAGACGGGATGTGAACATGTGTCACCTGGGGCAGACACAGTGGAACTGTGGGACAATTACAGAGGGTGTAACATGTGCATAGTGAGAATATCAGAAACAGAGAAAAGAACAGAAAAAATATTTGAACTCATAATGGCTGAGAATTTTGCAAAATTAATGACAGACACCAAATTAGACCCAGAAGCTCAGAGAACAACAAACAGGATGTATATCAAAAAACCTACTGACTGAAATAGAAAAATAATTTTACGGATAAAAGCAGAGGGCAAGAAGTTAGAGCCAATATAGGCAGATTCCAGAATGATCAGTTGAGGAAATTAACTTCTCCCTTCTTAGCAGGGAAAGGCCAGTGAAAGTTTCTCAGCAAAAAAGTGACCTAAGTTTTTTAAGATTATGATCAGTTGTGTACTAGTAAAAGTTTAACAATCACCGCTCAGAAAAACAATAACAAAAAGAAATACACATAGAGTACCATTATATAGTACTTCCACTGTACAGATACGATAGATGTAAAAATGGGATTTTTCCCCAGGACCAAGACTTGCGGGGATGGACCCTCAGTGAAACCAGGGTATCACCCCCTTGCCCCACTTCTGTCTGCTGGGGTGAGAGAGGGATGTGGTAGGATTGTGAGACCAAAGCTGATGGCTGTTGACTGGGACATCCCACAGGAGGTCCTCTCTTCTGAGACAGGAAATCCCAAAGCTCTCAGAGGCCAACATCCCCTTGTTCCAGATGGGAATACCAAGGCTCACCCTGGGAAGGGTCTTCCCTAAGATTACACAGCAAGTCAGTCTAGAATCAAGACCGGAATTCACTCCTGAGCTCGACCATAATCTGATGCTCACTGGGGCCAATGCAGCAGGAATTTTCCATGACAAAGAAAAACCAGTTGCGCATGGCTGCGAGGAGCTGAAGTGATGAGCTGAATAAGCCAAGATGCCACACTTCCATCTAAGTTTTCTGGACATGTTCATTCACTCAACATTTACTGATCACCTTCTATCTCAAGCAAAGTCCCACCACTGAAGATCTTTCAGTCCTGAGGGTTTTAGAGGCCTTCAGGTTATAAAATTTCACAAGTCAGTGACATCTTCTCCGGTTTTCTCCAGCCTGCCGCCATTTTAGGAAAGACTGGGGAATTCTGTTTCAAAACACACCATAGCTGCCTTGATGATTAATCACCAACAAATATCCATGCCAAGCATTACATGTGGGAAATCCCATCCCCAAACCCCACAGGCATGGGTCCTCTGCAGTGAGTAAACCATGACAGCCAGCGTTGCTCTAGGGGCTGTGACATACTAGTTCTTCAGAGAAGGACTTGGGTAATCTGTGTCCCTCACATCATCCCTTTCAGAAGACTTCCTAAATATTTGCAGGCATTTAGGGTGCACATACCACACACCAAATCCCACTGGGCATTTATACAGGTGTTATGGGCTGGATTGTGTCTTCTCAAAATTCATATGTTACAGTCCTAACCCTCAGGATCTCGGAATGTGACTGTATTTGGAGACAGGGTCTTTAAAGAGGTGGCTAAGTTAAAATAAAGTAACCAGGGTGGGCCATAATCCAACATTCCTGGTGTCCTTATAAGAAGAGGATATTAGGACATAGATGCACACAGAGGGAAGACCGTGTGAGGACACAGGGAGAAGAGGCCGTCTATACTCCACGGAGAGAGGCCTCGGGAGAAACCAGCCCTGCTGACACCTTGGTCTCTGACTTCCAGCCTCCAGAACTGTGAGAAGGTAAATCTCTGTTGTTTAAGCTGCCCGGTCTGTGGCACTTAGTTATGGCAGCCCAAGCAGATTAATAGAGGCCACTTCACTCAATCCATCTGGTGACTCTGGGCGGGAGAGAGTGCAAACCCCACCCGACAGGACGTTGAGGCTCCAGAGGTGGCCTCTTGGGTCAGAAAGCCAGGCTGTCATGATGTGGTGACCTCTTAAATATTTTAGGCAGTTTAGCTTTCCGGGCATAATTCTATTTGCTTGTGGGGAACAATTGAAGGAGTTAGAATGGTTTTCAAAGCTCAACTTGGAACACAAATAGCTGATTTCTGTAATTAGCCCATGTGCAATGACACGGAATGCCATCAAGTGGCTTTTTCATGAACCAGATTGGCACCACCTGATCCTTATAAACACAAATAGATCAAGTTGTTAAGTAACAAGTGGTTACAGGGAACACGTGATACTCTCTCTGGGCCATTCAGTCTGCCCACGTTTAATATGGCTTCCATCCTGCTCTGGGGAATCAGAAAGAGGCAGAGTGAGGCTATCAAATGATGTGCTGAAGCAGTTTGGGTTGCTTTCAAGGGGCCATATGAACGACTTTGTGGTCCTATCTAGATGCAATTAAGGCAGTGAGTGGTAGGAACGCGTTTTTCACCGTGGGTTTACTCACCTTCAGAGGAATCCATTTTTCTTAAGTTACACTGTGAAAACCATTTGCAGCGAATATCATAACAGGGGTGAACAACCTTGTATATATAAACAGCTCATGCAAATTAAGGAAAGTAGGAAGACCCAAATATGTAAATTGTCAAGGACGTGAAGATCATGAAGAAGAGTCGAGAAGTGCAAATGATGGTGCACATGTGACAAAATTAGAGCGGTCCTGAGGCATGTGGAAGACTTGAGGCAGCCAAAGCACTGGACCAGTGCGAGTGGACAACGTCACAGGCAGGAGCACCCCGGAAGTCTGCCCAGAGACTGTGGGCCCAAGGTCGTGGGAATAATGGAGGCCAGGTGTTGGGGTAACACAGATACCCAGCACTGAGTCGAGGCCTGTGTGTGGAGCAGCTGCAGCTTGGGCCCCCAGGCATCTCCCAACCCCGTCGAGACAGGCACTTGTGCGAGCCAGTCGCCCACAGCAAACCAGAGGGTTCTTCCCTGAAAAAATCACGCTTTCTGGTGCAGTCCAAGATTTCCAGAGTGGCTCTGGCACCCAGAATCAGCCCCAGCCCTTCTGGAATGGGGCCCACGATGAGACCTGCGTGCTGCCCTGCCCACTGACACAGGGAGGTCAGGGAGGCGCCTCGGCACTCCAGGCCCGGGGCAGGGAACCCAGGAGGAAAGTCCATGGCAGGGAGGTGAAGAGGAGAGAAATCAACAGGAAAACTGACCCGAAGACTGGATTATTCCCCAACAGAAGAGCTCCTTTAAAAAGTCCTTGAGAGGGTGTTTTCAGTTATTCAAGGAGATACAACAAACATATAAAAATAGGATGTTATGACAAAGGATCACTCGGAGAACAAGGAAGACCTTTTAGAAATGAAATCAACTGTTTTAGTAAAACATGGAGCTGAAAGACGAAGCAGAAAATATGAGAGAAAAGGTTAAAGAGAGACAGAAGATCAGCCAGGACGGCCATATGTGACTAAAAGGGGGGGTCTGGTTGACCCCCGAACTGACAGGAAGTCTTCAGTCTCAAAGGCCACCAAGAGTTCACCACAGTGATTGCAGCAGACCTGCAGCTAGCCTTAATAGGCTGTGAGAACATCAAGGATAAAGAGAAGATTCTAGGAGCTTCCCTAGAGAAAAGCAGATCACCTGCCAAGAGCCAGAGCCCAGTGGGCATCAGAATGTTCACGAGCAATTCCAGACTCCGGGTGAGTTTCCACCTGGAGCTCCGTACCCAAACCATTAGTCACGCGTGAGGGCCCACGGCAGGGTTTCCAGACACGCTGAGCTTCAAAAGGCATGTGTTTCTGCGCCGTTTCTTGGAAAGATGCTTGAAACAGTGCTGCAGCCGTGGAGGAAAAGCCAGACTGCGCTAGTCTGCTCGGGCTGCTGTGACAAGTACCACAGACCCGGGGACGAAAACAGCAGACATTTGTTCCCTCGCAGCTCTGGAGGCCGGAAGTCCGAGACCAAGGTGTCCCAGAGCAGCTTCCTTCTGAGGCCTCTCCCCTGGGCGTGCCGACGGCCGTCTTCATGTTCACATGACGTTTTCCCTTTATGAACACCTCTGTCCCAATTTCCCTTTTATATGAGGACACAGTCCTACTGGATTACGGCCTGCCCCAATGACCGCATTTTACGTTCCTCACCTCTTCAAAGACCCCATCCCCAAATACAGTCACACTCTGAGGTCCTGGGGGTTGGGACTTGAACATAGGAATTTGGGGGGGACACAATTCAGCCTGTAACATGTACTAAAATACTATACTCTAGAAATAACGGAAGGTAGAAAGCAAATTGTGACATGGCCTCATTTGGCACAAGCAATAGCATGTAAGAAAAGAGAGTCCACTCGGCCACCACACACCCTCAACGTCTGCTTTAGAGCACTTGCCCACTGCATCTGTGAGCCACGGTCCCTTCGAATGGTCTGGAGTTTGGTTTCCTCTGGGCTCAGGTGGAAAGGGCAGGTTTTCGTTTCTCTCCTATGAACACCCGCCCTCGGCCCTCTCCACCAGCCCTGGCTAGAATTTTGTGGCTCTGGCTGTCAGCGGGTCCCCTCACTCGCCCACAGCCCACCGTTTCTGGTAATCACGTGGCTCTCCAGCTGGCAGGCGGTGCTGCCGAGCCCCCTGCCGCAGCCCCTGGGAGCTTGTCGCAGCCGTTCTTGCCCGGAGCATGACCAGAGGGAGGCCAAGCCCCACCCAGCACGGCTTCTGCCCGACCAGAGCCGTGCGACCCAGGGACTCAGCAGGCACGAGAAATCGCACTGTGTTCTTTTCTTGTCAACTGAAATACACGCATCTCGTGCTTAAGGCTTGTTCTGTCTTACTGTCCCTCTTCCAGTCTCTATTTTTTCTGTCACGGGAGCAGAGAGGATTTTAAAGTTGAACTTGCTTACCCATGTTGATCTACAGGTACTTGCTCATTGGTTTTTAAATTTCATAATCAGTTGGAAATAATGCACAGAGCATTCGACTCAGTTACAGAAAAGACTTCCATAAGTGACGATGTGGCTGAGTTAAAATCCAGAGATGGAGGGGAAGAGGGGGCCGACGAGGTGCCCACCCAAGTTAGTGATCAAGACCAGGTGACTAATACTAACTAAACTAGGCTACGGCTGTCAAACACGAGGAGGAGAAAAAGGATGCAGCAATGGGATACATTCTGAGAGATGTAAGTCCTAATCTTTTATATCAATGTCATGACTGTCAACAGTGATTGTCTACGTGTGATGAACTGGGGGAGAGAAGGCAAGGCATATTTTTAGAGGTGGGATGTGACCACAACACAAAAAGGATACAGTCAACAGGGTCTCCGGAGAGCTGGGGCCATTCCTCTTCACAAGAAAATTTTTCTGCAATTCATTTTTTCCTACCATGTCCATTCTTTACTAAGATTAAACACACAGACACACTCACACACTCACACATAAGTGTTAATGTTCAACATTGGTGATTGCGAAGAGATGAGTTCTCCCTGTGCCTATTTGGAGGAACAATTCAGCATATTCTTCATGGAAAGCAATGCAACGATATGTAAAAATAGCTTTAACATGATTATAAGCTTTGATCAATTATCCCACTTTGGGGGATCTATTTGAGGAAATATGAAGAGTATGGGAAAACGTTTTCATATGGGGAAGTTCTTACAAGTGTGAGTTATAGGAATAAAAAGCCAAAACAATTTGCATGTCCAGTGCAAGCACATTATGGCAGAGCCACTCTGTATCCCACACAATTGTTACATTTTAGTGTGAGTAATTTAATATGCGAAAGTTCTGCACTGTTATATTAAATTGTTAAGAGCAGGAAACATACAAAAATGGTAACTATGGTTATGTCTGAGTAGTGACATACTTTGACAACTTAAATTTTATTCCCGAGATTTTTTTCCTCTACTTTCTAATCTTATAATCAGCAATATATATGCATTTCATTTTTTAAAATGTAGACTCTGCCTTGTGGCTTATCAAACCTAGCCCAGAAATGTTCTGGAAGTGCCAAGAATTGCATTTGGTCCCTTGCAGCTAGGATGCTTCTCTTCACTCTTATATTCTGTTATTTCCACGTGTTTCCACTGCATGTGAGTTTGGACCTGTCCCCATCACCCTGACTCCTTATCTGTACACAAGTGTTCATTGTTGTCTTTAGGTTAAGACCAGCCATTTAATGGTCATTAAATAAGAAACTTGTAACACAATCGTTAATCTCTTGAGATCAGTAACCACATCTTACTTACCTACGCAGCTCCCACTATTCCTCACAAGTCATTTAGATACCAAGGAACCTCCATAAATTTTCATGTATTTTGACTTGATTTAAATATGTTTAGAATTTATTATCAACCAAGAAAAAGCTGATCAAGCACTCTCCGAGTTCTGCCTGGAGTGAGTTTCTGAGATGTTTATCACCTGCCAATCAAAAGCCTTGGCACCAGAAGGGAAATCACTCACTATGCTGCTTGCACGTGACCCATTTCAATCACAGGAACTGGGACCTGCCAAGACTGACTGTCGGGACAGCAAGCAAGAGGGAGCAGAAGTGGGACAAGGTGTGGTGAAGGGCTTTGGCGGTCCAGTCTGCTCTGTACCTGGTTACAGTTCTAGGATTTATGGGAGGAAATGCCACGTGGAGGGAAACAGGAAAGGAGCAGGGACACAGGCTGCCTGCTGGGAGGACAGGGATGAAGGTTGGGCGGAAGCGCCCCAGACTGTGGCCTAAGGAAGGATGCGCACAGCCCAAAGTCATCGACGACAGACGCTCAAGATGGCTTCCCTCATGCCTGGCACCCAGTCATTGTGGGTGCAGAGTAACAGGGGCCCTCAGTCCCTTCACTCCCAGTGACAGGGGATCCACATGGCCTCACCAAGAACTTGGGCCAGGTTCCTTGACTTCTACGGGTTTGGGCTCATCGCCCAAAAACGAAATTGTCTATGACGCGGGAGAGAACACCTGCCGTGCAGAGCTGCGGTGAAGGTGGATGGACTGCTCTGTGAAGAGTGCTCCCCGACAGTATGGCTCCTGGTCATCATGGCAGCAGCGACAGCAGCAGCTCTGGGCTGGGAGCCGTTCCCTCTGGTGCCTTGGCTGGAGGGATGATGGAGCCAGGGCACAGTGCTCTGACTGGAAGCTTTGAGGAGATGCTAAGGCCATGTCCCAGGGTGCCCTGGGGAGGGAGGACGTGAAGCTCGCTCGGGTATTCCTCCCACAGCTGGGTGGGTGGGGGAGGAATTTAATGAGGGACCACCTTAGGCTCTCCCTGCCTCAAGCAGCCATGTTTTCCTACCACAGCACGGCAAGACGATTCTAGAACACACAGATCTGTGAGGGCAGAGGATTTTGTTTGATTCACCAATATATGCCCATAGAAGGGGACGCTGCCTGGCACACTGTGAGCACTCAATAAATGTTTATTGAATGAATCAATAAATCAACCATTGGAATGAAACAATTGTCAGAAGCTTCCTTTTGGTAACATGTACATGAGCGTCATTTGCTTCTGGGCTCATTCGTTCACTGCTTCAGCTCAGGGCCCTGGAGGTGTGGGAGGAGGGACCCCTGCGTCCTGGAGCTCAGGGTCTCATGGAGGAGCAGGCACAGAAACACCCATGGAAGCAGGCATGGGGGCCCAGGGTCGGCTCACCAGGGCTCCTCGCTGTGTTCTGTTCTGCAATGCTGTTTTCCGAGATATTGATGGGAAAGTGGGAACCTTCTGGGCTTTAGATGTTGGCTCCTGGTTTGGGGCTATGAAGGATGCGAAGTGCTATCAAGATCCAGGTCGTGCTTGAGCTTTGCAGATGAAGTAACACCAGTATTAGCGGCATGAGGAATGGGATGCAAAACTGAACTAATCCCAGAGTTTGGGTTGAAATGTGGAAACATGCTGACTTGGGTCCCATCCCACGTGTAAAGAATGCGGAGTCTGCTCTTGGATGCTGGACAGGTCAGTGGGTGGGTGAAGCTGCTGCTGCAGCAAAGACACCCCCGACATTAGGCTTTGAGCAAGGGAAAGTTTATTCCTCACTCCTGCAAGAGGTGATCCAGGGCCACCCTGTCGACCTTCCACAAGGTCAACAGTGGCTCCCCAGGACCACCTGCCTTCCCACTGCAGCCTAGGGTCAGCAAACTGCAGCCCCTGGCCCACTTCTGCCCGCCACCTGTGTTTATACAGCCTGTAAACAAAGAGAGTTTTTACTTTTTTAAATAGTTTAAGAAAATCCAGAGAGAATACTGTTTTATGGCATGTGAAAATCAGATGCAATTTAAATTTCGGTGAACATGAAACAAGTTTCATTGGTACTCAGAGACACTCACGCTTTCCTGCACAGTAGAGTGGTTGCGGCAGAGACCATATGGCCCACAAAGCCTAAAATACTCTCTGACCCTTTACAGCGAAGTTTGCTGACCCCTGCTCATGGGAAGGGGAGAGACAGGAGGGGTGCACAGTCAGTTCTTTCAGCAGCAAGACCTGAGAGTTGCACACGTCACTGCCTCCCTCATCTCACTGGCAGGAACTCAGTCCTAAGAACTGGTTGCAAGGGCAGCCGGGAAATGCTGTCTCCGTCTGGATGGCCGTCTACTTCACAGGCTGATCGGGGGACTCTGTCACTACAAGGAAGCAGGAACTGATGGGCCACACGTGATTAACCGTCTCTGCCTCACCCCTCTCTTGGGCTCTCCCTGGAGTCATGCATACAGCGCTCAATAAATGCATGTGTAATTGGACTGAGGAAAGATCTATGCAGGCCAGGTGTTGGGGTGCCAAAGTGAAGGGGGAGGACATTCGGAGGCCAGGTTCATACTGGGACCAAGCCAGGGGGTGACTAAGCTGGGGAGCAGGTCATGGAAACCAAAAGGAGTTTCTCCAATGTGATGAAGCCGTGCAGGTCGGTGTGGGAGGGAGGAGGAGGCCTGGAAGGGAGAGTCCTGGGGCAAGCTGGGCATAATTCTAGATTTGGGAAGGGATTAGCCACATCTGGCCTACATATTGGCTGCAAGGAGGTGAAGAGCATGTCCCGGGGCTTAAGGTCCTGGCCAGGAATGGACTTAATCCTCTCCTGGAATCCAAATGGGAGGAAGAAGATCCGACCAGGCTGGGGACAGTAGGCTCGGCAGCTTCAGGGCACGGCCTGGGAATTCTGCTCGGGCACCCAGGGCCCTGGGTTCACTCCCAGCCAGGGGCTCAGGCAGCAATGGTCCTGGGTGAACTGCCTCTCCCCCGGGAGCCCACCATCATCTCCTCTGTGAAATGCGGCTTCCCGTGATTCCGTGAGCTTCCACGCAAGGTGAGGATGGCTGGTAGTCTGAAGAGCAGCTCATTTGTAACAGGAGGGAAAACCTCTCTCTCTCTCACCAACACCCCCACCCCCAGCCTTCTCTGAGTTTGGACATTTGCCCTGGGAAGTGCCTGAGGTCGGGGGTGAGCGCCTGCCCCCCAACGCCACCCTGCGAGCTGAAGTTTTCCCGGGAGGAAGATCTGCGCTGTTCCACCTGAGGCTGGGGAAGGGGATGCTTTCCTCTTGGAGTGGAGAGAGGGCAACAGCAGGAGCAAGAAAAGGGAGGAAGGAGCTGGAGGCCTGGCCTGGAGGGCGAGGCCAGCAGGAGGCCAGACCTCTGGGCACCACAGAGTGTGGAGGAGGGCCTTTCCCCGCCCCAGCCAGCTCCCCCTGAAAGCTTGTTTTGTTTCCAGAGTCACGGCTTGTTTGAGTCAGTTCGTTGGTTAGGGAACTCAGAGACTTGGTGAGTTTTATGTCCAGGTCAATACGATGGGCACAGGGATGCCCAGGACAGGGGCCCGGGAGGAGGAGGCGGGGAAGGCCCAGCCCTGGCTTCCTCTGGAGCTGTCCTTTCCGTATGAGCAAAATTCCAGATAAAAATAATGCAGTGATAGCTTTGAAGCCTGACATCGCTGGGCGCACAGGGAGCACTGTGGCCCTGCCCACACTCCCTGATGGCTTGGATGTGCAACAATAGGGCTCCTGTCACCAGCCCTCCTGGAAAGAGGTGACCTGGAGCCAGGGCTGGTCCTGCTGCTTCCCCACTCATCCTACTGAGTGCAACAGAGAGGTGGCCTGGGCCCTCAGAGGGCTGTGCTGGCTCCGTTAGAGGGCTGTGCAGATCCGGGCCTCCTCAGAGGGCTGTGCTGACCTGGACCCCCTCGGAGGGCCATACTGGCCTGGGCTCCCTCCTGAAGCCTCTTCAGGCTCCCTGTCTGCTCATGCTCAACAAACATTGAAGAACACCCCTTCATTTCCAAAATTTCACTCAGGTATATTTCATTTTTGATCACAGGCAAAATTAATAATCTCATCCACATCTCTTGAGCAGAACCTGAAAATACCAGGTTCCATTTGTTTGTTTCCATCTCCCCTCACCCATTGTCCAAGCCACTACCATCAGCAATAGGACCTCCCCTCATGTCACCTCAAATGAGCAATGTCCTGGTGCGGGTCAGAGCC
This sequence comes from Equus przewalskii, assembly GCF_037783145.1. Taxonomy (NCBI): domain Eukaryota; kingdom Metazoa; phylum Chordata; class Mammalia; order Perissodactyla; family Equidae; genus Equus; species Equus przewalskii. The sequence continues at coordinate 15,947,200 of NC_091834.1, read as the reverse complement.
AGCTGCCCCGTATATGACGCCATCATGAGGTCCATGAGTTCACGTATGTGAGGGGGTCCCCATTAGCATCCTCACATTCACCCTAGTCAGTCAGTTAGGAGCCTGGCACAGAGGCCTCAGGAGTAAATGAGGGATCCTCAAAATTAAGAAATAACCATTGTCCAGTCTAGACTAGGCTCCATACTGGGCAGCCACAAGGCCTTGGGTTAATTCTCATCTTTAGGGGAGCACTGGGGCCTCTCTGCAAAATGGGTGACTAGTGAATGTCTGGCTATCGCACAGGAGGCTATGAAAGTTGAGTGTCTGTTAACGCTGTGATTCAAGCACTAAGGTTGGATCTGTGTACCATTGAATTACTTCAAAACTCCTAGAGTAATGAAGACGATGTTTAGTGAGTCTGGATTTTCAAAATCTGATTTTAGTATTGTTATCTTTCTTTTCTGTTTCCTACAAGAATACAAGATAGAATATTTATTGCCAATAAAATTTATAGTAAAACCCTAGCTGTGTGCACAATATTGACTTTGTCTGATTCTGTGGCATATCGCAATGTTTACCATCACTTATATTTTATCAACTAAACAACTGAGGCAATTTTCTTCTCATTTCTGTGATGAGATTGTTATTATTCAGAATTACAACACAGAAACTGGGATGTTTATTTTGAATGAGATGCAATTTCTCCTTCCAGAATTTATTTAGAATGTTTCGTAATGCATTTTAAGTTCTAAATTGAAAAGTAATTTCTATGCCAGCAACTACCCTGCAGAGACACCCAAATTGGCTATTGGCATAAAAAGAAAAAATAGATATAACCACCAGTTAGAGAAATGTGAATGATAAAATTGTCATTCTTTTTCAGAAAGCAGCACATGTAAATTTTTTAAGAATAAAAGTAGCCATACTTATGTGACGAATTTTGAAATATATGGAAAAAGGATAAAGGAAAATAAGTTACTCTACTCCTACCAGCCAGAGAGAACCATTCTTAACATTTTGGTGTATTTCCTTCCAGTGTTTCTTGTATGAAATAAACCTATATTATTACTATCTGTGCGATATTGCCACATATGAATATATCATACTTTAGTAACTTCTCCCCAGAGTTGAAAATTTAGGTTGTTTTAAATATTTTGCTATTAAAAGGTGGCACACCTTTTTGTGGGTAGGCAAAGGTATCACACTGTGATTTTAATTTGCATTTCCCAGAGATCTAGTGAAATGGGCACATGTCATGTGGATATTGGCCATTTTGAGGTCCTTGTCTGTAAAGTGTCTGCTCAAATCTTTTGCTATGTTTTCTATTGTGTTGTTGTCTTCTTATTGAATAGTGGGAGTTCTTTGTATATTGTGGATACAAGTCCTTTGTCAGGTCCGGTCATGTCTCATTATTCATGGTGTTACATTCTACAAAGTCTCCTTGAACACTGAATTAGTGAATGCTGAACTATGGCTCCTGGGGAAATCTAGGGTTAGGTTCCTGCGAGCCTCTGGTCAAAACACGTTTATCAGCCAAAATGCTATTTGCATTATCTAGGTTCATTTGCCCACATCCTTGTAAAGCAGGCCAGTCTCATCACCTTTTAAAACCCTTTCCCTCTAGAACACATAGCGGGTATTTTAAACAATCTTCCACAGGCTCCTGAGCTGCAGAACCTGCCTGGTGCAAGTTTAGCCTGTTTCATGCCGTCCCCTTTTGAAACCCGCAAGCCAGCCGCTCTAGTGAGAAGGGTTTCATGTGTCCCTGACCCTGGGTAACATGACTGTACATGTCTTTGGCTTCTGTTCTCACAACCATGAGGTCACCACACTTTTTTTTTAATCACTCTCATGAACCCACAAATTTAGCTGCTTTTCTGCCTCTCCCACAGCTTCATCACACACTGCAGATGGTACGTTAGCGCTTTCCGATGGCCTCGCGTACAGGTCTGTGAATTTCCTCTCCCTTTTTCTGGATGTGACGCACTGTCTGTTGGTTCATTGATACTGAACTCAGCCACGGCACTGAGACTCAGGCCTGAACCGGCTCACCCAACAACACTCGTGTTTTCTCCCGAGGCACCTCCAGGCCTTCTTGCTCAGGAACACCAGAGGGCACTATGCTTGGGGGCCATTTTAAAAAGTGGAATCATCAACAAAAACCACGAAAATGCGAAAAACATGGTACTAACTAGACCACACAAAGGCCACTTGTTTACAGTATGAGCTGAAATAAGAGGGTAGAGGGTCGCCCTGGGCAACCTCAGCTGGGAGCTTGTCCGTTGGGTGGCTCACACTTGTCCTGCTCTTCACACGTCCACAAAGGACCAGGAGAGGGCCGTGAGTGTTGATTTGGGGTTACCACTAAATTTTAGTAAGTAGGCAAATTCACAAACTGGAATCTGCAAATCACGAGGGTCTAGTCTTTTGTATTGTATCTTCTCCACTCTAGGGGTTACATTTTTTACTATCTTAATGGTGGCTTTTACTAAGCATAAGTTCTTAATTTTAATATAGTTAAATTTATTAAGTTTGTTAATGGTCAGATTTTTCATTGCCTACTCCAAGGTCATGAAATTGTTCTTTATTTTCCTTTAAATTTTTATTGTTTACCCTTCACATTTAAATCTGCTCTGCATCTGGAATCAATTTTTGCATATGACATGAACTGGATATCCATGTGGATATCGTATTGATCCAGCGTAATTTGTTGAAAATAAGATCCTTTTCTCTTTATGACCCACTTTCATCATAGATCAAGTGATCCTATATGTACACACTGGTCTCTGTTTAGACTACTTATTTTTATTCTATTTATCCTTGTGTCAATACCAACTGCCTTAATTAATACAATTTTTAATAGTTCTTGATATGTTAGCTTAAGTCCTCCAGCTTTGTTCAGCTTCTTCCAGAGCGTCTTGGTTATTTTTGACCCCTTGAATTTCTATATCAAGTTTAGAATCAGCAGTTTTCCATAAAAAATAACTGCTGATGTTTTAACTGGGATTACATTGAATTGATAGACTCCTTGGGAGGGTACTGGCATTTAAAAAATATCATTGACCTCCAGGGGCTGGCCCAGTGGTGTAGTGGTTAAGTTGACACGTTCTGCTTCAGCGGCCCAGGGTTCACTGGTTTGGATCCCGGGTGTGGGCCTACACACTGCTTGCCATGCCATGCTGTGGCAGGCGTCCCATGTATAAAGTAGAGGAAGATAGGCATGGATGTTAGCTCAGGGCCAGTCTTCCTCAGGAAAAAGAGGAGGATTGGTGGCAGATGTTAGCTCAGGGCTAATCTATACCCATTGAACAGCAGCTCCCCTTTTTCCCCCTCCCCGACCTCTGGCAACCACCGTTCTACTCTCTGCTTCTATGAGTTTGACTATTTTAGATTCTGCATGTAAGTGAGATCATGCAGTATTTCTCTTTCTATGTCTGACATTTCACTTAGCATAATGTCCTCAAGGTTCGTTCATGCTGTAGCATGTGACAGAATTTCCTTCTTTCTTAAGGCTGATACGTATATTATACGTGTCATATTTTTTAATCCATTCCTCCATCAATGGATATTTATGTTGCTACCACTTCTTGGCTATTGTGAATAAAATCACAAAGGATGTGAGCGTGCAAATATCTCTTGCAGATCCTGCTTTCAATTCTTTTAATATATACCCCAAAGTGAAATTACTGTATCATATGGTAATTCTATCTTTAACTTTTTGAGGAATCTTCATACTGTTTTCCACAGCAGCTGCACCACTTCACATTCCTGCCAATAGTGCACCAAGGTTCCAATTTATCCACATCCTCACCAATACTTATTATTTTCTGTTTATTGTCTCATAATGTCCCTCCTAACAGATGTGAGGTGATATTTCGTTGTGGTTTTGATTTGCATTTCCCTGATGGTTAGTGACAGTAAGCATCTTTTCATGTCCTTATTGGCCATTTGTATATCTTCCTTAGAAAAACATGTATTTAAGTCCTTTGCCCATTTTTTTTTAAGATTTCATTATTTTTTTCCTTTTTCTCCCCAAAGCCCCCCAGTACATAGCTGTATATTCTTTGTTGTGGGTCCTTCTAGTTGTGCCATGTGGGACGCTGCCCCAGCGTGGTTTGATGAGCAGTGCCATGTCCGCGCCCAGGATTCGAACCAATGAAACACTGGGCCGCCTGCAGCGGAGCGCGCAAACTTAACCACTAGGCCACGGGGCCAGCTCCCGTTTGCCCATTTTTTAATCAGATCATTTAGGTTTTTGCTGTTGAGTTATAGGAGTTCCTTATGCATTTAGATATTAACCTCTCATCAGATTTGTGGTTTGCACATACTTTCTCCCATTCCATAGGCTGCCTTTTCACTCTGTTAACTGTTTCCTTTGCTGTGCTGAAGCCTTTTGGTTTGATGTAGTCCCATTTGCCTATTTGTGCTTTTGTTGCCTGTGCTTTGGTATCATATCCGAGAAATTCTTGCCAAATCCAATGTCATGAAGCTTCTCCCCTATGTTTTATTCTAGGAGTTTTATAGTTTCAGGTCTCACATTTAGATGTTCTCCATTTCTAGTCAATTTTTGTATATGCTGTTAGCTACGTGTCCAACTTCATTCTTCTGCATGTAGATTTTCAGTTTTCCCAGCACCATTTATGGGAGAGAGTGTCTTTTCCCTATTGCATAGCCTCAGCAGCCTTGTCAACGATCACTTGACCGTATATGTGAGAGTGTATTTCTGGGCTCTCTATTCCGTTCCACTGGTCTATGCGTGTCTCTTTATGCCGGTATCACATTGTTTCCATTGCTGTAGCAATCAGAAAGTGTGAGGCCTCCAGCCTTATTCTTCTTTCTCAAGATTATTTTGGCTATTCAAGGTCCATTGAGATTCAATATAAACTTCAAGATGTTTTATATTTCTCAAAAAATGCCATTGGAATTTTGATAAGAACCTAATGGAATCTTTAGATCTCTTTGGGTAGTCGGAATGTTTTAACAGTTAAGCCTTCCACTCTAAGAACACAGGATGTCTTTCCATTTGTTTGTGTCGTCTTTAACTTGTTTTAGCAATGTCTTGCAGTTTTCAGTGTGCAAGTTCCTCACCTCCTTGGGTAAGTTTATTTCCAAGAATTTTCTTGTTTTTGATGCTATTACAAATGGGATGGTTTTCTAAACTTTATTTTCAGTTTGTATATTGTTCGCATATAGTAATGCAACTGATTTTTTTGCATGTTAATTTTGTATCCTGCAACTTCGCTGAGTTTGTTGATTGGTTCTAGTAGGGTGTTTTTGTGTGGAATCTTTAGGATTTTCTAACATTTAAGATCATGCCATCCATGAACAGAGATAATTTTACTTTTTTCTTTCCAATTTAGATATCTTCGATTTCTTTTTCTTGCCCACTCCTCTGGCTAAGACTTCCAGTGCTACGTTGAATAGACTTGGTGAGAGTAGGCACTCTTGCTCCTGATCTTAGAGGAAAGCTTTCAGTTTTTTACCATTCACTGTGATGTTTCCTGTGGGATTTTCATATGTGGCCTTAATTGTGTTGAAGTAATTTCCTTCTATTCCTAGTTTGTGAGGTGTTTTTATCATGAAAGAATGTTGAATTTTGTCGAATGCTTTGTCTGCATCAACTGAGATGATCATGTGACATTTATCCTTCATTCCGTGAATGTGGTGTATTATATTGATTGATTTTCATTTGAACCATCTTTCCATTCCAGGAATAAATCCCACCTGGTCATGGAATATAATCATTTTAATGTATTTTTCAATTGAGTTTGCTATCATTTTGTTGAGGATTTTTGCATCTATATTCATCCAGGATATTTGCCTGTAATTTTCTTTCTCTGTAGATCCCTGTCTAGCTTTGGTATCAGGGTAATGCTGGCCTTATAAAATGAGTTTAGGAATATTCTCTACTCTTCAACTTTTTGGAAGAATTTGAGAAAGATTGAGATTAATTTTTCTTTAAATGTTTGGTAGAATTTACCAGTGAAAGCTTCAATTCCTGGGCTTTTCTTTGTTCGGAGATTTTTTTTTGATTACTAATTCAATCTCCTTGCTAGTTATAAATCTATTCATATTTTCTATTTCTTCTTGATTCATTCTTGATAGGTTGTATGTTTCTAGAAAGTTATTAACCCATTTCTTCTAAGTTATCCAATTTGTAGGGAGAGAATTGTTCATAGTTTTCTCTTATGATCCTTTTTGTTTCTGTGGTATCAGTTGTAATGTTTCCTCTTTCACTTCTGATTTTATTTGAGTCCTCTCTCCTTTTTCCCTCGTCTAGCTAAAGTTTTGTCAATTTTGTTTATCTTTTAAAAAAACTGACTCTTAGTTTTGTTGATTTTCTTCTATTGTCTTTCCAGTCACTGTTATATTTATTTGCGCTATGATCTTTGTTATTTCCTTCCTTCTGCTAACTTTTGGCTTAGTTTGCTCTTCTTTTTCTGGTTCCTTGAGGTGTAAAATTAGGTTGTTTATTTAAGTTCTCTCCTTTTCCTTTACATAGACATTTATCACTATAAACTTCCCTCTTAGAACTGCTTTTTCTGCATCCTCTACAAAACTGCTTTTGTATATTGTGTCTCTATTTTCATTTTTCTCAAAATATTATTTGATTTCCCTTTTGATTTCTTCTTTGATCCATTGACTGTTTTGGAATGAGTTGTGAATTTTCTGGCTTTCCTTCTGTTAGTGATATCTAGTTTCATACCATTGTGGTCAGAATAGACACTTGATATGACTTCAGTCTTTCTAAATTTGTTAAGACTTGTTTTGTGACCTAACACATGATCTACCCTGGAGAATGTTCCTCGTGGACTTGACAAAAATGTGTACACTGCTGCCGTTGGATGGAATGTTCTGTATAGATCTGTTAGGTCCAGTTGGTCTAAAGTATAGTTTAAGCCCAATAGTTCCTTATTGATTTTCTGTCTGAATGATGAAGAAATTGTTGAAAGTGGGGTATTGAAGTCCCCCACTACTATATGTTGCTGTCCATTTTGGCCTTCAGATCTGCTATTTGCTTTACATATTTATGTTCTCTGACGTTAGGTGTATATATATTTACAACTGTTATATTTTCTTAATGGATTTATCCCTTTATCATTATATAATGACCTTTTTAGTCTCTTATTACAGTTTTTAATCTAAAGTCTATTTTGTCTGCTATAAGTATAGCTACTCCTACTCTCTTTTGGTTTCCACTTGCATGGAAAACCTTTCTCCATTTTTTCTCTTTGAGCCTATGTGTGCCCTTAAAGCTGAAGTGAATCTCTTGTAGGCAGCATATAGTTGGATCTTGTTTTTCAGTCCATTCAACCACTCTATGTCTTTTGATTGGAGAATTTAATCCATTTACATTTAAAGTAATTATTGGTACATAAAGACTTACTAATGCCATCTTGTTACTTATTTTCCATCTGTTTTATATTTCTTTTGTTTCTTTCTTCCTCTTTTGTTGTCTTCCTTTGTGATTTGATGATTTCCCATGGTCATATGCTTAGATTCCTTTCTCTTTATCTTTTGTGTATCTACTATAAGTTTTTGCTTTGTGGTTACCCTGAGGCTTACATAAAACGTCTCATGGTTATAATGGTCTATTTTAAGCTGATAATTCTCATTTTATACAAAACTCTACCCTTACTTCCTCTCCCCAACATTTTATGTTTTTGATGTCACAGTTTGCAGCTTTTTATATTGTGTGCCCATTAACAAATTATCATATCTACAGTTATTTTTAATGCTTTTGTTTTTTAACTTTTATACTAGATTTATGTCATTTACGTGTGACCACTACAGTGTATTGGCGTATTCTGAATTTGGCAACATACTTACCTTAAACAGTGAGTTTTATACTTTCATATGTTTTCATGTTACTAACTAGCATCCTTTCATATCATCTTGAAGAACTCCTTTCAGCATTTCTTGTAAGGCAGGTTTAGTCGTGATGAACTCCCTAAGCTTTTGTTTGTCTGGAAACGTCTTTATCTCTCCTTCATTCCTAAAGGATGGCTTTGCTGGGTAAAATATTTTGGGTTGGTAGTTTTTTTCTTTCAGCACTTTGAATGAATATAACATCCCATTCTCTCCTGCACTGCAAGGTTTCTTCTGAGAAATCTACTGATAGTCTTGTGGGGGTTCCCTTGTATGAGATGAGATTTTTCCTCCTGCTGCTTTCAAAATTCTCTCTTTGTCTTTCATTTCTGATGGTTTTATTATAATGTGTTTCAATTAAGTCCTCTTTGTGTTAAATCTGTATGGGGACCTATGAACTTCATTAACCTGGATGTCCACATCTCTCCTCAGATTTGGGGAGTTCTCAGCTATTATGTCTTTAAATAAGCTTTCTGTCCCCTTCTCTCTCTTCTCCTTCTTCTGGGACTCCATTATGGAAATATTGTTTCACTTAATGGTGCCCCATAATTCACACTGGCTTTCTTCACTCTTTTTCATTCTTTTTTCTTTTTTCTCTTCTGACTGGATACAGTCATGCATCACATAACAATGGGGATACATTCAGAGAAATGCATTCTTAGGCAATTTTGTTATTGTGTGAATATCATAGCGTGTACTACACAAACTTAGATAGTATAGCCTACAACAGACCTAGGCTATATGGTATAGCCTATTGCTCCTAGGCTACAAACCTATATGGCATGTTACTGTACTCAATATTGTAGGCAATTGTAACACAATGGTAAGTATTTGTGTATCTAAACATATCTAAACATAGAAAAGGTACAATAAAAATATGGTATAAAAGATAAAAAATGGTAAACCTGCATAGGGCACTTAGCAGGAATATAGCTTGCAGGACTGGAAGATTCTCTGGGTGAGTCAGTGAGTGAGTGGTGAGTGAATGTGAAAGCCTAGGACATTATTGTACACTGCTGTAGACTTTATGTAAACACTGTACACTTAGGCTGCACTAAATTAATAAAAAATCTTTTTCTTTCTTCAATCATAATCTTAACCTATTGTAACTTTTTTACTTTATAAACTAAATTTTTTTACTCTTTTGTAATAACATAGCTTAAAACACAAACACATTGTAGAGCTGCACAAAAACCTTTTCTTTCTTTGTATCCTTATTCTATAAACTTTTTTCTATTTTCAAATTTTTTTAGCTTTTGTGCTTGTTAAACTTTTTCATTAAAAACTAGTACACAAACACACACATTAACCTAGGCCTACATAGGGTCAGGATCATCAGTTTCACTGCCTTCCACATCTACATCTTGTCCCACTGGAAGATCTTCAGGGGCAATAACACACATGGAGCTGTCATCTTCTATGATAACCATGCTTCTTCTGGAATAGCTCCTGAAGGACCTACCTGAGGCTCTTCTTGAGGAAGCAATACTCTCTTCAGAAATATGTCTATGGTGGTTTGCTTGGTGTGTTTCTTTCTTTCATCATAGATTTGTTTGTGAGCACGTAATGCACCAGGAACATTCCTCTTTATTAATGAAAACATTTTGGTGTTGGGGATCCATATTTTAAAACTTTTTAATGAAGTCATTGACATCTGAAAAAGGTTCTACTAAGCCCTTCAATGTGAATTTTCTTGCAGGTTCTTCTTTTTCTTCTCCTGCAGTTTCTTTTGCTCTTGTCTCTTCTTCAGCTGTGAGTTCTTGTTCCAGCTTCAATAATTCCTCATTAGTCAATTCCTCAGGGGCCACCTCTAGGAGCTCCTCAATATTATCCTCATCCACACCCATGTTAAAGTTGTTTGCCATCTCAACCACAACCTTGTTGATTTTTGCAACCACTTCATCCTTGGCAAATCCTTTGATGTCATGAACACACCTCTTGAATGTCTTCTTCCAGATATCATTCATACAGTCCTTGGTGACATCACCCTAAGCCCAAGCAAGATTCTTGATGCAGTCACAGATGTTTTGATCCTTCCAGAATTGCATCAGTATCTTCTCAGTGTCTTCCTCAGTTGCAGCAATAGCCTGGGCAAAAATAGCCTTCCTCAAGTGGTAGGCCTTAAAAGCTGCTATAACTCCTTGATCCATTGGTCTGTCAGCTGAGGTCAGTATCAATGAATATTGCAGGGATCCTCAGTGGCCAAGGCTGTGGGTGTATGGAGTGGCAGCAAGGGCTGTTAGAGTCATTGGTGGCAAAGGCTGCTGGGGACTACCTGATCTCTTCCTCCCTCAGGGGATGTTGTAGCCATCGGTATCCTTCTTGGCATGGGATCCAGCTTGAGGGCACCCTAGTGGTGGTGGTGACACTGGTATCTGATGTCCAGGACCCCATGATGCAGCCACAGAGCCAGGGACTGGAGTGCAGTCACTCATGGAGCAACAGCGGTTCTGGGGTCCAGGACACTCACAAGGTTGGGGGGTAGTGGTCACAATCCCAGGTGATACAACAGTCACTGCTTTGGGGTAGGGGAACACAACAGCATCTCTCTTCCCAGGGAATCCACAGCAGCAATGGTTGTTGATTACCTCAGCAGCAAAGGCTGCCAGTGTCCTCTGCAGAGCAGATGGCTGGGGACCATGATGGCACCTGCTATGTGGCTGACAGTGGTCGCCCCCACCCTTATTCTTTGCTCCTAGCCCTCTCCAGACTCCTCAGCCTCAGTCTCCCCAGTGATCCTTTCTGTGCAGTTATTCTCCATTTTTTGTTCCACTTTTCTGTTGCTATAGATTCTTAATTGGACCCCTGAGCCCTCCTGAGGCTGTTTTTACTTATGGATAGCCGTCTAATTGTTTTTTGTAGGGGAAGAAGGTTGGTATTTCCTACTCCACTATCATGCCGACATTACTCCTCTTGTGTTGATTCTTGAAACATTTTTGGATAGCTGCTTTCAATAATTTTCAGTTTATTTTAAAAACTGATTCATCTCAGTGTTGCCATCAGTTGATTATCTTTTCTCTCTCAAGTTGTGATTTTCCTGGTTCTTGTTCTGGTGAGCGATTTTTTTTACTGTAACCTGGACATTCTGGATATTATGTTATGAGACTCTTGGTCCTATATAAATCCATTTTTGTAGGCAGTCATCCTGTTTAGGTTTAGTATGTAGGTTCTGACCTACTTGTGTGGGCTTCACTTTTCTGAGTGCTTGCCTTCCTATTCTGGACTCTTTCTCCCTCCTGGTTCTGTTTGAGCTTCTGCTGGCTCTCTCCTAATGCTGCCCACTGGGGTGGGAGGGTGCCTCCTTGTACCACCCATGTCCATAGTGTGGGTTGGATGCTGGACCTGTAGGATGGGCTGTTTCTGTTGGTCTGTTCTCTGGTCACCCAGCACCAGTGAGCTGATGACTCTATCTCTGCCAGTGGCACTGGGTGAGGGAAGCATCTACCTGGTCCCCCTTCTTTCCTAGGGAGAAGGTTCAGGGGCTGCTACTGCTGTAGGAAGACCCAGCCACAGCTGTCAGCTGGTGAGAGAAGGGGATGGGCTGCACCTTCCACCCCCAAGTTCTGCTGGAGCTGCTGCTGTGGGAAGATCTGGCCACCACAGTCACCAGGTATGAGTCTTCCCCTTACAGCCCCGCTGGGCTCCTCCTTTCCTGGTTTGTTTTTGTTTTCCTTTCAGCCTGAGAGAACAGGCTTTTCTCACTCCCCCTCCCTTTCTTCCCTCCACACCTGCTGACAGGTCTGGTTGCAGGTCTCTCCAGCACTCAGTCCGCAATATCTGTGAGATAAAAGTACAAACCAAGGAACTCACTGAAGGGTCATTCTTCAAGTCCTGGTGTCCCTAGCCAGTCCATCAAGCCCAGTATTCCAATTTTCTGAGCGCTTTTATGATTGTTGAATCGTTTCCTGGATACTCAGTTGTATTTAGAGAGGAGGAACAGGGGAAAATGAGTACGTGCCATCTTGTCCCAGAATCAGACCCGAGTTTTATTTTAAATCATACATAAACGTTGATTCAAAATTTCTATCAAAAGCTTTTTCACCATTTAATAAGACAATCCTATAATATATTTCTTTAATATATTAACTTGGTGAATTATAAGGATTGCTGTCAAGTGTCAAACCACCATGAGTTATGAAATAAACTCAATATTCTGTTTATACTCTGTTTGCCACCTCTCTCAGACTCATTCTCTGCACTTCCTCACCCCTTTCTGGGTCCCAAAAGGTGAACCTATCTGTTCTGCATTGCCCAGGCTCCTTGCCCTCTGAGATAGGGTCAATTATGTTGGGATAATGGAAGGAGTGGCCAGAACCTTAAAAAGTGTGAATGGAGAGGGAGGGCAGAGTATCTCCTTCTTCTGCCCACTTGCTGTGTGGAGACAGACACTGAAAAATAAATGTATTAAGTGAGAAAAGTGTACTGTATTAAGAAAGCAGTAAGGGCTTTGCAAAAAGTTAAAGCTCACAGAGTACAGGAATGGAGGGGGCAGATGGTGATTTCACAGAGAACTTCAGGCCAGGCCTTACTAAGAAGGTAACGTTTGAGAAAGGACTAGTGAGGGCTGGCCCAGTGGCGCAGCGGTTAAGTTGGCACATTCCACTTCTCAGCGGCCTGGGGTTTGCCACTTCGGATCCCGGGTGTGGACATGGCACCTCTTGGCAAAAGCCATGCTGTGGTAGGTGTTCCACATATAAAGTAGAGGAAGATGGGCATGGATGTTAGCTCAGGGCCAGTCTTCCTCAGCAAAAAGGGGAGGATTGGCAGTCGTTAGCTCAGGGCTAATCTTCCTCAAAAAGAAAAAGAAAGAAAGGACTAGTGAGAGGTAAGGAAGCAACCATTTTAAGGACTTTGGATTTTGCTATGAGTGAAACGGGGTGGCATGGAAGGGCTTCAAGCAGAAGAATAACATAATCTGGCATATTTTACAAAGACCTTACAGTAATAAAAATCCCCTGACAAATAGAAATGCATGAATACTTCCTTAATGTGATGGAATATATACTTCAGTCCTAAAGCTATCATCTTACTTGCAGAAATATTAGAGACGTTCCCACTGAGGTCAGTGTCAATGCGAGGGTAACCGATTTCCCTATACCTTTTGACATTGTTCTAGAGGTATTAGCCAATGCAATTGGACAAGAAAAAACAATTAGAGGCACAAGAATTAGAAATAAAGAAATAAAACTATGCCTACAAATGCTATATTAGTTTAACTGGAAAACCCTATATAATCAATGATAATAAAATAATTCAGCAAAGTAGCAGGATATAAAATGAAACTGAAAAAAAATAACCTAAACCTCATACCTCACACAAATTCATTTAAACAGGTTAACCCAAAACAGATCACAGACTTAAAATGCAAAATGTAAAACTATAAAACTTTTACAAGAAAACATAGGAGAAACCTAGTGACCTGTGGTAAGGTGAAAGTGAAGAGTTTTTATACATAACATCAAAAGCATTGGGGCCAGCCCGGTGGCACAGCAGTTAAGTTTGCACTTTCCACTGTGGTGGCCCATGGTTCGCCCACTCGGATCCTGGGTGTGGATGTGGCACAACTTGGCCCACCATGCTGTGGCAGGCGTCCCACGTATAAAGTAGAGGAAGATAGGCATGGATGTTAGCTCAGGGCCAGTCTTCCTCAGCAAAAATGAAGAGGACTGTCAATAGTTAGCTCAGGGCTAATCTTCCTCTAGTAAAAAAAAAAAAGCATGATCCATCAAAGAAAAAAGAAATCAATAATCTGGACTTTGTCAAAATTAAAAACTTTTGCTCTGCAAAATACCCTGTTAGGAGGATAAAAAGACAAACTACAGATTTGGAGAAAATACTTGAAAACCAAATATCTGAAAAAGGACTTATGTCAAGAATACATACATTTCAAAATATAACAGTAAAACCCAGCCATCCCACTACTGGGTATCTATCCAAAGAACTTGAAATCAGCAATTCCAAAAGTCCCATGCACCCCTATGTTCACTGCAGCATTATTTACAATAGCCAAGACGTGGAAGCAACCTAAATGCCCATCAACTGATGATTGGATAAAGAAGATACGGTATATATATATACAATGGAACACTACTCAGCCGTAAAAAAAGACAAAATTCTCCCATTCACAACAACATGGATGGACCTTGAAGGTATTATGTTAAGTGAAATAAGCCGGATAGAGAAAGACAAACTCTGTATGACTCCACTCATAGGTGGAAGTTAAACATAGAGACAAAGAGAATTGATTAGTGGTTACCACGGGAAAGGGGGGTTGGGGGAAGGGCACAAAGGGTGAAGTGGTGCACCTACAACATGACTAACAATAATGTACAACTGAAATTTCACAAGTTTGTAAACTATCATAATCTTAATAAAAAGTTAAAAAAAATCTAACAGTGAAAAAATGGGCAAACATTTCACCAAAGAGGATATGCAGTTGGCAAAAATGCACATGAAAATGTGTTCAATATTGTTAGCCACTAGAGCAATGCATGCTAACACCATGATGAGCTATGACTATATACTTATTAGAAGGCCTAAAATAAAGAATAATAACAATACCAAATGCTGGTGAGGATTCAAAGAAACTGGACCCATCACACATCAATAGTGGGAATGTAAAAGGTATAGCCATTCTGGAAATTCATCAAACTGGTTTTTTTTTTTCAGATTGTTTTAAAACTAGGCATACAATTACCATACAACCCAGCAATCACACTTCTGGGTATTTATCTGCTATGGTGTGAGTGTGTGTGTTCCCCCAAATTCATAGGTTGACATCCTAGCTCCCAATGTGATGGCATTAGGGTAGAGCCCTCATAATGGGATTAGTGTCTTTGTAAAGAGAGCTCCCTCACCCCGTCTACCATGTGAGGACACAATGAGAAGACAGTTGTCTACAAACCAGGAAACAGGCCCTCATGAGACATCAAATCTGCTGCCTCCCTGATCTTGGACTTCCGGCCTCCAGAACTGTGAGAAATACATTTCTGTTCTTTGTGAGTCACCCAGTCTGTGGTATTTTGTTATAGCAGCCTGAATGGACCAAGACGTTATCCCAAAGAGGTGGAAACAAGTCCACGCAAAAACCTGTGCAGAGATGTTCAGAACAGCTCTTTGTAATACCCAGAATTGGAAACAACCCAATATCTTTCAAAGGAGGAATAGTTCAACAAACTATGCTACATCTGCACCATGGAATATTCCTTTCCAGGGTAGTCAGTGAACTATTGATTCCTGCAGCAGCCTGGATGGATCTCAAGGGGATTACGCTGAGTGGAAAAGCCAATCTCAAAAAGTCACATACTGTATGATTGCATTTATGTAACAGTCTTAAAGGACAAATGCATAGAGGTTAGTGGTTTCCTAACCTCTAATGCGTAGAGGCATAAGGGGTGGGGAGTAGGGAGGTGAGCTTGACTACAAAGGGTAGCACAAGCGAGCTTTGTGGTGATGGACCAGTTCTGCATCTTGGTTGTGACGGTGGTTACACAAATCTACACATGACAAAACTGCATAAAGCTGTACATGCACACATACACATTCAATGAGTGCGTGTAAAACTGTGAAATCTGGCTAAGGTCTGTGGATAGTACCGTTAGCTGCCTGGTTTTGATGTTATGACTTACTTGGGTAAGATGTGACAATTGGGGAAACCAGGTAAAGGGTATATGGGGCCTATCACGAGGAAACATCAGACCAATCCTGCAAATAAGGAACTTTTATTGAAAAGATAGTAAGTGTTACAGCTCTTTTAGAATTTGTCTAGCAGGTTTTCCGGTCCTCACTGCAAGACCTCCCACGAAAAAAAAAAAAAAGAGAGAGAGAGAGATTATAGATGAGAGGGAGATGGAGACAGAGAGAGAGAGAGAGAAAATGCTCTAAAAATGTTAATGTCAGGAAAGTTAAAAAAAAAAGAAAAAGTTCAAAGAAATGTTCTAGGTTAAAGAAGACTAGAGAGACATGACAACTAAAGACAATGCTGATCCCAGACTGGAATTATGCTGGAGAGGAAATTCCACAAAGAACATTATTGAGGCTATTGATGAAATTGGCTGAGGGATAGTGTATTAAATTTACTGAAATTGACAACCGTACACTTGGCATTCTTCCGTAAAGCAGAGCCCCCCCTCCTCTCCCCTTTGTTTACCTAGTTATCTATTTTTCACCAGTATGGACTCACGACTCCTGCTTCCTGATGGCTTTTTACATATTTAAATTTTTCGGTCACTACCATCATTCTCCTTTTGATCATCAAATTGTCACAAATGTAGCTTATGAGAATTCCTTTTAGACTGGCTCTTGTGTCCCTTAATCTTTAATTAATTTTAATTTTTAATCTTTATTTTTTCCTTGCTTTCTTGCACAAAAACATCTTCCAGGCAAACTTGTCCCTTCCTGCCTTCCATTGGAGAAGGGGATTGGGGACCATTTTCTGGATGCCATTTTCTGGATTTTATATAGGGAGGTGACATTGCTGCAAGGCCATTTCAGCAGACAGAGCAGGAGAAGATCACTCTGTTAAAAGCACAAAATTATATTACTGATATTTCCTTCAGTTCTGATATAACAGGAAATAGTCCCAGATCCACAGTCTGTCTTTCGCTTGCTTAAATTACAAATTTGCTTAACAACTTCTCATTTAAAATAATTTTTTTTGAAGAAGAAGATTAGCGCTGAACTAACATCTGCCGCCAATCCTCCTCTTTTTGCTGAGGAAGACTGGCCCTGAGCTAACATCCATGCCCATTGTCCTCTACTTTATATGTTGGATGCCTGCCACAGCATGGCTTGACAAGCAGCTGTGCATAGGTCCACACCTGGGATCCAAACCGGTGAACTCCAGGCCGCCAAGGTGGAATGTTCGAACTTAACCACTGTGCCACCAGGCCAGCCCCTAAAAAAATTTTTTTAAAAACCTTCACTTAATATATGGCAAAAAATTAAAATTCTTACGTGTCCACATTCGTCATCTCAATATACCCTTGGGACCGATCATAAGGAAATTATTAGAAATGTAAGCAAATCTTTGTGCATTTCATGATTGCTTTCTTGTCACTTGTATGTATCACATAACCATATCATTTATATGCCAGCCCAAGAACCTTTAAGGATGAAGGGAAGGTGCTAAACTAATGCAATTCCATAATTTCTTGAAATATTTCTTTTTGAATGACAAATTTGTTTTAACATGGTGGATTTATAAGAGAGTTCTAGTCACAAAGTACTCTAAAAAAATAAAATTATGTAGATATTCCAGCTATATCTCTTTGTATCATGTTTTAGAGGTTACTTTACAGAATACAGTATACATCCATAACTTCTCACAATATACCTTGAATTAATGGTACCTCACTTCATGCATAACATAACCTTACAACAATATAATCCTACCTGAAACCCTCCTGTCCTTTCTGCTACTGTGGGCATATATTTTATTTTAAAATGTTATAATCCCTAAATTCATTATTATTAATTTTTCTTAAAATATTAAATTGAGTTTAAAAGCATCTTTTAAAAGACAGGAAAATAGTCTTGTATTTATCAACATATTTATCGTTTACAGCGATCTTCCTCCTGTTGATCTGACTTTCCATCTGGTATCTGTTCCCTTCAGCCTGAAATTCTTTTATCATTTCTTTTTTTTTCAAAAGATTAGCACCTGAGCTAACCACTGTTGCCAATCTTTTTTTTTTCTGCTTTATCTCCCCCAAACCCCCCAGTACATAGTTGTATATTTTAGCTATGGGTCCTTCTAGTTGTGGCATGTGGGATGCCACCTCAGCATGGCCTGATGAGCAGTGCCACGTCCGTGCCCAGGATCTGAACTGGCAAAACCCTGGGCTGCCGCAGGGGAGTGCACGAGCTTAGCCACTCGGCCACAGGGCCGGCCCCTCTTATATCATTTCTTGTAGTTCAGGGCTGCTGATGGAACATTTTCTCAGCTTTGGCATACTGAAAGTGACTTTATTTTGTTTTCATTTCCAAAAATCTCTGCATATAGAATTCTAGGCTGTCATTGTTTTTCTTTCTGCACTTTAAAGATGTTCCATTTCTTCTGGCCTCTATATTTCTGAGGAGAAGTGAGCTGTCTTTATTCCCCAGTACATAATGTGTCTTTTTTCTCTGGCTTTTTTAAGATTTTTTTATCTTTAGTCTTCAGGAGTTCACATTTGGTGTGCCTTGGTGTGGTTTTTTTGCGGGGGGTGGGAAGGGGAAGTAGTTATACTACTTGAGGTTTGTAGTGGTTCTTGAATTAGTGAGTTGATGAACTTGATCAAATTTGCAAAACTGTGTCATATACATGCATTTTTGTCGGATATATTATATCCCATTTCCTCCCTCTTCTACCTGGGACTCCATTTGTAAGCATGTTGGACCACTTAGCACTGTTCATCAAAGTTCATTGAGGTCGTTGAAGCCTGGCTCATTTTTGCAGTCTTCTTGATCTCCATGCTTTGGTTGGAATGGTTTCTATTGATTTTCTTCAAGATCATTGATCCTTTCTTCTGCTGCATCCAATCTTCTGTTAAGCCCGTTCAGTGAATTTTTGACTTGAGATACTGTATTTTTCAGTTCTAGGATTTCCATTGGGTTCTTTTCTAGTTTTCAAATCTCTCCTGAAATCCCCCTGTCTTCTCTCTTTATATCGTTTGTCCTGTGGACTTCGTAAGCGTGAGTATTGCAGGCATTTCAAATCTTTGATGCTGATCCCAGCATCTGCGTCCTTTCTCAGTCTACGTCAAATGACTAAGTTTGCTTGACTGTGGGTCACGTTTTCCTGATTCTTCACATAGCTAGTGAGTACATTCTTCTGTCAAGGTTTTTTAATTTAGTAAGAACATTGGTTGTATTCCACTGAAGTTAGTGTTCATACTGTCACCACAAAAAGATTTACTTTATCTTCAATATTAAGTTTTAACCTAAATTTACAATAACATGCACAATTATGTCAAATGTTTGGTTTTCTGTGAAATAAACTTTTTAAAGCTTTGTGTTGATTCCATGAATTGGATCAAAAATTAAAACAATTTGTATTAACTAATTTTCTATTTAGAGGGCATAATGACTCCAACAAAAACTGACATTATTTAACTGATTTTGAAGTTCTTTTTCTACAAGTAGAGGTCACATATTAAGAGATTTGGCTTCACTTTTCAAACTTGCAGAAAATCCAGATATAAAAGTGAAAAAGTTAATTTAGAATGACAGCTATTTGGTCTAAGAATTCATCTTTTCAAAGTGATGTCTAAATGTGGCTTCTGTCATTGTATGTCTTAATTTTTCACCTTTGAGCACCATGTTCTTAAAATAACTACCAACTTTTGAAGCTAAAGATAATGCTTTCTCAGCGTATTTTTTTCTTCTGGGGCCTGTGGCCTGGCGCTTTTGTGTGTCTCAGAGGCCATGCCCTGCTGCCCTGCCTTCAATTTATAAAATCCTGAGTTACTCAGAACTCTGTTCACTGCACATTCATTTCACACACCATGGACAAGCCCACGGCAGCCACTGGAGGTACAGAGGGCGTTCTACTGAGCTCATTCCAGCACATTTTAATGTGATTATTTATAATAAGGCAATTAAAAATGTAAAACCCAAGATAAATAATAAGCTACATGGGACTCCAGGACAATAGGATTGTCCTGGGAAAATTGCGACGTACAGTCGCTCTGTTCATACGTACGCTTTGTAGTTATTTTGGAGATATGGCTAGTGAGCTTTTGCTCATGCTTCACAGTTGCATCCTCTCCCATTTGTTGGTCTGCCTTTTCATCCTCTTTTAAGGTCCATGCCTTGAGCAACTGATGCTTTGAGTACCCCAAGTCGTGGATCTGGCCATTGTTTTCTGCGACACTAACTATATTGAGACAACAGCTTCTTGTGTCTTTCCAGGTGTGTGGGGGTAGTCCCGGTGTTAAGATGAGAGCAAAGTGGCCCGTTCTGTGACTTTCAAGGTGCACTGCCATTTCCTTGCATCTCTCTCTTCTGTCAAAACAGATTGCACCCGCGGAACTCAGTCGTTCCATAATTGATTATGTACACTACTGTTCATAATAGGCCACTGCAGCTTGTCACTGGGCATGAGTGCTCACAGGGGCGGGGTGGCCCATATGTGTGAATCATGCACCATGTGCGCATGTGCACTCGGAACAGAATGCATCCCCGTGGCGGCAGATGTCACCTTGCTCAGCGGGAACCTCCGTCTCCAAGAGGCTTTTACAAGTAGACATACATCTTTAATGGAGACGTTAATACTTCATGAGCTTGGAAACGTTGCTTGAGAGCAGAGTTTTAGTTGCTTTCCAGTACCCATTAAAATTCATGTGCAAATTATTTGGGGGAGTTTTTTAGTAACTACTCCATTAGTAACTAGTGAAACAGCTGTTCCCCACATATGGTGGGAAAGTGCTGCACAACCAGCCCGACCTGGTGTAAATCATATCACTCTGTCTAAGTTTTGCAGGGCGGTAGTTGATTATTACAAAGTTGGTAAAATTTGGAACAAACATGCTTCAGAAGGACAAATGTAACTAGTAAATGATTCTCTGGCTTTAGGAGAGCTCGGGCTGATGCTCACAGGA
The DNA here is from genome assembly GCF_037783145.1 of Equus przewalskii. NCBI lineage: Eukaryota > Metazoa > Chordata > Mammalia > Perissodactyla > Equidae > Equus > Equus przewalskii. The sequence goes on along the minus strand of NC_091834.1, from coordinate 15,926,771 downwards.
GCTGGTAAAGCCCCATTTTGACAGCTGAGTGTCATGATAAGAGGCTGCCATTGACACTTTCTTTAGGAGTTCACTTCCTCCTGACAGACTGCACAAATGCCAGCCCTGCCTAAATGTGCTTGTCAGAATAGAAATGTCAAAATCATCCATGCCTGTTACAGGGGCAATAATTCAAATTCAAGAAAACTAAACAAATATTACTGAGCATTTACTGTGACGGACCCAGTGCTGGGGCTGGGGACTCATGTGGGTCAGATATCTCCTGGCCCTGAAGAAGCTCACAGTCTTGTAGGATCCAAGGAAGCAAAGAAATTACAACACAGTGGTGTAGAGTGTGTGCGAGTAGAGCAGTGAGGCAGAGGTGGGGAAGGCATGAGCAGGAGAAGCTTCTAGAAAACGGGCGGGCTGCTCCACAAAAGGAAGAATGAAGAGAAGCCTGCAGGCGCACTCGGTGGGTGGGCATTCCAGAGAATGAGAACAATATTTGCAATCTCAGATATCTTAAGCCTGTTTGTGAATTAGGGAGGCCCTAGATGAATATGGGAAGGGAGAAGGACATAAACAGAGCATGATCTGATCAAGGAAATAGAAGATGCGAGAAACTCTAAAAGAATTTTTATCAGTTATTTTGAGGGTACATAAGTAAAACAGTTTGAAGACCATTGTTTTAATTACCCAAGTGATGTCTCTGTCAGTCTCAAGCTAGCGACATTTGTCAAAGTAATGGTCCCATGGGGGCTCCTGGGGTACTAGCGCCTGTGGGACCTGAGGTCCCAATCCCAAGTCCAGGCAGTATGGTTGAACACGCCTGCCCTTGTCCCAAGTCCTTCCCCAAGACCAGGCTCTGTCTTGAATTTTGTGAAAGCGTGGTCTGAATCTGGTTTGCCACCAATGGTGCGATAAGCATCAATTTTCCCATATCTCATAGGCAGATCTACAGGGCAGACACCAGGGATTTGCACACGTACACGTGTCTTGGTCTTGGTGTGATGAACATGGACACACACTCGCCTGTTGAGTGTAAGCTCAGATCTGGTTGGGAAGGGTTGCCATCCCAGCAAGCACAGCAAATTGCCTCGTCCTCTGTCACACTGTTATCACGTGTGGATCCAGAATTGGACCTGAGTCACTAGATGTGCATCTTCTGTGTGTCCTTTCTCCCACCAGAGGCTCTAACGTAATTGGGATCAACAACCCAATGGCCCCCACCCCTTCCATTCCCACTTTCATGTAAAGAAAGATTTGAGTAAAAAGTGTGTCACTGCACAGATGAAAATTTGAGGGGACTTATTTGTTACCTACATTTTATCGATGAGAGCAGAGACGATTTGTAGTTGATCTGTGTATAAGTCTTAAGTCTACTTATTGGAAAATTATAAACCAAAATGACATTGATACAATAATGCGCCACTCTATACGGTAAGGTTAACCAAATAAATTTAAATGAATTGCATTAATAGTCATGTAGCAATATTTTCAGTAGTTTAAATGTAAAAAATAAGAACATCACCAAGTGAAATTCATGACCAACTTAAAACCGCAGTTACCATAAATCATTCCTTCCTCGCCCGTTAGTCATTTCCGCCATGCGCGTGCACAGGAGCAGACCTGCGTCTACGCAGGAGAGTCACAGCAAGTGGTCACTAAGAGAAACGCAAGTTTGTAGAATTTCATGTAATTTTTCTATCAAAACCAAAGAAAGTCCCTGGAAGTAGGGATTAAAGAGGAGTTTGAACTCTGATTCAGGTGGAATGGTGGATTAAGGAGCCCAAATGACCTTCCTAACTGAATCAACTAATACGCTGGATAAAATATAACAATGAAAAATAAAAATTGCAAACAACATTACTTGTACATTGTGAGGGATGCTAAGTGATAAAGCATTCTAAAGTCCTTGAATTATTGGGGTGAAGCTACAGGTATCGACTAATGTTGCACTGTAACGTTAAGTACGCCTGTTAATGTATCTAGCATAAGCAGGAAAAGAAGGGGCAGAGCAAAGAACTTCCAAACAGGAGCTAAGAAAAAAAATGGAATCAGGAAAAGACAAAAGAAAATCAATGAGTCAGATGGCCGGAAAGAGTAGGCAAAAAAAATACCAAGTGTAATAATAAAATTACATACAAATATATGAGTAATCAGAATAAATGCAACTGGATAAGCTGTGCAGTTACAAGACAGAAATATCAGACTACATCTTCATAAAATCAGCCTAACAACTGTTGACTTTATGAAGAGACGCAAAAAAACTCAGGGACACAGAGGTGGTCCTTACGCTTGAGGATGCAAAAATGTGCACCAGACAAATGCTAAGCAGAAGAAAGCTGATAAGAGTTATTTAATTACCAGACAAATTAGTTTTTGATAAAAGGTTCAAGTTAGTAAAAAGATGTAACATCTCTAAGCTGTAAGTGCCTGTTAAAATAGCCTTAAATTGTAGAAGGCAAAAATGGTAACAAAACTGGGAACGTCTGACAAAGGCACCATCATAAAGAGGGATTTAAACACTTCCTTTGTTAATAGGTAGATCAAGCAGGCCAAAAAGTCAGTAGGAATGTTGGCGATTTGAACAACAAAATAAACAACTGGCTTTATGAATATTTATAGAACACTGCGCCCAACAATTAGACGATACACATTCTTGTTAAGCGTTTGCTAGCGTCAGTGGATTTCAAGTGGTAAACCCCATTCTCTCACCACACGCCCATTAAGTTCAATCAACGGCAAAAAGAAAATGAGAAAAACACCACACATTTGGAAATAAAACCTCACACACATCTGAAGACTTCATGGATAAACGTAGAAATCACAATGGAAATGAGAAAATACTTAGCACCAAAGGATGATGAGCAAGCCTCTTCTCCCAATTTGTGGGCTGCGGTTACCATATTACTGAAGTGGAGTTTATAGCCTCCGGCGCTGAGTGAGTAGAGGTGAAAGTGCACATAGCTCAAAACAGAGTCAATCTCATCCCAGTCTGTCTAGATCCCCGTGAAACTCCCACATTTGCTGCACCAGAAATTGTAGGTAAGAAGGCAGTGGAGGCCGGTGTCTCACAGCAAATGCGTAGTAGGTAAACGTGGTCTATGGAGCAATGATGAGCAAAATACTTACCAACTTGCATGGTACAATGTGGTAATACATAAACAGAAGTTCACTTATGTTTTTTAGATAAAACAATATTACAGTACTTAAGTGCTTACCAAGCAATGTAAATTGGAGTGTAAACTTTTTACTCACTCACTCTAATAATTTCTAATTTTTTAAAAATTTTGTGATAAAAATAGACACAAAATTTGCCGTCTTGACCATGTTCAAGTGCACAGCTACGTGGTATTAAGTACACTCATGTGCAACCGTTACCATCATCTACCTCCAGAACTCTTTCCAACGTTCCAAACCAGAACTCTGTTTAATCACCCATTAAGTAGCAACTGTCTTACCCCCTCCCCCAGCTCCTGGTACCCACCATTCAACTTTCTGTCTTTATGAATTTGACTGCTCTAGGCACCACATATGAGTGGAATCATGTAGTATTTGTCTTTTTGTGATGGACTTATTTCACTGAGCATTATGTCCTCAATGTCCATCCATGTTGTAGCATGTGTTATAATTTCCTTCCTTTTTTTTTTTTTTTTTTTTGGTGAGGAAGATTGGCCATGAGCTAACATCTGTTGCCAATCTTCCCCTTTTTCTTGAGGAAGACTGTCACTAAACTAACATCGATCTTCCTCTATTTTATACGTGGGATGCCGCCATAGCATGGCCTGACGAGCAGTATGTAGGTCTGTGCCTGGGATATGAACCCATGAACCCCAGGCCACCAAAGCAGAGCATGAAAAGTTAATTACTACACCACTGGGCCAGCCCCAGAATTTTCTTCCTTTTTAAGGCTGAATAGTATTCCACTGTGTATATGGACCACATTTTGTTTATCCACTCATCCATCAGTGGACATTTGGGTTGCTCCTATCTTTTGGCTGTTGTGAATAACGCTGCTGTGAACACAGGTGTACAAATCTCTCTTTGAGTTCCTGCTTTCAGTACTTTGGGGTATAAACCCAGAAGCAGGATTGCTGGATCATAGGGCAGTTCTATTTTCAGCTTTTTGAGGACCCACCATACCATTTCCCACAGCTGCCACTCCACTTTCCATCCCGCCAACAGTGCACTGTTTCTTTGATAGGCGCCATCCTAATGGGTGTGAGGTGGTATCTCATTGTGGTTTCTAATTTTTTTAAGAAATTATTTGTTTGAGATTTTGTTCGATGTAGCTGTTATGAGCTAAATGAAGCTATGATTTGACACAGACACCTTTATCCAGCTTTCATCAATTTCCCCATTAACCTACCTGATAGTCATTTGGTGACTTATAGTCACAAACAGGAGAAAATTTCGCAAGATATCATGAAATTGTTCATGATGCTGAATCATTTCTCCATCTCTGTTGCAGGATAATGACCTTTAAAAATAGTCTCATCCCTATAAAACTGTCTGTGATTTTGCATGTTAATATTTCTTTTATCAGCTAAGTCTTGAATATCATTATCGAAACATATTTAATTCCCTTATTTTTGTTAGTTTTTATTAACTTTTAAACTCCTGGTTGTGGCAAACATCATTTAGACACGTCTTAGAATACGTTCAATTTAAATGCCTTGAATATTTATTGAATTTATCCTTTTTCTCATCAAGCAAAAAAAATGCATTTTTCTGTAATTTATTAGATAATCATGTTATTATTTTGCATTTGACACTTTTTTGTTTCAGTTGTTCTTCTATATGTAATTAGTTGGTTTAAGCTGGTTGGGATACGCAGCAGCAGAAGTCCGTGGCTGAGGACAAGGCTTGCCTCTCACCCCGCCATGTCTCCTGTGACCTGGGTGCTGCTGGCTCAAGGTCTCACTCACCCTGGAACCAGTGGCCTGTCTTCCTGCACAGACACTGTTCTGCAGGGAAACCCAACACACAGCTGCTACCAGCACCAGCTTGGAGGGTGCAAGAAGCACAAGGTGCGTGAGAGAAGCAAGTTGCACGATAATAAGGCGGCATGAGTCCATTCACGGAAGGATAGAAGCAGACACAACTGCACAACACGCGGCCAAGGAATCAAATATGAGTGGTGAGCTACGCAGCACAGAGAGGAGGGACTAAGACACAAGCCAGGATGCTGGCGACTTCCGTGGGGAGAGGTGACACAACGGGGAGAGCCTGGAGAGGGGATGAGGGCACACGCACATCATGACATCAGAGAACTTGCGGGTCACCAGCATGAGCGGTCCACACTCGAATGTCCACTGCCCTCCCCATTTCAGAGTTAGCCCCAAAGGGGACTCATTTCATCACCCAACTTGGAATTCTGGGCTGCTCCTGATTACCTCCAACAAAAGGCAGGATTAATTAGGTTGTTTGGGATTCTCGTGACTCTCTCAGCCCGTGTCACCAGCCTAGGTAATTAAGGACCTGCCAGGAAAAACAAACAAAGAGAAATAAAAACATACCTCAAGCCGTGGAATGGCTTCACCCACGAGGTTGGATTACGATGTTTAATTTTTTGGAGCTGTTTCTGTTGCAATAGAAATAAATAATGAAATTAATGAGACACATGACTGTGGCCTTTGAAAGCAGCCCAGCCCCCAGTCCCACTCTGCAGTCAGCATCTCTGTGGGGTCTCCAGGGCACCAGCTCCCGGATCCGCCCTGGGACAACCCAGGGCCACGGGCAGAACACCCCAATGAGGCTGAGGCCTGTGGTTTGTCTCCGTGCTCCTGGGCTGTGCCCGCTGTCTGGGCAGTGGTCAGGGCCAGCAGCCTGCACCTGGTTTAGGAAGACCACCAGGGCTTAACTCACGTCTTCCTCTTCCTGGGTGGCCTGGCAGGACCCTAGGTTCCTATCTCTGCAAGGCAGCCGTGACGTCCTCCTCGCCTGGTGGTGAGGCCTGGATGAAGGACAGATGTGGAGCCCTAATGGGGTCTTCGTGGGCCTCCCATAGCCTGTGATGAGCCCCCATGACCCATGCCCCCAAATCCACACCCCAGCCAGCCACATGCACTTTGCCCTGTCCAAGGTCCTGGATGCGCCTCACACCCACACAATCTGCCTGGAACACATGTGCCCCGAGCCCACGCCTTGTTCCAGGGACCAGAGCGTGTGTCTGCCCTTCCGCATCAAACACTAACAGCCAACACCTGCTGCAGAGGGTCGGCAGTGTTTTGCATGTATTTTTTCTTCTGCTGGGAGATATGAAGGAAGGGACTTAGAGTGGGGTAAGCTGTACTCAGCCCCAGGGCGGGCTCCGGGACTCCCCTCGGCTGCTGCCCCTCCGCCTGGTCTCTGGGGACAGCACCCTCCTGGCCTTAACCAGCCTTCCTTCTGGCAACACTTGGACCACACTGACAGCGAGTGGCCCCTGTGCCAGGATGCAACAATGTGCACGGGGTCTGTGGAGCAGTGGGGGCAGCGGGCACAGGGGTGCACACTTGAGCATGAAGGAGTGTGGAGAGGAGGCTTCAGGGGGTGCACAAGGCTACAAGCCCCACGGGGTGTAGACGTGGGAAGCCCCAGGCACAAGAAGCAGGAGCTGTGGCCCTGAGATGGGAGGGCCTCACACACCCCACGGAGGAGCCTGTGTGCCTTCTGCATCCAGGAGTCTCCTGTAAAGGTCGTGACCTGGTCCATTTTGATGTGTCAGAATTTGTTTAAAATGGAATGTCAAACAAGTCAGCATGACAAGGTGTTAACAGTGTGGTTTATGAAATGACCCCTACCTCAGAGACCATAGGTGCAGCCCTTCAGCAGAGGACCCCAGCACGAGGGCCACTGGGAAGTCTGGAGTGTGTGTGCACTTGTGTATAAGTGTGTTCATGTGTGCATGCATGTGTGTGCATTTACACGTGTGTCTCGTGTGTGTGTCGTGCATGTGCGTGTGCATGTGCCTGTGCACACGAGGACAGGGCATCTGCATGTTCCATCTGCAGCCACGTCAGCACCTCCTAACACACGCCCGACAAGCATTAGCTCACGACAGCTGCTCCCTGCTCCCACACCAGGGCTTAGTTCTCCTTTTTTGGTGGTTTCCATGACCAGAAATGAAAGGACACCTTCTTTCTCTGTGGGAAGTTCTCTTAGGAGAGAAAGGTAGAGGCTGAGCCAAGGTTATTTTGAACATCAGAGACACACGCTGAGACGCCCCCATGCTCTGTGCGTGCCGAGAAATGACGGGAGAGACGTGACCAAGGGGCTGCGGTGGGACGTCATCCATCCATCCCACAGACAAGCAAACCTTAACTACACACACTTTCCTAACTTTGTGAACTTCTCCCGAGTCTGAGAGAGAGGAGGTGACCCCAGGCCTTGTTTCTTCCTTGTCTCATGACATCACTACGCATGTCTGCTTGGGGCGTCAGAGGTGGCAGGACCGGCCACTGCACAGTGAGGGTGCAAGTGGCCCAGCCCCTCTCTCTGGGCCATGGCCCCAGTGTATTGTCATTCTCAGGTATGCCTGTCTCTGGCCCAGCTTTCCTGGTCCCCAAGCCCGGCTTCCTGGCGTGCCCCCTGACATGCCCCAGCAGGGACAGCCGACATGGCTCTCAGATAGCAGTCTAGCTCCCAGCCCTGGGTGCTGGCTCTGCCTGCTCCATATCCCCATCGGCCCCTCCTCGGCACCCACCATCAGACTCCACTCATGGCCATGGCCTCCCTGCCACCAAGGTTACCAGGGGAGGTCTCAATCCCCTGCTACCACAGCGGGGTGGCAGAGCTGCCAGGACATTAGCAGCTGCAAGCTACACAACCCACTCCAACCGCCTGGAAGAAGGACAAGGACAGGCTCACAGCCTAGATGTCTTGGGCATGGGGCTCCCAGCGACACCATAAGGAGCCACTGTCACTGTCACTCTCACCACCGCAGGCCCTGGGTGGGCTCCTCCCAAGGCCAGCTGACAGCACAGCAGGGCTTTCTCGCTGCCCTTGTCCTGCAGGGGACACGTGTGCTATTCTTGCTGCTGTCCCTTAGGAACAAGAAAACGTCCTTACTTCTCCTCACACTCTTTGGCCCCGACCATGTCATGAGGTCGCTGCTGACCAATCACTGTTTCTGGGAGGTGGCGCACAGGCCTGACCATCTTAGGCCTGGGGATTCTTGAGGGGCCCCCATGGGGGTGGGGTGACCATGACAGACAGAGACCTGGGCTCACCCTGGAGCTGAGGCAGCTCCCCTGAGCTGCACGAGGAGGGCAGCGGGGAGGCCCGACCCGGGAGAAGGGAGACTGTGGCCACAGGGGTGGCTCCTAGCGGCCGTCATCTCACTTGGTTCTCCTGAAAACCCTGAGGGACGTATATGTGGGTTGTATCCCACTTTATATGCATGTTAATCATTTAAGGCAGACTTATTTTAGTATCCCCAGCGGGTCACAGCATCTGCTGTGCCTTTGTGTGAGGCCCTCCCACGCTGACTCTGTGCTGGGCCGTGTGTCTTAGTCAACTCAGGCCACTGTGACAAGATGCCATGGGCTGGGAGGCTCAGACAGCATTTATTCCTCACAATTCTGGAGGCTGGAAGTCTGAGATCGAGGTGTTGCAGGCCTGGTTCCTCCTGAGGCCTCTCTCTGTGGCATGTAGGCAGCCATCTTCCCCCGGTGTCCTCACGTGGTTATCCCTCTGTGCGTGTCTGTGTCCTGATCTGCTCATCTTATAAGGACACAGTCATGTCGGATCAGGGCCCACCCCAGTGACCTCATTTTACCTTAATTACCTCTTTAAAGATTCCATCTGCAAATACAGTCCCATCCCAAGGTGCTGGGGATTAGAACTCCAACATATGAATCTGGGGGACACAATTCGACCCACACCATTGCCATTAGCCTACCTGACCCTCACAAGCAGCCAGGGCACATGTAGGGCAGGCGTTATTTCCCCATTTTGTAGGTGAAGGAATGGGGGTTCAAGAAGTGGGGCTGCTTGTCCACGGGCACAGAGGCAGGAGGGCCAGCCAGGAGCTGTCGGCCCCTTCGTCTCCTTTCCAGAGTGTCACCAAATATCAGGACTGACAGGAACATGGACCAGTCGCCTCCGCCACAGCTAGCTGGACTCCGACCCGCCCCTGAGGGTCTGGCGGTCAGGGGCAGGGGGCGGAGAGGGGCTGGGAAAGGCGTGGTTGGAAGGTCCTGGGAGAGGGGAGGCTTTGCCCAGTGACCCCAGCTCTAAGCACCCTGGGCCTCGGCCTGGACGTTTCCAGAAGCACTTGCTCCCAAGAGGACTGTCCTCGCAGCCCTGTGCCCGTCGCACCTGCAGTCTTGTAGCACTTGACTCTCCTCTCGCCGATGTCCCTGCCCCTTCTCCGGCCACCCTCCTCTGTTTCCATTACAGACTTCCCTGCCTCATATGCGAAGATGGAGGTGCCGGAAGGAACCGCAGGCTCTTCTCTTTGGCAGCCGGGACGCAGGCGGCAGGAGGTATTTGCCTATGAGGCCGATATGGCACATCAGGAAGTTCTGTTGGTTCTGCCTCCCTCCTTCCTCCCCTCCAGGACTTCACTCCTTTATCGACAGATATTTACCAAGCTCCCACCGTGTGTCACTTGCACCCTCGTGGCGCTATCCTGAGAGCAAGGGAAATGGACAGCAGGCACGATGCCTAAGTCAGTCAGAGTGCACCAGACATCGCAAGTGCTGAGGAGCGAGAGCAAGGGGGCAGAGGAGGCTTGGAGTGTGAGAGTGAGGCGGCCTCCGGGCTTGGATGCAATTTCAGAAGGGAGCCAGTGACACGGAGAAAGTGGTATTCAAGAAAAGACTTGAAGGGGTCAGACGCCCATCATTCCTTCTGAGATCCCTGTGGCAAATTCCCACAGGCCCCCAAACCTGCAGCTGTGCTCAGAGAGGGTGGGTCACCAGCTTAGGGCCACGTGACCAGTATGGCTGTGTGGCAGATGAAGCAGAGTCACTGAGCAAGAAGTAGGAACCGAAGAAGGATAGGTAATTCTGGAGCTCTCTTCCTCTCTCTCATTGCCACGTGTCTGACATGCTAATGACGATTCAGCAAAGATCTGTATTGTCCATTGTCACTTTCAAAGTGATCCCACACGCCATCTCATTAGGTCTGGACTTTTGAAATAAACCCAAACTATGCCCATTTCAGGGACAAACTACAGATGACTCGTTCAATATCGCAACTCTCCTAAGCACTTTCCAAAAAATAGAAGGTGAGCCACAAACAATTCAAATTTCCTGGGACCTACACTTAACAAACACAAATAAAAAATATTTAATAATATATTCAAACTCAATAGATTTAAAATATTATCATTTCAACGTGTAACCAATATAAAATTATTGATGAGATACTTTACATTCTGCGTCATACTAAGGCTTTGAAACCCAGTGCGTATTTTACACAGACAGCACGTGGCGGTGCACCAGCCACGTGTCCAATGGTCACTGGTGACCTTGGCCACGGCCACTGCATTAGGGAGAGCAGAATGGAGGATGATTCCCCGCTGCGTCAGGCTCGTTGGCTGGCACCGCCCTCGTCCAGCACAAGTTCTAGAGGTGAGGACAAGCCCAAACAAGGGCAGATCCGCTGGGACCCCCCACATGTGATAAGGGGAATGCTGAGACACTGCAGAGGCCACTGAGATGTGAGGGAAAGACGATAGTTTGGACAACAGGACACCTGAATTTGTGTCCTGGTTTTGTCACTCACTGACTGAGCAGCCATTTGTTTTCTGAATCTCATTTTCCTGCTTTGGAAATTGACATAAGCATCCCTTCCTCTCCCACCTCCCAGGGCTGTTGTGAAGATTAGGTGAGGTCATGGGCATTCTGGTGACAGGGAAGCATCCCGATAGGGAAAGGCCAAATGGCACATTTCACTGTTCATCTCGTTGCAGCGAACTCATGTCCACACACGTGTATTCGTCCACACGCACCTGCACACATATGCACACATACGTGCTCTCACTCACGCACATGTGCACTCAACTGCACACACATGTACTTGCCCATGTACACGTGCTGCTGACCACACCCCCGCACACACGTGCTCACATTACCAGGCCCACACACACACACGGCAGAATATGACTGAGCATTTAAAGTGGTTACTTGGAATGAGAATCAACACAGAAATATGTTAAAATGTTAAGTGAAAAGTGCAGAGTCCCAAGTTGTATCAAAAGTATGATCAAATTTATGCAAACATATATGTTATGGGTAAGTTGTGTCCCCTAAAAAGATATGCTGAAGTCCTAATCCCTGGGCCTGTGAATGTGCCTTATTTGGGTGCATGTAATAGGGTCTTTGCAGATGTGACCAAGTTAAGATGAAGTCATGCTGGGTTATGGTGGGCCGTAGCCAATGACTGATGTCCTTATGAGGAGAGACAGAGTTGGAGACACACAGAGGCATGAACACACAGACAGAAGGCCGTGTGATGACAGAGGTAGAGATTTGGAGCAATGCACCTACAAGCCAAGGAGTGCCAAGAGTGCTGGTAACTGCTGGAAGCTGGAGGAGGCAGGAAGGCTCCTCCCCAGAGCCTCCAGAGGGAGCATGGCCCTGCTCACACCTTGACTTCGGACTTCCTGCCTCCAGAACAGGAGATAAATTTCTGTTGTGTTAAACCACCTGGTTTGTGGTAAATTCTTACAGCAGCCACAGGAAACAGACAACAAACAAGGAGAAAATAGTCTGGAAAAGAATTTTCAGATAAGAAATAAGACAAGAGAGTTTAACTAGGCGACATCTCATGTTCTTTCCATTTCTGCACTTCTATAACCATAACGATCTGAAACACCAATAGACCGCTCCTTCCACTACTTAAACGTTTTCCAAAATCAGCCAAATCACACTGCCGGGCATTCTCTGAGGGCTTCTCCCTGCCAAGAGAGGTGCCGTGAAGCCCATCAGATGTGCAAGCCATGGTCTGAGTTTCCAAGCAACTTAGCAAAGATCTTTACAAATAAAAACATGGACCTTCGTGTATTTAATCAGTCCCATTTGGGAAGGCGCAGGAGGTAACTGAGTGTGGAGGAAAAACACAGAGAATCTCAGAGGGGTTACCCGACCCGGCCCACACGGCCTGGGAGGAGGCAAACACCAGCCTCTGCTGGTCCTCCGGATGCCCCTTCCTTAGCCATGAGCCCCAGGACCCTCCAGGGCTCACATGGTTCAGTGAGCGGTCTACCCACATTCACAAGCATCTCCCTGTTTTCTGACCCTCTGGACAATTTTACCAAGTGAAGATGACACCAAGGGAGATGAGAAGCCATAAGACAGGGTGGCCAAGTATAAACCCGAGCCGTGGATACTAAATCAGAAGCAAACTGAGAAATTTGAGGCTTAAAAATTTTGTGTGGCAAGTTGAAGGCCCAGTCTTTGAGGCTCAGACCTCGTGCGAATCCATTTGTGACGCTGGAGCAGTGTGCTGGTCTTTCTACGGGGTTGCTCTGTGTGGACCATGCTGTTCCTCATCTTACCTGACATGAGGCAGCAGCCCATCCTGTAGGCTTGTACCGAGCGATGCGTGGTGATGATCCTTTCAGAAGGTCTTACCCAAGAAATGGCTTTGCTTTTTCATTGTCTTTTCAACTTATTTCTGCCTCTTCCCTGCATGGTTTCTTTTGTTCCAGAAACAGTCTCCACACAGACCAGAAAGGTGCAAACGCAGCCATTGAGTTCAAGTTCCAGGCTGTGTTCAGATCCTCTGAGCTTCTGTTATTTCATTGTGAAGAGTGACAGGGAAAATGGTGCCTATTTTGATAAATTGTAAGAATTGCGGGAGGAGATGCACGCAGACCAGAATGCCCACACATGTTTGTCTGAGGTACCCCTGTCCTAGTCTTCCTGTCTTAGCATTTTTAAACAGGAGATGGCTACCCTCATCTCCTCTCACACCAGACAAAAATGACGATGGGAGCCAATCAGGAGTAAAGAGTAAACGAAATAGGAACGGGGAGGCCATGGTTGGCGACGGGGCCTAGGAAGCCCCTCTGGCTGCAGGAAGAAGGGCCGGGAGATGGAGACGTTAAGCCATGTCGGTGTGCTGAGGGCAGAGGCCAGGTGGGAAGGGAGGCCGCCGGGGCAGGGTGGCACAGCCTGCTGGCTGCGTGCACCAGTCTGCATCGCAGTGAGCTGGGAAGGATGGGAGGTTTGGAGAAGAGGATGGAGGACGCCAAGCCGAAGCACCAGCCATCTGGAGCGGCAGCTATTCTGGGCCCCGAGCTGCAGAACGGAGCAGGGTGTCCCCACAGCCATGGAAGAGAAGGTGCTGGAGGGGAAGGAGCAGAGAGGGTGTCAGGCGGAGGCTTCCCAGAGCTGGGAAACAGATGGATGCTGCAGGAAGGCAACCAGCATTTGTTCGCTCCTGTGATGTGTCCTGATGCAACACCAACCAAGCTCGCAGAGCCAAGTGGAACCCACTGCCGCTGAGCCCAGAGTCTCAGCATCCCCACAGAGAAAGAGCAGAGTGCAGCCTCTTCCTGCATGTCCCCAGTGGGAGGGGTGCCCACTCCACCTTCCACCCTCCGAGGAGGATGGAATTTTATTCTTTACTGAGAAGCTCGCAATGCTGCTCTGTCTTTCACTCTGTAGGAGTCACACCACATCCCCCTCGCCCCTCAAAGACACAGGTCCAGCCCAGGTCTGCATTTCTCCAACAACTGGGCTCCAGGTGCTCCTGCTGCCTGAGCTGTTGACCTGCTGGGCGCCAAGGGCTGACCCTCAGCCTCACGATGAGCAGTGAGGGGCAGGGTGGGGCAGCCCCTGACTCTCGACTCCCTGCGGGGCTGCAGCAACACTCCAACACTCCACTCCCAGACCCTGCCCTTGTGTATTTTGGGGTTTGGACCCAAGAGCAGAGCCCGATGGCATCTTTCCTGTCCCATCTCACTGTCTGCCTTCCAATCGCCACAAAACATAAAAGCAAGTAAAATGGAGTCAATACCTTCTTCCATAGAACGGCAGATTCAAAAACGCTTTTTTTTTAATGCTTAAAATAAATGAGAAAAGCAAGAGCAAGCTGAGCACGCATCACGAACAATGTGAGAAGTTTGAATTTCATTTCGATTAAAAATAAAATACAGAGAAGTGTTGCTGTCCGTGATGAAATATCATAGGTTCTCACTACAGATCATCTTCAGAGTCTCAGAGGGGTCCTGCAGACACCCTATCTAACAGGGCACCTGGGTCCCGGGGCTGTGCTCTGGATGAGAAAACTCCCGGAAAGAGACCCATTCTTCCTAAACCAACGCAGAGGTTTAATGCAATTTCATCCCAATGGCATTTATTGATCTAAACAATAGACTCTAAAATTTACATGAAAAAATAAATAATGAGATTGCTAAGAAACTTTTTAAAATGAAAAGTGATGAGGGAGCTTCTCTTTTAAGATAACTTTAAATGATTAGGAGAAGAGGAGAAAAGTTATTTTAAAAAAGAAAAAAGCACGCACAACTTCTCAATGATCTCCAGAAACGCCTCCTCCTCAGAGGCCCCGCAAAGAGGCAGGCGTGCGGGCCAGCCGCTGGCTGGGGGGACCGTCCCCATCAAGGGAAGGGTCCTCTGGCCCCTGACGAGGACTTTCTCTGAGTGGCACAGATGCTGGAGGTCCAAAAGTGCCTGATAAACACAACACAGCTGCTCTTTCCTGATTTGATGCAAATGGACTCACCTAGCCCCACCCTCGTGACTGGGCTCGTTTTGGGGTGGGAAGTTCTGGCCTATGGGCAGAATGGGGAGGCAGCGGCCTAACTCCAGGGACTGAGCCATATTCCCACTTCAGTTCCAAGGCGGGGTGGGGGATGTTAAGGCTGTGCATGCTGCAGCGTCCAACGTGGCACTGGTCACTCGGCCATTGTCACGGGCACACAAGTGCCTTTACACACACACTCTGAGGAGCGTCAGATGTCTGGGCCCAGGCCTTGCGGGATTGTGCTGGAGGAGAGTGTGGGTAGGGGTGGAGTTGGGTTCAGGCAAACCTGAGTCTGGCCCTGCCTCCACTATGGGCTTCCTCCACTACAGGACGGAGACAAAGGCAGCACCTGCCTCAGGCTGAGGGAATTAAATGACGTTGTCTCAACTCAGTGGGAAGCACAGGGAAGGCCCGGATGGGGCACATGGCGGTCTCAATAAGGAAAGAGCAGGCCGTGACCCATCACCAGCACCTTTTACTAAGCACACATGATCATTATATGGGCCAGTTTTATTTATTGAAACAAAGAACATCCACATCCACTGAGAACACTTCTAAGCCCAAAGAAGGCTAAGGTCACCAGGCAGCCAGGTCACCTGAGCACCACAGAGAGAGAGAATGCAACACCAAACTATTTCACCTTTCACAGAGCGTGGGAGCAAAGGGTGGCTGCCAAAGAACAGGCAAGAAGAAAACCACTGAAATTTCCCACATGAGTCCTGAAGGCTGAGTGTGGAAAAGAGGGTCAGAGTCCCTGGAGGCCCACACATATGGGCGTCCACATCCACTTGCCACCCAATTCCAGGGGCCCCACTGGGTGCTCCTGAGAAAGGCAGAGGGCAGGACAGCACACCAGGAGCCCCTTCTGTGACAGAGGTTAGCAGAAGTAACCTGGGCTTACAGGTGGAACAAAAACCTGGGGAGACCTGTCTATGCTCCAGGCCCTGCAGGAGTGAAGGTGGTGGTGGCCAACTGCCAGTGGGGGACGGGCACAAAATCTGGCCATGCCCTGGACCCTGCCCTGATGCCAGAAAAAGTTTGGTTGTCAAAGGGGAAGGAAGGCAACCCACCTGCATCCCTGCACCTGCAGTGACACCTGGCAAAAGCATCTTCCCAAAGGCCTGCCAGCACCCTGCCCTGGTACAAGGCAGCATCTGGACACGCTGGGAGGAGACAGGAGCCTGCCTGCTCTCCAGACTCCACCTGCAGAGAGGACAACACTGTTTGCCATGAGGAAAGCTAGAAGAACCCCCCAGAGCCTCAGGATTCCAGAAACCCTCCCATTGCCCCCCTAACCAGCCAGGACTGAGTAAAACTGGGAGCAGTACCACTGTGAGAGGGGAAATCACAGAGCAAGAACCCTTCCCTAGTGCAGGCATGCGGACTGCTGCAGCTGGGGTGGAGCAGGAACCAGAAGACCCTCAGACCCTCCAGGCTGCATGGGGAGCCTGGTGTGCACTAGGAATCTGAAGCCTGTGGTTTGCTGAAAACAACTTAAGAAACAAGAAAATCAAATCTAGCTCAACTACAGGCTAGATTGATTTAACCCCCATACTTGCAGCATGACAGAGAGGTGTGCTGACATCCAAGCACAAAGAGTATTTATCTCAGTCTCTGCTGTTCTTTTATGTACAATAAAAATTTACAAGACACATAAAATAAAAGACTCATTGTAAAGATACAAAACAGTCAAAAAACCCAGACCTAGAGATGGGTCTGATGCTGGAAATATCAGACAGGGACTTTAAAATAACTATGATTCATATGCCAAAGCAGATCTTGGAAAAGGTGAACAGCACACATCAACAGGTAAGGAATTTCATCAGAGAGACAGAAACTATAAAAAGAACAAAAAAGAAATGCTAGAAATAAAACATAAAACAACAGAATACTGAAGATAAAGAATTCCTTCAAGAGCCTTATCACTAGCAAACTGGACATGGCGTAGGAGAGAATCAGTGAACTTGAGGACAGGTAGGTAGAAATTATCCAAACTGAAACACAATGAGAAAACAAGAGGGAACAAAACAGACTATGCAGATCAGTGGGACACAATCAACTGATCTAACTTAACATTCGATTTACTGGACTCAGGGAAGTAGAAGGGAGAGAGAATGGGGCAGTAGAAATGTTTACAAGATAATGACTGAGTATTTTCCAGTCTTAATAAAGGATAATAAACCACAGATCAGAAAACCCTTAACCAGATAAACACACATAAGCACATCATAGTAAAAATCATACAAAACCACCATAAAGAGAAAATCTTGACGGCATTTAGAGATAAAAGACACATCACATCCAGAGGAGCGATGGTAAGAATTGTAGCAGACTTTTCGTCAGAAACAATTGGTGCCAAATGACGAGGAAATGACATGTTTAAAATGCTAACCCCCAAATCTACCTGCCTACAATTCTGTATGCAGTGAAAATAGCATTCCAAAGTGAAGGTTAAAAAAGACAGTTTCAGAAAGACAAAAAACTGGAAAAATTAATCTCCAGCAAAACTGCGTTACTAAAAATGCTAAAAGAAGTCCTATAGTTTTAGGTGAAATGCAATAATAGTCCTGGTTCTATAGGACAGAGTAAAGAAACCCGAGGAGAATTAATAGGCCATAAATATAATGGATCTTCACAATATTTATAACATACGTATATACACACACATATATATATATCCTTAAAACTTTGACTATTTAAAAGAAAAATAACATATTATCCTAAGTTTTATAGTAAATGTGGAATGAAAATACATGGAAATCAGTAAACAAAGGCAAGGTAGTAAATAGAAATATATTGTCTTAAAGTCCCTAAGTTGTTCATGCTCTAACAGAAAATTTTTGGAACATACTGAGATGGGGAAAAGACATGTATTGTAATATCTAAAGCAACCACCAAAAAGTAACATGGAAAAGAAAAGGCATAACTAAAACATCATTAGAGGGAATAAGATGGAATACTATAAATATGTGATTCATCCCCCCCACTCCAGTTAAAAAAAGGTGACCGTATCCTGTTAAAAGAACGAACCCCACTGGGCACATGAATTTCACGTCCTCAGAGGCTGAAACGTCCAGTCCAGTCTGGCTATAGTTTAACTTAAAGGAGAGTTGCGGCACCATATTGCTTTGGTCCAGAAGCCGTGGGTCCTGAAAAGGCTGGTCCAGGTTTGTGGTCTTTAGAGCGGGGTCTTTATGGACCTAAAGAGCAAACCACGTTTTCCTCGGTGTGGGAGTCCGTTTCAGTTGTGAGCCAGCTCAGCCTTGCATGTTATATGCCAAGCGGTTAATTCCTGGTTTAGCTCTGCTTTTTGAATGACCAGAACCTCCTGAAGAATTTCTAGTGGTTACCACGTGGTCTGGGGGACAGCAAATCACCTCCCTTCCTCTATTCCTCCCTCTCCCCTTCCTCCCCTCTCCCTCCTCCCCCTCCTCTCCCCTCCTCCCTCCCTCCCCCACCCCTTTTGTCCTGGTAATCCTCGCACTGGGCTGTGATCTGTTCAGAGTGCCCCCTCACACACTCGTACCCCACTCCATTACCTCCCACCATCCTACCTTGTCAGGCCATCGTCTCTGATGGGGACCAAGGCTGCAGTTGTCTGTCTCCCTGTATCTGGATGTGCTGTCTTGTAATCCACCTTCCACGTGGTCCTAAATGATCTTCTGAAACATGTGGATTGCATCCTTTCTTATTTCGTCTCCTCAGTTACTCCCTCTGCTCTTGGAACGAGGCAGGCGTGTGGATGCTCCATGGTCTAACAGGGGACCTGACAAGCCAGGCGCCTTCCCAGGCAGGCAGGCCCTACATCTGTGAGATGGCCAGAGGACTCTGACGATGGAGCATGCAGCCCCACCAAAGGGCATGGCTACTGCCCAGCTCCAGCTCTGAGGACAGCTTGGCAAGGAAGGCACCCCCTTTGTCCTCCTACTGCCTCCTTCCCTCCACTTCCTGACCCCATGTCCTCTGCTGAGGCAGACCCCAGAAGGAGCAGCAGGACAGGGGGTCAGGGCTCTGAAGTGGGGCTCGGAGCACCCAGGGCAGCCCGGGCTGGCAGGGTAGGGGGCACCAAATTTGAGCTAAGCGGGCATTCTGAAACCAGAGTGGTGGCTGTGGGGCCTGGGGTCCCCGTCTGTGACATTTGGGCCAGATCCTCATCACCTTCCAGGCAGTGAAGGGGACACAACATCCCCCACCACCGAGGCCTCCAGGCCAGCTCAGAGACAGTCCAGCAAGATGGCAGCTCGACCCTCTCCCAGCCTCCCTGAGCGTCGTCTTCCTGACCCCCTTGCACCTCCCTACAGGGCATGCGCGCTGAGCCAGCTTCAGGCAACTCCTTGAGGTTCCTGCCGTAGCCGCTGTCACAGGTGCAGAGGCAGGCCCAGGTCACCCAGGCAGGAGGGAGCCAGGTGAGACCCCCCCTGCAGCCTGGGTGAGCTGGGTGCACATGGGGCGGCAGGCTCTGCAGGGGTGAAGTGAGGAGGAGACCCAGAGATCTGAGCATCAGCACCTCCTCCGCTAGTGTTTTCTGGTGCAGACGACCTTCTGTCTCTCGTCACACACTTGTCTACGTTTGACTCTGACGAGGCTGTGTACCAAACAAATCTACCACGATGACTGCGTTTAAAGCGTAAACTGGTTCTAATTCAAATATGCACGTTTCTCAAGCCATGAGTCATCATTTTAGTAACACTTAGTAGCTGCAAATAGCCATGAGCGTGCACATGTGTGTGAAGTGGGGGCCCTTAACGGCCATATGGCCTTAGTTTAAAATCAAGCTGCCTTATTTACATTTTCTAGTCTTTCTTAGTGAAAAAAGCTCAGTTGAACCACTTCAGGAATATCAGGGACATCTGTGCACAGAGCAGTGCCCCCTTCTTTGGATCCGGGAGCGGGGCCCTGGGTGCACAGTCCCTGGGCGCCAGGATGAAGCAGTGGCTCTCCCAGCCCGGGCTCTCCTGACCCGCAGCTCTGTGAAAGGTGATCCAGGGATGTCAGCACAGTTCAGGACCTCTGAGCCCATCGATGACGGCCATCTCCCTCCACCACCGAGGAAACCGAGGCCTGGAGCAGGGAGTGACCACAGCCTCGAGGAGCTGGCGCGTGGCACGTGGTGGAGCTGGGATGTCCCTCCCGCAATGCCGTCCTATAGCCACCAGCCCTGAGAGTTTCCTCGGGGGGGGGGGCGCTCTCAGGGTTGCAGGACGCCCCACCCTGGCCCAGGCTGAGGACCGGGGGTTTTTCGTCAGAAATGTGGGGTTCACAGGGCAGAAGGAAGCATCAGGACCCACCGGGAGCGTCTACAAGGCCAAGTCTTTCCTGGGGTTCAAGGGATGGGAGGCTTGTCGGCTGCAGGGAAAGTGGAATGAGGAGAGATGGCTCGGCTGGTGGTGGGGGGGACCATCTCAGTCACACCCAGGCTGGGTGGGCATGCGGGTCCCTGGGGCTGTTAGGCGAGGGCTGTGGTGATGGCCTCACTTTTGGTCATGTTGCTTTTAGTTATTAATTACCTGCTATCTGAAGCAGCTCGTGCATGTAGCGTCGTGCCCAGCTCAGTTCCAGGCAGGTCCTGCCTGGTGTGGCTGGTGAGTAGAAGGGAATGGAGGGACAATGGGCACCTCCTGCCCTCAGGGAGGATCAAGTTGGCCAGACCCAGCCCACCGCCCTTACCTCAAGGACCTATGGGGTCACATCTTCTGGTCCTGACTCTTCACCCGGTGTCCCCTCTGTTCACATTGGCCCGTCCGGGTCCAGCTCCAAGGCTCCTCTCCTCCTCACTCCCACCCCCATCCCCCAACCCCCAAACTCTCCCCCAACACACTTAAAACAAAAGCCCCCCACATCCTCTGAGCCCAGTGTGGCACTGCTGCCCCCAGCGGCGTTGGGTGCCACTACATTCCCCTTGTGTGCACACATTCCCCATTAGCCCCCCACTGGCTGGATGTCTGCCAGCCCCTCCTGGTCCCAGAGCCAGCAGCACCTGGCACAGAGCCATCCCCTCCTGCCCAGATGCTGCGCGTCAGAGAGGTGGCGGTGGTAAGTGATGCAGCTGAGGTCTGCCCAGGGCCCAGCCACCAATCCTAGGGACCCTAGGATTTTGCTGTTGGAAAAATGGATTAAAAGGCCATGCAGCAGAAGTGCAGGGGCTTCCTCTGTTGCTTGGTTTTTAAATGAAGACGGAAACCGATTTCTGGGATCCAGGAGAACCCAAGAGACTGCTCAGGGCATTCTCGAAGCCAGGAAGTAATTGAAACACTTTTCAATTAGGCCAGAATGTCCGGTCTGGAAATAGTCTGTACTTTTAAAAGTAAAACATACTCACTGCAGACCCCAACTGTGGAGATGGCTTCTCAGCAGACCCGCTCTGTGTGGGGTGATGGCGCTTCATGCAGCTGCGGCATGACTGGCCAGACCCTCTCATAGCTCTGGCCTTCAGGCTCTCTCCGCCCACCTGGAAGGCTCTGCAGCTGTGGGGGTGGGCGTGGGAGATCCCTCACAGCATCTTTCAAAACGACAACAGTCATGGCGATAACAGAGCTGCTGGTCACAAACATCGCCGTGGCCAGACATAGCCTGACATGGCCTGTGGGCCCCACCCCCTCTCCACAGAGGCCCCAGGGAGTTCACACTGCTGTCTCTGGCCTTCAGGCCCCTTGAGGAGCCCGCCCCACCCGCTTCTTCTCTCCTCCTCCCCTAAGAGGTGGGAGAGGAAGCTGGAAGCCCAACTCCGTGAGCCTCAGTTGGCCCATCTGCAAAATGGAAATTATGGTGCCTGTCCTGCCCCCAAGGAGCAGCCTGGCCTCAGGTGTGGCCCAGGATGGAGGAGCTGTGCTCTAGGAGAATTTCAGCCAGGGGGAGGAGGCAGGACTGGCCCCAGGGCAGCACAGCAGGGCCGAGGTCTCTGGGGCTCCCGCATTGGCCTGTGCTCGGCAGGTCCAGGGTGTCTTTTCAGTGTCAGAACGGAGACTTTCAAGCAGCCCCCTCCCTCGGTCCCAAAAGAGTGACAAATGGGTGCTGTCCTCTTCCATCACTAGCCTGTGAACTCAGGATGACAGCCAAGAACTTGTTGGCCTGTGCCCTACTTTCACACCCTGGAGACAAAGTCACCTACCCTCACCTTCATCATGACTGTGGGTCTTGAGGGGTGGGCTTTCCACAAGACCCCAAGAACGTGGGCCTCTGCAGCCAGCTTCAGTGACTCTGGCTGGCTCCTGGCTCCCTGCAGCCCTGTGGGGGCTGCAGGCGCCCCACGGCGGATGACCAGCTTCAGGAGCCTTAGGCACGGTCAGACGCTCAGGGTTCCAAGATAATTTGCCAAAAAGCACTTGTTCCCACTGAAATGAAAGTGATCTGAAGAAATAACCCAAATAAAAAGTTAATACATTGACTGACCCAGCCCGTCCATAGCCACTTTGGGGACGTGACTGGCCTTACCCCAAGGCCTTGGTCAGAAACTGGACCTCAGAGCTAAACATGTCCTCCTGTCTCTGCTCCCTGTCCCTTTCCTCCCAGCCACCTGTGGATCCGACGGAAGGTGAGGCGCTGCTGTGGGCCCCAACACTTGTGCTGACTCCTGCATGCCAACACATCCAAACCCCTGAGGAATTCGAGGACATCCCCAGTGCCACCCCAAGGTTGGCCCAGGCTGACCTCCTCCACACTCCAGGCAAAAGGTGGACTTCTTGGTTAGCCAGGCGTGACAACCAGGCCTTTATGGGTGTGGCTCCTTGTCCCTGCCAGTCCTTCCACCCACAGTCCACAGTGGGCTAGCTGTCCTTCCAGGGCCAGCTCAGACCCCTCAGCCCTGCTGACTCCACCTTCAACCTCACGTCCTTGATTCAGCTCCCTCTATGTGCCAAGTGCGTGATAAGCATGAGGACATGGACCTTCGGGGCTTGTTTTGATTATTCTTGTTCATGCTTTTTCTCCCCTACTAGATCAGGGGCCCCTCAGGGTGGGGACCTGGTACAGGGCCATGGGCACAGTAGGAAGCAAACCACTGTAGAGGGACAGTTGCAAAACACATTGTTCTTAAGGGCAAAGTGTGGCTACAATGCACAGCTGCTTCCTGTCATGTGGCATGAGGATAGACACGCTTCCTTGCAGGAAAAACAGTAGGCTTTCTAAATCGAGTCTGTGAACAGACCCAAAATGAGTTAGGTTGGGCTTGATTCTAAGAGCAGCCTTGCAGAATGAGTTATTCTCTCTCCTTTGGGGAGACATAGCCAAAAAAGATGGGTTCAAAAGCAGGAGAGTTTTAGATTAGACATCAGGAAGAACTTTTTATGGAAAACAGACAACACTCTTCCTGGGATGACAGAAAAGGCTAGAGGCAGGAGGAGCCAGGAGCCCATTCCCTAAATGGCGTCCTCTGGCTGTGACTGGCTGTGGGACTCGATTCTGGAGGTAGAAGCAGCAGCAAGGAGACTCAGCTGGTGCCTGGCACACACCTGGCCCGTGGCACCCAGGGACTAGAGCATCGGCATACTTTCTCTGTAAAAGGGCATAAATGAATAAGGTGACCAGGTTCCAGTGAAACTTCACAGACACTAAAGCTTGAATTTCACATAACTTTCACACGTCACGACACAGCAGTCTTTTAATTTTTTTGAACCTGTTAAAAATATAAAAACCGTTCTTGCCCGCGGAGCTCACAAAGGTGTGAGTGGATTTGGCCCATGAGGCCATAGTTCACAGACCCCCGTTCTGAGCTGATGCCTCTCATTTCTTTTTAAATTCGCCGCCTCTTCACCCTGCATCATAGGCTGCTCAGAGCAGCCTCTTGCCCTCAGAGTTTCCCAGGAGATAAGCAGAATCTTAGGTCAAGTTTCCCCAAGAATTCTCCCTCCGTGGTCCATCTCCCTCCTGGAGAGTGATCGCTGGTCTCCCCCTCTTACAGGCACCCCGGCTCCTCTGAGTGGTCATCCTGAAGCCTCCTCAAGTGGCTTGGGCAACCCCACCAGTCACATGAGAGTTGTCTGCCTCCTTTTCCCCACGCTCCCAGCACAGCAGGAAGAAAAGCAGACCCAGGAGCTGCGCGGGAAGTGGCCAGAGGAAACCACGCCTCCTTCCCCCAAGCAGGTGCCAAGACAGGGCTCAGGGCAGAGTGGGGGAGGGGAACCTGGGGCTGGATGCCAAGTTGGAGTTCCGATGTAGAATAGATGGGACTTTCAGCATCAGAGAGTGAGTCTTTTCACCAATGGAGATTCTTCGAGCCGTCGGGTCTTCCTGAGACGTGTTGTGGCAACTGCAGAGACGTGAGGACAATGTTTGGAGAAAAACAGAGCAATCTAAGGTCCGAACTGATCAATACATTAGCTACAAAAAGATTACTTTCTTTTAACAGCTTTATTAAAGTATAATTTACAAACCATAAAATTCACCTGTTTTACGCATAGACTTCAACGATTTTTAGTAAATTTACAGAGCTTTACAACCACGACCACAATTTAAGTTTAGAACATTTCCATCAACCGCAAAAGCTCTAACTGCAGTCAATTCCTGATTCCAACTCAGCCCCAGGCAGCCGCTAATGCACTTTATGTCTCTACAGAGTTCCCTGTTATGGACATTTCATATGGATGGAGTCATAAAATATGTGGTCTCTTACTTCTGGCTACTTTCACTTAACACAGTGTTTCGAGGTTCGTCCCTATGGTAGCCTGTGTCAGTACTCCATTCCTTTTAATAGCTCAACAGAAGTCCATTGTACGGATATACCACACTTTGTTTATCCATTCTCTAATTGATGGACATTTCAGTGATTTCCACCTTTTGGCTCTTATGACCAATGTAGGTGTGACCTTTGATGGTTTTTTTTTTTTTTATCTTGGGGAGCTATTTAGGGCTGGAATTGCTGGGTCATATGCTAAATTTATATTTAGCATTTTGAGGAACTGCCAAACTGTTTTCCAAAGTGGCCCCACCATTTGACATTCCCAGCAGGAAGGTGTGAGGGTTCCAATTTCTCCACATCCTTGTCAACACTTGTCATTATCTGTCTTTTTTATTTTAGCCATGTTAGTGATGGTGAAATTGGGTCTCATGGTTTAAATTTGCATTTCCCTAATGAGTAATGATGTTCAGCTTCTTTCTGTGTGCTTATTGGCCATTTATACATCTTCTTTGGTGAAATGTCTTTCAAATTTATGCCCAGTTTTTAATTGGGTTATTTATCTTATTTTTACTGAGTAGTAAGAGTCCTTTTAATATTCTGGATAGAAGTCCTTTATAAGATATGTAACTTACAAATACTTTCCTTCAGTCTTTTAATTTTAATTTACTTGTCTTTTAATTTACTAAATGGTGTCTTTTCCAATACAAACGTTTTAATCTTGATGAAGTCCAATTGATAAATTTTTTTTATGACTCGTGCCTGTATTTTGTTGCAAAAGTTTTATGGGCTTAGTTCTTACATGTAAGTCTATGATCTATTTCGAGTTAATTTTTGCGTATGGTGTAAAGTAAGAGTTTAAATTTATCTCTCTGAATGAAGATATTCAACTGCTTCAGTATCATTTGTTGAAAATTCCTTTCTCCATTGAATTGCCTTGGCACTTTTGTTGAAAATTAACCATAAATATAAAGGTTTACCATTTTATTATGTTCCACTGATAATCTGAACCACTTTCTTCTGTTCCATTGGTTTATATGTCTATACTTATATCAGTGTCATGGTCTTTAATTACTTAGATTTATAGTGGGTTTTGAAATAAGGAAGTATAAGTCCTCCAACTTTGTTCTTTTTCAAGACTGTTTGGGTATTCTAGGTATAGTCCTGCAGCACATCACAACATTTTGGTCAATGACAGACCACATATACCATGGTGGTCCCATAAGATTCATACCATATAACCTAGGTGTGTAGTAGGCTATCCCATCTGGGTTTATGTAAGTACACTTTACGAAGTTCGCACAATGAGAAAATTGCCTAACGACATGTTTCTCATAACACATCCCCGTCGTTAAGCAACACATAACTGAATGTGCTTGTTCATTTTTGCAAGAAAGCCTGATGGGATTTTTATAGAGTTTGTGTTGAATCTACAGGTCAATTTGGGAAGAATTGCCATCTTAATAGTATTGTGTCTTCTAATTCAGAAACATAGAGCATCTCCTCATTTATTTTGATCTTCCTTGATTTCTCTCAGCAATGTTTATAGTTTTCAGTGTGTTTTATACTTTCTTTTTAAATGTTATTCCTAAGTATTTATTGTGAATGGAATTGTTTTCTTAATTTCAGTTAAGATTGTTTATTGCTAGTATATAGAAATACAATTGAATTTTGTATATTGATTTTATATCCCGTAACCTTGCTGAATTTGCTTTTTAGTTCATGTAGGGGTTTGCATGTGTGTGTGTGTACGTGAGTGTGGATTACTTAGAATTTACACATCTAGGATCATGTCATCTGTGAATAAAGACAGTTTTACCTCTTCCTTTGAAATTTAATGTTTTTTATTCCTTTTTCTTGCCTTAATGCACTAGAACTTCCAGTGTTGAATAGAAGTGGTATGATTGGCTGTCGTAGCCTTTTCCTGACCTTAGGGAGACAATATTCAGTCCTTCACCTTTAAGTGTGATGTTAGCTATGGGTTTTCCATAAATGTCCTTTACCAAATTGAGGAATTTCTTTCCATTCCTAGTTTCCATTCCGTTCTTTCTGTTCCAGAGTCTGTATTATAAATGGATGTTGCATTTTGTCAAGTGCTTTTTCTGTGTCTATATCATGGGGATTTTTTCCTTTATTTTATTAATACTCTACATTTATTGTCAGCTGTTAAACCAACCTTGAATTCCTGGAACACATCCTGCTTCATCACGTGTATAATCCTTTTTTCTGTGTCTCTGGATTTGGTTTTCTACTATCCTGTTGAGGATTTTGTATCTATATACCTGAGGGGTATTGGTCTGAGTTTTCTTTCCTTGTGATATCTCTGTCTGGTTTTGGTACCAGAGTAATACTGGCCTCATAAAATGAATTGGGAACTATTCTTTCCTCTTCTATTTCTTGGAAGAGTTTGTAAAGAATTCATATTACTTATCCTCTAAATGTTTGGTAGAATTCAATGATGAAGCCATCTTGGCCAAGACTTTTCCTTGTAGAAAGATTTTTAATTATTAATTGAATGCCTTTACTTGCTGTACTACATTCCCCAGAATGCCCTGTATGGTACCCTTCTGTCTATCTAGGGTGGACTACAAGGGACAGTCCCTTGTGAAAGCTGGAGGACATAAGGAGGAAGCAGCCACTTGGTAGCATACACACCCCTTCCCTCAGTCAAACGTTATTCTAGGTGCTGCTGTGAAGAGATTTTGCAGATGTAATTAAAGTCCCAAATCAACTGACATTTAGTCGATCAAAAGGTAGATTAATATGCCTGGATCTGATTTAAGCAGGAGGATGCCCTTTAAAGCAGGGTCTAGGTCACCCCTGAGTTAAGAAACTCCAAGCAGTAGAGTGGAAGGAAAATCGTAGAATCTTTCTCTGTTTTGGGACCTCCACACTCGCTTTGTTGTTGCTCTTCTGCTGATTTACCTTACTGGTGTGAAGCGGCAGTGGGTCCTGCAATTGCTTCCCAATTATTTTACGGCCTAGACATGGTCTTTCCTGGAGAAGAGTCCACGTGTGCTTGAGAAGAAAGTGTGTTTTGCTATTGTTAGGTGAAGTGTTAGGTGAAGATATCAGGTAGGTCAAGTTGGTTGATAGTATTTTACAAATCTTCTGTATCCTTGTCTGTTTTTTGTCTAGTTGTTCTATCCATTATTGAGAGTGGGTATTGAAGTCCCTAAGTAGTGTTATTGAATTGTTTGTTCCCTCCCTTGATTTCTGCTGGTTTTTACTTATTATATTTTGGGATTCTGTTGTTAAGTGCAAATGTGTTTATAATTATATGTCTTCCTGATGAATTTTCCCTTTTTGATTATAAAATGATGCTTTGTTTCTATTAATATTTTTAATCTTAAGACCTACTTTTTCTGATATTACTACAGCCACTCACACTGTCTTATTGTTACTGTTTGCATGGTATATCTTTTTTCCATACTTTTACTTTTAACCTGTTTGTGTCTTTGACTGTAAGTACGTCTCTTGTAGACAGCATAGAATTGGATCTTATTTACCTAGTATGACAATTTCTGCCTGCTGCATGGAGTGTTTATCCACATTTAATATTATTATTGATATGCTTGGATTTACATATCGCATTTTTTTATTTGTTTCTATATATCCCATGTCTTTTTTATTTCTCTGTTTCTCCTTCACTGCCTTCTTTGTACTAAAGTGTGCATTTTAATTCCTTCATTGACTTTTTTACATAATGTTTGAGTTCTTTTCTTAATGGTTGCTGTACAGATTTCGATATGCGTCTTGATTTATCACAATTTACCTCAAATTAATAGTGGCTTAATTCCAGTAAAATATAGAAACTTTGCCCCAATATTGCTTCATTCTCTTCCTCCTCTTTATGCTATTATTATCTATATTATGCCTACCTATGTTGTAACTGAACAATAGTGTTATTACTACTTTATATAAGCTTATAGTTTTTTAGATTTTTAAGGAAGAAAAAGAAAATATATTTTAGAATCTCTTAGATTCACTTATACATTTACCATTTCCACTACTCTTAATTTCTTCCTGTGGATCCGTATTACCTTCTAGTTTCATTTTCTTATTCCAATTTACCTCCATCACTTGTTCTCTTTTGTGCTATTATTGTCACATATTTACACATTTATATAAGGCCAATAGCAGAACTTTATAATTGTTGTATTATGCAATTGTATTTTAAATCAGTTAAAATAGTAATAAAATAAGATATATATTTTTTTACTGACTTTTGTAATTACATTTATTCGTACACATTTTTTTATTGCAGTAACAGTGGATTATAACATTATATGACTTTCAGATGTACATCATAATATATTTCAAATTCTGTGTAGATTACATCATGTTCATTACCCAAAGACTAATTACAATCTGTCACCACACATGTGAGCTTAATCACTCCTTTTGCCCTCCTCCCTCCCCCGTTCTCCGCTGGCAACCACCAATCTAATCTCTGTCTCTATGTTTGTTTGTTGTAGCTTTTATCTTCTATTTATGAGTGAGATCATATGGTATTTGACTTTCTCCCTCTGACTTACTTCACTTAGCATAATACCCTCAAGGTCCATCCATGTTGTCACAAATGGCTAGATTTCATCATTTCTTATGGCTGAGTAGTACTCCATTGTGTATATATACCACATCTTCTTTATCCATTCGTCCCTTGACGGGCACCTAGGTTGCTTCCAAGTCTTAGCTATTGTGAATAATGCTGCGATGAACATAGGGGTGCATGTATCTTTATGCCTTTGTGTTTTCAAGTTCTTTGGATAAGTACTCAGCAGTGGGATAACTGGATCATATGGTAGTTCTATTCTTAATTTTCTGAGGAAACTCCATACTGTTGTCCTTAGTGGCTGCACCAGTTTACACTCCCACCAGCAGGCTACGCATTGTTTTTCATGTGAATGGAGCTACTGCATGATTTTGCTTCCTTTTAGCCAGAACTTCTTTTAGTATTTCTTCAAGGCGTGTATGCTAGCAAGGACTTTTCTCAGCCTTTGTTTACCTGAGGATATTTTTATTTATTCCTTATTGTGAAGGATGGTTTTGCAGCATATAGAATTCTTGACCGACAGGGTTTTTTTCATTCAGTACTTCAAATATGTCATCTCACCACTTTCTCTTCTCCATTGTTTCTGATGAGAAGTCAGCTGTTTATCTCATTGTGGTTCCCTTTCTAGGATAATTTTTCTCTTACTGCTTTCAAGACTTTCTTTTTGTCTTTGTCTTTCAACAGTTTCACTGTGATGTTTCTATGTTGCACCACTTTGTGTTTATCCTACTTAGGGTTTATTGGTCATTTAAGATGTGTAAATTAATTATCTTCATTATTTGGGAAAATTTCTACCATTATGTCAATATTTTTTTGCCCTTTCTGTCTCATTTCTCCTTCAGGACTCCCATTATGCATATGTTGGTGGGCATGAAGTTGTCCCACAGATCTCTGAGTTTCTGTTCATTTTTCCTTGTGTTTTTCTTTCTGTTCTACAAATTGGATAATCTCTATTTATCTATCTTCAGCTTCACTGAGTCTTTCTCCTGCTAGTTCAAACCTGCTGTTAAATCTCTCTAGTGAATTTTTCACTTCAGTTATTGTATTTTTCAACTCCAGAATTTCTATTTGGTTCTTTTTACATTATTCCTAATTCTTTACTGTTGTTTTATATTTAGTAAGTCATTGTCATCGTACTTTCCTATACTTCTTTAATCTTGCTTTCTGTCAGTTTTTTTTAAACATATTTATAATAGCTGCTTTGATGTCTTTGTCTGCTAAGTCCAACACCTGAGAACCCACAAAGACAGTTTCTATTAATTTTTCCCTTGTATGTGAGTCTCACTTACCTTTTCCCTCCCCCAGATTTGCCATCTTTTGTTGAAAACTGGACATTTTAGATAATATAGTGTAGCAACTCTAGATTCTGATTTTTCCCTGGGGTTGTTGGGTTTTAGTTTTTGGTTTGTTTGTTTAATTACTTGCCTAGACTATTTATGTGGTATCTGTTTCCTATTTATGTGAAGTAGTGTGCAACTGCTGATGTCTCTTTCCAGCTTTGTTTGTTTATTATTGTTTTAATTTTTAAGGCTGGCTCCTTATTAGTCACCTGTGGGTCAACATAGCTTTGTGGTCGTCAGTGATTGGTCAGAGGTTGTACTTAAACAGCTTTAGCCAGTAAAGCATCTACCCTCTGCTGATGGTTCTGTGTGTGACTTGCGGAATACATTCAACATCCAGTGAACAGGTCTGCCCTGGTTTTCAGTCTCTGTATTCACAAAGCCTCACATTCAGCCAAGGGAGAGTGTGCTCAGGAGCCCATCCTGAGCCCACTCCTCGGGACCCACCACAGCTCCCTCTTCCTGCTCTACACCTAACAATCCTGTGAGATGACCACTCTTCTGGATCTGACTGGAGACTGGTGAATGCCCCCCAACAAAGGACACAGTCACCTCCTCAGTTCCTTCACCTGAAGTATGTACAGACTTTTCCAGTTTCCCCCCAGAACAAATGCAACTTTTTCCTCAGCTTTAGGAGAGTTTAATTGAGAGGAAGTTGTGTGAATTACAATTCTAAGTGTGTTGAAGTTCTAGTTGTGAGCAGCAAAAACTGTCTGAGTGATTCAGACAGAAAAGGAATTTATCAAAATGGTAGTTGGTAGACTGGAAAATAAACAAGAGCAAAGGGGGAGCAGGAGCTCGGACCACAGGCAGAGGGCACTCAGGAAGCCCCGGCATGTGCTAATCTGTGGGCAGCACAAAAGGCACCAAGCTACTGGCACCCTTGTCTGGGTCCCTGACAGTTGCTGCCATTCCATTTCTCCATTTCATCCATGACTGCCCAGGATGCATCTTTCCCAGCTCTTGGCTCCAGTTTCAAACCATCTGACTGGCTAGGATTAGGTTGAGTACAAACTCAACAGCTGCCACAGGCCTGGCTTTGGGGCTAAGGGAGTAGGCAGCCTTAGGGCCCTGAGGCCAAACCTGAACTCAGTGTTCTTTGCCAGGACAGGATATATCTCACCCTTCCTGTGTCCCTGGATGCTTAGCACAGAGCCTGGCCCACAGCCTGTGCTCAGTGTTCATTTATTGAAATGAATTATGAGAAATTCATCCTCTGAAATAACGAGTCCACACACCAACAGATGCTCTACCTTTCAAAAAGGAAACTAGATTCTTTTGCCATTGTCTCATCCTAGGATGTGTGTCCATCTCAGTCTTGGCTTCTGCATCTCAGTTACTGCCTCTGAGGTCCACTCTCTCCATCGTCAACCCTTCATAGTTTTACATTGTTCAACCACAAATTCAAGGAGAAGCATTTCTCTGAGTCAGGGACCCTTCCTGTCCCTGTAATGATCAGCACTGAAGAAGAGGGACCCTGCCTTCTGTACTAAGTGTGGCAGCAGGGCTGAGCCCTTGGGGGACTCTGAGAGGGCTGAGGGGAAGGGGCTAGTCCACAGCCACCCAGAGAGTTGTACCAGAGCAGACATTCAAACTCCTGAAGAAGGAAGGGTGCCTTCCATTATCCAGCCCTTCTTTATTTGAGGCTTCAGAGTTTCTGTTGGTCAAGCTAGGCTACTGCACTGGCCAACATAGGGGAATCGCTCCTGCGATTCTTCTGTCCAATACTGGCCATGCCATCATGAGGCCCTCAGCCCACCCACCTCTCTCCCACAAGACAGAGTCCTCCCTGACTCCCCGGGGAAAGTCTTGGGAGTGAACAAGGAAATACACATCTAGACGAAGGGGTTTGCAGAAAGTCAGTGAACAGGAAGCTGTCTGCATTGCTCAAAAGCAGCTACAGGAATGCTCTGTTCTCTTCCCGCTGAAAATGGCCTTCAGATGAACACGTCCAAGGGGACCCGTGACTGCTGCTCTTCAGCAACTCAAACAATGCCTTAGAATTCCACTATTAAAACAGAACCCTTCTATTGTCTCAGGAGCAAGACTTGAGGATTGCCGTGGGCAGGCAATCTTCCTTGGCACTTCGTGGCTGCATATTACTCTCATGCTCTCAGTCCCACATAAATCTGGTCAGGGCTTTGCCTTCTTCTGCAGTTCCTTCTGAGGTTGGAGAGCCTACCATGAACCAAGTGACAAGCATACATCATTGCTCATCCCTAAGTCACCTGGAAAGGCAGGGCTGTCATCTCTATTTGATGCCTACAGAGACCAGAGTCAGGGGCATGACAGAGCAGGACCATGGACCTCTGATTCTTTCACAGCATTAGGTTTTCCTGGACAAAACAGACAATGCCAATTCATTACCTCACAGTATTTCTTTTTAATTCATTACTCTTTCATTTATATGTTCAAGAACCTAGACAGAGCACCAAGCCTTATTCTGGAAGCAGGGAGGTAAATAAGACACCAAAATGGTCCCCATGGAGCTCAGGATAGAGAGGCAGCAGTCCCACCAACAACCAGCTCACCACATGACGGTGCCTGGGGAGGGATGAGGCATGACTCTGCCGGGAGCACTGCCCTCTACTGAAGAGCAAAACTTCACCAGGAGCAAGGTGAGTGAAACAGCAACCCCCGGCTGCAAGAACAGCAGAGGCCAAGGCCAGGAGGACTTCAGGAACAAGAAATGGCAAGTTCCCATGTGGTCAGCATATATAGGGCTCAGTATCAGGGAGGGGAGGCGGGGTCAGCCAGCTCACCCAACCACCCTAGAACAAACCCTGGCACTGAACTTGGCTTCTGGCCTGCTCCTAGAAGCATACTTCCATGTCAGTCTTTGAGTTACTGAGGTTAGCACAAATGTTCCTGGAAACACCTTCCATGCAGAAGGCGGACACGGCTTGATCCAAGAAGATTTTCTCCCCTGCCTTGTGGGACCTCAGAACAGGCTGGTCCTTGCTCTGAAACTGAAGCTGAAGCGGGAAAAAACCAAGCACTACATTCAAAGAGAGCAAACCATGCGCAGCAGGGTACTTATTTTCATTAAGATAACTCCTTATCATTCTAAACAGCTGTGATAGATACCATCTCCGCTTTAACAGATGTGATTCAAAGCATTAGCAGTGTGTTGTAGGGTGGAGGAAAACGTGTCTGGCGTCTGGAGACAAGACTAAAGCTTATGTCCCACCCTAACAATCTACATTAGTAGACTAGAAAACATAATTCTCATTTCCCAGACTCTGACCTCCCAGTGTCTGGTAGTGAGCTGCTGCATTTTATTGCATGTACAGCCATGCACCGCATAACAATGTTTCAGTCAGCAACAGACCACATATACAACAGTGTCTCCCTAAGATTAGTACCAAAGAGCCTAGGTGTGTAGCAGGCTATACCATCTAGGTTTGTGTAAGTGCACTCTATGATGTTCACACAATGACTAAATCATCTAATGACACTTTTCTGAGAACGTATCCCAGCCGTTAAGCAGTGTGTGACTGTATTTTAAAACTCACTCAGGTGTGGAGTAAATTATGGTCAGAGCTGGGAGAAAGACTCGTGGGTAACTCAGTTTGAAGGGCTCCTCACGTTCCATGGGACATAATGAGAAAATAACAAAGCAGCTACAAGGTGATGAATCGTTTTGAGTCTCGATCCCGCTCCAAGAACGGCTGCAGTGTAGAAGCACAGTGGCCATCGCCTGGGGCACCACCGTCACCGTGTTGACACCAATGCCGCCTGATCCACCATTATCGCCCTCTGCACCATCCTTACTCATGTCTCAGACTCTTCTTGACCCACTGACCTCTGAAATGGAGTGTCCCCAGGGCTGTCTCCACACGTCCCATTTTCCTTCTATATCCACCTTGAGATGCCCTTGTGGAGTCTAGCGGCTTCAAATACCAACAGTTAGATGGCCCACTCCACACTCGCCGCTCACCGGAGTATTCTCAGCTTCAGACTCAACACCCTTTGCTCCGTGTCCACTTCAAAGTCTAAGACGCACTGCAAATGTGATCGTTCACCAACCCGTGGATTTCGGCCCTCCACACACTGCTCCCCTCCAGCCATTCTCATCTTAAGAAATAGCGACTCAACATCGACCTCTATACCTGGCAGCAGAGACACCAGTTTTGTTTACGTCCAGTGTGCAGCGTGCCGACAAACCTCATTGGCTTTACCTCTGAAACGTGCCTAGAATTGCCTGCGCCTTGCACTCTGCTGCTCCCGCCAAACCGCTCCGCGCCTTCTCAGCCCCTCCTTCTACTACTCTTCCTTCTTGTTTCTATACACTAGCTGGCGTCATTCTTCTAAATGTATGTGAGATCATGTCATTCCTCTGCCCAAAATTCCCCAATGGCTCCCAACTCACGAGAGGCCAGTCCAAGTCTGCACAACGGCCCAGCATGGTCCCCGCCCACCTCCCCTCTCCGCCCTCACGTTGCTCTGCGCCTTCCCTCACTGGACGTGCCAAGCCCCCGGGTCCCCTCATCCCTCCCCCAACATGCCAGACGGGCTTCTCCCACAGAGCCTGATTTTCTGTCTGCTCTGGAAGGCCGGAACCTCACTTCTCATTCTCCGTCAATCTCATTCTCCCTCGCTTCTCTCACCTGTGTTCAACGTCGCTCTATCAGAGAAGACAAAGATATAAGAGCATGTCTCCTGCCATGCTGTCATCTCATCCTGCTTTATTTTTCTTCACAGCATGTTTAGCACCTGACACTGCGCAGTGTTCTTTAGTCTGTTTGGTGTCTCCCCCATCAGAAAGTAAAACCCGCAGAGCAGGGGTTTGCCACCTCCTTATCCGGGGCAGTACCTGCCGCCCAGCCACATGTTTACTGAGTGGATGAATGAATGAATGAACAAATGTGAAAATATCTCCCGTGTTCAAGAAGTTGGAACGTTAGTGTTGGAAACTGTCTTCCTAGTGGAGCATCTAAGATAGGAGGGGAGACGCCTGGGCCAGCACCCGCGGACGCACCCCGGACGTGAAGAGAAGCCCCAGTTCCCATCCTGGGGTCTGGGAGTCCCTGTGAAATGTGGCCAATGGGCATGTTCTCACCACATGTGTCCCCACTTCCAGGGAGAGTTTATGCCAGTGCTTGCTTTCAGGAAGTCATCCACACAAAGAGTCAGTGGGGGAGGGGAAGGAACTAGCAAAGTCCAGCTGATTAAAACAGGAACGAAAAACAACATTTTCGATAATAGACTTGAAAAGTAGCAAAGGAGGCTGCTACAGACCAGCCCCATGAGAGCTTGAAACAAGGTGAGTAAGATCAGCTTCCAAACCAAAGTGTAAAATCAATCCACAGTGTCTCAGAGATATGTCAAGTCATCTTCAAAAGACATGGCATTGTGCAATCAGCTTTATCCAAAAGGCATATGGCACTTGCTATGTGCCTGGCAAATTTCTAAGCACATTGTCATCCCAATAACAACCATGTGACCCATTTTGAAGATGAAGACACTGAGACTCAGGGAAGGGAAGTAAATTGCTCAGTCACATGGTTGATAAGTGGCAGGATTGGTGCACAGCACAGGTGGTCAGGCCCGGAGTCCATGTCTGAACCACCAGCCCTGGTGACTCCTGGTCACAACCATATTGTCTTGTCTGAAAGGAAAGGATGTATGGCGTATGTCGGTGGCTGGGATGGAGTGTTCAGGTGGCCATGGGAGCTCAGTGCAGGAGAAGTCACAGAGGGGGCACAGGCAGGGGAAGACCTCTGCTTATCTGACCCCATTGGCAAAGGCTTCTGCCTATGAGGGGGCAGCACCCTGGCCTGGCCCCATTAAGTGGATGTAGGTTGTCTCACCTGGCCTGGTGCCTCATGTGGGCCTGCCCTCTGAGAAGGAGGCACTGGGTCATGTAGGCGGGAATATTCTGGTCTGCACAAATTACACACATTAACAAATTGCTTTGTATTTCAGTCCTATCTGTCAGTAGAGGTTGTCAGCTTCCCTGCACCAGGTCAGCGGTGGGTGTGGACAAGACCAAGCCCTTGGCACTGCGAAGACCATTGACCGAGGTGGACTTGCCACAGTGATCGCCAGCCTCTGAGGTCTTGATCGCGAGCTGTTGGTTCTCCTCCTGCTTCCGAATCTTGCGCTCTAACCACTCTAACATCCCACTGCCTGTGGGATCCAGAGGAGGAGGTGGAGAAGTGGGACCTCTCTCCGAGTCAGGGCTCAAGTCTCCGATCCCACTATGGCTGGATCATCACCCCAGTTTCCAACATTTCCTTTGGAATTGGGGTCTTAGTTGCTGACAGATTGACCTAGATGACTCCTTTCTCAAACATATCCATAAATTTATATGGGAGAGAGACTCCTCCTGGAAGGAAAGGGACTCGAATTCTGCTGTTACCCCAACCTCCTCCTTGAATTCAAGATAAAAAAGCACCACGCAGAGGGAAGACTCAGCAGCCCCTACCAGAGCTTCACTGCAGGTCTGGCAATTACGCGAGGCTGGGGAATTGGAAGGACTCCCAGGACCATGTGGCATGCTCACGAAAACTTGGCTAAAGGGTAAGGATTCCATGGGAGGAAGGAAGTGCAGGCAACATAGAAAGCTCTGAAACTTCCCAATGCAGACTCCACGGTCCTTTCTCAGTTGCAGAAGACATGTTTCACCTTCAGAACAGGAACCGCAGAAATGCATACAAGGTGTGTTGGTCTCTGGGTTGAGGAACAGTTGGCCTGGAGTAGGGTGTGGCTGCAGGCGCAGGGCCATGCCTTGGGCAACAGAGCCGTTTGTCTAACGAGATGGAACCTTAGAATAAAGAGCCATAATACCTGCCAGCTGGGGGTTTTTACTGTGAGCCGCCGTGACTGAACTTGAGAGAGAGAATGGTGCTCCTTGTAGAAGAACGAGCTATCCTCCCAGCTTTGCCTGTACCTCAACTCTTGAATCTGCTCCCTTCTCCCTGCACGCACTGTCCCATCCTCTTCCAAGCCTTCATCATCTGTCACCTGGATCACCGCAATCGCCTCCATCTGGAGTTCCCGCTCCACATCCATCACCTGTGGTAGAGATGCTGACCTGGCACAGCACCTTCATTCCAACTCTCTCCACGCCTGCCGTCCCCTACTGCAGAGGATGGGGAGCAAACACTAAATTTCTCATGTCCTTGCCCATGTTTCCTATGCAAATTATTTCCACCAGTTAGATGCATTCATGCAAGATACTGAAAGCAAAAGCCGGAGAGGGGCCCTCTCACTTCTGTTTCAGACATTTTTGTTGGCACAAGTGGGAGATTTTTCTAGAGCCACAGTCCAGTGGCCATTCACCAGCTTTGTAGGCATTTGGAGGCAGTGGGTAGAGTGGTGACAGCAGTGGGTTCCTAATAGTGGATCATAGCTCCGGTGTATTTTTTAGGGGATGGAATGCGGAATATGATGAAAGAGTCTAACTAGATCACAAATGTAAGAAACAGCCTCACTCAGGGGAGTGGGGTACAGGTGCTGACCTAAGTAACTCTGGAAATGAGCGGAGTCTGTAAGCGAAAAGCAAAAAGAACTGCATGTAACTAAGCAATGAAATTAGTTGGTAAAGCTGTTTCTCATGGGAGTGTGGAGTAACAAGTCTGAAATCACTACACATACACACTGGAAATGAGCAATTAAGCAAATAGATGGAGGATGGTGAGGGGCAGGTTTCTCATTGTTGGAGTTAGACATTCCAGATAAGCTGGGGGAGGAGGTTAGCACAAGCCATGTGGTGATGGAGACGTAATTATGTACTCACATTTATCCTAATATAGATACAAATGGATGTGTGTGTGTGTGCACACAGATTAGTATACACACGTGTTTCCTGGCTCCATCTACTGAGAAGACCTAGAAGCAATGATATCCCTGTAGCAACAAACACACTCAACACTCAGATCTTGGTCTCTAATTCCATTCTTCAGTAAAAGGAACCAGGGCTTCTTAAAGAAATGGCTGATTCTAAGACTGGGGCAGAAAATATATGAGCTGATCCTGGGGTGTCTTGTATTGCAAAAAAGAAGAAAACACTCAAAAAACACAGAATGATGGCAGCATGCAAAGTGACATAGAGCCAATTGAAGGAGCTCCCAGTAGCCAAAATGGGAACAATTTGAGCGAGAAAATGTGCAATGTAGAATTGGATCACAACCCAAAGTACCATGTAAATATCCAGGAGTCCTTACTGATGTAAATGATTGGACAGGTGAGTTTCAAGGTGTTTATGTGGATGCTCCCCCTCAAGGCAGTGAAGCATCTCCCACCCCTGAGGGTGTGATGCACATGGTGACTTCTTCTGAAGAGCAGAGTGTGGGATCAGGTGAGGGGAGAGTAACCCGGCAAACACCACCCCAGCTGGGTGATGTGGTCAATGTTATCAGTGATGAGTCCTGGTGATACCAGGCACCCTTGGGATAGCAAATGATGACTATGACACTTTCACTGTGGTCCTCATCAGACAAATCCCAGTTGCAGGACATTCTACAAAACACCTGCCTATGCCCCTCAAAACAGTCAAGGCCATCAAAGACAGAAAATCTGAGAAACTGTCAGCCCACAGGAGCCTGAGGAGACGTGAGGACTGAATGTCATGTGCTGTGGTGAATGCTAGCCTGGGACAGAAAAAAGGGCACTAGGGAAAGCCTAAGGATTAAAATAAACTAGGACTTGAGCTGATAATGATGCATCGATGTTGGTCTACTGGTTGTGCAAAG
This sequence comes from Equus przewalskii, assembly GCF_037783145.1. Classification (NCBI taxonomy): domain Eukaryota; kingdom Metazoa; phylum Chordata; class Mammalia; order Perissodactyla; family Equidae; genus Equus; species Equus przewalskii. Next base: position 15,887,882 of record NC_091834.1, on the reverse strand, counting down.
GCACTGTGGTAACATCAACAATGCAGGAGGCTGATCATAGGGTACCGGTGAACTCTTCATAATCTTCTTCCAACTTCTCTGTGAATCTAAAAGTGTTACGATATCAAAGCTTATTAAAAAAAATACTTACACTCGGCATACAACCCACCAATCCTTCATCTAGGTATTTATCTTAGAGAAATGAAAACCGATGTTCTCATTTTTGTTTTAATTTGTGTTTCTTTAACAATCAGTGTTGTTGAGAATTGTCCCTATGCCTAGTTGCCATCCATATGGCATATCATATGGATGGTATTATCCGTATCATCATCCATATCACCATCTTCTTTGGTGAAGTATCTGCTCAAAATTTTTTTGCCCATTTTTAATTGGGTTGTTTCTTTCCTATTATTGTTTCTGTTTCTATTATTGAGTTTTGAGAGTTCCTTTTATATTCTGGATACAAGTTCTTTGTCAGATATACCCTTTGGAAATATTTTCTCCCAGTCTGTGGCTGGTTTTTTCGTTCTCATAACAATATCTTTCAGAGATCAGAAGTTTTAAATTTGGACAAAGTCCAATTTCTTAGCTCGTCGTTTCACAGACCCTGCATCTAAGAACCTTCGCCTGACTAACGCCACAGCCTTCTGTTCTGGGCTAGTCTCTGTGACTGAGTCTCCTCATTATGGCCACATTTTCTGGCTTCTTTTCATGCCTGGTGATCTTGGATCGGATGCCAGCATTGTGTGTCTTACCCTGTTGGGTAACATTTATTCTTATAAATATTCTTGGGCTTCGTTTTGGCACACGGTTACATTAATTGGAAACAATTTAATATCTTCTGAAGCTACTTTTAAAATTTATTTGGTGGGACCAGATTTGTGTTTAGTCTCAAGCTAAATACAGCTTCAGCTATCTTTGTAATGATTTATTTATTTAAAAATCTAAAGCCAATAAGACCAATAATTACATTTATTAAATGTTGATGGTAGATATAGGACTATTTATTGTATTATTCTCTATACTTTCCTGTATGTTGGAAATATTTCATAAAAAGGAAGGGAAAGAGGAGAGAAAAATGTACAGAGGAAGAACAAGAAGGAGGGAATCCAAGAGGCGAGGTCTTTCAAGCTGCAAATTCCAGAGAAAGCCTGAGAAACAGAGGCGTGGACGGTGAGGGGGGCTGACACCTATTTCTCATTGATTCCTCACAGCAGTCGAGGGGGAGGGCGTTATGTTTTCCACTTGTGCGTGGAAACACACATGGGTGGCCTCGCTCTTCCCCTCCTCTGGGTCAGGGAGCGAGCTCTGTTTCTCCAGGAGCATGCTGCCTGGGGGCAGAAGCTTCTAGAGTCCAGAGAGGGTCCTGCCCCCACCTCAGGCTGCAACCCATGTCTCACTGGCTTTGCCACACCAAGTTCCTGAAGGACTGAGAGAAGCCTCAAGCAGCTTTGGTATCAAAGGCCCAGTGACAGAAGCAAGACTGGCTTGAGGGGGAAGGGAGGAGATATGGGGGTTCAGCCTCCATGCCTCTTCCAGCCCCTCACTCCTCACAGACCCCAGGAGGAAGCGTTTCAGACATTCCAGTTCCTCCTTGGTCCCTCCCTCTATCCTTTCTCCGCATGTTCTGCCCTCCCTGACTTTGCACTTCCCCATTTTGCTGGGCAGGGTGCATCCCCTGTAGCAAAGATCACCTTTAGTTTCCCTCCCCTTGAGGCTTCTAAATTTTGCAGCCTGCTGTCCCCAGCACCCCTGGCCCCAGCAAGCCAGTGACCATTGAAAGATTCTCCCCTGAACCCAGCTTGGCTGCTGCCCAGCTAAGAGGAGGGTTCTCCCTTGTCTTGGGGGACAGGGTGGAGGGTCTGGGAGATGGCAGGTAGGTGGAGGCGGACGCAGGTGCTCTCTATTCTGGGCTATTGCTTGCTGTATTCTAAGATCTCTAAAAGCAGTATTTCCACCCTGATAGCAGCAGTTTGCTTCAAAGACCCTCATGCGATCTACATGCATCTCAAACCCTGCCTCCTTCTCCCATTGAATCAACCTCTTGCCCACACCAGGCTGATGGTGCAGCCACCCTTCCTCACACAGGCGACACCACAAAGCTTCCCTGATGTTTCCCTGATGGGGTGGGGTGCTACCCCCCACTTTCCCCTCTGGCGAGAGTGGACAGGTTCAAGGAGGAAGATGAAGCTCAGCTCAGGGCAAGGACGTGCAGGGGTCACAATGCAGACAATGGCGGGTTCAGGCCCAGAGCCCACGGGCTGGTCCCAGATCAGAGCCCTGAGCCCAGCGGAGCTGGGTGGGTGGGTGTCGGTGACCCGCTCAAAAGCATGGCTCCTTTCCTCATTAGCTGGGAAAAAGGGCAAAGAACTGGGAAGGGGCCCAGCAGAGAGCAGGACGTGGCATCCAGGTGCCCTCAGAGGGGCCACCCAGAAGGAGCAGGGCAATGCCCCAGAGAACCCAGGAGAAGCCAGGGCACAGTGGCTGACAACAGGGCGACCACAGACTGGATGGGCCCTACTCCCTTCTCCACCCCTCGTCCTGGTTTTTCACCCCTCCACCCCTCGCCAGGAGACAGAAGGTTTATTCTCTGGGGAAACAGAGCCAGAAGAACTCATGTCTGGGGCCCTGGGCACAAGAGGCAGGACAGCAGGAAGAGGGCAGAGGACAAGAGAGGAACAGCACCAAAGGCCAGCCGAGCATTGTCTGCAAACCCCCAGAAGGGACAGAGGTTCACCCCCCTTGCCTGCTCCCCAAACTCCAGCAAGGCAGGGGCATCCTTGGAAGAGAGCCTTTTGGAGAAGTGACATTCTCAAAGATAAGGATTCCCGATGGTGACAGGAAGAAAAGCCTGCAGGGGCCAATCCCCAGCAAGTATGTGAACCCAGCATTCCCATCAGCACGAGAGCACCCCACTCTTACTTGGGAAGACAGCCTCCACAGGGAAGATGAGCAGGTGACACAGAAACCTAGGGGGAGATGCTGTGTGAGGGACAGGAGAACTCGGAGGACAGCTTACTAACGTTATTATTCAAAGAAAGGATGGGAAGGGCACCGCACACAGCGGTAAGCAGACCAGAGTACCGTGGCAAGAAGCATAAAGCTCTAAGATGCTACCTCCCCTTCGCTTTGGTGTTCCAACTGCTGGGAACTCATTCTAAGAAAATTATACCAAACTATAAAAAAACCCACACTTCACAGTTAATAATCATCAGCACTAGGAATCAACTGAAGTGGCAACAATCAAAGAATGGTGAAGCAAATCACAGCCCACCCATGTGACGAGTCGTTACAAACCAAAGTGAAAACTTAACCAAGTAGTAATTAACAAAGACACTTGTGATGCAATCACAGGAAATTGCATATGTGTTATCTGAATACACATAAGATGTGCACACACCCAGGGATAAAAGCTGGAAGAAGCAAGAGAAACTAACACACGGCAAGATTGTACATGGCTTTTGTTAAATGAGGTACTTGTCACATTACTGATTATTCAGTAAAGTAACCTTTTGAAATCTGAAATAACCTACCTGACTTTTTCTTTTAGTAGTTTAGCAACAGGGTCCCTTGATGGAAGTGGTTGCAACCTCCCATTGATTCCGGTTGGACAGGAGCACACATGTCCCCAAGCTGTCTAGACCAGGCTGCTCGTGGTGAAGGCCCTCAGCAAACAGAGCTCCAGCAGATGGTTTTCCACACTGTGTTATATTTATTAACATTTAGCCCAGACTTAATTGACAACACTAAATGTTGGTTCTTTAAACATTCGGTTTCATTATTTGCAATGGCAATTTCAGTAAACAGTACCTATTCCAAGGCTCTGTACTGTGAAATTAAATTTGTTGGTTAATTAATTGGAAGAATGTAGCAACTTCATTCTGCTGAGAGATTGTGGTATTGAAATTAGTGATCTGTAAAATTACTCACAGGATAGCAAAGTCAAAACAATAGGATAAATACACTTACTAACTTTTAGAAACCAGCAAACACTGAGTTGCTTCCAACAATGTTATTAGAGAATTAACACACTGCCATATTCATTAGAGGATGTTCTTGTTTTAATAACACATTCCTCGCTCACTTATTGATTTGGGCTCACCATAGCTCCCGCATTGTCTGCCTGGACAATTTATCTTATTAATGTTGCTTTAGACAGAATGCAAAGTTGGAGAACACCCTAATGACAGTCCAAAGGAGAAGCACTTACTCACAGAGCTGCCTTCCTGCTGAAGTTAGTGACCTTCCATCAGGATTTTCTATTAGTTCCTTATACATTGTTACATGAAATACTCTAGAACAAAGACATTCTTAAATGGTTGACTTCGAAAGATAATCACCACCGTATGTTTGACCTCCATTAGTGGGCCCAAAACATTACCAATTATAATAATGAGATGCTATTTTTTTCACTTATTAAATTGGCAAGGATTAAAAGCATGGATAATCCCAGTGTTAACACAGTGGGTGAGAATACATCTGACACACTCTTTGAGGAGTAGAAACTGATACAATGTTTATGAAAGCAATTTGGTATCAAATCTGTATCACTTAAGTAGCAAAAGCCTTTGTATGCACCTTGGATATTCCGTGTCTGTATGTAATGTATCCTTCAGGTGCAATCGTGGATGTGTTTAAAAGTGTACATGAAAGGATTTTAATCCCAGGGCTATTTATGATAATGAAATATTCCAAATGACGAATTTTCCATTGATTCTGGCCAACAATATGGTGTTCATTAAATAAACTATACAGTGTTCATTCAATAGAATGATAATCAGAAATTGGAAATAATGTAGCAGGAGACAATATAAGGATATAGAAATACGTGCATCCTGTAGCATCAAGTTATAAAACCTCCCAGTGTATTCTGCACCGTGGGAAATGAGCTCCTCACCTGAAAGTCGTGTGTGGGTATTGAATATGACTTAGAGGTGTACAAGGGTTCCTTGCAGATGTGAACTTCCAGGGACTTTAATTTCTTCTTTTTGTTTGTCTATATTTCTTTATTGAGTACGTATTGATGTTGTAATTACTAAAAAAGACCACAAAATTGTTTAAGACACAATAATTACCTCCTCCTTAATGGGGTGTGGAAATGGCTTTGGCAAGAGCAGGAGCGCATCCCACCTTGAGGGGCCCAGTGTGCGGCCAGGTGCAGGGCTAACCCAGGCAAGACGCGGAATTGTCAATGAGTGAGTGAGGCCAAGTTTCCTTCCCAGAAGGCTGTAACTGACTATACTAAATCTTTGTTGTTGTGTCATGCTTGGAAGCCCAGAGAAAAGGAATCAGAAGAAGGAGGGTGTAGTCATTTTGCACAGGACCCGGAACTGCTGGCAGTGGCTGCTGTTGTCCCCTGGGCAGGCAGAAATGTCCCAGTGTATCACAATACTGTCCAGACTTTTGGGAAACATCACTTAGAAATGACCTCTGTGAGAGCAGGTGAACTTGTCTCTTCTTCTGGTCTCAGTACTTGTTCTGGATTCTTTTACCTGCTAGTCAGAGAAGTGCAGGTGTGAGAGGAGGCAGAGGAGAGGCTCAGAAAAATAAAGTTTATTATGCTCTGAGGCACAGCACACCACACAGGGCCACGGGGGAGCACCCAGAGGTCAGGAGGCAGAAGACAGGTGTGAGGGAAGAGCTGAGGCCACAGTTTTTATTGGGGTTTCCATGGAAAAGGCAGGGCAGAGTGAACAGCTTGGCTAGTTAGAATAATTCTGGAGGGGTCTAAGCTATAGGGATGGTCCCTCAATGCCTGGCACCTGCCTGGGGTGACTAAGGCTGAGGGATATTGCCTCCTGGGGACATGGACCACAGAGGGGAGGTCTTTCCCTGGTTTGGTTTGCATATCACAAGCGTGCTCCAGCTGGGCCCTTTGCCATCTCTAAGGACTGGCTGGCCCAGGAGGGGCAGTCTCTCCCCAGCCAGAAAGGGTTTAAGATGCCAGAACATCATAACATACAGAAAATTTTAAAATTTAAACATGGGGGGCAAGCCCCGTGGCCGAGTGGTTAGGTTCGCACACTCTCCTTCTGCTGCCCAGGGTTTTGCCGGTTCGAGTCCTGGGCACGGACATGGCACCGCTCGTCAGGCCATGCTGAGGCATCATCCCACATGCCACAACTAGAGGGACCCACAGCTAAAAATACACGACTATGTACCGGGGCCTTTGGGGAGGAAAAAAATAAAATCTTTTTAAAAAAAATTAAATTTAAATATTTTAAATAAATTTAAAATTTATTTAAATTTATTTAAAATAAAATTTTATTTAAAATAAATTTAATATTTAAAAAATATTTAATATTTAAACATGGTATTTGAAAATATGCTGCTAAGATCCATGTTGAACAGTGTACTGCCTACATTTTCTTCTAGAAGTTTCATGGTTTCAGGTCTTACATCTAAGTCTTTAATCTATTTTGAGTTAATTTTTGTGTATGGTGTAAGATAATGGTCTACTTTCATTCTTTTGCATGTGGCTGTCCAGTTTTCCCAACACCATTTATTGAAGAGACTTTCCTTTCCCCATTCTATGTTCTTGGCTCCGTTGTCGAAAATTAGCCATCCATATATGTGTGGGTTTATTTCTGGGTTCTCAGTTCTGTTCCATTGATCTGTATGTCTGTTTTTCTGTCAGTACCACGCTGTTTTGATTACTATTTCTCTGTAGTGCATCAAACTAAAATGCTTCTGCACAGCAAAGGAAACTGTTAACAAAACGAAAAGACAACCTAACAATTGGGAGAAGATATTTGCAAAGCACGTATCTGACAAGGGGTTAATATCCAAAATACGTAAAGAACTCATATATCTCAACAACAAAGAAACAAAGAACCCAATTTAAAAATGGGCAAAAGATCTGAACAGAAATTTTTCCAAAGAAGATATACAGATGGCCAACAGGCACATAAAAAGATGTTCAACGTGACTAATTATTAGAGAAATGCAAATCAAAACTACAATGAGATATTTCCATACACCTGTCAGAATATCCATAATTAACAAGACAAGAAACAACAAATCTTGGCGAGCATCTGAAGTAAAGGGAGCTCTCATACACTGCTGGTGGGATTGCAAACTGGTGTAGCCACTATGGAAAACAGTATGGAGATTCCTCAAAAAATTACGAATAGAACTACCATACTATCCAGGTACTCCACTGCTGGGTATTTATCCAAAGAACATGAAAATGCAAAGGCATAAAGATACATGCACCCCTATGTTCATTGCAGCATTATTCACAATAGCCAAGACACAGAAGCAACCTAAGTGCCCATCAGTGGATGAATGGATAAAGAAGATGTGGTATATATACACAATGGGAGACTACTCAGCCGTGAAAAAGAATGAAATCTTGCCATTTGCGACAACATGGATGGGACTTGAGGGTCTTATGGTAAGTGAAATAAGTCAGACAGAGAAAGTCAAATACTGTATGATCTCACTCATAAGTAGAAGATAAAAACAAAAACAAACAAACATGCAGAGACAGAGATTAGATTGGTGGTTCCCAGAGGGGAAGCAGGGAGGGAGGAGGATGAAGGAGGTGACAGGGCACATGTGTATGGTGATGGATGGCAATTAGTTCTTGGATGGTGAACACGGTGTAGTCTACACAGAAATTGAAATATAATGATGTATACCTGAAATGTATATAATGTTATAAATCAATGTTACCTCAATAAAAAATAAATAAATAATTAAAACATAATACTAAAATGTAAACAATACAGCACTAGAAAAAATGTCAAATACAATAGAAGGTCTTAAACATGACATTTTTCCAATATGTGTGAGAAGGCCCATGGGACTAGCACAGGAAGCACTCACGTGTCCTCAGTGTTGACCTCAAGTCTCCTTAGATGGATTCTACACATCAGAGTTACTTCCCAGGCTGCTGCGACTTTGACTTTGGTCACCCAAAACAAAATTAAATGCAGGCTTTTAAATTAAAAGGTGAACACAAAAACACTCATTCGAAAAGATACATGTGCCCCTATGTTCATTGCAGCGTTATTCACAATAGCCAAGACACAGAAGCAACCTAGGTGCCCATCAATGGATGAAGGGATGGAGAAGATGTGGTATATATATCCAATGGAACACTACTCAGCCTTAAGAAAGATAAATCTCGCTATTTGCAACAACATGGGTGGACCTCGAGGGTATTATGCTAAGTAAAATAAGACAGACAGAGAAAGCCAAACACCGTGATTTCACTCACATGTGGAAGATAAAAACAACAACAACAAATAAACCATAGATACGACACTGAATTGCTGGCTACCAGAGGGGAAGGGTCAGAGAGTAAAAGGGGTAAAGGGCACACGTGTGTGGTGACAAATGGTGACTAGACTTTTGGTGGTGAACACAATTCAGTCTACACAGAAGTCAAAATATAATGATGTACACCTGAGATTTATATATTGCTATAAACCAGTGTGACACAATTCAGAAAAAAGAGGAAGAGGAAGAGAAACCGGGGTGTGCATGCACAGAGGGACAGCCCTGTGGAGAGGCACCAAAGGGTGGCCATCTGCAAGCCGAGGAGAGAGGCCTCGAGAGACCAACCCTGCCGACGCCTTCGCTGTGGACTTCCAGCCTCCAGAACTGTGAGAGAATAAATTTCTGTGGCTTAAATAAATAAACAGCAAAGGTGAAACACTTGGGAACTGTTTAAGGAGCACTGCCTCGTTCTGGAGGATGTGGGCAGACAGTGTGGCTGTGGCACGGTGGAGGAGTATTTCTCCCCTCCCAGAGTTTGTAGGAATAGAGGTTGTGGGAATGCTCCCTATGAACTGGATGCCGGCCTCACACCAGAGAAAACTGGAGTGGGGCTGCTGTAGACCCTGCCATGAGGGGCAGCCCAGGGCGGGTGGGTGACAAGACCCCATGAGGATGACCCTCTGCGTGCAGGAGCCAAGAAGGGAAGGACCCTGTGGCGGCAGAGGCAGCACTCCCTCTGCTGAGGGCAGCAGGTTGCTCAGCCTGGAAACGGCTCTCCTACCCGCTCCTCCTCTCCGTCATCTCCACCCACCGCAGAGGGGTCAGACCACCACAGGCTGGGGAGAGGAGGCAGAAGCCCAAAGAGAGAGGACAGAAGCTCAGGCTGGGAGGGCAAGGAGGAGGCGAATCAGGACCAGGCATTTTCATCAAGAGTTTGACCCCATGGGTGGCCGACACAGTCTCCAGGAGGACCGGCCCTGCCCAGCAGAGCAGGAAAGAGAGACAGGGTGCACCCTGTGAGCGCTGTGCGGGCCGTGGCCAGCCCTGCATCAGGGCGTACGGGGTGTCTCTCGGCATCCGGCGCAGAGCAGGGTGGGAGCCACTGGACAAGGGCACAGAAAAGGTCAGAGCTTCAGCTCAGTCATTCTTTTTCACTCGAAGAAAATTAAAATAGTGCTTGTAGACTGAAGCAACTCCCCAAAATGCCTCATTTTAAACTTCTGAGCACTGATGGGACCGTGGATTTACACAAGAGACAAGCAGGGCAGAGCTGCTGGCAGCCGCCGGCAGATGGCCCACAGCGCCCTCACCGGCCCTCTTGTGTCCCCACCTCCTGCGGGGCTCATCCCCGAGGTTTGCTGGCCCGAGGTCTGGGCTTGATGCTCATCTCCACACTCCTGTCCCTCCAGGCCCAGCGGGAGCTCGTGGGTGGGTCACCGTGGGTGGGGCTCCTGCCTGCCCCCCTTGTCCCAGTTACAGGAGAACATTTCCCTGCAGCCCTGGACAGGTCCCCTGGGGTCCTTCAACTATTCGGGGGCTACACCACAGACCCTCTGCCCGGGAACCCCTGAGGGCCAAATGTGACTTCTCCGTGCCCAGATGGACCAGAACACAAATGAGATGTTACAACTAGAAGGCGCCCAGAGGTTGTGTATCCACAGCGCCCAGGGTAGAGACAGGAGGCAGAGCGGGCACCAGCTCCTGACCGTGAGGGCAGTGGACAGGAGAGCTGGGACGGGAGAGAGAGCCCCCGGGAGCAGGCGGTGGGTGGAAGGGTGACTGTGTCTCCCCCTCCACCTGGAGGGCAGGTCCCCATGCTGGAGGCCGCAGGGGACAGGGTTCAAAGCAGGGCCTTGCCCAGGCAGATCCAGGGCCTCGGGGGGCCGCACTGGTCTCCCTGTGGAGATGGGAGGGAGGGCGCTTCCGTGGGTCCAAGGGGATGTCAGTGAGATTTGCTGGGAGCCAGGGTGAGTTTTGACAACATCCGAGAGTCTTATAGCAGGGAACCAACCAGAACGCTTGGCTCCACCACTCACACCCCTTCTCCAAACCCGGGCCCCAGCAGAAATCCACCCGCATATCAACACAGCAGAACAGGAGGAGAGGATAGGCAGCACTCCAGGTAGAAGCCTCGCTGGGAAAGATAGAGGGGGCACAGGGCCACTTCACTCAGGACACAAACCAGCTGAGAAAAAGCAAACAAGGACAAACAAGTGATGGCGGGAAACACTAGCTTTATACTCTCTTCCTCTGTCGCTCTCTCTCCTCTCCCCCCACCTACCCCTTTCTCACCCTCTCTCCTTTCCTCCTTCTCCCCCTCTCTCTCTCCAATCTCCTCACTTCTCCCTGTCCCCCTCCCCGTCCCTGCTCTGGCCCTCATCTTCAGGATGCTCTCTCCAGCTGCTGACAAAAACAGCTCCTGGCAGTCTCTGGCTTCCTTGGTCCTCAGCTCCAGCCACCTCTGAAAGAGAGAGGAGCACTTTCTTCCAGTACCTTCCGCAGTATCCTGGGGTCGGCTGTGATAGGCCTGGTTTGGGTCATGTGGCATCTCTGAGCCAAATACTGTGGTCGAGGAACGTAGCACTGGCCAAGCCAAAGTCCAGTCCCCAGGCCTGAGATAGGCAAATGGACCATGTACTGCGAATAGGGGAGGGACAGTCCCCCCAAAAGGGGACGGACAGGCAAAAATAAAAGTGATGGGGGCACAGCGTCTGCTGTCTCCCTCCGGAATCAGATGAAGGAGCATGAGATGCAGATGGGGAGAGCTCACAAATGCACATCAGCTTTTATGCTTTAATGACACAGAAAGAATCAGCCGTGACCTTCTCAGGAGCCCAGATCTAGCCAGTTGGACAGTAACTCCTCTCTCATGGGGTGGGCAATGGGATGGACCAAGAATGGGAAGGGCAGATGGGCCAGTGTGCAGATGAGAGGGCTCTTCCCCAACCAGATTCTTCTTCCAGGCCCTGGGGCTTCCAGGGACAGTGAGCGAGGCATTAGGTGCCCCAAACATGCCCACGGCCCAGCAAAGCCACCTCCTGTCATCCCAGACAGCCCTCTCCACCTTTGCCACAAGCCAAATGGTCCTCTACACAAGGGGGCTGCCTACAGCAGACTCACTTCAGCTTCAAGGAAACACATAGGCTAACGTGAAGGGATAGAAACCAAAACAGAGCAGGAATAGCTAAACTTCCAACACACACAATAGACTTTTAGCCAAAAATGGTAAAAGAGGCAAAGAAGGTCATTATATCATGATAAAGAGATCAATTCATCAAGGGAATTTAATAATCATAAATATATACACACCCAACGTCAGAGCACCTAAATAAACTGAGCACAGACTAACAGACCTAAGGGAGACACAAAAAACACAATAACAGCAGGACTCAATACCTACTTTCAACAATGGATGGAAGATCCAGACAGAAAGTCAATAAGGAAACGTGGGACTGGAACCATGCTCTAGAATAAATGGACTTAGATGTATACAGAACAGTCCATCCAACAGCAACAGAATGCACATTCTTCTCAAGCACAAATGGAACATTCTCCAGGACAGATCATATGTTAGGTCACAAGACATGTCTTAACAAATTTAAGAAGATTGAAATCATACCAAGTATCTTTTCCAACTGCATGTTATGAAACTAGGAATAAATAAAAGGAGGAAAACTAGAAAATTCACAGGTAGGTGGAAATTAAGCAACACACTCCTGAACAACCAGTGGGTCAAAGATGTGTGTGTGTGTATGTGCACACACATCCTATAGGTGTGTACATCATATATATAAATGGAGAGAGAGCGAGAGAGATTTATTTTAAGGAACTGGCTCACACTATTGTGGGAGCTGGCAAGTCTGAAATCTGTGGGGCAGGTGGCAGGCTGGAGACCCAGTGAAGTGTTGATGCTGCGGTCTCAAGTCTGAAGGCCATCTGGAGGCAGAATTCCCTCTTGCTTGAGGGATCGCAGTCTTTTCTCTTAAGGCCTCCAACTGGTTGGATGAGGCCTACCCACTTTAGGGAGGGTAACCTGCGTTACTCAGAGTCCACTGATTTAAATGTTAATCTCATCTAAATAAAACCTTCACAATGATGTCAAGACCGGTGTTTGACCAGATATCCGGGCACCGCGGCCTAGCCAAGTTGCCACATAAAATTACTCATCACACCTTCCTTCAGGAGAGAAAGAATAGGATCTGAGTGGATGCAGCCGTACTGCGGGTGCCTGTGAGCAAAAGCAGGTGCCAGCTGCAACAGGTACAGAGGGAGGCCCAGGAAGCCCTGGCCTGTGTGATTGGCAGGACACAAGTGCCAAGGCCAGCTCAGCCACCGACACCGCAGGGTGATAACTATCTGCCACTCAAACATTTTCCCCTGACGGAAGAGCTATTCGTCTTCTCAGACTAATTAGAAGCACTGCCATCAGGAAGAGTCCCATGCCAGACTTTGAAAATAGAATCACTTTCCCAAGGAAGCGCTGGGCAGAAAGCTCCCCCGTGGCCGCAGGAGCAGCTGCTTCCACTCAGAGGGCCAGGCTCTGTCACAAGGCAGGGGGACAGCGGGCAGGATCCTGCTCGCCGCGGGAGCAAGGCTTGGCAGCTGATACACTCATCCCCAGGCATTTGTGGTCTAGGTTTGCTTTATCTGCATAAACATGGGGCTTAGCTGGTCACATCAAGTGAATTGGCAGCTAAGGCGGCCCCTCCAGGCCACTCGACCCCACAGACAAATGAGAGAAGGCGCAGGTGGTACCAGCCTCACCTCTATCATGCTGAAGACCTCGGAGAAAACAAGCTGAGCCCCGATTTCTCTGTGAGAGCTTGATGAGACGCCCCAAAACCTGAAAGTCGTGGTTGATAAATCTGTTTGATGTATTGGCTCCGTTTCAATGAAGTCGTCCTGGTCTGTCCCATCCCTGTTTTTATATGACAAACACTTGGCTTTTTGTGGGGCTTGAGGAAGCACAGACCATTCATTCATTCATTCATTCATTCATCCAGCTTTATTGAGACATAACTGACATATAACACTGTGTAAGTTTTAGGTACACAACCTGATGGTGTGATACACGTATATATTGCGAAATGGTCACCACAACAAGGTTAGTTAACACATCCATCACCTCGCATAGTTAAAAAATTTTTTTGTGGTGAGAACTTTTAAGATCTACTCTCTTAGCAATTTACAAGTATACAATACATCTTGTTAACTCTGGTCACCATGCTACACGTTAGATACCCAGAGCTTATTCATCTTATTCGTCTCGAACCCTTTGACCAACATCTCCACATTTCCACCACCTCCAGGCCCCAGGCAACCACCAATCTACTCTCTTTCTATGAATTCAATGATTTTTGATTCCACATATAAATGAGATCATGCAGTATTTGTCTTTCTCTGTCTGACTTATTTCGCCATACAGGCTTCCCACATCCTGCCTACCTACTCAGCCAGCGCCACATGTCACAGACTTTATTAAAGCCCACTCGCTTTCAGGCACAAATTCTGCACCTGCTTCTTTCACTGAGACCAACATATGGCCTTAACGCTATGCATGTCTGTACCGCTCAGTTCTCATGCAAGCCCAGATGGAGGTCATTGTGAATCCAGGCCACTCTTGATGTGTCGTCTGTCCCTCCCCATCTGAATGATGGAAGTGACTTCCCAAAAGCCCACAGGGAGGGTCAGAGGCCGTGAGGGACAGAAGGAAAGCGCCCTCCTCACTTCTATTCACTTTCTCTCAGGTGTGACATACAGGAAAACTAAATAAAGGATACTTCTCTAATTCTATTTGTTGTTTGGAAAGCCAAGCTTCATTCTTGACTTAAACACGCCCCCCTGAAATTTCAAGATGCGACTTAGTCTTACTGTGGTCTGAATACATGTACATGCCCCTGTGTGCATGAACCTGGATGTGTACACATGTGTACCCAAAAGTGTGCCAGTGATGCACTGTTGTGGCTTCAGCCCTCTTTGTATATGCACCACCCTCAATGCTGAAGGAAAGGGAGGCCACCGACAGGCAGATGCACACAGGATATGGGATTCACGTACAGGCTTCTGGACTCGCAGACACCATAGTTATGGGACGCACCTGCCCTTACTGCCCACCCTTCCCAGTGCTGGAGTGAGTGCCTCCAGACACACCTGCCCCCTAATAATCCTCTCTGGGGTGGGAAGAGAGAGGTGGCCCAGAGAGAAGCAGAGACTTGGATGCTCCTGGGAGCCCCTGCAAGGGTCTCAGCCACGTGCCGTCAGGTCTGGCCCCGGGAACAGATAGAGGCCTCAGGCAGCTCTGGGATAAGAAGATCAGGACCTGGGCTTCAGAAAATGGACAGGTAACAGATTCCTCCCACAGAGACACACAGACCCCAAGGCAGAACAGGGAGCAGGAGTGCAAACATGGCCACAGGGCACATCTGCTCAGACAGAGCAGCACACAAGACTGTCTCTGGACTCCGAGTCCACACAGGAGAAGTGAGGTTTTCCTGAGCCCTCCCAAGTGCCAGGGAGCTGGCTGAGGGAGGCAGAGCACTGAGCAGTCTGAAGGTGGTGACCACACATGCCAGAGCAAGAGCCACACCAGCCCTGAACTGGGGTCAGGCATGAGGAGTGGCCAGGTGCCGGGTCAGGGGTCAGGTGCCCCCGACCACACTCTGGATGAAATGGTATGTGCATGCCCCAGACTGAGATGCAGACCCAAGGAGGAACAGCAGGATGGTGGAAGATAAACTCTGGGGCTGACGAGAAGTAAATCTCTGCTGTCAGCCACGAGAGGCGGGGATGGGGGTTCAGTTGAGAAACAGAAAAACAGACTTACGGTCAACATGAAGAGCTAAGTGGATGCAGGAAATCTTTCTGCTTATCTCAAACACATAGAAATGATAGATGAAACACAAGCATACAGCATTACAGGAATTTAGCAGGTAAAACTAGATAAGAAAGACAAAGACATCTTTTAACATCATACTTTACGTTGCTTATTTGTGCTAAACACTCAAGAGGCCAGTGAAGGAACAGAGTTAGAAAGTAAACTTCCAAACCAATGGTGAGGGGGTGGGAGATAAATGAAATGAATGTGATCAGTGTGGGCATCAAGAAGGAAGAATAAAGAAATAAACAGAAAGTGTGGCAAATACTACAAAAAAGTAAACTGAGTCCAAACGGTAGCAATCATGACTGGGCAAACACATTGAACCCACCTACTAAAAGGCAGAGACTGTCAAATGGAATTATGCAAATAAAATTCAATGTTTTGCAACTTATGAAAGGCTAATATAATTAAAAACAACCCTGAAAAAGCCAAAACAAACACCAAGAAAAAATCTAAGGCAGGTACTACCAGAACAAAGCTGTCGTGGTATTTTATGTCAGACATGGGTGTGGTGCAAGCCATGGATGGGACTTGGATTAACTTCCCGCCAGGAAGAACAAGGACAGTTACGAACCACCTGCTGTCAGCACTGCACTGTGACCCCCACGTCACTCCAGCTTCCTGTGGGAGCAATGCTAGGCCAAGGTGCCCTAGGGAAGGAGGCCATAGCAGAGGGTGGCAGCTGGCTGGGGCGAGGAAGGAGGGGAGAAAAGGCAGTTGGCAGCTGAGGGAGTTTCAGAAAGAAAGGCTGGATGCAGAAAAAGAACCCCAAACCTCCCAGTGGGCCCCTTGAGTTTTTGCCTGGTACTAGGCTAGGCCCATAATGAGCAAAACTCCACAAAGCTGGGGAAAGAACAGCCCGGTGGTTTTCAGCAGTGTGATTATGATGCGTCTGGGCACATATCGGGGGAGGGGTGGGTATCTTATTTGGGGCTTGTTTGGATTCTTGAATCTGTAGGTTTGTGTCTTTCACCAAATGTGAGACATTATTGGCCATTACGTCATCAAATATTTTTCAGCCTCACATTCCTTCTTCTTCAGGGACCCTTATGACACGAATGATAGACCTTTAATGTTGTTCCACAGGTCCCTGAGACTCTGTTTACATTCATTTTCCCATCTATTTTCAATCAATAGATTCAAGCTATTTCAATCCAGACACTTTTTCAGATTGGACAATTTCAACCGACATTCAACATCACCGATTATTTCCTCCTTCGTCTCCTTTTTGCTATTGAGTTGATCCAGTGAGGTTTTCTTATTTCCATTATTGTAGTTTTTAGTTATAAAATTTCCATGTGGTGACAATTTTATTTTTCCAGTGGTTTCAAGAATGTTTGCAATTGTTTCTTGAAATATTTGTATAACAGCTGCATTAAAGTCTTTGTCAGATGCAGTAGGTGTTAATAAGGGCCCTCCAAAGATGTCCATGTCCTAGGTGCAGAACCTGTGAATACGTTACCTTACAAGGCAAAGAAGTCTCTGCCGATGTGATCAAGAATCTTGAAATGAAGAGATTTTCTTGGCTTATTTGGATAAACAATGTAATCACAAGGGCCTTTATAAGACAGAAGCAGGAGTGTCAGAGTGAGAGAAGAAGATGTGATGACGGAAGCAGAGGTTGGAGTGATGTGGGGCCACAAGCCAAAGTATGCAAGCAGCCCACAGAAGCTGGAAAAGTCAAGGCAGCAGATTTGCCCTGAGCCTCCAGAATGAATGCAACCCTGCCAACACCTTGATTTTAGCCCACTGAGGCTGATTTTGGACTTTGACCCTCCTACCACCACCAAGAATTGTAAGATAATATACTTTTATTGTTTTAATTCACTAGGTTTGTGGTAATTTGTTACAGCAGCAAGAAGAAACCAATACATCAGGCAATTCCTGTATCTCTACCACCTCAGCATTGGCTTGTGTTGATCAATTTTTCCACATAGTTGAGATTGTCTTGGTTCTTTGTATGTGAATCAAACTGTATGATTTTGAATGTTAAGCTATGTAACTCTAGGTCTTATTTAAATTCTATGGAGAATGTTCATCTTTTGTTTTAGCAAGCAGTCTATTTAGGTTCAGGTGACAAGTTCCAGCCCTGCTGTTGGCTATGGTCCTGAGCACAGTTCAGTTTTCATAGCCTCTGTGGTTCTATTTGGATCTGTCCCACATGTGCATCACGCAGGGGCCAGTCTGAGACATGGGCACGGTCTGTCAGTGCAGTTATCAAACTCTTAGGTTTGCTGACTAGGACTAGGTCCACACACACACCCTCTTAGAATCATATCATTACCATTTTGAGAAGAAGAATCTCCTCACTCAAATTAAAAATATTACCACAATGCTTATTTTTTCTGTGGGGTAGACTTAGGAATATTGCTGTAGGAAAAGGGCAAATAGGACGTCACCTTTCCAATGAGAGATTGTGCCCCATTCAATGAGTGGAGAATGACAGGGACGTAAATCAGTACATAATGCAGACAAGTGTGATGAGAATATGACGATATGGTAGTGTTTTGGTGAAAGATCTGGAGTGCCATTATTACAATCAAAGGTGTATTATTATTTTTCGTGTGTGAGGAAGATTCTGGCTGAGTTAATATCTGTGCCAATCTTCCTCTATTTTATGTGGGATGCTGCCACAGCA
Source organism: Equus przewalskii (assembly GCF_037783145.1). Taxonomy (NCBI): domain Eukaryota; kingdom Metazoa; phylum Chordata; class Mammalia; order Perissodactyla; family Equidae; genus Equus; species Equus przewalskii. Next base: position 15,870,162 of record NC_091834.1, on the reverse strand, counting down.
TGGCTTGATGAGCAGTGCAAGGTCCACACCAAGGATCCGAACATGTGAACCCCAGGCCACTGAAGTGGAGCAAACAAACTTAACCACTAAGCCACCCAAAGGTGTATTATTTTTTTCCCTAGATATTTTTTTCTTTTTGATGCAATTGTAAATGGGATTATCTTAATTTCTCTTTCTGCTAGTTCATTATTAATGTACAGAAATACAACAGATTTCTGTATATTGATTTTGTATCCTTCAACTTTACTGAATTCATTTATTAGTTCTAGCAGTTTTTTGGTAGAGTTTTTAGGGTTTTCAATATGTGATATCATGTTATCTGCAAATAGAGACGGTTTTACTTCTTTCTTTCCAATTTGGATGCCTTCTATTTCTTTTTCTTGCCTAATTGCTCTGGCTAGGACTTCCATTACTATGTTGGATGGGAGTGGTGAGAGAGGGTGTCCTAGTTTTGTCCTGACCTGATAGAAAAAGCTTTCATCTTTTCACCATTGATTATACTATTAGCTGTGAGCTTGAAACATATGGCTTTTATTATGTTGAGATATGTTTCCTCTCTACTCACTTTGTTGACAGTTTTTATCATGAATGGATGTTGAATTTTGTCAATTGCTTTTTCTGCATCTGTTGAGATGATCACACAGTTTTTATCCTTCATTTTGTTAATGTGGTGTCATCACATTGACTGATTTGCAGGTGTTGAATCATCCATGGGTCTATGGAATAAACCCCACTTGATCACAGTGTATGTGTTTTAATGTATTGTAAAGATGTCTTTTTTTGAATGTGTGATAGTTGTAAGCATGTTTAACTTGCCAGTATCTTTGTGTGGAGGAGGCAGATACTCTATCATTAGCTTTTTAAAAAGTGTTGGATTGGGGCCGGCCCCGTGGCCGAGTGGTTAAGTTCGCACGCTCCACTGCAGCAGTCCAGGGTTTTGCCGGTTCGGATCCCGGGCGCAGGCATGGCACCGTTCATCAGGCCATACTGAGGTGGCGTCCCACATGCCACAACTAGAAAGGCCCACAACTAAAAATATACAACTATGTACCAGGGGGCTTTGGGGAGAAAAAGGAAAAAAAAATTTTTTTAAATCTTTAAAAAAAATAAAATAAAAGATATTTGATATATGCAAGTGCAGAGACCTTTGCCTCTAAGGGTCCCAACTAGGGTACCCCTCTGCATGCATTTCCACATCTCTAACCTGGGATCAAAGCAGCATCCAACTCAGGGTTGCTGTGAGGATGAGATGAGTTCATTCAGGCGGAGAGCCTAGAACAGGGGAAGCACACCATTACTGGGTAAGCATTATCTTACAGATCTCAAAACACACGGAGAAAATTCCAGTCAACCTATTTACATTTTTGAAGATGTCATTTCATGAAACCAGAGTGGCTACATAAGCTGTTCCTAAAGATGCTCTTCTTGAATGCGGTGGAGACAAAATGAAGAAAACCCTGACAGGTGATCTTCCACAAGGCATCAGCCAAGCCAAGGCTCCTGAGGAAAATCCTCTCACTCTGAGGCTGAAGGAGAAGAACACTCAGAGAGGAATCGAGGATATGAAAGGACAGAAAATCCAGAGAAGACAAAAGCAGATGATAAACGAGAAAAAACAAGGAATAGAGAAGGTTAAAAAAAAAAAAAAAGATAGTGTAACAGCTCTTTTTTCCACGAATTAGAGACACTCAGGGCGCTTTCAGGAAACCGTACTAGAGGGAGAAATAACTGGGAAAAAGACAACAGCTGTGTTTTGAGAGATTGCTGATGTCATCTTTTCAGTGCAACGTGACACCTACTTCTCTTCAAAGTGCTAAGCTTTTGTTTTGAGTTTTGACTTTCTAGTCAAGAAGCAAAATAATATTGCCATCATGCTTGGCATTTAAATTAGAAATCAAATGTGCATAAAATTAATATTTTAGGGAACCGATTTGCTCTTCTGCTCTTTTTCATCTTTTATATTCATATTTATTTTTAAAACTCATTCACAAAACAAACAAAAGTCTTTTAGTTTTAAACATCCTCAAAGCTTATCAAATAGGATGGAGTAAATCTAGAATTGCTTAATAACTTAAAAGAAATTGAAAGAATTAAAAATCAACTGGCTAAATCACTTCGTGTGTTTTCTAATTTCGAACACAAAATATTTAAAGAGATGGTACCCAAAGTTATTAAGTAATATAATATTAATACTCCCTAGAGAGGTCAGGACAAATACATTTTTATCCGGATGTTAAATTGTACCAAAATGCCCCGGCTGAGTTTTTAACTGAGAGAACATTTCCTCACAAACATGATCCAAATCGGAGACTATAAATAATCACAAAGAAAGCTCTTATTAATTTAGGTCCCTTTTAAACCCTTTTAAATTGCTACTGCCTTAAATTCCCACTAACAAAAATAATCCTAAGGGACGCATCATTTTCATTTCTAAACAAGACTACAAAAATTCCTCCATAATCAGGAAATCACTCAGTCTTTTGGAGTTTGCAAAAAGCAATTTGATTTCAATTTATCAAGTAAAAATAGTAAGCTAAAAGAGCAAGTCTATAACAGGATTTTGGTTTCATAATCAAATATGTATATTTCTTTCTATTAAGTGAAACATAGAATGTTAACATTGAATAACAAGCATGAATGATTTGATTAATTTAATCATCGTTGTATTTCGTATTTTTGGAGACATTTATTACTAAGGGAAATATTTTTAATATAATCTTTTGCTCTAAAATAGTGTTAGATTTACAAAAGTTTGTGAAGATGATATAGAAAGTACTCATACAACTTACACCCAGTTTCCACTACTATATTACGTTATTGTATAGTCACGTGCTCCATAACAATTTTTCAGTCAACGTGGGACCACATATACAATGGTGGACTCATAATACTAGTGTCATAGAGCCCAGCTGTGTCGTGGACTATACCATCTAGGTTTGTGTAAGTACACTCTGACGTTCACACAATGACAAAATTATGTAACAACGCATTTCTCAGAACACGTCCTGTCATTAAGCAATGAGTGACTGTACTATATATTATTTTATATAAAATACGCATTATATTCCAAATCTTAGTATGGTTCAGCTAGTGAATCAATATCAACACATTATTATTAACTAAATTCCACACTTTATTTGGGGTTCCCTGGTTCTTATTCACTGTCCTTTCTCTGTCCCGGGTCTCACACAGGACACCACATGACATTCAGTTGTCACATGTCCTGAGACACCTCTTGTCTTTAAGTCTCACAGACTTTTCCCTGTTTTGGATAACTTTTACAGTTTTGAGAAGTATTGGTGGGGTATTTTGTACAATTTCCCTAAATTGGGGTTGGTCAGGTGTTTTTCCATGATTACACTGGGGCTATGGGTTTTGGGAAGCAGACCACAGAGCAGAGCGCCCTTCGCATCCCCCCACATCAAGGGCGCGTACCACCACATGGCTTATTACTCACGATGCTCACCTTCGTTCCCTGCTCGGATCGTGTCTGTCAGGATCCTCCACTGGAAAACCCCTCTTTTTCCCCTTTCATGCTGTGCTCTCTGGAAGGAAGTCACTGTGCACAGGCCACATTTAAGGGATGGGGAGTTATGTTCCATCTCCTGGAGGGCGGAGAGTATCCACATGAATTATTTGAATTCTTCTGCACAAGAGATTTGTCTGTTCTCCTTATCTATTTATTTATTTATTTATTCAGTTATTTATTTATATCAGACTTGTGGATTTATTTTATTCTTTGGGTTGTAATCCAATACTACTTTATTAATTTTGTTGCTATTACGGCCCCAACTTTGGCCATGAGGAGCTCCTTCATGTGGCTCCCATGTCCCTGTGGCATCATCACGTGTTCTCAGACGCTTCCTATTCTGGCACTGCCAGGTCCTCCAGGCTCCCTGTGTACATTCCCTGCCCAGGCATGGAGTCAGCCAATCCTCCAAGGAGCCCTGGTTCCTTTCATCGGAGAATGGAACTAGAAACCAAGATCGGAGCACAGGTTGTTCTCATTGCTACTGAGGTGTCCTTGCTTGTAGGCCCTCTCAGGACACAAAGCAATGAAATATATGTGTGTGTGCTAACCTGTATGTGTACACGCATACCTATCATCATTTCTATATGTGCCATCTGTATCCGCATTAGCTAAACACGCATTCACGCTAATGTCTCAGACTGTCATCTGATACCACGTGGTTTGTCACAGCCTTACTTCCCTGCTTGTCTGTAAGCTGCGTCCCCAACAGTAAGAAATCCGCTCCACCATCCACTATCGTTCACTTGACTGTTCAGTGACAGCAGACACTTAGTTGTTTCCGAGTCATTTCCCTGTAGCATCTTGAGGAACAACTTTACCAACCAGAGAACAGTGCTGTGGACAGGTCCTTCTGCCTTTAGTCCTACTGTCTCTCTTCATTTCCAAAGTTATCTATGTCAGCACCTTACGCCCCTACCACTTTAGTGAGGTTATTTCATACATTCGTGAAAGCTATCTTTCTCAGTTTGGATACCATCTGGGATCATCCCAACTCCTATATGATTTATTAAGGTGCATCCCTTAAGCTCCACCCTTTGTGCTGTACAGTTCTATGCTAACAAGTGCCCAGTGTCGTGTATCCACCATTAACGTACACAGAATAATTTCACTGCCCTACAAATCCCTGTGATTCACCCATCGACCTCCCAGCTCATGAAAATCCAGTTGCTGCTCACACCGATCTGTTCAACACCTCTGCACTTCTGCCTCATCCAGAATGTCATGTATTGAATCACACAACACATAGCCTTTTAAGACTGGCTTCTTTGCTCAATATCCATCTAAGATTCCTGCAGGTCTTTGCATGGCTCAGTAGCTCATTCCTTTTATCACTGAACGATATTCCACCATACAAATTACCAGTTCGTTTGTCCATTCACCTGTTGAAGGACATCTTGATTGCTTCCAGTTTGGGGCAATTATGAATAAGGCTGCTAGAGATATTTGCGTGCAGCTTTTTGTGTGAATATAATTTTTCAAATCAGTTGAAAAATCCTCAGAAGCGTGATTGCTTGATCATATGATGACTATGTTTAGCATTCCCAGAAACTGTCCTACTGTCTTTCAAAGTGGCTGCACGATTTTGCATCTCCACTAGCCACGAATGAGAGTCCCTATTGTTCTGCATCCACACCAGAAACTGCTATAGTCCTTTTATTTTAATTTTGGTCATTCTAATAAGTTTCTGTCACATCTCATTGTTGTGGCGTTTCTCTAAGGATAAATGATGTTGAGAATCGTTATATGCTTATTTACTGTCTGTATATCATTTTTAGAGAAGTGTCTGTTCAGAACTTTTGTCTATTTTTTAATCGAATTGCTTGTTTTTGATTATTGAGTTTTAAGAGTTCTTTGTATATTCTGGAAATAAGTCCTTTATCAGGAAAGTGATTTGCAAATATTTTCTCGCATTCTGTGGCTTGTTCTTTCATTCTCTTAACAGAGCAAACATTTTCAATTTCTTTTTTTTGAGGAAGATTAGCCCTGAGCTAACATCTGCCACCAATCCTCCTCTTTTTTTTGGCTGACGAAGACTGGCCCTGAGCTAACATCCATGCCCATCTTCCTCTATTTTATATGTGGGATGCCCGCCACAGTATGGCTCGGTAAGCAGTGTGCAAGTCCACACCCAGGATCCGAACCAGCAAACCTCAGGCCGCCAAAGCAAAGCATGTGAACTTAACCACTGCACCACCAAGCCAGCCCCATGTTTTCAATTTTTAAGGAAGCCCAATTATTAATTTTTTCTTCTGTGCATTGTGGTAATGGTATCGTATCTATAAAATCATTGCCAAACCTAAAGTCATGCAGATTTTCTTACATTTTCTTCTAGAAATGTCATGATTTTCTACTTTACATTTATATCTTTGATCCACTTTGCGTTCATTTTTGTGTGAGGTGTGAGGTCTGTGTCCGGGCTCTTTCTTTGCTTTTGTTTTTGTTTTTGGCGTGTGGATGTTCGGTTGTTCCAGGACCATTTGTTGAAAAGTTTGTCCCTTCTCCATTGAATTGCCTTTGCTCCTTTGTCAACGATCAGTTCCCTACATTCGTGTCAGATTGTTTCTGAGCTCTCTATTCTCTTCCGTTGATCAATGTGTCGATTTTTCACCAATATCACACTGTTTGATTATTGTTGCTTTATACTTTCTCACTCTTAATACTGGCAATTTGTGTCTTCTCTCTTTGTTCTGGGTTGGCTTGGCTAGAGATTTGTCAATTTTACTGATATTTTCAAATCACTGGTTTTTGGTTTTGTTGATTTCATCTATTGTTTACCTGTTTTCCATTTTGCTGATTTCTGGTCTAATTGTTATGATTTTCTTTCTCCTGCTTGCTTTACCTCTAAAGTGCTCCTCTCGCTCTGGTTTCCTAAGGTGGACATTTAGGGTGCTGATTTTAGATCCTTCTTCTTTCCTAGTGTCTGCATTTTCTTGCTGCAGACTCCCTTCCACCAACTGCTTTAGCCGCATCTCACAAATTTCAGTGTTAAATTTTCCAGAAATCTCTCCCAAAAAGTAGAAACAGAAACGTTTCCCAACTCATTTATGAGGCCAGCACTACCCTAACACCCAATACCAAAACCAATAAGCTATTACAATAAATCTATTTTAATTTCTCTTGAGACCTCTTCTTTGATTCATGGGTTTTAAAAGTATGTTGTTTAATTAGCAAATATTTGGAAATTTTTCAGCCATTTTTCTGTTATTTATTTCTAGATTAATTTCATTCTGGGCTGAAAACATACTTTCTATTTTATCTATTCTCTTGAGTCTGTTAAGGCACGTTTTATGGCCCAGAATGGGATCCGCTTCAGTGGATGCTCCATGTGAGCATGAGATAAATAAGTATTCTGCTGTTGTTGGGTGGAGTGCTCTATAGCTGTCAACTACATCCAGTTGATTGATGGTGCTGTTGAGTTCCCAAGGTTCTTACAGATTCTCTATCAATTACTGACAGAGGAATGTCTATCTGTTACTGACAGAGGAATGTTGAGGTCTTGCCTATAATAGTGGATTCATCTATTTCTTCTTTTAGCTCTATCACCTTTGTCTGACGTACTTTGGTGTTCTGTTGTTAGTTGCATAAACATTGACGATCAGTATGCCTCCTTGGAGAATTGTCCGTTTCTTATAGTGTAACGTCACTCTTTATCCGTAGTGATATCCCTTGTTCTGTAGTCTGCTTTGTCTGAAATTAACACAGGTAACCCAGCTCTCTTTGGGTTACTTTTAGCATGGTGTAGCTATCTGAGTCCTAATATTTAAAGTGGGTTTCTTGGAGAAAGTATACACTTATGTCTTATATTTTTATCCGATCTGAAAAAAATTTGTCTTTTAACTCGTATATTGATACCATTCATATATCAAGTTTTTACTTTTGATAAATCTACATTTATCCACCACTTGATTATCACCACAGAGCCGTTATAATAGCTAAGATTAAAAAGACTGACCATAGCAAGTGTTGACAAGGATATGGAGGAACTAGAACTCTCAGACATTACTGGAGATGATGTAAATGGTACAACCACTTTGGGAAACAATTTTTCAGTTTATTAAGAAATTAAACATAAACCTAACATATGATCTAACCATCCCACTTCTGGTATTTACCCAAAAGAAAAGAAAGCAAATGCCCACTTAGAGTCATTTAAAAATACTTGCAAGCATTATTTGCAATAGCCAGAAACTAGAAACAACACAAATGTCCACCAAGAAGTGAATAGATAAATAAATAGATAAACACATTGTGCTGTATCAGGTCAAAGGTATGATAATCAACAATAAAAAAGAGTGAATTTTTCATAAACAGAATAACCTGGATTAAATCCCAAAATAATTATAATGAGTAAATGAAGTCAAACAAAAACAGAATATGAATACTGTATGATTTTATTTATATACAACTCTAGAAAATGCAGACTAATCTATAATGACAGAAGGTAGATTAATAATTTCCTGGTAATGGCAGGAGGGAGGTATTACATAGGGGCATGAGAACACTTCTGGGATGATGGATATGTTCACTGTACTGGTTATTGTGAAGGTTTCATGGTGCACATGTATGTCAAAACTTAAACTGTACATTTTAAATATGTGCAATTTGCTGAATGTCAATTATCAGGGCCAGGACCAGGATGTGACAAGAGAGATACTCATGGTACAAAATTTTAGGAGGCCCGCAGACCCTGACAATGAGTAACCCCTCAATTTTAAATTTGTTCCCTAAGAACCTCTCCTGCCTCACCTTAGTCATGGCTCTGTTGGTTATACCTTAACATCGCTGTTAAGAAAATCTATACAAAAACTGGAAGCAACCCAAAGGACCATCAACAGACTAATGGGTAAACAGAATGTGTGATATTCATATAATGGAATACTACTCAGTCATAAAAAGGAATGAACTACTACAACATGCAGCAACATGGATAAATCTCAAAAGCATTAGGCTTAGTGAAAGAAGCCAGACAGAAAAGACTCCATAGTGTGTTTCTATTTATGCAAAATTCTAGACAAATGTTAAGTGATCTGTAGTGATAAAATGCAGATCAGTGGTTGCCTGGGGCCAGAAGCTAATGGAAAGATGGCCTATATCTTGACTATGGTGCGGTATTTGGGGTATCTACATCTGTCAAAATTCATCCAATTAAATACCTACTGTGGATAATTTATTTTATATAAATTACACTACAATAAAGTTGACAAGCAAATCAAATGGTATAATTCACAAATTTAATAAAATAAAGGAGAAATATCATATGATCCTCTGAGGAAATACTTTCCCAAAAAACCCAAAATATTTTATAGATTTAACACCTGAATACAGCATCAATATGTAAAAATCAATTATCTTTCTATGTATCAGCAAAAACAAATAGAAAAAGAAGTTTACAAAAGCAAAACCATATGCTGTTGCATCAAATCACAAAAAAATCACCACAAATAAATTTAATGAAATATGTACAACACCTCTACACTAACAACTGAAAGATATGGCTGACAGAAGTCAACGAGGACTAAATTGGGATATATTTTGAAAAAGAAACAGATTTTTGGAAGACTTCTACCACTAGACTTCAAGACTTGCTATAAAGTTCCAGTAATCAAGAGCTTGTGGTATTGACACATGCACAACTAGACCAAAGACACAGAAAAGTGTCCAGAAGTAGAGTCATGCACAACTGGTCACACGATTTTCAACAAAGGCATTAAAGGACTTTAATGGGGAAAAGACAATCTTTGCAATAAATGATGTGCCGTTGTCTGGATATCCATATGAAAAGAGAAACCTTGACCCCTACCTCACGCCATACAAATATTAACTTCAGGTGTATCATAGACCCAAACACAAAAGCTAAAATTATGAAGCTTCTAGAAGAATACACAAGAATATCTTCAGGACCTCCAAGTAGGCAAAGGTTTCTTATATGGGACTCAAAACTCTCTAACTGTAAAAGAAAAGTGATACATTGGACTTCGTCAAAATTAAAAACTTCTTCTCATCCAAAGATATCATGAAGAAAGTGGAAAGGTTCTGGCCACACATCCCTTCTCCTTTCAAACAAGACAATACGGTCATGACCGGGAGTCACCAGGGCTGGTGGTTCAGGCACGGACTCCAGGCCTGACCACCTGTGCTGTGCAGCAGCCCTGCCACTTATCAGCCAGGTGATTTAGCAGTATACCTCTCTTCCCTGTATCTCAGTGTCTTTGTCTACAAAATGGGTCACACAGTTGTCATCAGAACAACAATGCTTAGAAGCATGCCAGGCACATAACAAGTGCCATATACATTTTGGATAAAGCTGACTGCACAATGCCATGTCTTTTGAAAATGACTTTGCATATCTCTGAGACACTGTGGATTGATTTTACACTTTGGTTTGGAAGCTTGTTTCAAACTCTCGTGGGGCTGGCCTGTGGCAGCCTCCTTTGATACTTTTCAAGTCTATTATTGAAAATATTGGTTTTTGTTCCTGTTTCAAGTTTTTAACTCTTTCCTCCAATCAGCTTAATGTTGCTGGTTCCTTCTCCTCCCCCACAGACTCATTCTGTGGATGACTTCCTGAAAGCAAGCAGTGGCAGAGACCCTCCCTGGAAGTGGGGACACACGTGGTGAGAACATGCCCATTGGCCACATTTCACAGGGACTCCCAGACCCCAGGACAGGAGCTGGGGCTTCTCTTCATGTCCGGGGTGCATCCACGGGTGCTGGCCCAGGCATCTCACGTTCTATCTTAGATGCTGCACAAGGAAAACAGTTTCCAACACTAACGTTCCAACTCCTTGAACACGGGAGATATTTTCACATTTGTTCATTCATTCATTCATCCACTCAATAAAGCATATAAATCCTAGGAGTAAAAATTCTATCATTACCCTACAGATATTTGAGTGTCCGCTGTGTGCATGAGGCTAGCCCAGTGCAGCAAGAGCCATGAGGACAGGACACGGGTAGTCCCTCCTCTTGGGGGATTATGGACATTAAACACATGCACACTCAAACACACACACAATGTCATGAGACAAAAGGATGCCACGAAAGAACATTGAGGGAGTGGTTTAGGACTGGATGGCAGGACAGGCTGGTCTGCAGAAATGTAATTTAAGCTGAGACCTAAAGGTCAACAAGAAGCCAGAGCCAGAAAACATTTCATCCATTCCTTCATTTACTTATTCACAACCCCAAGGTCACACTGGGCCTTCTGGAATCTGGTTGTTGATACTCTTTAATCTGAGATTCTAAGCCACTGTATTTCCAAATAAACCATGAATCTGTTGAGAATCTCGGAGAAACAGTAGAGCTGGGATAAAAGAGAACGGTGAATTTTCAAAAACCATAAAGTAAAGTAAGATACTGTGATGCTGTGGTTTATAATAAGAAATATATATATTTGGTCTTCCTCCTTGTTTCTGGCACAGAGCTCCTAAAATCCTTGGAATTTCCTGTAATGAGAGAGATCAAGGCATCTTTTGTTCTGTTAATGACTTTTGGACATTACCTGGGGATGGGGGTTCGTTGCCAGCGAAACCGACGATCCATTGTGTTTAAGTAATGCAGCCTCTGTACAAACCCAAGAGGACAGGTCAGAGAGCTTCTAGGTTGGTGAACACATGGAGATTTGGGGAGAACGGCACATGGAGACGGCGTGGAAACCCCGCACCCATTCCTTATACCTTGCCCTATGTATCTCCACCATCTGGCCGTTCCTGAGTTATATCCTTTTATAATAAATCGGTAATCTATAAGTAAATGTTTCTTTGAGTTCTGTGAGCTGCTCTAGCAAATTAATCCAACACAAGGAGAAAGTCATGGCGAAACCAGCAAACAACCATTGATGATTAAGTATCTAGACGCTAAAGGTTTTTTTCCTTTTTGCAATTACTGATTATAGCTTTTAGCTGTTTGACCCACCCATTGTTAACTGTGCTGCTGAGGCAATATGCTATCTGACTCCCACTAGGTTCTTATAGATGACATCTCCCTGGAGCCTGGATCACCACGGTAATTGGTGTGTGAGCTGTTTTTCAGAAATTAGAACCCCTTGTCCACTTCAGGCCGGTTGAGATCACCAACTCATTAACCAGGCCCGCGCAGATGTCCAATAGGGGTCCTTTTGATGTCAAGAGGCTAAAAACTCCACCTCAGATCATGCTCCACCATTTTGTGAACATGGGTCCTGTGAAGAGGCATGAAGTCTGATTACACTTGTGCAGATTATCAATTACCTCACCTCTCCTCACCTCCAATCACCTCTCTCCACATTTCAGACCACCTTCCCCCCATGCCATAAATATCCCTGAGTCCCTATTTTCAAGGAAGTGAATTTGAGGCTCATGCTCTCGCTTCCTCACGTGGCTGCCTTGTGAGTAAACTCTCTCTGCTGCAATCTTACCATCTCGGTGTTCAGCTTTCTGGGTGGCAAGCAAAAACGAACCTGGTTCGGTAACAATGGGAACCTCCCATGTGTAACAGGTTGGTGAGAAGCACAGATGACAACCTGGGCTTGCAATAGACATCTGAAGGGGGTGGGGGCAGTCTTGTGGGACTGAGCCCTTAACCTGTGGGATCTGATGCTTTCTCTGGGTAGACAGGGTCGAAATTGAGTTGAATTGTAGGATGCCCAGCTGGTGTCACGGAAAATTCCTGGGTGGTGTGACAGAAAGCTCTCCCCACATATAAAATGGAATTGGTAGAATCCTTTTTCAGTTGGTGAGCAGAAGTGGGATAGGTACCAGAATTACTATTAGATACCTTCTGCAAACTACAAACCCTAGGACTCTGTGCTGCTTCCAGACAAGGCTGTAGGTTCAGGGGTACAAGCCAGGACCCAGGGGCATCCAGACAGGGAAGCAGTGGTGTCTCCCCACCCACAGGATCCCTAAGACCGGGTCTGAAACAATGCTGCCTTTTCCATAAGGTTGGTCTGAGAAGTAGGTCCAGGATATAAGGTCTAAGAAATGAATGTACCTGGGCACAGGCAAGGCATTTGACAAGATGTGTCATGGCATCTCTTTGGCCGCAATGAAGAAATGTAAGCAGATGACAGTATAAGGTGAGCTATAAGAACAGGGTGTATCCCTAAATAATTGAAGGAGAGCAAGACCCTATAAAGAATTTCATCTCACTTGCTAAATCATGGAGTGCAGTATTGAGGACGAGAAGTAAATAAAGGAAAGGACTTACTCTTACAGCCATCAGAAGACAGATCATTAAACACAGTTTCAACAATGTTCCAAATGAATGATCACAGTTGTTTCTCTCATCAGCTTGTTCAATCTCATGTAATTAATTCTCGCTCCATGGGATCTTGGGTTAGCATTCTGTTTTCATTAATTCCTCTGCTTCTGGCCTAAAGAGAATCCTAGACATCTTTCTTGACATAGTTTTTTTTTTAATTGTAGTAAATATATGTAACATAAAATTTATCATTTTAACCATTTTTTATTCTAATTGCAGTAAGTACACTTAACATGAGAGTTACCCTCTTAACAGATATTCAAGTGCACAGGACAGTATTGTTATCCACAGGCACAGTGTTGGACAGCAGATCTGTAGACTTACTCATCTTCCGTAACTGACACTTCATCTCCATTGGTTCGCAACCCCTCCTTTCTCCTCTCACAGCCCCTGGCAACCACCATTCCATTCCTTGCTTCTATGAGTTTGACTATTTTAGATACATCATATAAATGGAAACAGGCAGTTTTGTCCTTTTCTGACTGGTTTATTTCACTTAGGATAATGTCCTCAAGGTTCATCCGTGTTGTCATCTATGGCAGGATTTCCTTCTTTTTTAAGCCTGAACAGTATTCCCTTGTATGTACAGACCACACTTTCTTTATCCATTCACCCACTCATGGACATTTAGGTTGTTTCTACATCTTGGCTATTATGAACAGTGCTGCAATGAACATGGGAGCACTAACATCTCTTCAACTTCCTTATTTCAGTTCTTTTGGATATACACCCAGGAGTGGGATTGTTGGATCATGTGGCAGCTCTATTTTTAATTTTTTGAGGCACCTCCATACTGTTTTCCACAGTGGCTGCACTATTCCCTTCAACAGTGCACAAGAGTTTTCTTTCCTCCACATCCTTGCCAACACTTGTTATTTCTCATCTTTTTTTTTTTAATCCAGGCTCTTATCCTGGCTCTGCCACTGACCTCTGCGTGACCCTGGACAAATTAGTCACTTTTCTTTTTCTTTTTTTTTTTTAAGGTATGTTTTTTAGTGAGGAAGATTGGCCCTGAGCTAACATCTGTGCCAATTTTCCTCTTTTTTTTTCTCCCCAAAGCCCCAGTACATAGTTGTATTTCCTAGTTGTAAGTCACTCATGCTAGCTCTTCCATGTGGGATGCTGCCACAGTATTGCCTGGTGAGCAGTGTGTAGGTCCGTGTCCAGGATTCAAACTGGTGAACCCCAAGCCACTGAAGCAGAGTGCACGAACTTAACTACTTGGCCATGGGGCCAGCCCCTTCATCTTTTTGATAATAGCCATTCTAACACGTATGAAGTTGTACCTCATTGTGGTTCTGATTTGCATTTCCCTGATGATTAGTGATATTGAGCATCTTTCCATGCACCTGTTGTCCATTCGTATGACTTCTTTGGAGAAGTGTCTATTCAAGTCCCGTGCCTAGGTTGAGTTATTAGGTTTTTTGGTGTTGAGTTGCTTAGACACTGGTACAGTCTGAAAGTTCTCTAAGCAAAGGGAGCGTAAACTCCAAAGTCTGTACTGATTTCCTGGAATCTGAGACATTCATAGTACCTAGCGCTGTCCTTTCTGTACTAGATTCTGAAATCAACCTTCTTTGTTGAAGATCTAATTTCTCAGCTTGTAACTTAGAACAGAGCTTTCAGACAATCACGAGAGGGAAGCAGAAACTAGCTGTTGATAACAAGGCTGTGGTTATTTTGTTACAGTAACCAACAGTACAAAAATGGAGGGAAATCAAGTGCTGTATTCTAAGACAATACAGAATTACTCCATATGGACTTAATCTGTGTAACTCCAGTATTTCTTCTGCAGTTAAGAACATACTATAGAAAGTGAGGGCATTGAGATGTCTGCAGAGCCTTCCTGTAAAGTGTACACTCTCTAAAACACAGTTACATTGACGACGTTTTACCTGCAACCTAAGGAAGGCTGAGCTTCTCCTTTGATTTGACACATCTTCCCATGCGGTTTTTATGAGAGTGTTGAACTAATTAAGAAATATGGAACACACCCCCCCAAAAAAAATCTCATTATTTAAGTGAAGAATTCCTTCCTATATTCTGTTTTTAATAAAGGACATAAACTCACCCTGAGCACAGAAAGCTACCTGGTAGAATAAGGAATCTGCCGTGTGGGAAGATTACAGAAAGTAAAGAATTTTTTACTCCCTTAGGTTAAAAGCAAACTAAATTCTCTAAGCCAGTCATTTTAACAGAAAGAAAATCTAATTTCTAGTTTTTCAATAACATAATTATCTGGCAGTAAATGATTTATAATTTCATTATTCAAAGATCATTTTATAGATAGACAAGGAGGAAGGCTAGATTGAACCACGTAATGAAAGCTGGAGGCATCAACATGAAATCGTGTAGAAACTCACATTCAGATATACCTAGAGATGAATGGACATAGACATATATGGACAAATATACACGTTTATAGAGATGTGTGTATGCATGGGTTGTATGCACACATGTTTCCTGGCTGTCCTCCAAGAGAGCCTAGAAGCAACAACACACCAAGAGCAGTGAGCACACTCGGTGGCCTGATCTTGGTTTCTAACCCCCTTAAAAGGAACCAGGGCTTCTTGGAGAAGCGAGTGACTCCAGGGATGGGCAGGGAATATACAGGATGAGAACGGAGCATCTCATACAGCTGGAAAGTAAGGGAATGCCAAAAATCCACAAATAAACAATAAACAATAGGAATATGTCAAAGGGGCACAGGAGCCAACTGAAAGAGCTCCCAAAATCCAGAGCTGGGGTATTTTGAGCACGAACTTAATAAAATAATATTAAATTATAACCCAAAGGGGGCCAGCCCCTTGGCCGAGTGGTTGAGTTCACACACTCTGCTTTGGCAACCCAGGGTTGCACCAGTTCCGATCCTGGGCACAGACATGGCACCACTCATCAAGCCATGCTGAGGCGGCATCCCACATGCCACAACTAGGACCCACAACTATGTACTGGGGGGTGTGGGGGACTGGAATTGGCCACCCCAAGATATGTCTCTTTGGCATGATGATTATTTGAGGCTGGTTTCTTTGCAGACAGGAAAGCAACTGAAAAGTAGAACTTGCTTATCCTTTTGTTAAGAGACATTTACATTGTAAAGGGAAACTCCATCTGTAAAGATATCTCCCTCTCTACCAGGAAGAAGGGGAGATGCCCTTATCTCTAGAAACTATTAATCAATGGGGAAGGCAAGGACTTAAATCCGCGTTTGTTTACTGTGCTTGTCTGGTAACCTCCTGTAACTGACTCCCCCACCCCCAACATCCTCCTTTGTCTTTAGCCGGATATGATATTTATTTAAGTGGTGGTTTCAGCCATGTATACATTGACAAATAGAAATGGCAAGCAATAGGATACATCGGAGTACGTGAGGAAGCCATTTGGTATAAACATAATTCGGCCTGACTTTGCTTTTTTCCAAAAGGGCCTGAATGGCCATTGATCATGCATTGTATATCTGCTTTAAACATTTACTATGGCAAGAGCAAAGGCCCTTGAGATAAAGGTGCAACTTCCTCCCCCTCCCAACCTTGGTGTCTCCTTAAGGATTAAGCATCTTTCCTTAGGCTAGGAACTGATTGCTGCGCTCACCTGTGACCACCCAGCTCCAGACTTTCCTCCTGCTATGCCCTCCAAGACAGCAGACCCACTACCTGCTGTGTCCATCAAGTGCTGTGCCGACAGGGCAATCTTATGACTATTGTGGGAGGGACATTTCAATCATATGTGAAACATCCTGTTTGGGGGTATATAGCCACTCTGTGCACCTCACTTCTTTGGTGCCCTTTCTTCCTTTGGGAAGAAAGGCCCCAGACCATGGTCCTCACAAAGTTTTGTTTAATTTTCTCTTGCTATTCTGTCTCATGTGACTTTAATTCGTTCTCTGGCCAGACGAACTCAGAAAAGGTAGAGAAAATGTCTTCCTCCCCTACAGGAGCTTTGGGGAGAAAAAGGAAAAATAAAATCTTAAAAAAAAAAATTATAACCCAAAGTATAAAATAAATGTCCATAAATCCATAATGATTTAAATAAATGAATAAATAAAGAGAGAGAATGGACAAATCTCCTGTACAAAAAAACTCCCAAATAATGCATGTAGATACTCCACCCTCAAGGAAGCAGAGCACAGCCCCCACTCTTTAAGTGTTCACCCAGCACAGTGCCTTCTTTAGGAAGAGCACAGTGTGGGAAGAGGAAATGAAAGATAACCTGAGGCTGTGGCCACTGGCAAACACCACCCCAGCCAGGTGCTCAAGTCAATGTCATTGGCGAGGAGTCATGGTGCCAGGAGGCACCCTTGATGCCAAATGATGATGATGGCACTTTTCCTCTGTGGTCTTCTTCCCCCGAATCCATAACCCCTGTCTAACCATGGGAAAAACATCAGACAAACCCTTCAAATGTCCCAACTGAAGGACATTCCGCAAAACACCTTGACCATAGCCCTCAACACTGCCAAGGTCATCAACAACATGGAAGGTCTGAGATACTGCCTCAGCCCAGAGAAGACTGAGGAGACCGGACGAGTGCATGTCGTGTGCTGCCCTGGATGTGAGCCTGGGACGGAGAAAGGGTGTCATGTAAAAACTAAGAAAGCCCGAATAAAGTATGGACTTTAGTTAATAACAGTGGATCAAAAGTGGTCCATTAGTTGATACAAACTTGACATCGTAATGTAAAATGTTAACAATAGGGACCTCTTTGTACTATTTCCACAACCTGAATCTAAAATTAAAAGTTTATTTTAAAAATCATCTTATGAACAGCCCCTCAATACTGAATGAACTTTGCCAAAATTTTAGCACATTTCGTTGCTTCTTTCAGACACTTTATTTGCAGGCGTTTGAAGACGCAGCTCCCCTCTGGCCACACTCAGGTTTTGTTTTTCACTACACTCCTCCCTCTTCTGGAACAGCTTGGCCCCACAGCCTGTAACGTACATCTCCAACAGTCCAGGAAAGAAGGAGAAACCACCATCTGGGAAAAGGGAATCATTCCTGTACTGATGTTGAACTCTACTCAAGCAGCGTGTGTGTGTCAGGGCCTGTTCTCTGCACCTCACGTGTTAAAATTCATTTAACACCTAATAGCAACCCTATAAGACAGATATCAGCACCTTCGCTGTTGAGCAAATTGAGGAACAGTTTCTCTAATGAGGGACAATCTTGAATGACAAGACGGATGACGATGAAATGAGATAATGCGTGTAGAGCGCTTAGCGCAGTCCCTGAGGTGTCTTATGTGCTAAACAAATGTCGACACTTACTTAGCTTTTATTTTAGAAATTCTGGTTTTATTATAAGCACACTGAGTTCCTGCGAATGTTTTTATGGATTTGAAGAAGCCACTCATGTTTTGTCCCTTATTTCCTTAAATGAAATTGTTATGGAGATAGTTTGTAGATTCAAACGCAGTTGTAAAAAGTAATACAGACAGATCCCACGTACCTCGTACCCAGTTCCTCCCAGTGGAATTACCTTGCAAAATTACCATAAAATGCCACCTCCAGGATACTGACATTGATACAATCCACCAGTCTTATTCAGAATCCTCCAGTTGGACTTGTACTCCTGTGCATGTGTGTATGTACTTAGTTCTGTATTTTGTGCACATGTGGGTTCATGTGGTGACCACAACATTTGAGATACAGAACCTCCATCACCACGAGGATTCCCACTGTTGCCCTTTCATAGCTGCACACACCTTCCTCTCAGCACCACCACCCCATCCCTAACCACTGGCAACCAATAATCTGTTCTCCATTTCTGAGATTTTGTCATTTTGAGAGTGTTGTATAAACGGAATCATACAGTATGTAACCTTTCGACTGAGCACAATTCTTTGGAATTTCAACTGGTTGTGTGTATCAATAATTTGTTTATTTTTATGGCTGAGTAAGGTTCCAAAGTATGGACGTACCCACTTTGTTTAAACATTCACCCACTGAAGGACATCTGGGCTATCTCCAGGTTTTGGCTATTATAAATAAAACCGCTTTGAATATTCATATACAGGTTTTTGAGTAAACATCATTCTGTTTCTCTGGGATAAATGCCCAGAAGTGCAATTACTGGGTCATATGGTAGTTGCATGTTTAGCTTTTAAAGAAACTGCCAAACTGTTTTCTAGAGTCGCTGCACCATTTTACATTCTCACCAGCCATGTACAAGAGATCAAGTTTCTCCTCGCCAGCATTTCGTCCTGCCATGATTTTTTATCTTAAACTTTCTGAGAGGCGTGTAGTGGTGTCTCTTTGTGGCTTTAATTTGCATTTCCCTGATGGCCAGTGATGTTGAGCATCGTCTCCCGTGCTTATTTGCCATCTGCACATCCTCTTCAGTAAACTATCTATTCATATCCTTTGCTCATTTTGTAATTGAATCATTTGCTTCTTTACTGTTAAATTTGGAGAGTTTATCTATTCTAGATACTAGTTCTTTTCTGAACATGTGGTTTGCACATATTTTCTCCCAGCCTGTAGTTTGTCTTTTTCATCCTCTTCACATGATCTTTCACCGAGCAGAAGTTCTTCATTCTGACAAAGTCCAATTTATCCATTTTCCTTTTTTATGGATCATGCTTTTGGTGTCAAGTCTAAGAACTCTTTGCCTGGCCCTATATTGGAATATTTTCATTTTGTCTAAAACTTGTTGTTTTACATTTTACATTTAAGTCCATGACCCATTTAGAGTTAATTTTTTTATATATTGTGAAGTTTAGGTCAAGCTTCATTTTGTGTACGTGCCTATGGATGTCCAATGGCTCTGACATCATTTGTTGCAAACACTACCCTCCTCTATTGAATTGCTCTTGCACTTTTGTTAAAAATCAGTTGGGATCATTTCTGTGGGTCTATTTATGGGTTCTCTATTTTGTTCATTGAATAGCGTCTCTATCATCCCCCGATACCACACTCTCTTGATTACTGTAGCTGCATACTTGAGGCTTGCTAAGGCTTAGTGTATGCTACGGTCTGTACTGCTAGATGTACTCTCAGAGTCTCTCAGCTGGGGAGGGAGCCTCGGCTCTGCAGTGACTAAGGGGCTTCCTGGGCTGGTGCCAGCCAGCTGCTCAGTGTTTCTCAGCAGGGAGGGAGTCTTGGGTCCAGAAGGAAGGAGAAGACTTCCCCATTGGCCACTTATCGCTGAGTGAGGTTCCCTATCAGTCCCTCTTGCAGGTGTCCCTCTCACCTGCTTTGATGGGAAAGACTTCCTTTCAATCTGGGGGAGAAATGTGCCTCTGTGCTGCCTTCTGTTACCAGGTTGAGGGTCTGGGTCACCTTCCTCTATTGGGTGGTGGATGGAAGACCCCCACTGCTGAATTATTCTTCAGTTCTCAGGCCCCAAACTGGTCCACCTCCCTTCTTCTACCTTTCCAAGTTCTCTTCTGGCTGCCTCTCACTTTATTTCCAGGGCAAGGAGAAGCAGGAGGCCCAGGCCATCTTGCCTGGGCTGGAGGTCTCGCTCTTATTATTTTTATGTAGCATAACTTTTATTCAAACTCAGGTCTTTTAAGCTATTTCTCCCTCTGCATCTTTTGTACTATAGTGAATTTTAAAGACAAACGTTAAAGCAAATGAATAGCATGATAACTCAGATTGTTAAGGAATTCCAACACCATCAGCCCCTGGTGTTATTTCAGAGGTTCCAAACAGTGATACATAAGCAAGTTCCATTCCTCACAACATACCAGTTGTCCATGTGGGCTGGTCTACATTGTTATGAAATTCAAAAAACTCTGAAAATCTGTCTTCTTTCAAGAAAAGATGGAAGCCTATAAAAGCTGTGATTTGAAACCCTTGACAAATGTTCATTATGTAAATCTATTGTCACATCAAGTGTAGAAATTTAAAAAAAAAGATCTCAAGTAAATCCCACATAGACTAGAATTGTAACCATGACTCCAGTGCTCCGGGCTCCCCCAGAGAACACTATAATTGGTTTTCTCATCGTCCTACACCTCCACAACCAAATGTTTGATTTTCATGGTGTTTTTAGCAGAGGCGATTCTTTATGCATGGGGTGCAAGGTTTATGGAGCTGAGTTGTACCACATTATTAAGGCTCTAATGGTATGTGAACACGTCATCAAAACCTCAGTCCACAGGTCCCGGCTTCCAGACACATTCCCCAGAAAGGCCAGTGGCATATTCTGCACCTCACTCTCCTTGCAGTGTCCTGGAACAGAGTTTCTGGTGAATTCCCCAACTGCCTTCATGTCCAGATACTTCAGTTTAGTGGGATTTGAAGACATGGATAAAATATTGAGCTGAGGACTAGAAGGGTAGGAAGCAGTGGCATGCAGTTCATTCACTTATTCATTCTTTCACTCATTCAACAAACATTGAGTAGCTATTCTGAGGCATACAGAATGTTGGGGGCTCTCAAGGAGTGTTAGAGTCCATAGAAAGATCTATATTGAACAAGTACTACTTAAAGGTAATTAAATGATGGAAAACACCAGAAAGGAGAACTGCCCAGTGCAAGGGAAGCATATGAGGAAGCATCCCCAATTTGTCTGGGGGGTTAGAGAAGCCCCACCTGGGGAGGTGAAAGTGGGAACAAAAGTCAGGATCTGAGAGTGAGAGTCTGCCCAAAACACTTGTGGATGTCCCTGCTCTAGGTCAGAGGCCCATCCCACACAACCTTCTCAGAGTCAGTCTTCTCAAAGTCCTCCCATGACCATCCAGACCAGCCTTCCTAAAACTAGTCTTCCCCTGACTATCCAGACCAGCCTTTCTAAAATCCATCATTACAAAAGCATAAACCCACAGATTAAAGAGGCTCAGTGAACTCCAATCACAAGAATCATGATGAAAACTACATCACCATGTCATATCATATTGCCCAAAAGCACTGACAAAGAGAAAATCTTAAAAGCAGCAGAGAAATAAGATAAATAGAAAGGAATGAAGATAAAGGTGGGAGTTGATTCTCATGCAAGCCTGAAGACATGACGAAACATCTCTAAAGTTTGAAGAAAAATAGCTGTCAACCTAGAATTCTCTACCCAAAGAGAATATCTTTCAGAAATGAAGCTAAATGTGACATCAGCCTCATGACAGAGTGAGCTGTTCCCTTTGTCTCACCCCTCTAAGTTACAACTAAATGGACATCAATTAACCAACAGAGGATCCCCTACACAACACAACAGGACACTTGAGAGATCCACACAGCCATATATCTGAAGATGGGGGGACTGGATCCCTGGGAAGCAGTGGAACTAGGTGGGTGGACCCCTCTCCCTCCCTGGTAGCAGTGATCCAGGTCACTGATCCTCACACAGCAACCAGCATGACTATGAGTGGAGGCCAGGGCAGCCCAGCCCACAAGCAAATGATTTTGGAGTGGTAGTGCAGCCTACAGAAGCACCCACCTACCAAAACAGCTCTGCTCTCACAAACGCCCCCCACCAAGTAGCAGCAGTTCAGCCTGCATGAAGGCACCCCACTCACCTAGTGCAACAGCTTGGCTGCAACACTCCTCCCTGCAACCAAGCACAGTGGCACTGCCCATATGAGTAGAACTCACCAAGCAACCGTGGCCAGTCCACGTGAATGCAGAGCAACCCAACCTGCACAACTACCAGCAGACAGGGCAGGAACAGAAAACACAGCTGCTGGCCACCCCCCAGCAGTAGCAAGAGGAATCTGTGACGTGATACTGCCACAAATGCACCAGCAGAGGATCAATTCATCAAACTCTATGAAAAATTACAGTGACACTGCAGAACAGAAGGAAAATGATAAGTCTCCAGAAACCAAACCTGAAATCACAGAAGATTGCAATCTAAATGACAGAGAATTCAAAATGAGTCATAAGGAAACACAGCAAATTACAAAACAACACATAAGGACACTTCAATGAGCTCAGGAATAAAATTAATGAACAGAAGGAACATTTCACCAAAGAGATTGAAGCCCTTAAAAAAAAGCTATACAGAAATTCTGGATATGAACACAATTAGTAAGATAAAAAAATAAGGTAGAAACTGTCAAAAATAGAGCAGATCTTATGGAGGAGAGAATTAGTGACTTAGAAGATAGAAATCTAGAAATGTTTCAGGCAAAGGAGGAGAGAGAACTAAGATTTTTAAAAAATGAAGAAATTCATAGAGAAATATCTGACTCAATTAGGAAAAGTAATACAAGGATTATAAGTATCCCAGAGGGGGAAGAAGGGGAGAAAGGAGCAGAGAGCTTGTTCAAAGAAATGATAGCTGAGAACCTGCCAAACCTGGAGAAAGAACTGGACTTACAAGTACATGAAACCAACAGAAGTCCTAAATACATCAATGCAAAAAGACCTCCAAAGTACATAACAGTAAAACTGGCCAAAGTCAGTGACAAACAAAAATATTAAGGGCAGCAAGGCTGAAGAATATAACCTAAAAAAGGAACCCCTATCAGGTTTTCAGCAGATTTCACAGAAGAAACTTTACAGGCTAGGAGGGAATGGAAAGATATATTCAAAATACTGAAAGATAAAAACTTTTATCCAAGAATAGTCTATCTAGTGAAATTACCCTTTAGATATGATGGAGAAATAAAAGCGTTCCCAGATAATCAAAAGCTAAGGGAGTTCATTGCCGCTAGACCTGCCTTACAAGTCTAGTGAAGGGAGCCCTCCTCTCTGAAACAGAATGGCAAAGGCTTACAAAGCTTTCAGCAAGGAGATAAATAGACAGAAAAAATCAGAAATCTGCAGCTCCTATCAAAAGAAGTCAGTAAATACTCAATTATAACATAAAAGATAAATGGAGAGAAAGCATCAAAAATAACAGTAAACACTTCAATTTAGTCACAAACTCACAACACAAAGAAGAATAATTTGTGACAACAAAAACACAGAAGGGGAAGAGGAGAGGGATGGAAGCTACTCAGGCTAATGGAGATAAAAGGCAATCAGAAAATGGACTATCTTATCTATGAGGTCTTTTATACGAACCTCATGGTCATCACAATAGAAAAAAATCACAGCAGAGCCACAAATCATAAATAATGAGAAAACCATCACAGAAAACTACCAAACTGAAATGGCAGTCAGAAATACAAGGGGGAAAAAACAGTGGAAATAGAGAACAACTGAAAAACAAGAGACAAAATGGCAGTGTTAAGCCCTCATATAGCAATAATCACCCTCAATGTAAATGGATTGAATTCTCCAATCAAAAGACGGAGTGTCTGGATGGATTTTGAAACAATACCCAACAATACTCTGCCTTCAAGGAAACACATCTCAGCGCTAAAGACAAACATAGGCTCAGAGAGAAGGAATGGAAGATGATACTCCAGGCAAAAGGCTAGCAAAAGAAAGCAGGTGTAGCCATACTTATAGCAGACAAAACAGACGTGTATTTTGAGGCTGGAAACAGCAGTGACACAGCTTCGTTCCGATTGTGTTTTTCTGTCCCCATGGGTTTATTGTTGTCAAAACAGGGTCTTCGCCACATCAATTTCCTTGTGGGTGGAAAGGGAGAAAAGAGTCTGAAAGAGTTGTGTCCACTCTGAAGGCCTTGGCCTGGAGGTGTCCCTCATGACTTCTGCTCACATTCCATTGGAAAGGAATTCGTCACATGGTCACTCTTACCTGCAAAGAAGGCCAGGAAACACAGTTCATCCATGCACCCGGAGGAAGGGAGGACAGGTGCTGTTGGTGGACACACAACAGTCACTGCCACAGGTTGCCAGGAATCTAGGTAAACACAGCAGCAAGGTAATCATTAATTTCCAGAAATGAAAACTTACACAAGACTGGAAATGAAATTATAGTATTCCATGTCCCAGAGCTGCAAACAATATTTACCCATTAGAAAATGTAATGCCTAGCTATTGATGTAAATTCTGGGACAAAACCACATCCGCATTATGGGGACGGAGGTGGTGTGAGCTTGTGCATGGGGAGGCATGCAAGAGACATAAACCTCACCTTCCAGAGTAAGAACAGCAGGTGATATCCAAACCTGGAAAACCAGGAAATTGTGATCTAAATTTGTTCTTTAGAAAGAAGAAGATAAAGGAAAGATGAGTGCCTCAAATTGCTGAGAGTGGTGGCCAATGGGGAATAAGAATTTGGAATGGATAGGGCTAAAGCGGCTAACTGTGGTTTTAGTTAAAAGTCTAGAGTATTTGTCCTCTTAAATTATGTACATACCACTTTGATGAAATACAAAGTGTAATTTAAAGGATTTAATTAATGAAGCAGAAATGAGAAGGAAAAGGATTGAGAGCAGGGCCTCCAGCTGTCAGTTTGGGTCAAGGGCCCAGCCAGACTAATCAGCTGTGATCAGACAGAGAGGCCAAGAAGGGATATGGCGGCTTTCATGGAACCACAAGGTCAGAGAAGCAGGAAGTGTGGTGCTCCCGGAGAGGACCAGGCTAGCCTCAAAAGTAAGGGGGAGTGTTCAGGCAGACAAAGCCACAGGCGCTCACCATTGACCTGTCTTTGTATTGATTTCTACTGGGTACAAATCAGCTCAGAAACACTTGGTTGAGCATTGCTTTGCCCAGTTCTAGTTCAGTTTCCCAGGTGAACTGATGCAACGATGTTCCCTGATAATCACAATACAAGCCATCAGAAAGGTTTCACTCTGTGCCGTTCCGCTCATGTTTGCAGGTATTGTCTTATTTAACCTGTAAGCAATCCTACCAGGTGAGCACTCTCATTAACTCCACTTTACAACGAAGAAGCTGAGAGCTGGCCAACTTTCCCAGGCCGTCCCCCAATGAGGAAGCTGGAAAGCAGACCCCAGGCTGGGCCTTTAGCCCCCCTCCATACCAATGAGAATACACATCTTCAATGGAGTATTCCCAAGTGCAAGGCTCTGTGACAGGCACTCCAGGGGTGTTCTGTGACTACATTCTCACAAAACTCTATGAAAAGGGTATTGCTATCATTTGCATTTTTCCTGTGAGACTTGGAGAGAATGCTTGTCAGCCTCAATAGGTTATAAAAGAGGCATTTGCAGATGACCTTCAGTAGCGAGGGTGACTTAGGCCATTTGGGGATCTCGTCTACCCCAAGCATGGTTCTTCTGGACCCCAACTTCCAATCCCAGATATGTCTCTGGCTCTGTACTCTGGGCATTGAGTCATCAGACTCACCCTTCTCCCCTCTCTGCACCAAGGTTTCTGAGGAGAAGGGTGAGAATTCACCACCTACTGGTCAGATTGTACTTTAAGGCACCCCAGAGGTGACGTCTCTCATTTAGTGCTCTCTTTTCGTTTCTTTTACCTCCTTCCTTTCTCATTGTCTTCCTGGGATGCCCTAACCTGGGTTTCCACGAGGCCCAGTCCCATCTTCTTCAGTCCTTTGCTCAAAAGCAGGCTCCCCTAAAAGAGCAGTCTTCCCAACAGACACCCCACCCCTCCCCTGTGTATTTTCTGTACAACTTTTCACCAGCGAGCACACTACACATTATCTTGTTACTGTGTTTACTGTCCATCTCCCCCACTGCCCCGGGAAGTAATCCCACAGGGAAGGATGCGTGTCTGTTCTGTTCACTGACTTATCTTTAGCACCTAACAGAATCCCCCACACATCCTAAGCACTCAATAAATAGTTGTCACAGTGATGAATAGAGGAAAGAACGAATAGATCTCTCCCAACTTCTTCTTCTCAAGTTGTCCTTCCTGAGAGTTAAATTTCCTAAGTTTTCATATTCCTGAAAGTATCTTTATTTTTCTGTCAAATATAAATGACAATTCATTGGATATAAGATTAAAGGTTCAAAGTGCATTCCCATCAACGTCTTGAACAACCTGCTCTTCTAGCTTTATTGTTGAGAAGAATTATGTAAATCTTATCTTGTTCTTTGAAAGGTGACAGATTGTTTCTCACTGGAAGCTTCTAGAACCTTCTCCTTGTCTCCCATGGACCCCTGTTTCAATGAGATGTGTCTGGGTGTGGGATGTTTTCTTATTTATCTTCCTTAACACTTTATGATTCTTCGAGGATGAGGTTTTGTATCTTTCCACAATCTTAGTGCCTTATTATCAGTGATTATTTCTTCAAGTTCTGTTCTCCCTTTAGTCTTTCTCACCTGGATAGATGTGGGAGCTTTATAGTTGCATCTATCACTTCCCTGAAATTCCTGCAGTGAGTTTGGGGTGTTTAGTTTAAACCCAGCCCATTCCTTCTCTCACACCCAGTTTTAATACCACAGAGCTCCTCCCTTCCCCAAGCACAGCACCTGTGGGCAGCCACTTCCTCCTCAGCCACCTGACCCACGCACAAGCTGCCCAACCCATGTGTACCCACCCCACACCCCGCCATTATACTACACTGCAATCCTCAAGAGGTCCGGGGTCAGTGTTAGGGTCTAACTAAGTAAACAACGAGCTGCAATGCTATGCACAATGACCCTTAGATGCAAATGTGCCCTGGACAGGTGAGGGGAATGACCCAGGAGCATATGTTCCCTGAATATGTGAGAAGAGTGGCCCTAGGAGTAAACGTGCCCTGGACAGGTGAGGGGAATGATCCCTGGACATCTGAGGGGAATGACCTAGGAGCATGTGTGCCCTGGCCATGTGAAGGGAATGACCCCAGGAGTATATTTCCCTCACTTGTGAGGGAAATGATCCCTGGATGTGTGAGGGAAATGACCCCAGGAGCACATGTGTCCTGGATGTGCGAGGGGAATGACCCCAGAAGTAAACATGCCCTGGATGTGTGATGGGAATGACCCTAGGAGCACATATACCCTGGACATATGATGGGAATGACCCCTAGACGTCTGAGGGGAAAGACCCAGGAGTGTGTGTGCCCTGGCCAAGTGAGGGGAATGACCCCAGGAGCATATTGCCCTGAACATGTGAGGGGAATGACCCCTGGAGGTGTGAGGGGAATGACCCCAGGAACAAATGTGCCCTGGACATGTGAGGCGGATGACCCCAGAAGCATATTGTCCTGGATGTGTGAGGAAATGACACCAGGAGAAAATGTGCTCTGGATATGTGAAGGACACATGTCACGAAGGACAAAGAAATTCCTTTGTTTGGTGAGCCTGAGAGCCTTGCCTGTCCTTTCCAGGAGAGATTCCTGAGGAGAATGTTTGATCAGCCCCATTCCAGATGAGTAACAGAGACAGCAAGGGAGGGACCAGGCACTGTGTTCTGTCAGTGATGGTGACAGCACTGGACCTGTGATCCTGGAGAAAAGGACCTCGGGGAGGATATGACAGACAGCAGTGGATGACTCTGGAAGGCATGTATGGCTATACTCTTCCTCTTGAATTCTGTGGAGAAGTCTGAGAGTTAAAAACTCCAAAGGGACACAGTCAGGGGGGCTCCCATGCTTTTGTGAGTTTTAACTCCAGGAGCTCAACCAAGTTCTCACAGTAAATATCACGGAAAAATCCCTTTGTACTTCCAGCCGGGAGAGAGGAAAAGAAACCATTTTGAAATATGTCAGAGCACTCTGCTCTTCTTAACAAAGTCTGCTCTCGGGAGAAACTAGTTAACCAGAGCCCAACCTGCTGGGGTTTTATCAGAGCCTAACTGACCTGGCCTGAACTAACTCCAGGCCACTCTAGCAATCCTGCTCCACCTAAGGGGGAGAAAAAGACGGAAACACTTGTGAAGTTCACAGCCCAGAGGTGCAGGCACGCTGAAGGACTGAGACCTAATCATTGGACTATGGAATGCTTCCCCTCCCCCACACCTCACCGCCACATCACTAAAGGCCTGTTTACCCAGCACGTCATGTCCAGCTATCAAGAAAAAATGGCAAGGCATACTAAAAGGGAAACCCCACAATTTGAAGAGACAGAAGCAAGCATCAGAACCAGATATGACAGGGATATTGAAATTATCAGACAGAGAATTTAAAACTATTAATGTGCTAAGGGCCCTAGTGGACAAAGTAGACAGCCTGCAAGAACAAATGTGCAATATAAGCAGAAAGATGGAAATCCTAAGAAAGAACCAACAAGAAATGCTAGAGATCAAAAACACTGCAACAAAAGTGAAGAACGTCATTGAAGAGTTTATTCGTAGACTGGATATGGCTGAGGACAGAGTCTCTGAGCTTGAGGATATACCAATAAAATCCTCAAACACTGAAAAGCAAAGAGAACAAGGACTGAAAGAAACAGAACAGAATATCCAAGGACTGTGGGACAACTACAAAAGGTGTAACGTATGTAATGAGAAAGTCAGAAGCAGAAAAAACAGAGAAAGGATCAGAAGAAATATGTGAAACGATAATGGCTTAGAATTTCCCCAAATTAATATCTGAGTCCAAACCTCAAATACAGGAAGCTCAAACAATACCAAACACGATAAACGCAAAAAAGAAAAAACCCTCCACTTCTGCATATCATTTTCAAATTAGAGAAAAATAAAAGATGAAGAAAAAATCCTGAAAGAAGACAGAGGGGGAAAAAAACACCTTACCTATGGAGAAGCAAAGATAAGAATTACATCCATTTTCTCCTCAGAAATTATTTAAGCAAGAAGATAGTGGAGTGAAATATTTTAAAAAGCTGAGAGAAAAAAACTACCAACCTAGATTCTGACATCTGTGAAATTATCCTTCAAAACTGAAAAAGAAATAAACACTTTCTCAGACAAACAGAAATTGATGGAATTTGTTGCCAGTAGACCTGCTTTGTTTAAAAATAAAAAAACGCTTAAAATAAAAAACGTTCTTTAGATAGGAGGAAGATGATATACATCAGAAACTCAGCTCTACATAAAGCAAGAGCACTGAAGTAGAAATAAGTGAAGGTAAAATTTTTAAAAACTTATTTTTCTTATTCTTTTTTTTTTTTTGGTGAGGAAGATTGGTCCTGAGCTAACATTTATTGCCAATCTTACTCTATTTCATTGAGGAAGATTGTCCCTGAGCTAATATCTGTGCCAGTCTTCCTCTATTTTTTGTATGTGGGATGCCACCTCAGCGTGGCTTGATGAGTGGTTTGTGGGTCCGTGCCAGGGATCCAAACCCACAAGCCCCAGGCCACCAAAGCGGAGCATGCAAACTTAACCACTATGTCACTGCACAGCCCCTATTTTTCTTATTCTTAATTGATCTAACAGATAACAGTTTGTTCAAAATAATAATAGCAACAATGTATTTGATTATGTATGCTTTTGTATATTTATCATGTATATTGATATGCTTATATATAGGAAGGACAGCAATGATACAAGAGATGGAAGAAAGGAATTACAATTATATGATTTTTATAAGGTACTCACACTATCCATGAAGCAGCATAGTGTTCTTTGAAAGTGGACTTGGAGTCATTGTAAATTTATATTGCAAACTCTAGGGCAACCACTAAAAAAAGAAGTATAACTGGCATGCTAAGAAAGGAGAGAAAATGGAATCATATAAAATCTCAGTTAAAACCACAAAAGGTATTAAAAGAGTGCAAGACAAAAATAGGAACAAAGAACAAGGGCAACAGGTAGAAAACAGTAACGAATATGGTAGATAGTGATCCAATTACATCAATAATCACTTTAAACATCAATTGTCTAAATGCACCAATTAAAAGACAGAGATTGTCAGAGTGGATCAAAAAACAAGAGCAACTATAAGTTGTCTACAAGAATTCACTTTAAATATAAAGACACATATGGATTAAAAGTAAATGGATAGAGAAAAATATACCAAGCTAACACTAATCAAAAGAAAGTGGAAGTAGCTATATTAATTTTAGGCAGAGCAGACTTCAAAACAAAGAAAGTTATCAGGGACGAAGAGAGGCATTACATAATGATAAAGGGATCAGTTCTCCAAGAAGACATAGCAATCCTGAACATGCATGCACCTAACAACAAAGCATCAAAATACATGAGGCAAAACTTGCAGAACTGCAAGGAGAAATAGATGAATCCATTACTATCCTTGGAGACTTCCACATCTCTCTATCAGAAATGGACAAATCCAGCAGGCAGAATATCGGTAAGGACACAGTTGAACTCAACAACACTGTCAAGCAACTGGATATCATTGACATCTACAGACCACTTCAACCAATGACAGTAGAACACATGTTTTTCTCAAGCTCACATGGAATACTTACCAAGATAGACCATGACCATGTTCTGGGCCAAAAAACACACCTTAACAAATTTAAATGTTATAATTAAATTAAATGATATAAATCATACAATGTCTGCTCTCAGACTGCAATGAAATTAAAATAGAAATCAATAACGAAAACATAACTGGAAGATCCCAAAACACATGGAAATTAAACAATACACTTGTAAGTAAAACATGGATCAAAGAAGAAATCTCAAGAGAAATTTTAAAATATTTTGAACTAAATGAAAATGAAATGACAACTTATGAAAATTTGTGGGACGCAGTGAAAGCAGTGTTTAGAGGGAAATTTGTAGCATTGAATGCATATATTAGAAAAGACAAAAAGGCCAAAAATCAATCATCTAAGCTTCCACCTTAGGAATCTAGAAAAAGAAGAGAAAATTAAATTCCAAAGTAATCAGAAGAAAAGATATAATAAAAAATTAGGGCAGAAATCAATGAAAAAACAGGAAATCAATAGATAAAATCAATGAAACCAAAAGACGCTTCTTTGAAAAGATAAAGTCATAAGCCTCTAGCTAGCCTAACTGAGGAACAAAGAGACAGGACACAAATTACTAATATCAGAAGTGAAAGAGGGGACATCACTACAGATCCCATGGACATTAAAAGGACAATAAAAAATACTATGAACAACTCTATGCCTACAAATTTGATAACCTAGATGAAATGTACCAATTCCTTCAAACATACAATCTACCAAAACTCTGAGTCAGCCTATATTAAAGAAATTGAATCAATAATTAATAAGTGATAATGTTCCAAAACAAAAACCACCAGGCTCAGATGGGCTCACTGGTAAATTCTACCATACATTTAAGGAAGAAATTATACCAATTCTCTACAATCTCTTTCAGAAGATAGAAGCAGAGGGAATATTGCCTAACTCATTTTATAAACCCAGCATCACTTGTCAAGCTAATACCAAAACCAGATGAAGATATTACAAGAAAAGAAAATTGCAGACCAATATCTCTCAAAAACATAGGTGCAAAAATCCTGAAGAAAATATTAGCAAAGCAAATCCAACAATGTATAAAAAGAATTATATACCACAAACAAGTGGAATTTATCCCAGGTATACAAGGCTGTTTCAACACTCAAAAATCAATTAATGTAATCCATCACTTCAAAAGGCTAAGGAAAAAAGTCATATCGATAGACGCATAAAAAGCATTCGACAAAATCCAACAGCTATTCGTGATAAAACCTCTCAGTAAACTAAGAATAGAATATCAAGTTCCTCAACTTGATAAAGAATACCTACAAAAAACCTACAGCTAAAATCATATTTAGTGGTAAGAAACTAGAAATCTTCCCACTAAGATCAGGAACAAGACAAGGATGCCCCCTCTCACCACTCCTTTTCCACATCATACTGGAAGTCCCAGCTAATTCAGTAAGACAAGAAAAGGAAATAAAACATATACTGATTGGGAAGGAAGAAACAAGACTGTCTTTGTTCATAGATGACATGATCATCTATGTAAAAAATCCAAAAGAATTGGCAAAAATATTCCTGGAACTAATAAGCAGTTATAACAAGGTTGCAATATACAAGGTTAATATACAAAAGTCAACCGCTCTCCTATATAACAGCAATGAGCAAGTGGAATTTGAAATTAGAAACACAATACCACTTAGATTAGCACCCAAAAAAATCAAACACTTAGAATAAATCTAACAAAATATGTACAAGATCTATATGAGGAAAACTACAAAACTGTGATGAATGAAAGCAAAGAAGAAGTAAATAAATGGAGGTCTATCCCATGTTCATGAACAGGAAGACTCAAAATTGTCAAGTCCCAACTTGATCTATAGATTCAATGTAATCCAAATCAAAATCCACTTATAATCCCACACAGCAAGTTATTTTGTGGACAAAACCAAAATGATTCTAAAGTCTACATGGCAAAGCAAAATACCCAGCATAGCCAACACAGTATTGAAGGAGACGCACAACGTTGGAGGACTGACAATACCCGACTTCAAGACTTCCTATGAAGCCACTGTAATCAAGACAGTGTGGTTTTGGGGAAATAACAGACAAATAGATCAATGGAACAAATGAGAGAGCCCAGAAATAGACCCACATAAATACAGTCAACTGATCTTTGACGAAAGAGCAAACTCGATTCAATGGACAAAAGTCTTCAACAAAAGGTGCTGGAACAGGTGGACATCCACACGCCAAAAAAAAAAAAAAATGAATCTATACACAGACTTTACACCCTTCTCAGAAATTAACTCAAAATGTGTCACAGATCTAAACATAAAACACGAAACTATAAAACTTCTAGAAGATAATATAGAAGAAAATCTAGATGACCTTGGGTTTGGCGATGACTTTTTTAGATGCAACACCATGATCCATAAAAGAAAGAATTAATAAGCTAGACTTAATTAAAATGAAAAATTTCTGCTCTGGAAAAGACATTGTCAACAGAATAAAAAGACAAGCCACAGACTTCAAGAAAATATTTGCAAAAGACATATCTGTTAAAGAACTGTTATTCAACAATAAGAAAACTAACAACCTGATTTCAAAATCAGCCAAAGACCTTAACAGACACCTCACCAAAGAAGACATACAGATGGCAAATAAGCATATGAAAAGATGCTCCACAAGATATCATCAGGGAAATGCAAATTAAAACAGCAATGAGATACCATTACACACCTATTTGAATGCCAAAATCCAGAACACTGACAGCACCGAATGCTGGTGAGGATGTGGAGCAACAGGAACTCTCATTTACTGCTGGTGGAAACACTAAATGGTACAGCCACTTTGGAAGGCAATTTGATGATTTTTTACAACACTAAATATGCTCTGACCATACAATCCAGCAATCACACTCCTTGGTATTTACCCAAAGGAGTTTAAAACACGTTCACACAAAAATCTGCACACAGATGTTTACCGCAGCTTTATTCATAATTGCCAAAACTTGGAAGCTACCAAGATCTCCTTTAGTAAATGAATGGATAAATAAACTGTGGTCCACCCAGACAATGAAATATTGCTCAACACTAAAAAGAAATGAGCTATCAAGCCATGAGGAGACATGGAGGAAACTTAGATGCATATCACTAAGTGAAAGAAGCCAGTCCGGAAAGTCTACCTACTGCATGGTTCCACCTCTATGACATTCTGGAAAAGGCAGAGCTATGGAGACAGTAAAAGATCAGTGATCACCAGAGGATTTTTAGGGCAGTGAAAATATTCTGTAGGATGCTGTAATAGTGGATACATGCCATTATACATTTGTCCAAACCCATAGAATATACAACACCAAGAGTGAACTCCAGTGTGAACTATGGACTTTGGGCGACAATGATGTGTCTATATAGGCTCATTGATACAACAAATGTATCACTGTGCTGGGGGATTTTGGTAATGGGGGAGGCTACACTTGTTCAGGGGTGGTGAGTATATGGGATATCTCTGCATATTCCTCCAATTTCACTGCCAATCTAAAACTGCTCTAAAAACATGTCTTTAAAAAAAAAAAGCAATGCACTATTGATATATGCAACAACCTGGATGGAACTCAAGGGTATTATGCTTAGTGGGAAAAAAAGTCAATGGCAAAAGATTACATGTTATATTATTCCATGCAAATCACTAGGGAGATTGAAATTTTAAAAGAATGAGATGTCACCTCATATTAATCAAACTAGAAAAAGCTGTAACATCAGTTGAGGGACAATGCAAGGAAAATGGTGCCCTCACATTTTGCTGGTGGGAATGTAAAAAATACAGCCTTTTTGGAAAGCACTATGGCAACATATTCTAAATGGTTTAAATGCACACACATTTTAACATATACCCCAGGAATCTACCCCAAAGAAGTAATGGCACCAATAGATAAAAGCACATATATGTATGCAACATTTAATGCAACTTCTTTCTTCTTCTTTTTTTTTTTTTTTTTGGTAAGGAAGATTGGCCTGAGCTAACATCCATTGCCAATCTTCTCTTTTTTTTTTTTTTTTTTTTTTGCTTGAGGAAGATTGGCCCTGAGCTAACATCTGTGCCAGTCTTTCTCTATTTTACGTGGGGTGCTGCCACAGCAAGGCTTGATGAGCAGTGCCAGGTCTGTGCTCAGGATCCAGCCTGGCGAACCCTGGGCTGCTGAAGCAGAGCACGCAAACTTAACCACTATGCCACTGGGCCAGCCCCTGCAACTTCTTTCTTAATGGGAAGACACTGGAAACAAAGTGAACACAGTACAGTGGGGGTGGCTGGATAAAATAAGGAAGCACGTTCCCACCAGGGACTGTTGCTCAGCCGTTAAAGAGAATGGGTCAGCTGTGCCAGCTTCGTTTAAAGGTTTCCACTCGGTGAGGCTGAACGGGGAGGATACTGTAAAGTAACATATAAGAAAGTAGAAAAATAGATAAGGACACCAGCGATGTTCTTGACATGAGTTACCCTGGGAGGAAAAAGAGGGGAGGAGAGGTGATGAAGGTGAGCCAACCCCTACTCCCAGATACAGGTCCTCCCTGAGGGCCTGGACCCCTCCCGGTACCTGCCCATCCAAGGGGCAAAGAGTCCAGTTCATGCCGGCCCACCTCTTCCACTACTGAAATGTGCAAGTCAGCACTTCCAAGATAATAATCATCAGGAACCTCTCCCCAATGTCTTCAGATGTGGTTAGCACATCGTTTTGAAAGAAATGCATTTAAAAGTTTCTACTACCACTGTTAATAATTTGACGTCTTGCCTTCCTGGGCATTTGCATTTTAAAAAGGGGCACTGCCCTTGGCCTAAAGAGCCACATCAGGTTGGGTCTGATCACTGTCCCAAAGGGAGTGAGGAGTTCCAGGCCCCTGGGCACAGTGGTGGCAGAGCCAGAACCCAAATCCAGCACAGCAGTGAATCGGGCTCAGGAACGTAGACACATTCACAGGCCACAAAGGCCCAGAGCCACGCAGGCCCACATTTTCCCACCCTGGGCTCTGCCCCAGGCCTCCCAGGAAAGAGTTAGACCCTCCCCAGGTTTCTGAGGACATGCTCATTATTGAGGGGCCCTGGGTTAAAAGTCAGGAGGGGCAGGTCCCTTGCCTGGCCTTGCCCCTAACTCTCTGAAAGTGCACTGTTTGCTCTGGCCTCACCCTTCTCATCCGTAAAGGATGTGAGGAGAGGGGCCTTGGGCCCACACGTCCCTGAGGCCCCTCCAGCTCTGGTCCCTATAAGCAGTTTCACCAAGACCCTCGGGGGAGAGGGGTGCTCAGATGTGTTTGGGGAAACACACTTAAGGGGATCTGGAAGAGAAAACCAGTTTCCCTTAACAAGTAAGTCCCTCTTTTTTTACAAACAGTTAAAGAAAGCAGCCTGTTTGTCACTGAGGAAAGACTGCACTTCAAGGTTTGAAGAGCAGCGGGCGGAGGGCTTGCATCCTGGGCCAATGGGTGAGAAAAGAGCTCAGTGCCCATAGGGCGGTGCACCTCCGCCAGAGGGCAGCAGAGGCCATGCCTCAACGCAGGGCCTGGCACCCCAGGCTGCATCTGGGATGCTCCCTTCAGGATGCTGGGTCTGGGGTGCAGGGGGTGGGCAGGGGTGGGGGGATGCTGGATCCAGGTGTCTCCAAGATGCTCAGTCCGGGATGCTGCATCCAGGATGCTGGTCTGGAATGATTGCAGCAAAGCTGCAACCTCTGCAGGGCCTCACTCCCAGTCCCCTCTGATTGCATGAGTGTGCACGTTCCCAGCAGTGTCCCTCTGCCCTCCACACCCTGCACAGTTACAAACAGTGCCTGGAAGGCAGAGGGGACTGTGCCTCACCTGAATGAATGAATGAATGAACACACAAAGGAGTGGGGTGGAGATCAGGGCACAGTTTGGGGTAAAGTGGTTTGTGTGACAGGAGTTCAGGTTGCGGACTTTCTTCTGCTCAACTCGGAACAATGCTTGCAACTCAGAGGGCACTTACTTAAGGCTACTTTACGTCACTGAGTTCGTTCTAGTGTGTCTTCTGTACACTAAATGCCACGGCCCATGCCCTCACCTCTGTCACAGCCCAGTCCTGTGACCTTGTGGGCAGCCACAGTGCTTGTAGCAGACTCACAAGACACTGTTCTTAAAACGTTGGTTGTAAGATGTACATGCGAAATGAGCCCCACTCCACTGGGACAAGAGAGCACTGGTCTTGGAAAGATTCTCAGTCTCACCCCTCCTGACAGCAAACCGATGGCAGCGGTCAGTCTGTCCACCTGCCCCAGGTTCCCATGGGTAGCAGTCAGATCTGGAGGCCCAGTCATATCCACCAACAACTGCCAGAGTCAGGACAAAGGGGCTGTGTCAGCGTGTGTCTATCGGAGACCTGGTATCTGGCTGATGACCTTATGTCAAAACGTTGATGTTCTTAGTCTATTTTCAGCTGGAAATTTCCAGAAAAAGGATGTTCGCATATGAACCCCTTTGTCCTGACTCTGGCAGTTGTTGGTGGCCCCCTGGCTTTCTGGTGAGATGGGATGTCCCTGGCTCATCCCACGTCTGTCCTTTTCCAGCACAGGATCAGCCGTGTCTCCCTGGAGTCATCGTTCCCTGTACTGGGAAGTGGTTTTGAGAGACCACGGTCTGAGACACGGGGCACAGAGGCTGCCAAGGGATCCAGATTCAATTTCTAGGCCTTCATGGTGAACAGAGTGAGGAAATATGTGTATTTTTAAAGTCTGTTCTGTCTTCTTTTATGAGATGGGCAGTCAGTCAGGTGCGACCACAAGAGGAGACACGAGAGAAGCTCAAGAAAGCAAAAGTTATTACTCTCCCAGGTCCTAGAAACTGGAGGCACAGCATGTCACACAGGGCCACAGTGGAGCACCGGGGGGTCAGGAGACAGAAGCAGGGGTGAAGGGAAAGCCGAGGCTACGGCCCTGATTGGGGTTTCCATGGAAAAGGCAGGGCAGGGTGGACTGCATAGCTGGCCTACAAAGTTCTGCACTGTCTTCCATTTGTCTGACCTCCTGCCCCTGGTCCAGTGGTTGGTTCTGTGCCTGGATATCTGTGAGTCCCTCCAAGCTGGGCTGTGCCTCACTCGTCTCTGCACCTCTCAGCACTAATACATCGTGAGCGCTAAACATCTACTAAAGAAATGGGAAATGTCCTTCAGAAAAGACAGAGCTGTCTGATGCTGACGCAGGATACCGTGGGGGTAGAAAGCTCACTGTGCGTGGTGATGCCCAACTGAGCCTGAGGTTGACAAGGCTGCAAAGTGGCAGAATCAAGAGCAGACGAGGCCAGGTTGGGTAATCTTTGGTAATCTTGAATCCTTAAGTAAAAGTCTAGATTGTTGTGAATACTTTAATCAATTATAACATAAGTATAAAAATAGGCAACGACACCATGACCTTTGCAGAGTCACGAGCTGAGACCCACTAAGAGCGAACAGCAGTTGCACAGAACATTTCACAAGTTATCAACCAATATATAAGTGGCCCAATGCTTTGAGAAATCCCAGGTTTAGCAGCTTTAAGCAGGTTTCTTTACTGCAAGGTGTACTGGAAAATTCTCAGAGCCCACCCCTCACACCTTGCCCCACTCTCTGGGGCTCTGAGAAGGGGCTGGCAGCAAGTCCAAGCCCAACAGAGGGAGCAACTCTGCACAGTCCATGTGTTAGCCCCTCCCTATGGAGGAGGAAAGCAGATCAAAGAAGACAGGATTCCTCCCTGAGGCTGCTCATAGGCTACTTGAAGTTGGAAATACCGAAGACATTCGTCCTGGTGACTAATGTGCGTGACCAAGAGGCTAGAGCTACTCCCACCGCTGCTCAGGCCAGGAGCGAGAGGGCACCTCATCTAGGGGCTCAGCCGGAGCGGGCACTCCACACTTTAGCCAGCGGGGTCTTAGAGTGGAGCAAAGGGGCCAGCCCTGAGGACAGAGGGCTCGGCAGTCCCTCAGCCACAGGCTGCCCAAGAGAGGACAGGAGAGGGCGGGAGAGATCATTCACTCCAGGGATGTCAGGAAGCATCCGCTCTTCCAGGCAAGGGGTGTAAAACGGTGAACAAGCCCCTCCTCACAAAGCTAATGTTTCAGGAGCTTCTGGCGAACCTTGAAGACCACCCCACCCCACCCCACCCGGGTACTATTGGGTTTTATTAACTATTTTTTATTGGTTTATTGGTTTTATTAGCCATATTTTATTTATTATTGGAAAGTAACATGTAGGGGGCTCTAACCAGCATACGGCTTGCTAGATTTCCATGGTGTGCATACACAGTGTGTCCAGGACCCGCCCAAGAAGCCCCTCAGCCGCTGGAGCCCCTTCCGGGCGCTGCCCCACCTCAGAGGAGGCCGGCCCCCAGACGGACCTCTGATACCACCGACTAGTCTGCTGCTTTGGGGACCAGTGTAAGGGAATCATACCATTTGTGTTCTTTGTGGTTTGTTTTTCACTTAACACAATGCTCAAGGACCATCTTTAAGGTTAAATGAAAGAGAAACTTTAAATAAATAGCACACCTGGATAGTTTTGATACTTCAGACAAGAGGAAAGGATTTACGAAGAAAATGTCTGTCTCCTACCCCCTTCCTCAGAGGTTAACACTGTTGCCAGTTTATTAGGCAAATCTGAAGCATAAACAGACTTCTGATTATTTTTTTCTTACAGAAATACCGTCACCTGCTCTCCCAGAAGAGAACTCTTTGTGGGATCACCTCTTGACTATTTCCCGCGTTAGCCTCCTTCTCTTTGTCCCTATCGCCACCACTCATCAGTGCACCCAGTTACTTTGTAGAAGTCACTCATCTTGGTTTTGTCTGGCGTTTCCTCATGATTCGATTACGCTTATCACTTGGAGCAGAAAGACCTGGAGTGACGCTGTGTCCTTCACCGTGCTTCCTACCAGGAGGCACCGTGTGTCGGCATGTCCCCTAGCAAGGACACAGATCCTGATCACTCCATCAAGGAGGGGTCTGCAGGTTTGTCTACTGCAAAATCACCAAAGTCAGTGTGTGATTTGTTAAGCAATCTGTGGGGGCTTCTTTGGGACAATATGTGTCTTGTTTGTCATCAAACGTTCACTCCAAGGGTGACGTTGGCCAGCATCGGTCCTTACTCTGGTCTTACGGTGGATTCAGTATGTGTTCACATTGTCGTAACTGCCCCAGGCCTCTGCCGCCTGGGGGACTGTGCAGTGCTTCTCACGTCAGTGGCTCCCGCAGTGCCACCTGGCTTCTTCAGAAGGCCACCCTGCAGCTGCGGAGGGTGAGCTCCAGAGGAATGAGAGGACGGTGAGGCCAAGTCGAGGTGTCGGGTCACCAGTCCTGGCTCCAGAGGACCCTCAGGTGGCTTCGAGGTCTGTGCCCCCTCATCACAGGGATATCGTCCCTGGTCTTGTCTTCCTTCGAGGGCCTCGTCTGTTCTCTCTTCCTCTGGGCTGGGAACCTAGAGCTTTGGCTTTGAAACCAAATCTGGATTCTTGACGCCAGAACCCCTCTTTCCTTGGTAAGTCACAGCCTAGCACCAATGCAGGGTGCGGATTGTTCCTGAATGCTGATGCGACACCGTCTGGCTCCTCAACCTTCATTCTTCGCTTCAGGTGGTCTTGTCCATAGTCTTGACTGAATTCTAAGGCCTTGCCTTTTCTGGAATGGATGACTGGTTCTTCAAATCCAAAACCAAACGTGGATTCTAGACTCTTCACTATTGCGACCTGAAGCACGTCTCCACTGAGTCATCTAACCCGGTGAGTGCACCTCTAAGGGTTTTCACTGTGAGCCTAGCATGACTGCCTCTGTCATTTCTAGTACAATCTTCTTTGGAGGGTCACCCTGTGGAATTTTGGAAGACAGTCCTAACATCCAAGGATGTGACCAGGTGCAGAATAATGCTTTTAAATGCGTAAATCAAATCCTTACAATCTTAGAGGCAACAGAGTTGGGATATTGTCATATGTGCGCTTCTTTATTAATGCATTAAATAAAGCAAGATCCAGCAGAGTGAGCCACAAGCACCGTAATTTTAATGAAATTTAATGATGAAAATAAACCGTATTCAAGCTATTCGCTGCAATGGTAATGGGATACGGAACTATTTGTGATTTCTCTGGGTGACAAAGTCACAAGTGCTGCTAATGGGACTGGAGCCACCACTAGTCAGATGTTAAGGGCAATAGTCACATCTTTTCTGCCACCTGTTGGTCTGAAGCCAACTGAAAACACCCAAAGTCAGAGTGACAGAAAATGTGTGTGTGCATGCGTGGATGCATGTGTGCATGTACGATACATATATGTGTCCGCTTTACCACTGATGAGGACCCTTGGGAACTCGGGAGCTTGGCCTGAAACTGTGGCTGGACTCTGCACCCCTGACACCCCTCCCATCACGCTCTCCACGGCAGCTTCAAGTACGTGGAGCAGACACATTTACCCTGAGG
This sequence comes from Equus przewalskii, assembly GCF_037783145.1. Taxonomy (NCBI): domain Eukaryota; kingdom Metazoa; phylum Chordata; class Mammalia; order Perissodactyla; family Equidae; genus Equus; species Equus przewalskii. The sequence goes on along the minus strand of NC_091834.1, from coordinate 15,828,944 downwards.
GACCCTCAGGCTCATAGAGGAAAAGAGGGAGACAGGCTTCCTGACCTCCTTCCAGAAGGAAAGGCTGGTGGATCCTGACCTCCAGGGCACCACCTGCCCCGGGCATGTCTGGCAGGGACGAGGTCTGGGGCTCGTGGCCCTCCCTGCTCCTCATGTCACCAGTCAGAGCAGGAGAAGGAAGGCCTCCCTCCTAATTCAGTTGCTCCATGAGGAGCCAGCTCCTGGTTCACAGCTCCAGCCCCGGCAAGGAGGAGGAGCCCAAGAAGGCACTTTCCACACCCTCCGGAAGCACGGGTCTGCAGTGCCCTGAAGCAGCCCTGACTCTGTCTCCAGGAGCCTCCTCCGAAAGCCAGCTGCTGGTTCTCCATGACTGTCTGGAACCCCTGTCCTCAGAAGGCTCTAGAGTGGATGAGAAGAGGCCTTGCTGAGACTCCAAGGCCTCCCATCCCCTAAACAAAAACTTTTACTTCAGTCTCAAATTATGCCTGTGATGGTTCATTTTTTGTGTCAACTTGGCCAGACCATGGTACTCAGTTTTTGGTCGGAACCCAGTCTAGATGTTGCTGTGAGGGTATTTTTAAGACATGATGAACATTTAAATCAGTGGACTGTGATTAAAGTAGATTACCCTCCATAAGGTGTGTGGGCTTCATCTAATCAGTTGAAGGACTTAAGAGAAATGACAGGTTTCCCAATGAAGAGGGAATTCTCCCTCCAGACAGCCTTCAGACTCCAGAGGGCAACCTCAGCTCTTCCCTGGGTCTCCAGCCTGCCACCTGCCCTGCAGATTTTGTACTTTCCAGCCTCATGACTGCATGTACCAACTTGATAGATGGATGGATAGATAGATAGATAGATGGATAGATGGATAGATGGATAGATGATAGAGACACAGAGTGACAGAGAAAGATTGAGAGAGGGAAAGAGGAAGGGGAAAGAGAGATTGAGAGATTAAGAGGCAGAAAGAGACAGCGACATTGTGAGAGAGACAGAGAGAGAGAAAGACTGGGAGAGACAGAGGGAGAGAAAATGCAGAGGGCAGAGTCCTTCCTGGAGATTAGGAAGCAAAATGCAGAGGAAAGATCAGGAAAAGGGTGGTCAGTTCCCTCAGGGCCAAGCCTGCTTCTGTGTCCTTCGTGCCTTGAAGGCAAATAGAGAGCCCTGGTGCTGGACATGCAAAGCATCTCCCAGGAACCTGGGCCCCCCCGCTGTGGGAAGGAAGAGCTGGGAAGACCCCACCATGGTTCCACCTGCTGTTCAGGGCAACGACTTCTCCCGGAAGGAGAGCAGAGAGTCAGCCCTTCTGCTCCCCTGAGAAGCAGGACAGAATTGACCTGTGATGAAATCAGAAAGAGACAATGAAGCTTTATCTTTCTCTCTCTCTCTCTCTCTCTCTCACAATGAAGCTTTATCTTTCTCTCTCTCTCTCTCTCTCTCTCTCTCTCTCTCACACACACACACACACACACACACACACACAGAGTTTAATGTAACTGCTCCTCTCGGCTTTATCATTTGGAGTGCCCCCTCTGGAGTCGGGCTCAGGGTCAGGTTCCAGGCACAGGCACCTGGCACTCAGCACCACTGCTCCCCCTGAACCCGGATAAGCTCGGGGGGCTGACTCCTGCTTCACCGGGGGACAGGCGGCCAGGCCCCACGGGCTGCACTGCGGGGCACATCCCGCATCTGAGCTGTGGACACCGGTCTCCACACACACTCCCCACAGCTCCCAAAGGAATGGAAACATCACTGGACGGTTCATCTCTGCTGTGCCTCTTCTTAGCCCTTGGCTTGGGCCGGTCCCTCATTCCCCGGGAACTGTTTGTCCACAGCAAGTGGAACAAGTCGTAATGGAACCTACTCAGACTTCCTGCTAGAATTTATGAGGTTCACTGATGTCAAGGAAATGAGTTCACCTTTGCAAATGCTAGGAGTAGTAAGCATTCAAAATGATTATGTGATAAATGAACGACCTAAAGGAATAAACCACGGCATGATTTTCTGTAATGGTTGTGTCATTTCCCCCAGGAAATGCAAGGTGCAGTTTTGGGCTAAAATAAAGCCTGGGGCTAAAATAAACCTTCGCCCTCGAGGATTTCCAGTTTCTTCTGTCATATTGCTGATTTACTGGGATTGCATTGAATTTCACTTTAAAACAAGTGCTCCACTGGCTAAAACTTGAAAAGTCGTGTCTTTTTCTCCCTACAGTGATCAGAGGGTTGTAGTGGGACATGCTCATACCCTAGCTTTCCTTTCAGACACTGATATAATAAAGCAGTGGTTCATAATAGACAGCATTTTTGACCATTTGGTAGGTACTAGGAGCTATTCGATGTTTTATGTGTATGACCTCATTTACTAAGACCACAACATGTGGAACACTTAGCTCTACCCACCGTCTGCCAACAATACCCCAATCCTGAGGACATGACAATCTCAGGCTCAGAAAACCATACCCCAAAGCCAAAAAGTCAGAAACGCTGAGCTGAGAGCAGATGTAGACCCTCCAGTTTCAGAGACTTACTCTTCCTACAGCCCATCGAACCGTCACGGTAGCTTTCCTTCTCTCCCCAAAACCTTGTGATTGTCAATACTTTTGAATCATTTTTACTATTCAAATATTTTCTCACAACCTGTTGCTCATCTTTTCATTTTCTTGATAATTTCTTGGGAAGCACAAAAATTTTGAGTTTTGATGAAGCCTAATTTATCGGGCTTTTCCCCTTTGTAGACTGTGCTTTTAGTCTCATATGTAAGAAATCTTTGCCTAACCCAAGTCTCAAAGATTTTCTCCTAAGTTTTCTTCTAAGATTTCTATTTTAGTAGTCCTTACATTGAAGTCTATACACATTTGAGTTCATTTTGGTACATAGTTTGATGAATCTAAGTTCATCTTCACTGGCGTCTCCAGCAATGTTTTGTCATTTCTTGTACTTCTTTTGATAAACTTATTCCTAAGTATTTTATTCCATTTGATGCTATCATGAGAGGTATCATATTCTTAATTCCACTTTTCAGTTGTTCATTGTCCATACACAGAAATACAATTCATTTTTGTACATTGATCTTGTATCTTATAACCTTGCTATACTTCTTAATTAGTTCTGATAGGGTGTGTATGTGGTGTGCATGCGTATTCTTTAAGATCCTCTGCATGCAAGGTCATGTCTTCTGCAAATAAAGTCAGTTTTACTTCTTGCTTTCCAATCTAGATGGCTTTTATTTCCTTTTATTACCTGATACACAGCCTAGAACCTCCAGCAAATTTTGAAAGAAGTGGCATCTTTACATTGTTCCAGATCTTAGGGGGAAGATCGTAAGTCTTTCATCATCAAGTAGGATGTTCACTGTAGGTTTTATGAAGATGCCTTTTCTCGGACTAAGGAAGGTCCCTTCTTTTCCAAGTTTATTGAGAGTTCTCTTCATGAATGGGTGTTGGATTTTGTCAAACACTTTTTCTGCATCTATTGAGATGATCGTGTGGGTTTTGTTCTTTCTTCTATTAATACTAATTGATTTTTTTATGTTAAATCAACCTCATACTCCTAGGATAAAGACCATTTGGTTATAGTATAAAATCATTTTTAGATGTTACTAGATTTGGTTAGCTAGTATTTCGTTGAGAATTTTTGCATCTATATTCAGAAGAGATGTAGGGGTTTTTTTTCATGTGGTATCTTTGGTTTTTATATCAAGGCCTCATAGAATGAGTTGGGAAATGTTCCCTCCTGTTCTGTTCTCTAGAATAGTTTGTGAAGCATTTTTGTTAATTCTTCGTTAAATATTTGATGGAATTTATCAGTGAAGCCATCTGGGCCTGGGCTTTTCTTTATGGGAAGTTTATAAATTGCTAATTCAACATCTTGATTTGTCATAGGTCTGGTCATATTTTCTCTCTCTTCTTGAGTCAGTTCCGTTGTTTGTGTCTTTCTAGGAACATGTTCATTTCATCTGAGTTGTTGAACTTGTTGATATAAAGATATTTTTACTATTCCCTTTTAATCCTCTGATTTCTGAAGGGTCAATGGTAATGCACCTTTTTTATTACTAATTGTGGTGATCTATGTCTTCTCTCCCTTTTTTGATTAATATAGTTAAAGATTTATCAATTTTGTTACTCATTCCAAACAACCAACTTTTGGTTTCAGTTATTTCCTCCATTGTTTCTCTATTTCTATTTCACTGATTTCTTCTCCAATCTTTATTATTTAGTTTGCACTTCTCTTTCAAGATTCTTAGGATGAAGTTTAGATTATTGATTTGGGATCTTTCTTCTTTTCTAATAGGCATTTAAACTTTAAATTTGCCTCTAAATATTGCCTTAGCTACATCCCATAGATTTTTATATGTTGTACTTTCATCTCCATTCACATCAAAATACTTTCTAATTTCCCTTATATTTTTTTCTTTGACCCACTGGTTATTTAGAATGTGTTATTTAATTTACAAATACTGGCAGAGTTCCAAAATTTCCTTCTATTGTTGACTTCCAGCTTGATTCCATTGTGATTGAAGAACATACTTTGTATAAAATCAGTCCCCTTAAATTTATTAAGACCAGTTTTGTGGCCTAGTATGTGGTCTATCCTGGAAAATGTCCCATGGATATTTGAAAAGAATGTGTTCTGATGTTGTTGGGTGGAGTTTTCTATTTTATTAGATTGACTTGGTTGATAGTGTTGTTCAAGTTGTCTATATCCTCGTTGATCTTCTGTCTAGCTGTTCTTTACATTGTATTAAGTGGGGTGTTGAAATCCCAAACTGTTATTTTTTACCTGTCTATTTCTCCCTCTGCCAGTTTTTATAATGTATTTTGAGGCTTTATTGTTAGGTGCATGTATGTTTAAAACTGTTATATCTTCCTGATGGATTGATCATTTTATCATTATAGCATCTCTCTCTTCGTGTCTCGTAACAATTTTTGTCACAAGGTCTGTTTGTCTGATATAGCCACGCTAACTCTCTTTTGGTTTATGTTTGCATGGTGTGTCTATCGCCATCCCTTTTCTTTCAACCTGTTTGTGTCTTTTAATCTAAAATATATCTCTTGTAGGGGCTGGCCCTGTGGCCGAGTGGTTAAGTTCGCATGCTCCGCTGCAGGTGGCCCAGTGTTTCGTTGGTTCGAATCCTGGGCGCGGACATGGCACTGCTCTTCAAACCACGCTGAGGCGTCATCCCACATGCCACAACTAGAATGACCCACAATGAAGAATATACAACTATGTACTGGGGGGCTTTGGGGAGAAAAAGGAAAAAAATAAAATCCTTAAACTATATCTCTTGTAGACAGCACGTTGTAGGATCCTGATTTTTTAAATCCACCCTGACAACCTCTGTCTTTTGATTGAAGTGTTCAGTTTAATTATTTATATGATAGGATTTACTTTTGCCATTTTGCTATTTGTTTCTATATATCTTGTATTTGTTTGTTCCTCTGCTCCTCCATTACTGCCTTCTTTTGTGTTAAATATATATTTTCTAGTCTTCCATTTAAGTTCCATTGTTTGCTATTTTTACTAAAGATTTATGTCATTTTCTTGGTGGATGCTCTGAGAATTACATTATGCATCTTAATTTAAAACAATCTTACCTTTATTCCAAAAATATCTAGAACCTCTGCTCCAATATAGCTACCTTTCTCCCCCTTCCTTCATGGTTTAATTATCACACAAATTACAACCTTATACACTGTAAGCCTATTAACACCATTTGTAATTGTTATTTATTGCAGTTGTCATTTATAATCAGTTAGAAAAAGAAAAGAATTTAAAAATATATGCTTACATTGCCTTTTATATTTAACTCTGTAACAACCTTTGCTGGCACTCTTCATTTCTTTGTGTGGACTTGAGTAATATCTGGCGTCCTTTCTCTTCAGCCTGAAGGACTCTCTTTAGTATTTCTTGCAAGACAGGTATGCTGGCAATGAATTCTCTTGATCTTTGTTTATCTGAACATGTCTTTATTTTTCCTTCATTTTGAAGGGCAGTTTGGCTGGATATAGAATTCTGAGTTGACAGTCTTTTTCTTCCAACACTTTGAATGTGTCATATCACTGTCTTCTTGCCTCTGTGGTATCTGATAAGAAGCCAGCTATTCATCTTATTGAAAAGTGATTTTTCTGTTGCTGCTTTCAGGATTTTCTCTTTGACTTTGACTTTCTTCCGTTTGACTATCAGGTGTCTAGATGTAGGTCTCTAGGAGTTTATTCTACATGGAATCTGTTGAACTTTTGGGAAGAATGATTACATATTTTTCATCAATTCATGGAAGTTTTCAGCCATTATTTCTTCAAATATTTTTTATTCCTCTTTCTCTTTCTCCTCTCCTTCTGGGACTCCCATTAGGCATATGTTGATATACTTTAAGGTGCCCTATAAGCCTCTGAGAGTGTTTACTTTCCTTCATTCTTTTTATTTTCTTTTATTGCAGTAATAACACTTCACATAAGATCTACCCTTTTAATAAATGTTTAAGCATAATACAAAAAATTATTGTTGTGTATAGGCACAAGGTTGTACATCAGATCTCTAGAGCTTATTCATCTTGCTTAACTAAAACTTCATGCCCAGTGATTAGTAACTCTCCATTTCCCCTTTCACCCAAACCTTAGAAACCACCATTCCACACTTTGATTCTATTAATTTGACTATATTAGATACCTCCTATAAACGGAATTATGCAGTATTTCTCTTTCTGTGACATACTTATGTCATGTAGCATAATGTTATCAAGGTTCATTCATGTTGTCACATAGTGCAGAATTCTGTTCTTTTTTCAGACTGAATAACATTCCATTGTATATATATACCACATTTTCTTTATCCATTCAGCTGATGAAGGACATTTAGGTTGTTTCCACATTGTGGCTATTGTAAATAGTGCTGCAATGAACACAGGGCAGCTAATATTTGTTCAAGATCCTGATTTCAATTATTTTGGATAAATACCCAGAAGCAATATTGCTGGATCATATGGTAGTTCTATTTTTAATTTTTTGTGGAATCTTTATTCTGTATTCACAGCAGCTGCACCATTTTGCATTCCACCAACGGTGTGCAAGGGTTCCAGTTTCTCCACATCCTAGCTGACACATTATTTTGTTTTTGTTTTTGTTTTATAATAGCCATCCTGAAAAGAGTAAAGTGATATCTCATTGTGGCTTTGATTGATATTTCCCTAACTAGTAACATTGAGTTTTTTCATTTACTTGTTGGCCATTTGTATGTCTTCTTTGTAAAACATCTATACAAGTTCTTTGCCTATTTTTTAAGTGACTTATTAGTTGTTTTTACTGTTGAGTTGCAGGTGTTCCTTGTATATTTTGGAGATTAGCCCCTTATCAGATATATGGTTTACAAAATATTTTCCCCATTCTGTAGGTTGCCTTTTCACTCCATTGATTGTTTCTTTTTCTATGCAGACACTCTTTAGTTTGATACAGTCCCACTTGTCTATTTTTAATTTTGTTGCTTATGCTTTTAGTGTCATATCCATGAAATCACTGCCAAGACCAATGTCATGAAGATTTTCTCTTGTGTTTTCTTCTAGGAGTTTTAAATTTTTAGGTTTTACATTTAAATTCTTCATCCATTTTGAGTTGACATTGTATGTTCTTGGCAACCTTGTCAAAGATCAGTTGGCCGTATATGCATGTATTTGTATCTAAGCTCTTTATTCTGTTCCATTGGTCTGTATATCTCTTCTTGTGCCAGGATCAGACTTTTTTGATTGCTGTAGTTTTGTAATATGTTTTGAAATCAGGAAGTGTGATGTTTCCCGCTTTGTTCTTCTTTCTCAAAATTGTTTAGTCTTTTAGTGGTCTCTTGTGGCTCCATACGAATTTTAAAATAGATTTTTTTTCTATTTCTGTAAAAAATGTATTACTGGGAATTTGAGAGAGACTACATGGAATCTGTAGATCTTTTTGCATAGTATGGATATTTTAACAATATTAAGACTTCTACTCATTTACATGGGATTTCTTTCCATTTGTGTCTCATCAATGTTGTGTAGTTTTCAGGATACAAGTCTTTCATCTCCCTAGTTGACATTATTCCTAAGTATTTTGTTCTTTTTGATGCTATTGTAAATGGGATTGTTTTCTCAATTTCCTTTTCAGCTAGTTCATTGTTAGTGTGTAGAAATGCAACTTATTTTCGTATATTGATTTTGTATCCTGAACTTTACTGAATTTATTAGTTCTAATAGGATAGCTTTTGTGTGTTATCTTAAGCATTTTCTATATGTAAGATCATGTTGTTTGCAAATGGACAATTTTACTTCTTCCTTTCTGATTTGGATGGCTTTTATTTCTTTTTCTTGCCTAATTGCCCTAGCTGGGACTTCTAATACCATGTTGAATAAGAGTGGTGAGAGTGGGCATCTTTGCTTTGTTTTATCTTAGAAGAAAAACTTTCAGTTTTTCACCATTGAGTATGGTGGCCTTTATTATGGTGTTTTTATATATGGTTTTTATTATGTTGTGGTAGTTTTCTTCTTCCTAATTTGTTGAGAATTTTTGTAAAGAAAAGGTGTTGAAATTTATTTAATATTTTTCTACATCTATTGAAATAATTGTGATTTTTATCCTTTATTCTGTTGATGTGGGGTATCACATTAATTCATTTTCATATGTTGAAACATCCTTTCATATATTGGATCCCACTTGGTCATAGCGTATGATCCTTTTCATGTACTGTTGGATTCTGTGTGTTAGTATCATGCTGAGGATTTTTTCATCTACATTCATCAGGGACATTGGTCTATAATTTTCTTTTCTTGTGGCATCCTTGTCTGGTTTTGGTATCAGGATAATTCTGACCTCGTTTGATGAGTTTTGAAGTGTTCCTTCCTCTTAGATTTTGGGTGAGTTTGAGAAGGATTGGCATTAATTCTTCCTTAAATGTTTGGTAGAATTCACCAGTGAAACCATCTGGTCCTGAGCTTTTCTTTTGGGGGAGATTTTTAATTACTGATTTAACCTTCATACTGGTTATGTCTGTTTAGACTTTCAATTTATTAATTATTTACTCTTGATATGTTGTATGTTTCTAGGAATTTATCCATTTCTTCTAGGTTATTCAATTTGTTGGCATATAATTTTTACAGTCATCTCTTAAGATCCTTTTTATTTCTGTGGCATCAGTTGAAATGTCTCTTCTTCCATTTCTGATTTTATTTATTTGAATCTTCTTTTTTCTTTGTTAGTTTAGGTAAGAGATTGTCAATTTTGTTGATCTTTTTAAAAACCAATTCTTACTTTTGCTGATTTTTTTCCATTGTTTTGTATTTTCTATTTCATTTATTTCTGCTCTAATCTTTGTTATTTCCTTCCTTCTGCCAACTCTGGGCTTATTCTGTTCTTCTGTTTCTAACTCCTTGATGTGTAAAGGCAAGTTATTATCTTTTTTTTTTATGTAGGCATTTATTACCATGAACTTCCCTTTTACTACTGTGTTTACTGCATTCCGTAAGTTTTGATATGTTGTGTTTTCATTTTCATTTTGTCACAAGGTATTTTCTAATTTCCTTTTTAACTTCTTCTTTGACCCAGTTGCTCAATATTGTGATATTTTATTTCTATATCTTTGTGAATTTTCCAGTTCTTCTGTTATTGATTTCTACTTTCATTTCCTTTTTGTTTTAAAAGATATTTGGTATGATTTCAATCTTCTTAAATTTATTAAGACTTGTTTAGTGACCTAACTTGTGATCTATCCTGCAGAAAAATCTGTCTGCACCTGAAAAGACTGTGTATTCTTTTGCTGTTGGGTGGAACGTTCTGTGTATATCTGTCACGTCTGTGTGGTCTATATATAGTGTTATTCAAGTCCTCTGTTTTCCTTATTGATCTTCTGTCTAGATACTCTATCCATTATTAAAAGTGGGATAGAGAAGTCTCCAACTATTACTATATTGCTGTCTATTTCTCCCTTCTATTCTGTCAATGTTTGCTTTATATATATAGGTGCTCTGATGTTGGGTGCACATATACTTATGATTATTATAGCTTCCTGGTAAATTGAGCATTTTTTCATTATATAATGTCCTTCTTTGTCTCTTGTTACAGTTTTTGGACTAAAGTCTATTTTGTCTGCTCTAAGTATAACCATCTCTGTTCTCATTTGGTTACCATTTTTATGGCATATCTTTTTCCGTCCCTTTGTTTTCAGCCTGTGTGTGTCCTAAAATCTAAAGTGAGTTTCCTTTCAGCCACACTATGTCTTTTGATTGGGGAATTAATCTATTTACATATAATTAATTTTTGTTAAAGAAGGAATTATTTTTGTCATTTTATTAGTTGTTTTCTGTTAATCTGATAGGTTTTCTTCTATCTTTTTCTCTCTTGCTGTCTCTCTTGTGTTTTGTTGATTTTTTTGTATTGATATGCTTTGATTCCTTTCTCTTTTTGTTTTCTGTAACTTCTATAGTTTTTTTTGTGTCATCACCTTGGGACTTACATAAAATATCTCATAGTTTTAACAGTTTATTTTAAGCTAATAACAGCTTAATTCAATCACATACAAAAACTCCACACTTTGACTTCTTCCCCATTAAACACTTTGTTATTGATATCACAATTTACATCTACTCATATTATCTATTTTTAACATATTTTTAGTTATAGTTATTTTAACACTTTTGTCTTTTAACTGTCATACTAGAATTAAATGAGATTTACCCGGGGCTGGTCCCATGGCTGAGTGGTTAAGTTCATATGCTCTGCTTTGGCCGCCTGGGGTTCACCAGTTCAGAACCTGAGCACAGACCTACACACCACTCATCAGGCCATGCTGTGGTGGCATCACGCATAGAAGAACTATAATGACTTACAAATAGGATATACAACTTGGTACTGGGGCTTTGGGGAGAAAAAAAGAGGAAGATTGACAACAGATGTTAGCTCAAGGCCAATCTTCCTCACCAAAACAAAAAGTGACTTACCCACCATCATCACAGTAATACAGTGTTTTGTATTTGTCCGTATATTTACCTTTACCAATGTGTTTCATACTTTCTAATGCTATTTTGTTGCTGTTTAGCATCCTTTCATTTCTACTTGAATAATTCCTTTTAACATTTTTTATAAAGCAATTCTAGTGGTGATGAACTCCTTCAGCCTTTTTTTGTCTTGGAAAACATCTCTCATTCATTGTTCAAGGGCAGTTTTTCCAGGTATAATATTCTTGGTTGGAAATTTTTTTCCTTCAGCATTTTGAACATATTATCCCACTTCATTCTGGCCTGCAAAGTTTCTGCTGAAAAATATGCTGATTATCCCTTGTATGTGATAAGTCACTTTTCTCTTGCCACTTTGAATTCTCCCTTTGACTTTTGACAGTTTGATTATAATGTGTTGCAGTGTCATTTTCTTTGGGTTCCTCTTATCTGTTATCCTTTGGGATTCTTGGATCTGGATATCCACTTCCTATTTCAGATTTGGGTATTTTTCAGACATTATTTCTTTGAGTAAGTTTTATGATGTTTCTCTCTCTTTACCTTCCGGGACTCCTAAAATGTGCATATTGTTTTTCTTGATCTTGTCCTATAAATCCCTGAGCTTTATTTATTCTTTTTCTTTTTGCTCCTCAGACTGACTAATTTCCAATAGCCTGTCTTTGAATTCACTGACCCTTTATTCTGCTTGTTCTAGTCTGCTGTTGAACCCCTCTAGTGAATTTTTCAGTTCAATTATTGTGTTATTCAGCTCCCTGATTTCTGGGTGGTGCTTTTTAATATTTTTCTTTCTCTATGTTGAAATTCTACTTTGTTCATGCATTATTCTCTTGACCTTGATGAGCACGTTTATAACAGATATTTGGAATTCTCTGCCAGGTAAACCAAATAACTTCATTTCATAGGGTTGGTTTCTGGATATTCATCCTTTCCTTTGTTTGGAACATCTTTACTTGATTCTTCATTTTCTTCGATTCTCTGTGTTGGTGTCTGCACATTAGACAAAGCAGGTACCACTCCCTATCTTCACAGATTGTGCTCGTACAGAAGACCCTCACAAATAAGCCCAGTCAGAGATCCTGGGGGGCCTCTACCAACTCTTTCCTTCCCCAGGGAGAATCAAGTAGCTGTGGTTTTTGGCTACTGTCTGTTTACTGAGCTGTTGGGTGAGCTATGGTGTCTACCAGTTCAAACCACTATCTCTGCTTTCTCCCAGGCAGCTAGACTGTGCCCAACTCTTCAGAACTCTGAGATTGATGAGACAGATGTTCGTTCTTTGGGCATCCCCAGAGAAGTTGGGGCATTGGCTGCATGGATGAATCCTCCCCCCTCCCAGTAGGGAGATGAGAGCTGGGATTTTTCCTCTGCTCCCACTCTATTGAGTAGGGGAAAGGATATATGGTGTATACCAGCTGAAGCTATTGGCTCTGCTCTCTCCAGACATCTAAACTGTACCAGACCTGTCAGAGCTCCAAGTTTCACGAGACAGAAATCATTCCTCTGGGGTGCCCCTCTGAAAAGTTGGGGTGCTGGATACATGAACCAACCCCTTCTTCTCCTGGGTGAAGCTGGAAGCTAGAGAGTCTCTTCCTGATTGTATGGCACTGCACCAGGGGCAGGTACTCTAAGGAGAGGGTGTCACAAATCTCCCTTCCAGCTTCAGCAAGTCTGATTTCCTGTTATCCCAGGGTGCAGGAGACTTTCAGTTCATTTCTGAATTTCTCACAAAGGAAATTTTCAGTGAGTTGTTGCTGAATCAGTGTGTTTATGGGGGAAGAATGTTTCAGGGCCTCCTACTCCACCATCTTTCTGACACCGCTCTCTCCTTCATTTTTTCCTTCTATTCCTCAGACTGGATAATCTTTATTGATCTGTCTTCAAATTCACTAATTCTTTCTTCTGCCATCTCCAATTTGTTCTTAAGTCCCTCTAGCAAATTTCTCATTTATGTTATTATACTTTGCAACTCCAGAATTTCTATTTACTTCTTTTTATTTCCCTTTATTTATTGATATTCTGCATTTGGTGAGATGTAGTTGTCATACTTTCTTTTACTTCTTTAAACGTGTTTTCCTTTAGTTCTTTGAAAATATTTATAATTCCTGATTCAAAGTCGTTGTGTACAAAGTCCAACATCTGGGCCCCACAGGGATAATTTATTGGTTCCATCTCTTTTTTCCTGTGTATGATCCACACTTTTTGGGTTGGGATTTTTTGTGTGTCTTGTATCTTAATTGTTGAAAACTGGACATTTTAGGTATTATATTATAACAACTCTGGTTAGATCACACACACACAGAATTTGTTGTTCCTACTATTTCATTGTTGTTCTTGTTCTTGTTGGTGCTTATTTGTTTTGTAACTTTCCTGGATTAAGTCTGTAGATTCTGCATTCCCTGCAATGTGTGGACACTGAGTTCTCTACTAGCTTTTGGTTTTAGTCCTTATTTTTATTTTTAAGCTTGGCTTCCTATGAGTCACCCCTGGGTCGGTACGATTTATTGGTCAGAAAATTATCAGTCAGAAGATGTTCTTGAATGCCTTGAACCACCCTTTGCCAAGCAGATCTGTTTCTCTAAGGGCACACCTTGAAACTTTAGGCAGTTTACAAAACAGTCTTAGCTTTCATTTCCTGCTTGCATAGGATCTTAATGTCAGCCAGATCTCTCATTTCCCAGGTCCTTTCTGGGCATGTAAACAGCCCTATGCATGCCCAGGAATATGGAAGAGCTTTTTGAAGTTTCTTATGGTCATCTAGTTCTCCAGGACTTCCTTTCAAATTTTTGGCTAGGCTTCTTTTATCCCAACTGAAATTATAGCCTTATGTAGCTGCACTATTACCAGCAGATTGCTATTGTCTTCTGTAAAGGCATAAGGCTTTTTTTCAGAGCTGAACTCTGAGTAGAATCAAGTAGAGACTATACCATGGGAACAGGTATTTTCCAGGTTGCTTGTAGTTTGGTCAAACTATTGACTCTGCTCTGAGGATGGGGCTTTTGATGGAGCTGCCAAAATGGTCCTTCCTTTCTGTTGGCTGTGAGGCTGCCACTGAGCTGGGGAGGAAGAGCAAGTGGAACAGCTTCAGGTTACACCACCAGATATCCTGCTGTTCTTACAAAGATTCAGTCCATTTTTTTTTCTTGAATGGATGTATTTTAGTTTTTTCTATGCCTTTGGTTAATTTGGAGAGTCCTAAAATGGTTGGTTTTTATTGTTTTGCCATTATTTGTGTTGCTTTTGTGGGGAAGTAGCCTCCTAAGATCCACTGTTCGAAAAGTCAATCCTTCTCAACAGCTTTTATGGCTGTGAAACTCTAGGAATCAGGTGAGGTAGAAAGCATGCAAAGACTATAATAGTCATTCTAATATAAGATTTTATAAAATCATCCTTTAAAAAAATAAGTCACTATTGGGATATTTGAGAAATTTTCCAAAGTATTAAGTATAGAGCATTACAAGCTACATCTTTAGCCTGCACTATTCCATTTTAAATGGTTCTAGATTTTTTCAAAAGAACTTGACCCGGCATTCAAGATAAAATGCACTTCTAGACAAGTAAGAAACATTTATCTGTGAACCTGACTCAAAGAACCCTTTAAACTTCACCAAGAGTTTGTCTTGGGGCCAGCCCCTTGGCATAGTGGTTAAGTTTTAGCATGCTCCACTTCAGCAGCCCAGGTTCATGGGTTTGGATCCTCGGTGCAGACCTACACCACTCGTCAAGCCATCCTGTGGTGGCAACCCACTTATAAAGTGGAAGAAGATTGGCACAGATGTTAGCTCAGGGCTAACCTTCCTCAGCAAAAAAAAAAGAAGGAAGAGGTTATTATCTTAAAATTTCCTCAGTGTGACAGAAGCAAGTGCTTGTAAACAAAAGACCTGCCAACTGATGCACCAGCAAATGCAAACCACTGATAAATCATGCCTAATGAAAGCAACAGGATGGAAAATCTTAGCACACTTGTGTCTAGGAAGTCACTCTTACCAAAATGTTTGATGAACGCCCTGGTGGAACAAAATCTGCATTTCCTTTTAGAGGCTATGAAAATAGAAATGAAAGTCTGGAAACAGCTGATAAACTGCTCCCTCTGCTCTCACTGCTTGTATAATTCTGCCATTACGATTGGTGATTCTGAATATTTCTAAGATGATGGATGCATGCGGTCCTCACAAAGCTTGCTTATTGCTTTTGAGAATTTACAAGGGTAACAACCCAAGTCAAGGAATTCCCACATTTCTGGGACCACTATTCATCAGCCATTGACCCTCTGTTACCACAGAGCAATGAGCTGAAGGGCTGTGAGTCTCCTGATATTGCTCACAGAGAGAAAAGCAGGGATCATCAAAGGTAAAAGAGAACTGCAACCTAAAATTCATCCAGCCGATAGAAAAGCAGAGTCAGACCCAACTGACATTTACTGGTCATGCTCTCATCTGTGCAACCTCATTAATTCCAAGGCTTAGGGCGGGTAGGCGGAAGGACGCGATCTGCTCTCAGCCCAGGCTGACCTTTTCCCACAATAGCTGCTGACACTGTCTACACTTTCAGTTATGTGTTTCTGCTGACCATGAAGAGGGGCACTAAGCCCTGAACGCCCTCTGCTCCTCACGTGCAGGATGCTCTGCTTCCTGACTGCTTTTTTTGGCTCCTGTGTTTCTGGACTTTAACTCTGATCTCTGTTCCTAGATTCCTGTTCACTCATCTATTCATACAAACATTTACCAAGTACCTGTGTGTACCACGCACTGAGGATACAAAAGAAACAATGTAGCCAGGGCAGTGCACCAGGTAAATCAAAAAAAATGAATTTGGGTTTTATTCAAAAACCATGTATAGTTTCTCCCTTGACTAAATTCCTGAGTGTGGAAACTCTGCTCAGCCAACATCCCTTCACACCTGCCCATCACTACCCAACTCTGACATTCAGACCCAGACCCAGAGAGGGAGCCACCAGAGTTACCACCAGAGTGACCAGAGAGCCTGTACAGGAAAATAACCCTCCCAAAAAGTGTGCCCTCATATCTGAAGCAGAGCAGGGCACCACCCCTCAGGGCCCACCCGCCTGCAGGCAAGAGCCTCCACCCCATGCCCAAAGGCCTGTGTATTCTGGGCCTTGTCCCCCGCCTCGGGCCTCATCCAGGTCCAAACCTCCAGAGTCCAGAGACCTGAGCACACCAGACCGGCCAGCACCTCAGGGTCTGTCCCAGGCCGCATCCCTCCCACGTGCCCTTCACCTGCTCAGGTTTAGGTCTTGCCATCAGTGTCACCCCCTCAGGATAGAATCCTGGACGTTGTGACTATCATATCGTGTAGGCTCTGGGTCCCCCTGGAAAATGCTCATTTTTATTTTTTCATTTTGCAAGCAGTCAACCCAGGCAGCTTCAGGCCATCGCTCTGCCTCACCTCCTAATCTCAGTTGAGTCGACAAAGCCTTTGCTCTGTCCCACACACGCACAGCTCGAGGGAGAGCCCTGGACTCGGTGAGCCCTATGCAAAATTAGGGGACCCTCCTCCCGGGCTCCCCCGGGCCCTGTGGCCTGCAGCGACTCCTTTTCCTGGTCTCAGTGAGCAGAAAGGCAGAGCTTCTCTCAGAGTCACACGCCCTGCCAAGAAGCTCCATAACCTGCGCACAGAGTGTGAGAAAGAGGAAGAAAGCGGACCCTCCACATTTGTGGGGGTGCAGGGCCCCCTTTCCTGATTCCTCTGCCCAGAAAGTTGGGGTTTCCGTTGGGGTTTGGGCCCCCCTGGCTGCCACCTCACATTTCTGCAACCGGAGCCTGGCTTTGGGTTAAAACTGCAAGAGAAAGAGAAAAATAATGGAGTTAAGCCCCGCCCCCAGGTTTCGATTCCTCCGCAGTTCACTGGCCTTGTCCGCTCCTCCCGGGTTGTGTTTTGCCCAGCGATGGCAGCTACCATAGGCAGAAGAGAGAGGCTGCCGCGAAGCTTTCCACTAGCTTCATCAAAACCTCGGGCACCGGGGAGTGTTCATTCCATCTCCACGGCAACTCGATGCCGCTCGATGAACAAGAAGGCATCCAGATCTTTCCACCATCCCTGTTCACCCCCAGGGCCCCCCTCAGCGGTGTTGACCCCAGTTTACAGGGAGCGGGATGCTCTGACTCCCCTCCATGCCAGGGTCCCGTGCACCTCCAGGCGCCTCAGGGTCTCTTGTTACCTGTTAATTTTTTCTGAAGACCTCGAATTCCTTCCCCGCTCCTTCCTGACTTAGAGCAGCTTCTTCGGTTCCTCCAAAGGCTTGGTCCACTGGTCACCCATTACCAGAGGTCACTAGGATCCACTTGTGCCTCAAGCTGGCCCTTACAATCATCTCCCCAGCAAGGACCAAGAGGGCAAAATCCTTTCCATGTCACTGGAGTACAACCAAAGATAAGAAATGACTCCCCCTCAACACAGTGACAGTGATCCGGTGCTACAAAGAATGCACAGACACCAAGGCAGCCTTTGGAGAAGTGGTGTTGGGGCTGGGCCAGCTTTGGGAAGCAGAGGGAAGGAGGGCGTGTCTGGGGAGGAAGGACCAAAGAAAGCAAGAGGGAGAAAGTGCAGAGCACCTGCCAGCTGTGTCGTGGTCTGAAGCCCATGGTTCATGAGCAGACAGGGAAAGTGTGATGGAGAGACCTGAGGACAGAGGGCTTTGCATGACCAGGAAGTTTGGTCTCCATCCACCCTCAATGAGGAGCCCTGGAATGGGGCTGAGTTGGAAACCTCAGTGAGGAGAGTGAGCTGGTGGGAAGGTGGAAAAGAGAGATCGCCTCTCACGTCCCCTTGTGTTGGAGGAAGAGTTTCCAGGACCAGACCTCCAAATCCATATTGTAAGTGATAAATGCAATTAACTCTACCAAATATGCTTAATGCATAGTGTGAACTTCACTGTCTTATGCATTTCTCAAGTTATATTGTGGTGAGAACTGTTCAGAGCTAAGCGTACAGCTTGTCAATGTCTCTAAGCATGGAAACAACGCAAACCACACACATCTTCTCACAATTGAACATGGCTGTGTTTGTTCTGGGCAAAGAGTTGGCAGCACAAGTGGCCTTGATCTAAATCCCTACCCTGTCTTGTCTATTTCTTTTAATTGCTGTGTATGGTTCTTCTTCTTTTTTTTTTTTTAAGATTGGCACCTGAGCTAACAACTGTTACCAATCGTTTTTCTTTTTTTTTTTTTTCTTCTTCTTCTTCCTAAAGCCCCCCAGTACATAGTTGTATATTCTAGTTGTAGGTCCTTCTGGTTGTGCTGTGTGGGACAGTGCCGCAGCATGGCCTGATGAGTGGTGCCATGTCAACGCCCAGGATCCAAACCTGCAAAAATGTGGGCCGCCAAAGCAGAGCACAGGAACTGAACCACTCGGGCATGGGGCCGGCCCCAATCATGTCTATTTATGAATTGTAAATCTAGGAACCACGTTCTTAGGAGAAATAGAGTTGATATTGGTGTCCAAGATACACATTGCTCAACTTTGTTACCAAAACTTTTGGGAAATCTCAGAGAGTACTCTGTATCCCCCTTTGAGGGGCTGGCTGGAAGCTGCTGTCTTCCAAAGAGGTGAAGGTATTTGTCCCAAATGCCACAAACAGAGAAAGGCAGAGCCCAACACAGAAGCCAGGTTACTCTATCTAAATATCTGAAAATGGACTTGTACCAGAACAAATGAAAACTCCTACAAATCAATGATAAGAGACAACCCAATAAAAAATTGGCAAAGACTTGGAAAGTCACTTTACCAAACAAGAGACTAGGATGGCAAATAAGCACATGAAAAGAAGTTCAATGTCAATAGTTATCAGAGAAATGCAAATTAAAACCACAGTGAGGGGCCAGGCCCGTGGCCCAGTGGTTAAAGTTCTGCACATTCCACTTTAGCAGCCCGGGTTTGTGGGTTCAGATCTTAGGCACAGACCACCACTCGTCAGCCATGCTGTGCTGTGGCAGCAACCCACATACAAAATAGAGGAAGATTGGCACAGATGTTCAGTCAGGGCTAATCTTCCTCAAGCAAAAAAAAAGAGGAAGATTGGCAACAGATGTTAGCTCAGGGCAGGTCTTCCTCAGTATAAAAATAAACCACAGTGAGTTACCACGACACACGCAGGAAAATGGCTAAAGTTACAAATATTGACAACAGCAAATGTCGACAAGGAGATGAAACACCTGGATCACTCGCACCCTGGTGACTGGACTGCAAAATGCCACAGCCACTCTAAGGAACTGTGTGGTAGCTTTTTAGAATGTTAAACATACATGTGTCTTACAATTTAACAACTGCACTCCTTGATATTTACTGAAGAGAAATGAAAACGGATTCTGCAAAAAGACATATACTAATGTTCATAGCAGCTTTATTTGTAATTGCCAAAAATGGAAACAATTCAAATGTTCATCAATGGGCCAATAGATAAACAAGTTGTGTTATATTCATAAAATGGGCTGCTACTTAGAAATTAAAAAGAATAGACTATTGATTTGTACAACAGTATGGATGAATCTCAAACACATTTTGGCTGAGTGGAAGAAACCAGACAGAAAATAGGACATGCTATATGATTCTATTTCTATGAAGTTCAAGGACAGGCAGAATTAGTCCATGGTGCCAGAAATCAGATCAGCAGTTGCCTCTGCGGGGAGCGTATCTGTGAGAGGACATGAGAGAACTTTGTGGGGGGCTGGAAATATTCTACATCTTGTTTAAAGTCATGGTCGTTTGTCAAAAACTCATTGAACTGTATATTAAATACACACTTTTTATTATATGTGAGTTCTATCTCAATAGTAATGATAGATGATAGATAGATAGATAGATAGATAGATAGATAGATAGATAGATAGATAGAGATGATAGAGGTTATGGGATGTTTCTGGCTACTGAAAGTGACTAAGCTAATTGTCTAGTCTTCTAAAGAATACCCAGGCCACATGCCACCCAGCCCAGGGCCACACTCGTATTCTTTACCCTCTTGCCTTTGTGTGTCTAAACTCTTTGTAACTTGGGTCCTATGTTAGCCATCTCTGCTCTGGCAACCATCTCCAAATGGACCATTTTGTGTAGATACTTCCAAAGAAAGAAGAATCCCCTTGCCTTATATGAAGCAGACCCCAGAAATGACAGGAAGCCAGAGGAGGTGTATTCTAACTACCTCATTCTCAGATCCTTCCAGGAGAATTCTTACCTGGAATTCTTCACTGCGGTCCTCACGAGTGGCCACTAATCTGCCATCTGAGCCTGGATGCAGCAACAGGCTAAGCTAGTAGCCATTCCTTTGTCTCCTGGCAACACTGCTAAGGACAGAATAATGCTCCCCCAGAGATGCCCATTCCTGGTCCCCAGAACCTGTGAATATGTCATGTTAGATAGCAAAGGGGAAGTAAGGTTGCAGGTGGAATTAAGGTTGCCACTCAGCAGAACTTGCAATAGGGATTATGCAGCCTAGCCCAATGTAATTACAAGACTTCTTAAAAGTGGGAGAGGTACGGGGCTGGCCCCGTGGCCGAGTGGTTAAGTTCGCGCGCTCCGCTGCAGGCGACCCAGTGTTTCGTTGGTTCGAATCCTGGGCGCGGACATGGCACTGCTCGTCAGACCACGCTGAGGCAGCGTCCCACATGCCACAACTAGAAGGACCCACAACGAAGAATATACAACTATGTACCGGGGGGCTTTGGGGAGAAAAAGGAAAAAATAAAATCTTAAAAAAAAAAAAAAAAAAAGTGGGAGAGGTGCGCCAGCCCCATGGCCAAGCGGTTGAGTTCATGTGCTCCACTTCGGCGACCCGTGGTTTCATGGGTTCAGATGCTGGGCTCAGTCATGGCACTGCTCATCAGGCCATGTTGAGGTGGCATCCCATATAGCACAACCAGAAAGACCTACAACCAGAATATACAACTATGTACTGGGGGGCTTTGGGAAGAAGAAGAAAGAAAAATAAAAAAGACTGGCAACAGATGTCAGCTCACGTGCCAATATTTAAAAAAGAAAAGAGATGGGAGAGGGAGGCTGAAGAGGCAGTCAGAGGGAGCAGTGAAAACGGAAGAAGATCAGAGAGGTGCAACATTGACACCTTTAAAATGGAGGAAAGTCCCAGAGCGAGGAATGTGGGCAGACCCTTGAAGCAGGAAAAGGCAAGGAGATAGATTGTCTGGATTCTCCGTAAAGGAACATGGCCCTAACGACACATTGGTTTAACCCAGTGAGACTCGAGTCAGACTTCTGACCTGCTGAGCTGAAAGATAATAAGAGTGTTGTATAAGCCACTCGGTTAGTGGTGATTTGTTCCAGCAGCCACAGGAAACTAGTACAAGCGCGTTTCTCAGAGCCTCCTGGTATCCTGGTGTCCTGGTGAACACTACTTAGTTTTATCTGGTGGAGCTGACTGTGGACAGTGGATCCTGGGCACACAGCTCTTCTTTCCTCCAGGACAACATGCGCTGCCTACACCAGAGAAGACTGGGGAACAATGTCATGAATCCTGGTCAGCCTTTCCACATAATGCTATGTCCACCATGGAGAAAGGCCACTGGCCGGTTGATCCCTGTGACTATACAAGACAATTTTGACTATTCCTCCTGGGACGGTCTTCTCATGGGGACAAATGGCTCTCCCACATCTGCCTTGGGTAGGCATGACCTGGACCCTTGGGGTGGTCACTCAGACATTCTAGGTGTCTCGGTCTCCCTTCCAGGGTCTGACGACTACCCCTGGCCTGGATCTGAAGAAGTGATTCATCAGCACAGACTCCTTGCCCGAGGAGAATTGTTCATGCTGTATAGAGTTCAATGGAAAGTTTAACACCAAGGCAAAGTAGAACAATCACTTAATACATGTTGAAGAATGAATGAATGAAACAGTGAGTGAATGAATGAATGAATGCTCTCCCACAGCAGGCCATCTTTTTAACTTTTTATTTTGCAGTAACGATTGAGTCACAAACAATTACAAAGATAGTACAGAGACATCCTACGGACCCTTCATTCAGTTTCCTCAATGGTTGCATCTTATGTAACCATAGTCCAATATCAGACCCAGGAGATGGACATGGTACCACCTGCGGTCACCACAAAGATCTCCTCCATGCTTCCCCTTTACAGTCCAACTCCCCGCCATCCCTAATCCGGGAAACCACTAATGTGTTCTCCATCACTATAAATTGTCATTTCAAAACAATTATAAAAATGGAATCATATTGTTTAGGATCTTTTAGGATTGGCTTTTCTCCTTCGGCATAATACCCTTGAGATCTCTCCAAATTGTTGTGTGTATCTATAGATCATCCATTTGGATTATTGAATTCTCTTCCATGTTGGGGATGCACCACAGTTTGTTTTTGTAGGACACTGCGGTTATTTCCTCTTTGGAACTGTTATCAATAAACCTACTATGAATGATTGTGTGAAGATTTTTGTGTGAACATCAGTGTCATTCCTCTGGGATAAATGTCCAGGTGTGCATTGCTGGACCGTATGTTAAGTATATGCGTCCTCACCTGCAGTGGGTGGTGTCACTATTTTCTTGCTTTTCTAATAGGTGTGTAACGATATCTCATTACAGTCTTAATTTGAACTTCCCTAATGGTCAGTGGATGAACACCTTTTCATATGCTTATTTGCTATCTGTATACACACTTCATTTAAACATCTCTTTATATCTTTTGCCCACTTTGGAATTGCATTGTTTTTAAAAACTTGAGTTTTGAGATTTCTTTGTATATTCTAAACATGAATCCTTTGTCAAATATGTGGCTTATAAATATTTTCTCCAAGTCTGTAACTTGCCTTTCCATCCTCTTAAAAGGGAATTACACAGAGAAAAAGTTTTTACATTTGACGAAGTCTAAGTAATGAGCTTGTTCTTGTATGAATAGTGCTTTCGGCATCACATTTAAGAACTGCTCACCAAGCCCTAGTTTCTAAAGACTATCTTCTAGGCTTTCCCCTGAAAGTTTATAGTTTTGTTTTACATTTAAATCCATATTTTTTTCTTTTTTTTCTGCTTTTTGTCCCCAAATCCCCCAAGTACATAGTTGTATATTCTAGTTGTGGGTTAAATCCATATTTTAAGTTAATTATTGTATGAAGTGTGAGCTTTACATCGAGATTCACATTTTTGTCTATGGATATCCAGTTATTCCAGCACTGTTTGTTGAAAAGGCTATCTTTCTTCCGCTGAATTGCTTTTGTACCTTTGCCAAAAATCAGTTGGGCATATTCACGTGGGGCTATTTCTGGGTTCTCTACTCTGTTGCATTGATCTCTGTGTCTAGTCCTCCACCAGTGCCACACTGTCTTGATTACTGTAGCTACATAACAAGTCTTGAAATCAGGTGTGTGATTTCTCCCTCTTTATGCATCTTTTTAAAAATTGTTTTAGCTATTCTGGTCACCTTTCCGTATAAATTTTATTATACAGTTGTCTATATCTACCAAAACCTTGCTGAGATTTTCACAGGAATCATGTTAAACTTGTAAATTAATTTGGGGAGAGTTGACTTTATCAAGTCTTCCAATCCATGAACATGGTGTGTCTTTCCAGTTATTTAGATCTTCGTTGACTTCTTCCATTTGCAATTTGTGTCTTTCAACATGAAAATCCTATAAATCTTTTGTTAGATTACACTTAAGAATTTCTCTTTTGGAGATTTTAAATGGTATTTTTTTTAATTACTTAAATTATTTTTAAATTGGCTTAGAACATTGTATAAATTTCAGGTGTACATAGTTATGTTTCAGTTTCTGTGTAGACTGCATCATGCTCACTACCAACAGTCCAGTTTTTATCGGTCACCATACGTATGTGCCGCTTTACCCCTTTGTTCTCCCCCCACGCATTCTCCTCGGCAACCACTAATCTATTCTCCTTATCTATGTGTTTGTTTATCTTCCACATATGAATGAAATCATATGGCATTTGTCTTTCTCTGTCTGACTTATTTTGCTCGGTATAATAGCCTCAAGGCCCACCCATGCTGTCAAAAATGGCCTAATTTTGTCTTTTTTTATGGTTGAGTGGTATTCCATTGTTTATATATACCACATCTTAGTTACCTATTCATCCATTGATGGGTACTGGGGTTGCTTCCATGTCTTGGCTTTTGTGAATAATGTTGCAATGAACATAGAGGTGTATATATCTTTTTGAATTATTGATTTCATGTTCTTTGAATAAATATCCAGTAGTGGAATAGCTGGATTATATGGTACTTCTATGTTAAATTTTTTGAGAAATCTCCATACTGTTTTCCATAGTGGCTGCACAAGTTTGCGCTTCCACCAGCAGTATATGAGCTTCCCTTTTGACTGCATCCTCTCCAACACTTGTTATTTCCTGACTTGTTAATTACAGCCATTCTGATGTGTTTAAGATGATATTCCATTGTAGTTTTGATTTGCATTTCTCTAATAACTAGTGATGTTGAACATCTTTCCCTGTGCCTGTTGGCCATCTGTATATCTTCTTTGGAAAGATGTTGGTTCATAACCTCTGCCCATTTTTTGGTCAGGTCGTTTGTTTTATTGTTGTTGAGCTGTATGACTTCTTTATATATTTTGGAAATTAACCCCTTCTCAGATATATGATTTGCAAATATTTTCTCCCAGTGGGTGGGTTGTCTTTTCATTTTGCTCAGGTTTCCTTTGCCTTGAAGAAGCTTTTTAGTCTGGTGTAGTCCCATTTATTTATTTTTGTTGTTGTTTCCCTTTGCCTGAGTAGACACAGTATTTGAAAAGATACTGCTAAGACCAATGTCAAAAAGTGTACTGCTTATATTTTCTTCTAATAGTTTTATGGTTTCAGGTCTTACATTCAAGTCTTTAATCCATTTTGAGTTAACTTTTGTGTATGGTGCAAGATAATGGTCTTTTGCACATGGCTGTCCAGTTTTCCCAATACCATTTTTTGAAGAAACTTTCCACCTTTCATTGTATGTTCTTGGCCCCTTTGTCAAAGATTAGCTGTCCATAGATGTATGGTTTTATTTCTGGGCTCTCAATTCTGTTCCATTGATCTATGTGTCTGTTTTTCTGCCAGTACCATGCTGTTTTGATTACTATAGCTTTGTAGTATATTTTGAAGTCAGGGATTGTGGGGCCTCCAGCTTTGTTCTTTTTTCTCAGGATTGCTTTCACTATTCAGGGCCTTTTGTTGTTCCATGTAAATTTTAGGATTATTTGTTCTATTTCCATGAAGAATGTCACTGGGGTTCTGATTGGGATTGCTCTGAATCTGTAGATAGGTAACATGGACATTTTAACTATGTTTATTCTTCCCATCCATGAGCATGGAATAACTTTCCATTTCTTAATGTCTTCTTCAATTTCTTTCAATAACGTCTTACAGTTTTCAGTGTATAGGTCTTTCACTTCTTTGGTTAAATTTATTCCTATGTATTTTATTCTTTTTGTTGTGATTGTAAATGGGATTGTATTCTTGATTTCTCTTTCTGCTAGGTTGTTGTTAGTATATAGAAATGCAACCAATTTTTGTAAGTTGATTTTGTACCCTGCAACTTTACTATTTTCTATATATAGAATCAAGTCATCCTCAAAGTGAGAGTTTTACTTCTTCCTTTCCAATTTGGATAGCTTTTTAATTCTTTTTCTTCCCTAATTGGTCTGGCTAAAACTTCCAGTACTGTGATGAATAAGAGTGGCGAGAGTGGGCACCCTTGTCTTATTCCTGTTCTCAGAGGAATAGCTTTCAGTTTTTCACTGTTGAGTATGATGTTGGCTGTGGGTTTGTCATAAAAGGCCTTTATTATGTTGAGATACTTTCCTTCTATACCCACTTTCATGCATGGATATTGGATCTTGTGAAATGTTTTCTCTGCATCTATTGAGAGAATCATGTGATTTTTATTCTTCATTTTGTTAATGTGGTGTATTACATTGATTGATTTGCAGATGTTGAACCATCCCTGCATACCTGGAATAAATCTCACTTGATCATGGTGTATGATCTTTTTAACGTATTGTTGTATTCAATTTGTTAACATTTTGTTGAGAATTTTTGCATCTATGTTCATCAGCGATATTGGCCTGTAATTTTCCTTTTTTGTGTTGTCCTCGTCTAGTTTTAGTATTAGGGTAATGTTGACCTTTTAGAATGAGTTAGGAAGCATCCCCTCCTCTTCAGTTTTTTGGAGTAGTTTGAGAAGGATAAGTATTAAATTTTCTGTGAACGTTTGCTAGAATTCACCAGAGAAGCCATCTGGTCCTGGACTTTCGTTTTTTGGGAGGTTTTTGATTACTGTTTCAATCTCTTTACTTGTGATTGGTCTATTCAAATTCCCTATTTCTTCTTGATTCAGTTTTGGGAGGTTACATGATTCTAAGAATTTATCCATTTCTTCTAGGCTATCCAATTTGTTGGCATACAGCTTTTAATATTCTCTTATACTTTTTTGTATTTCTGTGGTGTCTGTTGTAATTTCTCCTCTTTCATTTCTGATTTTCCGTATTTGTGTCTTCTCTCATTTTTTCTTACTGAGTCTGGCTAATGGTTTGTCAATTTTGCTTATCTTCTCAAAGAACCAGCTCTTAGTTTCATTGATCCTTTCTATTGTTTTTTTAGTCTCTATTTCATTTATTTCTGCTCTGATATTTATTATTTCCCTCCTTCTACTCACTTCGAGCTTTGTTCTTTTTCAAGTTCTTTCAGGTATAGTGTAAGATTGCTTTTTGAGATTTTTCTTGTTTCTTGAGGTAGGTGTGAATTGCTATAAATTTCTCTCTTATTACCACTTTTTCTGCATCCCATAAGAGTTGATATGTTGTGTTTTCATTTTAATTTGTCCCCAGGTATTTTTTATTTCTATTTTGATTTCTTCATTCATCCAATGGTTGATCAGTAGCATGTTGTTTAGTCTCCATGTATTTGTGACTTTCCCAGCTTTTTTCTTGTAGTTGATTTCTAGTTTCATACCATTGTAATTGGAAAAGATGCTTGATATGATTTCAATCTTCTTAAATTTATTGAGGCTTGTTTTGTTTCCCAATATATGGTCTATCTTTGATAGTGTTCCCTGTGCACTCAGGAAGAATGTGCATTCCACTATTTTTGGATGGAATGTCTATAGATCTATTAAATCTATCTGGTCTCTTGTTCCACTTAAGGTCACTGTTTCCTTGTTGACTTTCTGTCTGGATGATCTATCCATTGATGTAAGTAGGGTGTAAGGTCCCCTACTATTATTGCATTGCTGTTAATTTCTCTCTTTTGGTCTGTTAATAGTTGCTTTATATACTTTGGTGCTCCTGTGTTAGGTGCATATATATTAAAAGTGTTGTGTCTTCTTGGTGGAATATCCCTTTATTCATTATGTAATGCCCATCTTTGTCTCTTATCTTCTTTATCTTGAAGTCTGTTTTGTCTGATATAAGTATGGCTACACCCACTTCCTTTGGCCCTCTGTTTTCTTGGAGTATCATCATCCATCCCTTCACTCCAAGCCTATGTTTGTCTTTAGAGCTGAGATGTGTTACCTGCATGGTAACACATGGCATGTTGTTGGGTCTTGTTTTTAAATCCGTCCAGCCCCTCTGTGTCTTTTGATTGGTAAATTCAATCCACTTACATTTCGAGTGATTATTGATATATGATGGCTTAATACTGCCATTTTATCTTTTGTTTTCTGGTTGTTCTATATTTCCATTATTTCTTTTTCCTTGTATTTCTGTTTGCCAATTCAGTTTGGTGGTTTTCTGTGATTTTTTCTCTACTTTCTCTTTATTTATTCTTTGTGATTCTGCTCTGATTTTTTGTTTTGTGGTTACTAAATGGTATTATATTTTTAATTTCAGTTTCCACAAGTTCATTGATAGCATATAAAAATACGATTGGTTTTTATATGTTGATCCTGTGTCTTGTGACCTTGTTGAACTCACTTATTAGTGTTAGATTTTTTTTTTTGGTAGATTCTTTGGGATTCTGTGCATAGACAATCATGTCATCAGCAAATAAGAACAGTTTTGTGTCTTCCTTTCTCATCTATCCGCCTTCAGTTTCCTTTTCTTGTTTTATTGAAGTGGCTGGAACTTCTAGCATATACTGATGAACAGTGGGGAGATCAGCCATCCTTCCTTTGTTCCCAGTCATAGGGAGAAAGCATTCAGTCTTTCACCATTCAGTAGTACGTCAGCTGTATGTTTATTCTGTTTTGTTTTTTGGTGGATGCTATTTATCAAGTTGAGGAAGATCTTCTCAGTTCCTGGTTTTATGAGAGTTTTTATCACAAATAGGTATAAAATTTTGTCAAATGCTTTTTCTGCATCAATTGATATAATCATGTGATTTTTTTTCTTTAGCCTGTTCATATGGTGGATTATATTTATTGATTTACAAATATTGGACCAACCTTGAATCCCTGGAATAAACCCTACTTAGTCAAGGTATATAATTATTTTTATATATTGCTTAGTTCTATTTACTAATATTTTATTAAGGATTTTGGTGTCTAAAACAGCAAGGCATATTGGTCTTCAGTTTTCTCTTTTTATACTGTTGTGAACAAACTTTTAGGACCCCTGTCCCTGGTCTAACAGGCAAATCTAGCAAGTGGGCTACATAGGCTTAAAGTTAGTAAAAAAAAAATCCATGCTGTACTGCAAAGCAGCCATACCAGCCACTTTGAGCTTGTGTTAGAAGGACTGTGCAACCATACACCTCATTATTGAAGATGCCAGCCAGAAAGATCAACAGCAGGAAAAAATAAGGGTCCCTTGCTGTCACATTCCCTAGCTGCATTGCTTAGAGATTGAGAGAAAAATTAATGACCTTTGTCCATGCCTCCTTCCACACATAGATAACACCAACATTCCAAACCTTGTTTGACATATAACCAAAAAGTTCTTGTTATCTTTGAAGTATATGGCTATTAGTTGTGTGAGCCGTTTCCTGCATGGACTCTGCTTTGTTAAAAAGTATCCAAACTGCACTCAGATCTGTAGACCTTGAACAGTTTCCAGAACACTCTGTTGGACTGTTTCCCAGGACTCGAGTTCCTCACTTTGATTATCAAATAAACTCCTTCATTTAAACTTTACCTAGACTCTTTATTTCAGTCAACACTGTGTTTGTTGGGTTTGGGTATCACGTTGATACTAGCTCATAAATAAATTAAAAGGTGTCCCCTCCCTGCTGTTTCCTGGAAAAGATTGTGTAAAATTGGTGTTAATTCTTTAAATGCTTGGTAGAATTCTCCAGTGAAACCATCTGGGCCTAGAGATTTCCATTTAGGGAGTTTTTATTTTTAATTACAAATTCAACTTCCTTAATGGTTATAGGGCTATTCAAATTCTCTGCTTCGTACCAGATGAGTTGTGATCATTGTGCTTTTCAAGGAATTAGGCAGTTTCAGCTAAGCTGTCAAATTTATGTGTGCACCGTGGCTTGTAGCATTCCTTTATTATCCCTCTGATGTCTGAGGGTCTGCAGGAATATCCTTTGTTTAGCAATTTGTGTCTTCTCTCTCTTCTTGGTCAGTTTAAATGCCACCTACTTCAAAATGTCTTTCCAAAAGCCTCCCTCAAAAATATATCATTTTCCTTCCAATAAGCACACAAAAAGATGCTTAACATCACTAATCATTAGGGAAATGCAACTCAAAGCCACAGTGACCCACCACCTCCACTCATTCGGATGCCTATTAACAAATAAAAGAGAGAGAGAGAGAGAGAAACAAGCATTAGTGAGAATGTGGAGAAATTGGAACCCTTGTGCACTGTTGGAGGGAATGTAAACTGGTGCAGCCACTGTGGAAATCAGTATAGAGGGTCCTCAAAAAATAAACATAGAGTTACTCTGTGACCCAGCAATTCCACTTCTGAGTATATACTCAAAAGAATTGAAAGCAAGGTCTTCAAATATCTTGAAGAGATATTTGCACACCGCGTTCATAGCAGCATTATTCACAATAGCTAATGGAGGCAACAAAAGTGTTCATCGACAGATGAATGGATAAGGGATAAACAGAACATAGTATGTACATGCAGTGGAATATTATTAAGTCTTAAAAAGCAAGGAAATTCTGACACATGCTACCACATGGATGAACCTTGAGGACATTATGCTAAGAGAAATAAGCCAGTCACAAAAAGACAAATACTGTATGATCCCACTTCTGTGAGGTCCCTAGAGTGGTCAAGTTCAAAGAGACAGAAAGGAGAGTGGTGGGTGCCAAGGGTTGGGAGAGAGGGGAATGAGGAGTTAGTGTGTAATGGCAACAGAGTTTCAGGTTTGCAAGATGAAAAGAGTTCTGTGGGTAGATGGTGGTGAAGGTAGCTCATGTTGTAAGTCTTACCACAATTAAAAAATATATATATACATTTTCCTTGCACTAGTTTCTTGAGAATGCTATTAATGTACTTCACACTTAGGGTGAAGTCCAGATTCATACAGGTGACTCTCCCGGCTCCCGATGCCCTGGGCTCCAGCTCACCTCTCTGCTCAAGGACCCTCTCTGCAACACTTTCTCCTCCCGACCCTACCCAACCCAGGCCTCACGTCTGGATCCCCGCTCAGCCATCTGTTCGGAATCCTCCAGGACACCCCCTCCTTCATGCCCACCCCACCTGCTGTGCACACTGACTGGCCTCTCCTTGACTACATTCTCTGACCCCACCTCTCCCAACCAGTCTACACTGCCTGCTCTCTCTGCTCATTTCTCACTTCAAGAATCCCCCCTAAGCACCTCCCCCCTAATCCTGTCAGCATGGCTGCTCTCTCTGACCAGTCAGCCTCTGGGAGCCTCCTGTCTTTCCGCCTCCCGGCCCTCTAAGCAGGGAAGGTCCTTCCTGTCAATTCTGCCAAGGCTCTCTGTGACATTCCCTGCTCCATCTGGTCCCCAGGGCCTGGTGTCCACCCTCAGTTCTCAGCTCAAGCCTCGTCTGTGACATCGTCTGGCCTGTCCACCCCCTAAGCTGTCTGTGTGCCTGGTCTCTCCCCTTGCTTCTCCGCTCCAGCCCCTCCAGCCCCTCCTGTCCCTCTTGGGCACAGGGAGACTCTCCACGGATCCAAGAGAGACAGCTCAGGACGAGCCCTGTCCTCTCTGGGCCACCTCCCAGCCATGCACTGGCGCTGCCATGTGCACCATTGCAATCAAGAGCTCTGCCCAGTCTACTGGTGCAGAATTACATCCTGAATTTTTAAGGCTGCCATTGCATAATTGTTACTTTATTATCTGCCTTAAGGACAA
This sequence comes from Equus przewalskii, assembly GCF_037783145.1. Classification (NCBI taxonomy): domain Eukaryota; kingdom Metazoa; phylum Chordata; class Mammalia; order Perissodactyla; family Equidae; genus Equus; species Equus przewalskii. The sequence continues at coordinate 15,797,791 of NC_091834.1, read as the reverse complement.
ATCTTAGAAAGACGGATAGGAGGTACAAAGAAGCAGCCAACAAGCTTAAAGTCAAGAATATTAATTTTTCATCAAAACAGGAGTGGGAGGAGTTATCAAGCACTGCCTTCCTGTTACCATGGTGATGCATGCTGTCTCCTCGCGCAGGCGCCTTGCTGTTCTCTCCATGCTTCCATTCCTTGCTTAGGGACATTTTCATTTAATTATTTTTACTCTGAACCTTTGCATATTCCTGTAAAACTGCAGCTCAAATAATGAGATAAGCAAATGAATTTCATTGAAGTGGGACCTAGAAATTGCTCTCTAGTTCTTGAGTCAAGTAGAAGGGGAGAATTCCTTTCCAAACACGGAAACTTTTAAACGGAATTTTTTGTATATTTTAGCAAATTTATTTTTTAAAAACAAGGTATTAGAATTGAATGAGTTTTGCTTTTAATTAAGTATGACTCTAGAACAAGTAACATTTAAATCTATTGAACAACTGCTGAGGGTGCTGCTCCAAGGACAGGACAAGAGTTGACAGAGAGACAGCCTGGAGCTCCAGGTGTCACTGCCCAGTTATTGTGCCTTAAACAGCAGAGAAATTTTTAAGAAATAATTTTGTATTAATTTGGAAACAATATTGGCTAACACCCAGCTAGACCTAGTCCTTCACAAATTATTATTTCATTAAACAGCTCACAGTGTACATGAGAATGTAACTTTTCAACATTTTGAAATTCACTCCTTAAAAAATAGAAATAAGAAAAACATCATGACTTCTAAAAACATATGAGTAAAAGAACTATTGACTTAAGACTTTCCGTGTGTAAAAGGAAATTTTCTTGTCAAGATAAAAGGAATTAAATATCTTTCCAGCAGTGCATAGAATATATCTTCTTAAGCAAAGAAAATGGAGTTAAGGGGCAAGGAGGACCAATTTGAGAAAGAGGGAGCTGGACTCTGTGCATATGAATAAAGGTTATCCAGTTCATTTTCTCCACTAGAAATAGGATGGGATAGAAGCCTTGCTGTGTTCTCCCCCCGCTGGCATTCGCGATGCTGTATCTGGGGGCTGGCCTCCATCCACTCACTTGGGGGGTATGCGCACCACGAGCTCCCCTCTCCAGGCGCAGTGACTGGCTCAGGGATGAGTGTGCAGCCCCATCCATGGCAAGATACACAGCCCAGACTTCTGGTGAAGCTCTAGGAAAAGAGAAATCCATTCCACGGAGGTTGCTTAAACAATAGAATGCAGGCCTGGAGCTACTGGAGGCCAGTCTCCAGGAGAGGAGAGTCAGCACCACAGATGCCAGGATGAGATGCTGAGAGGGCAAGGCGAGTGCCACGAGGCTCTCAGCAGCAAGATGCAGCTGGCCCTGAAGCTCTCATGACAGCAGAAGAGGCTGTTCTGACGCCTGAGGACTGACGCCTCCCAAGATCCTGTGTGCAGTCACACATGCCACAAGTCAATTTTTTAAGGACCCTCAAAGATAGATAGAAAAAGGAGAGCGAGAAATGTAGACAGTAATGGGATAAAATCCAAAGAGCAAGTTTAAAAGCACAATTGTCCACGGTCTATTGCAAATCTAAATTCAATGTTTTGTAAACTGGCCTCACGTAAAATGAAAGTGCTGTTGGAAAGCCCAGAACTCCTTAGTAAAAGGATGTGGAAAGTGTAGGACTGTGACCAATGACTGTGCGGGCAGATGTTGGGAACGGGCGTCTGGGGCGATAAGTGGGCTCCTTGCTGATGCCCTGGCCCTTTCAGGGACACACAGGTCCACTGGAGGAGGGCCTAAGTTCTAAAACCATGGTGCCCTTGGAAAGACTCTGCTTGTGTCCACGCCCCCAGGAATCCACCCAACAGCTTACAGTGTGCTGACCCCTGGCATGAATGCACCAGTCCTGAGTCAAGGGCCCATGACTCGGGAAGACCCGTCCTGGGCTCTGTCCCATCAGGGGAATGGCGGCCTCGCAGGGCTGAGCACAAGACGGTGCATAAATTAGGATGAGAAAGAAGCAGCTATGAATCTGTCATATGAACTGGGGATAACTTTGAGTCTTGTGGAGAACTGGTCACCCGAAAGTGATACCAAACCTGAAGTGAGTTCACTCACCCGTTGCACCAAGCCAATCTCTGACACCGGGTGTGGTGAAAGAAAGTAGGAATTTTATTTTTGCACAGCTCTGAGCAAGGAGAGAGGGCAGCTAATGCTGAAATCCCAAACTCCCCGAGAAGCTAAACGAAAGGGTTTTTATTTGTGGTTTTAGGTAGGGGAGGGGGAGCATATGGCCTTGCTGGTCAGAGCTTTCCCACCAGCCTGTCTTTGGCCTTGAGACACTTGCAGAGAGGAGGGAGCCCGTGACCTTGCTGGTCAGCAGCTTTCCCACCAGCCTGTATCTCTTTGCTGGGAGGAGATAATCCAGGTGCTTGTCCTTGAAGGTGTCTGTCTCCATGGAGGATAGTGGATTCCGGAGCCAGGAAGCCAGACAGTAAGCAGGGAATGAGTGTTTTGGTTGTAACCCCATATGTACTGGGTTTAATGTGGGGAAACTGATATCAGAGTCAATATCAAAAGGAGACTAACTAGCTCTGAAGAGAGGGACACCCAGATTAAGCAGAAGGAGACCTGAGGGGCAGTGGGACAGCAGAGTTCAGGGAGGTGGCACAACCCCGAATGTGTGATGGGAAGTATTTTTGCCAGTCAAATCTTACCCTAGAGGGCACGCAAGTCTCAGAAATATCTGAAAAAATGGAATGTGTGAACAGGGACATGCAGAGTGCAGCCAGGCCCCAAAAGGGGACATTTCCAACACAGGCTGATGGCTTTTGAGGCCACTCTGGCCTCTGAAAAGCCAGGAGCTGCGTCACCCAGCACCGTGATCTCCTCCATCCTGTGAGGCCAGGCGGCGAGGGACCTGACCCACACATCTCTACAAGGACTCGATTTCCATGTCCCTGCGGCTGCACAGAGGCTACTGTAACCTGGGGCAGGTTACCCTCCCTCCTATCACAATTACCTCAGGGCAGCAAAGCTGTTCTTGCTTCTTTCCAAATTCAGAAGGAAATTGAATTTTACTGTGTGGGATGGCCTCGAACTTTGTTATTGAATTTGTAAACACATTAGGAGCAAATGATTGAGTGTTACGGTGAAATGCACATCCTTTTATTACATAGAAAAAATGGAAAAGATGAAAAATAAAGACCTGGGTTTGGACATGGACACTCAACAGCTATGACACCAGAGCCCCTCGGAGCCTCAGTTTCCCTGCCAACCTGGAATTGATTGGCAAGTCATTTATCTGAGGAAAGTGCTCTTATGCCATTTTTTAAAAGTCTATAGAGATGACGCTGGTTATCTTTACTGTTAGTAAAATCTACAACATCAGCTATACTTTTTTAGAATAATACCTTTTATTTTTACAAGATGTAACATATTTATTATAAAATATTGAAGAAATGTGGAAAAGCACAAAGAGGGAGAAGAATTTTTCTATCCAGTCTGTTATGGACTGAATGTTTTTAATCCCCCCAAAATTCAATGAGACTGTATTTGGAGAAAGGGTCTTTATGGAGGTAATTAAGGTGTCATAAGGGTGAGGCCCTGATCCAATACGATTAGTGTCTTTATAAGTGCCCTTAGGAGAACACCAGAGAGCTCGCTCTCTCTCCCCCCGCAAGGAAGCAGGGAGAAGGCAGCCATCCCCAAACCAGGAAGAGAGCCCTCCCCAGGAACCAAATCAGCCAGAACCTTGATCTTGGACTTTCCAGCCTCCAAACTGTGAGAAAAAAAATTCTATTGTTAAATTCACGCAGTTTGCGGTAGGTTGATATGGCAGACCCATCAGACTAATACACAATGATAGTTACCATGATTTCAATCTCTGTCACTGCATGCACACATAGGCACAGAGGAAGGCTAGACAGATACAGTGTTACAAAACGGAAATACTGCATGCACTCAGCTAGAAGGTAGATAGATGATACGTAGATGATGGATGGATACATAGGTAGATACATAATAGATATAGATAGATTGGTAGATGAATAGATGGATGGATAGATAAAGATAGATATAGACAGATTATAGATAAAGAAATTGAGTTTTTTTCATCCTACACATACTTACTTTAATTTAATTTTTAAAATTTAATTTACTTGAAATAAATTAAAAAAGAAACTGGGATGAAACAATTAAATGCTGAACCTCGAGTAGTGTTTATTCACCAGAAAAGATCATTTGGATTCCGAAAACATTTTTTACAACACACAAAACATTAGGAGTTCGGAGCCATGAGAATATTGCACTTACGCCACCTGTGATCTCCACCTCCCACTTCTTTGTAAATTTTTGATAATTTTATGTTTTCTCCTGCTTTATAGCATTCACCCTCAACTCAATCATCGAAATCCCTGCATATAGAACTATATTTCCGTGGATTCAGTATACTCCTCCAGTTCTTTTGTCCATTTCTACACTCTGTTTTTATTCATCTTCTGCTTGGCTGGATTTCACTGTCACATTTTTTCAGGAAAGATTCTTGGGTGGTTTCTTCTCTGCAGTTTGCTCACTTGAGAATGTCTGTCTACGGCTTTAGTATTTGAAAGAAAGGTTGGCTGGGTGTAAAATTCCTGGGTCACACTCGCCTTCCCTCAGAACTTTCTGGACATCGCTCCACTGACCAGTGACCTCCGACCCTGAGCATAGCCTCTTCACTCATCTTTGGATCAACTGACTTGCTTCACTGGACTATTTTTTTCAATAAAATATTCACTGGCTCTATATTTCTTGAGATTTTAAAGAATGCCTCCTATTGCCTTTAGACTTAATAACAATTTTACTGGCTTTACATTTTAGGGTAACAATTTAATCGCGCCAGATAATTGCTCAATTGTCGTTTCACATTGAATATTGCTAAGAAGTATGTAGTCAGCCTGGTTTTTTTCTCCTTGTATATGAATTTCATTTTCTTCCTCAAAACCTAAATAATTTTTCTTTTCACTTAAAGTTCAATAATTCAGTCAAAACATGCCCGCTTAATAATGTGTCCATTTAATAATGAATTTTTTCTAGACTACTTCATAGTTATGCATCTTCAATCTTTAACTTCAGGTTCCTTTAACTTCAGGAATTTTTTTATTACATTTTTGAAAACTCTGTTCATTGATTGGTTTTCTAATTAACATTAATAAATTTTATTCATATTGGATCATCTAAGTCAACCCATCAAATCTTTTATGTTTTTTCTAATTGCTTTCATATCTCTGTACAGCTCCTATGTGTTCACAACGATTATTTCAAGACTTTCCTCCAGAAGAGTTGATTAAATTTTAGCTGTGTATATTCTGTTTCTAGTTCATTTTCTAGTTATATAAAGGGGCTGATTTTTGCACTCACTTGATATTAGGTCTCTAAAATTTCCCTTTCTTCTTGCTCTGTGAGGCTGTATTGGATTTCCCGGGTTCTGCTGTCTTTTCTGAGATTGCGCTAAATGTCACACAGTTACTCAGGGGAGTGTCAGCCCGCTTGGCAGGATACTGGTTTGGGCATTTCCTTAACTCAGCGTGGAGTCCTAGAAAATGTCAAACTTGGTAATTTTCTTGCCTCTGCTTAGACCTTGAGATTGCACCGTGGTTGGCAAGAGCCTCCAATTTGAGGATTTCTTGAAACTTCTCTCCAGGCTGTACACCCACCGTCTGTCCACCTCTCCCAACATTAGGGAATTCAAGTGAGAACTATTAGGACTTTGTTGACTCTTGTTTTCCAGTATAGTCTCCGAGGAGCTGTGAAGGAGTTAGATGCTACACGAGAATCTTCTACCGCTTTCCTTGGCTGCCGTTCTCAAATGCTGTGGTGTGAATTTATAACTCTGTCTTTGAGAGTGGAAAATGTTTTGCTAATTTTTTCTACTATTTATTAGTCTCATCAGGAATTGGGGAAGGGAGATTCTAAGATCTGGGTCCATGACACCATCTTTACCAGGAAGTCTTTATAATTTATTTTTTTAATAAGCAATAGATTTATTCTCAGGGGAGATTCTCAGAATACGCGAGCAGCAAATGTCAACCCACTGAATCCTGGGCACCTTTTCTTCCTCTCCATGCTGATGAGGGAACCAAGAAAATAAAGAGTAGATGATGCTTACAGAAGTAACTCAACGATATGACTAAAGAGAAAAGAAAGAGGTAAAATTCTCACCACACAGTTCCACGGTGTGAACTGTCAAGTCTCGTTTCCATGTGGGCCCCCAGGCATCGGACCTGCATGTTGATCTGGGGTGTCCAGTGAAGGCGCTGTTCACAAGCCAGTCAATGAGCACCAGCAGTGCTAGGTTGAGAACTAAAGGTAAATTACTGGAAACATACAGCACAGACAAGTTTCAAAAGTGTACATTCAGTGCACTGTTTAACTCTCGCTTACACCTAAGGACTGTTTGGGTCCAGAGCAGCCTCGCTGAAAATGTGTGGCATCGCAACATTTCTGTTCCAAAATGCTTTGGTCTGAATGGCTGTGGTCACAGACCTGATGACAACCCCCTCCCCAGAGGGGTGCATGCGGATGCCCTCACCCTCAGCCAGGACTCACTCATGTCATGACCCAGCCTCAAAGTCCAGGTAAAAGGCCATGTCCTGCAGAATCTATTTCCAAACACTCCTATGGAGATGGCCATGCCATCTCTGTGCTTCTGGAACGCATACCTGCCCTCCCAGAAGCAAAAGATGGCCAGGCCAGGAGCGGAATAAGAAGGAGGGTCCAGGAGAGGTCTTTGCCCAGAAGGTTAGAGCTTTCCTGGTGACTGCAAGTGAGAGGTAGTTTAGAGGGACAAGCTACAGGGAGGATGCCGACCCTGGGTGGCCAGCAGCAGCACCCTGAATCCAGACATTCAAACAAGAGCCCTCACTCCGAACCAAGTGTGATTCACTTTAAGGGAGGCTGCAACTCAGGACACAGCATGATAAACACAATGAGAGAGTGCAGACCCCCAATGTCCCCTACACTCCACACTTGAGATGTGCCTGGTCCCAGGAGTGAGGCCAGGTGGGCGTCGACTGTCTCAGCCACGGGAAGCTGGTAGCCTTTTAGCTTTGCTGGGATCCCAGGGGCTGGCTCCCATTCTCAAGTCCACCAGCACCTCACGGATGCCTGTTATTCACCGCAAGATTCGGGGGCGTGGTCCAGGAAAGCTGGCTGCATTCTCATTCGTCTTGGACTTGGCTTCCCCATAAATTCACCAGGTTAGCGTTGCAGGGAGAATTCCAGGATGGGCCAAAGCCCCAGGCATCCATGTAATGCTGTCCATCTGGGGAACGCGAAGGGATTCACCCAGGGCTCCAACTAGCACATGGAGGTGACAGGGTTAAGGGCTGTGGTCACTTCAAAGTTCAGCCCTAGATGGAGGGACTGGTGGGAATTTTTCTGCCTACAGCTATCAAAAGTGGACACAGACTTCTCTTCTATAGAACAGAAAAGGATTCAGCTTGCTATGTATAGTTGGTTGCTCCATGCAAAATACGTTGGGCTCCAGAAATTTCTCTCTGAAAAAGGTAATACTGTAATGGTCCAGTTTGCCTCTAGGAAGGGGTCCTTTGGGGACTTGGCTCATTACCTCCAACGCCACTGGCAGACATTGGGCAGTGAGAAGGAAAGGCGGGCCCTGAACAGAATACACTCGCTCACTCCTGTGAGCCAGGATGGGGGAGGTTTGGGCATCTGGAGTTTGGTTCACGTCCAAAGCAAGCATTGTCTCCCCGGCTGAGGATCTCATCCCGGAATGTGGGCTCCGTGACAGCCTGAGCTGTCTTCTCTCGAGTTTCTGCTGTACCCCCTCCCGCCTCAGACGGCATGGTCTTACGAGTGTGGCAGGCCCCGGCACATCCTGGGCTGAGGACCAGAAACCTGAGCCCAGCCACCATCCTGCCGCCAACGCTGGGTGGACCTGGAGCCGGTGCCTCTGCCCCAGGCTCCAGGCTGCCAGGTGACAGATGTTGGGGGAGTTCTGAGACCCCCCAACTAGGACCAAGGAAAGATTTTGAGGGTCTGCAGCCTTAGGACAGCTCATTCGCTTTAGTTTTCTCTTTCTGTGTGTCTGTCTCTGTCTGTATCTCTCCCTCCTCTTTCGTTACAGGAAAGAATAAAATAAAGTCAAATGAAACAAAATAATAACTAACATTACAAAAATTATATTGTGCTTTTACTTCAGGCAACTATCTAGCTTCATGCACTAGAATGATCACAAAATGGTCATTTTCATCTTCTTCTTTTTATCTTCATGCCATAGGGCTTCAATAAACTCTGTCTGAATTTAGTGAATTTAGATGTAGTGTCCTATAAAGCAAAGGTTCCAAGCAGAGCTCGAGGCTGCATTTCTCCATGTCCTCACCAGCACTTGTCTGTTGTCTTTTTTGATGATAGCCATTCTGACAGGTGTGAGGCGATGTCTCCTTATGGTCTTTATCTACATTTTCCTAATGGTTAGTGACGTCAAGCACCATTTCACGCACCTGTTGGTCATCTGTATGTCTTCTTCGGAAAAACGTTTATTCAGATCCTTTGCCCATTTTGTAATTGAGGTGAGAACTTTACATTTTAAATTTTAAAATGTCCAGACGATTCTGATGCACAGCCATACTGGGAATAAAATTGCTGGGAACTGAGCTTTCCTGGGAAATAGCGTTTCATTAAATGAAAATTGAGCTATTAACCTTAAAGAATGATTCTTCATTTACCCAGGAAATAAATTTCGGAGAAATTTCTTCCCATGTCAGTCTTTGGACGCAGGACCATCCGGGCCTCCCATGTGCTCCTGACTCAAGGACTAATTCCAGCGCAAGGTGTCTCCCACTCACTGTTCTGTGCCAGAAGGCGGTTCAAGGTTAAGCCTATGCTGGGCCCCGCCAGCTCCAGGATTGCACCCCGAGGCACATCTTGCCAAACTCCCCTGAAGCTGTGCCACCTCCACCAGACCCGTGGTCACCAGCCACATGCCGGGTGCCCCTGACGGCCTGTCCTCTGGCAACTCAGCGTTAGGACACAGATGTAAAGGCTCGCATGTCTACCTCCCTTCTCTGGAGCTGGTCCACCAACAGCTTCCAAGGTGAGAGACTGAATACACTCAATCACTCCTGTGAGCCAGGATTGGGGAGATCTGGGCATTTGGAGTTTGGTTCATGTCAGACTTGCACATGCAGACTTGCAGGGGGCCAGCTTGCTGTCTCTAGTGACAATCCAGGAGGCTACACAATAACCCCATAACGATCGGCCCCTAATGACCAGGACTTGGTCAGTAACTGATAGCTTCCCTAATTTTTGCCCCTGCTTCCAACTCAGGACCAACCAGAGACAGCCGAACACACTCCCCTAACCAATCACAAGGACGCCCCACTTCTAGTTAGCCCACCCCAGCGCCCCCAGGCCCACAGCCCCCATCAGGGCACCCTGAGCCTCCTTTCTCCCCTATGAAGCTCCCCCATCCCCTGCCTGCCTTTGCGTCTCTGCCAAACCAAGTGACGGGCCGACTCCCTCGCTACAGCCGGCTCTCCGCACACACCTTTGCTTTCCTCATCTGGATAGTCTTCACTCATTTCCAGAGATGTGACACGAGGCAAGGTATCACCATCCTATCACCAGTGTCATCACCATCTTTATCATGACGGGAAATAAGAACAGTGGGGCTCAGAGAGATGAGGTGACCAGTCACGTGGCTACTAACTGACAAATTTAGGACTCAAATAAGGGCTTGGATTTTGCTGTCTTTAGTAATAATGCTCAATTTAACCAAGTAACTTTGCATAGCCAGCCGTTATAAAGGAGGGTCACAAAAAGGCTCTGGTTCTCACTGAACCGACCCTGCAGTCACACCGCCTGTGCCCTGTCCTCTCCCCAGGTGACATCAGCATGTCTCTGCACCCACAGAGTTCCCTCCAGCGCCCCGACCCCCTCAGATAAGCAGACAGGGCTCTTCTTTCCTTCAGCAATCCCGAAAGGATAGAGATGCGTTCTTTCAGAATGCAGCAACAATAAAAAGAAAACCATTCTCACATATAAACATCGCCTTGAGATCACTGAAAAACCATTTAGCAACATTAATAAGGCAAACAAATTTCTTTTTAGTGAATAGTGATCCTCAAGTTGATGCAGAGAAACAAGAAATAGCTTTGCATTACCTGCACACCCACAAGGAAAGTGCTGGTGACCGGGGATTTTCAGGGGAGAACGGAAATCAAATATGCGATCAGACTGCCGTCCACGTGGGATCACCAAGGCATTCCAGGGACCCAGAGCTTGCATCCCCATTCCATCTAAAGGGCCCAAAGACTCGAAAGTCACTGGGAAGCTTTACATGTAATCAGTGGTTGATGAGAATGTCTGTTCCATGTATTCGGTTTGTATCTTATTCAGAGACTCAGCCATTCTCTGTGCTTTTGGGGCCCTGCTGTGCTGGAATGCAGCACGGCAGAGTGGGGGTGCCAAGTGCAGGGTGGGCTACCCTGAAACATGTGCTGAATCCTGAGGCTGTGTGGGTTGGGTGAGGAAACCCCCAAAAAAGCAGAGGCGGCCTGGGAGACAGAGCTGGGGGGACACCTGAGAACAAGGGGCAGGTGTCACAAGCCCAGAGGAAGTGATGCAGTGTCATTGCCACTGATTTCCCTGAGGGAACCTGGGAATCTGGGCACCATCACAGGTTGGTAGTTGGGAGGCCACTGCTCAGGGCAGAGAAAGCAGCCTCGTGGCCCGGGGAGGAGGTGAGCTGGACACCAAAGAGAGTGACAGACATCTGCCTTGTACAGGCCTCCAGGGTGGCCACAGTCCCAGAGGGCTCAGGGAATTAGGGCCCAACATTCCTAAAGACCTCACCTAGATGCCCCACCTCAGAGTCCCACTCCTCCCTGTCGGGAGCTCGCCTGGTGGAGGAAGTGACTGTAAATTCATGCTTCCCTGACCTTCTGCCTCTGGCTAGTGTGTCTGGTCTTGGTCTGCTCTTGTCACCTTAGCTTGGTAACTGCTGTCTTGTTTGACCATTTCCCCTTTGTTGCATTAATGGCACCTCCAAACACCATCCAGTTCCACAGCTCGGGTAGGGTGCCCATATCCCTTGGATCTCCCAAATCCCAGGGGCATTGTACAAGCTATGCCACCCCCTGGCATTGGTACCCCACCCCAATTCACTGAAGGGAGGAGTCAGGAATTGCAATGCCTCAGCACACAGGAGCGGTCAGCCCTCCACCTACCTCCAGGGAGGGGCACTTGTCGCCGTCTGGTCAGCTGAGAATCACATCCTTAGTCTCTGGGTCCCAGGACCACAGACACTCCAGGATTCAGGATTCAGGGTTCAGGCACAGACCCTGAGAAGGCCATCCCTGTGTACATGATAAGGATCTACCCCCAGGGAATGAGGAAACAGAACCGGGAAGGGGACAGCCAGGAGGATTCCGTGGGGACTCTGGAGGGTGGAGTCTTGCCCAGAGCCGTCCTGGCTTCCTGCCCAGTCACTGCCCCCACCCCGAGTACTGTCAGCTCCCTGCACCTGCAGGTGGGGACGGTTCTCTGACAAAGCATGGGAGGTGCAGGTCATAGAAGCACAACAAAGCTGGGAGGGAGGGGCACACAGAACAGGTATGGGATGGGCGGGTACATGCACAGGGTCTCCTACGGCCATCACGGCCACGAGGGGCTAGAAGGGGGCAGCGGGAGGAGCAGGAAGGGTGAGGCAGTTCCGGGTGCACGGAGGAACAGAACGCCCTGAGATAGCATCTGGGCCTCCTCTGTTCAGAAAGCTCCACCCATCTTACCCGAACACTCATCTTTAAGGGCAGGGTTCCTGGGGGCAAGGGCAGGTGCCCGGGCGTACTGCCAAGCCTGGAGTCACGGGAGAATGCACAGCTGGTTCTCCTCCAGATGCTTTTGGGGTGAGGAGGGTGAAACAGTCAGCCCTTCTTTAACGTTGTGTACAGCTGTCACCAGTCAGATCCACTGAGGCACCAGCCGGGGGGCTCTGGTCACCACTCTGCTGACCGAGGTGCTGCTCTCAGGGTTCTGCTTCGTGCTTCGGAGACCGCGTGAAGCCAGGGTGGGAAAGAACCAAGTGCCAGTCCTGACCTGGACTGTGGCTTCTGGCAAGTTTCCAAGTCTCAGTGCAGGTGACACTCAGGGCACAAGGGCAGCAGAGAGGAGCCAGGCTGTGACACCTCACCTACTTCTGACAGCGTTGCTTCCTGTTTCTCCAGATCCAGCACATGCAAAGGACTCCACCCTTGTCATCCTTCCACCATCCCAGGCCACCAGGACAGTCACGCACACACGCCATGGCCTGTCTCCCAGACTCCAGCCCAACACCCAGAAAAATGCAGACACTTCCCATCCAGCCATATGCTAAGCTACCAGAGCCCAGCAAGGCAGAGCTCGTCACCCTGCCCCCAACAGATGAAGACGCCCAGGCTTAGAGCAATGAAGTTACCTCCAAGGTCACACAACCCGCACACGAGCACATACACACACGCACACACCCACCCCCGCAGCCCCCAAGGGAACAACCTGTGCGAAAAGGGGCAGCCAGGGTGGAAACAGCCACAGCGTCCCCTTCTAAACCTTGAGACGACGCTCACTGTGAGCAGGCCATCTACGGAGATGATGATGTATGCCCAATTCAAGCCTTTTCTGAAGGACTGCACTTTAAACTTACTGCTCCCAGGAGCAGTAGAAGAGAAAATTGCAGACAGTAATAATAAAATAACAACAAGCTGTAATAAATCTCCGAAAGAAAGTGGGTCATTCAGAGTTATTATGTCTCTAAGAAGCGGCGCTCGCAAAGGTGACCTGTGGTCACTGAACTGAACAGCCAGCTTCAGCCCTCCTTACCTGCCGCGGGGCAGAATGGGATGCTGCTGCTGCTGCTGCCACAGCTGGAGTGGCTCGGGGTCCCACAGCGCCATCTCTCCTCGGTCGCCTCCGCCTGCAGCTCCTCTCCACAACCTTTAAGCTCAAGAACCCCACAAGACGTGGTCCCTGCCCCCCAGCTCTCCCACATGCAGGCCATAGCTCTGCCGCCCTCTAAAGGCAACAACCCTCCGTGGGTCAGCCTCTGAGCTGTGGGCCGCATCCCTGCACAGCCACTGGACACGCGGCGCCGGCCCCAGGTGGGTGGGCCTGGACCCCACCTTCTGAGCCACGGGGCCACTCACTGTGTTGCATTTTCAGTCCTTCTGCTTGGAATTTACTGGATCTCTTGAGTCTGTGAACAAGCATCTTTCATTCATTCTGGAGAACTCTCAGTGATTTTCTCCTCAAACACTCCTGCTACCCCAGTTTTCTTTCTTCTTCTTCTTCTTCTGCGACAGATTTGGGGCTATTTCAGAAATTCAACAGGCTCAGGGGCATTCCTGTTCCCACTGAGGGGCATTCCTGTTCCCACTGAGATGACATGCAGTTTTCTGAGGGGACACAAAGTGACTTTGCCGCAGACCTGAGCAAGGCTTTGGCTCCAGGCAGGTGGACGCACCCACCAGCCAACCACAGGGCCCAGTGTCCAGCGAGCACCAGTGTGGCTGGGGGACAGAAGTGGCCAGAAGGTGGAGCCAAGTCTGCTCTGGGCACAGAGATACTAAGGCAGTTCACTGAGCCTCCAGGGGAAAGGGTTAGAAAGGGCCAATGGGTCATGAGACCACGCCCAAGCAGCTGCTTGGTGAGGAGGAGAGCACAGGGCCCCAGAACAAGGTGCAGGGCTGTGAGATGGGTGTGAGCTGTGCTCACCTGGAGCCACAAGATGGATCCAGCCCTGCGGCCCGGCCAGGTCAGCCTGGCCCAGGGGACACTTCCGGGAAGATCAGGACGTCCCTGGAAGGCAGGAGGGCCTGGCTAACCCACTGTCCTTGCCCACTGCCCCAAAAACAACTCAGACAGGAAAGCAGTCTGGTCTCAGAAAATTTGCCCCTTGTTCATCCAACCTTAAAAGGGAAACCCAAGCAAAAACCGCCACATCGCAGCAGAATCTTCAAAGAAAGGGCCCTCGACAATAAACTGGCCCCCATCCCCAGAGAATGACATGCACTGAGAGCGTCTTCTGTGCCTTCACAGCAGACATAGAACTTGAAGTTTAAACCTCAGCTCCGAGAAAGCTTTGGGTCCTTTTTCTCGGGCTCACGTAAACATGCCAGACGTGTTTTTGAGTCTCCCCACGGCGCACAAGTCTGGTGGCTTTGTCTGGGGTGGACCCGCAGAAAGTGAGTAGGGCCAGGCTCTGAGCCGCTTCTCAAAAGGGACGAGAAAGCCCGCAGTGTTGCTCATTTCGGGTTCCCACTAGACTGGAAAGGCTCTGGAAGTCCCCTCGCCTGGAACATAAACCAAGGCGCTACTTCCTCTGCCAAGAAAGCCTTGTCCATGCCTCCTCGCTCTGCGGTCTGCTCTCCTGGGGGACAAGCCCTAAGGGACCCCCACCTCGGGGCAGGCCCGGCTGGCGCTCAAGTCTCCTCTCCAGCCCACCCCGTCCATCGAGACAGGCTGGTCCATGTCGGGACAGCCAAGACCAGTCAGAGGGTCTTTTAACCCAGAGTGGTTCTTATTATGCCAATATTTCCTCTTTTAAGTTTTGGAATCTGTATTACTGGCAAATAGCATAGAAATTATTTGTGGGGTTTTCCATAAACCTTAACATCTTGAAATAAGTCAGAAGCTGGCACACATACAAGTGCATAAATACAATACACTCTTTTGCTATATTAATTGATGTGTTTCTATTTCTGATCATTCCCGTTATCCTGTGGCCTGTCCTCCCAGAGAGCCAATAAGGATTTCCACCTTTGCTGACCCTGAAAAGGACAGATATCTGGAGTGAGAGCAAGTGCAAAGGCCCTGGGGTTGGAGCCATCCTGGCCTGTTCAAGGACAGTGGGAAGCCGTGTGGCAGGAAAGAAGGGAGCCGGGGACAGCAGATGAAGTTGGAGGGAAAGCAGATGAAGTCAAGGAGAAAGCATGGGACCAGACAGCAGCTTTACTCTGATGAATTGGGTGGCAGCTGAAGGACACCTGGCAGAAGCAAGGAGACCCTGCAGGAGGTGACTGCAGTACCCAGGGCAGGGAGGCGGCCGTGGAGGTGGTGAGCTGTGGCTGGGTCTGGATATGCTTTGAAGGTAGAGCCAACTGCCTTTGCTGGAAAATGTGGGTACAAGAAAGACCAATGAATCAAGATGACACCAGGGTTTGTGCCACAGCCACTGTGAGAACCTGGGCCACCTCGCCTGAGTGAGCTCGGGGTTCTGGGTGGGGCACACAAGGCGCTTGGTTTGGGACATGAGCACTCAATGAAGAAACAAGGGGGCAGACAGGTGAGTGATCTCACTGGAGTCGTAGGCGTGGGAGTAAGCAGCATGCAGAATTGTGATCAGATGTGAAAGAACACGGGAAAGACGAGTGACTTTGGTGGCATGCTAGAGCAATTCCTGATGGCCAACCTGAGCTGCATCGCCCACTGTTGGAAGATGTAAACTGTTGTCACAGTGCATTTGTAACGACCCTCACTGTAAGGTAGCTGGCTCTGCACAGCCCAGAAGCCCCCCAAAGGTTTAGTCTTATTGTCAGACTCACACAGGTGTTCAGGGGACATGGTCTGTTGTTGGTTAGTGAGTTAAACATGGCGTTGACAACTACTCGTTGTGTAATCATTGAAGATCACAGTGGGGACAGCTGTGGCCTCAGGCTCCATGACGGACCCCGCAGGCCTGGGCTGGACAGGTGGGAGCCATTCACTGCCACAGGGAGGACGAACATTCCACTTAAATGACTGGGACCACCGGTCACCCAGACAGGAGTCTGTGCACCTGCCAGGGCCCGTTTCTGTGATTTTCCTCTGCAAGCGCTGCTCTTGGCGCCTCCGTGTTTGTCGTGGTTTCTCTGGCAGGTCTGTGCGTCTGGAAGGGAGCACTCATTTCCTTTCCAGAGACACCACAGTGGGTTGGGAAGTGTGGCCCTTGGATAGTGCCTCAGCCGGTCGCGAGTCCTGGGAGCACAGGAGAAGAGCCAACTCAGAAGGACAGGTCCCCTGCCCAAGGGAATAGACAGCCTCCGCTTTAAAGGCAAACCTGTTTGTATTGGTTGGTGGATCCTGGGAGGCACTTCTATAGGAATCTAAGAAGGAAATTAAAGCCCCCTTGTGCTTTGAATCTCAACATGCCCACTCGGTAAGAAAAATCCCCAGTGCTATGGAGGGGGCTCCACCTCCGAGAGGGTCAAAACGGAGCTGGGGCCACCACCACCCCGGAGTGTAGACGCTGTTCTAAGCTACAGGCCCAGGAGCAAAGAAAGGCAATTTCACACAGCTGGCAGTAAAAAGGAAAGGCTCCCAAAAAGCCTAAAATATTAAGACCTTTGAACAAGACAAAGAATATCAATGTGCCCTGAAAACACGGGAAAATTATGCAAGGATTACCAAAAGAAATAAGTCATTTAACATTACATGTCACAGTTCACCATTAGACATTGAACAGATCTGATAACTTTGGTATAAAAATTGTTTATCGCTCCTGTATTGTGAGCACAGCGTGAAATACAGCACAGGCAGAGCAAGCTTGCGTTTATTTTCTCTGAATTAATCTAATGAACTTGAGCTTCTTAAATTTCCTCTTCATGCTTTTATGGGTCACTATCTTTTCCACTAAGTGTTCAGGGCTGTGAGAACGTAGTCACCAAACTGAATTATAACTAGCATGTCTCATTTTTGAAAAATCAGTTCTTGCACATGTCAAATGAGGCTGCAGATGCTGTGGGTTGTGTCCCGGCCACGTCTCCGGCAGATCTGTGTCCACAGTGAGCTTGTGGCTGTGAACGTCAGCTGAAATGTCATTTCCAAGATGCCTGATTGCCTCTAAGTTCTTGATTAGTGAGTGATCTTTGATTATCTAGAAATTTTCAACGAAATTAAAAATTTGCGAAGACAAAAAAAGGAAAATACTAGGAACCCTGTTATTATTTATCCCAGCTTCTCTATGCAAAAACAGCTTTGCTCTTTTTCAAGTTCCCATTGGGATGATAACTTGCAGAAGAATTGTCTTGTCATGCGCTGATAAGGTTCAGACTGTTTTAAAGCTAAGTTTGGACGCTTATGCTGTAACAAAGCGCCACAGACCGGGCGGCTGAAACACAGAGACTTGCTCAGTTCTGGAGACCGGAAGTCTGAGAGCAGGGTTGGTTCCCTCTGAGGGAGACTCTGTTCCAGGCCCTTCTCCAGCTTCCGGGGGTTTGCCCAAAGTCCTGGCATTCCTTGGGTTATAGAAGCATCACCCCCATCTGTGCATTCATCTTCACGTGGCTTCTCCCTGTGTGCGTTTCTGCGTCCAAATTTCCCTCTTCTTACAGGGACACTAGTCATCGGATTACGGGCCCAGCCTACTCCAGGATGACCCCATCTTAACTAGTTACATCTGCAATGACCCCATCTCCAGATGAGGTCACATTTGGAGATACTGGGCATTAGAGCTTCAGCATATGAATTTAGGGGGACACGAGCCAGTCCTTTCCACCCACCACTCAGGAGCCAAATAAGATGAGTGTTTCCGAGACTGCAAATCTTCCTTAAAGGAGGAATCCTCCTGCTTTCACTCGACGGAAAACCCAAGTCCCAGAACCGTGATGAGAGTGGCGCTCAGTTTGGCAGCTGACCTCAACACCCACCCTAGCTGTCCCCTTTACTTGCTCTGTGTCCTTGGGCAAGTCTCTTGGCCTCTCTGAGCATCTCTTTCCCTGTCTGTACAATGGACAAAAGTGTCAACCTCAGGAGTTGTTTTCCAGGCTGAGCAAAATAACAAATGAAAACACTCCACACCCAGTAAATGCTCAATAAACAGTGTTTCCCTCTTCCTACCTGCCCCTAGTCTGTGTCCCCCACACTAGACTGAACAGCGGAGTGAGTTGGTACAATAATAACTGTACCAATAAAAATATCACCTTGCCCTTCCTGAGCACTTGCTCTGCACCACACACACACGGGGGCTCCGCCTCACCAAACGCCAGCAACACAAAGAGGAAAGTGTCCCAGGGGCAGAGCTGGCTGTCAGGGGCCACACCCCATAAAGTTGGGTGTGCTCCGCACACCCAGGACCTGAAGCAAGGTGCCTGCTCTTGCCTCCGCACTCCGCCGCCTCTCATAAGGCAGGCATTCAGCTGCAGCCCAAGCCCCATGAAGCCAGCAGGAAGGTCAGCGATGCGTGGCCAGAAGGAGTCCAGAGGTCTGAGTGGTAGGCAAAGACCCTCCAGGAAGCAGAGTCAGGCAAGCCCATCCGAACAAATCTGGACCCTCCAACGGAAACGCCTGGAAACCAGGAAGGAGGACTCCCAGGACCCGCTCCCTGGACCCGTCACAGGAGGGAAGGAGCAGGGGCTCTTCAGGGAGCCCAGGACCCTGAGCACCGCCTGGAAAGTGAGTTGGGGACAGCTGGAGGGATGCCTGGGACTCGGCCAGCAGGAGCTCAGGAGGCAAATGCACAGGGCATCCTGGAGGACCTGCCCCAGGCCTGGTTGGCCATCGGGCAAGTCGGGGAGTCTTTCCGGGGCTTGACTTCCATCTGTGATATGGGGGTGACCTGGGCTGAAATCCAGCCAGTACTGACCAGGACAGCTAAACCAGATGTTAACATTTGATAACTGGGCTCCACACTCCGAGCCCCACATCCAGGGGCCACACCTGCCACCTCCAGCCTTGGCCCACTGCCCAGCTGGCACCCGGTGCCCCGCGTTTCCCGGCCTGGCTGCTGAGGGCTCTCTGCCTGGCAAACAGCGGCCGAGCTCTATTGGGCATCTCCTCCAGCTCCTCGCCCTGCAGGTGTTAGCTTCCAGGTTACATCCTCTGGACAGAGCCCACCACCCACCCCAAGAAGGCAGGTCTCGCCTAATTTCTGCCACTGCTGACAGACCCTGTACATCCCTCTCCCTCTATTAAAGGAACCCCAACTTTATTGGGGTGACTATGTGTCTAGATGCAGCTAGGAGTGCCCATGAAGTAAACATCTGCTGGGCCAGGTCTCTGGGAAAGCCGCTGTTCTCCTGAGCAAAGAGGCAGGTGCAGGGTGTGTGCACAGCCCGCCACCCCCGGCTCCTGGGATGTCTGCAAGTGTACAGGCCCCACTGCAGGCAGCTGGAGCTTGTGCCGAGGAGCGCCTGGATGCAGATGGCAGGGCGTGAGCTGTGGGACGCCCTGACTGCCTCCCCAGGCTCTGACACCGACAGAGGTGCAGTATTGTCCACTGCCCCCAGGGACGGTGTCCAGTGGGCAGGTCAGGTATTTGCTGTTGAATGAATGAGTTGGGAGGGTGGTTAGAAGAGAAAAGGAGGCAAGCAAACATGGGGGGACCACTCACCCCAAAATCCAAACCCGCTGTGGCATCACAGGAGAAAGCCCGCAGCGGCTTCCGTGTTCATCCACAGATGTGTTCCCACTTAGCGTCTGACGGGTTCCTGGCGCGCTGCTCATCCTGATTGCTGGTTCCATCAGTTGACAGGTTCATTTGGGGATGCAGACCCAAAGAGATTGGTCGGGGCCCTGTCTAAACTGACCTTGTCCTTTCTCTTATTTCCTGACCCTCCCCCGAGAGCTGAGACAGAGAGGAGCCCGGAACCAAAGCCCGCAGAGGAGCCCTGGGCATTGGGTGTCCGGGCAAGTGGTGCCCAATCTGGGAAAGAGGCTCTGCCCCGCCCCCGCCTCCAGCTGCCCCTCAAAGCACTGAACACTCCCCACCTCCTCTGGACATAGAGCTTTCTCTCTGTTGCCAGCAGCAGAAGCCCCATTTTCCCTGAAATACTTATGCTTGGGACACAGGGATGTCTCTGCTCTCGTTATCTGAATAATTTGGCCAATTGCCACGCTCCATTTGCTGACACAGACGAGGCCTGGCTCAGAGAGGCACAGATCAGACCTCCTGTGGTCGCGCCCTCGGGGTCTGCAGAGCTGGAACTCTCCCAGCCACCAGGGGTTGGGGGTCCCTGGGGCAGCCTGTGTCCCCCAAGGTGGAAATTAGAATTTCTACTGAGACTGAGGTCACCACAACTGTCTGGAGACACTTCTAAGCTGCTGATCAGAGAATCAGAGTGGGGATGCAAGCCTCCCACGATGCCAGCTGACCAGAAATCTGGGTGTGAGCCCAGAATATAGACTCCACATCACTCCTTCAGTGCCTCTGGTGCCCCCTAGCAAGCCTGAGAAATGTTTGCTGAATGAACGAATGGGCTTTCCCAGACTTTCAGACAGAAGCCTGGCCGTAACCCAGGCAGAAGTGACTCAGAGTCCAGGCTCTGCGTCCTCAGCCCCTAGTCAGCCCCGGCTGACGGCCCAGGAGGCTCTCTGCCCTCAGGGGAACATCGCCCAAGGACCAGGGGCTCAGGAGGAAGGATGCTCAGCAACAACAAAAGGCAGCGGCTGAAACATACATGAAAGAAAGAGACTCGGATGATGTATTTTAAAGAACCAAACACAGATCAGCCAATTCTTCCAACACTCATTAAACACTTACTCTGGCTGAAGCCTGCAGTCATCTCCATGGGGCCAGAACCCAGGTCCCTAGGGAGGGCAGTCACTGCCAGGCTGCCACGTCTGCAGAGAAGATTCCAGGTGTCACAGGTACACCTGAAGGGGGCCAGGCCAGAGGGCCCTCTTCCTCCCCTCCCAAGCGAGGCTCCTGGAGGGGCACGGCTGGCTCTGAGCTTTTCCACAGAGCCACCCAGGACAGTGAGTCCAGGGCCACGAGGAGGCCTCCAGGTGTGGGAGAACCTCTCACACCCAGCTGCCCGTGGACTGGTGCCACATTCAGCAAAGCTCTGTGTTAAGGGGCTGAGGTTAAGCCCAGGTAAACTGCAGAGTGGACAGGATTGGGTACAGTCAGGCAAGCTGTACAGAGGACAAGAGCCCTGAGAAGCAGGGGTAGGAGGCCTCCTGGGCATATGGGAGCGTGGTGGGGGCAGGCCGAGGCTCAGGGCACCCCTGCAAAGGCCAGGTGCCAAGGAGACCCCAGGGTGCCCTGCAGACCAGAGGGAGCTGGACTGGCCAGGCCCGTGCCTCCATCACAAGTCCACACGCTTTCATCAATAACACAAAAGCTGAAGGAATTGTGCCTCTGCTCTCCGTAAACCCACACAAGGCAGCCAGAAAAACAAGTGGATCCGCTTTTGGCTAAAATTATTTGCAATTTGTGTGGGAACATTAGTTACCTGTCACTTACCAGAAGCCTGAGTGCAGCTGTGACCTTCCATTTCACCAAGAAAAAGAACAGTGTTGACACCTGCTCACTGCAATGTTCGGAGAAGTGAGGTCTGCAGTCGGGCACAGCAGGAGGGTGGTGGTGGAAAGGCAGACACGGCCCAGGGGGTGGAACCGCAGGGCAGGCACTGGCTGTCTCTTGGGCGCTAATCTGAGGGGTGGGAGGACTCTGAGCAGCAAGTGACCGTGCAACAGTCCAAGATGAGGACTCGGCAGCCAGCAGGACCCACATCCCTGTCCCTGGAAAAGGCGTCAACCCCACCCCCCAGCACCTGCCTAGACTTCAGCACCGGCTGTGTCCAGAATGCCGGTTGCTGTCCCTGCCCAGGAAAGAGAGGGGCTGGGACTGGCTGGCGGCCCACCTGCCCAGCGGAGAAACCGCCTGCTTGTCACCCGCAAAAGCGCAGGTCTCGGTGTCTGTTCAGCAGAGTCAGAGCCGATAACACTGTTTACCTTGTTGTAGAAATGTGGTTTGCCAAGTCAGCCAGCTGAGGGTCATGGTGGGAGCTTTGCACACAGCACATCAGGGATGACACCCCCACCCCCTTTGTGGAGTCCAGTTGTGCCACCAAGTCAGGCCCCGTTGGAGGTTTGAGTGGAGGGCAGCCCAAAGCCTCAGGGAGAGGCAGCCCACGGGGACCCCGTGCTTGCCCAGCTTCGCCCAGGAGTCTGAGGTTTCTCCCCATCTATAGTGCACACTTAGAGGGGCTGCCTTGGGGGGCGAGTGTCTCCTTACACACCCAGACAGTGCGGGACAAATGCCACTTCTACCGCGTCACCTGAAGCGGCCACAGCGGCCACGCCCCTTCCTTGTCCTCCCCTCCTCAGACCTCCAGATGAGCTCAGGGGGTGGTGGCAGGTGTTGGGGGAATGGGCCAGGAAGGGAGGTGGGTGCTGCCAGGAGTGACTGGGGCCTCAGTGTGCAGTGGTGCCTGATCTGGAGCCCCGGGGACTTCCCGAGGCCCGAGAGAGGGAGGGCAGTCTGAGAACACGGGGGACTTCCCCGGGGAACCAACACATTTCCTGGCAGTGCAGAAGCCAGGTTCCTCCCGCAAACCCAGAGAGGACAGAGCTGCGACCTCAACCCGTGTGTCCCCAACTGGTTCAGCACACTGGGAACAGTAGCACAGAGACAGAGAGTGATAACAAGTAGAGACAGGTAGAGACACTACAAGTAGAGACGATGGGAGACAGCCCAGTGCGTGGGGCCCTGGCAGGAGCAGTGACAAGGGAGAGCTTTCCCTCTCGACCTTTCCATCAGATGCTTTGTTTCCACATCTCTGTCTCTCTCTTCCTTCTGAACTGGCCTCCTGAGGCATCCTGTGATGAGGACGCGAGGCCTCCCGTCTGGCTGAGGACAGCGGTTCTAGGTGGGCGCCATGGGCGTGGTCCGTGCTGCCTTCACCTTCCCTGCGTCTCAGGTTCCCCCAGTCCTTCTGTCTGCTTTGTTCGCTCCGTCTCTGCCTCTCAGATTAGACCCCGGGCCGTATGTAATATTTGAGGGGAAAACATTAAAACACTGGCTGGAGACTCTGGCGGGAGGGCAGGGCCTGGCTGTGGATGTGCCTCACGTGGAGCAGCCGGGTGCAGCCCACAGCCTCACTAGGGGAGCCCCAGGGGTCAGCGTCCGTGTCTCTGGCCTCCTAGCCAACAGCTTCCTCGGGTGGGATTGTCCAGCCTCCTGCTGGAGGGCGGAACATCCCAGGAGAGGAGCAGAGAAAGGGCCAGACCTCGCCTTCCCACATGGGCTCTCAAGCCTCTCCTCCCACCCTCAGCCTCTCCAGAGTCACCTCAGTCTGGGGTGGGGAGGGCAGAGGAAGGCCCTAGAGGTCTCGCTGCTTGCTGTGCAAACATGGCCAGGCCACAGCCCACGCCACCGGAGCCCTCGCCACCGGAGCCCTCGCCACCGGAGCCCTCGCTCCCTCCAGGGCCCGGGGCCTTGGTGCCAGGGGTCCCATAGCTTATCTCCCTCGGCCTGGCCCACCCAGGTACTTAGGCCTCACTTTCCTCCACTTGGAAAATTCCACCCGCTTTCCATCTCCAAAGTGTTGCTGGTGACTCTCCTTGGCTGCTGTTTCCTCTGTTGCTCTCCGTCCTCTTGCCCCTTCTCTATTGGCTTAGTGGGGTTTAGGTAAATGCCTGGGCTACTCCACCACATTTAACCAAAAGTTGTGTCCACGAGTTTCCATCCCCGCCCGGGGGTCTCTCTCAACTGGGGAAGAAACAGAAGAAGAACCATGCTCAGGCCGGGCTCTGCCTGTCTCTGAGCCTGCCATCACTGACCCAGTCCGCACGTGGCCAGCGTCCCTCCTATACTGCGCCTTGTGTCCCCAGAGCCGGACGCTTTGTCTGAAAGGGGAGGTGTGGCATTCAGACACTTCTTTCTGGCACAATGAGGCCTGAATTTCCAGACTGTTGCCTCACTGGAGATTCAAGTCAGTCTTGAAACTCAGAGCCGAGCAGAGCCCATCTGATCACATCCATTATCTCAGCAGAATTAAAGCAGGAGGAGGATGCCCACGGGACTGTCTGGTTTATGGCGAACTAGAAATGCATTGGTTTGACGTTTGAGTAGCCACCATCCTCCTCCATGGTACAATGGGCACAGGTAACAAGTTTTCTGGGGAAGTGAGGGAGTCAGAACCGAAGGATGAGGGGGTGTTCACTTAGTCCAGGAGGGAGGGAAGAGTGTCCAGGACAGAAGGAACAGTATGTGCAAGTGGCCTGGGACAAGTTGCTTCTCAGAGTTCCCACTGCACCAGCCCTTTCATCACCCATCTTTAGTTCTGACGTTTCAGATTCAGGGCTTCTACTCACTCAGAGGGGAGAAATTATAGCCATTAGGCGAGGTGACAATAGGCTTCCAGGACAAACCTGCAGATTTTCCATTTGAAGTTCACATTCAGAACGGCTCCACCCTGATTAGTAAACAACACCCTCTGGTCAGTCCAGACCTCAGCAGCGCCAGGCTTTGTCCCCACGTTCAGGCTGGGAGATGTCAGGACTTTGCCACACTGAGCGAAGGAGCCCAGGTCAGACTTGTCCCCTGACCCTTTCTTGTAGGCTTCCCCTTGCTGACCTCAGAGGGCATCACGCAACAGTTTCGTTAGGAAGGGAGCTGCTTCTCAAATGGAAGCTCTTGCGGACATCCCAGGAGACAATGGAGGGAAACGTGCCTTCTGTCTTCCAAGTCCTGCACAGTGCCGGGCATGGGAGGGGCTTGCTGGATGACATCTGACCTTGAGGAGAACACATGTCACGTAGTCCTTGGGCAGGCAGAGGAAATCCTGCTAGATGCAGTTCTCTGTGCTTGTATAGCTCCTGCAACTATTCACAAGTCCAACATCAAATTGAAGGCCTAGGGGAATTTACACCTGATAACCCAAGTTCATTCCAGGAACAGCAGGTCCCAATCCTCAGGCCCAGACAAAAAGCCTCTCACTTCTGGTAGCCATCAGTCCACTCAAGAGCCCAAGAATACAGTCAGACGTGTACCTAACGACTCCCAAATCTGCATCTTTGCTCTAAATCTCTCTCCAGAGCTCCAGATTCAGTATGTGGTGCGGGCTCCCCAAACCTAACATGTCTAGAACTGAACTTGCCCCAGTGGGAGGGGATGAAGGAGACTCCACGGACAAGGAGGCCTTCAAATTAGGCCTTTCGAGAGAGTAGGAGGCAGAAATGGGAAAGAGAATGGAGAGAAATGGGAACCGATTTGAGGAAATCTTAGGTAGAAAATCCATAGGGCTGGATTGGGCGGTTGTGGCAGTGGGGGAGGGGTGATAGAGGGATTCAACAAAACTCAGCAACACATTTTTAATAATTACCTTTGAAATAGATAATACATGTACATGTTCAACACTCAAAGACTACAAAAAGGTATATAATGAAAAGTAAGTCTCTTTTCCATGTCCATCCCCCAAGCACCAGTGGCCTTTCCCGGCCTGGGTTCATGAGGGGCCGTGAAGCACACACAGCTCCTTTCACCTGACAACACACCGTGGAGATCACCCCCACTCAACACACATGGAATGCCCCACGTTGCATTTAACTAGTATTCTGCTCCTGGACGTTCAGGTTGCTCCCAAGCTTCTACTGCATTGAATGTCCTTATGGATATATTTGTTCAAGTACATCAGTAAGACGAATCTGATGGGGTGAAATTGTGGGTCAAACGTATGTACGTTTCCAGTTTTGGTTGAGAGATGTTGCCAAGTGCCCTCCATGACTGTACCAATTTACATTCCTACCAGGGACATATGAGAGTACCTTTTCCTCCACATCCTCCCCTGCACAGTGTATTATCACATTTGGATTTTTGCCTATCTGATCAGTGAAGAATGAAGACATCTTCATATATTTTAAATTGTATGTTTCTTATTATGATGAAGTTGAATATCTTTTCATACATGTAAAATTCATTTCTACGAAACATCTCTATTTGGCACCTACAATGGGCTAGGTGTTGGGCTTGCTAGATATAAACAGGTAGAATGCCCTCTGTTTCTACCTTAGTCAACTTGGTGGATGAATATACCACTCACTGAATACAAGAAGAAGAGGAATTTTCATAGGGATGTGAAGGGGTTGAGAAGAGAGAAAAGGAAAATTTAATAATCCAGGCAAGGGTCTATGGTGGCCTGAATTAGCCTAGTGGGGAGGGAAAAGAGGAGACAGAGAGAGGAAGGATTAGAGATGTAGACAGGATAGACTTTGAAGGCTGAATGGAAGTGGACTGTGGGAGAGGGTGGAGTCTTAGGTGACTCTCTTGTTCTGGGTTAGAGAGTTGACTGAAAGATGGATCCATTCCCTGAGAAGAGAGTCACAACAGGAAATGCAAGAAGAAAAGATTATGAGATCAGGATGTATGCTTCTGGTAAAGATGGAGTAACAGGAACTGTAGGTACCTTTCCTGCCTGAAAAAAAAAAATCTAGAAACAGAAAAAAAGGCAAAATACATAAAACAACAGTTTTCAAGATATTGGATATCTGATAGTGAAGGACAGTGATCCCTGAGAGCTGGAAAACAAACAACATGAGCCCTGTAATGCCCCAACTTACTGTCTTGGGAGAATTTCCAGGTGTGGCTCACAGAGAGGAAGTTGAGGAGTTGGGCTTGAGAGACTCAGGTGATTAGAGTGCTCAAGACAGAGAGCTGCACAGAGAGAGAGCTCTGAAGGTCTGCAGGGGGTGCCCCTTGAGTTTTCAATTAAGAATCCATGAAGAAAGAAGCTGAGGTCAAGGAAAGAATCAACTCAAAAGATCAGAGAAGAAAATACCCAGCATTTGCACAGAGCTGGTAAGAATGCCTGCTCCCACCAGCCAGATGGGAAAGCCTCATAATTCACAGTTCGTGGAGTGGAGTATTCAGAAGAGCTTAACTTCAATAGTGGGTAAGAATTGGCCCCAGGCTACACATTGCTCCATCCAGCCTAACAAACCTTCTAAGCAGGACCTGAAAGATTCAGATGATTTCTATGAAGATAACTGCATCCAAGAACAAAACTCAAGAATATTTATATGATTACAAAAATGCCCAGCACCAACATAAAATTCACAATACCTGACATTTAAACAAAACTTACCAGGCAGCCAAAGATGCAGAATAACACAACTCATAACGAGGATTAAAATCAATCAATCAACCAGATTGACCCAGAACTGACACAGATATTAGAATTACCAGACAAGGACACTAAAATATATAAACAATTATTATAACTATGTTCAAAAAGCTGGAGGAAAAACTGAACATGTTAAGTAGAAATATAGAAGCCTTAAAAAGGCCCAACTCGGGGCCAACCTGGTGGCTCAGTGGTTAAGTGTGCATGTTCCACTTCAGCAGCCCAGGGTTCACTGCTTCAGATCCTGGGTGCAGACATGGCACTGCTTGGTAAGCCATGCTGTGATAGGTGTCCCACATGTAAAGTAGAGGAAAATGGGCACCAATATTAGCTCAGGGCCAGTCTTACTCAGCAAAAAGAGGAGGATTGGCAGCAGATGTCAGCTCAGGGCTAATCTTCCTGGAAAAAAAAGGCCCAACTCAAACTTCTAGAGCTGAAAACTACAATGTCTGAAATGAAAAACACCCTGGATGGGATTAAAGCAGGTTATACATCAAAGTAGGAAAGCATAGTGAACTTGAAGA
The DNA here is from genome assembly GCF_037783145.1 of Equus przewalskii. Lineage (NCBI taxonomy): Eukaryota > Metazoa > Chordata > Mammalia > Perissodactyla > Equidae > Equus > Equus przewalskii. Next base: position 15,770,428 of record NC_091834.1, on the reverse strand, counting down.
CATAGCAATAGAAACCATTCAAAATGAAACAGAGAAAAACACTCAAAAACATTATCAAAGCATCAGTGATCTGGGGAACCACTTCAGGTGGCCTAACTGATGTAGAATTGGAGTCCTCAAACAAGAAGATGTAGAGGGGTGAACAAAAAAAATATTTGGAGAGATAATGGTCAAATTTTTTCCAAAGTTAATGAAAATGATAAGCCCACAGATCCAAGAAACTCAACACATTCCAAGAACAAGAAACATGAAGAAAAGTACACAAAGGCATAGTATGAACGAAATATTCACAACTAAAAAATGTTAAAAGTAACCCCAGAAACATGACATGAAACACAGAAAGGAAGAAAGGCAAAGACAACTGCAAGAAATAAGGCAAGAAAGAAGATAGGAAGCAACAACTTCAAAGTACCAAAAAAAAAATTGTGAACTTGGACTTCTATACTTAACGAAAATATCTTTCAAAAACAAATACAAGCACTTCTGGAGCGGTGACATGAGGAGCTCCACAAACCCTCATCTCAGCAAAACAATGACCAGTGAAAATTGCTTTTTTTTTTTTTTTTAAGATTTTATTTTTTCCTTTTTCTCCCCAAAGCCCCCCGTATATAGTTGTATATTCTTCGTTGTGGGTCATTCTAGTTGTGGCATGTGGGATGCTGCCTCAGCGTGGTCTGATGAGCAGTGCCATGTCTGCGCCCAGGATTCGAACCAACGAAACACTGGGCCGCCTGCAGCGGAGCGCGCTAACTCAACCACTCGGCCACGGAGCCAGCCCCAAAATTACTTTTTTAAAGACAATCATTTACAGTCTCTAGAATTTGTCTTAAGGATATAGAGCAAAAGGAGAAACATTTATTCAAGAAAATCTACTAAATCTCAGTAAAAACAGTGAGCTACTACAGCATTTGAGTACTGACCCTCTCTTTCACCTCCCCCCTGCCAGAGCTCAATGTGATGGAACCCATGTTCTGGGCAGATACAGTCAAGAAGATGGGGCTCCCTCTCCCTTCACTTCCCAGTTGAGGGCTACAGTTATTCCCTAGGAGGAGGAAACCACCAGGATTTCTCACCTCCCCCTGCTCTGTGTTGCAGAAGCTCTAATCCAGGCAAGTGTGGCTGAGAGCCTCTGGGGATCCCTTTTTCCACCCAACCCCTAGAAGCTCTACCCAGGTACAGCAGACTGAGAACACTGAACCCAATCACCCTCAACCCAGATTGCTCATAGGACAGGGGTTCAATGCCAGGAGAGACAAACCAAGAAGACCAGAGGCTAATGCCTATGCCCACCATATCAAGCGTAGAGTGGGGATATCACTCCAAAAGAAGCAGACCACTGTCCTGACCCTCAACCTCAAAACAGTGGCACGTAAGTTCTCAGAGAGACAGAGAGACAAGCAGAGAGAACAGACTGCTCTGTGGTTCTCCCTGAGGGAACTGACTTCTTGTAGAAGAGAAGATAGGGAAGTTCAAGCCTAAGGGCACTTCCAAAGACAATGGAGATCTTGGTGGTCAACAACTAAGAAGAGGCTGGCAGCTCCAGGAGAGTAACAACTGAAATGAAACCAGCTAGAAATTTAACATAGAGAATTAGAGAAAGAGACAGTGGAAAGGAGCCCTCCTAGGGTTGGAGCAAATTTCAAAGACTGACATCAAAGAAAGCCCTGCTAAGCAGCAAGACATTTACTGGATCAGACTGTGGAGCAATGTATGCTTCAGGGCTTGTCAATAAAAACAGAGCGATCAGCTGGAAATTAGTGGAGGATATCTGCTGGCCGTGATACCAGTAGAGTTCAACCAGGATATCAGGTAAACAGTCATGGTAGCCCAGCTAAAACCCTTGTCAGCCCTAGAAGAGGAGAGATTGGGTTGATGCTCAAAGCTGTGCCTTCTGAGGAGTGAAATCAGTGGATGCACACGAAGGGGATATAGACCAAAATAGTCCACGCAAGTCACTAAGCAAATGAGCAAGCAGACAAGAAAACAACAACAAAAACTCCTGAAGAGATGACATCAGTATCCATAGTTGCTACAATATATTACCTAAAATGTCTAATTTCATAAAAGAAATATAAGCCATGTAAAGAAACAGCAAAGTGTGACGTACACTCAGTGTTGTGTTTTTTTAAGCAAGCAACAGAAATTGCCTTTACCTTTGAGGAGTCCCTGATGTTGGAGTTAACAGACTGAGACCTCAAAGCAGTGATTATAAATATATTCAAAAACCAAAAGGAATCATGTTAAAAGAAGGTATGATAACAATGACTCATCAAATAAAGAATGTTAAAGAAGAGAGAGAAATTATTTAAAAAGAGCCAAATGGAAACTCTAGAGTTGTAAAGTATAATAACTGAAATGAAAAATTCAATAGAGAGATCCTAAAGTACATTTGAGCTGACAGAGAAAAACTGAGTGAGTTTGAAAATAGATCAATACAGTTTATCCAATCTGAAGGAGAGTAAGAAAGAGAACAAAGGAAAATGAAGAGGCCCTCAGAGAACTGTGGGACATCATTAAGTACATTAACATACATGAAACTGGAATTCCAGAAGGAGAGGTAAGTTTGCAGAATTTTTTGGAAGAAATAATGGCTGAAAACTTCCAAAGTTTGATGAAAAATATTCATCAACACATGTAAGAAGTTCAACGGACTCCAAGTAGGATAAAAACAAAGAAACCCACAGTCAGACACATCACAAAATATTGAAAGACAAAGAGGAAATTTGAAAACAGCAAGAGAAAACTGACTTGTCACATACAAGGGAGCCAAATCACCTTAATGGCGAACTTCTCATCAGAAACAGTGGAGGCCAGGAGGCAGTAGGATGACGCGTGCAAAGTACTGGGGGGAAAACATTGTTAACCAAAAATCTTATATCAAGCAAAGTCATCTTTCAAAAATGAAAGCATAATACAGACATTCTAAGATAAACAAAACTGATAGAATTTGCAGCTAGCAGACCTGCCTTACTTGTAATACTCCAAGAAATATGACAGAAAGTTCTCAGTATTATTAAATATTTATTTCTTCTCTTAGCCAATGTAAAAGGAAATTGCATAAAATAACATCTATAAAATTGTATGATTGGGCCTGCAGCAAAAGGAATGTAATACATTTGACAGTAACAATATAAAGGAAGGGTGGGGATGAGGCCACAGTGGTGTACAGGAAACGAGCACTGATAGTAGTTTAATCCACAGGAGGAAATGAAAAGAGTCAGAAATGGTAAACAAGAATGTTACTATTTTTAAAAACTCCATGAGTGCATTTGTTTTCTCCTTTTGTCCCTTAGCTTCTTTAGAAGACATGGGATTATATAAGGCAACAATTATGCCCACGTGCTGTCGAGTTTGTAACACCCCTGGATGTGATATCAATAACAATAATAGCACAAAAACAAGGGGAGTTGGGGGAGGCAGCTGCATAGGAGCAAATTTCTACATCTGACTGGGATTAGGCTGGTATAAATCTGAACTGGATCTGATATGTTAAGGGGTGTGTATAAGCCCCAGACAAACCACTAAGAAAATAGCCCAAAAATATACTTTAGAAAACCATTAAAGGAATTAAAAGGTTATATTAGAAAATATCCACTTGAGACACAAGGAAGTAGCAAAGAAGGAACAGAGGAAGGAAGTAGTTGTGAGGCAGTTAGAAAACAAAGCCTAAAAGCAGATTAAGTCCAATCACGTCAATAGTAACATCATCGAAGGAAGAACAGGGAGATCCCAGATTGGGTTTAGCTTGGTTTCTCTGCCTATTTTAAACTCCCTAAGCCCTGAGGGGCTTGGCACCACACCAGGCTGGCCCTGAAGCTTCTTGACATTCAGGCCTTGCTTGGTCTCCGAGTGGATGTCTCGCCTTCATTGTACTGCGCATTGTGCTGAGTACTGCTCTTGGTCTTTATTGCTCTTGGGTAGATTCTAGTTTCCAGGAAAGCCCACAGAGCACTGAGTCTTTAGTTTCCTCACATTGCTGCTGCCTTCAAGTACGCTCAGCCTGAGCTGGGAGGTCTGTCAGTGCAATCTCTGAAGTCTTATCCTCAGTCAGGAAAGACCCAAAGCTTGGAGATTCACTTCCATTCTTTGTGAACCTCAGTTCCTCAGTTTCCAAGCTTCCTCCTCTCTCAAGCCAAATATTGGATGAAGATTCCTTGCAACAGCTGTGGCCACTCAACAGCACCCATGGAGTTCTCACCCCCGTGAGTTCCCCAGGCCTGGACCAGAGCCGGGACCCACAGGGACAGGATGCAGTGATGTTCCTCTTCTGCCTCTGTGGGAGAGGGCCTCACGCTGGGGACCCTGGCCAAGGCTTCCAGCTCCTTCTGGACCTGTACTGACCTCTGATCCCTCAGTGGACTCCTGCTCCCTGGCCAGAGGATTTGGGAGCTCCTGGGGTCCAGGCACATGGCCCTACATGTGCAGACCACCCAGACGCTGGTAGTGGTGGCAGCCAAGCCTGAGAGGCACGGGTTGGTGAGCAGTCATTCTGGATCAAGCTTTGTGAGTCCCATTCAGTAAAGTGTGGGGAGACACTGACCTTGCCCTCCCAGTCTGGAGCCAGAATCTTGCCTGCAGCCATCAGACAGGACCCATCCGGCTTGACTGTACTTCTGACCTCTTTCTGGAAGAGCTCTTTAGCTTGGCTTGTTATGAAAACAACAAAGATGTTCCCAGCATGAACTGATGCTGGGAACTGAGCTCTGTGCAGTTTACCACACGGTTAGCATTACCAAGATTATCTTCAAAAACCATAGGATATGAGGAACGAGACTCCTTCCCTATCGGAGCAGTAATATTGAAAATCACGGCAAATGCATCCCATTCTATCTGAATTCCTCTTCCGGCCTCCCTGGTTCTTGAACGTTCTTTCCCCTGCTTGTCTGTGTTGTCTTGGTTCCCTCTCGACCAGCTAATGCTGTCTGCAGGCAGCTCTAACCCTGAGTGTTTACATCCGCAGCTGCCTCAACTTCTCTCCCAGGGACGCTCCTGATCCGAGATGTCTCAGAAGCTGCTTGGTGCTGAGGCCCCCTGCTGGTGACTCAACCCCAGGGGCGGCCTAAGGTGACAGAAAGGGCCAAATTTCTACTTTGTTTAAGGGAGAAAAACAACTTCCTTAACATTTTCCTTGCCTCTATATTGCTTCATAATTTAAAAATAACTATTTTAAAAGAGGAAGAGATGGGGACTCCTCCACCACTCTCTGAAAATCGCTTTTGCTTATTCCTAGGCGGCTCGTTGAAGGCCCACATGCCAGGGCATTGAGGGCGCTTCAGGAGTTCAGAGATGGATTTGATAAAGTCCCTACCCGTGTTCCTCACAGCTCTGGCACGGAGCCATCCCCCGAGAGAGTCATGACACATGTGGGCAGGGGTCTTCGCCCAGCTGGAGCTTGGGGGGCTCAGGGAAGGGGGTCCATGTGGCCATGAGAGTTTCACTGGAAGATCTGCCCAGAGGTGTCTAGGAGGAAACAGAGCGAGAGGGAAGGGCCTGAGCAAAGAGCCAGAGTGGGAAGAGAGTCTGGCTGACCAGAAGCCTCAGGCAGAAGGAATAGAGAGAGGACCAAGGGCTGGACAGAGCAAAGTGAGAAGGCAGAGGGACCTACACTCATCCACTTGGCACCAGAAACCCAGGACATCCAAGCATAGGAACGTCCTGGCTACCTTGTGACATGATAGATGAGCAGGGGGCAGGCAAGGAGCCCAGCCTCCATCCTGTGGAGACTGAGGGCTCTTTACACCACTGCTGTCATATCCTTCTTTCAGAAAGTCACTTGCTGCTTCTGCCCACTCGGTGACCACAGCCTGAGCACTGCCCCCTCACACCCCATGACACGCGGAGCTCACAGCACCTCCTCAGACATTGGCATCTAGGGTTTTACAATGGTCCTGTGAGCCAAGGTATGTCCTTACCTCCCACAGAGGAGGAAGCACGGGCACCGGCTCATCCTGCAGAGCCTGGAGCCCTCACTCCCAGCTCCTGTGAGCCATCCATGAGTCAGTTCCCCAAGAGGCAATTGTCCTAAGACGGCTTTTCCTTAAGAGCTCATTCAGACCATGCTTTTTCCCATCCCACAGGCAGGACTTTTTTAAAAGCGTGATAGCTACAAAAATGTGGCGTTGGCAAACCCTGACCTTCCTTGGACCCCAGTTTCCATCTCCCATGTATGGTTTGTGGCGTGGGGTTTAATCAACCAGTGATCAGCAAAATTCCTCTCCAGCCCTGACGATTTCAGGTTCTTTGTCTGGCCTTGGAAAAGCAGCAGGTCATCTTTGCAGAGGATCCCAGCTGGTCCTGTCTTCTCAGACAACTTAGGACATCTGGTTCGAAATCAAAGGACAAAAAGCTGTGGGTCCTGGAGGAGGTGGGAGGACAGAGGACAGCTGTCCTCAGGGTGTAGTTGCGCCATCCCCCTGGGAGACGGAGGGGCCCTCCTCATACAGGGCCAGCCTCCCCACGTAGCAACAATGCGGGGGCAGCAGCCACATCAGAAGCACAGACATCCACCCTTGAACTGGCAATGGGCAATGGGCATGAACATTCTGCTCTGACCTAAACACCAGAAATGCAGATGTGGGCAACAGCTATCCCAGAAGACTTTAAATAAGATGATTTGTCTGTTTCCGGGGAGAGTCCTGCCCTGAGAGATAGGACACCAGGAGCAAAGCTCAAATGCATCCGGGCCTCAGTTTTCTTATCTCTGAAGTGGAGAGAGCCCTGCCAGGGATAAAGAAATCACAATAGGAAAACTCATCCAGCATTCTACCAACAAACGTGGATGGAGTGCCTACCCTGTGTCATACACTAGTTCCTGGAAGTCAAAAATGAAGTCCTTCTTTCCAGAAGCTCCTAAACTAGTATGTTACACCTCTCTGTGCCTCGTCTATAAGTGGACGTAAGCATACTAGCCTGTCTTGTAAGGTTTTTTGTGAGGATTTAATGAGTTGAAGTACACAACACACCCAAAGCAGTGCCTGAGGCCACAAGGGCATTTCCATGGAGGGAACAAGGAGGCTTTGACGGGGGCGGGTCACTGGAACCAGACCTTGAGGGGTGAGCGAGAGAAGTGGAGAAGGCAGTGGAGACCACGCCTGAGAGAACACGCAGTGTGGCAAGCAAGAAGTGCCTCAAGGCTACGGTCAGGCACCAGTGGTGTGGAGGGGAAGGTGGCCCAGTTCCGGAGGCCTCGGGACACCACATCCAGGGTATGGACTCTGTTTTGTAAGCAGTGGGGAGCCAGCGGGATTCTCTTAGCAGAGAGTGCGGCATCGTGGGACTTGTGTTTCAGGAATACAGCTTCAACTCCGGGCGGAGGATACGTGGGAAATGCAGTAGATGCTGGGGGAAGGATCGTGAAGTTATATTCAGTTGGTTTCACCCTGCAAATCTCCCAGACATTTTGGTTGGTGGGTGAGGTTCCTGAAAAGTCAACCAGCTTGTTTCTGCCTGTCGTTGGGTGGGTTTGTAGAATATTCACTGATATCACTGGGCAATTTTATCATCATAATCCTGACGAATTGTATTTCCAAAAATAAAGGCATATAAATTGTTGATAGGAAAATTTCTCAATTACACAATGCTCAGTTACTCAATACTCAGTACTCAATTACACAACAAACATAGTGATAAAAGAAAGTCAAGTGCCAGAGGGAGCCAGCTTCCTCTTTGGTTTAGAGATAAGTATGTCCTTGTGAGGAACAAAGAAAGAAGAAAACAGGAGCAATTCCTTGATACTCAGCACCACCAGCCCAACTCCTGGAGAGCCTCGCATTCCCCATGGAGCTGAAACTGAGAATGAAGACGTTAAAAAAATCTTCCCCAGAGCAAAAACATTGCGATAAGCTTTGTTAACTGTAGCTTAAAACTAACCAGCTCTTTCTGTCCTCCCTTAGCATCTGAGTGACCTGTCTCTCCCAGGGAGTCAGGGTTCAGACATCAAGATTCAGCCTCACAAGGCCAAATGCAGGCTGAAGATGAAAACTAACCAGAAAAGTCCAGACAGTCAAAGGAAAAGAAAATTAGTCTTTAAGGCCAAACACAGGCTGGCAGAAAGGTGCCAACCAGCATGGCCACATGCTCCCCCTTCCCTACCTAAAACCCCAGATAAAAACCCCTACCTATTCCCCTTCCAGGAGGTGGATCTGAGTTCGAATTCACATCTCCTTGTCTGGCTGCCTTTTGGATAATAAACCTCTTTCCTTGCCACAAATCTGATGTTCCACTTATTGGCCCTACTGTGTGGCAGGTAAACAAACCTGTGGTTGTGTTCAGTAACAGAGCCTGTCCATAGTCACCCAGCTTCAGTAATGGGGACCTCCAAGGGGAGTTTTGCTGTTGCCAACTAGGTCACCTCATCTGCACAGAAAAGATTCGGGACATCCAGGGCACATGCTGTCAAGAAAAAGCCAGGTTGGATCCAATAAGATAAAGGCCAACTGGTGAGGGAACAGGGCCTCGGAGGGGTCCCCAGACCTGGAGCCTTCTATCCAGTGGCTACAACCGTCAGGTCATGCCAACCAGCCCACCGTGGCCTGAACACCACCCAGTTTATCTACAATGAAAAACAAGCTGGAGGACTGCTCAGCAACGTGGATTCTCCCATCTGAAGGCCAGCATGTTCCCTTCTGAGGGGAAGGTCTGGGTGGAAAGTCAGCACTGTGCTCTTCAAGTTGATGGGAAAGTGCAAGGCCAAGTCCAGGGAGGGGTGGGGCCGTGGTCAAGGCCAGTGTCCCCAAGCAGCTGGCCCAGGGACAGGCCTGCTCAGTGGCTGGTGTCTTCGAGTGCACCCTGAGACATCCCACCCTGTGACCCTGTGGAGACCACGCTGCCTGCTTTTCACCATGAGGAAGTTCCTTTTTCTCTTTAGTTTGCTGAGACTTTCTGTCACGAATGGCTATTGAATTTTATTTTCCACATTGAGATGAATTCTCTCCTTTCTTTGTTCTGTGAATGTGGTGACTTACATTGATTTTTTTTTAGTGTAAAACCAACCTTACATTCCTGGGGTCAAACCCACTTGCTTAAGGTGCATTATCCTTGCTCTGTAAAGCTGGCTTCAGCTTACTAACATTTTCTTAAAGATGTTTGCATCTATATTTGTCAGGGATATTGGTCTGTAATTTCCTTTTTCTGTAATTTCCTTGGCATGTATCGGAGCTATGCTAGACCCATAAAAGTAGTTAGAAAGCATTATTTCCTATTCTATTTTATTAGCTTAAGACTGGTGGTTAATTCTTTCTTAAATGTTTGACAGAATTTACCCATGAAGCCACCCAGCTCTGGGCTTTTGTTTCCAGGAAGGTTTTTTATTAAGAATTCAATTTCTTTCAGCTACAGGGCTGTTCAGATCCACTGTTACATCTTGTGTCTGTTTTGATAAACTGCTTTTCAAAGAATTTGTTCATTACATCTAAGTTGTCAAACTTATTGGCATAAATTTGTTCATAATATTTCTCTATTACCCTTCTTATGTCTGTAGGATCTATTATGATGACCCCCTCTCCTTCTCGATATCGATAATTTTTGGATTTTTTTTCCTTTTTCATCGGTCTTTCTAGGTTTTTGTCAATTTTATTCATCTCTTACAAGAGTCAACTTTTGATTTTATTGATTCCTCTATTGTCCCATCTGCTTTCCATTTCATTGATTTCCACTCTTATCTTTAATATTTCTTTCCTTATACTTACTTGGGTTTAATTTGCTGTTTTTCCCTAGCTTCTTGAGGTGGAATCATATCATTAATTTAAAATTGTGCTTCTTTTCTAACATAAACACTCAAAGCTATAAATTTCCACTGAACACTTTTTTGGTGCATTGCACAAACTCTGATATGTTGTGTTTTCATTTCCATTAAGGTTAAGTCATTTTCTAAGAATTACCCTGAGATTTTTCTTTGACCCATGGATTCTTTAAAAGAGTTTTGTTTAATTTCCAAATATCTTGGGGATTTTTTAGATATCTCATTGTTATTGATTTCTAATTTAAATTCATTGTGGGCAAAGAATACACTGTGGATGATTCTAAGCTTTTGAAATTTATTTATTGAGATTTGTTTTTTAAGTTTATGTAGATAGTCCATCTTTGTGAAGATGCCAGACGTCCTTGCAGAAAATGTTTCTTCAGTTGCTGGGTGTCACATTCTATAAATAACAATTAGGTAACATTGATTGATGATACTATTCAAATCTTCTATAGTTTTATGGATTTGTTGGCCTAATTGTTTTGTCCATAGATGAAAGCAGGGTATTAAAATCTCTAACCACAAAACTCAAAAATCACTTCCTCAGGGCCAGCCCCATGGTGTAGTGGTTAAGTTCAGCGTGCTCTGCTTCAGTGGTCCAGGTTGGCGGGTTCAGATCCCAGGCGCAGACCTATACTGCTGGTCAGCCATGCTTTGGCAGCAACCCACATATAAAATAGAGGAAGATTGGAAAGGTGTTAGCTCAGGGTCAATCTTCCTCAAAAAAAAAAAGAGGAAGATTGGAAAGGTGTTAGCTCAGGGTCAATATTCCTCAAAAAAAAGAGGAAGATTGGCAAGAGATGTTGGCTCAGGACAAATCTTCCTCAGCAAAAAAACAAAAACGAAAACAAAACACAAACAAAAATCACCTCCCCAAATGACAGAAAATAAGTGAACAGTGAAATTTCTATGCAAAACCATACCCTCAACATTACTTGAAAAGAAATAATGCAAAGACTGCAAAATAACTATCAGTAAAAAGAGAAAAAATAACAAACCCCAGTGCTAGGTCTCACCCACTGCACCCCAGCCCTACACAGACTGCCAGAGAAAAACCACAGAGGAGGGGGCTGCAGGGGCCAGGAAAAGTGACCCTGGGGAAAATGAGACCCAGCCAGCCCTGAAAACATCTCTCAGATTCCAAAGATACCGTTTCAGGGCCAGGCAGCATGTTAAGGGGCAGGCAGGATTTAAAGGAACTGTTCTCCTAAAAAAGCTGAGCAGGAAGGAAGAGGGGCAATTGGTGAGGAGAGGGGAACCAAGAAGGGATAGGTGTAGCGTCATTCACAACAAAAACCCACAAAATCAGAGGACTCGAAGTCCCTCCCCCAAAGTAAACCCTGCGTGCCAAGGATCACAGTCACCAGGTGGACAGGAAAGGGCGGTATTAACTAGGAATCCCGTCATAAAATAGACAAGGGGAAACAAAATCCATAGAGAGCTGATGCCAACAGCAGGAAATGAGCTTACACACAAATCAAAGCAGGAAAATCCACTCTTTCTCCAAGAAAAACATGAAGAACAAGAAGAAAACTGTGAGTGTATGCTCCAAACAGAATTAGATATAGGCAAACAAGCATTTGAGGATATGAAAAACCACCTGGAATCAGAAATCCAGATCTCTGGAACAGAAATGGACAATAAAAGGGAGAAAAGAAAAAAAGAGCCAATTGAACTCAGAAAAGAAATAGAAGAAAAAGAGAAAATTATCTTGGAATTGAAGAACAGATCAAAAGGTGACCAAGAAAGAATAGACTGAAATGCAAATTTAATACAAAGAAACGTAATCAGAAAATGCAGCAAAACAACTGTGAGGATAAAAATGACACAAAAAAAGAAGTAAAACAGGTCAGAGAGAAAGGAGCAGAAATGAAGACAAGCAAAGAAGAAATAGTGTTCGTGTTCCTGGAGTCCCTGAGGAAGAAAACCCAAACAGAGTAGAACCAATATTCAAAAGTGTAATCCAAGGAAACATTCCAGAAATAGGAAAAGACTTGAATCTGTGCATCGTAAATGGCCCAGCAAGAACCTGAGAAAATTAACCCTGAATATCAAGACATGCTTTACTAAAACTATCAGATATCAAAGATGATGAGAAAATCCTCAAGGCCTCCTGGTCTAAAGAACAAATAGCTTAAAAAGAATTAGATGAACGCCAGACCTTTCAAAACGCACACACAAAGCAAGACGACAGGGGAACAGCATCTTTCAAAAACCCAATGAACAAACGTATGAAAGAGGATCTGAATCCAGCCAAGCTGTCATTCAGGTATCAAGGCTGTAGAAAAAACACATTTCAACATGTAAGAATTTAGGGAATCCTTCACCCATCAGCCCTTCCAGAAATCTCAGTTAGTTCATCTTTCTCTTGAGTTGAAAGCGCACCACTAGTGCCACTCAAATTCCCAATTTGACTCAAGATTTGGAGTTGACCCTCTGGCATCCTAGAGATCCCCCCATCCTGCCCCTAGTGACGTGTGGGATGGACAAATGGTGTGAGTGGAGTGGGAGAATGGTGTTTGTAAAAGAAATAAAGAAACCTAATATCCCTTACCCAAACTGCCCAGGCACTTGGTTTTAGGAAGGAGTCCGTATGGACGTTAAGGATCCAGAAACTGATATGTTTGATCTCTCTGTGCGTATCAGGGAGCCCTGTCCAGGCCCAGCCTGTCTTGCAGACCCCGTGGGATGTGGGTGGTGCTGCTCCATGAGAGCTCTGGCCCTCCTCACGCAGAGACACCTGCAGACAGATTGATGCCCTGGGACTTACCCTGTGGGCCTCTCCGACTGGGGCGAGGGAACACACATAAGTAAAGACGGCACCAGGCACAGAGCTCCACTGCTGCCCCTATGTGGCATGGACAGGTCTTCTCTCTGTGCCTCAGCTCCCCTGATAGGGAACAGGTGCTGATAGGTGGTGTAGGGGGAGACTCTGAATAGGACCATCCCCTGAGGACCAGGTTAGAGGGAAAGGATAAGCCTACACTACACGGAGCCTCCAGCAACCCCAGGACACCCCCAGTTAAAGATGTCACTACACTCCCCGGGTTTCAGCGGGTAGGGAGGCAAGCGGACAGCGCCTGAAGCCCAGTAGAGGAGAGTGAGTCCTCGCGTGTCTGCGTCAAGAGGCATCAAGAGGCACTGGCGATTCTCTCGCCCCCAAGTCCGTGTAGGGGTGGCTAAAAGTGCAGACATCTGGGATCAGATGAAAACAGGGTTCAATCTTTTCTCACCACTAACCAGCTGTGTAGCCTCAGGAACGTTGCCTAACCACGCTGAGGCCTCAGTTTCCTTATCTGCAAAATAGCAGTAAAAATAGAATCTGCCCAGAGGAGCGTGGCTGGATCACAGGATACTGGGCACTTCTGCACGGTTCCCAGAACGCAGTGAACTCTCAGGAAGGATGTGCTATTTTGTTTCAGGAAGCCCAGATCCCACCTTCTTCCTCTCGGGGCTTTGTGGTCTGGAAACCTATTAATTTCTGGCTAAAGTAGCCACCAAGATACCTGCCTCTCCCAGCCCTTCCTGCAGGCCCCGGGACCCACACCGCTTCCATCTCCTGGGTCACCCCACTGTCTCCCTCTCATGGGAACAGATAGCCGTCTCCCCAGCCTGCACTCCTGTTGTCCCCCAAACGCGTGATATGAATTGAAGAATCCACTTTTAAGAAACAAGCAAGGAAGAGAGAAACAAAGAGTTCAGAATCCCCCAGACTCCTTTCATCTTTGTCCTGCTTCCTGAGCTCCCTTCTGAGGTCACCCTGAACCAGGTGGGGTTCTCCTGGCTTCTTCTGAGGCTGGTCCTGAGTGATGAGTGACTGGGACTAGGGGGCCTCGATCACTGTTTGGCTGGGTTCTTCATCTCTGCAGGCACTTGGGTCTCAGAAACAATTCACCTCTGTCCACTTTGGCCTGCAATAACACTTGGTGTTTTATTCATTTACTCTTTCTTTCAAAAAAACATTATTGAGCACGTTCTTTTGTGAAGTTTCCACCACTGGTCTCCATCTGTCACGTGCTCAGCTCCTTACGTCTCCCATGAACTTGCGGGCCACAGAGGGGCAAGGACCATCTCGTGATGGGTCTCTGACTGGGACTCCACTTCTCCTGCAGAGAAGAGCTGTGCTCCTGCCCTAGAGCACATGTGTCCTATCATGTTGCTGAAGAAGTAAAATCAGGGACCCTACAAGTTAGGGGTGAGGGGGATCAGAACCCAGGTGGGCCCTACTCTGCCCTGTGCCAGCCCCACTGCCCTGGTCTGCTCAGGCTGCCAAAGGAAAGTACCACAGACTGGGCAGCTCGAACAACGGAAATTTATTTTTTCAGGTCTGGAGGCTGGAAGTCTAAGATCAAGGTGTCACAGGGCTGGTTTCTCCGGAGGCCTCTCTCCATGGCCGGCTTCTCCCTGTGTCCTCGCATGGTCCTCCCTCTGTGTGTGTCTGTGTCTTCATCTCCTCTTCTCATAGGGACACCACTCTCATTGGATTAGGGCCACCCTAGTGACCTCATTTAACCTTAGTCACCTCTCTAAAGACTCTGTCTCCAAATACAGTCACATTCTGAGGTCCTTGGGGTTAGGACTTCAACGTATGGATTTGAGGGAACACAATTCAGCCCATAACACCCACACCTCTGGGTTCCCATTGGCAGCGCATGTTCTGAATTTCCCATCAGACTAGGAGCCTGGGTGGTGGCTGCCCAGTACCTCAGAGTCCCCTGGTCCTGTGGCCTGAGGCTTCACAGCACAGGCGGGTAGAAGCCCACCAGCTAACAGCCCTAAAACCATCCAAGAGTGTGAGGCAGGTACACACGGGACTCATCAGAAGTCGGTGTCGACAACCAAAGCAATGCTCTGCTAATGCACTGAAACTTGAACTCCACTCTGCTGATAGAAAACCGTAAGTTAAGCCACACTCAAACAATGGAATGTCATGTAACCCTTAAAAATGAGGTAATAACTTGTTCACTGCTGGGGGCAGTGCAAACTGGTGCAGCCACTATGGAAAGCAGTATGGAGAATCCTCAGAAAATTAAGGATAGATCTACCATATGATCCAGCTATTCCTCTGCTGGGTATTTATCCAAAGAACTTGAAAACACAAAGGCATAAAGATGCTTGCACCCCTATGTTCGTTGCAGCATTATACACAATAGCCAAGACGTGGAAGCAACCTAGGTGCCCATCAAGGGACGAATGGATAAAGAAGATGCAGTATTTATACACGATGGAATACTACTCAGCATAAGAAATGACGAAATCCAGCCATTTGTGACAACATGGATGGACCTTGAGGGTATTATGCTGAGTGAAATAAGTCAGAGGGAGAAAGTCAAATACCATATGATCTCACTCATAAGTAGAAGATAAAAACGAGAAAAAAAAAAAACACATAGAATTGGAGACTGGACTGGTGGTTACCATTGGGGAAGGGGGGAGGGGGGAGGGCAAAAGGGGTGATTAGGGTCACGTGTGAGGGGATGCACTATAATTAGTGTTTGGGTGGCGAACATGATGTAATGTATACAGAATTCAAAATATGATGTACATCCGGAAAAAATAAAAATTTTTTTAAAAATGAGGTAATAATGTTAATTTATCGTGTGGAAAGATGTTCACAGTATGGCATACTCACCTACATATCTGAGATGCAGAAAAGCAGAAGTTCAGGGACAGAAACATTCATAGGGGTGTTCCGGCTCCAGCTGGCACATAACAAACGGCCACCTTGACCTTCAGGTCATGGTTCACCATTTGGAGCAGTTTACAAAGAATCTTCGTTCCAGGGGAGCACTTTGCCAGCAAAACCCCACAAACGCAGCATGATCTCACCAAGTTTAATGTTGCCCAAGAGTTAGAAACAATCAGAAGCCCCAGCGGCCAAGAAGATGGCTGCCTTCCGATTTCAGAGAATAACCTCGGACAGCCTTCTTTTCTCAAGACTTTGTGCCCCTTATTTACTTGAATAATTCTTGCAAGAAATGGTACCTTAAGACCACAGCTACTGCTGCATGGGACATGCTGCAATGTGATTCCTAAACCAAGTTCTGCCCCAGGAAATTTATATCTGAAAGAGTTCAACGTAATAAAACCCACTGCTGAAATTCTCAAGACCCTATAACACATAAATGAGTTTGGGAGAATTCAAGACGAAGCCCTTAGGACTTTAATTATGATTCCAAAAGTGGTACGGAACTTCCCTATAGCAGATAGTTTTAATTAATCCTGGAACAGCATCCAAGCATGTTCCCCTAAACAGCACTAATAGTACGAGCCAGAGGACTCATACTCATTTGAGAGATACAGATAAATGTCCAAAATTCCGATGCCCAATGCGGGGTCTCTCTTGGTTTCTCGTCTCTCTTATTGTTGAGGAGTTAGAGTGGCGTGAGCCACAAGCCCAGACAATCTTAGGACTGGGGTCCAGCACAGGTCCCGCAGCAACACTGCTCTGTGCACCTCCCTGCTGAACCCTGGGGTCCCGGCATCCTCATGTGCCTTCCAGCAGGGCGTGCCCTGTAATTCTGCAGGTCCTGGTGGAGAGACGGCAGTCCCCAGCCAGAGGTCATCAGCTCCTGGCCCCTGCAACCCCATGGTGGGTCTCCTGCCTTTTCACAGGAGTAGAGTCGACCTGAGGGGAGGCTGGTGGAGGTTGATGGGTGCACTGTGAACACAGAGCAAGAGCCCATGGGGCTGCCTCCAGCCCCTGCCGCCAAGCGTTCTGTGCAAAATGTCAGCCCACTGAAGGACTCTCAAAAGACGCAACCTCTCAGAAATTGCGCAGCCGGTCTTCCCCCTAAGTTAAAGCCCTGCCTCCATCCCACCACAGCCCCCACTGGAGACAAGGCTTCGGCCCTGTCCTTCCCTGCACCTCCTCCCCCACTCCCCAGATGAGCTCGGCTGCCCCTCACCTATGTGGCCTCCTAAAAGAGCAGATCACACCGTGACTCCTGCCAGGGGCTGAAAACATTCAAATGTTCCCCCATGTGGGAGAAGACCCCCACCTGACCCCACTCCGCCCTATTTTGGGAAGTTCAGGCGAGTGTGAGAGCTGCGGGTTAGGGAGCAGTGGTTCTCAGACTTAAGAGTCACAGGGAGCTTGTAAAATGCCGACTTCTGGGCTCTGCCTCCTCCCTGGCAAGTGGGCACCTGGCGAGTGGAACCCCGACGTCCAACCGGGCTTGACGCCCCAGCCGTAGCCACTGCTCTGAGGGTCCTCAGCCCTGGTTGGGCATTGAAGTCACCTGCTCACACCCGGGTGCCACCCTCTGAGATCATGACTCTGTTGGCCAGAGGCGGGGTCCCAGACTAGAATTTTGCAAACTCCCAGGTGACCCTAACATATGACCAGGCTGAGAACCCGCTGCTCTGGGCCAGTGGTTCTCAATTCGAGCTGCAGACCCCCCGGGGGCTTGGCCCGACCACAGTTTGTGGCCCAGGGGCCTGGGTGGGCCAAGGGTCTGCACTGCTAACAAGCCCCTGTGATGCTGGGCCTCGGGCTGCACTGTGAGAGCCGCTGCCCAGACCTCGCTCTAACTTGACCTTCTCAGAAAGACCTGGCCTTGGCTGCAGCACCCTCTGCACCCCACCTCCCTCTATCGCCTGTTCTATTTCAATGGTCCTATTTTCAGTGCGTTCAAGGGCACAGGAGGGGCAGAGCCTAGAGCAGGAGGGCCGTGGGGAAAGGAGGAGACGGGGTTCCTACAGCCCTACCCAGCACAGGTGAGACCACGTGAGACAGATGAGACCAAGAAGGCACCAGCCAGGGGAGGATGACTTCCGGAGGAGAGGAGGAGTGTGCCAGGGAGAGGCACACAGACTCCCAGGGACTGGGAACTCGATTTCCTAACACGGTGCACGTGGCTTTGTGTGTGAGTGCTCCTCTTCAGGGTGGACATACATTTTATGTGCTTCAAAATCCTCTTTCGGATGCAGGAGCCAGCTTGCAGTGTGGTTCTCGGGGGCCCTGAGAGAATGGCCCCACCCCACGCCCCGTTTTTAAAGGGCTCCCATGAACCCAGCCTTGCAGATGAAGGTTCAGCCTCTGTGCCACCCTGCCCTGTCCCTCCTGGGGGGAGGGGGCACCACCAGGGGGTGTGTTTCCCACAAATGAACCGTGACTGAACAGACACGAAAATCAGGAGGGCTTCGAGTCACCCTCTCAGGAGTGTCTGCCAGCACCACACCCCTACTCTGACCACGGGGAAGCCCATGTGCCCGCAGAGACCCACCCAGGACCCCTAGCCCCCCTCCCTTGGTCTGTCTCAGCCATGTACAATGTAATGTCTTAATTGGGATCAGACCACCTCTGCCGCACTCAAAGACCATCGCACAGGCAGACCTTCCACCCAAACGCCCTTCCTGGCTCCGCCTACCGCATGCACGTGGTAAACCAGACCACCCTCATGCCCAGCTCAGGCCCCCCTCCTCTGTGCCAGCCCCAGGCAATGGCAGGCCCCTCACGGTGCTCCTGGAGCCTCTCCCGTATTGTCATAGTCTGTGAGCTCTATGTTCTCCCGTGCACCAGACTCCCAGGGCCTGATTTCCCACACCGTCTCTGAGACCTCTGTCTTAGTGCTGTGCCCCGATTGGCAAAATTGAAACCCAGCTTTTATCCAGACTCCAGGGCACAAGTCGTGCTCAGGGGTCCCAGAGCTCCTGTGCCTCTGTCAGGTCCTGAGGCCTCCCTGACACCCACCCTTCCCCCAGAGAGCCCGCTGACCTCTTAGACCTCACATCTCCCACCCCAATCCACATGGATGCCGGTAAGATTCCTGCTTCAAGACGGCAGCCGAGGGATACAGACAAGCCTGGGTCCCTGAGAAGCACCACTGCCCCCTGAATGGAGCTCAAGTGCTGGCACGTCCTCTGAGCAGGTGGAGGGGGGCCACCTGGGGCCACAGAAACAACTGGAAAGCTCGGATCCTGAACAGTTTTGACACCCTCCCCCAACCCCTGCCCTGGGGGAGGGCTGCCCAAGGCTCACAGTAGGTCCACCCGGGGGGATGCTTTCTTCTCACTGCCACTGGGGGCGGCTGTCCGGGGAGCTGGTCATCCACAGATAACAGCCATGAGCACAGATGCAAATCTGTGACCAGGCAGGATTATTCATCCGTCTCTATAATTCGCCCCGTGCAGAGTTTAACAGGAAATCTGGAAGTGACAAAGGTCAGGGATGAGCACCATTCAGCTGCATTGGCAATGGGCCTTTCCAGAAGGTTTAGATTTTCAGAACAGCAGGGTCTCGTAGTTGAGACATTTCACAAATGTGTCCTTTTAAAGCCATGTCCTTTGCTACCACTGCAGCCAGCTTTTCCCCAAACGACGGGAACTTGCCAACAAATGCTGTGGTTTTTGCCAGAAATCTTTTTATAGATTTGACTCTAAAACAAGGCTACTTTCTGGACTTTTGGCGCAGGTGTACCGGAACCGGGGTCTGCCCAGGTAGAAGGCAGGTGCCAGACCTGACCAGGTGTCCTCAGGGCTTCACCAAGGATGCAGCCCTGGCCCAATCACCCATGGGACAAGAATAACCGCGCACACCCATTCTCCGGACGGGTCCTGGGTAGCTGCAGCCTGGAACTCAGCCTGTCCCTTGTGGGACAGGTGTAACAGGCATGGTAGCCATCAGGACAACCCTGAGTGCCATCCCCCAGCCGCCCAAGCAGGGGTCTCAGGCCGGGTGCCTTACCAGCCTCATCCACTCACCATCGCGGAAGTCCCAGCATGTACACATGGCCTTTCCCCTCAGTTTTGTTTTAGCAAAGGTACACATGCCCCAGTTTCAACTGCAAAATGAGGTTTAAGCATAAAACAACGGCCTCACCAACTCCCCCATTTCCTCCTCCTCAGCAGCAACTTTGATTCTTGCAGCCAATTATGTTGGTATTTTTTTCCAGCTTCATTGAGATGTAATTGACATACAACACTGTGAAAGTTTAAGGTGCACAACATGGATGATTGGATATATGTGTATATTGCAAAATGACCCATCACCTCACATAGTTACAACTCTCTTTTTGTGATGAGAACTTTTAAGATCTATTCTCTTAGCAACTTTCAAGAATACAGTAGATATTGTTGACCATAGTCACCACGCTGTACGCTGGAGCCACAGAACTCACTCATCTTACAACCAGAAGTTTGTGCCCTTTGACCTACATCTCCCCATTTCCCCACCTCTCAGCCCCTGGTAAATGCCACTCTACTCTCTGTTTCCAGGAGTTCGGGGTTTTTTGTTTTCGTTTTTTGGTGAGGAAGATTGGCCCTGAACCAACATCTGTGCCATTCTTCCTCTATTTTGTATGAGGGTTGCTGCCACAACATGGCTTGATGAGCACTGTGTAGGTTCGCACCTGGGATCTGAACCAGAGAACCCTGGGCCACCAAAGTGGACTGCGTGAACCTAACCACTACACCACCGGGCCAGCTCAGAGTTCGGGTTTTTTAGATTTCACACATAAGTGAACTCACACAGTATTTGTCTTTCTCTGTCTGACTTATCACTTCACATGATGCTCTCCAGGTCCACCCACATTGTCACAAATGTCCTCCTTTTTTGTGGCTGACCCCACCTCCCTCTCGCTGACTACCATGCTGAGTAGCAGGCCCTGCTTCTCTTGTGGTATGTGTGCACTTGTCCCTGTAAAGGGGGAGGATTTGGCTCTGTACCACCCCCTCTGCAACCCCAACACCCCATGCCCCCGAGACCTCATTCTCCCTTGGGTCCCACCATATTTGGGTAATACTGGAAGCCAGGCCCCAACAATAACTGTGTACGTGCCATCAGAACAGAGCCACATGCACCCTGGGGCAGCCCATCTGTCCTGACCCCCTTTTTATGCTCCTGCCTTTCATTTCTCCACTACCCCCATGCTAGCGTAGTTCACCAATGGCCCCACCTACCTCCTCTGAAGAAGAGCACCTTCCGGGATCCACAGCTTCCCAAGGCCACATCTGGAGAAGGATGCCTGGGGGTCCCTCTGCCCACAGAGGGTCTCCTAGACCCTGGCCATGGTCCTGCTTCCTGATTTACTCCCTCCTACCTGCAAGCTGGATGCGCCACGTTGCTGCCTGGTGATGGAGTTGGACCTCACTCCTGTAACTTTGCCAGAGTGTGTTGCTGGATTTCAAGGTTTGTCCTTGCTGCCCTCTCGCTTCTGCAGAACAGCCTAGAAGTCGACCCTAGAGGCTTCTGCTCACCTCCCTCTAGTCTCCTTCCTCTGGGTGGGGCCCTCTGTGCCCTCCCTTCCCCACTGCTCAGGGCCTCATGCCTTCAGCCGGGCTGTGCCCTCTGCCTAGAATAACCTTCCAGTCTCCACCTGGCAAACTCCACCCCAAGCGTCAAGACCAGATTAGCATCCGCTGTGAAGCCTCCCTCAGCTCCTCAAAGGTTAATTTCTGCCATCAGCACCACCTCCAACCCCAGTGGGCTTGAGCTCTTCCCAGAGTTGCCCATTCCGTGGGTGAACACAGTCTGTCAGTTGTATCCTTTGATGTGCAGAGTTTTAAATTTGATGTAGTCCAATTTATCTGTTTTTTCCCCTTTTGTTGCCTGTGCTTTTGGTGCCATATCCAAGAAATCATCTCCAAGTCTCACGTCATGAAGCTTTTCCCTTCATGTTTTCTTCTAAGAGTTCTGTAGTTTTAGCTCTTACGTTTAGGTCTTTGATCCATTTTGAGTTAATGTTTGGACACGGTGTGAGGCAAAGGCCCAGCTTCTTCCTTGCATGTGGAGATCCAGTTTTCCCAGTACCATTTCTTGAACTTGTGCTCTATTACTGTTCCATGCAACCAAAACAACCTTGCGGGGAGAGTAGGAGGAGAAATAGAGAAAAGGTAACAGGGACCCCCATACCCTTTGAACAAAACAGACCCCTTTTTCTCCTCTGGCCAGAGAGATGGTGTGGGAGCCAGCCTCCAAGATGGCCCCCAATTATCCCACATCCCTTGTGCCCTCCCTACCCTACATTGTACCACAGTCATTGTGCGTAATCAGTAGAACATGGCAGAATTCTCCTCTGTCACTTCAGGAGAGGCTGCCTGCCATGGAGAGACCCATGTGGCGAGGAGCCAAAGTGCCACATGCATGGTGCCCCAGGTGAGGCTTCAGATGATGCAGCCCCCGCTGACAGCTTGACTGCAACCTCGGAGGGACACCCAGCCAGAACACCCAGCTGAGCTGTGACTGGGAGCCAGGCAAACAAAGGGTTATTGAGAATCTGATTAGTAACTAATATGGTCTGTCAAATGTTTTCTAGACAAGGAGAAAACCCAATGCTTTTCAGAAGTTGATGTCCCCGTTTTTGCAGATGTTGCCATCTTACAGTGAAACTTGCACAGTTGCAGCAAGACCCCTGAAAACTGCTCCAGCTCCAAGTGTCCAAAAGTCACCACAGACCCATTATGTAATGGCATGTTCCTTGAACTCATTATACAATGACACGTTACACTGAACTCACCATGTAAAGGTACCTTGAACTCGATATGTAATGGCCTGTTTGCCTGCTGCGCGTGAGCCCTGATCAAGCACAGTTGTTACACGGTTGTAACGTATCCTCCGCATTCTTGTGTGTAAAGCCTCCATCAGCACTTAGCTCAGGCAGACGCTGCGTTGGGAGCTATCCTCAGGGTTCTCCATTGCTTGTGCAAGCAATAAGCCGTTTCTTCACGCATGTCAGCCTTGGTTGTGCTTTTCAGCTCTGCACTCACCAAGAGACAAATGCACTGAGTTTGGTTACACAGCCACTCTCAGGTTCCTGACTCTCAGAAACCCTGTGAGAATATAAAGGTTTGTTATTTCACTCTGCCAAGTTGCTGGCGCAAGTTATTACGCAGCAATGGGTGACTAATGCAGATCTGTCTTCTTTAGGGGTTGAGGTGTGCCACGTAGCACTGCTCTACAAATGAGGCTGGCCTTGGGGCAGGGCTGGAAACAAAAGATGAGGAGAAGTAAAGAAAGAATAGGGACCCCCCCACATACTCTTCCAGGTGTGGGGGCCCCTTTGTCTGATCTTCTGTCAAGAAACAAGGAGTTTCTCCTGGAGCTTTGGCAGAATTCCAGGATTCAGCCAGACCTCAGGCCAAAGCCAGAGGTGAAGGATGAAAAGGAAACCACAGACCTCACTCCTGTTACGGGTGGTTTTAACTTCAGTCCCCTGTCGGCCTGCATTGTCTTCCTGGAGCCCTCAGGTTACTACTGTTGGATCTGTCCAGAGTTTGTTGCGACCCGCCGCATCTTCTGTCTTACCTCTTCCAAATTCTGCAGAGGATGCTGTGGTATGAATGCAATCCATCCCATTACTTAGTCATTCCCAAGTGAAGGACATTCATAGTGTTCCCCATCTGTGACTACTGCAAACAGCGTTGCAGGACATGCTCATCTGTGCCCCTTACACTTGAGGATATAAGTATTTCTCTGGGATTGATGCTGCGTTGGAAGGAATGCCCCTCCTTTTCCATGGAGACTGCTAAATTGTCCACCAAGAAGGATACATTTATTCACAGTCTAACAAGAACCCTTTCAACACACCTACCAATGGCTGATATTAACACTTTGTCATTTTCACAGCGGAAAAACTAATATATCATTGTTTTAATTTAATTCCCCTGAGACTTAGGTTCTTTTTCATGTCCTTACAGGCTGTTTATACATCTCTTTGTAGTTCTTTTACTATTGTTTGCTCATTTAAAAATTGGGTTATTTGTCTTTTTAAAAATTGACTTACATATGTATATAGACTGGATGTCAACAGCTGTCCTATTTGGTTTACTCCTAGATGTCTTATAGTTTTTTTTATAGATATCTTATAGTTTGGGGGCTATTATGGATAGTCTATTTCCTACAATAATTTATATTTGAAGACTACTTTTATATAAATAGATTACTGATTTTATATACAGATTTTGCTTCAAGCCACCACTAAATCTCATTGATTTTAATTATTATTTATGATTTTCCTGGATTTTCCAGATCGAGTATAATATGTCTGGAAATAATGACAGTTTTGACAATACATGTCATTTATTTTCTGATTCTCACTACATTGACTAGCGTCTCTTCCATAAGGCTCACGCCAGCTGTGAGTGTGAACATCTTTGTCTCATTCCTGAGTTTAAGAAGGATGCTGTGATGTTTCATTATGAGCCACGTGTTACAGACTCCCGGGGCTGCCCGATTTTGAGTCAAGGAAGTGCCCATCTGTGCTCACCCAGCCTTGCTCTGTTTAGTGTGGCAGACATGTGGGCTGCGTCCTCCCAATTCATTCCCACCCTCTTATCTCAGGCTTCTCCTCTAGAAGCTGAGATATGAAAGATTTTACTCCCAGCCTCTCTTACAGCTAGAGGTGGTCGTGTGACACAAGTCAGGCCAAGAGAGGGAGGGAGAAGGCTGTGGGAAAAGCTGCATTTCCTGAATAAAAGGAGGAATCTCAACAAGAAAATGCCTTGCTCCTTCACCATCCTCCTTTCTACGTCCCTGGATATGGATGGAATGCTTCGAGGTGCAGAGGCTGGGCAAGCTGGAGGAGGGAGATAGTCAGCTGAGTTCCTTCATGACATCCTTGGATCACGGCTCCAGTTTTCCTGTCTCATGAAAAAATAAACCACTGTCTGTTTTCTTTTATGAGATGGGCAGTCAGTTGAATGCGGCCATAAGAAGAGACACGAGACAGCCTCAGGAAAACAAAGGTTAATGCTCTCCCAAGTCCTAGAGACAGGAGGCACAGCACGTCACACAGGGCCACAGGGGAGCACAGGGGGTCAGGAGGCAGAAGCAGGAGCAAAGTGAGAACCGAGACTACAGCCCTGATTGAGGTTTCCATGGAAAAGGCAGGGCAGCGTGAACAGCTTAGGACTGGCCAGTTTGAATAATTCTGGAGAGGTGTAAGCTATAGGGATGGTCCCTCAACGCCTGGCACCTATCCTGGGGTGACTAAGGCAGAGGGACCTTGCCTCCTGAGGGCACAGGCCAGAGAGGGAAGGTGTGGCCCTGGATTGGTCAGTCTGTATATCACAGGCATGCTCCCGCTGGGCCCTTTGCTGTCTCTAAGGACTGGCTGCCCAGGAGGGGCAGTCTCTCCCCAGCCAGAAAGGGTGTAAGATGCTAGAACATTATTATCTACAGAAATAAAAAACATACACAATACAACCACAAACTTGTTTAAGCCACTGCTTGTTGGTCACTCTCAAGCTGGCTGCTGCCTCCAGCAGAATGAGTCCTGATAGGTCGAGGTGACACTGGCCTTGTAGGATTACTTGGAGAACTTTCCATCTTTGTCTATAATCTGGAACAGTTTATCTATAACATAGGAAGATGATGGAACCTACTCATAAACACATAGGGCCAGTTGTCACGTTTTAGAAGTTAATGTCTGAGTAACTTTCCAATTTCTTCTGTGGATTTTATTATGTTCAGGCTGTCTACCTCATCTTTGATCTCCAAAATAAACTTATCATCATATTGATCAAATCTTCTCTGGCTTTTCTCTTTCATTTCCTCTGCTTTTATCATTATTCATTTGTTCCTTCTATTCTTCTTGGGTTTTCTTTGCTATTTTTCATTAATGTATGGAGGTGAATGCTTAGTTAATTTTATTTCAATCTTTCGTATTTTCTGAAAAATACATCTAAGGTTATACTGCTATGACCATGCAGGGATTTCAGCCACACCAACAATCCCAGCGCCCTCTGCGCTTAGCCCACTGTGCTTGGCAATTGGCCACTGGTAGGAGGGGTGTCTATCTGCCCATGCTGACCGGTTAGTGCCCTTCCTCGTTCAGGTCATGCTGTGCCAGGCACTGTGCATACCCTCCCTCATTGATGGGCATAAACACATCTCATGTATTTGGGTGTATGGTTGGTGCTTTTATTGTTATTAATTTTTTAACAGTTTGTGATTTACACTTTTATTTCCTCTTGAATCTAAAACTATATAGAGAACGTTTTTGTAGTTTCCAAGTGAAAAGATTTTTTCTTTTGCCTTTTAGTCCTTGTAGCCCAATAATACGGTGAATATCACTTCAATTTTTGTCAGTTTCTCTTGGGTATTTCAAAAGAATGACTACTTCTATTTATGAAAGATAGGTAGATATCTTGATAAATATTAAATATATATTATATCAAGCTTGTTAATTATTATTCAAAATCTGTACATCCCTACTTTTGTGTGTGTTTACTTGATCTCTTGATTTCTGGAGATCTGTTCAAATCTCCCATAATGAAGATGAGCTCCTCCATTTCGCCTCATACCTCTAAAAATTCCCGCTCTGCATCCTGTGAGGCTTTGGTGCTGTGTGCAGCTGCTTCTCTGCATCTCCCTGTCTTATCCATCATTCAAGGCCTGGCTTAAACACCACTCTCCTTTGAGGCTCCCTGGGGCACTGAGCTGAGTCTGATCCAACCCTCCCCACACGTCCTCTTCCTCCCATCTCTCTGACAGACCGGCCTCACTCTGCCCCATGGGAGAGTGCTCTGTAACCAGGCCTCATCTCCAAGACTCTGACATGGGCAGCCCTTGAGAGGAAAGGTTGTGTCTTCATGGACCCACCCCTCTCAAAATGTCCAGCAGCTATTTAATTAATGCTAGGTAACTGGAAGACTATCTGTGCCTCCCAGATACCTCACTGATCATAACTAATACCTATTTGGTGCTGATCCCTTGACTGAGAACACAATCCTCCAATTGTAAAATTAAAATAGTGCTCTGATAGCAAAGCAAAGCCTTGTAACAAAGACTTCCATGAACGCACTCAGTATTGTGAGCACAGCAACTGACTGCACTGCCAGAGCAATGACATTATTGTTGTAGCCTGTCTTGATTACCCGCCCCCCTCCCTGTGAATTGGTGCCACTGTGGAACAGAGTGCCTTCCACATCTGCCATGATCTGAATGTGCGTCTCCTCCCAAAATTCTTATGTTGAAATCCTAATGCCTGATGTGATGGTATTTGTAGATGGGGCCTTTGGAGGTGATTAAGTCATGAGGGTGGGACTCTCATAAATGGGATTAGTGATGCTAGAAAAGAGACCCCAGAGAGATCCTCAGCCCTTTCCACCATGTGAGAACGCAACAAGAACGTGCCATCTGTGAACCAAGAAGCGGGCACTCGCCAGACACCTCACAGAATCTGCCAGCCCACGATCTTGGACCTCCCAGCCTCCAGAACTGTGAGAAATACATTTCCGCTGTTCATAGGCCACCCAGTCTGTGGTATTTTGTTACACTAGCCCAAATGGACTAAGACAGCATCCTTCTAAATAGCCAAAATGCTTAGAAACAAAACATGTGAAGCGTAGAACCTTAAGCCAAAGGCCCCAGCTTCTGCGGCCATGGTCTATCTTTTTCTCCAGTTGCATCCATTCAACAAGTACTAACACTTGACTTGGAGCAACCCCATGGGGTGGGGGGTGGGGGAGGGGGAGGGGAGGCGGGAGCAGGGCTGAGCATGGGAGTGGATGCAGAGTGCAACCCAACACGGTCCCTGGTTACAAGCAGCTTGATGTGAATGCCAGTTTATAAACAGATAACATGCTCATCAGTGACTGGCTCTTAGCGGGGCTTGGTAGATTTTAGTAGAAATAAAGTAGAATGGGACACTTGCTAAGGAGAACCAAACGAATGTTCTGGGCAGCTTGGAGTTGGCAGTGCCAAAAGTAAGGCACATAATTGCATCAGTATGCAAGAGCAGGCCTCAGTCCTCGGAGGAAGGACCTGCAGCCATCGTGGTCATGCCCCTCCTCAGTCATCTGTGCAGCCTTGACAAACAACCTTGTCTCCAGGCCTCAGTTCCCATCCAGGCACTGGCACGAGTGAGGGGTTCTCTCCTGCCGTTATATTCTGTGACCATGGGGTTCTAAGAATTCTGCCGACTGCTCTGTGACCTGTTGCCCTCACACAGCTGAATGGAGGACATTCATATCACACCTCCAGCCAGAAAGACGATTTTCAGAGCAGAGGGGAACAAACAGACCAGAGGCCGCCAAAGGGGCCGGCCCAGCCCTGAAGGCTCAGCCTGGCAGCGATCAGAGGGTCTCAGCAAAGGACCGACAAGAACTGGCAGTGTTGCCGGCTCCACTCTGGTCTGACTCCTACAAACAGACACTGTGCATGGTGCTTGACCACAGAGAGTTCCTTCCCTGGCTTGTCCAGTGCTCCTAACGGTCACCAACGTATAAAGGGGCAGGTCGGGTGCTGTCACAAAGTGCCACAAACTGGGCAGCTCAAAAAATAGAAATTTATTCCCTCACAGGTCTGGAGGCTGGAACTCCAAGACCAAGGTGTGGGCAGAGCTGGCTTCTCCCGAGGCCTCTCCCTGGCTTCAGACGGCTGTCTTCTCCCTGTGTCCTCACATGGTCGTCCCTCTGTGCGAGTCTGTGTCCTCATCTCCTCTTATAAAGATATCAGTTGTATGGGATCAGGGTCCAGCCATACAACCTCATTTAACCTTAATCGTCTCTTTAAGGCTCGTATCTCCAAAGAGAGACGCATTTTGAGGTCCTGGGGGTTAGTCCTTCAACAGGCGAATTTGGGGGACATGGCTCCGAACAACCACCATCCTAAAATCACATACATCTTTCCTGACTTCACACACACATGCACACTCTCACACTGACTCACACTCACACACACACAGCTATTCCCAAAAGTAACAAGACCTGCTAACAACTGACTCCTGGGCAGAGAAGACCCGCACACGAGGTGTGGGAGAGAGGAGGGCGTGAGGTAGGGATCTGACCCCGGTCCAGGGCTCAGGCTGCCTCCGGAGGAAGCAGTGTCTTGGCCGAGACCTGAAAGTGGTTGTCACTGTCCAGCAGAGCTGGGAGAGGGAGAGGTTCCTGGCGTGAGGACGGGCTGGGCGTGCAGGCCTGGAATTGAGGATCTGGTGCTGTCACGAATCCACGGCTCCCGTGGAGCTGGCACGTGCTGGGGCGGGTGGCCGGGGAGTGGGCCGGGGAGGGTCTGCGCATGCTGCTGAGAGCCAAGAGCACTGCAGTGGGCAGCAACCTGAGCTGATCTGCGCTTTAGAAAGACCCTGATTAAGTGCAGGGAGCAGATGGGAGAGCGGGAGGAGCCAGCCGTGAGAAAGGCAGACACACCAGGCCTTGGTGGTGTCTGGGACACAGGGGTGGCTAAGGGCGCGGCCTCCGCCCCCGGGGTGGGGATAACACTGGGAAAGAATCAGTCCCTTTCCTCACTTGCCCCCGGAGGAGTGACCCAGCATACTGGGGGCAAAGGAGAGGGGCCCCGTCCTCCCCTTCTCTGGGATCAGCTGCCTGCAGCTTCCACAGGCCCACCAGCCACCTCTGCCGCGGTGGGGCTGCTATGGGAAGGGGAAAGCTCCTTTCGGGGGGGCTCATTTGGGCTGGGAGCTGAACTAGACGAGGTGACCCCCACAGATGGGCTCTGGTGGCCTTGATCACTTGTGACCAGCAGAGTCAAGTCCTGCTCATACTGGGCCTCCAGGTTGGGCAGCCCTGGGCCTTTGACCTTATTGGTGGGCAGTGACTGCAACATGGGGCAGCTCTGTCCACACTGGGCGGGCTTTTCTCCAGGCAGGCTGCTCTGGGACAGCCCACACCTGTGGGCAGGTGGGCAGCCTGAGCCCACCACAGGCACCCTGGAGGCAGGTTTCTGTGAACCGCCCAGGTGCCTCCGCCTGGGCCTGGCACTGTGAGCGAGGTGGACGCAGGAGAGCATCTCTCCTAGGCACCAGGGAGGGGCTGATTCTTCTGGCTTTAACTGAGTCAGATCACTCAGATAGATCAGGGCTTCGAGCATCCCAGAGAGCAGCAAGCCTCAGAAACAGCAAAGCCGCCCCATCTCCTGCTCTGCTGAGGGAGAATCTCCATCTGAAAGGCATGGGTTGGGGGACGTTCATGCAGGAGCCCGGTCTCACAGGCCGCAGCAATTCCACAGAAAGAGGCAGCAACAGATGGCAAGCTGCCCTCAAGGTGGTGTCGGGTCCCTAACAGGAGCTTCTGGGCAACATCTGAAGGAAAATGACCTGAATAAGCAGAAGAGGGAACGGAGATGTCCCATGTGACTCCAGAGGCAGAACTAAAGGAGGGGAGGGGGAGCCCCAAGGAGACAAATTCCATGTCAACAAGCGCAAAGGAAGGTTCTAGCAGCCAGAGGTGGCTGAGGGAATGGGCGTTGCTCCTGCAGGTGGCCAGGAGGGGGTGTCCAGGTGAGGCAGGACCTCAGAGGTAGGATGGGCACTACCCACAGGACAACAGAGCCACCCAGAGGGTCCATCTGACAGCTACACGCTGGGGATCAGGAACCATGCAGTGCACCAGTCCCAAATAGCAAAGTCCCCATGCCACTTGACATTCCACAGGGAAACAGCTCACACAACGTGGCTCCAACAAAGAGACTACCCAAGGGACACTACGAGGGGTTGGGGGGGGGGGTGAGGGCACTGTGGAGGAGAGGGTGGGTGAGGACACTATGTCAGAGCACAGGTGAGGATTGTCACCTGGAGACTCAGGGATGAGGGAGCAGAGCCCACGCCTTGAAGGAGAGGCTGCCCGGCAGGAGCGCTGGTCACACGGAAGCTGTCATAGAGGCCTGGTGGAAGCAACAGCCCACCTTCCAAGCTGCTGGTGCCTTTCGTTGGCCAAACCCAACCAGACCCAGGCACGGGATCCAGGAGACGCCTGGGCAGGGGCAGCCCCCGGGGCACACTGCAGGCCCAGAATGGCCTTTGTCAGAGTCTCTCCTGGTGACACCAGGCACCAGAGGAGCAGATCCTCTGACCTGACACTTTCATCGCAATTTTGTCCAGCACCCCCTGCAACAACGCAGAGCTGAGCCTCAGGATGACGAGAGCTCTCACGGGCAGGCAGCTGTGAGTGGGGACCCTAATCCCCATGTTCTTTCTCAGAATGGTGCCCCTCCCCTCTCCCACTGCCCCTTCTAGTCCAAACTTTGCGTCTCACCCAGCAGCCCCCCAGCCTCCTCGCCTCGCCAATGCCCTGGTGACGGGTTCTGTCAGCCTTTGTGGGCTCCACTCCCTGCAGCGCCCCAGGTTCAGCGCCGACCCAGGGCCAGGCCAGGGACTTCCCTGTGGCCCCTCAGTGAATCAGGGGAGGAGCCCCGGTCCCGGACACCAGTGCAGCCCACGCACAGACTCTCTGCCTGTGACCATGGGCTGGGTGTACAGGAAGCTCCCTGCAGGGGCTCAGGCGACGGCGTCAGTCTGTCACTAGGAGAGCACCCTGCACCCAGCAATACGCAGAAATACGAGAACTGACCTTTCGAGGTTGTCTCTCCCATCTTCCTGGGAAGTTCCTGATGGACGCTGGAACCATTCAGAGGAACTTCTTCCTCCCGGGAGCCTCTTCCTCACCCCCCAGTTCTGACTTAGCCCCTCCCATTCGCTGGGTTCATTTCAGCTACATCGCAAGTTGAGCTCATCCACTTTTAACCCAACATAAATGACAGCAGCGAGAAGGTGCTCTGGACATGGGTGGACACCCTGGACATGAGTGAACACCCTGGACACAAGTGAACGCCCTGGACACGAGTGGACAACCTGGACCCGTGTGGACACCCAGGACACGTGAGGACAACCTGGACCCGTGTGGACACCCAGGACATGTGAGGACAACCTGGATACGTGTGGACACCCTGGACATATGTGGACTCCCTGGACATTCATGGACACGCTGGACACATGCAGACACCCTGGACACAAGTGAACGCCCTGGACACAAGTGAACACCCCAGACACATGGGAACGCCCTGAACATGTGTGGATACCCTGGACACGTGTGGACATCCTGGACACAAGTGAACGCCCTGGACACGTGAATGCCCTGGACTCAAGTGAATGCCCTAAACACTTGTGGACACCTTGGACACAAGTGAATGCCCTGGACATGTGTGGACACCCTGGACACAACTGAACGCCCTGGACACGTGTGGACACCCTGGACACATGTGGACACCCTGCACACCTGGCATTTTCTGGGAACAGCAGCAGCAGCACATGCTCATGGGACTTGCTCCTCTTCCTTTGTGACCCCAAAGCAGGCTGTAAAGACTCAGCCTCACCACTTTTGCTACCTGGTGACCAAGCCAGCCCCAAGGAGAAGGCTTCGGCGGGAACAGAAGTAACCCTGTGGGAAGGGCGGGGGTGATGACAGGCCATCAAACCTTTGTGGGAAAGGGGCCCATCTCCCCCTGCTGGTCTGTGTCTCCCTGTTGGGGACCCCTTCTCTCCCAAGAGGACACCTCAACTTCCCTCCACTTGAGCCGGCAGCCCGTAGGTAGAGAGTGGGTCTTCTCTGCTGAAGACTAGAACAGAGACTAAAGGGAGGCCTCTGCGTTGGCAACACAGTGGCCCCATACCTCCTTTCAGGATCCCTTGAACCTGCCCACATGAGGCTCCTTGTCACGCGGCCCTTGCCCTGTATAAAACTTTTCTGGGACCCTCTTATTGCTTTTTATAAAGTGGCATGAGCTGGTGGCCTCAGGCCTGCCTTCCTGCCTTGCTCCTCGGTGCCCCCTCCCATACCCTCAGGCTCATCCAATCCCCCGACCTCTGGCCTACTCCATCATCAGTCAGTTGTGCCCTTTCTGGAATCTTCTCTGAGGTCCTAGCAGGATCAGGGTTCCCCCTGTGAGCATCCCTGTGTAGTCAGTGCCTGCTGTCCTGGGTGGATGTCAAGAGGGCTGGGAGCACCTCTCCTTCCGCAAGGACCCAACTGAAGCCAATGAGCTTCCCACCACGGGCGACTTACTCTTGGTCCCACTGCTTCACAGGACAGAAGATTGTTCTAACAGCGGTCCGGTGACTCCCATTGGACCACATCCATGGGATTCTTCTTGGTCTCTATGAATGGGATCTCTCAGTGGCATTTTGACACCTTCCAAAAACTCTCTGGTTCTCTCTCGCACTCCCTCTCCCGCCCTGAGCCCTCCTCCCCAGTGTCACAGTCCTCGGGGGCTTTGCCCTAAGCAATCTTTGCTCCCCACTCAGCACGTTCCCTTTCTACCATCGTCCATTCCCACAGCCATTTCCACAGTGTCACCATCCACTGAGGGACACACCAGGGACTCCCCAGCCCAAACCCCATCCCAGACTGTCCCCCATGTTCAATAACAGCTGACCGTGACCACTTCTGTTAAATCTTCATGGATGAGTAAGACTGAGACAGTCTACACAGCTGACAGTGAGTACCTGAGGACGAGAGACAGGCGCGGGGCTGGACACCGCTGCCTCCACGCTGGTTTGTTGGTAGGTGGCTGGGCTCTTTCAGTGTGAGCTCTGATGTCACTGTTCAGAGCACAGCCGTGGGTTCCCACATGCTCACCCTGGGAGAGCAGGGCTGCCTTTAATGTCTGTGTGCCTGATCTCTGTGTTTATCTGTTGCCTCTGTTGGAATCACACCCGGCTGTCAGGCTGCACCGGTGACTGGTTGACTGTCCCAGGTCATTTGACAATGACCTGGGACATACATTGCTCCCCAGTCTGATCCATTTAAATTTGGGCCCCTTTGCAGGGTGGTTTTGAGGCCAGTCTATAGGGTTTGCTCTGACTCCTGTGGGGCTCATGGCAGTTGTCCCTGTCCCCACTTCTCCCTGGTGAGGAAACACCGCTGCCTATGCTTTAGCTTGTTCTCTCGTGGTGCTACCAGCCTCCTCTCATGTTCACCTCCAACACGGACTGCTGGCCTCCTCTCGTGCTCACCTCCATCACAGAGTGCCGCCTTCCTCTCATGCTCACCTCCGTCATGGGATGCCCGCCTACATTTCATTGCTCACTGCCACTCATGGGAGCAGGGACAGCAGCCCATTTCTGGAGATGACATGCTCCTTTATGAGCAGTGGGAGAGGAAGCCCCCTTGTCTGTGAGGTGGGGAGAAGCAGCCCTGTCTTCTTGGCCACTCTCACCAAGAATGGAGCTTCTGTGATTCTGACCTGCGGGCAGAGGACGCAGCGGTCATGACTCGAGTGCTGCAGACTCCATTCTTGCGGAGATGTAGTGGATTTACTTTCATAAATGTTCTCTTGCTCTGTGGCTGTGGCACAGTTTCCAGAGACTTTCCACGGCTGGGTAGTGGTTGCTGTTTATGATTTCCACCAGTTTTGGTATTTGGTCTGCGAAGCTTCTCACACAGTCATTCCAGAAGTGGACCCTGTGCACTGCTTTGTGCTTTCCCTTTTATTTCACGTATACCATAAGAAATTCCGGGGGCTTTTAAAGCCCTGCTAAGCCCCTGGGGTCAGAAAACTGCATACAGTCCCATCAGTTGAAAGAGTCGGAATTTGTTTCATCAATAATTTCCTCCCCAGGTGAGCGAGGACGTGGTCAACACCGTGCGTGAGCATCACTCACCGTTTCCTTGGGACAGCGTCAGACTGCAGGCTCAGCCTCTCCCAGGGCTCGCTGTACTCAAGCCC
The DNA here is from genome assembly GCF_037783145.1 of Equus przewalskii. Lineage (NCBI taxonomy): Eukaryota > Metazoa > Chordata > Mammalia > Perissodactyla > Equidae > Equus > Equus przewalskii. The sequence goes on along the minus strand of NC_091834.1, from coordinate 15,736,283 downwards.
CCGGAAACAGGCCAGACGGTGCAGGCAATTTCCTTCACGATTCCAAACCACCGCTCTTCAGACGCAGGCTCAGTGCTCGCAGAGTCCCTTTCACGAAGCCGCCATGTGGCCCTCACCTGCTCATCATCCTCCTGGACTGCCCCAGATGCCACCAGTAGTTGCCAGGGGCTTGGGAACACTCAGACCAGCCTATCTGGGATGTCTCCCGTCCCAGCAATGTGACTTCTCCAAACCTAGGCCAGCCGCCTCCTCTGATGATGAGAACTGGCTCACAGACCTCACACAGGGCAATCTCGGGAATGAAGGTCACACGTTCCTTTATCAGCTGCTCCCCCGTTAGCCCAGCCTCCCAGTGGACGAGGTCAGCAGCTGCCACCACAGTGACCTCAGAGGCAGGACCCACAGCCCACTCTGGGAGACATCTCTGCTAGGACTCACAGACACGCATACACTCACACATACAGACATGCACATACACCACCCATATAAACACACACACATACACCACACACATACATACACACATACACTGAGAACACACACATGTAAATACAAGCCCGCACACACAATACATATAAATACACATATACACACAAGAATATACATATAGATGCACACGTGACACACATACTTTATACACACATACACACATACACGGATGCACGTGCATACACACTTACACACATGCACACGGACACACACACACTCACATACACATACACATTGCCTGTGTGGGCCTGGTACCCTGGAAAAAGCACACGAATAGGTAAAAATGTGAGGAAAGATTCAAATATGAAAGGTGAGTGGCCACTCATCTTACTTCCCAGATTCCCGGCCCTCTTGGCCATGTGAACGCTGCATGAGCGTCTATCTCCCTCCCTGGTGGGGCGAGGGGGACAGGTGCCTGGGGTCCCACCCCATCCCCTAGACCTGCACACAGCAGGCGCTGCCCCGGCACCCCCAGGCCTCCCTGCAGGGGACTCCAGACTCTCCAAACACGCGCAGCAGGAGCAGCATTGACTCAGTCAGAGGCCCGACACTTCACCCCCGGCCCCACGCGCTGATAAATGTTCCAGTAGAAATAAATGCTACAGAGGACATCCAGACTGCTGAGCGTGCAGCAGGCCCCGGAGACCCCCTCGCTCCCTGCACCCTCAGTCACTCACAGGAAGTGTCCTTTGCTGGCTCCTCGTCACCACCCACCTTCAACTTGTACCAAGCGAGAGCTCCTGTGTGTCGAGTGCAGGTGTGACATTTAGTGAGCTGAAGGAGAAGGAGATTGGCCCTCTGCCATTCCGAGACAGAGACGGACAAGATGAAGCGGAGGAGGTGTGAGCCGTCCACAGGAAAATCCAGGCAGTGGGAGAGGCAGGGTCCCTCGGGGTGAGAGGCTCCCAGATCACCCAGGGTCCCTGCCCTGGTGGACACCTACCTTCTCCAATTATTCAGTCAAATGCTAACCAGGGTGTCAGCATTTTGCAGATGAGATTAAGGTCCCAGATATGGAGGCCTTCAGGTAGGGAGATGATCCTGGTGGGCTGACCCATCACATGACCCCTTAAATCAGAATCTAGACATTAGAGGGGTCAACGTGAGGGAGTCTCCCTTGCTAGCTTTGAAGGTGGGGGGGCAGCATGTAGCTGAGAATGTGTGTAGGGCCTCTAGGAGCTGAGATCCAGCCAGGAAATGGGGCCCTCAGCCCTACCAATGGCCTTTGCCACACCCCATGAGCTTGGACGAGGACCTCGAGCTCCAGATGACACCCTGACTCCAGCCTAGAGAGACCCTGAGCTGAGAACCAGCAAACTCAGACTCCTGACTCCAGGTCTGCAGGGCTGTGCTGCTTCAAGCCACCAAGTCCACGGTATCTGTTACACAGCAGTAGACACTGACACAGCATCACTGTGTGTTCTCTGGCCACGTTCAGCGCCACTGGCACGGGCCCAAGGAGGCAAAGAGTTGGGTCAGCCCTGCCATGGTTTTGCTAATGAGCAAAGAAAGGGGAGAGAGCCAGGCGGCCAATGGAGCACACACAGGCGTGACCACACAGACATCTGTGCGGGATGCAGGCTGGGAGGGAGGGGATGAAGGCTGGGCAGGAGAGAGGCAGCATGACAGGGCTGGACAGAGCTGGACTGGGTCCCAGTGGGGCCGGGAGGTGGCTGAAGTCAGTGTCGTAGAGAAAGGGCACTGGCGAGCTAAGGGGGGTGGTGAGGAGACGGGACACCTGACCCTGAGGTTACAGGAGTCATCACCCTCAGTAAGGATGGGGTCTAGATATGACCACAGAAGCGAGCGGCTTAAGGGAGCAAGGTTGTGGAGGAGAGGTCGAAGCTCAGGCCAAGGGCGTCTAAAGTGCGGGTTCCAGACAGAACAGATGGGGCAGCAGAGCGCTGGTGGGAGAGGCAGCGAGCTGCAGCTGAATCTGCAGGCGAGGCAGTGGCCAGGCAGCGTGAGATGCAGAGCTGGGAACAGCCAGGTGAGGGGAGTGGGGCCAAATGAACCGTCACACAGGTAAGTGGAGGAAATCACAGCCTCATGTACACTGCAGGGTCTGAGCCCCACCACCCTGCGAGCAGGGAGGATGTTATCATCCGAATTTCACAGAAGAGCCTCTGGGGTGGCCGGCCTGCCCAAGGACACATACCCGCCCAGCCCGAGACAGGCCTGGGTTCTTGTGGCCGAGACGTCTGGGCCCAAATCCAGGCGTCCACTGACCACACGGCCCAGAGCCTCCTCTGAGCCTCATTCCTCATGGGTCCAGTCCTCTCGAGGGTCAGAAGGGGCCCCCACGCTGCGGTCACTGCCTCTGTCTCTATCATTGCGACAAGGAGAAAACAGTATTCCTGCCTGTGCCTGACCCAGTGGTCCTCAGCCAACAGTGGGGGGACACAGATAGCCATCTGCACCCTCTGGGGAAGAGGGAAGGTGCACGACATTGCAGGCTGTGCTCCAAGGGCGCCCCCCACCGCAGCAGCCCGGCCTCCAGGGCTGAGAAGAGGGCCAACACTTTAAGGGTTTGAGACAGTCCCACACCATGAGCACTCTGACGCCCAGGACTGCACAGGTCATCTCCTCTGGAAGACATCCTTCTCAGAGATGACCGGTGGAGGCTCGGGTGGTGGGAGATGTGCCAGAGTCACCACTGGTTCACATTCGGGTCACAGCCCTCCACTCCTCTCCTGAGCCACCTCGGGAACATGCAGGAGGCTCAGATTCTGTCCCTACACTGTGCCCCGCACCAGCAGGCTCCAGCGGCCGCCCAGACTCCCCGGCCCCACCAGGACCTGCCTGCCTGGGCAGGAAGGGGAGCGGGGCCTCTGAAGGGCACAGGGACTGCCAGGCCAGGTTCTTGCCGCCTCCACTCACAGCCCTGGCCCCACCTCCCATCCCAGCAAGGGCATGCTGGAACCAACAGCCCACATCCAAAAGCCACTGCTGCAGAAATCTGGACACAGAACAGGGGCCAGCAAGAGGCCTGTGGATGAAGCACCTCCCCCTGCAGCTCCCAGGCGTCTAGGACCACATCGGCCTCCTCCCCAGAGAACCCACCGGGCAGGGGTCCTGGCAAGCCCACCCCGAGACGCAGGCAGGACAGATCAAACCTCCTCTCCATTCTCAAAGTGCAGGTCCAAGTGGGACGTGGGGAACCTCTGTGAACTGGATGGACAGGGCCCCCACCCCACCTGCCCACATTCTCCTGGTGTGAAGGTCTGAGGCCCTGTGAGCTCTGACATTCTGGGATTCTGGCACCTCAGTCGCTCCCTATCTGTAAAATGGGCATGGGGACTTACCAGTCCCAAGAGAATGGGGTCTCTCTGAACATCCAGAAATAAGACAGGAAACCGCAGAAGCTGGATGACTCTTTACTCAGAGAAAGCACAGGCGGCGCACAGAGCCCAGCCAGCACGTGAGCACAAGGGACTCCACCAGGAAGGGCACCTTGCTCACAGGGGCGCCAGCTGGGAAGGAGGCCTGCGCCCATGCACAGCCAGCCTCGCGCTGGGCGCCCCGCGCCCCCAGAGGAGCTCTGGTCCACCCCTACTCCAGCCCCTGGTCACAGACACAGACAGCAGGTCTGCAGGCTGCGCATGGCCCGACCCTCAGTCTCCCAGGCCTCTCAACAGGACACGCCTGGAGGACTCAGGCCACGAGGGGGTCTCAGGGATGGCGTAGCAGGGACCGACAAAGCCTTCACCTCTCTCTTCCTCCACCCCCAGCTCAGGTGGCAGTGGGCTGACCAGGCCAGAGCGGGGCCAGGGTGAGGGGTGGGGTCAGGCTGGGAGACGGGGTCAGGGGTGGAGTCAGGGAAAAAGGTGGGCTCAGGGCCAGGCCTGGGCTGGGGCCAGGCAGGACTCTGTGCTAAAGAATGGCCCAGAAACCCCTGAGGGCCCAGCAGCAGCGACTTGTGCCAAGCACATAATTTCCAGCCTCGGCACATTTTCTTCCACTGGCCCAAGGAAGAGCGAAGAGGTTGGGTGAGCAGCAGCAGTGGGTGAGGTCTGCCCAGGACCGATGACATAGTGGGGGTGGCCAAAGCAGTGTCCACAGGCTCTCCCAGCCCCTGGGAACTGTCATCTCTCTCTGACTCGCCGGGCCCTCACAGCAGCTGGTCAGTGCGTTTGCTGCGCCATACCACCAGGCCCGCCATGGCGACGGTCAGCAGGACGGGCACGATGACGAGTGGGATGAGAACCTCGTCCGAGGGGTCCTCCCAGTGGGGCCTGTCCACCGTGCAGTTGGAGAAGAACTGCCTGTGGATGCCAATGATGAGGCCCTGGGCCAGGGGGTTGGGCCAGTAGCAGCCCACCTTTGTGCTCTCCTCCTCCGTGCAGTTGGTGAAGCTGTCGTAGTACCTGCAAGGGCAGAGCCCATGACTGCCCATCTCCCCGCACCCCTGCTCCCCAGAGGGAGGGGAAAGGAGCCCAGTCCTGCTTGGCCACCTGCTCTCAGTGGCCCCAGGCCACATGGGAAGAGTGCACCCTCCCGCCGTGACCCCTGTGAGGTCTGCTGGGCCAGGATCCATCCCCCAGCCTCCTTGCCCAGAGGCTCTCTGGGTGTGGGGACCCCATCCCGTGTACCCCAACCTCTGGGTCTCAGCCCCACTCTCACCTGCACCTGAGCCGCCTCTCCAATGCACACAACCATGTTCTACCCCACTTTCCAGGGCCCCTCGTGATAAATCCTCAGCTCTCCCTGTGCCCCGACTCCAGCAGACAATAACCCCTGCACAGATCCTGGTATCATCGAGCCCAACCCCTGGCCCTCCCATGTTAAGGAAGAGGAAACCGAGCCCAACAAGGAAACTCTAAGACATTGAGCTCCTCGTCTATACCTCACGCCCACATCTGGGTCACCCACACCCATGACACCCTCCCTGTGAGGCTGTGAGCTCCCAGGGGCCTGGGTCTGGACCCAGCCCCCAGACTCCCAGCGCTTATGCCCAGAGGACGCGTCGGGCCTGGCTTCTCCAAGGCCAAGGGGTGTCTGGGGTCACAGCCACCTGAACCTGCAAGACCCTCATCAACTAGGGCCACTCTCTGGGCCCCAGGAGAGGCGGTCTCTCAGAGGCCGAGGGCCAGCTACCTCCCAGTCAAGTCAGCCTGCCCTCATTGACCAAGTGGTGGAGGGGGTCCCACTGTGAGCCCAGCCCCCGCCCCCATCTGACAAGACTCTTGCAAGCCCCCACCCCCTGCACCTCAGGGTCTCCCTGTCCATGTCAGTCAAACCTGGGAAGGGCATTCAGCAAACCACCCATGAGGTACTACATCTGTCCAGCAGGTGGGCTCTGGATGGTCCTCAAAACTGACCGAGGGATGGCTGCCAGGAGCCAGAGTTCAACCCAAAGGCAGGCAGGCCCAGGATGCAACGAGCAGCCTCCAGAGGTGGTGGCCGAGGCTGGCAGTCACTGTCCAAGATGACTGAGGAGAAGGCTGGACGACACCTGCCAAGCTGCACCAGCTCGGTCCACTGCCCGCGCGTTCCCACACCTGGCGGAGTGCTGCACACAGGACAGGGGAGGAAGGCGAGGAGCTCCTGCCTCGGCTCCCCCGGGACAGGGGGCCAGACGGAGGCTCTGCGGCCCACCTCCTCCCTCCAGTGCTGTCCTGGGGAGAGTGGCGTGGCCTGAGCCCTCAACAGGAAGGAACCACTTTCTGCACAGAACACCGTCTCTGCCCCGACTGGGGCTGGGAAACAGGGCATCTGATCCACTCGGTCCACTTGGGGTGGCCCTCGCGGGACCCACCTCTCCTGGCAGTGCCAAGCAGTTTCCCAGTCCAGACACCAGGATGCAGGTCGGGCACACACCTACGCCCCCCTCCTCCACCAGGTAAGGTGGCAAGGAAGAGCCCACATGAGGCAGAAGAGAGCCAGAAGCAAAGGAACAGCCTGGAACCCATGTCCAGAGCTGTGATGTGGCCCCTGGGCCATGTCACACCCTGGGCACCTCACCAGCCAGGTCCACAAGCAAACCCACCACCCCCTCAGACCCACCCCTCATATGGGACCCTGGACTGTGACCTGCCACCCAGGAGCTGTCTAACCCGACACCCGCCAAAGCCTTCACCACAGGGAGCCCCCATCCTGGGAGTTTGGTGAAAGCCCTGTGCTCCTACTCCGCGTCTCCTGAGGCCTCTCAGTGCGCCCAGGAACGCCACTGTGACCCACACCAGGGCTCGTGAGGCTGAGGCCAAGCAGGTGGGGTGAGGGAAGCCCTGCTGTCAACAGCAAGCTTTGTGGGGGCCGGGGAGGACTGTGTGTGGCCCAGGTGACCCCCACACACAGAGGGAAGCACAGGATAGCTTAGGGCTCAGTTGTAGAGTCAACCTGGCAGGCTTCTTCCAACCCCAGCTCAGCCACTGACCATCTTCCTGACTTTAGCCATGTTACTTAGCCTCCCTGAGCCTCAGTTTCACTGCCTATAAATGGGGTTTGTAATACTTATCCAATAAGGTGGCTAAGAGGACCAAGTGAGGTGGCACGTATTCGCCCCTGGCAAGTGCCTGGCACATGGTAGGGGCTCAGGGACTCGAAGCCCCCGACTGCTAGGTGCCGGGCAGAGCTGAGCACAGCACCCATTTCTATGGATCGACTCGCAGGGGCCACGTGCAAAACGCCCACAGCTGGTGCTCCTCAAGAACGCTGGAACCAGCTCCCTATTGTAATAGCAAATGCTTTTAGGACAAAAGTAATCAAAATGTCAGGCACTTGGCACCCGACAGGAGCTGCAGGCCAACTCCCACATCTGGCATCCTGCTGTCCCCAGGGCTGGGCGGTAAACGAGGCAGAAACACAGATTTCCACACACAGCCCCCACCTGTTAACTCCCCAGCCCCAGCTCAGGCTGGAGACAAAACCAAGGTGTCCTCACAAGGAAGCTGCTGTCTACATGGCATCACAGAACCAGGGTGACAGCAGGGTCTGTTTTTCCCAAGCATCCCCAGTCACCCAGGGCTCCCCACGTCACCCCTTTGGTCTGGCTCCAAGAGCACCCTGCCTCCAGCTCCTGGGGTGCTGCACACACGCTTAAAGAAGATGCAGCCACAGTCCACATGGGAGAGGGAGGCAAAGAGCCCGGAAGCCAGACAGACCTCCCCCATCAGACTTCTTCTCCTGCAGGGCAGAAGGTTTCCCAACTCAGCTGGGGTGGTCATGGGCCCCCTGCCTTCCTTCTAGTTGCTCCACCTGCACCTGTGCTCCCAGGCGATGCAGCGCTGCATTTGGAAACCCCGCTAGCAGCCACCCCTTAACCCCAGCTGGCTGCAGGGCAGGGCCAAGAGCTACAACCTCAGATAAGCATCAGGCGCCCAGATCTTCCATCACCGATCACCCTGGGGACAGGCTGCCTTCCGCCCTGGTGCTCACGGCCATAGGGACCTCCCCCCAACTCCCACTTTGGATCCGTCCTCTGCATCTCACATTGTCCTTTTCGGTGGTTTCCTCCCTCGTTCTTAGAGCACAGCCACCACTGCTCCCTAAGAAAGGGTACCCAGGAAACAAAAGGTGGAGATGGTAGGGAAAAGCGTTCTAGAATTCTGAAGTCCCCATGCCCTGGTGTCCAGGGCTGCCGTGGGGACGCCTGAGGCTGCAGCTCCTCATCTCCCATGCAGAGCCCATTTCGGTCTCTCTGGACACGTGGACACGTTTCTCTTTGCTTCCACAGCTTGGCTACTTCCCGGCTCGCGCCAGGCGCCAGGCGAGCCCTCTCCGTCTGCAAATTGCCACCCCTGCCCAAGAAATGTCCCTGAATTTCTCCCTCCATCTCCCTGTTCCCTCTAGAACTCCTGCCACCCGGGTGTCAGACCCGTTGGCTGGCTCTGCCCTTCTGCTCCCAGCTCTGTCTTTCTGCTTCCTGGGAGGTTTCCTCAGCGTTCATCTTCCAACTCTTCCGTTCTCTGTCTCATTTCCTCACTTCTGAGGGCTCTCTCTGGGTTCTGGAGCTTCCTTCTCTGGCTTCGCGGGTATGGCACTTGCCTCTCTAAAGTATGACGATGACGTTTGGGGCTTTCCTCTTGCTGCACGGTCTCGGGTTGCCTAATTCTATCTTGGCCTTCGTGTCAGAGCTCTTCATCAGATGTCCCTTCTTGGATGCTCATGACAGGGAGGGGATCACAATGGGTAGGTGCTTGGGGCCTGGGGGAAGGGCCTGTCCCAGAGCTTTCCGGGGGGTCTGCAGGGCCCTCCTCGGGGAGCCCATGGCTGTGCCTCATCCCTCAGGAAGGACAGCTCAGGCCCCCGCCCTGGAGACCACCCTCCTGGAGCCAGTGGAAGGAGCAAGCAGGCACCCTCTGCTTTCTCCAGGCCCCCACTCTGGGTACGGGGCCCACATACACATGTGTGGGGAGGCCCTGACACTCAGTCTCAGCAGCAAATCTCGATGCTGGTCTGGCGCTTGAAGCCCCAGACCCCAGATGCTTCTCAGACGGGCCTCCGGGGCCCATGCGGCAGGCCCAGGCCTTTGGAGGCCTTTGGGATATAAATCAGCTGCTCCCGGCTCCCCTTTCAGCAGGTGTGTGAGGTCAGTGCCCACCTGCTCTCTGACTCCCAGACGCGCCCCCTGGCTGCCCCACTCCTGTCCTCAGGCCCTGGTGCTGGATGTCTGTTTGATCTCCTCAGCAAGACTGTAGCGAGTGACAGAGCACAGGGAGCTCCCAACCCATCCTCCCTGTCCCCCACGCCTGTGTGCCCACTCTGGGCCGGTGTCGGGCCACCTTCTCCAGAAGCTTCCTCACCACTCACTGAGGAGAGAAGGAGCCTGGTCAAGCCTGAGCCCCCAGCACCCATTCCTGGTAAACACAGGGACTTCGTTCCATTTGGTTCAGCAAATGGTTCCCCCACACCGACTACATGCCAGGTCAAGGCAGGGACTGTGGACATGAACACTGCCCCCAAGGAGCCATTGTCTGCTGGGGAAATGGGCATAGAAGCCCCTAGGACAGCCATCAGGGACAGAGAGGGGAAAGGGATGAAGAGGCTGAGCAGGCCCAGGGCTCCTGGGGACGGTGGGGGCTCCAGGGAAGCATGGTGGATGAGACCCACCAACAGAGTGCCAGGGTGAGACAGGAAGCGGGGGGAGGATGGCACAGCCCATCAGTGACTTCCAAGGAGGTAAAAGGACATATTGAGGCTTGATGCAAAGTGTGATCACAGGAGATAAAAACCTTGGAAGCTTCTAGAATATGGAGCCCTCTGCAGTGAGGCATTGCCAGCACCCAGTAGAAACTAGTGGGATTCACTTTCTCCGGGGTCCACTGGCCCTGACTATAGACCTAGTCCTTGCTGGTGCTGTGAGAAAGACCCCAAAATGACGATTTCCACCCAGAATGGGACCGTGAAGAAAGACAGGCACCCCAGGGCAGGACACCAACCCCGTTCAGGAAGGGGAGTGGGTGCCGGGGGCTTCCCAGAGATACAACCACACTCAGAGGAGCAGGGAGACACAGCCTGGGTCGTTCAGTATGGGAGTGCTAGAATGTTCACTGAGGGAGAAGGGGGATGTGAGGCTGGAAAAGGGCCTCAGTGCATGGGGAGCACAGACACCGTGGGCAGGGTGTGGATAGGGCATGGACACAGCGTGGACAGGCCGTGGGCAGGGTGTAGGCAGGCCTGGTGGCTGAGCAGTGGCACTCACACAACGAACTCTGACAGGTTGCACCACTTCCAGGCGTCCACCTCGTGCATCCTGTCAGCGAAGGCCTTCCCGCATCGGGGCAGCATCTCCAGCATGCGCGTCTCGTTGCAGCCCACCACTGGGGTACATCCCCCTGGAGAGAGGACAGCCATGAGCACTCCACTGCTGGGAGGGTTTGGTTTGCAAGCGTGACTCTTGAAAGCCCTCCTGCTGACGTTCTCCCACAGGCAGCTGGGGTCTTCCTCCCTCACCCTGGCCTCCACATGACCCAGGAAGTTGAAGCCAACACAGAAAGGGGGAACAACATGGGAGTGTCCCACTGAGACAGGACCCAGAGGGCCATGTCCTCCCAATGGGACATGGAAGGAAGAAGTCAAGGGGAGGGCAGCGGGCAGAGGACGCATGTCCTGGGGGTGAGAGGGCCAAGGGCAGACAGGCTGCCACGTAGGGTAGGGGAGAGGGAAGGGTCGATCAGGGACGGCAAAGGGGCTCCACTCCTACTCGAGGGTCGAGGGCGCCTGCAGTGTGTCCTGAGAAGTTTCTGAGAGTCTGGTGACAGCCCAAAGCCTCAGGGGTAGCAGTGGAGGCCCCATGGTGTTGAGGACCACCTGTCCCGTCAAAGCAGCCCCTCAGACTCCAAGAAACCCAGGGCTGAGGTGCTGCAGGGACCCGTGTTCCAGCAACAGGGGCCAGTCCCTCGGACACTCTCGACGTCTAGCAGGGTCTCTTCCCCAGGATTTCCAGTCACCCCTACTGACCTCTGCCCCCAACACATCCCATCCCCTCCATCACCAGGAACACCCACCTGTCTGTCCTCAGGACCCACCCATCCACCCTCCCTGGACACCCGATTTCCTGGGGTCAGGTCCGCCAGCTTGTAAACCCCTTCCGTGACTCTTGGCTTTGGCTCCCATCATATAATCAAGAGAAAGCCCTACTGTGAGCATCCTGGTGTGTGTCCTGGTGTAAGTGTATGTGGGTATGCATATCTATGTGTAAGTGTGCATGTGTGTGTTGCGTAAGTATGTATGTCTATGTGTGTGTATGTGTCTGTGGTGGGGAGGGAGGTGTATCTGCCCTGCCATGTGTATCCTGGTGTGTATACCTGGTATACCTATGAGTGTATGTATATCTATGTGTGCATACTTCCCTGCTGTGTGTATGTGTATGTTATATGTGTATATGTATGTGTGTATCAATGTCTATGTGTGTGTATATGTACACTGCTCTGTCGTGCGTGTCTTGGCAGATGGCACTGGGATGCAGAAGAAATCCCAGGGAAGGAAACGGGAGAAAAGCCCAAGCCCCAGAACTGGGCACCCCTAGGCTCACACCCAAGCTTCACTGTTCACCAGCTGGACCTCAGTTTACCCATCTGTGAAATGGGGGAAACAGGCCCTGCCCCACAAGGGGCTTGTGCTGACTAGAGTTAGTCATGTGCCTACAGAGGCTCCCATGACCATGGTGTTGTGACTGTAGATGGAGGCCAGAGGTCCTGTCTCTCCCCCAGAACAGCTGCTTTCCAGCCTCCCGACCACTCTCTATGGTTTCTTGCACTTGAAATGCCCTTCACCCCCATGTTCACCTGTTCCCCCAGCACACCTGCAGGCTGGCTCATCAGAAAGCCCACAAAGCCTGATTCCACCCTGGAGACAGGCTCCGTCCCACTCGGGGCCGCAGCCCCTCTGTCTGAGCCCCTGGCGCACTTGCCTCTGTCCACAGAACAGCCAGGTGCTCATTTCTGTGGCTGCAGCATGGGCCTCCCTGAAGGTGCCCACGTGGCACCACCACTGCAGCCCTCAGGAAATTGCCATAATCAACTTTCCAAGGAAGATGGGCAGCTCACAGCCAAAACCCAAGTAAGTATAACCTCGACAGAAAGCCCTTCGGGAATGGCAGAGACAGAAGCCATCAAATGGAACATCAAATGGAGACCATTATTCAAGAAAACCGACTCCATCTCATAAGAACAGTGAGAGTCTGTGACATTTGAGCCACGACCTGCAGCCATCCCCCCACCTCCAGTCATGGAGTGCTCCTCCAGGTGGATGCAACCTCAAGAGGGGATGGTCCTCTCTGCTCCAGCTCCCAGTCTAGGGCCACATTTCACCCAGTAGGGGCAGGCCTCCAGTATTTCTCATTCCCCAAGCTCTGGGTTGCAGAAGCTCTACAACTGAGGGGGCAAGAGAAGTGGGGCTCCCTTCCCCACCAAGCCCCACTTCCAAGTGGATCCTCTACCTCAGGCCAAGAATTTTGGGGCTCTGATCACCCGGCCCCAGCTCACTGATATGGCAGAGGCTCCACACCAGGAGAGGCAAGCCAAGGAGACTAGGAATTATGACCCAACAGAGCTCACTCATAAGGTAGGGGGTCACTGCTGGAAGCAGGCCACCGTCCCACCCCTCAGGCCCACTACAGTGGCATGGGGTTCCTGGCTGCAGAGAGGTGGACCATAAGGACAAACAGATATCTTCACAGCTCTGGCAGAAGGGACTGGCTTTATTTGGAACGGAGAAGGATAGACCAAGCAGAAGTTGAACAGAGAGAACCAGGAAAAGAGACAACCAAGAAGATCCCTGTTGGGGTTGCCTTTATCCCTGGAGGCCCTGAGGGCGGTGTGCAGACCCCAGCCTGCACCCACTCAGGAACACTCAGCATAGGACATGAGGACAGTGTGAAAGCACTCCCCAAGCCAAACTCACATCCACCAGCAAAGGGTAGACGGCTCCTAGCTCTAGGTACTTCAGCACCACTTGTGAACGAGCACTGACGGAGCCAGGGCTACACTGAGCCAGGGCAGAATCCTAGGAAGCTTGGCATAAAAATAAAGTGACATTTATCTCAGGCCTGTGAGACTGTGCATATGCCCGAGGCTGTGCCCCTCCAGTGGCTGAAGAGGGAATTTCTAAGCTGCCAGTCTCAGGCAAAACTTGGAGCAAAACTGTAAACTTGCTGAACTATAAGTCTCCAAACTGTATATACAACTAACTGTAAAGGGTGAAATCTAACTGGCTAAGGGGGCTTAAGCACAACCTTCGACCACTAAGTGGTTTATACCAACCCAGGAGTCAGACTAAAAGATTTTATAAAAGGGAAAAAAATCTTAACAAGGATCTCCCAGACCACACACTGTGGGAGTAACACAGTTACAGACTTAGCTGCTTAACAAACAAAACAATGACAAGCACCAGGGATGACCAGTACCCAGAGTTGCTACAATATCTTACCTAAAATGTCCAATTTCAACAAAAAAAACAATTATGAGACATGGGAAGAAACAGGAAAGTGTGACCCATATACAGGGACAAAAGCTGCCTTTGAGGAAATCCAAACGTTAGCCTTCACAGTAAAAAACTTCAGAGTACCTATTATAAATATGTTCAAAAACCAAGAGGAACTGAATTTAAAGAAGTAAGAGAAGGTATGATGACAATGCCTCATCAAATAAAGGACATCAATAAAGAGATATAAATTATTTTAAAAGAACCAAATAGAAATTCTGGAATTGAAAAGTACAATCATTGAAATTAAAAATTCACTAGAGGAACTCAAGAGTAGATCTGACTTGGCAGAAGAGAGAATCAGGAAACTTGAAGATATTATCAGTAGAGATTATGCAATTGGAAGGACAGAAAAAAAAAAAAGAATAAGGAAAAATTAACAACAGAACCTCAGAGAAATGTAGGACACCATTAAGTGTGCCAACATAGGTGTAATGAGAGTACCAGAAAGAGAAGAGAGAAAAGAGCAGAAAAAATAATCAAAAAAATAATGGCTGAAAACATCCCTAATTTGATGAAAAACTTTAATCTGCACATCCAAAGAAGCTCCACAGATCCAAGTAGGATAAACAGAAAGATAGCCATACCCACACACACCATCCTAAAAATGTCGAAAGACTAAAAAATCCTTGAAAACAGAAGAGAAAAAAGGTTCAGGAGGGAACCACAATGTGGCTGAGAGCTGACTTCTTGTAAGAAACAATGGAGGCCAGAAGGCGTGGGATGATATACTCAAAGTGCTGAAAAAAACAACTGTCAATCAAGAATCTTCTATCCAGCAAAATTATCTTTCAAAAATGAAGGTGAGATAAAGATATTCCCAGATAAACAAAGCAAAACCATTGCTAGCAGACCAACTTACAAGAAACAGTAGGGGCCAGCCCCGTGGCCAAGTGGTTAAGTTCACGCATTCTGCTTCGGCCGCCCAGGGTTTTGCTGGTTCAGATCCTGGGTGTGGACATGGCACCGCTCATCAGGCCATGCTGAGGTGGCATCCCACATGCCACAACTAGAAGGACTCACAACTAAAATATGCAACTATGAACTAGGGGGATTTGGGGAGAAAAAGCAGGAAAAAAAAAGAAGATTGGCAACAGTTGTTAGCACAGGTGCCAATATTTAAGAAAAAAAAACAGTAAAGGGAGCTCTTCAGGTTTCAAGTAAGTGATGCCAGACAGTAGTGTGAATGCACGTGAAAAATTAGTGCACTGGTCAAGGTAATTATGCAACTATGAAACACAGAATAAAGACAAACTTCTCCTCATATCTTTTCTTAACTGACTTTTCAGGTCATTTATAAAGCAATATGTAAATGATTGTATAGTCGGTACTACAACAACACACATAAATGTAATACCTTCTTTACAATAACTGCACAAAAGAAATGGATGGGAGGGAAGATGTACTGAAGCGAGACGATAACTTCGATATACAAGATGAATGAAGAAAATCAGAAATGGCAAATAACAGGGTTAATCTAACAAACGCTATAAATATATACTTGTTCTCCTTTCATCAGCTTATTTCAAAAACATAAAATTGCATAAAGTAATAACTTTAACAATGTGTTGTTGGGTTTACAACATATACAAACATGTAGATGTAATATATATAATAATGATGGCACAAAAGGAAGGAGGGGATAGATAAATATAGGAACAACATTTCTCTATCTCACAGCACTTACACTAGCATAAACAGGAAACAGATTCTGATAGGTTAATGTATACAGAAAGCTGTAGAGCAACCACTAATAAAATAAACCAGAAAACACAGTGAAAAAAAATCATTAAAGGAATGAAAGTGTTCCACTACAAGATATTCACTTAACAAAAAAGCATTATAAGAGGAATAAAAAAACAAAAAGGACATGAGACTTTTTTTAAAAGCCTTAATAGATTTAAAAGGATTTAAATTCTTGAAGTATGTCCCCTGGCCACAAGAGAATAAAATAAGAAATCAAAAACAGAAAGAATTTTGGGAAATTCACAGGTATGTAAAAACAACATATTCCTAAATAACCAATGGGTCAAAGAAGGTTTCACAAGGGAAATTAGATAGTACTTTGAGATGAATGAAAATGAAGATACAACATATCAAAAGCTAAGTGATGCAGCTAAAGCAGTGCTTAGAGACAAATTTATAACTGTAAACCTATATCAAAAAAGAAGAACTCAAATCAGTTCCCTAATCTTCCACTTTAAGACACTGGAAAAAGAAGAGCAAACCAAACCTAAATAGAACAGAAGTAAGTAAGAAATAAAGATTAGAGGAGAAGTTAATGAAATAGAGAGTAGAAAAACAATAGAGCAACAAATCCAAAGGTTGGATCTTTTAAAAGATCAACAAATTGACAAACCTTTAGCTAAACTGACCAGGGGGGAGAAAAGAAAGAAGATGCAAATTGCCAAACCAGGAATGAAAGAGAGAATATCACTACTGACCTTACAGAAACAAAAAAGATTCTAAGTGAATACTATGAACAATTGTATGCAAACCAATTAGGTCATACAGATGGACAAATTACAGGTAAGGCGCTGTTGTCCACAGCAGCAAAGGGCAAGGAATGACAGGTACCGCCAAGGCTACTTGGTTGTTTAAGCAATCAGAGTACATTGATAAAGGGAAACAGAATGAGGGGCAGGGATAAAGGGGAACAACAAATCGGTACTTACAAGATCCACACCACACTCAACCGGGGAAGTCCCAATAGTTTCTATGGCAGGTGGGAGTGCCGATTGTCCAGTCTGAGGCAAAGCATCCTTTCCTCAGTGAGACTTCCAATTGTTCTCTGCCTGTGACTCCCTTTTATCCTGAGGTTTCTCTAGGTTCTGACTCAGGGTTTCAGACATTTGGATACTTTGAGTTATTTCTTCTTGTTCCCACGGATGGGGTGCTTCTATCTTTTTTGTTCCCATGGACGGGATGTTTCTAAAGTCCAGTCAGGTGCCCGTCGGGGTGGCCAGGCCAGACAAGGAACATGACGCAGGACATATTCTTTGTAACTTGTGCCTTAGAGTCAGGGCCGAAGTGGCCCTGAGCCCAGATACATCCCTTCACGTAGGGCCCAGGCCCAGTGTCCTTGGAAGGTGAGGAGGTCAATGAACTCTGTACAAGCACTTGTTAAGGGCCGAATTGTGTTCCCTGAAAAGTGTGTACCCCAGAATATAACCTCATTTGGAAATAGTGTCTTTACAGAGGTAATCAAGTTACAATGAGGTCATTAGGATGGGCCCTAATCCAATATGCCTGGAGAAATCTGGACACACACAGACACACACAGAAGGAAGATGATTGAAGACACACGGGGAGAAGATGACCATGTGAAGATGGAGGCAGAGACTGGAATTACAGTGCCACAAGTCAAGGAATGCCTGGGGCCACTAGAAGCTAGGAAGAGGCCAGCAAAGGTACACAGCACTGCAAACACTTTGCTTTTGGACTTCTGGCCTCCAGAACAGTGAAAGAATAAATTTCTGTCATTTTAAGCTTCCCAGTTTGTGGTTCCTTGCTATAACAGCCCTAGGAAACTAGTAAAGACACAAACTACTGAGACTGATTCATGAAGAAAAAGAAAATCTAAATAGACCTATAATAAGTAAAGATATTGAATTAGCAATTTTAAAACTTCCCACAGAGAAAATCTCAGGCCCATATGGTTTCACTAGTGAATCCTACCAAATGTTTAAAGAAGAATTAACAGAAATCACTCACAAACTCTTCCAGAAAATAGAAGAGTAAGCAACACTTCCCCACTTTACAACTCATTATATGAGGCCAGTATCACACCAGTACCAAACCCTGGTACTAAAACCAGACAAAGATATCACAAGGAAAGAAAACTACAGACCAATATCTCTTATGAATATAGATGAAAAATCTTCAATAAATACTAGCAAGCTGAATCTAGCAACAAATAAAAAGGATTATACACATGACCAAGTGGGGTTTGTCCAAGTGGTTCAAGACACAAAAATCAATCAAGGTAACACACCACATGAATAGAATAAAGGAGGGAAACCACCATATCATCTCAATTGATGCAGAAAAAGCATCTGACAAAATCCAATGCCATTTTATGATTTAAAAACACTAGATAAATTAGAAATAAATGGAATTGCCTAAACATAATACGGACATTTATGATAAACCCACAGCTAACAATATACTCAATAGTGAAAGACTGAAAGGTTTTTGCCTAAGATCAGGAAAAAGACAAGGATGCCTGCCTTCATCACTTCTATTCATCATAGTACTGGAATTTCTATACAGAGAAATTAGGCAAAAAAAAGAAATAAGATGCATTCAAATTGGAAAGGAAGAAGTAAAACTATGTCTATTTATAGATAACATGATCTTATATGTAGAAAACCCTAAGGAATCCACACCAAAAAAACTATCAGAGCTAATAAACTAATTTATAAAAGTTGCAGATACAAAATTAACACATAAAAATAAGTTGTACTTCCATATACCAGCAATGAGTAATCCAAAAAAATTAAGAAAACAACTCTAATTACAATACTATCAAAAAGAATAAAATTCTTAGTAATAAATTTGACAGAAAATTATAAAACTTGTACTCTGAAAACTAAAAATCATTATTTAAAGAAATTGAAGAATATCTAAATAAATGGAAAGACATCTCACGTTGATGGACTGGAGCATTTAATATTGTTAAAATGTCAATACTACCTAAAGTGATCTACAGATGCAGCTCAATCCCTATCAAAATCACAGCTGGCCCCTTGCAGTAATTGATAAGCTGGCCCTAAAGTTTATATGGAAATACCAGGGATCCAAAATAGCAAAACAATTTGAAAAAGAAGAAAAAATTGGGGGACTCACACATTATAATTTCACAACTTACAATAAAGCTACAGCAATTAAGACAGTGTGGTACTGGTATAAGGATAGACATATAGATCAATGGAATAAAGTTGAGAGTTCAAGAATAAACCTTCATATTTAGAAAAAAATTATTTTCTACAAATGCACCAAGACAATTCATTAGGAAAAGAACAGTGTTTTCAACAAATGGTGCTGGAACAACTGGATATACACACACACACGAGAATAAAGTTAGACCTCTTCCTCACACCATACACAAAAATTACCTCAAAACATATAGTACGAGGGCTGCTGGGAAGATGGTGGTGTAGCCAGACTCTGAACTCACCTCCTCCCATGGACACAACAAATTTACAACTACCCTTGGAATAATTACCCATGAGAGAGAACCTGAAACTGGATAAAAAGAACCCCCACAACAAGGGACAGTGCTGACTGAAGTGGAAGAGACAGAAATTCCTTTCTGGAGAGGAAAAAGCCACATTCTAGCCATGGTGCTTCATGGCTGGCAGTAATCTTAAGGTACAAAGCTTTCCCTGGAGGAGCGGGGAATCTGAGCAGGAGAGCTTTGCCATTATAAGCAGCTTTTGAACTCAGCACAACCAAGACAAGTATCATAATATCTGGCTTTGGTGGCTATTAAATACAATGGGTAATACCCCCAGGAAAGCTATGGAGCATAAGAGAAAGAAAAGCCTCCTCTTAAAGGGGCTACACATAAATTCACCTGATTCAGAAGGCAACCTAAAATCACCAGAAAGAAAGGCGCACAGTCCTTTGGTAAAAAGAGACTCACTTGATAGGCTCTGGGCACATCTTGGCAAGGCAGGAGGTGGCTGGGACCACCTCCCCAGGGACTGAGACATTGGTGGCAGCCATCATTGTGATCTAGTACAGGCGTGCTGACACAGATGCTGGCAGATGCCATTGGAGTTCTTCCCCTGGCCTGTTAGCACAGCGGTCTGCCCCGCCCACTAGAATGCTGATTTAATCCAGTTCAGCCAGAGCAGACAGCCCACCCTATGGACTGGCCCCACACAACAGCAAGCCCTCGTGCAACTTGTGGGCCTGCATAGGCAGGCTGTGTGGGACCTCTGCAGTTGAGTGAGTGGGTACGCCTCTGTGGGGCAGGGCATGCACAAGGGGCAGGATTGCATTGGCAGAGTATGTGGGACTTCTGCAGCAGGGCAAGTGGGTCCACTTCAGTGGGTTAGGGCATGCACATGGGGCAACACTGCATTCATGGGGTGTGTGGGCCTCCAGGCGATGAGGTTTGTAAGCTGCAGCAGACTTGTGCTTTTCAAACAGCCACATAAAGGATAGGCCCCACTTTTCAACACCTGAAACAACTGTGTCCTGCCACACCTGGAGCTGGCCCCACTCAATTGCACTCTTGAGAGAGCTGACAACAGCTTTGCAGGCCAGAGGCCTACAGCAATTGTAAGCCCCTGTGCCTGGCAACCAGACATACAGGGGGCCTACTCATTTAACAGAAAAACTGTAACAGGAATGGGCTATTAGACAGCTGTGCTGGGGTTCTCCTCCCCCAATAAAGTGATTGAAGAGACAGTAGCAGCTGCACACAGCTGAGCATTACAACTAGCCAGCCAGGGGTACAGCCTGGCATCCACATACACCTGCACAAAGAGCAACCCTACCACAACAGAAGGACACATGTAGCCCACACGGGTACCCCTGGAACATTTGGAACTGCTGACGAGGGAAGCACACTGATGGGCCTCATAAGGCATCTCTTACATAAGGCCACCTCTCCAAGATCAGGAGACATAGCTAATCTACCTAATACATAGATGTAAGCTCAGAGAAAAGGGCAAAATGAGGAGACAAAGGAATATGTTCCAAAGAAGGGAAGAGGACAAATCCTCAGGAAAAGAACTAAATGAAACAGAGATAAACAATCTCCCTGATAAAGAATAAAAACTTATAGTCATAAGATGCTTGCTGATCTTAGGAGAAGAATGGGTGAATATAGTGAGAATTTCAAGAATTGGAAAATATAAAAAAGAACCAGTCAGAACTGAAGAATATAATAATGGAAATCAAAAATTCACTAGAGGGAATCAATAGCAGAGTAGACGATCCAGAACATATCAGCAAGCTAGATTAGAAGAAATGACCCAAGCTGAACAGAAAAAGAAAAAAGAAAAGAATGAGAACAGCCTAAGACCTCTGAGACAATATCAAGTGCACTAACATCTGTAATATAGGTGTCCCAGAAGGAGAAGAGAGAAACAAAAGGGCAGAGAATCTAACTGAAGAAATAATAACTGAAAACTTTCCTAACTTAAGAAAGGAAACAGACGTCCAGGTACAGGAAGCACAGAGAGCACCAAACAAGATGAACCAAAAGAGGCCCACACCAAGACATATTATAATTAAAATGTCAAGAATTAAAGATAAAGGGAGAATCCTAAAAGCTGCAAGAGAAAGTCAACAAGTTTACATACAAGGAAATACCATAAGGCTATCAGCTGACTTCTCAGCAGAAACCTTTCAGGCTAGAAGGGAGTGGCACAAGATATTTAAAGTGCTGAAAGGAAAAAACCTACAGCCAGGAATACTCTACCCAGCAAGGTTATCACTCAGAATGGAAGGAAAGATAAAGAGTTTCAAGGCAAGCAAAAACTAAAGGAGTTCATCACCAATAAACCAGGCTTACAAAAACTGCTAAAGGGACTTATTCAAGTGGAAAAGAAAAGAACACAAGTAAGAATAAGAAAATTATCAAAAGAAGAAAAAAAAAAAAAACAAGGGGCCAGCTCAGTGGCATAGTGGTTAAGTTCTTGTGCTCTGCTTCGGTGGCCCAGAGTTCACAGGTTCAGATCCTGGGCATGGACCTACACACAGCCCATCAAGCCATGCTGTGGTGGCATCCCACATATAACACGGAAGAAGACTGGCATAGATGTTAGCTCAGGTATGATCTTCTTCAAGCAAAATGAGGAAGATTGGCAACGCTCAGGGCTACTCTTCCTAACCAAAAAACAAAAAAACAAACAAAACAAAACAATAATATCACTGGTAAAGGGAAATATAGAGTAAAGGCAGCAGATCAACCACCTATGAAGCTAATATAAGGTCAAAAGACAAAAGTACTAAAATTATCTATTTCCATGATAAGAGGGTGACAGATACACATGCACAAAAAAGAGGTTAAATACGATATCAAAAACATAAAGTATGGGAGAAGGGAAGTAAAAGAGTAGGGCTTTTAGCAAGAGGTCAAACTTAAAAGACAATCAAGTTAATATAGATTATTATCTATGTAAGTTATTATATATGAACCTCACAGAAATCACAAACCAGACACCTATAACAAATACACAAAAAATTAAGAGAAAGAAACCCAAATATAATACTAAAGAAAGCCATCAAACCACAAGAGAAGAGTGCAAAAGAAGAACAGAAAATAACTACTAAAACTCCCAGAAAAAAAGTAACAAAATGGCAATAAGCACATACTTATCAATAGCTACTTTAAATGTCAACGGACTAAATGCTCCAATCAAAAGACATAGGGTGGCTGACTGGATAAAAAGCAAAACCCATATATATGCTGCATACAAGAGACACAATTCAGACCTAAAGACACTCACAAACTGAAAGTGAAGGGATGGAAAAAGATACTCCCTGCAAATGGCAAAGAAAAGAAAGTTGGGATAGCAATACTTGTATCAGAAAAATAGACTTTATAACAAGAGAAAAAGAAGGGCACTATAGAAAGATAAAGGGAACAATCCAACAAGAGGCTATAACACTTGTAAATATCTATGCACCCAACATAGGGGCACCTAAATATATAAAGCAATCATTGACAGACATAAAAGGAGAAATAGACAGCAACACAATAATAGTTGGTGACTTTAACACTCCACTTACACCAATGGATAGATCATCCAAACAGAAGATCAACAAGGAAGTATTGGTCTTAAATGTCACTTTAGACCAGATGGACTTAGTAGATATATACAGCACATTCTATCCAAAAACCACAGAATAAACATTCTCTACAAATGCACATGAAAAATTATCCAGGACAGATCAGATATTAGGGCACAAAACAAGTCTCAATAAATTTAAATAATACCAAGCATCTTTTCTGACCACAATGGTATAAAACTAGAAATCACCTACAGGAAGAAAATTGGAAAAGCCACAAATACGTAGAGATTAAACAAAACGCTACTGGACAGCGATTGGGTCAATGAAGAAATCAAAAAATACCTGGAGACAAATGAAAATGAAAATACAACATGGCAAAATTTATGGGATACAGCAAGATCAGTCCTAAGAGAGAAGTTTATAGCAATATAGGCCTACTTCAACAAACAAGAAAAATCTCAAATAAACAATCTAACTGTGCACCTAAAGGAACTGGAAAAAGAAGAGCAAACAAAGCCCAAAATCAGTAGAAGGAAGGAAATAATAAATATTAAAGCAGAAATAAATGAAATAGAAACTAAAAAAAGCAATAGAAAAAATCAACAAATCCAAGAGCTGGTTCTTTGAAAAAATAAACAAAATTGACAAACCTTTAGCCAGACTCACCAAGAAAAAAAAGAGAGAAGGCTCAAATAAATAAAATCAGATATGAAAGAGGAGAAATTACAACTCAGAAATACAAAAGATTATAAGAGAATACTATGAAAAGCTATATGCCAACAAATTGGATAATCTAGAAGAAGAGGATAAATTCTTAGAATCATACAACCTTCCAAAATTGAATCCAGAAGAAACAGACAATTTGAACAGACCAATCACCAGTAAGAAGGTCAAAATAGTAATCAAAAAATAAGAGTCCAGGACCAGACAGCTTCCCTGGTGAATTCTATCAAACATTCAAAGAAGACTTAATACCTATCCTCAAAGTCTTCCAAAAAATTGAAGAGGAGGGGAAGCTTCCTAACTCATTCTACAAGGCCAACATTACCCTGATACTAAAACCAAACAAGGGCAAAACAAAAAAATAAAATTACAGGCTAATATCACTGATAAACATCAATGCAAAATTCCTCAACAAAATACTAACAAATTGAATACATTACAAAGATCTTACACCATGATCAGGTGGGACTTATTCCATGGATGCAGGGATGGTTCAACATCTGCAAATCAATCAACATGATACACCACATTAAGAAAATGAAGAATAAAGATCACATGATCATCTCAATAGATGCAGAGAAAGCATTTAACAAGATACAGCATCCATTTATGATAAAAAAAAAACTCTCAATAAAATGGGTATAGAAGGAAAGTACCTCAACATAATAAAGGCCATATATGACAAACCCACAGCCAATGTCATACTCAGTGGAGAAAGACTGAAAGCCATCCCCTCTAAGAATTGGAAGAAGACAAGGATGCCCACTTTCACCACTTTTAATTGCAAGTCTTAGCCAGAGCAATCAGCCAAGAAAAACAAATAAAAGGGATCCAATTTGGAAAGGAATAAGTGAAACTGTCACTATTTGCAGATGACATGATTTTACATACAGAAAATCCTAAAGAATCCACCAAAAATTTTTTAGAAATGATAAATGAATACCGTAGAGTTGCACAATATAAAATCAACATACAAAAGTCAGTTGGTTTCTATACACTAACAATGAAGTAGCAGAAAGAGAAATTAAGAACACAACCCCATTTGTACTTGCAACAAAAAGAGTAAAATAAGTAGGAATAAATTTAACCAAAGAAGTGAAATATCTGTACACTGAAAACTATAAAACATTGTTGAAAGAAACTGAAGAAGACACAAAGAAATGGAAAGATATTCCACGCTCTTGGATTGGAAGAATTAACATAGTTAAAACGTCTATACTTCCTAAAGCAATCTACAGATTCAATGCAATCCTTATCAAAGTTCCAACAACATTTTTTACAGAAATAGAATAAAGAATCCTAAAGTTTATATGAAACAACAAAAGACTGAGCACAGCCAAGGCAATCCTGAGAAAAAAGAACAAAGCTGGAGGCATCACAACCCCTGATTTCAAAATATACTATAATGCTATAGCATCAAAACAGCATGGCACTGGCAGAAAAACAGACACACAGATCAACAGAACAGAACGGAGAGCCCAGAATTGAACCCACACATCTATGGACAGTTAATTTTTGATAAGGGAACCACGAACATAAAACAGAGAAAGGAAAGTGTCTTCAGTAAACGGCGTTGGGAAAACTAGACAGCCACAGGCAAGAGAATGAAAGTAGACCATATCTTGCACTATACACAAAAATTAACTCAAAAAGGATAAAAGACCTGAACGTAAGACCTGAAACCATAAAACTTCTAGAAGAAAACATTGGCAGTATGCTCTTTGGCTTCGGTCTTAGCAGCATTTTTTCAAATACCATGTCTGACCAGGCAAGGGAAACAATAGAAAAAATAAACAAATGGGATTACATCAGACTAAAAAGCTTCTGCAAGGAAAAGGAAACCAGGAACAAAAAGAAAAGACAACACACCAACTGGGACAAAATATTTGCAAATCATATATCTGACAAGAGGTTAATTTCCAAAACACATAAAGAACTCATACAACTCAACAACAAAAAAACAAACTCGATCAACAGGCATTTTTCCAAAGAAGATATACAGATGGCCAACAGGCACATGAAAAGACATTCAGCATTACTAACTATTAGGGAAATGTAAATCAAATCTACAATGAGACATCACCTCACACCTGTCAGCATGGCTATAATTAACAAGACAAGAAATAACAAGTGTTGGAGAGGATGTGGAGAAAAAGGAACTCTCCTACGGCTGATGGGAGTGCAAACTCGTGCAGACGCTATGGAAAACAGTGTGGAGAGTCCTCAAAAACTTGAGAATAGAACTACCATACAAGCCAGCTATTCCATTGCTGGGTTTTTATCCAAAGAAGATTAAAACATGAATGTATAAAGATATATGCACCCCAATGTTCACTGTAAGATTATTCACACTAGCCAAGACTTGATAACAACCTAAGTGCCCGTCAAGGGATGAACAGACAAGGAAAATGTGGTATATATACACAGTGGAATACTACTCAGCCATAAAGAAAGATGAAATCTTGCCATTTGTGACAAAACGGATGGACCTTGAGGGTATTATGCTAACCGAAATAAGTCAGAGGGAGAAAGTCAAATACCAAATGATCTCACTCATAAATAGAAGATAAAACCAACAAACAAACATATAGATACAGCGATTAGATTTGTGGTTGCCAGAGAGGAAGGCGGGAGGGAGGAGGGCAAAAGAGGTGACTGGGCACGTGTGTATGGCGATGGATGGTAATTAGTCTGTGGGTGGTGGACATGATGTAATCTAGACAGAAATCAAAACACAGTAAGTACACATGAAATTTATATAATGTTATAAACCAATGTTACTTCACTAAAAAACATTAAATTGAAAACAAACATATAGTAAATCTAACTGTAAAAGCTAAACTAGAAGAAAATACAGGAGCAAGTCTTTGTATCCTTGTACAAGACAAAGCCTTCTTATAGATGACACCAAAAGCAGAAGAAAAAAATACATAAATTGGACTGCATCAAGTTTTTAAACTTTTGTGCTGCAAAACATACCATCAAAAGAGTGAAAAGACAACCCACAGAATAGGAGAGAATGTATAAAAATCATACTTCTGGTAAGGAACTTGTATCTAGATTCTATAAAGAACTCTTACAACCTCATAAAAAGAAATAACTCTTTTAAAAACAGGCAAAGGATCTGAAGAGATATTTCTCCAAAGATATACACATGACCAACAAGCACATGAGAAGTAACCAACATCGTTAGCCATAAGTGAAATGCAAGTCAAATCCACAATCAGACATCACTTCACATCCACTAGAATGGCTATAATCAAACTTTAGAAGTGTTGGTGAGGATGTGGAGAAACTGGAACCCTCATACACTGCTGGTGGGAATGCAAAATGATGCAGCTATGTTGGAAAATAGCTTTGTAGTTCCTCAAAATGTTAGAGAGAATTACCATATGACCCCACAATTCCACTCCTAGATATAGACCACTTATGTTCACACAAAAACTTGCACAAGGATGTTCACAGCAGCATTATCCATAATAGCTAAAGATGGAAACAGCTCAAATGTCCATCAACTGATAAATGAATAAGCAAAATGAAGTATATCTTTTTAATAGAATATTATTTTTCCATAAAAAAATAAAGTGCTGATACAGGCTGTGACATGGATGAACCTTGTAAACACTATGTTAAGTGAAAGATGCCACTCACAGAATAACACATACTGTATGATTCCATTTACAAGAAATCTGCAGAACAGGCAAATCTATAAAGGTAGAGTACAGATTAGTGGTTGCTTAAGGCTAAGGAGATTGTGGGAATGGGGTGTGGCTGCTAATGGGTAAGGAATTTATTTTGGGGTGATGAAAATGTTCTCAAATTGATTGTGGTGATGGTTGCAAAACTGTGAGTATACTAAAAAAACATTGAACTGTGTACATTAAACGAGTGAATGTGTGGTGCATGAATTTTATTTCAAAATCCTTTATTAAAAAATAAAAACTTTTTGGGGCCGACCCAGTGGTGCAGCAGTTAAGTTCGCACGTTCCGCTTCTCAGTGGCCCAGGGTTCGCCGGTTCAGATCCCAGGTGCAGACATGGCACCACTTGGCAAAAAGCCATGCTGTGGTAGGCGTCCCACATATAAAGTAGAGGAAGATGGGCATGGATGTTAGCTCAGGGCCAGTCTTCCTCAGCAAAAAGAGGAGGATTGGCAGTAGTTAGATCAGGGCTAATCTTCCTCAAAAAAATTTAACTAATTAAACAAAATAAATAAAAACTTTTTCCAAGATTCAAAAGGTGAAAGAAAATATCATTAGTACACTCAAACTTCAAATAATATTTAAGGGTGTCCTTCAGGGAGAAAGAAAATAATATCATAAGTAAATGTGGATCTTCACAAAGGAATGAAGAGCGCTAGAAATTGTAACTACGGGAGCAAATACATAAAATTTGTTTCTCAATATTTAAATCTCTTTAAAAGATAACCAACTGTGAAAACAAAAATAATAATGTATTTATAACTTAAGTTTAAGTAAAACGTATGACAGCAATAGCATAAAGGTCAGAAATGGAAGGTTCTTGTGCTACATGAATTGTTATAATATCACTTACAGATAGACTGTGGTAAGTTAAAGATATATACTACAAACCCTAAAACAACCACTAAAGTAATAAGAGGAATTACAGCCAATTAGCAGGAAAAAAAAGAAAACACAAAGATAAAATGGAATAATAAAAAAAAAAACACTAAGTCCAAAAGAAAACAAAAAGAGAGAGAAGAGAGGAAAAAACCTGATGGTATGATGATAGATTTAAACCTAACCACATCAATCAATAATCAGATGGAAAGTAAATGGTCTGAGAACCCTAATTAAGAAGCAAAGATTGTTAGATGAGATCGAAAAGCAAAACCCAATCAGAGGCTACTTACAAGAATCCTACTTCTAAAAGACTCAAGTAGATCCAAAGTGGAAGTGTGGGAAAAGATATACCAGGCTACCACTAATCAAAAGAAGAGGGAGTGGCTATGCTAATACTGGATGAAGTATATTTCAGACAAAGGATGTACCTGAAATATAGAGGGTCTTTTCATAATGATAAAGGGCTCCATTCATCAAGAGGACACAGCAATGCTAAACACGTATGCACCTGATAACCGAACATCAAATACACAAAGCAAAAATGGATGGAACTGCAGGGAGAAAACTGCAAATCCACAGTTACAGTTGGAGAAGTCAGTACTCCTCTCTCAGTAATTTACAGAGCAATAGACAAAACAATCAGTAAGATTATAGGAAACATGAACAGTGGAGGTCTACAGGGTACAGACAGGAGGCCAGTGGAGCCAGGGTGGGCGTGAACAGTTGGCGGAAAATGGGAAGAAGTGACAGTGGAAGGTGGACCCAGAGCCAGACTGGTGCAGGTGCACAGCCCTCTGAGCCTATTTAAAGCCTGACAGAAGGCAGAGGTGCCTTCAACCTTAGCATTCCTCCACTGAACCCAAACTTGGCCGCGGAGCTTTTGAATCATGGGATCCCACACAAGCAGCAACCAAGACAGAAGCTGACACCCTCTGAGGAGAAGTCTTGCCATTTCTGCAGGAAAGATGGGCAACGTCCTTCTGAAGCTTAACCACACAAGCCACCAGACGCCTGGCCCAGCTCCCTTGCAGTCACTGATTTGCTGTGTGGCTCTGGGCAGGCCCCTTCACCTTTCTGGGCCTTTGTCTCCCATTAATAAAGAAGCGTGATTCTGATTCTGGGTGTTTTCACTGGTAGTCATGCACCTGTGAAATCTCTTTCAACTTGTCACCATGTGGCCCCAACCACCTACTTGCATCACTGCTGCCCTCAGCCCCCTGCTGCCCCACCCGCACACTGCTCTGCCAGGACCCTCTGGCTGCCCAGTCTCCTCCATGGATCAGACTGTCCGTCATCAGGACAGTCTCCTTTCCAGGCTCCAGCAGCTCCGGCTTCTGTGCTCCCCAGGCTGTCAATTCGGTTCTATTTTAATATAGCTCTCAACTTTGACGTCTCTGAAGGAAACAATAATTGTAATAAAAGGCTTTTGAAGGTAGAACAAAGCCATTCCTCTCTGAGGCTGGTGCGGAGCATGTGAACGAGCCCACCCCTCCATCTCACCCACCCAGAGGGCTCTGGGTTTAGGGGGCTCCATTCCAGCCCCAACTCAGCATGACCACGTGAGTCAGAGGAGGGGCTGACTGGGCTGCACACCACACTTGCCCAGCCCATCACATGGAAGTCCCCGAGGCGGGGACCGAGACTTCGTGTTTGTTAAACACATCCTCCTCCTCTCCCCCAGTGGGGTGATTCCAATGTGCTGCGGAGACTGAGAACAAATGGTGGAAAGCAACACTTGTCTGTGTGACGTGCACGCAAGTCACTTGGAGATCTTGTTCAATGCAGGCCTGAGGCGCCAAGATGCTACTCCCTGACAAGCTCCAGGTGATGCAAAGCCAGAGGACCACCCTCCAAAGAGGAAGAGCCAGAACCTGGAGTCCGCCTCCCTTTCCCCATCTGGAAATGGAACTGTGACCCTTGCCTGGCAGCTCCTTGCCCTACTTCCTTCCCCTTCAGTCCTGACCGGTGTCCACTGAGTGCCTTGTCCTACAGGAGACTGAGCCCCAGGACAGCCTGACAGCTCAGGGACTTAAAGACAGAACCACTGTGGCCAGGGAGGGTCATCCACCTACTCAGTAACACGGTGGGGGCCACACCCAGGACACGTGCCCGCAGAGCTGCCCCCAGTGGCACGTCACCCCAATCCCATCTCAGTTTGCACAAAGACAGCTCAGGCCCATCTCCTTGCTGTGGGCCTTCCCAGTACAAGCCTCCCCGTTCCCTTCCTTCTCACCCAGCAGGCATTTCTGTGCACCTCCAGGGCTGGGCTCTGCACCAAGTCTGGGGTATGGGCCGGCATCTATCCTGGGGGGGCCTGGAAAAGCATTATGCCTCCTGACCGCACTCCCTGTTTAAAGTGTAAAGCCCAGAGGAAAAGCGACTTTCCCACAGCCAAACAGAGGCAGCATGAGCCGGGGTATACCCGGGGCAGGCGATCCTCCCTCCACCACCCTGCCCAGCTGCACCTGCCCAGCCAGCTAGCAGGAAGGCAGCCCTGTGTCCAAGGCTGTGCTGGCCTGGCATCGGTGACTCTGTGGAGCACAGGCCCCTGGGGGCATATTGAGGCAGATGATGAGGAAGACAGCCCGTGCTCCTTTCTCCCATCACCACCCTGTCCCAAAGGCACCTTTTCCCTTTCAGCTCACCAATGGGCTCCTCACCATGGGCTCTGAAGGCCCACCTGGTGCTCTCCATGTCCAGCCCTTGTGTCCATCCTTGAGCCTGGCCTTGCCATTCCCTGACAGGATGGTCTCAGCATCCTATGTAGGTCTCCCAAGCAGCACCAGCCACATGGGCATAAGCCAAGCAAGTCCCACATTGTCACCCCCTGCTAGCTGCAGCCATGCCTCCCAGCCATGGTCACCTGGACCTGGCTTATCTAGACCACCTGAACCCCCCAGACCTGGACCTGGACCCCCAGATCCTTTCAGCCTGCCCCGATCACCACCTGTCAGATCACTAAGACCCAGCCCAGCACTTCCTCTTTCTCCTCCTCTCCATGAACCCCCTTTTTCCTCTCCCTTCCTCCTCGTTCCTCCTGGACCAGAACGTCCATGTGCCCCAGAATCTCCACCTACCCAGTGCAGCAGGGGCCTTGCCAGGGCTGGTTGAGAGTGAGCCATCAAGGACCAGGGGGATGCTGTGAGGATGCCCAGGCACTAGGCAAGCACCATGCCACACCTGTCAGACCAACTACAAGTGCCCTGGGGTGGGAGGCCCATTCCAGCACCTTTTCCAATGCACACTCGGCTTAAGAGGCCCCCAGCAAAGCCCGACAACCCACCCAGTGTCCTAACAGCAGGATAAAGACACAGATTCCTGACAACACCAAGAAAGTGGGTCGCTCCCACTCAAGCTAAGGCTGCATTAGTACAGGTCTCAGGAATTAAATCAAAATAGAAAACCATTTCAGTTGGTTCCATCAGAGAAACAAAGAAAATACAGGACTGTGTTTCTTTCGTCTCGGGGACTTCCAGACTCCGGGAGATGATAAACAGCCAAACAGATGCATTTCCAAGAGAAAGGCCTTTTCTGGCCAGTCATCTGGAAATGAAATACAGGAGCTCTCATCCTCCTTGGACGGAAATGAGCAGCAACCAGACCACAGAGTCGCCAGGCTCTGCAGCGGCGGGCCATTGCCAGTCTGGCCTCAGGACGTTGTGGTTTCTAGAACCCCCAGTCCCTGCAGTCTGGGCAGTTCCCTCCCCACTCTGGAACTCAGTTTCCATATCCATAAAAGGAGGAGGGGTGTCAGATGACCTCCAAGGCATCTCTTGGCCAACCACCTCCTTGCAGTCACTGTGACATTGAGGTACTTGATACCCAGCGCTGCACCTGGGCCCACTTGAGTCCACAGAATCCAATGTGACAGGAGGTGGCTCAGCATCGGGACAGCTTTATTCTTACCACTGATAAAAACAGTGGCAGTGCCATGTTCACACACACACACACACACACACACGGGCACTCTGGCCAGGGTGCTGTAAGTGAGCCCCCGGGGCACAGTTGCTGACAGACTCACACGCCCACGGGACGTGTGCAGGCATTGGAGGGTACCTTCCCACACACCCCTTTGTTTAAGCTTGAACCCTTTCGCTCCACACTCCCAGGCCTGGCACAGGGTTATGGAGACCGAACTGCTTGGATCAAACTGATGGTCACAGCAGCCCTTTACAGGTTACTATTCCTGCATCTCCACTGCAATTGGGGAAACTGAGGCTAGGGGCCAGTAAGTGCCTTACAATCTTGAGGTTAAGAACCTGCAAAGGGAGGTAGGTGCCCAGGATTCATGCCCAGACCCAAGGGTCCAGTCGAGAGCCAGGCACAGAGGCAGAGCCCTGGCTGAGCAGACTTTTGTTGGACCTCACCACCCCAGGGCCCTGCAGCGTGGCAACTGCTTCTGAATTAGGATTTGGAATTCTCAAAGAAGCTCTCGAGGCCAGCACCTTCCCTGCTGGGGAACCAGTCCTTGACGGGCCTCTGTGGTCAACAGCAGCCAGCCCCCATGCTGGGCCCGCTCCCCAGGTGGCCAGGCCCCCGACTCTGCACAGCCCAGAGGCAGCTCAGGGATGGCAGGGTGTCAGGATCCAGAGCAGAGACAGTTGGCAGCCGTGGGACCCTCCTTCTAGACACAGCAGCCTCGAGGCTGATGTGGCCCCAGGCCCACCTCTGACAAATCAGCGTGTGACCAGGAGCAGATTTGGCCTCTCCCGGCATCTCCCTCACTCAGTCAGCAGCCAATTCCTGAGGCCCTTGCTCTGACAGGCCGGCACTAGGCTGGGTCTGCTGAGAGGCTACCTGGCCTCACCCTGGCAGGGGAGCCTGTGCCCATGCTCCACGAGAGGGGGCAGTGGGACCAACAAGACCGGACGAGATGGCCTTCCAGTACTGCGCTGATGTGAACCCAGGATTATTAACGCAGATTTCTGCGCAGGGTCTGCCTTTGGTCCTTCTCAGTTCCATGTTGGAGGCAGGTGAAGGGAGCCTCAACCTCCCTCAGCACAAATTGAAGGATTCTCCTTCTATTATAGGGACCTAAACCTCCACCTGAGGGACCCTGTATTTGGAGCTTGCTGAAATCCAGATCAGCATGCTCCTGATTTCTGGGCACCACACAAACATCCACCCAACCCTGGGGCTCTAACCCTGGGCTGTGAAATGAAGCCACGCTTTCTCCACCCAGATGTCTCCACAGAAAGGAAACCTGGAGTTGGGGATGCCAACGGGCTGATCCAGCCTTTTCCCATCTCTATAACCAAATTCCAAGTCATCAAAGCTGACAAGGATATTGCCCAGAGGCCCAACTTTGCATCTTACAACCAGGGAAACTGGGGCCAGTGAGGGCAAGAGAGCATCCCAAAGGACCCAGGGACAGTGGCCCTCATGGACAAGCCCTGAGCCCTCTGATTCCCAGGCCAGTTTTCCCAGAGTCAGCCAGGCTCAACTCCCAGCCTCAGCAACCCCGAGCCCTCCCCAAACAGGCACACTCTCTTACTTGTTCTTGGATATTCTATTTGGTAAGATTTCTCAAAACAAGCTTTTAATTCAATCCATTCCCAATTCGTCAGCAACGTGTCCTCCCTGGAGCTGTCTGTTCTTGCTGGAGAAGAGATCTAGGAGGGGAAGCCTCAGAGAGCTGCTCCCTGCCTCCTCCCGCCAGCCACCCCAGACATATGCCTACACACGTGTGCATAGACTCACACACTCTCACACGTGTGCATGCACACACACACTCACCCACACTACAGGGATGTCCTCAGGAGGACAAAGCACAGCAGGGAAGGTCCAGCCCTACCCAGTTCTGGATTCCTCTCATCCACACCCGAGCGCGTGGTGTGCACACATGAGCCCCGGGACGGGGAGCTCACTACCTCAAAGGGAGAAGGAACCCGGACCTGGCCCGCTTCCGCCCTCTCAGAGTGTCGCGCTAGCAGGGCGTCCCCAGCCGGGGGCAGGGAGGCCGGGGACATCGCAGCTGGGAGAGGCAGGCGTGGCCCAAGCCCGCTGGCCGGGCAGCGCCGGCAGGAGACCCTGCGCCTCCCTTCCCAGCCGGGCTCCGTCGCCATCAGGTCCTCGAAGGAAAGAGCAGGTCGAACACCCTGCCGTGGAGCCTGGGGTCGGCGCCCGGGTCAGCCCTCGCCCCTCCGGAGCAGGGTGCGCCGGGCTCTCCGGAGTCAGCGCAGGGCAGGCGTCGCAGCCGGGCGCAGGTGCGGGAAAGTGAGGGTCGCGCGGGTCCCCACGGCCCCTGAGTAGCTTGGGGCGCCCCGGTGCGGGACCCCGGGTCCCCTTACCGCAGAGCAGCACCAGCAGCAGCGAGAGAAGTTGAGGGCGCCAAAGCACTACTCGCGTCTCCATGGCTGGTCGGCTGCGGCGCGGTTCGGCTGGGTCCGGGCTGGGCACGCTGGGGGCGCCCGGAGGCGGGGCCCAGACGGGGTTGGGGCCACGGAGAGCCCGCCCCCAGGACGCGCCCCCACTACGCTCCCTCGCCCAGGACAGGCTCCCCCTGAGGACGCGCCTCTCGCACTCCTCCCCAGGGCGCGCCCTCCCCGGCAGGATGCTCTCGCTCAGATGAGCCATCCCTCCCGCTGCGGGGGTGCGGCCCGCGGCGAGCGCGGCTGGGCAGGCGAGGTGCGGGCTGGGGGACGGTGGGGTGAGAGTGGGGGGCGGCCTGGCAGGGAGTGGACGGGGTTGCGGCAACGAGGGGACCTTTGAGCAGAGGCGCTTAGGGAGCGGGCCCCCGAGGGACGGGAAAGTGTCTGGAAGGAGAATGCTGTGCAGCTTCGTCAGCTCCGTGCCTGAGTGAGAGACTGGGGAAGGGAGGGGGTGTGCCGAGGCGGACAGCCTGCCTGGAGAGAGGGCTGGCCGCGGGCGGGGCGGGGGGTGGGGGGGGATGGGGGAGTGCTGTCTGTGTGCAGGGCAGGGAGGGGCTGCCAGAGTGAAGAGCAGCTTATCCCCAGTCCTTAGTGGACCCAGGCCCCCAGGACACCTTCCTGGGAGCTTCCTTGTGAGTGGAACATTTACACCCTTCTGGACCAAGGTAGGTACTGGGTAGATACTTCACACACACACACACACACACACACACACAATAGTCCTCAAGACCTGATCCCTGCCCTGTGCCCTCTGGGATGCCTTAAGGGACAAAATGAGGGCCAGGAGAAAGACCGGGTACCCCGAGGGGTTTAGAGAGGGACTCAGGTTTCTCCAACCGTGGGTCACTTGGCCAGTTTGGTCGTCTCTATCACCCTCGGGCCCCTAGCACAGACCCTAGCCCACCCCACTGCTCCCACCCTTCTGCCTCCCCCTCACTCTGTCCTGGCGCCACTGGGCACCCCAGGCCCCCTGAGTAGAGCTGTGCCCCCTTGCTGGGAGCCCACCACTGCTCCCACGCACTCTGTAGAATGCGCAGGTACCAGAGCTGACATTCCTCTGAGGGGGCTCATCCCAGCTCTGCCCCAATGGCCTGGAGCCCTTCAGAGCAAGGCCTGCTGGCCTGGCTGGTGCTGAGTGCCGGGGAAGGGGGGCCCACTCCTCACCAGCCCCCGAGACCCTGACCAAGGGACAAATGAGAACCAGCACTGCCTTTGGCCTGTCTGCAGGGAGCTACCACAGTATCTCAGAGCCAGAGGCAGGGCCAGAGTTGGGGCCCGTCACAGCAGGCTGAGGGTGGCGTTCCAGCTGGGGAGACAGAGCAGGCATCAGGGAGAAGCCAGCTTGGGGAGATCCAGCCTAGGGGAAGCAGGGCAGGTCGAGGGTCATCAGGGACCCTTCGCCGACCCCCACCCTCGGATCTAGGCTGGCATTAGTGGTCACTGTGGCCTCTGGATCACGGCAGAAGGGACGTTCTGGGAACTCCAAGGCTGAGACTTAAGAGATTGGCAGCTCTTGCTCCATGTTGGTTCAGGGTGCTTCTTCCTGGATGAGGAGCAGCCATGTGGGCAGCCCTGTGATGAGAGCTCACATCGAGGTCCCAGCAGCTCTGAGGTCCCGAATGAGTTGGTACCTGGGCACCTGGGCCTGCCTCGAGTAGGACAGCCTCCCAGCAGAACCAGTCAACCCCAGGATAGTGAGAAAGGACACATGTTTGCTGTGTAAGCCACTGGGTCTGAGTACATGGGTATGACCTTCCCAGGCAGACCAGAAGGGCCATCCAGGCCTGGCAGAAGGATGGGCTTGAGAGAGGAAGGTGAGAGGGTGGGGCTGGGCAAGGGGACACCCTGGGCGTACGGGTTAGGGTCTGTGCTCATGACTGATTACTTGGGGCTGCCCAAGGATGATGTGTGAGGAATCCGCAATCAGGGAGGCTGTAGCCTGGATCCCTCCAAGGACAGATGCCCCTCCCTCCACAAGAGAGCCCGCTCCTGGGGCCAAGCTGACTCTGTGTCCCAGGGAGGTGTCAGAGGCCAGCTGCAGCCCTTGGGCCTCAGGACAGACAAGACAGGATAGACTCAAGATACCAGCTGCTGTGACATCCAGCTCCTTCCCTGAGCTCACGAGCTTCACTCTCAGGAAATGAGTCACCCGTCCCCAGGGTCATCTCCTCCCCAAAGAGAGCATCTCGCATCTGCCCAGGCCCTGGCTTGTCCTCCAGGTCTCCTCTTCGGCCTCACCCTCCACCTCTGTCCTCCCACTCTTCCACAGCAGGTCGTCAGGTGTCATTTCTGCAGAGCTGCAGACCCCTCAGGCTCCCCTCCAGCCCACTCATTGGGAATGCCCACCACTGTTCACCCCTCCTCCTTGCCTGGTGCCTCTCCTCTCCACTACCTGAGCCGGTCACTATGGCCCCATCCCACAGGACTCAGCCCAGGCAGTCAGTGGGCATCTGCAGAAGGGCGTTGCTCTGGCTCCTGCCTGTCTCAGCTCTGGAAAGTGGCATCCCTGAGTCCCAGCCCTGCCATTGCCAAGCATGGAATCCAACAGTAGACTCTCAGATCCCGGAACCCATGCATGTGTCTCCCAGTCAGTCCTCCTCTGCTCCCTGATGCCCACCGCCCCACCCAGGAGTCTAACCCCCAATGCAGCCCAGCCCCCAAGGAGGAGAATGTCATGCCTGGGTGAGTTTTTGCCTCCCCAGTTGCCCTCCTTTCAGCCCACACACCCTTGAGAATAGATGCAATGAGGTTTTATAGAAACCCACTCCAAGCTCCCAAGATTTTCCCTGGAAACAGCACACCCACCCCTCCTCCAGGAGGCTTACACAAATCTGGTCCACATCCTGGTGTCTACTTCTCCGTTAGACCCTCCCCCCAGGCCCGGCTCCCTCTGCGCATGGCAGGCCCAGATCAGCAGCTCTGATCCAGATTTCAGAGCAGGGGATTGTGGAAGACACAGAGACTTAGCTCCAGCCAAGCTCCGCTATCTTCCTAGCAGAAAACCTTCAAGGAGCCTCACATTTTCCATCTGAAGCTAGAGAGAATAACTGCCCTGCCTCACTCCCATGTCAGAGGTGAGGACCGAGGCCTAGGGAGCCGCTCCTTGCTGAGATTCCCAGGCACAGGAGGATGGAAGTGGAGGTGGGGTGGGGTGATGGAGGTGATGGAGGTGGAGGTTGGGGGAGGGAAGTGATGGAGGTGGAGGTGGGGGAGTGGAGGTGATGGAGGTGGAGATGATTGAGGTGGGGTGGAAGTGATGGAGGTGGAGGTTATGGAGATGGGGGTAGAGGTGAAAGAGGTGGGGGTGGGGGTGGAGGTGACGGAGGTGGAGTGGAAGTGGAGATGATGGAGATGGAGGAGGATATGTTGGAGATGGAGATGGTATAGGTGGAGATGATGGAGCTGGAGGTAGAAATGAAGGAGTTGGTGGTGATAGAGGTGGGGATGGAGGTGGCGGTGGAGACAATGTAGATGGACCTGGAGATGATGGAGGTGGCGGTGGAGGTAGAAATGATGTAGGTGGAGATGGTGGAGGTGGAGATGGAGAGGACCCAGACGGCCAGCAGGCCCGGAGCAGTCATCATGCCCAGTGGTCTCGTCTGGCTCTTCCTCGCAGCCCCACCACCCTGAGCAAGCGGCTTCCATGTCAGGAAAGTGAGGTCAGACACTACCTTCTCCAGTGGGCCTGCTGGCAGCTCCCTGAGAATCCTCTCTATCCCCTCCTCACCCCTGCCTGGGCCACAGTCTGCCTGGTGGGAGAATGAGCAGATATGCTCATTGAGGAGGGGCCTCTTCAGCTCCTGGGACCCCATGCCAGGTACTCCAAGAAACACAGGCATCAAGTGAGCACGAGACCCTCAGGTAAGACCACTGCCTCTCCCGTGGCTCCTGGGTGGGCCCAGTCCCCACAGAGTAAGCCAAGCCCTCGAGGGTGAGCCCAAGTAGTCTTGCTCCCCTGTGAGTGGCCTGACAGCCAGGTGCCACCCAGAGACTAGCTCGGAGGGCATCACGGGAGGGAGGAGGGGGACAGACCCCACGCCCAAGAGGAGGGGGCAGGGACCAATGCTGGAGCCCACAGGGGCTGCTCTGCACCCTCTGTGCTGCCAGACCCCATGGTCTGAGACCCCAGAGAGGAGTGGCAGCTACCCCGGCACCTGTGACACGGGCATGCTCAGTTCCCACCCCCGTATGGCTGCATTGATAACTGATGCTCCTGTTAGCGCCTGGCCCCACAGGTCCTCCTCCTGTGGGAGTCTGCTGCCTGGGTGCCCCTGCCGTGAAGTCGGGCTCTTCGTAGGCGGTCCCGTCTCGGTGGCTGGTTCTCTATACCAAACTCCTGACTCAGCCCTGAGTGACACACTATTATCATGATATTTATTCAGCAATTTTACTTACTTTTAAAGAGTTTTCAGAAAAAGTTTTCTCAACACTAAAGGAGCCTATTTTCTAAGGGACAGGCTTGTGAGCACAGGACGTCATCTACCAGCCTCATCTCCATGGAGCAGAGAAATGGGGTTGGAGAAATACCGGTGGCATCTGGGCCCCTACCGGTGTCGTGTTGGGGAGCCCGCATGGGAG
Organism: Equus przewalskii; assembly: GCF_037783145.1. Lineage (NCBI taxonomy): Eukaryota > Metazoa > Chordata > Mammalia > Perissodactyla > Equidae > Equus > Equus przewalskii. Next base: position 15,697,862 of record NC_091834.1, on the reverse strand, counting down.
GGGCTAAGGTTGGGCAGCCGACTGGTTTGGAGGTCCCCCCCCACCCCCACCCCGCAAAGCCTTAGGAGGCTCAGGAGCGGGGCAGGTGCCTGGGATTTTGGCTCCCCCTGCCGACAGACTGTAAACCACTGTGTGTCCATCCTCCTGGGAAGTGCGGACCCGTGACACCTGCATGGGAACATGGCAGAGAGTCTATCTCCAAAGGCGGGACAGGGACATCCCCCAGGGCCCGGGAGAGGGGCTCTGACCCTCAGCTGTTTCCGGCCACACCAGGGCTCAGGACTCAACTCTCTGTGTCCTTATTATTATTATTATTATTATTATTATTATTGTAAAATACACATAACACAAAATGTACCATCTTAACCACTTTCCGGTGTCCAATTCAGTGGCATTAAGCACATTCACATTGCTTTGCAACCATTACCCCCGTCCGTCTCCAGAACTTTCTCATCCTCCCAAACCAAAACTGTGTCCCGATTACACACTAACTCCCCAGCCCCTCCCCCAGCCCCTGGTACCCCCCATTCTACTTTCGGTCTCTATGAATCTGACTACTCTGGGACCTCATATAAGTGGAGTCACACAGTATTTGTCCTTTGGTGACAGGCTCATTCTGCTGAGCATCATGTCCTCAGGGTTCATCCGTGTTGTAGTGTGTGTCAGAATTTGCTCCTTTTTCAGGCTGAATAATATTCCTCTGTATATTTAGACCACATTTTATTTATCTATTCATCATCATCCACTTCCTTTTTAAGTACTCAAAGCAGTTTACTTTCATTTGCTTTAATTTTTGTAAAATCTATCAGAAAATGTTTTGAGGAAAATATACCAATATGTTAGCCATAGTCATTTCTGGATCTGGAGGGATCTGGGTGATTTTTAATTTAAGTTCCTTTCTGCTTCCTCCTGTTTTCCCATTAGTGCTGTATGTGGCATGTGGTGGGTTTTGTGTAAAATGTGTATTGTGAGAGTTTTTGTGTACATTCACATGCGTGTGTTGTGTGCCTGTATCTGTGTGTGCGTGTGTGTGGAAGGGTATATATGCATGTCTATGTACATGAGTGTGTGCACACAGTGTGTGCGCACAGTGTGTGAATTCGCGTGATATGCATATGCTGTGAGTATACCTGTGAGTGTGGTGTGTAAAGTGTGAGTGTGCACATGTGTGTGTCAGGCAGAATTCTTTGGGCCTCAGGTGGGTACAGTGAACACTGCTATTTCCCAGACCTTGACTTGCCCTCCTTCCACGCAGCCTGAGCATAAGCCCACTGACCCAGCTCCCGCCTCTGCCCTGCTCCTGCAGGTGACTTGTACGAAGAGTGGGAGCTGGTGTCAGGGGCCAGTTTGGGGCACAGCTCTTCACTCCTTCCATCCTCTCAAGCGCAAAGGGAAATGTGACAATGAAAGCAGCTGCCCTGCCTCTCCCAGGGCTGGAGGAACAAAGGCATTTTAGAACCTGGGGAGCACAGTGCGAGCTGAAGGGATGTTTTTTGGGACCCCTTTCCATCTCCTGTAAGAGGATGTAGCACTCGTTAGACAGTCCAGTGGGGACAGAAGGGGGAGGCAGGACACTCCCTCCCACGTGACCTTTCAAAGAAAGAACAGGTTCTCTGGTGGCCACAGAGTCCCCAGATGCCTGACTCTGCTCCAGGGCTTAGGGAGGAGGGCTGCAGAGGCATTTGCCCAGGAGCCCGCAGCACTCCGCGCTCTCTGCCAGTGCATTTTATGTGATGAATCCCTGAGAAGGTGAAACTAGACTTTAAAGAGAGAGAGAAAGGGGAAGACCAGTGTGGTTAGCAGATAATGGCCCCCAAAGATGTCGTCACCCTGATCCCCAAGACCTGGGAAAATGTCGCCTTACGTGCCAGAAGGGACTTTGCAGACGTGACTAAGGCCCAGACCTTGAGATGGGGAGATCACCCAAGGTTGTCTGGGCAGGACCAACTGTCACGTGAGTCCCTCAAATCAGAGAACCCTTCCCGCTGGGTCAGGGAGATCAGACAGAGGGAGGAGAAGACACGAGGAGGCACAAGAGGGACTCGACTGCCATTGCCAACTTTGAAGATGGAGGTGGGGCCTCGAGCCAAGGAAGGGGGGCAGCCTCAGAAGCTGACAGCCAGCCAGGAAAGGGGGACCTCTGTCCTACAACTGCAAGGAAGAGAGTTCTGTCAACGATGCGAACAAGCAAGGAAACAGATGCCTGATTTCAGCCTGGGGAGCCGAGGGGCCCTCCAGTGGAGTGGGACTCGACAGTGATAAGTTCATGGTTTTCCTGCTGCATTTGTGGTAAAATGTTATGGTGGCTGGAGAAAACTAACACACCCTAAAACCGATACAACTAGTATGGCCCCTGTCTTGATCTGGGCTCCCCAGAGCAGGCCCTGACACCAAGAATAGGTGTGGAATCCACACAAGAAGTTTCTGGGGAGGCCCGGGGAAGTGGGGCGAGCTTTGGGCAAGGACGAGGTCGGGGGGCAGTGCAGGGGATGGGGAGAGAGGTCACATGGATAGAAAGAGCGTGAGGAAGGCCATGGGAAAATGCAGCAAGCCAGAGAGGCTGTGGGCTGGGCCAAAGGAGATGAAGCCCTGAGGCCAGCACAGGGCACGTTGGTTTTGTGTGATGGCAAGTAGGCCTGCTCTGCAGAGTTGACAGGGGCGGGCACTTTCCGAGGGGCCCTCTGGGAAGATGCTGACAGAACTCGAGAAAGGACTGGGCAGAGCATGAGAGAGAGAAGAGTCAAGGATGGCTGCTCAAACACCTGGGTGGATACTGGCAGCATTCACTGAGTAGGGAGAGGAAAAGTACAGCCTGCAGGAAGGGTTCCACTGAAAGCAGGTTGCACTGGGGGCCCCTGAGCCCTCCCGGGGGGGACGTCTCCAGCAGATCCATGCCCAGGCCTGGAGCCCTGGAAGCAGGTTGGGTGGAGAAACAGGCCTGCAGGTCTTTGGCAACCAGATGATTTCTGAAGCCAAAGGAAAGCATGCGATTCCCAGGGAAAGTGTAGACTGAAATGAAATGATCTGGACAGATCCCTGGATGCTCTGACGCTGAGGACCACATTGCTGACTTGTTCCTGGAACACCATTTCTGAACTGCCCAGACCCCTGTCCATGACCTCTCCCCTCACTCGTGTTCCTGAAAAAGCACAAGCTTTGGAGCCGGCAGTTTTGGCTCGAATCTTCAAGCTGAGAGTCCATGAAGTGAGCAAGTCACTGAAAATCTGAGCTTCAGGACTTTACCTAGAAGACCGAGTAAAGGGAGTCTGCGCAGAGCTTCAGTGACGCCTCCAGGAGACGGCCCATGGGCTCCGACCCTTCTTTCACGCCACACTGCACCCCACACAGCAAAGCCATAGCAGAGTGTGAGGGGACGAAGACACAGAGGGGATGGAGCAGAAGAACATGGCCGTCAACAGGCAGCGTTTCACATCAGAGGGCAAAGCGTGGCTGGGCAGTTACCTTTAGGGGAGAATAATGAAGTTTCTCCTGACCTCACATCACGTGAATTTCAGATGGGCCAAAAGAACTGAGCATAGAAAATCTATCAGAGTATTACTATAGATATAGAAGAGCGTGTTTATAATTCTGGGGTAGTTAGTTTGGATTATAGCAAGAAGCCATAAAGTAGCAGATACTTTTGACCACATAAAATTTTACATCTTTCACAGGAAAAATAACACCATAGAGTGGAAAGAAAAACTACCTGATGAGAGAAAGTATTTGTGACACACAGGATTCATATCTAAAGGTAAGAGGAATGTCCACGGATCACTAACAACCTGACAGAAAAGTGGACTCTAGAATATAGAGAAGCAAGTCACAGACGAGGCATCGAAACGGGCAGTAAACCCAAAATGTGGTCACCTCGTCAGTGGTCAGAGAGACATGGAGGTAAACAGCCCTGGGTCATGGGTCAGATAGTAAGACTTTTCAATTCTGATGATACTGATGCCTGATGTCACACGATGAATCACTGTGTCCACCTGGTTCTGGAGGGGATGCCCCTCAGAGTGTAATTGCACAATCATCCTCGAACACCCCCTCCTCAACCCTCCTGTCACAAGTCATGTGACAAGTCCAGTTCCTCCCAAGTTCCTGACTTCCCAGCCCAACTGTCAGCCACCACCCATGGGTCGTGCAGACCCACATTTGCAGCTATCTCTTGGGACAGGCAAAGCGGACAACGCAAATGCACTGCTTGAAGTTCTGCTCATTACAAGAAGGCCCCCACCCACATGCGTGGGAACCCAGGGGCAGGGGTAGTGTGCCGCTGTTAAGTTCAAATGGTGCCACTTGTACACCAGGTCCTCAGTCAGCTGATGATCAGGAGCCCTCCACAAGGCCACGGGCCTGCAATGAGGGAGAGGAGACAACGCAGCAGGAGCGGGGACCAGAGTCTGGGCCAACTGCTCGTGCACTGTGCCTGTGCCTTTCAGGTGTGCTCAAGCCTGAAGGGGTGTGTGTGTGTCCGTGTGTGTATATGTCTATATGTATGTGTGTATTGTCTAAATGTGTGTGTATATGTGTGTATGTACATGAGTATATATACACACACATGTTAATTTAATGATAGACTACTAGTGCATGCACCCAACCTCATTGATTGGTGAATCAGATAAAATGCACTTCATGAGGAGAAACTTGGGTCACTTGGTCAATCATTCGGCATTCGGTCTCCACCTGGTCCCAGTAGCAAGCTAGGCAATGCTTCTCACAAGAAGAATAGTTACTGCAGGAAAGAACAAGAGTTTATTCCAAAACTTTAGCAGTCTGAGCCGTGATTTTCCCACCAATACTTGCAAGAGGCTCCGTACAGCATCCCTGTCGCCGCAGACACATCGAGCACCATCGGATCTGTAGGGCCGGGCCCAAGTAGATGCTCAGCTTGCACCACAGCCCGTCCAGACAGCCGCAGAGCTCTTTCTCACTCTGGCTCCTCTGAAAACTGCCTTACAGATTCAGGAGGAGGCTGCTTCTGTGGAAGGAGGGTGGCCATCAGAACAGGAGCCTGAAGGGGTGCTGAGGAGGGCAGCATCCCACGGCATGGGAGTTGGCACTTGGAGGTCTGCAGAGGAGCCCCCTGGCCTCCTACCAGAGAGTCTAACAGGAAGCCAGCTGGCAACGTAGTCTGGGAAATGTGGCTCTCAGACCCCCAGCTGTATGTGGCTATTTAAATTAAGTTAACTACAGTTAAATGAAATTACAAATTCAGTTCCTCAATTGCACTAGCCACAGGCAAGTACTCAATAAGCTCATGTGGCTGCACACTGGACAGCACGCTTCACTATTGCAGAAGTTCCAGGGGACAGTGCTGGGGGCAGGCCTCAGCAATGCACAATAAGGTGCAAGTGGCACATCCAGGACCAGGCATGAGCAAGCTGCAAGCTCCCCTTTTTCCGTGGCACTCTTGTTCCCCTGATGTTTCCTGGGGGTAAGGGAGAGGGCAGGCTCCCCAAACCTCGCTTCTCAGCCTTGAGGAGCCTCTCAGCCAAGCGAGCATGTGTGTTCCTGGGACCCAAGGCAGCAGCAGCCACGTCCTTGGCCCTACTCCACCCTGCAGGAGTGCCTGGACCACTCCCTCCCTCGGTCTCCCTGGTCCGGGTATCAGAACATCCTGGTGCCTCCCGGGGCTGTCTGTCCTCACAGGCTACAGCTCTGATAGCCCCTGAGACACACTGTTCTCCCTGCGCCCTGGTAACTAGCAGAGAGGACGCCGCGCTCACCGCCTGTCTCGGCCTTCCCCGACTACTCCACCCCTACAGTCACCTCTTTCACGTCTGGTCTTTATCACTGTAAGAGAGACATTCTGAAGCCAGGGATTCACTTACTAGAACAGGCACAGAGACCCTCTTGTTGCACTGCATTCCACTCTCAGAAGGGGCGTCGCTGTTCTCAATGTCTGACCACTTCAAATACTCATGTTTTCCTCCTGAATCCCAAACGTTCTGAGTAACAGTGCACAGTATAGCTTCATCTAGTGAACAGTGAAATTGGATTGGAATGTATCTTAAAAGTGCAAAAATAGACACTCAAAAATAGAAAGAGAGTTGGAATTCTTGCCTGGACTCCCCACTGTATTCTGAACCTCATAACCCACCCATGAGGCCCAGGAGTTCCCACTGACACAGGAACAGGTGAAGAAACTGAGGCTCAGAGAGACGAGAGCTGCCCAAGGGCACTCAGTGCAGTGGTGCTGGATCTGCACGTCCTCACATGCATGTCTTCACTAGTCACATGTCACTCACACCTGAGCCCCTGACGACAGCTGCCATCCATCAGGGTCCTTCCCCAAGAACACTCGGCAGCATGCTTTTCCCACAAAGACCCCAAGTCCCCCTGAACCACATGGAAGCCTCGGGGATGGGGTGGCAGTAGGACAGTGGTGCTGGCCAGGGTCAGGGACCTGGACGCTGTGATTACCAAACCCCGAAAGTTTGTGAGGCTCAGATCGTAAGTGAAAAAACTTTCAAACCAAACAGGGGATGAAACTGAGCATGAAGGAGTTAAAATTTCCCTTAGGACTAGGGTGAAACTGTGCCTTGGACCCACAAAGTTAACATGGGAAACAAAATAACCAGTTTCTGAGCTCGCCTTGCAGAACAACAGGAGGACCACTGATCAGAGAGGAACTTGCTGACAGCCCCCTGCCTGACTAAGCATCTTGCAGGAACATTGAGAAGCTAAAATGGCTGATTGTAAACTCTAGATGTCAAAGACTAAAAAGCCACCATGTGCAACATAGAGTAGTCAGTCACGCCTGTGCAGTGGACTCTTAGAACTTCGCCTCCTAAGGCCACTCTTAGATCTTCAGCCCCTCCTAAAACCCCAAATAAAACTCTTGCTTGTAGCTTTTCAGGGAGTTCAGGATTACAGTCTTAGCTGCCCATTCTCTTTGCTCAGCACTTTGCAATAAAATTCCTACTTTCTTCCACTACACCGGGTGTCAGAGATTGGCTTGCTACACAACGGGTGAGAAAACTCACTTCAGGTTTGCTATCAAATTTGGCAACCCAGATGGGATATCGTCCCAAGTGGACATCTCTCCTGTGGCACACCAGCCTCTGGCAGAGAGCCTCTCTTGGAAGCTGTCCTGCAGCTGTCCGAGCTGCTGACCGGAAGTCATTGGCCCACTGCACTTTTACTTTTGGCCGTGGAAGAAACTAGGTTCAGGATTTGGGAAGACGTCTCTTTAAGTAGCTGGTAGTTTTTGGTTTTGTCTTTGTGCTAACCCTCTCCAATAGGACTGGCTAGAAAGAATGGTAATCAGAGCTCTATTACACCTGGCAGCCCTCTGGGCTCTATCTGTTGTGGTTTGCAATGGATGTCCTTTTGTTGAGTTTCCTTGTTAACTCACTGAAATCTTATTTTTCCTTTCATTTGTTTTCCTCTGTTCTGGGAATTTTGTTCCAGGTCACTGGAGTTTGCTTCAGTATCTGGGTGATTTCTACATAAGATAAAACATTAGAAATTGATTACTAAGCATAGGTTTGTCTGCCTTTGGTTTCTTATCTCAGAGAAACTGAAAGATGCTTAGGTTTATTGATAAATATGTTTTGTGTATGCTGGGGAATTTTCTATGAGAAAGTACATATTTCTATATACAAGGAAAGTAAAATGTATGTTTTCAGTAAAGAAGGTAGAAATAATAGAGATATCTTTGTTAGTTTTGTTAAGAAAGAAAAATCTGTCCTAAAGTACTAGGAAAGAAAAAAAGAAAAAATAGGACAAATTCTGAATGTAAAAAGTGACAGGTTTGTGGAAGCAAAACCCTGAGGAGTTTTGTGCATGGTCAAGTTGGCTGAGATTTAAATGAATTCAATTAAATGAATGAATTCCAATATACAGGGTAAGCTGGCACAAAATTAGAATTTGGCTTTCTCTCTCCTGAAAGGACGATCTTTTCGAACTTTTGGTCTTCTCTTGATAAAGAGACTACAGGTTTTTCTTTTCATTTTGAGTAAGTCTACCTAGGGGACAGAAAGTCTATGCTTTGTTAAAATAATTGCCTGTGTTCAAAAAGACTAAGATCTCTCTATTAAGGTGGGGGGGGGGTTAACTGTTTAAACTCTCTCTGTTTGCCTTTGACGTCTTCTGTTGTCACCTTGATTGAATGGATAACTAAGCATTGTTTCCTATTTGACCAAGTGTTTTAAGCCCTTTTGATTTTTTTTTTTTTTTGAGGAAGATTAGCCCTGAGCTAACATCCACTGCCAATCCTCCTCTTTTTGCTGAGGAAGCCTGGCCCTGAGCTAACATCCATGCCCATCTTCCTCTACCTTATACGTTGGACACCTGCCACAGCATGGCCTGACAAGCAGTGCATAGGTCCACACCTGGGATCTGAACTGGAGAACCCTGGGCCGCCAAATCAGAACATGCAAACTTAACCCCTGCACCACAGGCTGCCCCCACTTTTGATATTTTTTACAAACTCTCCCAAGGTTCAAATCCTGGGTAAAGTCTTTCTTTTGACTTAAAAAGGAACTTTAAAAATTTCCAATGGGCCCTGGGACTTCTCAAAGAATTTATTCTCTCTTTCTATAAAGAGAGATATTAAACTAAGTAGACTTATTTGACATGTTAAATTACATGGGAAGCATTGTTAAATAAATGATAAATCTTCCTAGGTTATATTGTGTGGGTAAATGTTATTAATATAAGTGCTTTAAAAAATTATATAATATTCCAAAAATTCTGATCTGTTTTGATTATCACTCATAATTCTGGTTATTATCTCAAAGTGCTGGATGTCACAGAATTGGTCAAATGTCTTTGTCAATTGCCATTTTTGAATGTTTTGTTATTTGCAGACAGTTGTTTCATTCTGATGTTTTTGCAGATGTGTTTCATCTTTAAAGAGACTCATGGAAAGGACTCCGACACTTAGTCTAGAATGCAGGTTTCTGATAAACTTTCAGATTATAAAACTGAGCTGGATAAGAAATTACAGAACTCTAACAGAGAAACTGATGGCCTCATAAAACTGCTAACAGAAGATCAAGATCAAGAATTAATTATATAAGACTGAATAAATTAATGAGGATGTTTATAATTTTTGTGACTTTTGTTTGAAATATTGCTGATTTTTAATGTTTTTTTCAGATTTAAGAAATTTTTTTTCTCTTTTCTCTTAAGGAACTATGACTTATAGCAATTTGTAAGCAGAATTGAAGCATTTACCTTTTTCTCCCTATCTGATCCCTCCAGAATTTGAAAACTCTTGATGAGTGAGTATTCTTATTTTCATGGCAATATAGTTATTTGCATAAGTTTAATAAGAATGTGTTCTCCTTATATCAGGACACAATTGGAAACACTGGTTATATTACCCAGGCTTTGACTGAATGTCATATTTGAGAGAAACATGCGTAAACTCATGCATAAACTTAAGGAACAAGGATTGTCTTTATAGAACAAATAAAGCCACTTGGAAATATTGTCCTGGTACCTTGCTGACAGGGTTCCCAGCAACCTTACCAGGTGAGTAGAAAAGGTCACATCCCTGGCAGGTGCAAGAACCTCGGAATATTTCAGAGACCTCAAAAAGAGAGAAATTCACCCAAATCTGTAGGTATTGCAGGCAGAGTCTGATGACAAGTCCTTGGCTTGGCTTTCCTGTCCTTGAGAGTCCCTTAAGGTTCAACCTGAGATTCCCTGTGAAAAGTTCCAGCAAAGCAGATTTAAAGGAGCCTAGATGATCAATTGCTGCACTTATGTAAATGATTAGGCCAAGTTTATTGAAAATAGATTTATTTTGTGAACCAATGAGTCTTAATTTGGCTATCTTTGGTGAAAATGAGGGTGATTTTAGAGAGAAACATTATGTTTCAATAGAAACTATAATACACATTTGGAGACATTGGATTCTGGTTCTGTTAATTGTGTTTGAGATTTTTGCTTTCTATTTGCAAACTGAAGCTGGAAAACTTGATGTAAACTTAAGAGAGAACACCATGACAGCCCATGTTTAGAAAATCTTCATGCCTGTTGCTGTATAAGCCAAGCAAAAGGTTCCCCTGGGTACCCACAGACATCATCAGAGACATTTCAAACTGCAGGGGATACTTCAATCCTGACATCTAGAAATCTTCTTGACTGGCCATCCCATGGGCTCTGGAATTGGTTTGTAATTTGCTCCAACCATTAACCTTGTTTTCTTTCTGTTTCTCTGGAAATGCTTTTTGTTAAATATATGGTTACTTGCTTACACAATATAAGCCTAACTTTGGGAGACCCTTCCTATGTTCTACAGATGATCCAAAAGACCCAGAGAGAATTCGAATTAAAGAACCAGACACTCTCAGATGTTCCTCTGCATCATCTCTATAGTGGAGACTGAATCCTATTAAAATACTGGAAACACAAGCACCCGGAACATCAATTTCATCTCTGCTGAATGGGACCATACAAGCAATGCCACAGGAAACAGGAACCATGCCATAGAAGAACATCACAACAGGATCACCCAAACCTTGGCTGGCTTCATACTCTAGACACTGACTTCTCCAAATGGACAAGTGAACCTCTAATGGATCTCAAGTTGCTGTACAGAAGACGGTCCCCTAAAAGTAAGTAATGAATGATCCCCACATTCTTACCTTACTTGTTGGGCTATTAGACAGCCGGCTATTTGTCTACATTGGATTTCACCTGAGGTTCCAGACCCTAACCTTGGTTGGTTTACAGGCTTCTTCTCCTCAGTTCCCCAAGGATTAATATCCATTATGGAGGGGATACTAAAATTTGGGCTGTGATTTTGCTAAAACGTGTGGTTGTCTATGTAATTATAAAATGTGGACTTAAGTGTTCTTCCAAAACCATTGATCAGAATACTAAAATATTAGTCACGCAGAACATACCTTGCTCTCCTCTGCCTGGTACCCAAGAATATTTTTTTTATAAAGATTTTATTTTTTTCCTTTTTCTCCCCAAAGCCCCCCCAGTACATAGTTGTATATTCTTAGTTGTGGGTCCTTCTAGTTTGGCATGTGGGACGCTGTCTCATATGATTTATATGAGCAGTGCCACGTCCGCACACAGGATTTGAACCAACGAAACACTGGGGCGCCTGCAGCAGAGCACGCGAACTTAACCACTTGGCCACGGGGCCAGCCCCCCAAGAATATTTTTAAAGTAAAGGTAGAACAATTTCATTCCTCTGACCTGGAACTTCACCCTTTCACAGCAGGAAGCAGCTGGAGCGGTCTTCATCCCCATTCCCCAAGATTGACGAATGATCAAAAGAGAAGGGGGATTGAAACTGAAGATGAAGGAGTTAAAATTTCCCTGGATTAGGGTGAAACTGTGCCTTGTACCCACAAGGTTAACATGGGAAACAAAATAACCAAAGTTTCTGAGCTTGCCTTGCAGAACAGCAGGAGGACCACTGATAAGAGAGGAACTTGCTGACAGCCCCCTGCCTGACTAAGCATCTTGGAGGAACATTGAGAAGCTAAAATGACTGATTGCAAACTTTAGATGTCAAAGACTAAAGACTAAAAAGCCACCACTTGAAACATGTAGAACAGACAGTCACACTTGTGCAGAGGACACTTAGAACTTCAGCCCAGAAGGCCACATGCCCCCCTCCCCTACCTAAAACCCCGAACAAAAACCCTTGCTTGTAGCTTTTTGGAAGTTCAAAATTACAGTGTTAGCTGCCCATTCCCCTTACTCAGTGCTTTGCAATAAAATTCCTACTTTCTTCCACTACACCCAGTGTCAGAGATTGGCTTGCTGCACAACGAGTGAGTGAAGTCACTTCAGGTTCAATATCAAGGATATAAGCCCTCTGGCTGCAAAGGATTCACACAACAAAACCCCAAGTCAAAATCCCCCCAAGAAAAAGGAGCCGTCATTCTGCCCAAAGGGGATCATGGCCAGTCAAACAACATCAGTCATCTCCCCTCAAAGTGCCATCCCCAGGGCTCTTCCTCACCTATGCCAATGTCATGTCACATTGAGGGTGCCATTAGGTCATTCTCTCAGTTAGTTAGGACTGAGGGGAAATGGGGCTTCAGTTTGTGCTCCCAACCAGGTACACACCCTGTCCCAGTGCCACACACCACGGAGGGCAAGAGGATGAGGGCTGGGGATGCCCACAGAGGTCACCAGAACCTTGGCAGGATTCAGAGTTGGCCCAGGCCCGCCCTCCCCCTGCTGAGCTTGGAGGGGAGAGCTCCGTGTTCTCTGCTCCTCTCTCAGGGCATCTTCATGCCCACTCTGTGCACTTAGCAAGACCGACTTCTTCTTGGAATCCACTAGCTCCTCCACACTTAGCCCTTGGGGCCCTCCTCCTCCGGGTCTGCTCCTCTGGCCTCTGCACCTTCTGTCTCCATCCAGCTCTGCCCCCGACTTCACCCACCAAGATCCAGCTCTTCCTCCACTCCTCCATGTCTGGCTCAGGGCCCTCCCTGGGTCCAGGCCCTCTGCTCTCACGTCTTGTGGCCCCAACTCCTCACCCCCCAGCTTGGGAACTGGAACATTGAGTCCCTGGAACAGAACTGTCTTTGCTGAAATTAGTGAAACTGCCAGGTGGTATGAGTAGCCTGTCTGCAGAGAGACAGAACCCAAATGCCAGTCCTCTCTCCTGCCTAGCTGCAGGCTGCCCCCGTCTCTGTGTGACACATCATTTCTCTTTTTGCTGCACAAACTGCTTTTTAATTTTTTAAATTAGAGTCACATAAAATAATATAACAGAGAAGATGCCTAAATTTTTTTAATTAATTTGTTACGATCATTCTACCACTTAGTAATTGTAAAACCCCTTTCTGAAGTTAAAGTAACGCTTGATGATTGCAACAAAGAAGACAGAGTCAGTGTGCCAGGCGAACACTCTCTGCAACGCAGTGAAGAAGGAAGTGCACGTTCTTTTCTGTTCTCCTTTTCAGTCGGTCCCACGCCCAAAGGTAAATTTTCTTTTTTTTGTATGGTACTAATTCTTCCATAACAAAGATACAATCTCTGATGGCTGAACAGCATTCCTCTGTGCAGCACTGGCTTTCATCAACCCCACCTTAGAGTTTCCCCATAACAAACAAGGCGTTACTGTCATCACAGTGCAGTCTTTGCACAGTCCCGTGCATTGTACACATTCCTAGGATAAAATGCAGTTACATTAATTAATAAGCATCATGTACATTCCCAGAGTAGAATGCTGCAGCCACGAAGGCAGCACACACACAGTTCGGTTGGCTGGCTTCCTGTGGAAGTGAGGCCCTGCATTCCCACATTCCTGCTACCTGCAGCCACACAGCCCACATGGCCGCACGGGCATCAAGTCCAGATGAGTGGACTCTGCCCGGGTCCTTTTCCTTCCACACACAGCCTTTCCCAAAATTCTCTCAGTCATGTGTTCCCCGTGACCACAGCAGCTCCTCAAATGGCTCAAGCGTCACCTATGTAGCAGTCAGGACAGACACAGATGGGGAGAGCAGTTATAGTCATGGAAATGAAGGACAGATGAAGGACAGCCAGCCAGGGATGTCCCAGGGTGTGCCCTCTCACCTGTGGTTCCAGGTGCGTTGGCCTTCCAGGACATGGCCGTGTCCTGGGAGCTGGATGGGGAGCCGGGGGGCAGCGGAGCTTGGCCACCTCGAGACCCTGTCTCTTGTGCGAGATGAGTAGGGGGAGCTCTGGGGAAGACTCAGGTGGAGTCAATACTCGATGTTTTATTTTATTGCTTCTTTTCCAGTCACTTCACTGGCTGTTTTCAGGGTCTTTCTCTGTTTCTGTTACCTTCAAAAAGCAGCTATTCCGTGTTGGCTGAACGACGCTTTGCCACACCAGGTTCTCTGCTTCCCCTGCAGTCCCACAGGAATGTTTCAGGGCTAGGACTGGAGCCCAGTGTCCCCAGTGTCCCCACACACACGCACAGGGCCAGGACTCTTGCCAGCCTCCCGCGCTTGTCTCTGTCTCCTCTGCACCCACTCCAAATGGGGTCACCGTCCATAGCAGGGCTGTCCATTAGACCTATAGTGTGGGCGACACAGGTCGTGGTAAATCTGGTGGCCAAATAGGAAAACGTAAAACAAACAGGTGAAATTTTATTTTTAGCAAGACATCTTATTTAACGCATTATACTTGAAATACTATTTCAACATGTAATCAATATTAAAAATCATTAATGAGATATCTTCCATTCTCTTTTGTACTAATTCTTCAAAATTTGGTGCAAATTTTACACTTACAGCACACCTCAGTTCAGATGGAGCTCCTCAAACTGTCTTTTGATTTTACAAAATTTACAGTTGAAAAAGTAGAGTCACATACCCAAGTTGCTACAAACATACTTAAAAGTCTTCTAATAAGGGAATTATCCACTTTTTAATTTAAATCACTTGAAATGCAGTACAATTAAAAGCCGGTTCCTCAGCCCCACTAGCACATTGCAGGTGCTACACAACCACGTGCAATGGCGACAGCAGTGTGGATCCTGGCAACTCTAGAGAGATCCAGCTGGTGCAACAGAGCAAGGGCCATGGTGGCCTGCCCAGCCCCAAGTTCCTCACCATGCATGAAGCCAGAGCCGCGGTGCACGCTCACACAGATGAGAGCTGGGCAGAGCCCAGAGCACAACCTGGTGAAGGTGCATCGTCTAAAGAAAGGAAGGAAAAGAAGGGGGTTATCAACGGGAAAGCAATCAACCAGGGAGCTAGAAGAAGAGGAGGAAGAGGGGGTGGAAGGAGGAGGAGGAAGAAGGGGAGAAGGAGGAAGGAGGAGAAGGAGGAAGAGGAGAGTAGGAGAAGGAAGACAGGAGGAGGAAGAAAAGGAGAAGGAGGAAGAGGAGAAGAAGGAAGAGAAGGAAGGAGGAAGGGGAGGAAGAAGCAGGAGGAGGAAGAAGAAGAGAAAGAGGAGAAGGAAGAGGAGGAGGAAGAGAAGGAGAGGGGGGAGGAAGAAGAAGATGATGATGTGCTCCCAGGAGTGTTGGCAGCATCTGTGCGAGTCTGCCAAGAGAGGGAACGTGGAGCCCACAGCCCCTCGGTCAAGCCGGTTCCTGGCCCATGCTCAGATCCCAATGTGCCAGCCTAAGGCCATTACACCTTGGACTAAACACTCGCTTCCCACCCCAAGCACAGTTCTGATTGCCATTTGGTTTCTCACAGGGCTGTGTCTAGGGGGAACTATGCTGACCCTTCTGGTGTTATATCTGTTCCCATGACAGTTACTCTGATGCAACGTTGGTCTGTTGGGTTTATTACGTCCTGGCCAGTGTGCTTCCTTCCTTGAGAAATGAAGTTACTGCTGTCTTCTCACAAAATGATGTTTCTGGGCCATGAGGTTGGAGTCTAAACCTGCCACTGTAGCGATAATAAAGTGTCTGCATGGCGCCTCTTAGAAGACAACCCTGACCCTCTAGTGCACTCGTCCCTACTCGCCTTCTTCCGTTTTGCTCAGTTTTTACAAAGACTCTTGGCACCCATTGTGCCCAGCATTCTACAGCATGCCACACCCCTCAAGCTTCTGGTGAGCCTGGTTTACACACGTGAGCAAGCAGAAGGCAGTGAGAGGCCGGGCGTCATAAAGCACAAACTCGCTGGTGTGAGTTCAGACAAGGAAGAGAAACTACAGAAGAGGGGGCTTCAGGAAGATAGAGGGCTTGGTCGTGGTGCAGGAGCCTGGGAGCTCGGCTGGGGAGCAGAACTTGCTGAGCACGGGAGGGAGGGAGAGATGGCGGTGAGCCATCCATCAGAGCAGAGCCGTGCCCCCGGGGCTGGTGCAAGATTCGGCTCCAGTGAGAAGCAACAACCAGTCACACGGGAAACCCTATAAATATGCACGTTTCCTACAGAATTGTCAGGTTCAAACCTCAAACCCCAAAAGTGTGTGTAGGAAGGAGAGTCTGAAAACAAATTGAGCAGTTGACTGAAGGGCTGCTGTGTCCAGCTGTCCCTGCCTGGCGGTGATAAACTCCCCATCACTGAGGTTGGCTTATGGGGGGCCTTCTAGTGCAAGCTAAAGCATGAATCCAACACGACAGGCGGTGAGGAGCCACCCCAATCTCTGATAAGGTGTGTCCAGCTGAAAGCCATGTTGAGGAACATGTTCTTTTTTAAAAGCTTACCTGAGCATTAGAAAAAGGAGGCAGGAACATTAACCCCACATTAAAGAATACAGGCGGATGATGTTTGAAATGTAGTCAAACCAGACGTCCCTCACTTGTAACCCCTCCTCAACATCAACAATTGACATCCATCCACGGACAACAGTGCCTCCGCGGGAGCTGTGGGATCCGGGTGGGAGACTGTGAAAGTCCAGTGCAGTCCAAGGCCGAGAACAGTCGTTTGGAGAAGACAGGCTCACACCCAGGCTTCTGACTCATTGACTGTGGTCCCAGATGCAGACCCCAAAAGAGCTCTGCACCCCTGAAGACTCAGATACAGCCCAGTGTGGCTTTGGTTATGGCACCAAACAGGTTATCACCAAACACCAAGAGACTCGGGAGGAATCATGCCCACCTGTGCGGTGGGTAATAGGCAAACAGACATTGGTCCCAGCCATGGACTCTGCAATGGCCAGTAAACCAGCTCCAGCCCCTCTTGATTGTGTTCCAAGAACCCCTGGAGAACACTGTCTTAGACGGTTATCCACAGATGAGAGAGCTTTTGTGAAGCCCAGGAGTCCAACAGAGAAGTTCCAGACACCACTGGAACAAAAATATCCGAGATTGGATGTACTAGAGAGGGAAAGAGAAACAGTTTGACTTTACCGATGTCATCTCTCCCCCAAGACAGCAAGCTCCGTGCAAGAGAGAGCGACTTGACCTGTGATTTCTCCTGTGGGGTAAGTGAGAGCATGTGAGTGAGCACCCAGGTTCCCCGGCTGTGCAGGATGCTGCCAAAAGGGTGCATTTCTCCCTCACCCCATCCGGAGTGCTGAGTCATGTACTGCACAGCCAGGGGGTGGGAGCAGCTGGGAGAACAGTAGCCAGGGCTCAGTATCGAAAGGATGTAGATCCTACTAACCACGCCGTGGACTCCAACGGGAGGCCCACCCACAAGTTGTTGGGGATGACTTGCACGTGGATTCCCCCAACTGGCCTATAGGCACCCCCAGCACTCTGCACATCTCACCCACACACACCACACACCCCGTGGCCAGCTCCCTGTACACGCTCCCAACAGCAGAGATGGTGAGCTTTTACAGACTGCTAGTGAGTGCACACAGAAAGTAGGCCTGAATCTGTGGGCCTGGGAGAGACCACAAATTTGAGATTCAGCTCTGCCTTTGGGAATGCAAAACGGAGGCTGTCAGCACTTCACCTGGTGCTTTGCAGGATCGAGAGAAGACATACAAGAATTCGGCCACAAGAGGGAGCAAGAAACATGGAGCAGACATACCCATAGAAGGTCTGAGAAAGTCTCAGAATCCCAGGCAGGGCTGATGGGGGGTATTTCTCTCCTAAAACCAGTCAATAAAGACTAAAGGAGGTGACTGATCCTACAAATGCAAAGACAGCAATGCGAGACTTCAAGGAACAAGAAAAATCAAGGAAACATAACACCACCAAAGGATCACAATAATCTTCTGGTAACAGACTCCAAAGACATGGAGATCTGCAATTTACCCCACAAAAATTCAAAATAGCAATTTTAAGGAAGCTCTGTAAGCTACACAAAAAGACAATCCAACAAAATCAGGAAAACAACATATGAACAAAGTGAGAAGTTTAACAAAGAGATAGAAATCATAAAAGTAACTGAATGCATTCTGGAGCTCAAGAATACAGTGGATGAGGGGCTGGCCCAATGGCATAGTGATAAGTTCACATGCTCCACTTTGGCAGCCTGGGGTTCACAGGTTCAGATCCCAGGCGTGGACCTAGCACCACTTGTCAAGCCACACTGTAGTGACATCTCACATAAAATAGAGGAAGACTGGCAACAGATGTTAGCTCAGGACAATCTTCCTCAAGCAAAAAGAGGAAGATTGGCGAAAGATGTTAGCTCAGGACAATCTTCCTCACACACAGACAAAAATAATACAGCGAATGAAGTGAAAAATGTGATAGCATCAACAGCAGAAAGGCATCAAGCAGATGAAAGAATCTGTGAAGCAGAATGTAGGAACTTTGAAATTATCCAGTCAGAGGAGGAAAAATAAAAAAGAATGAAAAGAAAGCTTATTTGATCTACAGAATACCATTAAAGAAAGAATCTGTGAATTATTGGAGTTCTAGAGGAGAGAGAGAAGGGGGCAGAAAGCTTATCTAAAGAAACAATGGCTGAGAATGTCCCAAATCTGAAGAGAGATTTAGATATCCAAGTTCATGAAGCCGATAGGTCCCCAAACAAGTTCAACTCAGAGATCTTCCCCAAGACACAGTATAATAAGACCGTCAAAGATGAAAGACAAAGAGAGAATCTTAAAAGCAGCAAGAGGAAAGAAAATTCTCACTTACAAAGGAACCCCTATAAGGCCTTTAGTAGATTTCTCAGCAGAAACCTTACTGGCCAGGAGAGGAGGCTGACATAGTCAAAGTTCTGAATGAAAAAATCTGCCCAATAGGAATACTTTATCTGGCAAAGTTGTCCTTCAGAAATGAAGGTGAGATAAAGACATTCTGAGACAAACAAAACCTCGGGGAGTTCACCACCACTAGACCTCCCTCAAAAGAAATGCTAAAAGGAGTTCTTTAAGCTGAAATGAAAAGATGCCAATTAGTAACATGAAAACATCTGAAAACATACAACACGTTGGTAAGAGTAAGTGTATAGTCAAATTCAGAACACTCTAATGGTGTAATATAGTGGTGTGTTAACCCTTACCTCTAGTGTAAAGGTTAAAGGACAAAAATGTTAAAAATAACTATAGCTAGAGTCATTTGTTAAAGAATACGCAATATGAAAAGCAGTGAATTGTGACATCAAAACCATAAACAGGGGGCAGGAGGGCAGTAAAAGTGTAGAGTTTCTGTATGCATTCGAAGTCAAGTTGTTATTAGCATAAAATAGACTGTTATAGCTATAAGATGTCTTACATAAGCCCCAGGATAGTCTCAAAACCGAAACCTACAGTCAATACACAAAAGATAAAGAGAAGGGAATCCAAGAATACTGCTACAGAAAATCGTCAGATCACAAAGGAAGAGAGAAAGAGTGGAACAAGGGACTACAAAACAACCAGGAAACAATTTGCAAGATAACACTAGTAAATCTTTACCTATCAATAATTACTCAAAATGTAAATGGATTATATTCTCCAATCAAAAGGCACAGAGTGGCTGTAGAGGTTACAAATTTAAAAAACAGAAAACACACAAGACTCAAATATATGCTGCCTATAAAAGACTCACTTTAGCTTTAACGACGTACATTGGCTCAATGCAAAGGAATAGAAAAAGATTTTCCATTCAAATGGAAACCAAAAGAGAATAAGCGTAACTATACTTATGTCAGATAAAATAGACTTTAACTCAAAAGCTCTAACAAGTGACAAAGAAGGTCATTATATAGTGATAGAGAGGTCAATTCATCAAGGGGACATGACAATCATAAATGTATATGCACCTGATATCAGAGCACCTAAACATAGCACATACTAACAGACCTGAAAGGAGAAATAGATGATAATACAATAATAGTAGGACTTCAATACCCCACCATCAGCAATAGATAATCATCCAGACAGAAAATCAATAAGGAAATGTTGAGGGGCTGGCCCCGTGGCCGAGTGGTTAAGTTCGCGCGCTCCGCTACAGGCGGCCCAGTGTTTCGTTGGTTCGAATCCTGGGCGCGGACATGGCACTGCTCATCAGACCACGCTGAGGCAGCGTCCCACATGCCACAACTAGAAGGACCCACAACGAAGAATACACAACTATGTACAGGGGGGCTTTGGGGAGAAAAAGGAAAAAATAAAATCTTTAAAAAAAAAAAAGGAAATGTTGAACTTGAACTATACTTTAGACCAAATGGATCTAACAGACATACACAGAACATTCCATCCAACAGCAGAGAATACTTATTCCTCTCGAGGGCACTAGGAACATTCTCCAGCATAGATCACGTGTTAGGTCACAAAACAAATCTTAGCAAATTTAAGAAGATTGAAATTATACCAAGTATCTTTTCTGACTACAGTAATATGAAACTAGAAATCAATAAGAAGAGGAAAACTGAAAAATTCATAAATATGAGGATATTAACAACACACTCCTGGACAACCAATGGGTTACAGAAGAAATCAAAAGGGAAATAAAAAAATATCTTGAAAGAGACAAAAATGGAAACACAACACACCAAAACTCATGGAGTGCAGTGAAAACAGTTCTAAGAGAGAAGTTTATAACAATAAACACTTATAGTGAGAAAAAAGAAAGATCTCAAATAAACAATCTAACTTTATACTTCAAGAAACAGGGTAAAGAAGAGTAAACTAAGCCCAAGGTTGGCAGAAGGAATGAAATAGCAAAGATCAGAAGAGAAAAAAATGAAATACAGACTAGAATAAAATAGAAAAGATCAACAAAACTAAGATCTGGTTTTTTGAAAAGGTAGACAAAATTGACACACCTTTAACATGACTCACCATGAAAAAAAGAAGACAAATAAAATCAGAAAGAGGAAACATTAAAACTGATACCACAGAAATACAAAGGATCATAAGAGACTCCTATGGACAATTATATACCAACAAATTGGACAACCTAGAAGAAAAGGATAAATTCCTAGAAATACGTAACTTACCAAGACTGAACCAAGAAGACACAGAAAATCCAAAAAGACCAATAAAGACTAAGGAGATTGAATCAGTAATCAAAAATCTCCCAACAAAGAAACGCCCAGGACCATAGAATTCACTGGTGAATTCCACCAAACCTTTAAAGAAGAATTAACACCAATCCTTCTGAAACTCTTCCAAACAATTGAAAAGGAGAGAATAATCCTAAACTCATTTTATGAGACCAGAATTAACCTGATCCCAAAGCCAGGTAAAGATACTACAAGAAAACTACAGACCAATATCTCTGGTGAATATAGATGCAAAAATTCTCAACAAAATGTTAGCAAACTGAATTAAACAGCACATTAGGGGCTGGTCCTGTGGCTCAGTGGTTAAGTTCGCACATTCTGCTTTGGCAGCCGGGGGTTCAGCAGTTTGGATCCTGGGTGCGGACATGGCACCACTCAGCAAGCCATGCTGTGGTAGGTGTCCCACATATAAAGTAGAGGAAGATGGGCACGGATGTTACCTCAGGGCCAGTCTTCCTCAGCAAAAAGAGGAGGATTGGCAGCAGATGTTAGCTCAGGGCTAATATTCCTAAAAAAAAATAAATATAAGTAAATAAACAGCACATTAAAAGGATCATACACCATGATCAAGTGAGATTTATCCTTGGGATGCAAGGATAGCTCAACATATGCAAATCAATAAATGTGATACACTACATTAATAGAATGAAAGATAAAAATCTTATGATTATCTCAATAGATGCAGAAAAAATATTTGGCAAAATACATCCTTTCATGATAAAAACACTCAACAGGGGCCAGCCCAGTGGCACAGTGGTTAAGTTTGCATGCTCCACTTCAGTGGCCTGGGTTTTGCTGTTTCGGATCCCAAGCACCGACCTACCCATTGCTTATCAAACCATGCTGTGGCAGGCATCCCGCATATAAAGTAAGGGAAGATGGGCACGGATGTTAGCTCAGGGACAATCTTCCTCAGCAAAAAGAGGAGGATTGACAGTGGATGTTGGCTCAGGGCTAATCTTCCTCAAAAAAAAAAAAAAAAACTCTCAACAAAAATGGATATAGAAGGAACACACTTCAACATAATAAGGCCAAACATAACAAGGCAACAGCTAACATCATACTCAACAGTGAAAGGTTGAAAGCTTTTCCTCTAAGGTCAGGAACAAGACAAAGGTGCCCATTCTCACTCCTCCTATCCAACATAGTGCTAGAAGTCCTAGCCAGAGTAATTAGGCAAGAAAAAGAAATAAAAGGCATTCAAATCAGAAAGCAAGAAATAAAATTGACTCTGTTTGCAGATGATATGATTTTATATAGAGAAAATTCTTAAGACTCCACCAAAAAACCGTTCGAACTAATCAATGAATTAAGTAAAGTTGCAGGATACACAATCAACATACAGAAATCAGTTGCATTTCTATTCACGAACAATGAAATGTCTGAAAAAGAAATAAAACAACCTCATTTACAATAGCATCAAAAAAACAAGAAAATACTTAGGAATAAATTTAACCAAGGAGGTGAAAGACGTGTACACTGAAAACTATAAAACGCTGAAAGAAATTGAAGAAGACACAAATAGCTGGAAAGATATCCCTTGTTCATGGAATGCAAGAACTAATGTTGTTAAAATGTCCATACTACCCAAACTCATCTATAGATTCAGTGCAATCTCTATCAAAATTCCAATGGCATTTTTCACAGAAATAGAAAAAGCAGTCCTAAACTTCATATGGAACCACAAAAAGCCTGAATAGCATCACACTTCCTGATTTCAAACCATGTTACAAAGCTATAGTGATCAAAACAGTATGGTACTGGCATAAAAATAGATGCATAGATCAATGGAACAGAATTGGGAGTCCAGAAATAAACCCATACATATATGGTTAACTAATATTTGACAAATGAACCAAGAATACTCAATGGGAAAGGACAGTCTCTTTGATAAATGGTGCTGGGAAAACTGGATATCCACATGCAGAGAACGAAAGTGGACCCTTGTCTTACACCACTCACAAAAATTAACTCAAAATGGATTAAAGACTTAAATATAAGACCTGAAACCTTAAAACTCCTGGAAGAAAACACAGAAGAGTTCACTGGCATTGGTCTGGGCTATGCTTTTTTGGATAAAACACCAAAAGCACAAAAGCAAAAATAAACATGTGGGACTACATCAAACTAAAAAGGTTCTGCACAGCAAAGGAAACCATCAGCAAAATGAAAAGGCAACCTATGGAATGGGAGAAAATATTTGCAAATCATACATCTGATAAGGGGTTAGTATCCAAAATATACACAGAACTTATACAACTTAAGAGCAAAAAAATAAACAATTCAATTAAAACCTGGGCACAAGAACTGAATAGAAATCTTTCCAAAGAAGACACTCAGATGGCCAACAGATACATGAAAAGATGTCCAACATCACTAACCATCAAGGAAATGCCAATCAAAACCACAGTGAGCTATCGCCTCACACCTGTTAGGATGGCTGTCATCAAGAGGACAAGAGATAAGTCTTGACGAGGATGTGGAGAAAAACGAACTCCTGTGCACTATTGGTGGGAATGTAAATTCCTACAGCCACTATGGAAAATAGAATCTAAGTTCCTCAAAAAATTAAAAACAAAACTACTATATGATCCAGCAATTCCACTTCTGGGTATTTATCCAAAGGAAATGAAATCAGGATCTCAAAGAGGCATCTGCACTCCCGTGTTTACTGCAGCATTATTCTCAATAGTCAAAATATAGAAACAACCTAAGTGTCATCAATGGGTGAATAGATTAAGAAAATGTGGTATATGTATATATATGTACATACAGTTATGCACCACATAGCAATAGGGACACATTCTGAGAAACGTATTGTAGTCAATTTTGTTGTTGTACAGACAGCAAAGAGTGTTGTTACACAAACCTAGATGGTACCAATTTTCTGGGATTGCTATCATATATGTAGTCCATTATTGACTGAAACATCGTTATGCAGCATGTGACTGTATATACAATGGAATATTGTTCAGTCATGAGAAGGAAGGACGTCCTGCCATTTGCAACAACATGGATGGACCTGGAGGGCCTTATGCTAAGAGAAATAAGTCAGACAGAGAAAGACAAATACTGTATGATATCGCTTATGTGTGGAATCTAAAAAAGTCAAACTCATGGAATAGTGGTTGCAGCGGCTAGAGTATAAGGGAAATGGAAAGAAACATTGGTGAAAGGGCAAAAATTTCCAGTTTTAAGATGAATAAGTTCTGGGGAGGTAATGTACAGCATGGTGACTATAGTTAACAACACTATATTGTATACTTGAAAGTTGCTAAGAGAGTGCATCTTAAATGTTCTCACCACAAAAGAGAAATGGTAACTATGCGAAGTGATGACAGTATTAACTAAAAAACAAAGAAAGAAAGAAATAGCAACAATATATTGTGGGTAAAATTTTGCCACTGACATATCATTATAAGATGGTTGATTGAAATACTCAATGAATTAATCCAATTGCTTTTCATCTTAAAATTGCATTAAATAAACTGCCTTAATGACTTCATTCGTGGTCTTCCAGAATGCTTTGAAGTGTTTAATGTCTCTCTCATTCAGGCTTTGAATTTAACTAAACATATTGAAGAGAAAATATATTTCATTTCTAGTACCACTATATGCACAACAATTACTCTATTAGATGATAACGATTTTTAAAAAGAATAAAGGCAAGAAGGTGGGATGTGACTGACGTGAGGGAGTGGGGAAGGCCCAGCATGAGGACCCGAGGTTGAGAGGACTAAGGACTGCAGACATCAGGCAGCAGAGTGAGGAGGACAATCAGATAGCTCCTGGGCAGAGGAAACGCAGACTGCCAAGATCCCAGAAGTATCGACGATCAACTGTAAGCCGACCCAGACCATCAGGTCTTTGAGGAGGATGGGGTAAGTGCAAACCCAAGCAGGTAGAAGGGGATAGGGAGGAGCAAAGACCAGATCCGAGCAGGGGTGCCAGGTGCCACCCTGTGGGTACCCACTCCCCTTCACAGGCTCTAAGCCCCTGGATGTCCAGTTACTGTGTCCTAGATTCTGCATATCAGAGACACAGAGATAAAGAAGACACATTCCCAGCTCTCATAGTTGCAAACATAAACATTAATGGTGACACAGTGTGACAAATGAGGGATGCTGGAGGGGGCGTGCCCAACTGGGCATGAAGGGGTCAGAGAGAACCAGGCCAGGTTGTAGCAGGTGGGTGAGCTGAGGGGAACAGGATGAGCCGAGGCAGGAAGAGAGCTGCTAGCCAGGAGGCCGGAAAGGCGAGGCCCTTCTGGACTTCTGCGCTCACCTCCTGTCCCGCCGTGAATCCAGGGAAGTTTGCAGCCGTGGTTGCTCTCAGACCAAGTTCCTGCATGTGAAACTGTTGCCGTTTGGGCTCTGTGTGCAGGCACTGCTGTTTCAAAGCAAGATTTGATATCCTAGAATGAAAAGGAGCTTGGGAGATGAGAAGGACTTGGAGAAAGCAGAAATTGGCCTTGAAACCGGTGAATGTTTGACTCAAAGCAACTTTTATGGGGTGAGAGTGAAAACATGAGGACCACGACGTTACCTCTTAGTTTCTTTTTCCATAGATTCAGAACTTGAGTCTCCCTTGTTTCTCTAAAGGCCCTGGAACCTCTGATCTAGCTCATCCTGCTTCCAGCCAAGTTCAGGTCTGTCACTGCCCCTGGCTGTGGGGGACCCGTGTCAGAGGAGTGTCTTAGTCTGCTCGGGCCAGCATAATAGAACACCACAGACTGGGTGGCTCACACAACGGATATTCGTTCCTCACAGTTCCGGAGTCTGGACATCCGAGATCAGGGTGCTGGCAAGGTCAGGTTCTGTTCTCAGATCAAACATGAGTCCCCTTCTTGGCAAGTCAATCAAACTACACCAGAAGCAGTTGTCACACAAAGCAGAAATTTTTTTTTTTTTTTTTTTTGAGGAAGATCAGCCCTGAGCTAACTACCGCCAATCTTCGTCTTTTTGCTGAGGAAGACTGGCCCTGAGCTAACATCCATGCCCATCTTCCTCTATTTTATACGTGAGATGCCTACCACAGCATGGCATTTGCCAAGCAGTGCCATGTCCGCACCCGGGATCCAAACCGGCGAACCTCAGGCCGCCTGAGAAGCAGAACATGCGAACTTAACTGCTGCGCCACTGGACCAACCCCCAAAGCAGAAATTTTATCTGCAGTGTGCAGCAAAGAAAATGGAGACCACAGGGAATAAGTTCACAAACCTACGGCCCCGCAAGCACGGGGAAGCGGGAACCTTTATTTGGGCTAAAGAATGAGTATTCAGAGGGGAAGTTTCATCATCACATGTAGAGGTGGGCATAAGCTTGCACATGTTTGAAAACATGCTTCTACATACATCGCATGATCTAAAAATGGCTGCTTTGCCCCTCCCAAAGGAGGAGAATTTACGATGTTAATGAGAGCAAGTTACTTTGGTCCAACTCTCTGCCTGTCTGTGCAGGTGTCATTCCTGTGGTTGTGGTCTGGATCAATGTGGTCCGGTTCAGAGCGGTTGGGTCCAGGGCGGTGGTCGCTTAGAGCCTCTTCCTGGAATATAGCTGAAACTGCATAAGCTCAAGACCCCAATGTCACTGAAGAAAGGAACATCTGCATCTTTCAACAAGATGAGAGAATTAGGTCAAACAAGACAAGAAAAAAAAGGTGGGCATTTAGGCAAGACGAGAGAAGCGGTTAGAGTTCGTGGCTGCTGGCAGTTGTGGCGAGGAGTCTCTTCCTGGCTCGCAGAGAGCCGCCTCCTCCTGTGTTCTCGCATGACGGAAAGAGAGCAAGCTTTGTTGTCTCTTCCTCTTCTTATAAGAGCATCAGCCCTATTGGATCAGGGCCTCATTTTATGACCTCGTTTAACCTTAATTATCTCTTTAAAGGCTCCACCTCCAAATACCATTCACTGGGGCTTCACAAATGAATTTGGGGGGCACTCAAACCCTCATGCACAGCAAGGAGCTTCCTTGGCTCCAGTAATCGCAGCAGGGGAGCCACACAGGCTCATTGCCCAGGACACCTTCTTCCAGTTACCTGAAAAATAGGGCAAAAGTACCAAAGCTGTTGTCACCATGAGAAGAGCTTGAGCCCAGGTTCTATTCCACCCCCGATTCATTCAGAGCCTTTGTTAACTACCGGAGTCAGAAACCCAACCTGGACGAGATTCAGCACAAGGTAGGCCAGCTGGTACAGCAGCCTTGGGGGCTGGTCCTGGCTGGGGTCCCTGCCAGCGTTCCCCTGCCTCCGTCTGAGTTAGCCTTCCTCCCCTGCTGCAGAAGGAAATGAGCATGAGTCTCCATTCTTGGGGCCTGCCACCAAGATGGAAATCTCCAGGTCAAAAAGGCGGGCCTGGCCGGCCGGTCATCTCAACCCAGAAAGCCAGGAGCAAGAGCCACTACCAAGGAGCAGGGAAGTGCTGCCGGGCAGACAGCCTTCCTGGGACAGCTCGGTCACGCCCAGTAACACTTTTCTCCTGGACAGAGTAGGAGCACGAACCTGTGGCTGAGATCCACAGGACAAGCCAACCACAGGAAACTCTCTGCTTCACACGACATTCACCACCCGTCTCTTCTCGGGGGTTTTACTCCAGAAACAATATCAGCCACTCCCACGCCTGCACGGTACTGAGTTTCCCAAAGACTCAGCGGAGTGCTGAGTGCTGCACACCTTTCGTTTGAATGTCTCAAAACTATGAGACGTATTTTCTACTCCATTCTAGGCCACACTTTGGGACGATTTTCCTTGCCATCCTCTGTGGGGCGAGAGCTTTATTTCTAGATCTTTGAGTCATTAGATTCCCCATCTTGGGCACATCTTGGGTTTTGTCCTCTGCCCTGTGTATTCAAGGTCAAGGTTTTGGCCTGGCAGCAGCCCACTCTTGGCTCTGCTGACCTTTCCTGAGGTCCTTCTTTCACCTAAGTTTTAGCTTCTGATAATTTCTTGCTACCCAACCAGGTGTGTTTTCTATACTTTATTCAGAAATTTTTCCATTGTCTTCAGAGGAGGGTCAGCTGGCATCCCCGGAGGGAAGTCCCCTCCCTCTTAGAAGGTGCTGCTCTGTGGGTCTCCGTTCCACTTGCCTTTCCACCCGACTCTTCCACCTCTGGTTCTGCATCTTCCCTCTAACCAGTCCCCAAATGTGGTGTCTTGGGGTTCAGTCTAGAGCCCCTTGCCTGCTTACCCCATCTGTTTCCCACAAGCTGGCAGCTCCTCCGTGTACTTGCCAGAGCTCTGATGCACACATCCTGTGGTCCCCAGACCTCCTTTCCTAGATGCTTCTCAGATTTAGCATGACTACAAGTGAATGCTTGCTTCCAACTCCTCTACCAGGGACAAACCCCCTCCTCCTCTCATCTCAGCAACTGTCACCACCGTCCACATCCATCCACTGGCCCACACAGGAAACCAGGGGTGGCTGCGTACTCCTGGCCCTGACTCACTGTAGGTCGGGATCCCAGCAGGTCTGCCTTCAGAGTCAGGGAGTCCCCCCACTGCACAGCCCCCAACCTCACCCCTGCTGCTGGAGAAGCTGCTGGTCTCCCCCTCTCACTCTGCCCACCCCTCACTCTGTTCACACGGCAGCCTGAGCATCCTTTCTAAACACACAGGGGACCCATCCCTCCTCTGCTCAGACCCTTCGTTTATTCCCATCTCACTTGGACTAAAGCGCAAATCTGTTTTGCTGGACATGAGGGCTCTGGCTCTGCCACTTGTCGGTCCCCGTGCTCCGCTGCACCACCCCTCTGGACATTCCTCACTCTTGGCCTCAGGCCCCTTCACCCAGCTGCACAGTTGGAATTTGACCCAGTCTGCCCCAGTGCCTGTGTTCTGACTGGCACACTGCTCAGGCTTATGAACGAGCTAGCGATGGAGCTCTGGTCCCCAGTGGCTTTCGACATGGCCCCCATCTCAGATTAGCTATGACACTCTTAGACATCCCCCACAGACTCAGATTGGTTTGTGCCAGCACTTCTAACTTAACACCAGATTTCAGCAGTTCAATTATCCTGAGGGGAAAGGCATACAGTGGCGAGGGAACGATCCTCCCTGTGTGTTCAGATAGACCACCCCGCCAGTGATTGGGCTGCCCTGACTCGCATCCAGGAAACTATGAAAAATGTGTCATTCAGTCATCACTTGACGCTGCCTGCCCTTGGTAAGTGCCCAGGGAATGCTATTTTACTTACTGCTCGGTAGCAAGGTACCCTCTAGTGGCGGCGTGAGCATCCCCAAAGTTCACTCCCAAAGGGAAGTGATGTTAAATATCCAGCATCAGCACCTGCTGAGCCACTTCTCTGTGCCGGCACCAGGCTGGCATTTTACTTCCTTATCCCGGGTGCCCGTCATCTCTGTTTTCCCGAGGAGGAGACTGAGGGCAGAGGCTTCAAGGTCACGTGAGCAAAGCGGCAGTCAGGACTCACCCAGGCAGGTAGAAGTGAGCACAGGTGTGCAGTCTCACCTGAATCTCCAGGTGAATCAGAAAGGCATAGAATCGCTGGGTCTAGGGGGGGTCTCCAAGGCCTCTGGAAGAGAGAGGCTGGGGTCTGCAGACTCAGAAGTTCAGGTGAGGGGCCCCCATCAGAAGACCTCTGGAGGAGCCAGAGCCCACCTGTGCCGGCAGTTGGGAGTTTGCTTACGATTACAGTTCCTGTGACCCTGAATTTCTCAGAACAGGAACGGGAGACCCTCAAAGTGTGTTACAAGACTTGGAGCTGCTGGTCTCTTGGGTGTACATTACTGTCTTTAGTAGCTTTACAGAGGTATATGTTATATACTATAAAATTCACCCATTTCAGGTGCACAATTCAATTATTTTTAGTAATTTTTCTGAGTGGTGCAGCCATCACGAATCAGTTTTAGAGCATTTCATCCCCCCGCTAAGATCGCTCATGCCCGTTTGCAGTTAACCTCCCCCCCCACACCCCAGCCCCAGGCAACCCCTCATCCTGCAGATTTGCCGACTCTGACATTTCACATCAATGGAAACCCACCAGAGCTGGGCTCCTGTGTCTGGCTTCTTTCACTTGGCAGAATGTTTTCCAGGTTTGTCCATGTTGTAGCATGTGTCAGGGCTTTTTTGCTTTTTAAGATTGGATAATACTCCATTGTGTGGAAAAAACACATTTTGCTTATCTATTCATCCACTGATGGACACCTGGGTTGTTTCTATTTTGGGGTGAATTATGAATTATGCTGCTATGAACAGGCACATGCAAGTCTGTGTGTGGACATAGGTTATATTTCTCTCGAGTAGGGACCTGGGAGGGGAAGAGGATGGGTTCAGTTTTAACATATGTCTTTCTTTGTTTTTTTTTTTTCTTTTTTGAGGAAGATTAGCCCTGAGCTAACATCTGCTGCCAATCCTCCTCTTTTTGCTGAGGAAGACTGGCCCTGAGCTAACATCCATGCCCATCTTCCTCTACTTTATATGTGGGACGCCTGCCACGGCATGGTTTGCCAAGCAGTGCCATGTCCACCCTGGGATCCGAACGGGCGAACCCCGGGCCACTGAAGCGGAACATGCACACTTAACCACTGTGCCACCCACCAGGCCGGCCCCATAATGTATTTGTTAGACAATGGGATCCTTCATTTGCTTTGTCCACTGAATGCCCACTGCTGCCAGGAACCAGAAATATGGTAAGTGCTGGGGAATCAGAAGGACTGAACACAGCCAGTGCCCTTCATGAGTCCACTCTCTCTGGACTAAGAGATGTTGACAACCAGAATATAACAAGGATCACATGTTGGGAGGAAAGTGTTGCTTCTGCCTGGCTGATGGGGTGGCATTTGGTGATCCCTCCAGGGCTTCCTGGCTCCTGTGTGAGCATGTGGTGTGCTTGGCCAGCAGCCTGTGGCCACTGAGGCTACATGGGGGCTAGCTTGGAACCAGTGAGGGCCTGGTGTGCCAGACCAAGGAGTTTGGGCTCTGTCCTGTCGGCAGGGGCTCCATATGCTGCTCTGCTGGTGGAGCCCTGCCAGAGCTGGTGGGAAGCTCAGACACCAGAGCCCCCCTTCCTGCCTCTGCAGCGCTTCACGCTCGTGACGCTGGTGACTATTTGGAGGACAGAGGCTGCTCGGCCTCACTAAATACTGCCAAACGGGTTCTTGCACTAACCGAGGGACGCTCCTCAGTTGCCAGGGCAAAGGGAGAAGGCTTCTGTTTCCTTAGCAGGACCGGACTAACTGGTTGGCGTGGGTCCCTCTTGCCAGTATAAAACCTCACAAATGGGCCGAGACCCTAAAGGACCCGGGTACCCAGACTTAGGGGAGTCTTAAGATCAGAAAACTTCCATGCAGCCTCATCCCTCTTACTACATAGGAGCTGTCTAAAGAAAACTCAAACAGAGATTCCTGACTGACTCAACAAAGTGTCTCCACTGCAAGAGGCCATGAGAGGAATTGTTGAAACCCGTCTACTGTAGTCACAGTAGGAAAAAAACTGTGATACTGCAAACTAGAAATGTGCTACATCTGAGTGATTTTTTTCGCCATCAGACTTCCACGTGGCAATGATTATATTTATGCTATCACGAGATAGTTCCTTAGTAGTGTGATATCCGTGACGTTGCCTCGTACCTTAAACAATGTCATCGTAACAAACACTCACTTTGTGCTTCAAGCGGTCCGACTCCGATTGCCATCTCCAAGAGCCTCTGGAGGGGCTTGGGGGAGAAGGGCTGTGGATTGACCCTTTGGTGGGGACCTGGCCAGGATAGGTGATAGAGACGCTCAGTGTCCAGCTGCTCGTCCTCAGTCCATGCACAGGAGGACTCAGGGTAGAGCGGGTGCTCCCCACAAGGGCCTGGCCTGGGACAGCTGCAGACGGGACCCAAGCTGTCAACCGGCGTGTCCTCTGCGCCTACACCACAGAGACTTTGTAAAAGATCTTGATGTCTGATGCGGCAAGCTCCCACGTGGGGGTGATCCTTTAGGAATGTATAGATGCTTCTTTGCCCTAAGTCTCAGAATTAAGCTCAGGATTTTGATTGGGATTGCACGGACTCTGTCAATCAACTTGGGAATAATTAACATCTATAATAACTGACTTTCTTGATGAACGTAACATATATTTCCATTTATTTAGGTCTTTAACGTCTTTCAATAGAGTTTTATTTTGTTGGATTTTTATTATATTTTTCTACTTTTTGTTTTCAAATAATTTTGGAATCACAGGTGGTTGCAGTGACAGTACAGAGAGATTGCCTGTACCCCTCACTCATCTCCCTGCTTCTTACATCTTACTTCACTGTGGAATAACATCAAAACCAATAAATTGACATTGGGACAATGTGTGTGTGTGTAGTTCTGTGTCATCTTATCTCATGCGTAGATTTGTGTAACCACGACTGCACTCCGGATGCAGACATCTCCATCACCATAAAGAACCCCCCTTGGCTACCCCTGTGTAGTCACACCCACCCACCCCCAACTCTAACCCCCAGCAAGCACTAATTTGCTCTCCATCTCTGTAATTTTGTCACTGGAGAATGTTACATGAGTAGAACCATACAGTGTGTGACTATATGAAATTGGTTTTTGTTCACTCAGTGTAACGCCCTTGGAATTCATCTGAGCTGTTGCATAATTAGTTCTTTTTATTGCTGAGTAGTATTCCACGGCGCAGAAGGAACACAGTCTGTCTAACCCCTCACCTGTGGCAGACATCCGGGCTGTCTCCAATTTTAGGTTATTATAAATAAACCTGCTATGAACAATCACGTACAGGTTTTGCTTTGGACATAAGTTTTTATTTCTCTGAGACAAATGCCCAGGAGTGCAGTTGCTGGGCCATATGGTAAAGGTGTGTTTAGTTTTTAAAGAAATTGCAAAACTGTTTTCCAGAGTACCTGTACCATCTTACGTTCCACCAGCAATACCTGAAAGATCCAGTTTCTCCACATCTTCGCCAGCACTTGGCATGGTCGCTGTTTTATTTAGCTGCTCTAACAGTTATGTGTGTGGTGATATCTCACCATGGCCTTAATTTGCATTTGCCTGATGGCTAATGATGTTGAACATCTCTTCTTGGGCTTATTTGCCATCTCTACATCCTCTTCGGTGAGATGTCTCTTCATGTCTCTTGCCAATTTTTTAATTGGATTGTTTAATTTTGCTGTTGAGTTTTGAGAGTTCTTCGTATGTTCTAGATGTGAGGTATGTCTTTGTCAGGTATGTGGTTTGCACATATTTTCTCCCAGTCTGTGGCTTATTTTCACCCTCTTAGCAGACTCTTTCACAGAGCAAAAGTTTTTAATTTTAATGAAGTCCAATTTATCAATTTTTTCTTCAATGGATCGTGTTGTTGGAGAACTCTTGGCCTAGCCTCAGAAACTGACTATTTTCTCCTATTTTTTTCTGAAAGTTTTATATTTTTACATTTTATATTTAAATCTATGATCTATTTGGGGTTAATTTTTGTATAAGGTGTGAGGTTCAGGTCAAGGTTTATTTTTTTGCCTATGTATATCCAACTGTTCCAGTACCATTGGTTGAAAGATTATTCTTCCTTCCATTGAATTGAGCCTACACTTTGGTCAGATGCCCAGTTGGCTGTGTTTGTGTGGGGCTCCTTTTGGGTGCTCTGTTCTGTTCCACCGCTCCGTACATCAGCCCCTCTGC
The DNA here is from genome assembly GCF_037783145.1 of Equus przewalskii. Lineage (NCBI taxonomy): Eukaryota > Metazoa > Chordata > Mammalia > Perissodactyla > Equidae > Equus > Equus przewalskii. The sequence continues at coordinate 15,664,485 of NC_091834.1, read as the reverse complement.
TCACGCCCTGGGTTCTTGATTGTTACAGCTACATGTGTCTAAGCAGGTAGAGGGCTTCCTCCCTCTCTGTTCTTCTCAAAATTGTTTTATCTACTCTCGTTCCTTTGCTTTTTCATATAAATTTTGGAATAACCTTGTCTATATCTACCAAATGTCTTGCTGAGATCTTGATAGGAATTGTGTTTAGACGTTCTTTATCAAGTCAAGGAAATTCCCTTCTAATACTAGCTTTCTGAGAGTTTTTATCATGAGTGAGTGATGAATTTTGCCATATACTTTCAATGTATCAATTGATACGATCATATGACTTGTCTTCTGTATTTTGTTAATATGATAGATTACATTGATTGATTTTCAAATATTGGACCCAGCGTTGGATCACTGGAATAAACCCTACTTGGTCATGATGTATAATTCTTTTCATACATCACTAAATTCTGTTTGCTAAATGTCTGTGTTCATGACAGATATTAATCTGCAGTGTGTGTGTGTGTGTGTGTGTTTTATACTGTCTGAGCGTCAGAGTAATACTACTCTTATAAAATGAATTGGGAAATGTTCCATTTTCTGAAAGTGATTGTGTAGAATTGGTGTTAGTTCTTCTTTAAATGTTTGATAAAAGTCTCCAGTGAAACTATCCGGGCCAGGAGACTTGTTTTTTGGGAATTTTAATTTACAACTTCAATTCCCCTCATTGTTATAGAGTTGTTCACATTATCTATTTCATACTGGGTGAGTTGTAGTATTGGGTAAGCTTGTCGAGAAATTGGTCCATTTTGTCGAAGTTGTGAAATAGATGTGTACAACTGTAGAGTTGTTCACAGTGTCCTCTTATCATCTTTTCAGCATGCGCAGGGTCTGTGGTGATAGCCTGTTTCATTCCTAATGTTGGTCATTTGTCTTCTCTCTTTTTTTCTTTGTGAATATTGCTAGAGTTTTGCCAATTTTATTGATCTTTTCAAAGAACCAGTTTTTTGGCTTCCTTGGTTTTTCTCTATTTTCTGTTCTCAAGTTATAGATTTTTATCTCTATTATTTCCTTCCATTTTCTTGCTCTCAATTTACTTTGCTCTTCTTTTTTTGGTTCCTTCAGATGGGAGCTTAGAGTATTGATTTGAGACTTTCTTTGTTTCTAACGTAAGCATTTAATGCTATGAATTTCCCTCTCAGCACTACTTTAGCTGCGTCTTGCAAATTCTAACATGCTGTTTTCATTGTCATTAAGTTCATTGTATTTTTTATTTCCCTTGAAACTTCCTTTTGACTCATGGATTAATTAGAAGTGTGTTGTTTAGTTACCAAGAATTTGGAGTTTTTCCTGTTATCTTTCTGTTATTAATTTCTAATAAATTCTAGAATTTATTAATTCTAGTTAATTGTGGTCAGAGAACATACTCTGTGTGACTTCAATTGTTTTAAATTTGTCAATGCTAGTTTTGTGACCAAGGAGATAATCTATCTTGGTCTGTGTTCTGTGGGCACTTGAAAAGAATGTGTATTTAGCTGCTGGTGGATGGAGTGCCCTATAAATATCACATAGATCCTTATGGATGATGGTGGTGTTGAGTTTGTCTATATTCTTGCTAGTTTTCTGTGTAGTCAGTCCATCAATTGTTGAGAGAGGTGTGTTGAAGTCTTCAATTTTAATGTAGATTTGCCTATTTCCCCTAGAACTGGAAAGAGAAATAGACAAATCCACAACTGTAATAATGCAGGGGTCCTCTCAGAGACTGTGGCAGCCTGGGAAACCCCAGTAAACCAGAGCCCTCTGTGCAGCTCAGAGGCCAGGTTTTCTCCTCCCACCAACCAGGAAAGACCTCCATGTATTCCTTCTTTAGGGCTAACCTAAACCTTGAAGGAGGAGCAGGCCCTGCCATGTCCAAAGCTTGCTGTCTCTCTTCATTTCGTGTCCTCACTGGCCCCTTCAGGATGATTCACATGGGAATGTGCTGCCCTGTGACATGGGCAGGGGAGCCCTGTACTCTGCCTTCCATACATTCCTGAGGCCAGGAGAACCATTTCTAAGATGAACAGTCCTGTGGAGCTGATCACTCTTCCTCCAACATCTGGTCTCAGCGTCTATGCCCTGAGATCACACTTCTTGCAAGCGAATTTGCTCCCAGCTTCATAAGAATAAGTAGAGAAAGCACACTGTGGATTCATATTTAGAAAATAAGTATTTCTCTAAAGGAAACATCTGTGGAAGTACAGCTCTGCCCATGACAAGAACCAGAGGTTTCTAAACCTGGCTCTTTATTAGAGACCCTGAGATTGTAAGTCCTGACTCAGATGTCCTAAAGGAGAGTCACAGGGAATCGGCTGTGATCTGTATTTTTAAGTTCCCACAGGTGGTCCTGTGTTCGGAAACAATGGATACAGAGAACAGTACATACTTTTAACACTAAATATCACATATTGATATCTTACTATACAACTGCTCTATCATCTGTGCTTTTTAACTCATCAATATTTTATAAATGTCCTTCACTGTTGACCAGGGACTCTCATTCCCAGTAACAAAGAGAGGAGTGGGTTGGGGGACCGGGCTTAGCAGAGCCGAAGCAGTGGTCTCATCCCTCACCCTTCAGAGGGTCGGGATGAGGGCTCAGTGCTCCTCAGCAAGACTAAGTGCTGACTCTCCCAGCCCCTTCACAAGTTAACTTACTGAGCCCCCTATTTCTGCATGACACAAATGCAATTATAAATTTCCATTTGCAGACACCGTGGAGTCCTGGGGTCCCAGATGAAGGTGGCTGCACATGGCTGGATGAATTCCCTGGGCCCAGTCGTCCAAGGAGTGGTCTGCAGATGGTGGGAGTGACCCCACTGCGGCCCTGGGCTGACCACACCTCAAATCACTTTCCTATCAGAGTTCCTCGTCCCCAGTAGAGAGCCCATAGGCTCCGTGTACTCTGCCATAAACTCCAGGAGTCACCTTTATGTGCAGTGAAACCCTAACAGCGTCTTCCTGAGAGTGGGCCATGAACCCCAGCTGCCAGCCGTGCACCTCAGGGGCCATTGGAGACTGGACTCTGGTCAGGCCTTCACAGGGGCCTCTGGTGGTGCTAAACCCAGCGACCAGTCCAGGCCCCTCCTGCGGGACCTCGGTGGGGAGGGAACTCACCAAGTTGTTCTGGAAACTGGACTAGACACTACAAAGCTAACAGTAAAAGGAACTGTACGTAAATATAGACAGTGTATTTATCCCAAGGGTACCGGTTGGCCATCTGAAACTACCTTGGGTGTATACCACAATGGAAGAAACAAGTGAAAATATTAGAACAGTGGGAAGCTGGGTTTCTCACTGTTGGAGAAAGAAGTTACAAATAAGGAAGGCTAAAACGAGCCCTGAGGTGTGGACTAGACTCAGAGGTATCAGTGCAAATCTGTGACTCTAAATATGCACACAGAGAGACACAGAAATACACGTGTGTCCATTCATGGGTTAGCAGACATGCATGTGGTTCCTAGCCTGTCTGCTGAGAGGGCACTGAGGCAGGTTCAGCCCGGGAGCAGCAAGCACCCCAGCACCCCGGTCCTGGCCTCTAGGCACTGTTTTCCAACAAGAGGAGCCAGGGCTTCCTGGAGAATTGATTTGTTCCGGGAATGATGCAGGGAAAATATAAGATGAGCCTGGAGCATCTTGTGGTGCCAAAAAAGTAAAGATGTGCTCAAAAATGATGTGCTTGTCAAAAGAACACAGGAACCAATCTGAAGGCGCTCCTAATGGCCAGAGCTAGAACAATTTGCCTGTTAATCTAGTAAATATGGGGAAGGGACAGCTGTTCCTTACAGAAAAATTCCAGCTAACAAATGCAGAACAAAAAAGGAAACAGAAACCCACTCTCAGGCAAACACCAAGGTAACAAATGATAGATGAAATCCACCAATGGATCCAAAATTTGTGGGCAAAAGTTTGAGAACAAGGATGTTTGTATAAGCTCAAATATATCCTCAAGATATTTATTAACTGCAAAGGGAAAGATATAGACACTCTACAGCGTTGAGATCCTCCAGGCAAAGACCACCAGGACACATGTGTGTTTCACACACTGGGCAACCTCGAGGTCTCAGGGATGGGGTAGAAGCCCCATAGGGTCTGGGCTTGTATTCGGTGATTTGGGGAGGGCTTAAGAAAGCAGGGCTATGCTCTGGATTGGAGGCAGGAGTAATTCTATGATTGGGAATCTTAAATCTGATGTAGAAAGAGGACAGACTGGAGCAGGGCTAACACTGTAACTGGTAAAGAAGCAGCATTCACTGCTGTGAGCCAGGAATGAGGAGATGTGGGCATCCGAGGTTTGGTTCCTATTTTCCTGAGTTCAGTCATGGCTCTGGAGTGGTCTTGTTTCTGTCTTGGTCCGTCCAGGTCACAGAGGGGCACTGTAGGATGCTGATGTCCTGTGAAGTTGTTTATGTCCAAGGGAGGAGCCCCAGGCTTAGCTGTGGGCACCAGGCCAGCTTCTGGAGTGAGAGACTGCTTGCCTCCTTCTCTACAATGGGGACCCACAAAGGTGGATGGAGGTCAACACCACCAGTGATAAGACACACTGAGCGAAAGAAAGCTGGCATGGCCTTGTTAACCATCTGGTGAGCTTGGACCTCTCTCTCTGACAGGACACGGCCAAAAGAAAACTCACATTTGTGGCTGGCTCCCTAAAGAGGGAACGCCAGTGGGCAAAGGCAGATTTGCACGTCCAGGCTTACCTCTGCATTCTGGTCCGCATTCTGATCCTATGAACTTTGATGCTTTCCATGGGACATTTTTGGCCATTATTGCTCAGCTTCCCGTGTTGTCCTTGGGGAAATCGATACGAATTGCCTCACCGCCATTACCAGAAGTCTGATTTCCGAGTTATTAAGAGAACCCAGTGAGACTGATATACAAACGGACAATGGCTAGACCCTATATAAAAATAGACCCATAGATAGAACCCACATCTTCATTTACAGCAGCCAGCCCAGAAAGGCAGCTGCTGTCCACATGTCAGACTTGCAGGAGGCCAGCTTGCTGTCTCTAGTGACAATCCAAGAAGCCATATACCAACCCCCTAACAATTGGCCCCAAATGACCAAGACTTGGTCAATAATTGACAGCTTGACTAATTTTTGCCCCTGCTTCCAACTCAGGACCAACCAGAGAGAGCAGAACACACTCCCCTAACCAATCATGAGGACACCCCACATCTAGTTAGCCCACCCCAGCTTCCCCAGGCCCACTGCCCCCTGAATTCCCCTTTCTCCCCACCTCCCTTGCCTGCCTTTGCATCTCTGCCAAACCAAGTGACAGGGCAAAAATTGTTAAAGTCATGGGAGATGACCACGCTGAAAAATTGTCATGACTGTTGAGTAAAGTGGGAGCCACTGAAATATTTTTATCAGAGCGCCCCTAGCTCAATTTCTGCTAGAGATGAAATTCCTGACACCCCATCCTGACCCCTGGCCCTGGGAGCCTCTGAGCCTACATTGCAGGAGTCATGGGAGACACTGTGGCCCCTGGTCTGGCCCTGAGGGTCCAGCATATGGGCTTGTCCCAGATCCACTCCCCAGTCCCCCTGGCTCCCAAGGCTGGTTGAAAACCCACTCCCAGGGTGAGCTTAATATGTGCTGATTCTCTACCCAAGGCTTGATCTGAGCCAGGACAAGCCCCCAGGGCAGGATGTCTGAAGGGTGAGGGTGGTGGCTTGGAATGAAGGGTTTATGGAAACACCACAGGTCAGCCCCCTTCCACCCTGCCCTCCCTCCCACTACCTGGCCTCTGCCACTCTGATTATGGAGCTGGACTCTCCTTCCTCAGCTCCAGGAGACTCAGGCACCTGGTAGCAAATCTCTTCTTCCCAAGTCTCCCCCTTCTCACCAGGATGGGCAGTTGGCTCTCCCAGGGTCTCCTTGCCTCTCACGGCCCCACCTCCCCATCAGCCAGTAGAGGGTCTGCTCCATGACTGTCTGCCATCCCGACCCTGTGGCCTCCCCTGTCAGTGTCGCAATCCAATGTACACATCAGGATAGATGCAGAGAGGGCTGATGGCCACTCTGAGTTTATTATAACCAGCTTTTCAATATATACATAGCTTACATGTGTTAAATATACACAGGTGTTCTGGACAATGTAATTAGCGAATGCCAAGAATTCTTAGTGATTTCTCAAGGAACCCTCCCTTGGCCTCTGTTTTGATATTATCATATTATTACTGTGCTCGTATATTTTACCTCGGAGCAGGCAAGGTCTCCTAGGCAACAGGCCCTCCTGCTCCTGATATTGCATCTCCATCTGTGCCCCCGGGCAACCGGCACCTGGCTTAGGTTGCCTCCCCCTGGAGGTCTTACCCATCATTGGCTAACCGGCCTTCTCACCTCCGGGTCAGTTTGTTGGCAAGCCTTTTCCAGTCATTATTAACCCTTACTGCATCAGGCGTGGCCGCATCCCCAGCTCCTCCCACTTGAGTCTCCCCTAGAAGACCTTGTTACTCTGTACCTGACAGCACTGCTCCTCATGGCCCCTGGACCATTCACACCTTCCATCCTGTCTCACCTCACAAGTACATCCCTGGCCAGAGGGCCTACATGTCATTCACCTGCATGCTGGCCAGACAGCCAGGCCTAAATGAATAGATGACCAATGAGGACTCTAAATAGGATGATGCCCTCAAGCCTTCCTCACTGCCAGGACTGCCCAGCAGCTCCTGCAGCCCACCCCTCACTCTGGGCTTCCAACCAACCCTGTGGACCACTGGGGAGCCAGAGGGAGCCGTGGTACTGCTGGCATGGGAGGGGAGGCACAGGGCTCCCTGACAACCCCACATCCAGGCACCCTGAGCAGAAGGTGCTGACAGAGCTCTGAGAGACTTTGGGAAGGAAAGAACTTTCTAGAGAGAAGCAAGAGGCAGGAGGTGCAGCCACTGTGTACAGGGACATGACTCGATGAGACTGGGGTATGAAAAGTTCCATGGGCTATGAGAGACACGATGAGGAGGGCTGAGGACAGGACTCCTGAGGCCATGATGGTCCCCACAGAGAGGGGTGCGCGTGTGGAATGGTGAGGCCTCCCCAACCCGGCTGACAGCATAGGACTAGTGGAGACCCTATGCCCTCAGCCCACGAAGTCCTTGATGCTCCAGGTGATCACAGCTGGGCCTCAGTTTCCCCACCCATCCTAGAACACAGGAGCTGCCGGGAGTGGGAAGGCCTTTACGTCTTGGAAGAAGCGGGCTGAGGCCAGGCAGTCGAGGCCAGCAAACACCCCGGGCCCAAGAACCCCACATCCCTGCCCCAGGGCTAGTGACCCCAAGGGAACATCATTCCTGGAAACTTCTGGTTTCCATCTAGCCCACAGGGCCATGAAGGCCACCTGCATCTGCCCACAAGCCTTGTCCTGCCAACATCTCTTGTTCCTCCCCCTACTTCCCCACCCCATGGGTGGCCCCAGGCAGTTGGAGCAGGCCTCCACTCTCCTCCAGACGAGAAGCAAGTCCCAGTCCCGTTCCCTTAGAAGCTGAGAAAACTATTAAAATGGTGGTGGCCTGCCAGTGAAATGACATGTTCCTCCACCACTGACCATATGCTTTCTAGAAATCTTGATGATACAAGGTGTGCTCACAGTACAATGTTACCATAACCACGCCTGCAGCAGGGCCCAGGGACATGAGATTGTCAGGGATGGAGGACAGTGCACACATGATAGATAGATAGATAGATAGACAGATAGACAGATAGATAGATAGATAGATAGATAGATAGATAGATAGACAGACAGACAGATAGATAGATAGATAGATAGACAGATAGATAGATAGACAGATAGAGATAGACGATAGCTAGACAGATAGTTGATAGATAGATAGAGATAAGCGATAGATAGAGATAGATGATAGATAGATGAGTGATAGATAGATAGATGGGTGATAGATGGATAGATACGTGTGCATAGGAAATAACTAGATGAAGGGGAACCAAGACATTAACAAATTATCTCCGGAATATGGAGACTTTTGTTTTCTTTTTTATGTTTTTCTGAATTGTCCTAGTTTTCTACACTGTGAATTTTTCTAATTAGAAAGGTTAGAAGTTATCTTCTAAATAATCTAAGTTGCAATGCAGAAACTTCTCAGATTTGGAGGCACCTTCAGTGTTGCTCGCCTCATGCAATGCTCACACCTACCCAGTAGGAGAGATGCTGTTTTGCCCCCATTGTACAGACGAGACAACTGAGGGGAAGGAGGTGACCTGTCCAAGGTCACTCAGCAAATGAGGGCAGAGCCTGATTCCCAAGGACGGGCTCCTTCCACAATGATATTTACCCAGAGACCAAAAGGTACCACAAGAGGAATAAAATGCCCTCCAAGATCACCCCCCAGCCCTTGGGACTCTCCCCCTCCTTCGTTTCCTGTGGACTATGTGAGGAATTAGGGCAGGCCATTCCCCGTCCCTGAGGGCCCCTCCCTTACCCTGGAAAACAACAAGGTGTTGGGTCTGTCGTGGATCCTGCTTCTTCCTTCTTCTGCCCATCATTTTCCTCATTCTCAGAATAAATGTGCATTACTTTCAAAATGGGACAAAATGGTCCACCTTATTCGGAGCCCATTTAAACTTAAAAATGGGACCCCGAGGCAGCGGCTATCCAGCCTGGGGCCTGGCCAAGGCAGAAGCCCTTCAGCCCAACTGGGGCAGAGCCAGCCCCCTGCCATGGCATTCCTCCCCCCATCACCTCCTTTAAAGGTGTCCCTGGGCCTTGGGCCACCATCTGCCACCTGCCACCATGTGCTGTCTTGCCAGCCTGGCCTGGCTGTGCTTACCTTGGAGGCTACTGTCACACTGGCTCCAGTATCTCCTTGCCAGGCAGGCTCAGGTTGCCCTCCTCCTCTGGGGTCACACCCAGGAGGCTCCTCCTGACCTCTCTCCACTCCAGGTGCACCCCTGGAATGCCACCAGCCCTGGTGGCTTGCTGATGGGGGACAGAAGGAACAGAGCAAGCAGAAGAGGCACACCCCTGGGAGGTCAGGGGTGGCAGAGAAGCAGGGCGCTGCCCAGAGACCCCCACATGCTGGGGCCACAAGCTGCAGGGCTGAGGACACCTTCCTGGGATGAGAAGGAACCGGGCAGCTCACTGGGGGTGGGGTGCCTGTCCTGGGCCCCGCAGGACTTAATTCCACCTCCTTCAGGGGGCCTGCACCTTGCTTCCTAACGTTCACAGCTGACACACTTTGGTCGCCATGTCATGTTTCTGGTAGATTATTTTTTTCCCTTCCAAGAAACAGGGTGTTGGGGTGCTAGGGACCAGAGCCCCCATGGTTCCTGCCTTGCACCCCCTGCTTTTCCCTGAGGACTGCAGGGGGAGATGGAGTCTGGCAGGCCTCCCGCCCGCCTGCCCGTCCTGTGTGCAGGGCAGGTCACCATGTGCCCAGAGCTCAGCTCCTGCTCCCAGGAGTCCTTAGTAATCGCCTTCCTCACCGACGGCAACTGCCCCCAAGGCACCAAGTGCTGCACCCCGAATCCCCACAGCCGCTCCTGCCTGGTCCCCCACCAGTAGCACCTCCGGCCCTGCACCCAGCGGAGCCCTGTCTAGGGGGAGGGAGGAACCAGAATTGTCAAGGGCCCGCTCCCCTCTCTTTGTGAACCCCCGGCAGCGCCATAAACTCAGCCCCAGCCATGAGACCGGTTCCCCTCTGGACTCGCCTGAGGCTCAGCCGACGCTGGCGGCCACTTCCCAGCACCGCCAAGGCCCTGCTCAGCCATTCACGGGCTGCCATCCCCCTCTCAGCCGCGTCCCTGAGGGCTCCAGGCTGCCAGGGTGCAGCGGGGACCCCTCCATGAGACCAGCAGTGGGCGGCCCCAGCAAGGCCAGTGGGCCATGAAGGGCTGGCCCGTCTCTCCCTAGTGCCTGTCCCGTGTGCTCCAGGGACGACAAGTGTGAGAACGCCAGAAGTCCTGCTTCAGCACGTGTGCCGTGAGGTGTCTGGACCCCGACACAGGTAAGTGTTCTGGAACCTCTCCCTGGATGCAGCTTCTCCCTTTGCCTCCCCTGACCAAGGCGGCCTCGCAGGCAGTGCTTTCCTGAGGGCAGTGCATTCAGGAGGTGAGTGCTCGGCAGGCACTCAGGCGGCATGATGGGGCCTCTACAGGTATTTGATGTGGCCTCTGGGGTAGAGAGTGGGGGGTCGGGCAAGCAAAGGGGCCTCATGGAAGCCCAGAGCCTCCTGGTGGGGCTTGATCCAGCGGGGCCACCTGCAAGGCCTGTGCTTTTGCCACTCAACCTTGGGGAGCAACTCAGCCCCCAAATGTGGCAAGAGCTCTGGGTTAGAAGCCCAGAGATGCAGTTCCCTGCTAACAGACCTCTCCCGCCTGCCTGCCCACGGCAGCTGCAATGACGACAACAGTGAGAGCTGGGGAGGGGTGGGTATGGAGGGCTTGCTGGCCCACCTGTGAGCAGCGCCCTTCCTGCCCCTGCCCTCGCCGTGGTCGGGCACCACTGCTTCTGAGGGCTCCATGTCCCCTGCAGAGGACCCCCTTCAGGGAAGCACTTCCCTGGGAGCCCCCGGCTGCCAGGAGTGACTGGCCTGAGTCTGCTCAGTAAGAGCCTCTGAGATCCAGAGATGCCTCCTATCTGCCGCTAAGAAAAACCCATCCAGCTTCGCATCTCTCCATCCCTCTGTCCGTCCTGGGTACCTGCCAGGAGGGTCTAGCACACAGGCCTTGCCTCTGGGGGCTCCCTGGCAGGCCAGGGAAGCTCCGGGGTGTCAAGGCAAATAATCCATAACCAATCTATAAATCAGAATTGAGGTGAGTTTATTATGAGCTGGATCTGAGGATTGTATAGCCCAGGAGAGTCCTTTCACAAGGAATGGAGCGCTCCGAGGAAGTGGGGTGCACAGAGTGGTCATATACTGTCAGAGAGCACGTATCACAAACGATTGGAATGTCCCTTTTACAGTAGTCATGAGATTGCCTAGCGTGCACAGCATTTCCGTGAACACAGCAGGTCTGTGCACTCGGGCTGGGTGCACAGCCCCTAGCCTAGGGAGAGATGCTTACCCTTAAGGAAATGCTGATGTGGGGAAAGTTACATCCTCATCTTTAAGGGCATTTGTTCTTGTCTCTGGGACATAGTAAACACTTAAATCAGATTTATTATGCATGCTCAACAGCCACATCAGGCCCTTTTGGGAAAAACAAGTTCAGGCCGAATTAGTTTTACACCAAATGACTTCCTCATATACCCCAATATATCCTATTGCTTGTCATTTATTTATCAACAGAAACAGGCGATTCTACCTGGAGACGAGCTGTGGGTGGCGCAGAGGCAGAGCCAGGCTCACGCAGCTGGGGCCACAGTGGCATCTCTGGGCTGGGAGAGGCTTGTCCAGCCAGCTCTTGAGCGCTGGCCCCACAGGGTCTGACCTCTTTCAGAGGCGTTGCTGGGCATGGGGACGGGAGCAGGAGGGGAGCCAGGAGGGAGGGCCTGGGCTCAGAGGTCACTGGCTTCTCTCCACACCTCTTTGGACTCCACCAGTTTGGGAGGCCTGCAGAGGGCAAAGGCGGTTACGAGGAGTTTAAGTGTTGACACCGCTCTCAGGCAGCCTTGTTTAGGACCTCCAGTAAACCGCACAGCCCCACCCTGACACCCTGAATGGATGTCCTAAAATTCATTTCAGTTCTGACGCTAACTACCTGGAGGTCGCGTCAGGCCCCAAAGGTCAAGGGCTCAGTCTCACAAGACCGTCCCCACTGCAGACGCCAGCCTCAAGTCCTAGGGGCCACCTGCACTGCTGACTCACTTGGCTACAAACTTGGGGGCTCCCATGACCCCCCCAGAGTCAATAATTCACAAGAACAACCCATAGAACTCTGAAAGCGCTATCCTCAGGATTATAGTTCTGTTATAAAGGATAGAGACCAGTAACAGCCAAACGAGGAGACACACAGAGGGAGGGCGGGGGACGGGGATACAGGAGCCTCTGTCCCCGTGGGCCCAGGGTGCACCAGCCTCCCAGCAAACCAGGTGTCACCAACCAGGAAGCCCCCTGAGCTTCCATGTCCAGAGGTTTTCTCGACGCTTCAGAAATAGGCATTACAATGAAATCTTTGTCCATTGCTGATTAACTCAATCCCCAGCCCTCTAGCCACATAGTTGATTCTTCTGGGCGCCGGCCTCCATCCTGAGCTATCTAAGAACCCCCCACCCCAAGAGTCACCTCATTAGAATAAACTCAGGTACTGTTGGGGGCTCCTTACAAACAACAAAAGACACTCCTTTCACTCAGGAAATTCCAGGGGAATCTGAAGCTCTATGCCAGGAGCGAGAGATAAAGACCAGATGTATTCTTTCCGGCACCAGTGTGTGGCCTGGATTTCAGCACCCGCAGTCCATGTGAGCACCAGCCTGTCAGGCTGCTCCAGCTGGTGTACGTTAAAGTCACCTGGGTGCTCTAAAAAGCCACACCCAGGCCAATTCGCCACTTCTGGTCACGCAAAGTGCAGCCGTGTTTAGGGTGCTTCCCAAAGTGTGGTCTCTGCCCCAGCATCACCTGGCAGTGTCAGAGGGCACATTCTCGGGCCGCCCGGTCCTGCTGAGTCAGAAAGGCCCCTCGGGCCTGCACTCTGTCTTCACCAGCTCTTCAGCCAATCAAGAACCACTGGGTGGGGCTGCAGGCCTTCCAGATTTCAAGGTGCAGCTGAATCTCCAGGAATCTTGTCAAAATGCAGATCCTTTTTCAGTAGGTCTGGAATTCTGCCTTTCTAGCCAGCTCCCAAGGGAGGTCCGGAAGGCCCCAGCACAGTGAGGCATGGGAACCTGGAGCTGGGCAAGACAGTGGCTGGGCCGGGTCCCCAAGGTCCCTGAGCACGGCTGACTGCTGCCTTGTCCCATAGCAGGGCTGGGGGCTGCCTGTGCCCACCAGGGACATAGTGCCAGGTATCGGGTCACCAGACTTGGGACTTGCCTGACATGGGGAGACCCTCACCCGCAGGTCACCCAGTCTGTGAGACAGCTGCTGCAGAGGACCGGCCTCAGTTCCACACCCAAATCTCAGCTGTCTTGCCACCATCAGTGGCCACTGCCCCCTGGCAGGCATCGGTAGGTTAACAGGCTTGGGTAGATTCACTCGGCAAGCTGTCTGTTCACAGCAGCAAAGAGTGGACATCTGCATCCCATGCAGCCTCCAGAAGGCATCCCCCTGTGCCATCTGTTCTCATTACATTCCCTCTGCCTCATGGTTGATAAACTGACATCTAGTAAGAAGTGACTTAGGAATGGTCAGGGTTCTGGGAGTCGCCTCATGTCCAGGAAGCCCCTACAAGACCAGCCCAGGGGGCCCTGGAAGGTGCCACCTCCAGTGGAACCATGTGCCAACCTGTGGTTTCATAGACACCTCAAGGCCCCTGGATATCAGAGGCCTGCGGGGGGGGGGGGGGGTGGTCACCAGGCTGGCACAGCTCCCTACAGAATTCCTGCCAGGTAGTGGCCAGGACTTTGAGGAAAGATAATTAATATACTTTATATATATATATATATATATATATATATATATATATATATATATAATGTAATATAATTTAAAAGCCTCCTAGTCCGGAAAAACCTCTCCAAAAAGGTAGACGTGAAAGAAAACAGATGTACTACTGAATAAGCATTAATCCAGAACTCTGTGCTCAGTGCTCATCTCAGCCACTAAGAGATGGCAAAGACGGGAAGAGGCTTGCCCTTTTTACAGCCAGGTCAACCCATGCACATGTGTTCTCAAGAGAGACGGAAACCAGTCCTGTAGTGAGAGCACCTGACAGCAACTCTGTCACACAGCTCACCTGCACACACCTGGCTGCTAGGAGATGTGACCTCAAAGAGATGCTCCCAGGTCCTTGAGAGACATTCACGGGTCAAAGCTGACAGAAGGCCTACTTTCTTCCAAAGAACGTATATGCATTTCAGAGAGAGGAGGAAGCACACCCAATTACAAGTTTTCCAAGGTAAATGCTCCAAGAAAAAGGAGAGGAGGGAAGTCTTCCCACATTCCAGGGAGAGGTAATATTACTGCACAAAATTGGGGTTCTCTTGTCTGATGTACATTTAAAAAGCCAATTATTGGGGCTGGTCCCGTGGCATAGTGGTTAAATTTAGCACACTCCACTTTGGCAGCCTGAGTTCATGGTTTTAGATCTTGGGCACAGACCTCCACCACTCATCAGCAGCTGTGCTGCGGCAGTGACCCACATACAAAATAGAGGAAGGTTGGCACAGATGTTAGCTCAGGGCCAATCTTCATCAGCAACAACAACAACCAAAAGTCAATTGTTACGGCATCAGCTTTTGGGAAAAGAAGTCAGCTTTATTTTGCAAGATCGATCTGCAAAGAGACAAGGGCATATGCTCTCAGATCTGTCTCCCTGATCCAGGGCTTGGGGCACAATTTATGGGATGAAGGGCAGGGCCGTCTGAAGTGTGGAGCTGGATTGGAAGTAATGAGACGGGAAGTAATTCATGATCTGCATGAGTGTGGTCAAGCTTCATGCCTCTTCATGGGATTCATGTTCACAGAATGGTGGCATTACCATGATCTGAGGGTGGAGTTTTTAGTTCCTTGTTGTCAAAAAGGTCACTTATCACAGAGTGACATCAGCATTATGGCAGAATGAGTTGCTGCCTTTGTCTCTTCCCTCTAAGTTACGACTAAATGGACGTCCATTAACCAAAAGAGGATTCCCTACACAGCACAACAGGATGCCTGAGGGATTCATGTCACTATACATCTGAAAGTGGGTGGACTGGACCCCTGGGAAGCAGTCAAACTAGGGGAGCAGCCACCTCTCCCTCCCCGGCAGCAGCGATCCAGGTTGTGGATCCTTACATGGCAGCCAGTGCAAGTAGCTGTGGGGGGGGGGGGGGTAGCCCGGCCTGTGTGCAAATGCTTGTGGAGTGGCAGTAGCCCAGCCCACAGGAGCACCCACTGTGCCACAGCAGCCCCACCCATGTGAATGCAGAGCTGTCAACTGGCACAACTATGAGCAGATGGGGCAAGAACAGAACAAACAGCCCCTGCTCCCCCCAGATGGTGGCAGGTGAAACTGTGACCAGAAACTACAGGAACCACAGCAGAACCAGTGACCCAGCCCCCAGCGGTGGCAACTCTGACACCAGCTCCACCAACAATGGGGGATACATGTCCCTGGGTCCCAGGCCCCACCAGTGACAGTGATACCCATGAACCCAGCACCCCTGACAGTGGTGCAACCAACACCTCCAGACAATTTGGGAACAGCAGCACAGGTGGTGCATGGAATGACAGCATCTGAGATGACTACACTGAGAGAGCCAGTGGAGGAACACAAGACGCAGGTGACCACAACCAAAGTAAGTAAAGCTGTACCCAAATAAGAAAAGGTGATTACTACCACAAATGCACTGGCAGAGGATCAATTCATCAAACACCATGAAGAACTACAGTAACACTGCAGAACAGAAGGAAAATGACAACTCTCCAAAAACCAGTCCTGAAGTCACAGGAGATTACAATCTAACTGACAGAGAATTCGAAATAGCTATCAAAGAAACTCAACACGTTACAGGAAAACTCAGAAAGACAGTTCAATGAGCTCAGGAATAAAATAAATGAACAGAAGGAATACATCACCAAAGAGACTGAAGCTCTAAAAAAAACAAGCAGAAATTCTATATGTGAAGGACATCATTAATGAGATAGAAAAGTAATAAAGAGAGCCAGATCTAGTGGCCTAGTGGTTAAGTTTGGTGTGCTCCACTTCAGCGGCCCAGGTTTAGTTCCTGGGCACAGACCTACACCATTCATCTGTCAGTGGCCATGCTGTGGTAGTGGCCCACATACAAAAAGAGGAAGATTGGTGGCAGATGTTAGCTCAGGGTGAATCTTCCTCAGTAAATAATAATAATAATAATAATAATAATAATAATAATTTAGAAAGCATAAAAAAAAACAGAATAGAACTTATGGAGGAGAAAATTACTGACCTCAAAGATAGAAACCTAGAAATGCTTCAGGTGGAGGAAGAGAGAGAACTAAGTTTTTTTAAAATGAAGAAATTCGTAGAGAAATATCCAACTCAATTATGAAAAGTAACACAAGGATTATAGGCATCTCAGAGGGAAAAGAGAGGGAGAAAGGAGCAGAGAGCTTGTTCAAGGAAATAATAGCTGAGAACCTCCCAAACCTGGAGAAGGAACTGGACTTACAAGTACACGAAGTCAATAGAACTCCTAATTACATCAATGCAAAAAGACCTTCTCCAAGGCATATAATATTAAAACTGCCAAAAGTTCAATGAGAAAGAAAAATATTAAGGTCAGCAAGAGAGAAGAAAATAATCACAAAGGAACCCCCACCAGACTCTCAGTGAATTTCTCAGCAGAAACCTTACAGGCTAGGAGAGAATGGAATGACATATCCAAAATACTGAAAGACAAAAACTATCAGCCAAGAATCCTCTATGCAGTGAAATTGTCCTTCAGATATGACCGAGAAATAAAAGCTTTCCCAAATAAACAAAAGCTGAAGGAGTTTGTTGACACTAGACCTGCCTTACAAGAAGTGATGCAGGGAGCCCTCCTCCCTGAAACAAAAAGTCAAATGTTTACAAAGTTTTGATCAAGGAGATAAATAGACAGACAAAATCAGGAAACTGTATCTCTTTATCAGAAAAGATAGCAAACACTTAATTATAACATAAAAGAGAAAGAAAGCATCAAAAATAACCATAAACACTTCAATTGAGTCACAAACTCACAATACAAAGAATAATAATTTGTGAGAACAAAAACATAGAAGGGGAAGAGGAAGGTGATGGAACATGCTTAGGCTAATGGAGACAAGAGGCAATCAGAAAATGGACTATCTCATCTATGAGATCTTTTATACAAACTTCATGGTAACCACAATACAAAAAATCACAGCAGAGTCATAAATCATAAATAAAGAGAAAATTGAGAAAACTATCACAGAAAACTACCAAACTGAAATGGCAGTCAGAGATACAAGGGAAAAGAAACAATGGAAATATAGAACAACCACAAAATAAAAGAAAAAAATGATATTATTAAGCCCTCATATATCAA
Organism: Equus przewalskii; assembly: GCF_037783145.1. NCBI lineage: Eukaryota > Metazoa > Chordata > Mammalia > Perissodactyla > Equidae > Equus > Equus przewalskii. Next base: position 15,647,412 of record NC_091834.1, on the reverse strand, counting down.
TAATCATTCTAAATGTGTGGATTGAATTCACCAATCAAAAGACACAGAGTGTGGGGACAGCCTGGTGGCATAGTGGTTAAGTTCACGCACTCCACTTCAGCAGCAGCCTGAAGTTTGCAGGCTCAGATCCTGGGCTCAGACCTAGCACTGCTCATCAAGCCATGCTGTGGCAGCATCCCACATAACATAGAGGAAGAATGGCACAGATCTTGGCTCAGTGACAATCTTCCCCAAGCAAAAAGAGGAAGATTGGCAACAGATATTAGCTTGAAGCCAATCTTCCTCACACGCAAAAAAAAACACACACACACACAGAGTTGACTGGATGGATTTAAAACCAATACCCAACAATATGCTGCCTCCAGGAAACAAATCTCAACTCCAAAGACAAACATAGGCCTGGAGTGAATAGATAGGAGATGATACTCCAAGCAAATGGCAAGCAAAAGAAAGCAGGTGTAGCCACACTTGTAGCAGACAAAGCAGACTTCAAGGTAAAAAATAATAAGAGACAAATATGGGCATTATATAATGATAAAAGGGGCATTCCACCAAGAAGACATAATATTTTTAATATATATGTACCTAACAGAGGTGAACCAAAGTATATAAGGCAACTATTAACAGATCTAAAAGGAGAAATTGACAGCAACACAATAATATAGGGGACCTCAACACCTCAACTTACATCAAGGGATAGATCTTCCAGAGAGGAAATCAACAAGGAAACAGTGGCCTTAAATGAAACACTAGACCAGATGGACTTAATAGATATATAGAGGCTATTCCACACAAAAGCAGCAGAATATGCGTTCTTCTCAATTGCACATGGAACATTCTCAATGATAGACCATATGTTGGGAAACAAGCCCAGCCTCAATAAATTTAAGAAGATTGAAACTATATCAAGCATCTTTTCTGACAACAATGCTATGAAACTAAAAATCAACTACAAGAAAAAAGCTGGGAAAGTCACAAAAAGGTAGAGATTAAACAACATATTTCTGAACAATCACTGGATCAATGAAGAAATCAAAGGAGAAATCAAAAAATGCCTGAAAAATGAAAATGAAACACAACATACCAACTCCTATGGGATGCAGTAAAACTTATAGCAATACAGGCCTACCTCAACAAACAAGAAAAATCTCAAATAGGTAATCTTAAACTACACCTAAAAGGACTAGAAAAAGAGGAATAAACAAAGCCCAAAGTCGGTAGAAGGAGAGAAATAATAAAAATCAGAACAGAAATAAGGGAAATGGAGACAAAAGAAAGAAAAGAAAGAAAAAAATCAATGAAACTAAGAGCTTAGCCAGACCCACTAAGAAAAAAAGAGAGAAGACTCAAATAAATAAAATTAGAAATGAAAGAGGAGAAATTACAACAGACACAAAGAAATACAATGGAGTATAAGAGAATACTATGAAAAGCTATATGCCAACAAATTGGATAACCTAGAAGAAATGAATAAATTCCTAGAATTATACAACCTCCCAAAACTGAATCAAGAAGTAATAGAGAATATGAAGAGACCAATCACAAGTAAAGAAATTGAAAGAGTAATCAACCACCCCACCCCACCCCCCAAAAAAGGCCAGGACCAGATGGCTTCCTGGTGAATTCTACCAAAACTTCAAAGAAGATCTAATACCTATCCTTCTCAAACTATTCCAAAATATTGAAGAAGACAGGATGCTTCCTAATTCATCTGCAAGCCAAACATTACCATGATACCAAAACCAGACAAGGACAACACAAAAAAATGAAAATTACAGGCCAATATAGCTGATAAACAAAGATGCAAAAATTCTCAACTAAATATTAGCAAATCGAATACAACAAACATTAAAAGGATCATACACCATGATCAAGCGGAGATGCAGGGATGGTTCAACATCTGCAAGTCAATCAATATGATACACCACAGTACAAAATGAGGAATAAAAACCACATGATCATCTCAATAGATGTAGAGAAAACATTTGACAAGATAAGCATCCATTTATGAGAAAAACTCTTGATAAAATGGGTATAGAAGGAAAGTACCTCAACATAGTAAAGGCCACATATGACAAACCCACAGCCAACATCATATTCAATGGAGAAAGACTGATAGCCATTCCTCTGAGAACAGGAACAAGACAAGGATGCCCTCTCTTGCCACTCATATTCAACACAGTACTGGAAGTTTTAGCCAGAGCAATTAGGCAAGAGAAATAAAATAAAAGGAATTGGAGAAGAAGTAAAACTTTCATTGTTTGAGGATGACATGATTCTATATAGAGAAAACCCTGAAGAATCCACCAGAAAACAACTAGAAACAATCAACTGTACAGCAAATTTGCAAGGTACAAAATCAAGATACAAATATCAGTGCATTTCTATACACTAACAATGAACTAACAGAAAGAGAAGTCAAGAATACATCCCCATTTACAATCACAAAAAAAAGAATAAAATACCTAGGAATAAATTTAAGTAAGGAAGTAAAAGGCCTATACCATGAAAACTATAAGACATTATTGAAAGAAGTCAAAGAAGACATAAAGAAACGGAAAGATATTCCATGCTCATGGATTGAAAAAGTAAACATAGTTAAAGTGTCCATATTACCTAAAGCAATCTACAGATTCATCGCAATCCCAAACAGAATCCCAATGACAATCTTCACAGAAATAAAACAAAGAATCCTAAAATTTCTATGGAACAACATAAAACCCTGAAAGGCAAAAGAAACACTGAGAAAAAAGAACAAAGCTGGAGGTATCACAATTCCTGACTTCAAAATATATTACAAAGCAATAGCAATCAAAACAGCATGGTACTGGAGCCAGCCCCGTGGCCGAGTGGCTAAGTTCGCACGCTGCGCTTCGGCGACCCAGGGTTTCACCGGTTCGGATCCAGGGCGCAGACATGGCACTGCTCATCAAGCCACACTGAGGTGGCATCCAACATGCCACAACTAGAAGGCCCCACAACTAAAATATACAACTATGTAGTGGGAGGATTTGGGGAGAAAAAGGAAAAATAAAATCTTTAAAAAAAAAAAACGAAAGAAAAGAAAAAGGAGATTGGCAGCAGTTGTTAGCTCAGGTGCCAACCGTTAAAAAAAAAAAAAAAAAAACAGCACGATACTGGCAGAAAAACAGACACACAGATCAATGGATCAGAATTGAAAGCCCAGAAATAAACCCACACATCTATGGACAGCTAATCTTAAACAAAGGAGTCAAGAACATACAAGGGAGAAAAAAAATTCTCTTCAATAAATAGTGTTGGGAAAACTGGACAGCCACATGCAAAAGAATGAAAGTAGACCATTATCTTACACTACACGCAAAAATTAACTCAAAATAGATTAAAGACTTGAATGTGGGACCTGAAGCCATAAAACTCCTAGAAGAAAATATAGCTCAGTACACTGTTTGACATCAGTCTTAGCAGCACCTTTTGAATACCATGTCTACTCAGGCATGGGATCAAAAGAAAAAATAAACAAATGGGACTACACCAGACTAAAGAGCTTCTACAAGGCAAAGGAAACCAAGAGAAAAACAAAAAGACAGCCCAACAACTGGGAGAAAATATTTGCAAATCATATATCTGACAAGGTGTTAATATCTGAAATATATACAGAACTCATACAACTCAAGAGCAAAAAAATTAAATAATCCAACTGAAAAATGGGCAGAGGAACTAAATAGACATATGTCCAAGAAGACATACAAATGGCCAACAAGTACATGAAAAGGTGCTCAACAGCACTAATTATCAGGGAAATGTAATTCAAAACTACAATAAGATATCACCTTACACCTGTTAGAATGGCTATAACCACCAAGACAAAAAACCATGTTGGAGAGGATGTGGAGAAAAGGGAACCCTCATATGCTGCTGGTGGGAGTGCAAACTGGTGCAGCCACTATGGAAAACAGTATGGAGATGCCTCAAAAAATTAAAAATAGAAATACAATACAATCCATCTATCCCACTACAGGGTATTTATCCAAAGAACTTGAAATCAACAATTCAAAGAGAGTTATGCACCGCAGTGTTCATTGCAGCATTACTCACAATAGCCAAGATGTGGAAACAACCCAAGTGCCCATCAATGGACAAATGGATAAAGAAGATGTGGTATCTATACAACGGTCATTAAAAAAAAAGAGAAAATGGTCGCATTTGTAATAACATGGGTGGACCCTGAGGACTTTATATTAAGCGAGATAAGCCAGACGAAGACAAACACCACATGATTTCACTCATATATAGAAGATAAACACATGGACAAAGAGAACAGATTAGTGGTTACCAGAGGGGAAGGGGGTGGAGAGGTGGTTGAAAGGAGTAAAGGGGCACATATAGAGGTGACAGACAAAAATTAGACTGTTGGTGGTGATCACAATGCAGTCTACACAGAAATTGATAAATAATAATGTACACCTGAAATTTATGCAATGTTATAAGCCAATATGACCTCAATAAAATAATTTTTTTTAAAAAGGTCACTTATCAAGCATTTGTGCAGGCCCAGTTGATGGGTTGGTGGTGTCAACCAGCCTAACTGGACAAGGGATCTCAGTTCCTGAAAAACCACTCAATCACTCTGTTGATAAGATGGGGTCATGTGAACTGGTCCTGGAGGGCCTGTGGTTACAGTAAGGCCCTGATGAACTTGTATTTGCCTTACAGCCCTAACTAGGGGCACTGCTGCCCTGCGCCTCAGTTTCCCAAGCTGGAGGAAGGACCGTAGCTCCGAAACATGGTGGTGGGGTGCCAATGGGGTGGAGGACCGCACCTTCATCTTGAGCCTTAGTCTCCCAGTCAGAGCAGTGGGGCTACAGATGGATTTGCCAGTCCCATTACAGTGCTCAGAGTTTACAGAGGGAGGTGTGTGCCTTGGGGAAGCCATGGATTTGATCTCTTTAGTAGAATTTGCTGAGGGCAGCAATTGGGCTCCTTCAACTGTGTATGAGAGATTTTAGTGCTGGGTGAGATGTGCCAGGTCCAACAGTCTCTGAGACCAGGCGTCAAGCTGTGTGAGTCCAACAGCACACCCCCAGGAGACAGTGAACACCCCAGGGGTGCTGAGCTCTGCATCCACACATGGCCAGCAGCACGTAGCAGGTGATGCGGTTCTGCTGGTCATTAAGGGCGGCATTGCCGCCGGCTCCAGGATGTTAGCCAGCAGAAGCTCCAGGAGGACAGCTAGGAAGACAGGAGTGCAGGAACCAGACACAAGGGGACTGCAGCTGGCCATGTGCAACGAGACTGAGCAGGACATAGGAAGACAGGGGACCGGGGGGGGGGGGGGCGGGGGCGCCCTGGGCAAGAGGAGGGGGTCCACATCTCTTCTGTCCCAGGTTCTGTGGGAGCTCAGGGGCCCCAAGCCCAGGCTTGGCCTAGGGTCAGCCGCATCTGGCTCACCAGCCAGGACATCAGGTTGTAACAGCTAGATCTTAAGTTAGCGTGAGGGAAGCCATCTTAGGGAAAGGAAGCAATATTGTAACTAGATATGACCCCGACTCACTAGTCTTTCTGAATGCGTTCTAGCCCGCACATAGCCTAGACGATTAAGCACCTCTCACTTTTGCAAAATACATGATCTGCTAGTTCTATGACTCTTGCTTACGTATATCTCCCAGCTGCAATAAGACGACTTTGTTCTCTGAGTTCCCCAGGAACGTGACAACTTCCAGAAAGAAAAATTCTGCATTGGAATCCATCACAAATGATGGAAGAAAGAGATAATGTGGCGACTTGAAGTTCGTCACACACCAGATGGTCAACATCCCTAAACCCTCTCCTTCCCTGCCCATTTCTGCTATAACTGCCTCAAAATTCTGTTTGATTTTAAGATGGCTCTTTAGGACAACTTTTTGCTTGGTTACAAAGTCTAGGGGACAACACACCATCAGACTGGCTGAGATGAAGGTGGGACACAGGGATGTGGCTCACCTCCCTCCATGCCTGCCCTGGAGAGAAGGCCCCCTTAGAGCTGGGAAGGGAGGATGATGGACTAGTCACGGGGAGCCCACGCCATGGTACATGAGCTTGTGAGGTCACTCCTCCCAGGCTTCCGTGCCCACGAATTCCTGACCATCGTCATACTGTATCCATGACTAGAGGAAGGACAGAGTCTTGACTGACCTTCAATCCCTAGTACCAGGCCCTTCCCAGGCTGCTGGCCTCAGGGTGCACGTGGATCTCCCACAAGAGAGGGGCCCCCCTGAGTCACAGCGGCCCTGGAACTGCTGGTGCAGAAAGGGGAGGGGTGGGATGCAGGGTGCCAGGGCCCGTCTCAGAAGGTGCTGGTGTCCCGGCACCAGGGGCATGAAGGCCCTGTGAGATCTGGGCCCTTGCCCTGCCTTCAGTTTGTCTCCATCTCTGCCTGTCTGGGTTCACTCAATAAGTCACCACATGTTCAAGTTTCTGCCACGTGCCAGCTGTTGTATCAGGAGCTAGGGAGACAGGATGAATCGTCCCAAATGGAAAGGGCTTCAACCAGGGGCTGAATTTTGTTTCTGAACCATTCTCCATGAAAAGCAGTCAGGGCTCCTTGGAGAAATGTTGAGTGCAGAGAAAAGAAGGGAGTGTGGGACATCTCATGTCAGAAAGCAGGGAGCCAGGAGCTGGCCCAGTGGCGCAGTGGTTAAGTGCGCACGTTCCACTTTGGCGGCCCGGGGTTCACCGGTTTGGATCCCAGGTGCAGACATAGCATCACTTGGCAAGCCATGCTGCCGGGAGCTGTGGCTACATCATTTGATCGGCTGTTTGACAGGGTCCAGCCGATTAATGCCGCGGGGTGCAGGGTCGCCCCTTGGTGAAGAATAACCGGCCGGCCCCTCACATAGTTCTGAAACCTGTGCTGCTTCTAATTGCCCTTCATTCCTTTTCCTTTCTTAACCTCCAGTTTTCACTCCTTTGGGTGGCTGCTAGGGAGGCACTACCTCCCGGGAAAATTAGATATAGTAAGAGAATGTGACCACCTGCAGGTAACTTTCAAGATATTTTTCAATTAATTAATGGAGGAGCACACAGTCCCTTTTGAGACAAGCAGAAAGGAATCCTGCCCAGATAAGCTGTCGAATTAGGTTTATGGCCTCCATCTGGTTAATGTTTCCTTCTCCCTCCAGTTCTTTGTCTAAATATATATATGCATCGTCCTTCTAAGTTTGCTGGTTAATTGGATGATCAAGAAGTATCTATATATTATTCTTGACCTTCTGCTTTCTGTTAAAATGTTATAGAGGTTTTCTCCTAAAAGCAATAAATAATAAATAATTGATGAGTAGAAGGGCCGAGGGGTGCAGGGATGCCCCTCGGTGAAGAATGGCTGGCCAACACCCCTGATATTTTCTGAATTACATGCATGCTTTCTATCAAGGTTATGTCTATACTTATTTCTGTTTTTTATTCTTGAAGATATATAGTTTAGCTTAGCTTTTCAGCCCTTTACTTTACTAACAAAATGATATTTTCTCCGGGCAGTGTGCTTAAGGGACTGTTAGCTCTACAATCTAAAAGACAAAGGAATGCTTTCACCTCCTAAAGGGCGCGAAAATGTAAAGATGTTTAACTGCCCGCTGAGAATGCAGATAGCCCTGGGGATAAGATACCCCGGAGTCACCTTTTGTCCCCATTAACCATCTACACTAATGGCGTAAATGATTGAGGGAGGCAGGGATGGCTCCACCAGGATGCAACCAGACGGACTGCTGTCCTGTCTGGAGGCCTGGACCTTCTCTCTTTGATTTAACTTTACCATGAATTACAACAGATGCCTAGGTACCTATCTCTTTTAGCTTAGAGACAACAAACACTAGTTAATTGCGGAGAAGACTACCATTAACCTTATGCTCTATAGAATAGAATGCTAATAAATATTCTTGTGCTCGTTTTTTACTTCCTTATCTCTCTGAGAATATTTGTAGAGCTATTTCTGTACTAATCCTGAAAAATATAAAAATGACACTTGTGCACAGTAAAGTTGGACTTGCTAACACCAACCCAAGTCTCACGTCCCCTTTATTTTCCCCTCATTGTGCCGACGCCGTCCATCCCTCAGGAACCTGGACTCAACTGGGGCGGGACTCTGGCACCATGCTGTAATAGGCGTCCCACATATAAAGTAGAGGAAGATAGGCATTGATGTTAGCTCAGGGCCAGTCCTCCTCAGCAAAAAGAGGAGGATTGGCAGCAGATGTTAGCTCAGGGCTAATCTTCCTAAAAAAAAAATAAAAAAACATAAAGCGGGGAGCCAGCTTAGAGTCCCCACCAGTCAAACTCAAGCATCAACAGGGGACCAATAGTAACAAGTTACAGTAGAAAACACGGACAGCTCTTCTCCACAGGAAGTGCTAGTCACCACACAGAGAAGGAGCAACAGGGTTAGAAAAACCACCATTTTGCAACACCCAAAGTAATAGTCAATCCAGGTGAGGATGGTCAGATGATGGGAAAACCACCAGGAGAAATCTTCTTGGGGAGCAAGACATTCACAGTCTCAAAGCATCCCCCATAGATGACTTATTATTTACAAAGAGGAAAGCTTTTTCCACAATAGACAGCTGGTCCCCATCTGAACCAAGCAACCAAACCTGGCCACACACCCTGGGACCCACCGTGGCTCCCTGCTTCCCACACACAACACTCACATGTGGTGGCCTTCCAAGAGATGTCCACCAACGGGCATCACTAAGAGTCCATCAGATGAGTGCAAAGTTTCCATGAGACCAACAACCTGGGCTCTCCCAACAGTCAATGTTACAGAAGGAGGGACGAGGACGAGAAGAGGGAAGAGGCAGGAGGAGGAAGAGGAGGAGAGGGAGAAGTGGGGAAGAGGGGAGGAAGGGAGGGAGGAGGGGAGGAAGGGAGGGAGGAGGGGAGGAGGGGGGGAGGAGGGGAGGAAGGGAGGGAGGAGGGGAGGAGGGGAGGGAGGAGGGGAGGAGGGGAGGAAGGAGGGGAGGAGGGGAGGAAGGAGGGGAGGAGGGGAGGGAGGAGGGGAGGAGGGGGAGCGGGGGCCAGGAAAGACAGAGACTAAAGAGACAAGAGACAGTTGGGGAAATTCAATTGTGGACCAGACATTAGCTGACCTGACTGAATCAAAATTAATTTTCTTAGTGTAATAATGATATTGGGGTCATGTAGAGAATGTGCACTGCCGAATAATTTAGATAAGTTCGTCATGCCTGCAACTCACTTTCAAAGGATTTAGCGAACAAACAAAAATATATATATACATACGTACACACATATACATATAGCTCTACATATGCTTATACACATACACACAACACGTATTACACTTACACACAAGACATACATATGCATGCAGTGGGAACAAGAGAGGGAGAGGCAGGAAAGGGAGAGAAAGAAGATTCCCGGGCTGAATCTAGGTGAAGGGTACACGGACGGGCACTGTACCGTGCTCCTAGATCTTCAGAAAGTTTGCAGATTTTCAAAGTAAGAAAGAAAAGGCCCGTGGGCTGGCCTTCCAGGCCTGGGGCGTGTTGGGGACCAGCTGGTGGGAGGGGTATTGGGAACCAGCTGGAGGCAGGGCCTTCAAAGGCCCTGGGTTGCGTAATGCACAGCCAGGAAAGCAGCAGGAGAGGAGAGGAGACCCCTCTCTGAGGAGGGGCCCTGTGAGGATGCACGATAAGAAGCCCAGGGTGCTGGGCAGGTAAAGGGGCCACCCCAGGATGTGGGAAAGATGGGTCTGCAGGTCATCCGGGAGCTGCATCTGCCACACCAAGGGACTCCGGACCCTCATCAGGGACACACAGTTCAGTGCTGCTGCACCAGGCGGGGCCCTCCCCATCCTCAGGAGGCCCTACAGGCTGGAGGACAGTGGGCACACCCTCCCACCCCCTGCCTGCCCCCTACCTGCCAAGCCCACCACCAGCCCATACTGGGCAGCTTCTGAAAGAGCTTCTGGGGAGAGAGGTAAATGTGAGATGGAGCTGCACTCCCCTAGACAGGGCTGTCGCTTATGCTGGGTCACAGACTCAGGAAAGACGCCTCCGGGCCCTGAGCCCTGCCTGGGCTGCTGGAACCACCCAGCCCACCCTGCCGCCAGCTCAGACTGAACTAGGCGGGAGACACTACAGCTCCCCGCCTCCATGCTGGGGGACTCCTCGCCTGCAGAGAACACCCATCGGGCCCCCAGCCCTGCGTTAACCACATGTCTAGCTTCTGTAAACTTGATACTCTAACATCTGCCCTACAGGCATACACTGGACACCCCACTGATACGCCTGAGGCACCTTCTGGGCCTCCTGCCTCCCCTGCAACCCTCCTTGGGAGAAGTCCTCCTCCCAAGGTGGGGGCAGAGGGAGGAGCACTTTTCAAATGCAAATCAACCATCCAGAGCCCACACCCCCTCCACCTCATCTATAGGGGTCTTACACTCTAGGCCACCCTCCCCTGCCCTAATCACCCCTGGACAGGGACCAGACAACTAGGGACAGCCCCTACACCCCAGGCCTCACTGATGTAACTCACACGAGCCAATCCTCAGCCTGCTCCCCCTGCCTTGCCTGCTCCTTGCTGCAGAAACCACAGTCTCCTGATAGACCGGGTGCTTCCCCGAGTGGCCTTGCATGGAGTGGCATGTCTCCTTCTCTTGGGAACTGTGAATAGTAAACTACATTCAATTGCAGGCATTTCCTGATCAGTTGGCCTAACTACACCTCAGATTTTCTATTAATACATTATATTTTAAAACAGTCTCTTTCAGGGGCTGGATGTCCATCCCAGAAAGACCCACGAGGGCTGTGAGGGGATTTCCTCCCCACTCCACCATCTCCCACTGCATGTTCACAGCAGCCCACTCTAGAGCCCACAAGGCCCTACTAGGCTGATCCCCTGACCCTGCTCTAGCTCTATCACCCCCTGCACTGCCCCGAGAGGCCTTCCTACCCACAGATGCTTCACCCTGCAACACAGGTCCTCAGTGCCAGGGGCTCCCAGAGCAGGAGCCCAGGTGGGCTGGTAGCCAGGAGAGGCTGTAAGGAGAAGCCCATTGGTGCAGCTCAGTGCCAGGCCCACAGGCTGCCATCATCAGGCCCCACTCCATACTCTGTGCTGTGCACCTCACCATACTGCAACAAGAGGGCTCTGCAGGACTTCCTGGTGGACAAGGTGGAAGGATGGATGAGGGGGAAGGATGAATATGCTAGAATGATAGAAGAGGGGAGAGGACAGGCAAGGTGGAAAGATGAACACAATGGAAGAATGGACAAGGTGGAAGGATAGGAGAGGTGGAAGAATGGATGTAGTGGAAGGATGGACACAATGGAAGAATGGGAGAGGTGGATGGATAGACAGAGTGGAAGGATGGACAAGGTGGAAGGATGGATGTAGTGGAAGGATAGACAATGATAGAAGAATGGGAGAGGTAGAAAGATGAATGGGGAAGAAGGATGGACACAGGGAAAGGATGGACAAGGGGAAAGGATGGACACAGTGGAAGGATGAGGGAGGGAGAAGATTGGATGAGTCATTCCATGGCGTTTGGGGGCCCTGGCAGCTGGCAAGATTCAGGATTCAGGAGGGCAGAGAGCCCATCACTCTACCCCAGCTGGAAGGGAGCCTCTAGTGAGGATGGAGAGGCATCAGGAGGTTTGGGTGGTAGTAAGTGACCTGGGCACTCCCTCTCCATGTGCCCTTGGCAGTCCTGCCCTCCCTGGACATCAGTTTCCCATACAGAAAGGAGGGTGGGTGGAATACTTTCGTTGTAGCCACTGGAGTAGGAGCTGGGGCCAGGCTGACTTGGTAACAAGGCTCCAGGTGTGATCCCTCATCTAATTCGGGTTCTAGAGAGGCATTCATGTTGCGAGGCCCTGAAGGAGGGTCTTTCTCTGAGAGAGGAAAGCCTCTGACCAGGTTGTTGGGGCTCCCCAAGATCATCCCCAGGCTATATGGTTCTCCAGAAGAATTCAGCATAGAGTCATACTCATGGCTAAGATTTATTATAATGAAAGGAGACCGAGCAAAATCTGCAAAGAGGAAAGGCACACAAGGTGAAGTCTGGAGGAGACCAGCCGCAAGCTTCCAGACCTCTCTGAGTAGTGTCACCCAGAGGCACTGGATCTGCAGCAACGAGAAGGACAACACACGAGAAGTGTTGTCCGCCAAGGAAGCTCATCAGAGACTCAGAGTCCAGGGTTTTTATCCGGAGCTGGTCTCGTAGGCATCCTCTGCCCAGAGTGTACCAAACTCCAGAGTCTCAGAGGGAAAGCAGGTGACAGCATAGCGCATTGCTTGTCCAGACAGCTTAGGCACAGGGAGCCCTTCTTATCCTTGAGGGAAAGTTGTCATCAGTGTAGGGAACTGTTTAGCAGCCAGGTTCCCAGACACCAGTCGGGGGCCAAGCTCCCAGCAGGCCCCTGTAGGACAGGCAGCCGCAGACAGGCTGTGTTGGCACTCTTCGGCACACCAGGGCCCCAGCAGGTTGTGGTTTGACTCCACCTGGGGGAGGTGAATGGGCAGGTTGAGGACAGAGTGACTGACCATCCCAGTTTTCATGGAACCAGGGAGTTTCCTGGGGCAGGGGACTTTCTGTGCTTAAAGCAGGACAGCGTTGGGCACACCAGGGTGACTCGTCACCCTAGTTGAGAAATAGTTTCAGAAGAGGAAACACCATTAGCAGAGGGCAGACAGCAAGGGTGGGAGGCCCAGCCTGGCAGGAGGTAGAGCAAAGGAGGGAGAATAACTGGGTGGGGCCTTATCCTGAGAGTTTGGGACGGAGGCCTGTCTCCCTCCCCGTGACCACTCATCCTGAAGCAGCACTTTGACAGACCTGGAGACTGAGCCAGGCAGGTTCAGTACTCGGCCCGAGTTACAGGGTCGGCAGGCGGCAGAGCCTGGTTGGAAGGCTACTCGCCCTCACTGCCATCCACCATCCTCTCATCCGGCCCTGGTTCCGCTTGAAACAGGACCAGTCATTGGAAGTCCACGCTGCTCTGGGTCTCAGTTTCTCCATGTCAGCAAGCTTGTTAGACGAGATGGGCTCTCATCCACCTCTTCTTTCCACTCTCCTCCGGAAGGGAGACAAACTCATCTCTTCCAGCCCTCTTGTGAGCCTGACGCCCTTCGCCCCGAGGTCCTACCAGCTGGACCCACAGCGTCATCCCTCACCATGCACCTTGCCGTCTAAGGAACACGCTCAGCTGGGATCCCGGCCCCACCACTCCATGCCCCCAAGTCACCAACAGGCTGGGGTTAAGGAGGAAGGCAGAAGCAGTGCAGCCAAGGCTGCATCTCTGGGAGGAGTAAGGGAGACAGGGCAGCAGTGGAGGAGGGGGCAGGGACACAGAAAGCTGGCAGAGTAAAGTCAGGAAGGAAACAAGCATAAACACCACAGCTGCTTCTTCCCCACATCAAATCCCCCCCAACAGCCTCTGAGGGCAGCAGCCATTCCACTCTCAATGCTCAGGGACATAGTTTGAAAATCTCTTAAAAAGTCAGATCCTCTCCCACAACCCACAAAAATGACTCACTCTCTTTTCCAATCCCCCGAAAAGGCCACAAGTTTCTCTGGAGAGGGTAGTGGAGGGCATCTGGAATGAATCACCTCCAGCCTCGGAGAGTAGGGTTACCTTGCTAAAATCCGAGCGACTGCGGCAGCCCTAAACATAGCCCCGAATCCGTGGATGCTCCGCCCCTTGAGAGCGAGGTCAGAAACTCACTGTGGAGTCCGGGCCGCGTGACCACTCGACCAATGCAGGCCCTGTGCCTCCCGAGGCTGGTCATAAAAGGCGACGGGGCCTCCTTGTTTGCTGGCACACTCAGACCACTGAGCTAAGGAAGAGAGGCTGCCATGCTGTGAGGAGGCTGAGCCAGAGAGGAGTCACACACAGGCTTTCCATCAGTCAGCTGTCTCTGGCTTTATCCATTCCAGTTGAAGCCCCAGACAGTGTGCCACAGAAGCAAGCCATCCTCACAATATCCACAAACATAATAAAGCAATTGGGGTCATTTTTTCCCCAGTGACAGTAACAGTGATTAAGGAAATGCATGCATGTTCAAACCTGAGACCTCCCACTCCCCCCACCCAGTTGTCCTCCCCAACCAGGTTCCCAAAGTGTTGGCAGCTCTGGAAATGCCTCTGCAAAGTCTCGCCAGCCCAAAACCTGAAAAGATGACAGCAGCAGCTATCCCACAAAATGGCCTGATGGTGAGGCTCCCTGCCAACAAGTCTACTTATGTGCCAGAGTTCCCCTCATTAGCCCACCATTCTTCTCTTTAATAGAACAGCTTTACTGGGGTACAATTCACATAAAATAAAATTCACCCTTTAATGTATAGAACACAGTGGCTCTTCCTAAATTCACAGTTAATTGTACAACTATCTCACTCCAGAACATTCGCCACCCCAAAAAGAAATCTCATACCCATTAGTCACTCCCCATCCCCCCTCCACATCCCCACTGCCCCTGGAAACCACTAAGCCACTTCGGAGTCTACGGCTTTGCCTCTTTGGGACATTGCATGTCAAGAAATCATACAATATGTAGTCTCAGCTGTCTGGCTGCCTTCACTTAGCATAACGTTTTCAAGGCTCATCTACATTAATTTTGGCTAACTAACATTCCACTTTATGGAGACATGACATTTTGTTTGTTCATTCATTCATTCATTATCATTTGGCTTGTTCTATTTTTTGGCTTTTATGAAAACGTTTCTATGAACATTTGTGTACGAGTTTTGGTGTTGACATATGTTTTCCATTTTCTCGGGTATATACCTAGGAGTCACATAGTAATTCTATGTTTTGGGAAACTGCCAAACTGTTTTGCAAAACAGCTACACCATTTTACATGCCCACCAACAATGTATGAGTTTTCCAATTGCTCCATATCTTCACCAACACTTTGTATATTCTGGGGTTTTTTGTTTTGTTTTAATTTCAGCCATCCTAAGTGATGTGAAGTGGCACCTCATCGTGATTTTGATTTCCCTAATGGGGAGTGATGCTGAGCATCTTTTCATGTGCTCATTGGACATTTGTATATCTTCTTTGGAGAAATGTCTATTCAAATTCTTTGAGCACTTTTTAACTGAGTATTGCCTTTCATTGTTAAGTTGTGAGAGTTCTTTCACTCAACATCATTGTTTCGAGATTCATCCATGTCCTTGTGTGTCTCAGTTGTCTATTTCTCTTTTTTAATTAATATCTTTCATTTCTTAGAGCAGTTTTAGGTTCACAGCAAAGTTGAGTGAAAAGCACTGAAATATCCCATATACCCCTTGTCTCTCCACACACACAGCCTCCCCCACTATCAACATCCCCCACCACAGTGGTACATTTGTTCATGAGCAATGAATCTACATTGATACATCATTATCACCCAAAGTCCACAGTTTACATTAGGGTTCATTCTTGGTATTGTACACTCTATGGGTTTGGACAAATGTATAATGACATATATCACCATTACGGTATCATGCAGAATAGTTTCACTGCCCTAAAAATCCTCTGTGCCCTGCCTATTCATCTCTCCCCTTCCCCTTATCCTGTGGCAACCACTAATCTTTTTACCGTCTCCATAGTTTTGCCTTTTCCAGAATGTCATATAGTTGGAATCATACAGTATGTAACCTTTTCAGACTGGCTTCTTTCACTTAGTGATAGGTATTTACATTTCCTCCATATCTTTTCATGGCTTGATAGCTCATTTATTTTTAGTACTGAATAATATTCCATTGTCTGGATGTACCACAGTTTATTTACACACTCAGCTACTGGAGGACACCTTGGATTCTTCCAAGTTTTGGTAATTATGAATAAAGATGCTATGAACATCTGTGTGCAGGTTTCTGTGTGGATATAAGATTTCAACTCCTTTGGGTAAATACCAATAAGCATGAGGATCTTATGGTATCTTAGTCTGTTCAGGCTGCTATAACAAACATACCATAAAATCAGAGGCTTACAAACAACAGAAATTTATTTCTCACAGTTCTGGAGGCTGGAAGTCCAAGATCAGGGTGCCAGCACAGTTGGATGAGGGCTCTCTTCTGTATTGCAGGAGTCTCACTGTGTCCTCACATGGTAGAAGGAGCAAGGTTGCTCTCTGGGGTCTCTTTCAGAAGGGCACTAATCCCATCTTGAGGACTCCACACTCACAACCTAATTACTTCCCAAAGACTCCACCTCCTAATATAATCACCTTAGGCATTCAGGTTTCAACATATGAATTTTGAGGGGACATGCAGCCCATTGCATATGGTAACGGTATGTTTAGTTTTGTATGAAACTACCAAACTGTCTTTGAAAGTGGCTGTACTAGTTTGCATTCCCACCAGCAACAGATGAGAGTTCCTTCCCCATCATTCTTAAATATGTACAGACATCTGAGGATAGAAATCAAAGCAATACAAACAATAACAAGAGAAAAAAATAACAGCAACTATACAGAGAGAAGAAAGACTTGTGAAAAAAAATTCCCTATCATAAAAATCCTCACAGAGACAAGAAAAAAATATTGCAATCATGAAAAAAGAAGATACTATAAAAAAGAACATTCAAAAGTCAAAAAGGAGCTCTTAGTAAATAAATGTATGATATCAGAACTCAAATTTTCAGGATAAGAGTTGAAAGCTAAAGTTGAGGAAATCTCCCAAAACGTAGGGCAAAAAAAAAGAGATGAAGAGTTGGAGAGATAAGATGGGACAATCAGAAATCAGTGCAAAAAAGCAAATATTCAAATCTGAGAGTTTCATAAAGAGACAATAGAGAAAACAGAGGAAAGTAAATGTTCAACAAAATAAATAACAACAAATTCCTCAACTGAAGATATGGGGTTTTTTTTAATTTTTTTTTTACTACAACATGAAAGGACTTTTTTTTTTCCCCTGAGGAAGATTCACCCTGAGCTAACATCCTCTGCCAATCTTCCTCTCTTTTTATTTGTATGTGAGCTGCCACCACAGCATGGCCACTGACAGACTAGTGGTGAAGGTCCATGCCTGGGAACTGGCCCAGGCCACTAAAGCAGAGGGCACTGAACTTAACTACTCGGCTGCCAGGGCTGGCCCAGGACATGAATTTTTAGATTGAGGGCCCAACATGTGCTCAGGCAATAGATGTAGACTCACACCAAGGAACATCACTGTGAACTATCAGAACCCTGGGCATAACAAGAAGATACCAGCTTTTAGAACTGTAAAAAGAAAAACGAAAGAAGGAGCGGAGAAGGAAGGAAAGATGGGAGGGAGGGAGGAAGGAAGGAAAGAAAGATGGGAGGCAGGAAGGAAAGAAGAAAGGAAGGAAAGGAGGGAGGGAGGGAGGAAGGAAGGAAAGAAAGATGGGAGGCAGGAAGGAAAGAAGGAAGGAAGGAAGAAAGGAAGGAAGGAAGGAGAGAAGGAAGGAAGGAAAGGAGGGAGGGAGGAAAGAAAGATGGGAGGGAGGAAGGAAGGAAAGAAGGAAGGAAGGAAGAAAGGAAGGAAGGAAGGAAGGAAGGAAGGAAAGGAGGGAGGGAGGAAAGAAAGATGGGAGGGAGGAAGGAAGGAAAGAAGGAAAGGAGGGAGGGAGGGAGGGAGGAAGGAAGGAAAGATGGGAGGCAGGAAGGAAAGAAGGAAGGAAGGAAGAAAGGAAGGAAGGAAGGAAGGAAAGGAGGGAGGGAGGAAAGAAAGATGGGAGGGAGGAGGAAGGAAAGAAGGAAGGAAGGAAGGAAGGAAGGAAGGAAGGAAGGAAAGGAGGGAGGGAGGAAAGAAAGATGGGAGGGAGGAAGGAAGGAAAGAAGGAAAGGAGGGAGGGAGGGAGGAAGGAAGGAAAGAAAGATGGGAGGCAGGAAGGAAAGAAGGAAGGAAGGAAGAAAGGAAGGAAGGAAGGAAAGAAGGAAGGAAGGAAAGGAGGGAGGGAGGAAAGAAAGATGGGAGGGAGGAAGGAAGGAAAGAAGGAAGGAAGGAAGAAAGGAAGGAAGGAAGGAAGGAAAGGAGGGAGGGAGGAAAGAAAGACGGGAGGGAGGAAGGAAGGAAAGAAGGAAGGAAGGAAGAAAGGAAGGAAGGAAGGAAGGAAAGGAGGGAGGGAGGGAGGACATGTCACACAACTTTTGGACTCCTCATCAGACATACGGGAACCTAGAAAGCTGGGGGTTCATGGAGTAAGCCTTCAAAATCAGGAAATGACTTCTAAATATATCCAGCCAAAGCATGGATCAAGTGAGAGGATATAATAAAGACATTTTAGACCTGCGAGGTCTTTGAAATTTACCTCCTTTGCATCACTTCTCATAGGCCTACTAGAGGATGTGCTCCACCCAAACCAGGGTGCAAACCAAGAAATAAGATGCAGGCACAGCACAGAGCCAGCACTGAAGAGACACAAAAGGAACACTCAGGATGAGGGTAGGGGGTGCCAGCATGACAGGCGCTCAGAGCACAGCGGTGATAATCCACAGTGGACGTCCCAAGGCTCAACCAGAGCCTGAGACTTCTTCAGTAAAATTAAACTGGTGACATATCTGATGTGTAGGAATATCTTGAGAGATTTAGACAACTGGTGAAGGATTGGCCGTAGAATTCTTGATAAATGCATGGGATCTTACTTAATCAAACAAAAAAATAAGGCAATTATTAACTCCATGGAAAATAAAAAGTTGTGCATGAGGGAAAAATCAATCAATTCCATACCCCTCAGATACGTTTGCTTGGCTTACCCCGCACCTAAATTGTTTTATACTTAAAAATCGGAAGATTGCACATAAAATTCCAGATTTCTAGATTTTATTTATTTATTTATTTATTTTTGAAAAATTACAAGATCTAGGCGAACTGTGCCTGCACTGCCCCAAGACCTCCGCTGAGGCCGCAAATCCGGGACACAGCCCGTCAGCCCCGGCACCGTCTACACCCCAGCTCTTGAGACTGGGAGAGGCCGGCGGGGCTGGAGCGCACAGACTGACGACCAAGTGTCGCCTCCCAGACTCCGTTTGAGGACCCGGAACTGGCTGGGGAACGCCCACATCTCCCGCCTTCAATCCTGGCCTCTTTATTCTTTCGCCTCCCATTTTCCCTAATTTGCCCTTCACCTGTCTCTCGCTTCGCTTTCCATCACCTCGTTTGCGCCCTCAACAAAGATGGCACCCAGCCGGAAAAGGGCAGCTAGCGTGACTTCCGTCCGTGTGCCCTCAACAAACATGGCACCCGGCCGGCATAGACTAGGACGTGACTTCCGGCCGGACGGCGCGCGGCGAGGCTCGCTTCCGACGGCGGTCCAAGTGACGTAGGCGGGGGCGCCGTGCGGCGTGTGCTGAGGACGGTGTCAGGGCGCATGGAGGTCAGCGATGGCGCTCGCTGCGGCGGCGGCATATGTTTCGCAGCAGGGCGAAGGGGCTGTTGAGCGTGGGTTTTGAGGGCACGAGGGCGTGGTCCAGAGTGGAGACCGGCCTGGCGCGCTGGGATGCGGGGGACCGGGACGGCAGGGAACGGAGTGGCAAGGGGCCGGGGCCGGGGCCGGACCGGGACGCGAGAGGGCAGGAGGGCAGGGGCCGGGACGCGGTGGGGCAGGAAGACTGGGGCCGGGACGCTGCGGGGCAGGAGGGCCTGGGCGGGGACGCGGGGCGTCAGGGAAGGGGCCAGAGGCCCGGCCCCATTCGGACCCGCACACGCCGGCCTCCCGCGGTGCCGCGTGGCGACTGCGTGGCCTGCCGGCTGCCCGCGCTGAGCCTCCCCGTCTCTGCGAGCTGTCCTTCGTGCCATGGTGTAGGTGGTTCTGTCTCTGCATCTGAGGGCCGAACTTCCGGGTTGGTGTCAGCCTAACCCCAGATGGGCTTGTGGACCTCGGTTTCCTCTGTAGCTCGTGGGGTTGTCGTCAACCGGGAACGTTCCCGGCGCTCCCCTGCTGCCGGGGCTCAGTGAATAGGGGATGTTGCCCTTGGCCAGTATTCCCCCTCTCTGAGCCTCTTTTTTTGTGTAGAGTTAGACTAAGCTTTTTACAGCTGCAGTGATCTCATGTAATAATAAAATGTGCCGGCCACATACCAAGTTCCAGGAAATCAAAGATCAGACACACTCTCTGCTTTGGCAGGAGGGAGGTCCCAGTTAACATTTTATGGTGCCCTGGTCTCGTGCCTTACCTAGGTCTTTTAATCACCCTGGTGAGCAAGTCTTACAGAATTGTTAAAAGCAACATCGTTGCGATATGTAACAGATTCTTGCAGGAGGTAATGTTTTGTCTGGGTGTAGAAAGATGAAGGGTGATTTCCTGCGTGCTGTGGTGGGGGTGAAAAAAACCGGCAGCAGGCCCGGCCCTACCCAGGTGTAATGAAAGTGCAGGGCCCTGTTTAGAATGAGGGAGTGTGTTGCCAGGAGGAAGAAGTAGTAAAACTGGAGAGGTAATTCTGGGCCATGTTGTGAAGTGCTTCTTGTGATGGGTCCAGGAGTTTTGCTCTTAGAAGGTTGTATGTGTGTGTTTTTAAGAAGGTTGGTGATGTAATGTAGATTGATTTGGAGAAGCTCACTCGCGTGTCTCTAAGTATTAAAATATATCCATGGAAGCTGTAGGGTATGGATTGTGTGTCAGGGTATTCCAGGAGCAGTCTGATTTTAAAATATCCTGTCCCGTAGTCTCTGTAAGCCAATAATTCTTAATCCTGGATGCTCTCAAAGAAAACAATGCTCTCCGAGCCATGAGTCTCCCATTCCAGGGGTCTTGGGCCCAGCCTGGGAATCAGAATTGTTGAACCCCTCCCTAGGTGGTTTTGAAGCACAACCAGGACTAAAAGTCCCCCAACCCACGCTCTGGTGCTCCTGAGTTGTCGTGTTTGGTTACATTCTATGCTGGAACAAAAACTCTGGGATTTTTTACTTCGGAAAATGCTGTTATATGTATGTGGGCAATCAGAAGGGAGAGGTTTGGGCTGGTTTATGGAGAGCATGCCTGTGACTCCCTTTCATTTGTCATGTCCTCTTGTGTCTGTGAGTCAAGAACTGCCCCTGCACCACTCCCTTCTCTCTCCTTTCTCTCTTCAGGGCTTTGGAATCACTTGCTAGGAGTCTTACCTCCCTGTCACCCAGGCCATCATGGCAGCTCGCCTGGTGAAGCGATGTACATGCCTCCTGAGAGAGGCTGCTCTTCTAGCCCCTGCCGTATCTCCGGTTGGCCGACTGAGACTTGCCAGGGTAGCGCATAAGACTCTGACTTCCTCAGCTACCTCACCCAGTTCCCACTTCCCAGGATCCTTGTCAGAGCTTGTGGAGAGGGAACAAGTGTTTACTCCCTACCCAGAGCGCCAGGAGGTGGACCACCTCATCGAGAAGGCTGCCCGGCCTGAGGAGCTCCTGGACCTGCTTGGTGGTGGTCACTGCCTGCACCAGAACCATGCAGCGCTCATCCTCATCCGCCTCTCTCGCCTGCTGTCTGAGAAGCCAGGAGACAAAGCCTCGCTCGTACGGGATGCCCGCTTCCAGCAGCTTCTCCATCTCGTCAACAGTCAGGTGAGTTCTGCAGTGTTCTCTGAGGGCTCAACAAGCAGAACACAGCAGAGGCCCTGGAGTCCAGAGCAGTCAGTCGCTTTTCAGATGTAGACAGGAACTCTGCTTAGTCCGTCAACATCCTGCGATATTTTCTGATTTGATAGATTCCACAGTACCTTTATGTACTTTCTCTGTCAGTCCTCACAAGAGCCCCTGTTAGGTGAATACTGCTGTCATCATCTCAGACAGGTGACCAGGACGCAGTAATGGAAGCACAAGGAGTGAGCCTGGTTCTTGTTGGTTGGTCGGGTGCCTCCCCCTCACCGTACAGTCTTGACTTGCGTAGCTCCCCCATCAGTGTCTGGCCGACGGTGGGCGTGCTTTTGAAGCAGGAGGAGATGCAGGGGTGACTGATGGAGGATCCCAGAAGCTTGAGCTGGACATAGGTGTTATTCAGCCAGTCGGAGCCTTTAAGGGTGAGTGCAGAGAGAAGGGACCTGTTTGTGTGGCTCTAGGGGGCAGAGCTCAAGCCAGTTTCTGTTCAGTTGAGGAAGGTCTCCCTTCATGTAGGCTCTTCCCCAGGTGCTGTGGGGTTTGCTGGACTGCCAGAGGGGTCCATGGCACAGAAAGGAGGTACAAACCCCCACTCTGGCCATGTTGGCCCTCACTCACTCCCCCGGTCTGCTCTGGAAGGGAGAGGCTGCACTTCTGTCACTCAGCGTCAAACCCTGTGTCCACTTGTCAGGGAGGAGGAGGCTCACCCCTGGTTCAAGGAAGGGGTTGCACCAAATGAGTGTCTTTTAAACTGCAGGTTATGAAAGCATGGTGGATGTGGTCAGCCATTTTTTAATGAGATCACGTAACATAGAAGATGCCTACCTGCCTCACACGTAGTGAGGGAGTGCTCTTTTGTGGAATTCTGTGTTTCAGTTAAATATGTAAATATGCACGCATGTGTGTACTGGGGTCACAGTACTGATTTATTTCTTGCTGAGAATAAAAGTCATAAAATTACATTAATTAGCTCCCTTGTTCTAAGACAATAATTCTAGTTGTTATTTCTTAAATATTTTATGCACACAATTAAAGCAAGTTTCCCAAGACAAAATGGAAGGTTATAACAAAATTGTAAGCCAGTAACAAACTGGGAACAAAATATTGACAACGTAAATGGTGACCACAGTTTCTTTTAAAAAGTCTTACTGCTGTCCAGGAAACCTAGAGAAGGATACAGGTGCCCAGGTGTCATGTGATAATGAGATCAAATTCAGTACTTTCTGCTTGCTCCCCAGCCCTTCACACAGCAGCTTTTCTGTTTCCTACTCAGCTCGCGTGTGTGATTTCCATTCCTTCTCTCGGCAGTGCAGTCCCATTTCACAGATGGAGAGACTGAGCCTCAGGGGCCAGCAGACTTGCACCACCATTAAAGGCAGAATTGAGAGGCTAAGCGCAGCCAGTGACTGAGCCTTGCTCAAACTCAGATGTTCCGACTCCAGCTCATGTTGAAGCCTTCTGTGAGGGTGGGGTCTGGGCCAGAGGATCTTGGAGTGGCCCCCTGTTCCTCTGAGGCTTAGAAGCACCCTGCAGGGAACAACAGGGTCACCATTGTTCAGAAGCCGAGCAGGAGCCCAGGAGGAGGGAGGCGCTGTCATGCACAGGACAAGACTGGTTTCAGATAGCCTGGGTGCAAGTTCTGGTTCTGCCATTCCTGCTAAGACTTTGGGGAAACGATGTGTGGAGCGGAGTGATGACGCCTCCCAGGCTGTTGGTACCTGACACACAAGAGTGTGTGGAAGAATGCCTGTGTTTCATAAGAGCTGGCAGTGGTGGCAGCAGGCAGCCAGCCAGTTGTTCATCCCTCGATGCCTGGCGGTTTGGGGGTGGGCAGGACTCAGTGATAGCAGGGCATCTTTTTACCCACAGATCAAAGGGCTTTCGTGCACAGCTTCATGCACTGGGGATGACAGACTGGCTGGCTTCAGTCACAGACTGGAGGGTTTGATGTGGCGCCCTGGTGCCTAGCTGTCGTCTCTGCTTTAAGGCAGCAGTTGCATTCCCAAGGAACGCCACGTTCCCAGAAACTGTTCTGACTCTTCGCTGGAGGAAGGGATTTAGGGTTTGGGGCTTCTCAGACTCAACCACTTTTGTTTGTAGAAAAGTCTGTGTTTTTAATAACTAAAAATTGTAGTTGTCATCACGGGCAAAAGAATGAGTTCTTGACCAAATTGACCTTCCAAAGCCTGACGGTCCTTCCTGACCCTGAGGCACCCTCCCACAGGCTTCACTCTCACTTCTGGACTTCAGAGTTTTACTTGCCCATCAGGTCTGTGGATGTGAGAGGAGCAGAAGCCAGGCGTGCCCGCGTGAGTTGCTGAGCCTGCTCTCTGTTTAATGTCACATCAGTCGAATTTGTTATTAGGCGAACTCCAGGAGAATTTTTCTTATGGCAGAGAGTTGTTGCTTGCAGGTGATAGCAAACAACCGACTGACTGGAGTGGACGCAGGATATTGGAGGCTGGAGAACCTGACTCAGAAAACAGGCGCGGGCAGAGGCTGTGAGGAGCAGCCTGGTGCGGCCCGTTAGAAGTGCCTGCCTTACGATAGTAGATGAAGTGATTCTAGGGACGCAGCTTCGGGCTCAGACCCTTGGCCAGCTCTGTAACGACACAGGATCGGTGGGGTCCCAAATGTGACTTGCCTGTGTCCTCCCCACCAGATAACCACTGTCTGGCACGGCACCCTCGTGAAGCTGCTCCGGAGCCTCTATGCACTGGCGCTCCCCGCAGGATCCAAGGAGCTGCAGTCGGTGGAGCAGGAGGTCCGCTGGCGAATGCGCAGGCTCAAGTACAAGCACCTGGCCTTCCTGGCCGAGTCGAGCACCACCTACATGCAGGAACGGGAGTCCCGGGAGCTGCTGGCTGAGCTCCTCGTGCACCTGGAGCGGCGCTGGGCGGAGATCGAAGACGGCCGCACAGTGGTGGCCATGATGATGAAGGTGGGGCACCTCTCAGAGTCACTGATGAACCGCCTGGAGGACAAGGTACTGGGGCTGAGAGCATTTCTCACTGGGAACTTGGGCTTGTTTCCTTGGGTGACGGCCTCTGGGGAAGGGGTGTGGGAGGGGAGCCCTGAGAGCTTCTCTCTACATTATCGTCCTCCAAAATTGCCTCTTGTCCATAACCTGGAGAGGGCATGGCCGGCAACTCCTAAAGTATGGCCTGTGTAGGTGGCTCCGCTTCTGGCTGGCGCTTCCTAGAGACATCACGCCCCCACCCCCTACACCCTCAGCCCTGCAGTCAAGTCAAATTCAGCCCCCGTTCCTGTCGTAGCGGGGGCTGGCCCAGATGGCTGCCACAGCAAGCTCCACAGCTCATGGGCCCTGGGTCCTCTGCCCTGGGACCTGGGGATAAGTTTGGCTGTGGACAGAGCACCCCAGGCCTGGTTCCCCGGGGTGGGAGTGGAGGCAGGCCCTGCACAGGTGGGGCCTGTGTTTAGTAAGCTCAGGCCCAGTTGCTGTCTCGCAGGGGCTGCACTGCATGGGACCCCTGGCCCTCGGGCCATCGAGCTGACCCCTGCCGGCTGTGGTTGACAGTGCCTGGAGCTGGTGGAGCAGTTTGGCCCCGACGAGCTGCGGAAGGTGCTGGTGACGCTGGCAGCTCAGAACCGGCGGTCGGTGCCCTTGCTGCGGGCCATCTCTTATCACCTGGTCCAGAAGCCCTTCCCCCTGACAAAAGGCATGCTCCTGGACCTGGCCTATGCCTACGGTGAGCCTTTGCACAGGGAGGACTGGGGGAGGGAGCGAGCTCTGGCTGCAGCTGTGTCAAATTCGGTGCCTGCCCCACCCATGGCAGGCACTGGCCCAAAAGGCTGCCATAAAAACACTGTGACTCATGGGCCCTGATCCTCTCTGCTGGGCCTCAGGGATAAATTCGGTTACAGACACCAAGCTCCTGGACCTTGAGGCCAGGATAGAGTGGTAGGGTGGGCCCACAGGTAGCCTGCCAAAGCTCACCAGGTAGGACCCCCGGGTCTGCTCTGTCCCGAAGGTAAACTCGGCTTCCACCAGACCCAGGTGTTCCAGCGCTTGGCCGCCGACCTGCTGCCCCACACGCCCAGCCTGACATCTGGTGAGGTGGCCCGCTGCGCCAAGTCCTTCGCCTTCCTCAAGTGGCTCAACCTGCCCCTGTTCGAGGCCTTTGCCCAGGTGAGCAGGGTGCACCTCTGAGGCCTGGGCTTGAGGGCCCTCCATGCCTGACCCTCACTGCGAGGAGCCGGCCCTCTGGTCGTTTGATCAGGGAACTACAGCTGGCCTGGGAATGCTCCCTGATGGCAGGTGTGGCATGCTTACTTTCTGGCTCATTTGGAGAGCAGTGGTAGAGCTCGATAGGGAAAGGAAAAGTAGTTGAGAACAGTCATGTCTCCTCCGTCATTTCACCAGACCTCGTAGGTGCTTCCACTCCTCGTTGGGTGGCTGTGGCAGGGAGAGTGCAGATGAGAATCCACTGAGAACTCGCCCTAAGCTTCCAACCTCCCCAAAATGGAGTCGTAAAAAAAGACGACGCCTGTGCTTGCATTTAGTCAATAAATGTGGTTTCAACTGGTTGTGCATAAAGCGTATTTCTAAAACCATCATCAGGGAGCAGTTTCCAAGGGTCCTGGGCCTTTGTGAGGAATTGCTGCTGGGAGCGTAGAGTCTGGTCCTCCACCTGCCACGCTGTGTAAATTTCCCCATGTGGCTGGGGGCTCATGGGCCCTGGGGGAGGTCTGGGTCTTCATGGGGCGCTGGCCAGGGCCCGGAAGCTTCCCTGGCTCCGGGCCCCTCTCATCCTGCCTCTCTGCCTTACCTGGCCGGCCTAGCACGTCCTGAACAGAGCCCAGAGCACCACTGTGCCACACCTGTGCAACATGCTCCTGGCTTTCGCCCGTCTGAACTTCCGTCCAGAGCGAGAGGATCAGTTCTTCAGCCTGGTACAGTCTTCGTGCCCCTATTCCCTTGTCCCCGACCTCTCCCTGCTGGCTGATGCTCCGCCCTCCAGGGAGCAGCTCAGGGCTGGATGGGAGGGAGGGAAAAGGTGAGATTTTTGCAGAGGAGTGCTGGGTGCAGAGACAGAATGGGAGAAGGCCTGGCAAGGGGGTTCCAGGGAAGCACTGGGGGCAGCCAGAGGTCCCAGAGGTTGGGGACAAAACTCACAAAATCCTAGCATGTTAGCTGGGCAACCGAGAGCAGCTGTGGGTCAGGAGGACATCAGCTGGTGGGCTCACAGTGCAGTCAGGGCTGGGGGCCACTGGTCTCGCTTCCTAGCACTCCCTTAACGCCCTGCCAAGGTTCAGAGACCTCCCTGGTCCACTTCAGAGATCTGCTGGCAGGGCCCAGGGGTGTGCAGGCCACCATGCTAGGGGAGCCCACATAGGGGTGAGAGCATCATGTGTGGGGTTGGCGTTTGACCCTAGGCCCCCACAGAGGGTGCTGCCTGGGCTGACCAGCTGCTTGCCCTTTCTCAGGGCCGGAAGCACCACCTTCCCTGTCCTAGGGGCCCAGTCAGGATGTTCCTGAATCTGTAATTTTGTGCCTTAGGCCCCTGCCAGTGGTTGGGTGGTGAGAAAGCCCAGCTGAATGTTCCTGCTGTCCAAATTGGTCCTAGGGAATGAGGAGAGTTTCTGGTATCTTCCATCAGGGGTGCCCCAAGCCTGACCAAGAGTGCCTTTGCTGAGGTTGCTCCCCATGGCCACCTCAGTGTGGCCGGGTCGTGAGGCAGCCCCAGCTGCTGCCTGCCCCGCGATATCTGCAGCTGCTGAACAGAGCCTGCTTTCTCCACCCAACCCTGTCCTTGCCCAGGTGCGGGAGAAGCTGGGGTCGGAGCTGGCAGGCCTGGACCCAGCCCTGCAGGTGGACGTGGTGTGGGCCCTGTGTGTGCTGCAGCAGGTGCGGGAAGCGGAGCTGCGGGCTGTGCTCCGCCCTGAATTTCACACCCAGTTTCTAGGTGAGCAGTGGGGGGACATCGCTCCTCCTCCTAAGTGATGGTGAGCCCATCACCACGCACCCTCCCCCGACCCCAATACTGCTGTAGCTCTGGCGGCTGCCCGATTCTGTCTGCCTTGAGGCAGGCAGGAGATTAGGGGCCTCCAGGCTCCGCTGATCGTCAGAGAGAAGGGGAGACAGGCAGACCGGAGCTTGCATTGGCTCCTTCTCTGTCCACTCCTGGTGGCTGACCAGCAGACCCTCTTTCTGCTGCTCCTGACCCAGAGCCCAGGGTGGGGCGTGGATGTGGGGGATGCTTCTGCCTCTCCCACCTAGCCCCCCATGTCCCTCCATCCTGGTCCTCCTGGCCCTCGGCCCACCCCTCCCTTCTCACTCCATCCTCTCCCCTTAGGTGGCGAGTCCCCAAAGGATCAGAGTATCTTCCAGAAGCTGCTCCACATCAATGCCACCGCCCAGCTGGAGCACCCCGAGTATACCAGCCCCCTTTTGCCAGTCTCAGCCTTGGTCCCCAGGCTCTCAGCTCTTGACAAGAAGGTGACCCCCTTGCAGAAGGAGCTGCAGGAGACACTGAAGGGACTGCTGGGGAGCTCCGACAGGGGCAGCTTCATGGTGGCCACGCAGTACGGCTGGGTTCTGGGTGAGAGCTCCCCCTGCCCTTTCCCACCTCGTCGGGATGGAGGCTGATTCGGCCTGAGACCTGCCAGGACCCCCGCAGTCCCATCTGAGGGCTGTTCTCACCTGCGCCGTCCGCAGCAAGGGCTGGCCCAGAGAACTGCAGAGACGCTGGTCTCCAGTCTCCAGGGTCTCTGTCCATCCGTTGCTGGGGGCTTTCAGCCCACTTGGTCTCCAGGAGATCATCCCCAATGTGTTTTCATCCCATGCCCCTTTTTCAGATGCTGAGGTGCTGCTGGACGCCGATAGCCAGTTCCTGCCCCTGAGGGACTTTGTGGCCCCTCATCTCGCCCCACCCTCCGGGAGCCAGCCACTTCCCCCTGGGGCCAAGAGGTAAATAGTCCCTCATCTCTCCGGGTGTGTGTGCTTGGCTCTTTGGCATTTCTCTTCCCCCGCAAGGGCCTGGGAGAGCTATCAACGCCCATCATGCCCTCCTCCCCCCACCAGGCTGGCCTTCCTGCGCTGGGAGTTCCCTAACTTCAACAGCCGAAGCAAAGACTTGCTGGGGCGCTTTGTGCTGGCCCGGCGACACGTGCTGGCTGCTGGCTTCCTAGTGGTAGACGTGAGTACCTGGTGGATTTACCCATGTGGGGCCAGGAGCTGGGCAGGGAGCAAGGCCAGGCCTCGAGCCAGAGGGTGCACAGATGCTTAGCCCCCAGCTCAAGGTCAGCCATATTAAGGATTCTGTCTTTACATAGGAGAAAAGGGGAGCTCGGGAAGTGTCATATTTTTTTCAAGATCACACAGCTTTTAAGGATCAGAGCAGGGCCTCGGGTGCTGCTCCCATCTCCATAGCCAGGCCTCTTGGAGAAGGTGAGGCTGGCAGGATGCATGGGCTGCGCGCAGTGTGTGCCCCACGCGGAGCTCTGCAGTGTGCTTTGGCCCCAGGGCCTTGGCTCCAGGTTCTCAGCTGGGAAACCTCTGCCACCTCTTCCTGCTCTCTTCCAGAGAGCCGACTGTCCTGTAAGGGCCAGAGAATACATGAGTGGCTTCATGGAACACATGAGGGTTTTGTCACTTTTTTACTTTGGGTGGTGGGGGTGTTATTTGTTGACAATTCTTTAAAAGCCTTGGGCCCCATGTAGTTGCTGCTGGCCATTGGCTTGGGCCCCTGCGGCTCTGAGCACTGACGAAGCCAGGGGCTGTGGTGCAGAGCCTGCGCTGACCCTGCTCCTCCCTCTCCCAGGTCCCGTACTACGAGTGGCTGGAACTCAAGTCTGAATGGCAGAAAGGCGCCTACCTCAAGGACAAGATTCGAAAAGCAGTGGCCGAGGAGCTGGCCAAGTGACCTGTCCCATGGCATGGACTGCATGCCCAGGGGGCTGGACTCGCCCGGCTCTGGGTGCACAGGAGGTGGCACGCCCGAGGACAGACCTTAGTGCAGGACCGTGGCCTGAAGTGGGGTGCTGGCTGGCAGCCCCAAGTGGCAGATTGCCCTCTCGTGGGAAATAAATCTTTTACTTTGGTGTTCGACACCAGGAGGCATCCCAGGCATTGTCACAGCTCTCCACCATGCACCCCACTTTCTTAACCACACGTCTCTGCTCACGCGGCCAGGGAATGGCTGGCTGTGGCTCTGCCCTGGGCGCTCTCCACCCCCGTCAGCAGGACCTGCTTGCCTGAGAGGCAAGGAGCCATAAACGGGGGCTGGCTCTTCAGAATTCCCCTGTCACTCCAGCTGCTCGTCTGTCCCAGCTTGTCTCTGCCACCCACGGAGACCCTTCTCCCATACATTCACACGTGGCCGGCCTGTTCCTTAGGGCCTGCAGTCAGCCCAGCACAGACCAAGTCCTGGAATTCTGAATCTCAGTGTGAGGACCTTCCCAGGGAAGGCCCATTGGGTTTGCAGTGCTTGGCTTGGGGTTCTGTTCATCGTGTGGTAACTGATCACAGTTGTCCTGGGAGGTCTCCTCCCATCCATGGTCTCGGGTGAGTGGGGGGACCCCAACAGCCTGTACTGACAGGTGGCATGAGAGCTGGACACTCAGGAGGCACTGGCTCTGGAGTAGGAGACGAGCGTGCTGGGCTGCTGCTGCCCGGTTGAGAGAAACCCCTCACTGTCATCACCCCAGACCAGGGGTTTGTGTCGTGGGAACCACTTGCGTGAGCCCAGTGCCCCTTCACCACAGCAGCAGGATCGCCAGATGCTGGGAAACGAGGCTTTCTCCCTTCCTGCTTCCAGCCCGTTGCTGGAGACTTCTGCAGGCAGACCACTAGAGGGGAGGCAGTGTTGTCATTTGCCCCCAACAGTACAGAATGGAGGGAGGACTGTGGGAGTGGAGCTGAGCAGAGAAGGGCGGGTGCACTGCCCCAGGCCCCTCCATCCCGGCCATTCCCCACCCCCTCCCAAGTGGTCCCCCAAAAAGAGCCAGTCCAGTCCCTCCTGCTTAAAGCCTCACCCCTCACATGGCCACTGGGGTGGAGGGCCAGCTGTCAGGCACCACACACAACACAAGTCTGTTATTTGCATAGGCTGGCGGAGGGGGGTCGTCTCACCTGCTGGGAGGGGCCAGCCAGAGATGGCTTTCTGAAGCTGGTGACACAAGACCCAGGCAAGATGAAAGCAGGGAGAGCATTCCAAAGTGAAGGACCAGTGTGGACAGGGGCCTAGGATGCACAGCCGGTTCAGGAGGGCCTCAGAGACCCCACCAAGGACGGGAGAGCGCATCCTGCCCATCACTTGGGACCTCCAACTTCTATTTGAGATGCGAGTTCCCATGTGTCTATAAGAAACTGCGGTGGCCCCTGTGCCCTCTATGGGCACATAATATCCTGAAGATTTATGTAAATGTCACACCAGGACACCGATGGGAACGAAAGTCTGCATGCAGACTGCCCCGTCACAAGGACCCATCTTGTTCCGCTTTGCACTCACACCTCCCCCTTGTCCTCAGCCAGCCACAACCACCAACCTGTCCCCCAGTTCTGCTCTGTTAGTGCAAGAATCTTGTGTAGAGGAACCATACAGTACCTACCCTTTAGGAACTGGATTTCCTCACTGGCACGGTTCTCTGGAGGTTCTTAGACTGCTCCAGCCTTGCGTGCAGGTGTTTGTGTGAACCTAAGGTTTTATTTCTCTAGGATAGATGCCTGGGAGTGCCACTGCCAGGTCCGATGGGATTTATGCTGAGTTTAAGAAACTGCCAAACTTTACCAGAGTCACTGCCCCCTCCTACATCCCCACTAGCAGTGTGTGAGGAGCAGCATGTGGTCCTGCTGAGCATGGCAGCAGCTCTGATCCCTGTGGACTAAGAGCTCGTGGCTTTCGTTTGCATTTCCCTAAGGGCCGGTGAGGTTGACCCCTCACCTGACTTTTCTGCTAGTCAGCGGATATGAAGTGGTGTCTCGTGGTTTTCATTTCTCGCTTCCATGATGACTAATATCTTTTCAGGTGCTTACTGCCCAATTATATAATCTTTGGAGAAATACCTATTCCGATCCTTTGTCCAGTTTTTAATTAGATTGTCTTATTATTGAACTGTAAGATTTCTTTATGTTCTAGAGTCAAGTCTGTAATCAGATGAATGATTTGCAAATATTTTCTCTCATTTTTGGGGTTGTATTTTCACTTTCTTGATGATGTCCTTTGA
This sequence comes from Equus przewalskii, assembly GCF_037783145.1. Classification (NCBI taxonomy): domain Eukaryota; kingdom Metazoa; phylum Chordata; class Mammalia; order Perissodactyla; family Equidae; genus Equus; species Equus przewalskii. Next base: position 15,615,744 of record NC_091834.1, on the reverse strand, counting down.
AGCACAAAAGTTTTACATTTTGATGAAGTCCAATATATCTTTTTTTTCTCCTTGTGCTGCTGGTGTCACATCTAAGAAGCTTTTGGTGAATCCAAGGTCATGAAGATTTACCCCTAGGTTTTCTTCTAAGAATTTTATAATTTTTGCTCTTACATTTTTGTCTTTTATCAATTTTGAGTTAATTTTTGAATTTGGTTTGACGTGTCAACTTCATTCTTTTGCATGGGACTGTCCGTTTGTCCCAGCGCCACTATTGAAAAACTATTCTTTCCCCTTCGTATGGCCTTGGCACCCTTGTCAAAAATCAGTTGGCCATAGATGTTTGGGTTTATTTCTGGGCTCTCAATAGCACACTGTCTTGATTGTTGCTTGGCAGTAAGTTTTGAAATTGGAAAGTTTGAGTCCTCCTACTTTATTCTTCTTTTTCAAGATTGTTTTGGCTTTTCTGGTCCCTTGCAATTCCATGTACGTTTTAGCATTAGCTTGTAGATTCCTACAAAGTAGTTGGGGTTCAGCTAGGGATCGCAGTGAAGCACTCGACCGGTTTGGGGAGGACTGCCATCTTAACAGCGTTGCCTCTTCTGATCCAGGAACATGGCGTGTTTTCCCACTTATTGAGATACTCCTTAATTTCAATGGTGCTTTGTAGTTTTTAGAGTATAAATTTTAAGCTCCTTCTGTTAAATTTATTCCTAAGTATTTTATTCTTTTTGGTGTCATTGTGAATGGAATTTTTTTTATTTCAGTTTTGGACTGTTCATTGCAAGTTTGTGGAAATACAATTGTTTGGCTTTTTGTTTTGGGGGGTTTTGGTGAGGAAGATTGGTCCTGAGCTAAAATCTGTGCCAATCTTCCTCTATTTTGTATGTGGAATGCTGCCACAGTGCGGCTTGATGAGCAGTGTGTAGGTCCACTCCTGGGATCTGAACCTGCGAACTCCAGGCCGCTGAAGCAGAGCATGCAACCTTAACCACTACACCACTGGCCCAGCCCCAACAATTAATTTTTATATATTGATCTTGAATCCTCCAGCCTTGCTGAACTAATTTATTAGTCCTAATTATTTTTGCTGCTTTTAAGATTTTGTCTTTGTCTTTCAGCATTTTTATATTATTCGGCTGTTTGTGGGTCTCTTTGCATATATCCTACTTGGAGTCCATTGAGCTTCCCGATTGTATAGGTTATTGTTTTCAATAAACTTGGGAAGTTTTCAGCCATGGCTTCTTTGAACATTCTCCTTTCTCTCTCTCCTCTCCTCCTGGCATTCCCATTATGTGTATGTTGGTGTGCCTAATGCTGTTTCACATTTCTCTGAGGCTCTGTTCATTTTTGTTTTTTCTCTCTGTTCTTCAGCTTGTGTAATCTCCTGTGATCTGTGTTCAAGCTCACTAGTTCTGCCAGTTCAGATCTTCTGTTCACCCCCTCTAGTGAATTTATAATTTCTGTCCTCTATTGATATTCTCTATTTGATGTGACCTTGTCATCAAACCATCCCTTCTTTAATTGTGCTTTCCCTCGGTTCTGTGCATGTGTTTATAACAGCTGCCTTGCAGTCCTTTCTGTTAACTATGGCATCTTCTCCCTCTCACAGGCATTTTCTATCACCTGCTTTTTTACCGGTGGTGTGCGAGTCATGTTTTCCTGTTTCTGTGTGTGCTTTGTAATTTTTTGTGGGAAAGTGGACATTTTAGATAAAATATTTAACAACGCTGGGTCCTGGCCCAACCCCTCTCCTCACTGGGGCTTGTTTTTGTTGCTTGCTTGTTTAGTGACTGGCTGGATTATCTTGGTGAAGTCTATTCCTCTTCCCCTGCATTACTCAGTCTCTGATGCTTTCCTCAGGGAGGTGCGTGAGAATGCCCACAGTCACCCTTGCCCGTGGTCATTAGACCCATGTGTCTCCTCCCTGCCACCTCTCACCACAACCTCCGCGGTTCTGGAGAACACTGTCAGGTTTAAACTTCCAGGGTTCTGCTGCAGGTGAAGTCAGTTCCTATGGGAAGAGATCAGGAACTTCTCCCACAGGCAACATCTCTGAGCCAGGGCCCGATGGCAAGCTTCTGAGAGACACCTCCAATCTAGGAGCTGAGCCCTCAGTGGGTGGGGGCAGCAGCCTCTCCTGGCACGGACTCACTTCCCCTGAGCTGGGAGGGGAGTGCCAGTATTCTCAGCATGCCAGGCCCAAGGCAGAGGCTCCTCCCACAAGTGGGGGCTGAGCAGAAGAAGGGAGCCCCACCTCTCAGCCATACCTGCCTAGGACTCAGCCTCAGCAACAGGTTTCTGGGGGCAGGATAAGAAGTGCTGAAGTCATCCGGGGAAGAAAGTTCTGTGACTGGAGGCAGGGGCGGGGGCTGAGGGGACCCTATGTTCTTATGTTGAAAAGAGCGGTGAGAGTAGACATCCTTGCCTTGTTCCCAATCTTAGGGAGAAGCTTCCAGTCTTTGACCATCAAGTATGATGTTAGCTGTGGGCTTTTGTATATGATCTTAGTCAAGTTTATTTCAACTTGCTGAGAAGTTTTTTAAAATGTAGGGGCCGGCCCAGTGGCGTAGTGGTTAAGTTCAGCATGGTCTGCTTCAGTGGCCCAAGGTTTGCGGGTTGGGATCCTGGGCGCAGACCTACACCACTCATCAAGCCAGGCTGTGACAGCAACACACATTCAAACTAGAGGAAGATTGGCACAGATGTTAGCTCAGGGCCAATCTTCCTCACCAAAAAAGAAAAAACCTAACTGGCTGTTGGATTATGTCAAATGCTTTTTCTGTATCAGTTACATTATCATATAGTTTTTCTTTAGTCTGTTGGTATGCTGGGTTACATTGATTTTCAAGTGTTGAACCACCCTTGCATACCTGGAATAAATTGCATTTGGTTGTGGGGTATAATTCTTTTTATACATTGTTGGATTTGATTTTCCAATATTTTATTGAGAAATAAAATAAAATAAAAACTTGTCCCTAAGTTAATGGGAGATATTGGTCTATAGCGTTTGTTTTTTGTACTGTCTTTGCCTGGTTTTAGTATCAGAGTATTTCTTGTCTCATAAAATAAGTTAGGAAGTATTCCCTCCTCTTCGGTTTTCTGGAAGAGTTTGCTTAAAATTAATGTTAATTCTACTTTAAATACTTGGTAGAATTCTCCATTGAAACCATCTGGGCCTAAAGATTTCTTTGGGGATGTTTTTAAATTAAAAATTCAATTTTTGGGGGGCCAGCCCCGTGGCCGAGTGGTTAAGTTCAAGCACTCCACTGCGGTGACCCAGGGTTTCGCTGGTTTGGATCCTAAGCATGGACATGGCACTGCTCATCAGGCCATGTTGAGGTGGGATCACACATGCCACAACTAGAAGGACCTACAACTAAAATATACAACTATGTACTGGGGGGATTTGGGGAGATAAAGCAGAAAAAAAAAAAGATTGGCAACAGTTGTTAGCTCAGATGCCAATCTTAAAAAAAAAAAAAAAAAAAAAGCATGGTGCTGACTATAAAAAAAAATCCATTTTTTTCCATGGTTATAGGACTATTCAGATTATCTATTTCATTTTGGTAGATTTTAATTTTCAAGTAACTGGCCCATTTCTTCAAAGTTGTTGAATTTAGGAGCATTAAGTTGTTTGTAGCATTCTCTTAGTATCCTTGTAATGTCTTCAGGCTCTATAGTATCAGCCCTGTTATTAGTCAGCATTCTCCAGAGAAACAGAACCAACAGGAGCTATAGACATGGATGTAAGAGGAGGTTTATTATAGGAATTGTTCCACCCAGTTCTGGAGGCCAAGAAGTCCCACAATCTGCTGTCTGCAAGCTGGACAGCTGTGGCCAGTGGTAGAATTCCATCCAAGTACAAAGGCCTGAGAACAGGTCCACGGGTGTCAGTCTTGGAGTCCAAAGGCTCAAAAACCAGGAGCTGCAATGTCCGAGAGCAGGAGAAGACCAACATCCCAGCTCAACAAGAGAGAGAGAATTCGCCTTTCCTTTACCTTTTTGTGCCTCTTGGGCTCCCAACAGATTGGACGATGCCCACCCACATTCCTGAGGGTGGATCTCTTCACTCTGAATCAGATGCCAGTCTCTCCAGAGACATCCTCACAGATGCACCAAGAAATAACGTGTTACCAGCCAGCTGGGTACTCCCTAGCCCAGTCTAGCTGACACACAAAATTAACCATCACAGCCCCCACTGCGTTCCTGATGCTGGTCATTTGTGTCTTCTCTCTTTATTTTGGTCAATCTTGCTATAGGTTTATGAATTTTATTGATTTTCCAGATAACCATTTTTTGTTTCATTGATTTCCTCTATTGTCTTCCTGTTTTCAACTTCATTGATTTCTACTCTTGACTTTATTATTTCCTTCTTTCTGCTTCTTTTGATTTCTTTTGCTCTTTCCCTAGTTTCGTGAGGTAGGAACCAAGATGGCTGATCGAGACATCTCCTCTTCCGATGTGCTGTGAATGTGCCCTCTCAGTCCTGTTGTAACTGCAGACCCATACTTGGATGTTCTGTATGTGTTTTCATTCAGTTCTGTGTTTTTAAAAAATTAGCTGGGGTACTTCCTCTTTGAATCAGGAATTATTTAGAAGCGTATTGTTTACTTCCCAGTGTTTTGAGATTTTCCTGTTGTCTTTCTGTTAATGATTTGTAGTTTGAGTCCATTGTGGTCTGAGTACGTATTCTGATTTCAGTTATTTTAAATGTGTTGATGTTTGCTTTACGATGTGTCTTGGGGAATATTCCCCACTTTAAAGAGATGTATTCTGCTGTTGTTGGGTGAAGAGTGCTATGTTGATCGGATGCTGGTGGTGGTGGGGTGGTCGAGCTGTTATGTGCCCGTGCTGGTTTTCTGTCCAGTAGTCCTGTCGGGTGTTGAGAGGTGTTGGTGAAGTCTTCAGCCGTGACTGTGGACTTGTCTATTCCTCCTTCCAGCACTGTCAGTTTTTGCTTCCTGTGCTTTGAGGCTCTGGTGCTTGGTGCTTACAGTTAGGATTGTTAGGTCCTCCTGGAGGACTGATCCACTATATAATGTGTCATTACATAATGTCCCTCTTTGCCTCCAGCCATTTTCTTTGCTCTGATGTCAACTTCCTCAGATATTAACATAGCCGGCCTGCTTTTTCGTGTTTGTGTTGTGTTGTGTTTGGTTAACATTTGCATGGTGTATCTTTTTCTGTTATTTTACTTCCAGGATACCCATGTCAATGAATTTGAAGTGAGTTTCTTATAAATAGCATATAGTTCAGTCTTGCTTTTTTATCCACTCTGCTAATCTTTGCCTTTTAATTTTTGTATTTACATTTTAATGTATTTAATGCAATCTTTGTGTTTAGCTATTTACATTTACGAATGTTAAGGTCCCAGTCTGCCATATTGTTGTCTTCTGGCTCACCTCTGTTTTTTATTCCTGTGGATTATTTGAACACTTTAAGGGACTCCATCTTGATTTATTTATTCCTTCCTGATGCTCCAAGATGCCTTCTTCTGTCATTTCCTTTCTTTTAGAAGAAGTTCCTGTAGCCAATCTTAAGGGTAAGTCTGCTAGTGTTAAAGCACTTCAGGTTTCCTTCCTCTAAGACTGCATTTCTCCTTCATTCTTGAATGATACTTTCTTTTCTCTCAACACTTAAAAAATGTTGTGCTGCTTCCTTCTGACCTCTGTGGTTTCAGATGAGAAGTCCACCGTCATTCTAATCGATATCCCTATAGGTATTGTGTCATTTCCCCCAGGCAGCTGTCAAGATTTTGTCTTTGTCCTTGGTGTTCAGAAGTTAAAGTGTGATGTGTCCTGACATGGATTTCTTTGGGTTTACCCTATTTGAGGTTTTCTCAGCTACCTGAATCTGTAAGTTTCTATCTGTTGCCTAATTTGGGAAGCTCCAGCCGTCATTTTTTTGAATACTTTTTTCAACCGTGTTCTCCTTCCCTCTTACTGGCACTCCAGTGATGTGAACGATGCATCTTCTGCTATTGCCCCACAGGTTCTTGAGCCTCTGTTCAATTCTTTTTCAGTGTGTTTTCTTTTTATAATTCAGTTGAGTAATTTCTATTGACCCATCCTCAATCTCACTGATACATCCTCTGTCATTTCTATCTACGAATAAGCCCACTCAGCAAGTTTTTCATTTCAGTGATCGTTCTATATTGTTCTATGATTTCCATTTGGTTCCTTTTTGTGTTTATTTCTTTGCTGAGATTTTCCATTTGCCTCAGATAACTTGTTATTACTTGTTGAACCACTTTTATTATGGCTGTTTTAAAATCCTTGTCAGATAATTCAGCATCTTCCTCACCTCAGTGCTGGCATCAGTCAATTACTTTTTCTTGTTCTAGTTGTGATTTTCCTCGTTCTTGGGTTCCTCCCTGACTTTCCTGGTGTGACAGGTAATTTTTTTATTGTATCTTCAACAGTTAGGCTATCACGTTCAGATTTTTTATTGTAGCAGGTTGTCACGTGAACTCTCAGTGTGCAGGTCCAGGGTTATTTTCATGGCCTGTGATTCCAGTGACAATGTAATGTTCAGAGGCTCTGTGACAGTGTTGGTCTTGGGCTGCTGGTCCCTGCTGGTGCTCTGGAAGAGATGGGAGGCACTTCCCAGGGGAAAACTATCCTGTGCCTACGAGTAGGGAGAGTGCTTCCTGGACTGAAAGCCTGTTGTGGTGGGATCCCCCTTGCCATTGCCCCCATCCCCATCCCCTGGAGCCTCAGGGTTGAGGGGCCTTAGGCCTTGTAGGGAGGGAGTGTGCATCCTTTGGCCCCTTGTTGGGAGGGCTGGCAGAGCAGTGGGAGTTATGAAGGACTGAACTGAAACAGACCATGGTGGGAGGCAACTTAGGAATGCCTGAGAGGTGAGGCTGAAGACCCGTGCAGAGGAAAGGAAGGAAGAAGAGGAGGAGTGCCCCTCTAGCCCGGGGTATAGATGGACAGATTTCCAGCCACTGAGAAGGATGCGAATGCAGGGCTTAGGTTGGGGCGTGGGGGGCCTGGTGCCCAGTGCAGTGGAGAGATGCCCAGCAGGCAGCCCCTGGCTCCGTGGGCTCCGGGATAGAGCCAGCCGAAGACTGAGGACGGAGGAGACTCCCCCACGACAATGGCCGCCCTTATTCCCTTCCCCACCCCCGCCCCCGGCTAGCTCTGGGGTAGTGACAATGTTCATCTGTCTCCCGGAGCCTGGCACAGGGCGGGTGCTCGGCGAATCTGAGCTCAGGAGAGCCTATGTGGAAGCAAGGGCGCATCTCAGGAAGTCTTGGGAGGGCTTGCATCCTGGGGGGTGTGGCAGGGGCGGCTGCCAAGAATGGAGGAAGGTCTGTTTTTCACCGTCCTTCCAGTACCCGAGAGCTGAGGGTGGGGCAGCCCCGAGCTGCGGGGAGCCCCAGGGACCCGCCTGCCCAGAGCTTCGCTGGGGCTGCCTACCCAATACGCTCCCGCCAGCCGGCTCCGGTTGTCATGGAGCCGGGAGGCGGTTGCCACAGAGACCGACGTGCGAGGACCAGCCAATCAGTGCGGAGCTGCGGCGCCAGCTCACCTCTCGGATGGAGGCGCCAGGCTGGGCGTGGACCCTGCGCCGGGGCAGCTGGGGTCCGGGCGGCCGGGCAGAAGCACTGCACCGCCGCCTCCCCCAAAGCGCCCCTGCCCTCTAGAACCTTCAACCACTCAACAGCCCCCGCACCCCGAGTTGTGCCGACTCTCCGCCTTTCTCCGACCCAGCTAAGGCGTGATGCCGCCCTGGGTCGGCCCAGCCTCCGACTGGCCCCGAACCCCTTTCCAGTTAAAGAGGGGATGCTGCGGGAAAGGCGGGGCCGCGCGCCGCGGGAGGAGGGCGCAGCCGGGTCGGGGGGAGGCCCCCGCCCCCCGCGCTCCGCAGTGCCTGGCGCGCCCGCGCACGCTCACTCGGGGCGCCCTGCGGGCGGGGCGGCGCTGACGTCACCCACTGACCCCCTCCACCCCCTGGCCGAGGGGCGGTGGCCGCGCAGGCTCCGCGGGACGGACTCACAGACGGACCCGGGACGGAGGGACGGGCGCACGGCCAGGCCATGCCCGGGGAGGCTGCTCGCGCCGAGCTGCTGCTGCCTGAGGCGGGCGGCCCGGGTCCCCGCACAGGTGAGGCTGCAGCGCTCTCCCGCCTGCGTGCGTCCCCGCCGCCCTGCTCCTTCTGCCTGCCTGTCCCCTCTCCGTGCCTGTTCTCTCCGTCCCCTCCCGGGTCCTTTCGGCGCCCTGAACCCCCTTCACCCGAACCCCGACCGCCCCTCCCCGGTCCCCACTCAGCGCTGCGGGGAAGGGCAGGGTGGAGCGGGGATGTCGTCCCGGAGCCGGGAGGCCTGCGAGCGCCCCGGGCTCCTTGCGCTCCGTGCGCTCCGGCCGCGGCCCGCCCGCTGGGCCGCCGCGCCCCATTGTCCGCGCAGAGCTTTGGGCCGGGCGGGCCTGGGGGGCTCTGGACCGGAGGCGGCGGGTTCTCAACTGCACCTCAGCCTCTGAGGACACACGGAGCGCAGGGCGCCGGCCCCCCAGCTGTCTGAGGGCTGCCTCAGCATGGGCGACTGGCCCAGCCCGGGAGGAGCAGGCCCAGCCCTGGAGGCTGAGGAAGCCACAGGGGCAGCCTGTGGATCTGGGAGGCCCGAGGCCCTGGGGGAGCATGGCCTGGGAAGAGTGGCCCCCGAGGGCAGACCCGCGTCCTTGGAGAGGCCAGGTCAGCAAGTGTCAGTGGAGGCTGAGGGGTCTGGAAGACCAGGCAGGATGGCCTGACCAGCCAGGTCAGCCATGTGTGGCTTCAGGAGGGCCAAGGGCACCTTGCTGTGGGTGAGAAGTCACCTGCAGATGGAACCAGTACTGGGGCCAGGGGGCTGGCCTGCCTCTGGGGTCCAGTAAAGAGGGTGGGGGCTGGGACTCCCCAGACTGGGGCTGGCTCTGCTGGGACTGCTTGGTGACCTTGAATGAGTCATACAAACCTTTGACCTTTGGCTTCCCTTCCACTGCCCCCTTGGCCCATGTCCACCCTCCCTCTGCCCCGGGGCTCTGGAATCCAATGCCAGTGGGCAGGGGTGCCACTCCAGGCTCAGTGCCAAGATCCCAGTCTCTAGCACCCAGCCCTGCCTGCCACACCCACCTCCAGGAGCTGAGTGTCCATCACACCCCAGTGGAACCAAAGGACCCCCTTCTCAGGACCTCCTGGCCACCCTGGCACCCTAGCGGTGTGGCCCAAGGGCCTGGGGCTCTGCTGCTGCTGCTGCCTGGGGAGAGGCCACCCCTTCGCAAGCTTCACCTCTAATCCTGGCAGATACTCTACTTTGCAGACAGAAAGCTGAGGCACAGGAGGTGTTGCACTTGTGAGCGGTCATGGGTGAGCATGGTAGAGCAGGAATCCCCCAGAGAATGCCCCTGGAGCCTGAGCAGCCCCTGTGCACAGCCGTGGGACCCACTCACATGTTCCTGACAGAAGGAACAAGCCCTGCCAGCACCACGGGGCGGCTGCCACCGTGGAGAGACTCGGCCAGGTCCTCCTGCAGCCTCTAGAGCCCACGGGCCCACCACAGCTGAATACAGGGCAGGGCAGGGCCCCCTCTGAGTTCCATGGGATGGCCATCGTCACTGCCAGCACTGCCCCATGGCCTAATGCTCCAGCTCAGCCTCAGTGGGACGCCCTGCCTGAGGACCTGCTTCCCATCCTCCCTGTGCCAGCTCTGGGAGTAGGAGTCGGGCAGAGCCCGGTAAGACCCTGACAATTGGCCTCAGGTGGAGGCAGCAAGAGCAGAGGGATGAGGCAGAGAGGCGGGACTCCCACTTCACAGCAGGCATGAGACCTGGAATGTTCCAGAGCTGAGCAATGCAGGCCCCTGCCCCCGCCCCCTGAGGCCCTTCTGACCTGGGAGGTCATGAGAGGGCCTGCCCTGCCAAGCTCAGCAGAGGCTGCGGCACAGATTAATTGCAGGGAGGCAGCAAGCCAGTGTCCGAGGAGACAGATGCTAGTTTCATCTTTATGGAGCATCTCGGAGAAAAGCCAGGGCGCCCCTTTGTGCCCACAGCCACACCCCACGCATTGTGACCCCACGCTGCTCATGGTGGTCAGAGAGCTTGGAAATTTTACCCAGACACAGCAATCCCCTCTCCCTCTCCTGCTCTCCCTTTTCAGCCAACACCCCCGGGGCCCCAGCCCTGTGCTCAGCTCTGGGCTGAGGGAGGGACGGCTGTGGCCTGGGGGCCGCTTCTCAGTGAGGATGCTGCCCTCCTCACACCCTCCTCTCTCCACAGATCTGTCCTGCGATGCAGCTGCGGCCACCACCCCGAGAGGGGACCAGCTGGAGCACTGTGCCCTGACCCCCGGGCCCAGTGCCCTGGCCCTCACGTTCCTGCCCAACAAGCCAGGAGCCAGGCCCCCACCAGAGGGAGCCAGCTGGGATGCAGGACCGGGCACCCCCTCAGCCTGGGCAGTCCCCACGGAAGGCGGCCCCAGCCCAGGGCCCCCCGAGGTTCGACCTGCCGAGGGTCCTCTCCTAGCCACCCTGGAGCCCCGGATTGTGATGGGCGAGGAGACGCACCGCGCACTCCCACCGTCCAGGGCAGCCCTGCCAGAGCTCAGGGACTGGGAGGGTGGGCACGCCAGCCTGAACCCACCCCCCGAGTTGTGTTCTCAGGGTGACCCTCCTGTGCCTTTCCCTGCTCTGGACCCTGACTCCTACTTCACACCTCCCTCCACCCCCACCGAGACAGCCTCTGCCCTGCTCCCCAGGAGCAGCGCTGGGCCCTGCAGGGACGCCCGGGATGCCCAGGCTGAGCCAGGGGGCTCACCACCTGCCTCGCCACCTGCCTCACCACCGGCCTCGCCCTCAGGCTCCTACATCACAGCGGATGGGGACAGCTGGGCCTCGTCCCCATCCTGCTCCCTGAGCCTGCTGTCCCCGGCTGAGGGGCTGGACATCCCCTCGGGCTGGGGCTTCTCCCAGCTGGGGTCCATGGCGGACGAGCAGGAGCTGCCCCCTGCTGGGCCCCCGGGCTCCCTGTCCTCAGAGTCCAGCCTCTCGGCAGACAGCAGCTCTTCCTGGGGCCAGGAGGGCCACTTCTTCGAGCTGGACTTCCTGGCCAACGACCCAATGATCCCCGCCGCCCTCCTGCCCTTCCGGGGCAGCCTGATCTTCGAGGTGGAGGCAGTAGAGGTGACGCCGCTGCCCCCCGAGGGAGAGGAGGCGGAACAAGAGGAAGAACAGGAGGGGGAACAGGAGGAGGAGGCCCCTGCCCCTGGAGGGGACCTGGCCGGGGAGGGCGAGGACGACAGCACTTTTGCCTCCTCCCTGCAGTCGCTGTCTGACCTCTCCATTACTGAGGGCATGGATGAGGCCTTTGCCTTCCGAGACGACACCTCGGCGGCCTCCTCTGACCCCGACTCGGCTTCCTACACAGGGGCAGATGACGAGAGGCTGTACAGCGGAGAGCCCCACGCCCAGCCCACCGCTCTGCTCCAGAACAGCCCTGACGAGGCCCTGTCCTGGGGCCCGGAGTGCGCTCCTGGGGTCTTGGAGGGAGAGGCCAGCCATGCCACTGAGAGCCAGGAAACTGCTGCTGAAATAGCTGGGGCGGAGCCCGCTTTAGGCCAGGCATCCACTGCGGCTGTGGCCCCGCACGCCCCACAGGAAGGCCCTGGCCTCACCGGGCTGACCCCTCAGGTCCTGGGGAAAGAGGCAGATTCCACTGCAGGACCAGGGCCTGTCGCCACAGCCACACCTCAGCCCCTGCAGGAGGGAGACGATGCCACCTTAGGCCTGGAGCCTCGGACTGCACAGGGCGTGGCAGGTTTCCTGCCAAGCCCAGACTCTCCGCAGGATTTGAAGGAGGAAGCGGGCCAGGGGCCTGCTGCTGCAGCCAGCCCTGAGCCACAGCCTGGAGAAGTGGATCTGGCCACACCCCTGCCCCTGCAGGATGCAGGCCTCCCCTCAGGCCAGGGGCCTGCTGCTGCGGCCAGCTATCAGGCCCTGCAGACAGATGCAAGCTGCCTCCCAGGTACTGAGCCCATGGCAACCTCGGCCCGGCGGGAAGGAGACAAGGCCTTGAGACTGAGGCCAGCTCCTGACGATAGGGACGCAGGCCACACTGGAGGCCCAGAGCCTCCAGCCTTGGACCAGGCCCAACAGGGCAGCCCAGAGCAAGCTGCAGATGCTGAAATACCCTGGGCCTCACAGGAAGATGCGGGCTGCCTCAGTCCTGCCACAGAGGCCCCAGACCCTGCTGAGCCTGACACAGAAGCCCCAGACATCTCCAAATCTGCCTCAGAGGGCCTGGACACCCCCAAGCATGACAAGGAGGTCCTGGGCACCCCCAAGCCTGCCTCAGAAGGCCTGGACAGCCCGGAGCATGACAAGGAGGTCCTGGACACCCCCGGGCCTGCCTCAGAGGCCCTGGACACCCCCGAGCATGACAAGGAGGTCCTGGGTACCCCCAAGCCTGCCTCAGAAGGCCTGGACACCCCCGAGCATGACAAGGAGGTCCTGGGTACCCCCGAGCCTGTCTCAGAGCACCTGGACACCACTGAACATGACAAGGAGGTCCTGGACACCCCTGAGCCTGCCTCAGAGGGCCTGGACAGCCCCAAGCATGACAAGGAGGTCCTGGACACCCCCAGGCCTGCCTCAGAAGGCCTGGACACCCCCAAGCATGACAAGGAGGTCCTGGACACTCCAGGGCCTGCCTCAGAGGGTCTGGACAGCCCCGAACATGACAAGGAGGTCCGGGACACCCCTGAGCCTGCCTCAGAGGGCCTGGACACCGCTGAACATGACAGGGAAGTCCTGGGCACCCATGAGCATGATAAGGAGGCCCTGGGTACCCCCAAGCCTGCCTCAGAGGGTCTGGACACCCCCGAACATGACAAGGAGGTCCTGGACACCCCCGAGCCTGCCTCAGAGGGCCTGGACACCCCTGAACATGACAAGGACGTTCTGGGCACCCATGAGCATGATAAGGAGGCCCTGGGTACTCCCAAGCCTGCCTCAGAGGGTCTGGACACCCCCGAACATGACAAGGAGGTCCTGGACACCCCTGAGCCTGCCTCAGAGGGCCTGGACAGCCCTGAGTGTGACAAGGAGGTCCTGGGCACCCCCAAGCCTGCCTCAGAGGCCTTGGACACCCCCGAACATGACAGGGAAGTCCTGGGCACCCCTGAGCACAATAAGGAGGCCCTGGGTACCCCCAAGCCTGCCTCAGAGGGCCTGGACAGCCCTGAGTGTGACAAGGAGGTCCTGGACACCCCCAAGCCTGCCTCAGAGGGCCTGGACACCCCCAAGCATGACAAGGAGGTCCTGAACACCCCCGAGCCTGCCTCAGAGGGCCTGGACACCCCCAAGCATGACAAGGAGGTCCTGGACACCCCCGAGCCTGCCTCAGAGGGCCTGGACACCCCCGAACATGACAAGGAAGTCCTGGGCACCCCTGAGCATGATGAGGAAGCCCTGGGTACCCCCAAGCCTGCCTCAGAGGGCCTGGACACCCCCAAGCATGACAAGGAGGTCCTGGACACCCCCGAGCCTGCCTCAGAGGGCCTGGACACCCCCAAGCATGACAAGGAGGTCCTGGACACCCCCGAGCCTGCCTCAGAGGGCCTGGACACCCCAGAACATGACAAGGAAGTCCTGGGCACCCCTGAGCATGATGAGGAAGCCCTGGGTACCCCCAAGCCTGCCTCAGAGCGTCTGGACACCCCTGAGCATGACACAGAGAGTCTGGATACCCCTGAGCATGACACAGAGGGCCTGGACATCCCTGAGCCTGACATAGAGGCCCTTGGAACCCCTGAGCCTGCCTCAAAGGGCCTGGACATCCCAGAGCGTGACACGGAGGCCCTGAGCACCCCCAAGTCTGCCACAGAGAGCTCGGACACACCCATGCCTGAGACCGAGGCCCTGGACACCTCTGAACCTGCCACGGAGGCCCTGGACACCCCTGAGCCTGACACAGAGGCCCTGGACACCCCCAAATCTGCTATGGAGGCCCTGGACACCCCCGAGCCTGACACAGAGGCCCTGGACACCCCCAAATCTGCTATAGAGGCCCTGGACACCCCTGAGCCTGACACGGAGACCCTGGATACCCCCAAATCTGCCATGGAGGCCCTGGACACGCCCAAGCCTGCCACAGAGGCCCTGGACACCCCCAAATCTGCTACAGAGGGCCTGGACACCCCTAAGCATGACAAGGAGGGCCTGGCCATGCCCAGGTCTGCCATGGAGAGTTGGGATACCCCTGAGCCTGACTCGGAGGCTCTGGACACCCCCAAGCCTGACATGGAGGCCCTGGGAACCCCCAAGTCTGCCACGGAGGGCCTGGACAACCCTGAGCCTGACATGGAGGCCCTGGGCATCCCCAAGTCTGCCATGAAGGGCCCGGACACCCCCGAGCCTGACATGGAGGCCCTGGACACCTCTGAGCCTGCCACGGAGGCCCTGGACACCCCTGACCATAACATGGAGGCTCTGGGCACCCCCAAGTCTGCCATGGAGGGCCCGGACACCCCCGAGTCTGATGTGGACATCCTGGGCACCCCCGAGCCTGAAATGGAGGCCCTGGACACCCCCAAGCCTGACGTGGACATCCTGGACACCCCTGAGCCTGACATGGAGGCCCTGGACTCCCCTGAGCCTGACATGGAGGCCCTGGCAACGCCCCTGCCTGAGACGGAGGCCCTGGACACCCCTGAGCCTGACACAGAGGGACCGGACACCCCCAAACCTGACACGGAGGGCCTGCACACTCCCAAGCCTATCACAGAAGCCAGGGACACCCCTGAACCTGACACAGAGGACTTGGAGACCCCCGAGCCTGCCATGGACACCCCTGCCATGGAAGCCAGGGACATCCCCGAGCCTGACACAGAGGCCGGGGACACCCCCAAACCTGCCACGGAGGCCCTGGAGACCCCTAAGCCTGACATGGAGGCTCTGGACACCCCTGAGCCCGACACGGAGGCCCTGGACATCCCTGAGCCTGCCACAAAGGCCCTGGACACCCTTGAGCCTGACACGGAGACCCTGGACACCCCCGAGCCTGCCACAAAGGCCCTGGACACCCCTGAGCCCGACACGGAGACCCTGGACACCCCTGAGCCTGACACGAAGGCCCTGGACACCCCTGAACCTGCCACGAAGGCCCTGGACACCCCTGAGCCCGACACGGAGGCCCTGGACACCCCTGAGCCTGACATGGAGACCCTGGACACCCCTGAGCCTGACACGAAGGCCCTGGACACCCCTGAACCTGCCACGAAGGCCCTGGACACCCCTGAGCCCGACACGGAGGCCCTGGACACCCCTGAGCCTGACATGGAGACCCTGGACACCCCTGAGCCTGCCACGAAGGCCCTGGACACCCCTGAGCCCGACACGGAGGCCCTGGACACCCCTGAGCCTGACATGGAGACCCTGGACACCCCCGAGCATGCCACGAAGGCCCTGGACACCCCTGAGCCCGACACGGAGGCCCTGGACACCCCTGAGCCCGACATGGAGACCCTGGACACCCCCGAGCCTGCCACAAAGGCCCTGGACACCCCTGAGCCCGACACGGAGGCCCTGGACACCCCTGAGCCCGACATGGAGACCCTGGACACCCCCGAGCCTGCCACGAAGGCCCTGGACACCCCTGAGCCCGACACGGAGGCCCTGGACACGACTGAGCCTGCCACGGAGGCCCCGGACACCCCTGAGCCTCCCACGAAGGGCCTGGACACCCCTGAGCCTGACACGGAGACTCTGGACACCCCCGAGCCTGCCACGGAGGCCCTGGACACCCCTGAGCGTGCCTCCAGTGGAAAGGAAGTAGCTGAGGATGTGTTGGTGCCCGAGTGGAGAGCCTGTCCTGATGCCGGCGTGCACACTGGTGGTGGAGCTGAGCCCCACTTGCTGCCAAAGGAGGCCCAGGGGGCCAAGAACCAGTGGAGTGGAGGCCTTAAGCCAAGGCCGCAGGGTGCCGGGAAGGCTCCCAGGAGCAGCAGCCCAGAGGGGTGTCCTGCTGCCTGCCCCGAGGTCAGCCAGGCACAGCCCCCAAGCCCAGTGGAGGAGGGAAGGGCCACCCCGGAGCCCCGGCTTCCAGGGGCTGTGGCCTCAGAGGCCTGGCTGGGCTCCTGTGCAGAGCCTCCATTGAGGGCTGTGCCCAGGCTGGGTGAGGGCTACCCCAAAGAGCCTGCCCCCACATCCCCACCTCCCTCCTGGCAGCCAGAGCCTGTTCTGAGCCTGGGCAGTAGCCAGCGGGCCCAGGCAGCACCCAGAATCCCCGGCCCCTTCCCACCACAGTCCCTAGAAAGCCCCACGGGGGGCCTGCCCAGGGCGCCCCAGGACAGTATCCTGGGCTCTGAGCCCTCTGCTGCTGGTGTCCTCGTGGAGGCAGCCCCGCCTCCCATGGCGCTCCCTGGCCCCTGCCCTTGTCAGGGCCCCCGGGAAGACTCAATGGAGGGTGAGGAGCCCCCGGGCTCTCCAAGCCTCCCATCCCCCAAGGCAGGAGCCCAGCGGGCGGTGGCTGCCTTCTCAGGAACCACAAACCTCCCGGGGGCCGGACAGCGAGTCACCCTCCCGCCCCACGCCCCCCTTCTCAGCCCCAAGGCAGCCTCCAAGAGGGGCAGCCATGCCAAAGACCTGGCCTCACAGCTCTCACCCCCCTGCCAAGTGCCTCCTGGCTCTGGGCCCTGGAGCCCAGCCGGCCCTCGAGGGCTCCCAGCTACTGAGCATCAGGACGACCAGGACAGCCTGGAGGAAGGTGAGGGGGACCCCGGGCTGGAGCGCTGTCCTGAGCAGCAGGACCAGAGGCAGTGGGGTGGGCCAGAGGGGTTCCTGCTCCATGGTGCAGAGCTGTCCTCACACCTCTCCTGTCCCCAGACTCACCACGAGCACCGGGCTCAGGCCAGCACTCAGACAGCCACGGGGAGTCATCAGCCGAGCTGGAGGAGAACTTCTCAGGACCGCAGAGTGCGCAGTGCCCAGCCCAGGTGCCTGGCCCAGGGGGGAGGGTGCGCCCCTGGGAAGGCTCCACACCCACCCTCGGATGCTCAGACCCCACCCTTCCCCAGGCTGCAGCAGGCAGTGGCAGCGAGGAGACCGTCGCCAAAGCCAAGCAGAGTCGCAGTGAGAAGAAGGCCCGAAAGGTGGGCTGGGGGCCTGGCTGCACAAGGGGACCCCTCTCACCCCATGGCTAATGAATCCTACCAGTGGGGGTCCTTGGGGAATTCAGTAGTGAACACCTTGTGAAACAGCTGGGGCCTGCATGTCAGTTGAGGTGGCCCTCTCAGCCTGAGTCCAATGCCCTACTGTACACAAGGGGGGGGCTGCCTGGGGTCCCAGAGACGACTGTAGGGGTCCCATGAGGAGTCCCATGGAGTGCTGCCCAAGGTCCAAAGAAGTCTGCTTACATCCAGAGATGGTCCCCAGGAGTTGGCAGAGCGCTCATCCCCTAGCAGTGTGCTGCTTGCCCCTGGGCCTGCTCCTTTCCCCCCACCCCCCACTGGGACCCCTGGGGCTGACACCCAGGTCTGAGCCCCTTGTGCCCCCAGGCAATGTCCAAGCTGGGCTTGCGGCAGATCCAGGGGGTCACCAGGATCACCATCCAGAAGTCCAAAAACATCCTTTTCGTCATCGCCAAGCCCGACGTCTTCAAGAGCCCGGCCTCGGACACCTACGTGGTCTTCGGAGAGGCCAAGGTTCGACTGGCCGCGGGCACGGGCAGGGGCTGGGGGTGTGGACTTGGCTGACAGCTGTGCCCTGTGCTACAGATTGAGGACCTGTCCCAGCAAGTGCACAGAGCCGCCGCCGAGAAGTTCAAGGTGCCCGCGGAGCCCTCTGCCCTGGTCCCTGAGTCTGCACCCGGGCCGCATGTGAGGCCATGCGAGGAGGAAGAAGGGGACGAGGAGGAGGAGGAGGTGAGGCCCAGGGATGCTGGGCCCTGCCTCAGGCATGCAGGCGGGGAGGCTCTGCTTGGGGGGACTTGGCCTAGGGGAGTTCTGCCTGTACGGTCTGGGGGAGCACTGCCTGTGGGGGTCTAGGGGAGGTCCACAGGGTCGGGGGTGGGGGGGTGGGCCCTCAGAGACTCTGCCTGGGGTGTCGGGGGGGGGGGCAGCTCCAGCAGCTCCTGCTTGCCGCCCTCCAGGTGGACGAGGCGGGGCTGGAGCTGCGGGACATTGAGCTGGTGATGGCGCAGGCCAATGTGTCGAGGGCCAAGGCTGTGCGGGCCCTGAGGGACAACCAGAGCGATATCGTAAACGCCATCATGGTGAGTGACTAGGCCCCTTCGCAGACACCCTGGCTGGCTCTGCTGGGGCCTCTCCCACGTGACCCTCTCTTTCTACATTTCCTGCAGGAGCTGACAATGTAGCCGCTGACCAGTGACCCAACTCCATCCCTGCCCCTCAGCTCTGCTGCTCAATAAATGAGTCTTCCCTCATTGTTTCTCTGTTCCTGCTCCAACTGCTCCCCAAGCACAGGCTCTGGCTGAGCAGGATTTGAGGCGGCGTGAAGACATTTCCAGAGGCTACACAGAACCCAAGGAGTGTGGTGGTCCAACCCCCACATCTTCAGAGGGTGGTGGTCCTTCCCACATGTCCCCAGAGTCATGGCCCTCCCCACCGTGTCCCCAGAAGGTTCTAGAGTGTGGTGGTCCTCCCCTCGTGTCCCCAGAAGGTGCTGGCCCTCTCCCCGTGTCCCCAGAGTGGTGGTCCTCCCCTCATATCCCCAGAGGGTGGTGGTCCTCGCCCCATATCCCCAGAGGGTGGTGGTCCTCCCCCACATATCCCCAGAGGGCAGTGGTCCTCCCCCCCCATATCCCCAGAGGGCAGTGGTCCCCCCCTATATCCCCAGAGGGTGGTGGTCTTTCCCCTATGTCCCCAGAGGGTGGTGGTCCTCCCCCACATATCCCCAGAGGACAGTGGTCCCCCCCCCCCATATCCCCAGAGGGTGGTGGTCTTTCCCCTATGTCCCCAGAGGGTGCTGGTCCCCGCCTCCATGTCCCCAAGGGTGATGGTCTTTCCCCCATGTCCCCACAGAGTGGTGGTCCTCCTTCCCCATCCCCAGAGGGTGGTGATTCTCCCCGCATGTCCCAGAGGGTGGTCATCCTTCTCTTTTGTCCCCCGAGGGTGGGGGCCCTCTACTGTGTTCCCAAAGGGTGGTGGTCCTCCCCTTATGTCCTGGGGTGCCTGATTTGCCTAGAGACTGCAGGCAGTCTGGTCACCTGTCTGTGACTCAATGCATGGGCCTTGGGACTGGAGTTTCCAGGTGGATGTCCCCAGATGTAGGAGACCCTAGAAGTTTCCACAAGGGCACCTGCACTGGAGAAGCTGCAGGAAAACCGCATTTGCTCAGGGGGCCAGTGGTTAATCCTCAAAGTTCCTGGCCCCTCACTCCGGCCTATGTCCTCTTTTCTCCAAAGTCTAGAGACCCAGAGAGTGGGGGCCATGTCCCAGGACAGGGTGAGGGACTGTAGTGGGGGCCCACATGTGGGTGGGGGCCCCTGAAGGGGCAGGAGCAGTCCTGACCATCTGCACAGAAGGCTCATGCAATCCCACTACAGGTCCCACTGCTCAGGCACAGGCTGGGCTCTAGAGGGGCCAGCCCTGGGCTGTGGCTGTCTTTCGCTGTCCCAAATGCTTCCAGGGCAGATCGATTTGCACACGTGTCTAGAGACAGTATCTACCAAGTGTCTCCCTTAGCTCTGCCCGGCCTGGGCTGCTCGTGAACAGCTCTCAGACATCCTGGCCAGAGCAGTCTGAGGTTCTTCCTCCTGTCCTGCCCTGCCCCTCTGCAGGAGGGAGCCTGAGGGACTGCAGACCCTTGCCTGGTCCCACACATGAGACCAGGGCTCTACCCTCCCTCCCTGGGGCCAGACGCCCCCCCAGCTCAGCCAGAGCTTGTACAGGAAACTGGGAGGGGGTCTGCAGGATGAAGGCACCTTCCAGGTGAGGAGGGAGTCCCAGAGCTGGGCCTGCCCGCGCCTGCACACTGCAATCTCCAGGCCCAGCTCCCAAACTGAGGCCCCTGCCCTGCGGTCATCCCCATTACCTCCCCATGTCTCAAGGGCACAGGAGGAGCCGAGCCCAGGGGATTGAGGAGGGCCCCCTGGAAATGGGACCCAGGCTCCAAGATAACACGCTTTCAGGATGCGGATGGCACTTCTGGTGGGGTGGGAGGTGTACAGGGTTTGCTCTGGAAACCACCGCAATGGCAGGTGAGACCTGGGAACTTGGGTGAGGCTAGAACAGAGCCAGCGCCCCTTGGAGAGCCCAGTGCCTGGGTCCCAATAGCCATTGCCTGCCACTCACAACCACATGTCCCCAAGACTCCTGCACCCCATGTCCACAAAGCAAAAGCCCACATCACGTCCTCCCCGTGGCCTCCCCTGCCACTGAGCCCGGCCCAGCTCCCTGCAGGGGCCAGAGCCAAAGGGCAGCCTGGCCCCCAGACCACCGTACCCAGCCCCGGGCATGCAGGCCTGGGACAGAGGCCAGAGCAAAGGCCGCCGCTCTCACCCCACTGGGTCAGAAACACACTGGCCACCAGAGGTAAGTTATTCACATTGCAGTAAACTTCTTTTAAGGTCTCTGGGAATTTCAATAGGAACGTCATGTGCAAAATCGACAGCTGTCCGAGGTCTGGCCGAGGGAGCCCCTCCCAAAGTGGGGCCGCAGGCAGGCGGCAGGGTGCAGCCTTCTGCCCCCTCACTGGGGCGCGTTCTTCACAGTAAAGGGCCACCTGTGCCTGGGGCCCTTCGGCTGGCCCCAGCCCCGGCACAGGAAGGGCAGATGCGCGGGGTCCCTCCCGGCGTCGTCAGGCAGAGTCCTGGTCCATGCTGCAGCCCAGTGCCTCGATGTCGTTGCTGATGTCTGAGATCATGCGGTCCCACTCGTCCCCCTCTGAGGGCACAGACTGGTCATCAGAGCTGCCTGCGGCCCTGTTCCCATTGGAGGTGGAGGTGGAGCTCATGGCCCGCCGGTACCTGCCAAAGCTGTCCGTGATGATACCTCGGCCATCCTTCACCCCGATGGTCTCCAGGAAATTCTCGAAGTGCTGGCTGTCCTTCTCAGGGATGAAGGGCCGCAGACCTGCAGACACACCACTCGCCTGACCCACAGGAAGCACATCCATGACCCAGAGGACCCCGCCCCATGTCTACCCTCACTCCCACCAGTCCTCGCAGAAGTCCCAGTTCACAAGTTTCCAAGGTGAGGGGAGGTGGAGCTCGGAGCAATAGGCCCCCACCGCCCAGCTGCGCTTCCACCTCTGGAGGACCACCCATTTCCGTACAAGAGGCACCCTCCTATGTGAGAACAAGACTGAAAGGAACACTATGAGCTGGGGGTCAAGGCCCTTGGATCTAAGCCCTGGCTGGGCGACTGACCCCAGGGAGGCCATGAAGTCGTCAAGAGCTCACTGGAGGCAGCAGGTCCAGCCTTTAGCCCTTTATCCCCCTGCGAGCAGAGCCCTCAGGTGGCAGCCAGTGCGGGTACAACACACCCTGCTTGGATTATTGCAGGAGGAGCCCAGGACCCAGGAGCCTCCACCAGCCACCTTCAACCAGCCATGTTCTCTGGAGTCAGCAGAGGGAAGGCACAGCCCTGCCCCTGTCCTCGTGGGTGTGGGCAGACGTCCAGTGCCACATCCCAGCTATGGGCGGCAGGCCCTGACCACCCCGCCTTCCATGCTGGCCCAACATACTGAGCTCTTGGGGCCTCACCGCCTCAGCAAAAGCTGGTCCTTCCACTGAGAAATGCCACGTTCTCTTCTTCTACTCATCCATCAAAACCAGCTCAAGCACCACCTCCTTTGAAGAGCCCCCTTAGCCCTCATGTGGCCAGTGCACAGCTCCTGGCTTCTCAGTCTAGCTTCTGTGGGGCCCTCTGCTGCTCCCCAGAGGACGAGCTCCTGCCAGGCACTGGGAAGAGCCCTCTGGCCAGAATCACTTGGGCCTTAATGGCTGGAACCCCCTTTCCTATCAGAGCCCCGGCCCGCAATTCAGGTGCCCGTCCATCCCAGGACTCACCCAGCAGCAGGAACTTGCGGCTGTCCCCGTAGAGCTGCCGCAGGTTGATGCAGAACTCATGCACCGAGGCCCCGTCGCGGTATTCGTGAAGCAGTGCAGCGAACTGCTGGATCTCCTGCGAGGACAGCTTGGTGCGCAGCTACAGAGAGAGAGTGGGACACCAGACAGGACCCGGTGACCGGAGGAAGAAGAGTGCCACAGGTCAAGGCCCCTACACCTGCGCAGAGGGTCGCAGGGACCCAAGAAGAGCCCATGCCGTCTGCCCTAATCTCACCAGGAGCAGGGCAGAGGGAGCGCGGCTGCACCACTGCCAGGGGTCTGTTTACTGGTGTCCTTGGGCCCAGAGCAATGCCCACACCATCTGGGGGACACGTGTGGGCCAGGAGACTGAATTTTCAAGGGCAAGACCACATGAGGTCAGGGGACAGAGGGAAAGTCAGCTGAACAATGAGACGCCCCATCCAGCCCTTCCAGGGAGCATCCAGTCCCTCTGCCACCGTTCACCATCTGAGACCCAGGGACAGACCTGTGGTCAAGCCCCAGTGGCCAGAGCAGCCCCCACACCAACCCAAGTGCTCCCCAATGACTGTCCCAGCAGGAAAGGCAGTGATGCCTGGCGAAGAGGATGGAGACATAAGCAAGGTACCCTCGCTCACCCTCCTCCCCATTCCTCCTCCTCCTCCCCCCCCTCGCCTCCTTCAGGAACTTCTACGACTAAGGCGCCCGCAGTGGGCAGGGTACCGTGAGCATGTAGTCCTGCAGCAGCTCGGCGGCCGTGGCGCTCAGCTCGCTCTCGCTCACCGTCTTGGCATGGGGTGCCGTCTGCATGCAGAAGGACAAGGGCGAGACGCCGCCTGCGTGCGCACACTCAGGGAAGGAGCTGCAAGGACGCGAGCCATGGGCAGGCAGCTCCTCGACCCCTGCCCCGTACCTGCACCCACGACACCCTGCAAGCACCCAGTTAGTGCCAGGGGTGCCCCGCGGTGGGAGTCAGGGCAGGTGACGGGAAAGGGAGGTCAGCTTGCCCGGGCATGGGGCGAGGGTCTGGAGAAGGTGGAGGGAGGGGCACAGGGAGTGGGACAGAGGAAGACACAAGGGGATCAGCGACATGGAGCCTAGCACGCTCTCACAGATCGACGAGCTCACCGGTAGCGCAACCTTGGGGAGCCTGCGAGCTGGAAAGCCTATGAAGGCTGGACTCGGGGGGAGGGGTTGAGGGGCTGATGAAGGGGAGGGGGCCCAGCAAGAGGAATGGGGCCCAACAGCGGGAGGGGAGGGTGGCCAGCAAGGGAGAATGGAGGGAGCCTGACAGGGGAGGGGGGCCAGGCTGACATGCTGGCATTGCTGAAAGCCAGGGCCCAGTACTCACAAAGTGCTGGCTTCTGTCTCATAAGACTCCTTCATGTCCACCTTGGTGGAAGAGTCATCTGTACAGAAAGCGCAGAAAACAGATGCTTCCAGTTACGTGAGAGAGAGCACTGAGTCCAGCGGCCGAGCTCCAAATGGGAGATGCAGAGCCCTGGCGGCAGGGCTCCTGGGGCCTTTGTGGGCAGAGCCGGCTGGGCACCTGGGGTGCACCTCAGGCCGCACCTGCACCCGCTCCTCCTGGGCTCTTGTGAGATGCACCACCTGCTGCAGGTCTGGGCTGGAGGGGTGATGCTCTGGTCTCAGAGGATGTGCCAAGTGGCAGAGCTGGAGGAGGCTCCCCAATGGCCAAGAAAAAGAAAAGCACCATTTGTAGGTGTCAGCTCCACATCTGGCAGAATCCTAGGAGCTGTGTTACCTCATCTTCTCTGACTCTGGCAGGTCTCATCACTGCCCTGCTTTTAGATGAGGATGTGAATCAGAGAAGTTGTGCCCCACGTCACAGCTGTGAGGGCAGAGCCACAATCAGAGCTGGTAGGTCTGACCCCCATCCTGGACCCAGCCGAGCTCCACACGCAGACAGCTGCTCCCCAAGGACAGAGACGAGGCCTCGGGATGCCCGAGACCCTCAGCCCAGCAAGGGCCTGGTACACAGCAGCTACTCGGGAAACCCTGGACAGATGACGTAACGTCTGTATGACACAGACCGTGCGGGACATCGGAGCACCGTTCTAGACAGCAAGCCGAGCTGTGACAGTGGTGGTGACACGGTGTGGCAGAGGCTGAGGAAGAACAAGGGACGTTTCTGGCAGTGGGAAGAAATAAAAGTGGTGGGCAAGGGCAATGGTCCACGTCCAAATCCCAGGACCTATGAATGTGTGGGTGACATGGCGATGGGGGTGGAGGCTGCTCTGTAGCTGACCAAACACAGGGAGAATGTCCTGGGCTGTGTGGGTGGGCTTGGTGTGACCACCGGGCCCTTCAAAGTGGAGGAGGGGCAGAGGGGCAGACAGAGCTGTGACAACAGGAGGTCAGAGATTTTCCTCTGCCGGCTGTGAAGATGCAGGAAGGGCTCCCAAAGCTAGAAAAGGCAGGAGCCAGCTTCTCCCCGAGCCGAAGAAGGAAGGCAGCCTGGCCAGCACCCTGATTTTAGCCAGTGAGACCCGCTCTGGACTCTGGCCTACAAAACATGAGAGACTAGATCTGTGTTTAAGCTTCTAAGCTCCTAAGTTTTGGTGATCTCACAGCAGCAGGAGCAAAGAGACTCAGTAAGAAAGGCCCTGAGGCATAAACCAGCACAAGATGCGTGTGCGTGCACGTGGGTGTGAGAGTGTGAGCGTGTACATGTGCACGGAATGGGTGTGCATGTGTGGTGTGTACAGATGTGCACACATGTGTGATAAGGCATGCCTCACTTCACTGCCCTTCGCAGACACTGCGTTTTTTCCAAGAGCCTCCATCAGTAAAAAGATTACGGCTCGCTGAAGGCTCAGACGACAGTGAGCATTTCTTAGCAATGAAGTACTTTTTAACTAAAGTACGTACATTGTTTTTTAGACATAATGCTATTGCACACTTCACAGACTATGGTATAGTGTAAACATAACTTTTAGGTGCACTGGGAAAAACTGAAAAACTCATGCAACTCATTTTATTGCGATACTCGCTTTCTTGCGGTGGTCTGGAATGCAACAGCGATCTCTGAGGTGTGCCTGTTCGTACGTGTGCATGGGTGACAGGTGCGTGTGTATGTGTGCAGATCCCACAGGGAGACTTGAGGAGAGAGGCACGCCGCCGCCCATGTGGAGTGGAGGCTGGCAGGGAGGAAGGCCACTCAAGAAGCCCTGATCACTTACATCTTACTTTGTGAAAACTCATGCAACTATACATTTATAATTTATGCACTTTTTAGCAAAAGATTCAGCAAAAAAAAGACCCTATTGGGAATTTTAATGCACAAGGGCAAACCAATCACACTGAAATTGGATGTTTACATACGGCTTGATAAACCAACCACCTGCTACTTACTGGAGAGAAGTCGCTGGCCTCTGGGCCTCAACCCCCGCCCAGCATATGGGGACAGACCGCCTGCCTTGCTGGGCCGTTTCTGCGGGGCCGCGTGCAGCTTCAGCACCAGCAGCAGGAAAGGCAGGCAGCGGACAACCAGCCCTGGGATGGGTCCTTCCTCAAAGAGCCCCCAGCTTCATAAACACACAAAGGAGGGTTCTCCTGGCTTTGTCCCTCTTCGCTGAGATGTGTGAACCACTGGGGAGGACGCAGGGCTGGGACTTATCTCCACAGACAGACGATACTGGAAGCTACAGCTGTACTGTCTCCAGTGTCTTTCTACTTACAGAAGCCATGAGTCCTCAATAAATCACATATTTAAGACAGATACTCTTGGTGTGTAGAATATTTAGCTCAAGTGGGCTGTGTGTAAAGGAAATGTGTTGTGTGCGCTAACAGATTCCTGAAAATGCTCCAGATATCCATGCGGAGGTGGTGGCTCCCGGATGCTGGTCACGCCACACAGTCTTCAGGGCTCCTTCACTTCCTCCCACCCACCACCCTGCTCCCAGGCAGTCTGCGTTCTGGAAGGAGTCCTCACACCCACCAAGCGCAGTGAGGTCTGGGCGTTCTGGAAGGGAGGCTCCTCACACCCACGCTCAGCCCCAGTGCTGGAAGCCCCTCCTGGCCCTCTGTTCTGAGTTAGGTGAAGTGACTTTAGCCACATGTAGTTCCAGAAAAAGTGTTCCGGGCTCCCAAAGTTATGCTGGAAGCCACCAGGCTGGTGTAAGAGGATGGCCTTGACTAAACCTGCAGAGTAACATGAACGTGCAGTCTGGAAACAAAGGGCATTGGCTTGAACCCCCAGGACAGGGAGCAAAGGCACTGCACACGGATGCTGCCTGGGGGGCATTTCTGCAGGACTGGGGGAGGGAAGCTGGGGCCCTGCTGCCCGCCCTCTCACCACGTACCACTGTGAAGGGACAGGTGGTGGGTGGGTGTTGAGGCTCCATCAAATATGGCTCTGTCCAGAAAGTCGATGGTGGACTCCGTGTACACAATCTGGAAGACTTGGCCCAGCAGGGAGCACAGCTCTTCGGCGGCGACCTGCCATGGAGGGGACAAAGCTGCGCCTTCCTGGGTGGCTTCCGGGCACCTGCCACCTCAGATGCTCAGTGAACACCAGGACTGAGTGCCCTCTGCCTCCTGTTGCCCAGTGGGGCCACAGGGATGCCAGCCCACGGCGAGGACGCTCTCCAGACCCGGGGCGGCCAGGTGTGGCCTGCAGACGTGTCAGCTACCAGCCCTCCTCTTCACACTGCCCTGGCCGGCCAACACCCTCTCACCACTCCTGTTCTAGCCTCAGGAAACGGGGCAGGGAGGGAACCAGCATTTGTGGCAGCTCACATGGACAGCATTCCCAACACTGCAAAATGCTTCACATGTGTGCTGTTAAACCAGGGCCCCATCTGGGGCGGTTCTGGCCCCAGGACACGAGGCAATGTCTGGAGGGGCTTCCAGCGGGGCAGGCCAGGGAGGTGGCCCCATGAGGAAGAACTGCTGCTGAAACGCGGGCACAGCTGAGGAGGAGGGAAGCTGACGAGAGGCGACCTAAGGAGGGGCGGCACCACCACTGTCTTTCGGATGTGGAAACTAAACAGAAGGATATCTAAGGGCTCCCAGAGGCTGGCAGCACGTAGGTGCCTGAGGGGGCCCCAACCCCAACTTGCCACTCCTAGGAATCTTCTGACAGGGCACAGCTTGGGGTGGAGGAGACCACTGCCCCCATCAGCACGGGGGAGAGAGGGACAAGGCCCACCAAGAGGAGAAGGAACCAACCAGCACAGGGGGAGGCACCAGATGGAGTGGGACTAGGGGCGAAGCCTGGGTCAGGATGTAGGTGGGGCTGGGGCTGCTGTTGGCAGCGCTGGGTCAGGATGTGAGACGGGCCTGGACAGGCTGCAGGCAGGGCATGGGTTGGGTGTGGGTAGGGCTGGGCCAAGATATGGAAAAAGCCTGGCCAGATTGTGAGTGGTGCCTGGGAAGGCTGTGGGGTATGGGCAGAGCTGGACAGGTTGTGGGCAAGGCCTGGGCCAGGTGACGGTGATGGCCTGGGCCAGGTGTGGATGGGGCCTGGGTCTTAGTTCCCAACTCTGCTCACCTTGCTCTCTGCAGCCAGGATCACCAGGCAGCACGCTTCCACGGGTCCCACTCCACTCTCTGACAGGGAGCCTGCGGTGAGGCCTCTGGAACTTTCCGCACACAGACTCTGGCTGGGGGAGATGCCGGGGTCCTGGGCTGAGAAGTCAACACCGCGGCAGGTTAGGGCAAGTGCAGGAGCTCAACAGCCGTCTCTAGACAGCCCATAGCAGGCTCAGGTGGGGACAGGCCTACACGGGGTACGCCCTCTCCCCCAACTTCTCTAAACAAGGGGTGGGAACAAGGGAGCAACTCCTTCATCCTCACACTGGCTGCTGAGAATTTTCACCCTACATGACCTTCTAGCATCCTTGCCAAAGATGGTGCCAATATCTTAGGCTGAGACACGAAACTGCCGATATTCAGCTGCTTTTGATCTACACAAAGGAAGGTACTCACAGGGTTCCATTCACAGGGTTAACATAAGACGGACCATGAGGACAATCCTGACACACAAAACTGAGGCATGGGGGACAAAGGACGGGGCCCAAGGGCATGTGAGGGGCAGGGCCCAGGTGGGGATCTGGACTGTGAGAGCCCCAACTGGGGTCCTAAAGTCTATGCACCGCCTCCTCGGACAAACAGGGCCTCAAGAGCTGCGGAGATGACTCCAGGCCTGCCCGAGGCAGGAAGGGAGGCCCACGTCCTGGGGAAGCTTGTGCAGGAGCAGGGCTCCAAGCACATCAGCTTGGACAGACCCGGGCACAGGAACTGCAAGTGAAGCCTTGAACTCCGCCTGGTGCCCGTGTGTCTCGGGGCAGGCCCAGCTGAGGAGGGAGAACACCTGAGGCTCACACATGGCCAGGAGACAGGAACCGGGCCAGGAACAGTGGGACTCGGGGCAAATGGGCCTGCAGAGACCAGGTGCCCTGTGGCCTGGCACCCTGCGTGGAGGCTGAGCCCCAAAAACCCTGGGGGGACTCTGGGACCGCACTGTCCCACAGCGGCCATAGGCAATGAGCACGAGAAATGTGATGAGCCTACACTGAGTCCAGCCCTAAGTGTAAACTACACAGGGTCTCAGAGTTATACAAAGAAGAATGTATGATTTCTCATTGGAAATTGTTATATTGATCATATGCGGACGATATTTGAGACAGAGAACTAAATGAAGTATATTATTAACATTGATTTCACTTGTTCCTCTTTACTTTTTTTAACATGGCTCCTAGAACATTTTAAGTAGCTCTATGGCTCGCACCCATGGCTGGTTCACAAGGAAGCGAGCTTGCGCTGTCTCTAAAGAGCCCACTTCCAACCCCCCAGCTGCACCTGGCCATGAGCACTGCCAGCTGCAGTCACACAGACTGTCCCCACAGGTCCTGCTTCAGATCCACATCTGCTCTCCTACAGTCACAGAAAAATCCTTCAATGAGATGTCCCCATGATCTGCTCCATCCTGGCACAAAGGGACATCTGGTCACCCGCCCTCCAAGCCATGCCTGCCACACCAAACCTCCTGCAGCCAGACCTGGCCCCAACTCACCCTCGCCCAGCACCCCCAACCCCGCCACCTAGCATTCTCCCAACACCAGCATACTCTGGGCCCGAGGAGGCACACAGCTGTGCCTGGATGTAGTAGGCACTTAATAAATATGAGCCATCATTGCCAGTGTCTGTGCTGAGGACTGCTATGTTCAGAATCCCACCAACAGTATATCCGACGTACACACGAGCCTCTGAGAGACATGAAGGCTCTTGATCTCAGGACTTCACTTCAGAGCGATCCACTAAATCAAGGAAGGCGCCCTGGGACACAGGGATTCATTCTTTTCCTTTAACTCAAAGGCTCTCAAAGCTCTGGCTCCTGGTTTTCATCTCTTTTTGGCAAGTTTCTCCTATGGAGCTCATTCACTCCCTTTTAACAAATCTGTTACTCATCTTCTCAGCAATTTGTTCTAATGATTAACGCTGAGAAATGCCCGGCTGCACAAGAAGCCAGGGGGGCCCAGCGCCCACCCTCCAGCTCACATGCCTGCAGCACCCCGTCAGAAGCTGGTCTCCCCATCGCTTTCTGTCCCTAAGGGTGCCCTAGACCTCAGGCCTCCTGCGGGGGACCCCATCCCTGGGTAGCAGACTGGGCAGTCACATGGCCCCGGGCAGCAGTGGTGGAAGCGATTACAAAACCAGCTCCCACAGCCAGCCCCACCATCTACCCACCAGGTGACCCTCGCCGAGTCACCCGTCCTGTCTGCTCTGTTACTCCACCTGTAAAGCAGGAGAAAACAGGCTCCTCCTTCCCATTTACGATGGAGATTAAATTAGATCACTCATGTCACATACTTTGTACTAGTTTGAGCCACACTAAATTGCCATTTTTGTAGATTAAAATAGTTAAATATCGGCAGTTTCATATTGTCCACCTAAAATAATGCCCGTCATTAAATAGCAGATGCTCACTGAGCACAATGAAGGGAAATGAGGGACAAGCAGAGCACAGAAGGGACCTTGCTCAGAAGTACAGCGTGACAGAGCGGGGGTGTGGGTGTGTGTGGGAGTGTGTGAGCATAGGTGAGGGGCTGTGAGTGTGAAGACACTCTGAGTGTGTGTGTGTGTGTGTGTGTGTGTGTGAGAGTCGGGGGGGCTAAGCCACAGCTGCACAAAGCCAAGGGGCTGAAACTGCGGCAGACGCCTTCACACTGCTCCAGTCAGCTGTGTGGGTGGGCCCGCAGCACCCCGCCAGCTTCATGGGCTGGCAGCTTCCCGACCAATCTCCAGAGCTCACCCAAGCTCAAGAAGTCAGTGCTGAGAAAGCTCACCAGGGCCCTGGCTCTTAAGAAAAGCCCTTGGATCCTCCATGAATGACCGAGCTCCAGCAGAGAAACAACTTTCTCTCTGTGCTGCCTGAAGTGTGCTCCAGGTGGATCCATCTGGCTGGCCTCACACCCCGCCAGTGGCCCTTTGGAAAACAATGGCTTCGGGGCCCAACCCAGCCGACAGGAGCGCCCGAAGGAGCCCAGAACAGAATCAGTGGTGCAGCACCATCCTCAGAACCCTCACGGGGAAGGGCACAGCACAAGCGAAACCATGACTTCGCTCCTCATTCCTGAGTAACTTGACGCCAGGGCAGAAGCTGTGGAACCTGGCGGACAGCTTGTCCACGAGTGCCCAGTAAGGCGCACTGCCCTCTCGTCACCAAGTGAGGGAACCGGGCTGGGGGAAGGGGGCTGATGTCTGGTTTAAGGGGCTTTCTGATTCTGCTACAAGGACATGCTGACAATGTCTCACAGATTGAGAGCTCCGTGACGGTCTCATCTGCACCCTCAGCTTTGGGAAGGCAGCATGGCCAAAGGCTGGGCAGAGCTGAGGCCCCAGCCAGAGCCTGAGACCAGTGCTGCCTGCCTGCTGGAGGACTCTCCAATGTCCCCGAAGGGGGCATCACCAGGCACAGTGGCAGGCCCGCGAGGCTCCAAGTGAGAGTGGCCAGGCTCAGCACCTATTCCTCACAACCTCCTGGGTCACTGCCCTCCTCTGGCCAAGGCTGGCCTTGGAGACAGGAGAGCCACTCCTCAGGCACAATGGGCAGCAGCAGCTGACCCAGCACTGGAGAAATGGTCTCCAGAGCTCCAAATCCATGGACTCGCTCCTCAGGACAAAGACGTGGCCATTTCTCCCAAGGACCCTTCTGACCCCACCCCCAGGTCCGTACCTGTCTTTAGGACCACCAGGTGTGAGGCATCATCCCGCACATAGGACACGGCAGCAATGTCATGGATGGGGACCCTGAGAATGGTGTCCTCCCCGTCCCGCCAGGCCAGCTTGACGTTGTAGGCAGACAGGCTGATCACAGCATCATGCTCCTGGGTCAAGTGTCCGGGGAGCTGGTGGGCTCTCTAGAAGGAACCACAGGGTGTCAGAAACACAGGGCCCCGGCAGCAGGCTCCCCTAGGAATCCTGCAATGTGTGCCGGCAGACACAGCCCACACGGCCAGCTGAAGCAAGTGCTGCTCCCTTCAGTGTGGCCATGCTTGCTCCAGGGGCACTGCCATGTTCACGTCACATTGTGGGGGTCTTCCAGAACTGCCTTTACATTCAGACCTATGGCAAGTGGTCAGGATATCTTGAAAATGTGAATTGTGAAAACAGCCCAAAACCTCAAGAAGCAAGTCTAGAGAATAAAGTTTATGTTCAGACTGAGGAACAGTCTTTACTGGCCAAGTGCCAAGCGCACCCATAATATGGTGGAACTGGGTTATTCTTCACAGCCATGAAGGCCTAGGGTCAGAAGACCAAGAGCTGATAACAGAGTACAATTGTCAGAGGTCAGGGTTGGGAGGTAGAGCAAGCCAAGGGTCAGAGGTCACAGTTGGGAGGTGGAGCAAGCCAAGGTTCAGAGGTTAGGGTTGAAGGTGGTACAGGCCAAGGTTTGGAGGTCAGGGTTGGGAGGTGGAGCAGACTGAGCATCAGAGATAGGGGTTAGAAGCTGGTGCAGGCTGAGGGTCAGAGGTCGGGGTTGGGAGGTGGAGCAGACCAAGGGTCAGAGATTGGGGCTAGGAGCTGGTGCAGCCCAAAAGTCGGAGGTCAGAGTTGGAGGTGGTGCAGGCCAAGGGTCGGAAGTGGTGCACGCCAAGGGTCAGAGGTCGGGTTTGGAGGTGGTACAGCTCAAGGGTCAGAGGTCGGAGTCATAGGTGGTGCAGGCCAAGGGTCAGAGGTGAGGGTTGGAGATGGAGCAGACCAAGGGTCAGAGGCTGGGGTTAGGAGCTGGTGCAGTCGAGGGTCAGAGGTTCACGTTGAGGGTGGTACAGCCCAAGGATCAGAGGTCGAGGTTGGGAGGTGGAGCAGACCAAGGGTCAGAGGTTGGGGATAGGAGCTGATGCAGGCCGAGGGTTGGAGGTCAGGGTTGGGAAGTGGAACACGCTGAGGGTCAGAGGTCAGGGGTAGGAACTGGAGCAGGCCGAGGGTCAGAGAATGGGGTCAGGAAGATGGGGTTACCTTTGCATTGTCTATGAAATGTAGTATTTCGGTCCTACTGGAGGGATTCAGGTATCCTGGTATGGACGTTAACTGACCTAAGTACTGAAAGAGAGTGAAGAGAGAAAGCACCATGAGAAAGGGAAGATTGGCCACCACCATCATGGACTCCACAGACAGTGCAGCGAGAGCCTCACACATTCCCGCCACCAGGCCCTCTGGCCTCAGTTCTGGCTCAAAGCTGAGGCCCTCCTCTGGGAAATGTGCTCCTAGAATGCTCCGAATTCTGAGAGAAATCTCTACAGGCTAAGGAGAACGCTCCCACGCTTCCAACTATACTGCATCAATGTTGTCATCAAGAGTCCTGCAAAGGAAACCTGAAAACTCGTTTGGTGGAATGTGGACTCTGAAAGAACAGACAAGGATGGCCCGTGTTTCCAGGTCACTGTTGGGAACTGAAAACAATGGTGCTGCAAAACCCTACTAAAGATAAACTTAATAAATCACAAAGGGCCAGCTGAGGAATGAGGACAAACAGAGAAATGAAGTGGCATGTGGCCAAGAAGGACTTGGTTAACAAACCTCAATGACAAGGGCCTAACGATCACAGGAGGGTATGAATACAGACACAGCGCCGTAGAGGCCGCGTTCACGCCGTATCTCTACCAACTAACACAGTTTTGTAATATTCTTTTTATTTCTTCCCAAGAACACATCTCTTGTACTTGGTATTTCTCAGTCTTCACTAACTTGCATATTTAAAGTCTCTGTTAAAAAAAGGGTGACGCTGGACTCCCATCTCTGGTTCAACGTGTAAAGAGCTTGGAAGGCGTCACTCCCATATAAGAAAAAGCTGAACAAACTAAAAATCAACAACGCTTCTTAGACTCATCAAAGAATGGAGTCACAGGGCAAACTGTTGCCCCCAAAACTGGAGAGAGTGACAGGGAACAGAGAATTGCAGCTCCCAGGGAGAAGAAGCCATGGGAGCCAGCACAGCAGCAGCACCAGGAAGGGAAGTGACCATGTGCTGAACACAGGTGTGGACATGCTGGAGACAAAAACTCCATGGCCAGTTGTACGGGGCCCACACTTGTGTGAGTTCCGCCGTCAGGAGCCTCACCAGGTTCTCAGGGTGAAGACTGGAGAAAAATCTCCTCGTGCTTCTGGCAGGGGGAGGGGAAAAGAAACAACTTTAAACTGCAACCAGAGCACCCTGTTATCCTTAACAAAGGCCTTTGCTCATGGAAAACTAATTTTCCAGCTCCTGACCCACCCGGGGGAAGGGAAATACCAACTCCGGCCCCCATAGCTGTTCCGTCTCTCTTAAGCAGGAAAAACAAAACCAAGGAGAAGCACAGATGGTGGTCAGAGCCCAGGCGCGCAGGCTCACTGGAGGACTGAGACCCACTAATCACAGGACTAGAGAGCGCTCCCCCACCCCTCCCACTACCACGTCAGTACGCTCCTGTACAACAGGAGATGACATGTCTCAGACCCTATTCAGCCGTGACACCACAGCTGCAGCAAATGATAAACACAGCCCAACTCCTGGCCAAAGAAACACAGCCTCACACGAAAGGTCTGTTTACCACAGTTCCTTTTACATCATGTCCAGATTTCAACAAAAAAATTACAAGGCATGCTAAAAGGCAAAAAACAGTGTTTGAATAAACAGGGCAAGCATCAGAATCAGATTCAGATATGGCAGGGATGTTGGCATTATCAGAACCAAGAATTTAAAAGAACTATGATTAATATGTTAATAGAAAAAGTGGGCATCATGTAAGAACAGATGGGTAACGTGTGCAAAGGGATGGACATTCTAAAAAAGAATCAATGGGAAACGATAAATCAAAACCACTGTAACAGAAATGAAGAAAGAACACCTTTGATGGGCTCATCAGTAGACCCGACACGGCCAAGGGAGAGTCAGTGAGTTTGGAGGTATGTCAGTAGAAACCATTAAAACTGAAAAGAAAAAAACATTAAAAAAATGGAACAGAATATCCAAAAACAGTGAGAAAATTATAAAAAGTGTAACATGCGTAGTGGGAATACCAGGAGGAGGAGGAGAGAAATAAACACAAGAAGTCTTTGAAGCAACAATGACTGAGAATTTCCTCAAATTAACATCAGATACCAAACTACTGGTCCAGGAAGCCCAGAGGACACCAAGCAGAATAAATAGCAAAAAAACTACACCTCCACACCTCATCCAAACTGCGGAAAATCAAAGACAAAGAGAAAATCTTTAAGTCAGTCACAAGAACAAAGCGACCTTACAGAGGAGCAAGGGTAAGAATGGCGTTGGGCTTCTCTTCAGGAACCATGCAGACAAGAGAGAAGTGAAATACGTAAAGCGTTGAAAGAAAAACCTGCCAACCCACAATTCTGAATCCAGTCAAGGTGTCCTTCAAAAGAGAAGGAAAAATAAAGATTTTCTCAGACAAACAAAAATTGAGGGCTTCCACAGTTACCTGGGAGGAAACGTTAAAAAATCTCACTGAGAGAGAAGGACAAGGATCTGGTCAGAAATTGATTTATATAAAGAAAGGGAAAAATGTCAAAGTAGAAATAAATAAAGGCAAAATGATATCTTTTATGTTATTATTTTAATTGTTCTAACAGATAAATGTTTTCCAAAACAAAACTAGCAGCAATGTTTTGGGTGATTACAGCTCTGGGCTAAGTGAATGCATGACAGCCAATGGTGGGGGGAGTGGGGGGCGGGGGGGACAGGAGTACTTGGTTATACCTGCACTACTCATGAAGAGGGAAGTGGTATTTGAAAATGGGTTTAGACCAGTTGTAAATGTATACTGCAGACCCTAGGGCAATCACTAAAAGTATTTTTTATAGAACTACAATTGATATGCTAAGAAAGGAGAAACAATGGAATCATATAAAGTGCTCAAATAAAACCAAAGGATGCAGATAAAGAGTAGAAAACCAAAACAAAAGTAAAAAAAAAATAAACAGAACAAGAGAAACTAAAACAGTTACAAATATGGTAGATATTAATCCAATTATATCAACAATCACTTTAAATGTGAATACTCTGAATACACCAGTTAAAAGACAAAGACTGTCAGACGGGATAAAAAATTCAAGATTCAAATAAATATATTTTGTCTACAGGAAACCCACTTTAAAGAAGGGCACTACATAATGAAAACAGGGTCACTTCTCCAAGAAGACACTACGATCGTTAACCTGTATGTGCGTAAGGGCAGAACTTCAAAATACATGACGCAAAAACTGATAGAACTGCAAGGAGAAATAGACGAATCTACTTCCCTAGTTGGAGACTTCAACACTCCTTTCTAAGAAACAGACAGATCCAGTACGCAGAAAAATCAGTAAAGACATAGTTGACCTCAACACCACCATCAATCAATGGGATATAACTGACACCTATAGACAACTTCATCCAACAACAGAAGACACCTTCTTCTCAAGCTCACATGGAACATTCATCAAAATAGATCATATTCTGGGCCATAAAACACACCTACATGAATTTAAAAGAATAGAAAGCATACAAAGTACAGTTATGTACCACATAACAATCATTTGGTCAAGGACGGACTGCATATATGACGGTGAGCCCATAAGATTAGTAGCATATAGCCTAGATGTGTAGTAGGCTACACCATCTAGGTTTGTGTAAGTACCCTCTATGATATTCGCACAACAATGAAATCGCCTAACAATATATTTCTTAGAACATATCCCCATCATTAAGCCATGCTTGACTGTGTGTTCTCAGATCACAATGGAAATTCCTTGAAAGACAATCTACCAAAATTCACATAAGGAGAAATGGATCATCTGAACAGGCATATGAATCTACTAAAGAAACTGAATCAATATCATCTCCAAAACAGCACCAGGGCCACACAGGTTCACTGGTGAATTCTACTAAACATTTAAGGAGGAAATTAAACCAGCTGTCTATAATTTCTTCCAAAAAATAAAAACAGAGAAAACACTTTCTAACCTTTTCTATGAGGCCAGCATTACCCTAGCATCAAAACCAAAGATAATACAAGAAAGGAAAAACTACAGACCAACATCTCTCATAAACACAGATGCAACAAAATATTAGCAAATCAAATCCAACAACATATAAAAAGAATTATACACCACAACTAAGTGGGATTTGTCCCAGATATGCCAGGATGGTTGAACATTCATAAACCCATTAATGTAATCTATCACATCAACAGGTTAAAGAAAAAAAATCATACAACCACATCAACAGTTGCAGAAAAAGCATTTGACAACATCCAGCACCGATTCATGACAAAAACTCTCAGCAAACTAGGAATAGAGGGGAACTTCCTCAACTTGATAAAGAGCATCTACAGGAAACCTACAACTAACATCACACTTAATGGTGAGAAGCTCAAAGACTGCCAAAGATCAGGAACAAGGCAAGGATGTCCCCTCTCACCAGTGCTTTTCAACATCATACTGGAAGTCCTAGTTAATGCAATGAGACAAGAAAAGGAAATAAAAGGTGCAGACTGGGAAGGAAGAAGTCAAAAACCGTCTTTGTTCACAGAAGCCCTCTGACTGGGGAACCAAGCAGGCAAGTCACTCTGGGGATTACTGAACCCAAGCAAGGTAAACACAGCGGCCTGAGTCAGTCCACCTACTGCTATGCCAGGCAACCATCTGCCCACACAGAGGAGGAAAGTGGCACAGAGAGGAGAAGAATCAGCTGAAGCACACATAGGGCACAGTGGCAGATACGAGCTGAGTCTGGGCAGCATCCTAAACTTGAGAAAAGCTGCCTTCAAAAACTGTCAGTATGCGCTGGGCAGCTCCACAGGCAAATGCATAACCATTCTGAAAAGTTTTAGATTTCATCTTCTCTAAGGCGAGGCAGAGGAGAAGAAATAAAACTAAACTGTGTATTGGTTTCCCCACTCTCTACAGGGCTGGGAATCCTCCTCTGACAGTTAGAGAAGTTTAAGAATAAACAAGCACGACATCTAACTACTGGCTCAACTTAGCTTGTCACTGATGAACATTCCAGAATGTTTCCAGAGATCTGCAGTTAGCCAAGATCTTTCCATCCTCTTATCTGCTCATGTAAACCTAATGCAGATGCTTTCTTACACTTCCTGACTTCAAAACTTACCAAAAAGCTACAATAACCAAAACTGTGTAGGACTGGCATATAGACATACAGACCAACGGAATAGGAAGCCCAGAAATAAACCCTGGCATGTATGTTGGTTTATTTTTGACAAGGGTGCCAAGATCATTCAATAGGGAAAGCACAGTCTTTTCAACAAATGGTGCTGGGAAAAATGGATATCCACATGTAAATGAAGCTGTACCCTTACCTTACACCATGTACAAAAATTAACTCAAAATGGAGGGAACAGCTGAATGTAACACCCAATTGTTCAACTCTTAGAAGAAAACGTAGGGAGAAATCTTCATGACGTTGGATTTGGCAATGACTTCTTGGACATAACACCAAAAGCACAGATGATAGAAGAAAAAATAGGAAAAGTGGACTTTATCAAAATTAAAAACTTTTGTACATCAACGGACACAATCAATACAGTGCAAAGACAACCCACAGAATGGGAGAAAATATTTGGAACCTTATATATGATAAGAAGCTAATATCCAAATACATAAAGAATTCCTACAACTGAACAAAACACCACACAACCCGACTGAAAAACGGGCAAAAGACTTAAATAGATATTTCTCCAAGGAATATATACAAATGGCCAATAAGCACATGAAAAGATTCTCAAAATTGCTAATAATTAGGAAATGTAAATCGAAACTACATTGAGATGCTACTTCACACCCATTGGATGGCTACTATCAAAACAGAAAATAACTGTGTTGGCAAGAAGGCAGAGAAATTGGAACACTTGTGTGCTATTGGCAGGAATGTAAAATGGGGTAAGCCATCATGGAAAACAGCATAGCCAGCCTTCAAAAAATTAAATATAGAATTAGCATATGATCCAGTAATTCCACTTCTGGGTATATACACAGAAGAAGTGAAAGCAGACTATAAAAATCTTAGAAGAAAACAGGAGAAAAGCTCCATGATATTGGATATGTCAATAATTTCTTTGATATGACACTAAAGGCACAAGTAACAAAAGAAACAATAGACAAATTGGACTTCATGAAAATTTTAAAATTCTGTACATCAAGAGACACTATGCACAGAGTAAAAAGGCAACCCACAGAATGGGAGAAAATATTTGCAAATCATGTTATCTGATAAGGGATTAATATCTAGATTATAGAGAGAACTCCTAAAACTCAATAAAAAAACCAATAACCCGATTCAAAAATGGGCAAAGGACTTGAATAGACTTTTCTCCAAAGAATATACACCAATGGCCAATAAGCACATGAAAAAATGCTCAACATCACTAATCATTAAGGAAATGCAAATCAAAACCACAATGAGATATCACCTCACATCCATTAGGATGGCTACTACCAAAAAAACAGAAAACAAGAGTTGGCGAGGATGTGGAGGGACTGGAGCCCTGGTGCACTATTGGTAGGAATATAAAATGGTGCAGCCACTGTGGAAATCAGCATAGAAGGTTCCTCAAAATACTATAAATGAACTTCTATATGATCCAGCAATTCCATTTCTGAATGCATACCCAAAAGAATCGAAAGCAACATCTCGAAGAGATATTTGTACACCCATGTTCACAGCAGCATTATCCACAAGAGCCAAAACATGGAAGCAACCCAAGTGTCCATCAACCAATAAATGGATAACAAAATGTAGTATATCCATACAATGGAAAATTATTCAGCCTTTAAAAGGAAGGAAATTCAGCAATATGCTGTAACACAGATGAGTACATTATGCTAAGTGAAACAAGCCTGTCACAAAAAGACAAATACTGTATGATTCCATTTCTATGAGGGACCTAGAGTAGTGAAATTCAGAGAGACAGAAAGGAGAATGGTGGCTAGTCAGGGGCTGGGGGAAGAGGGAATGGGAAGTCACTGTTTGACAGGGACAGAGTTTCAGTTTGGAAAGATGAAAAAGTTCTGGTGATGGATGGTACTGATGGTTGCACAACTATGTGAATGTACTTAATGTCACTGAACTGTACACTTAAAAATTAATTTGATGAATTTTATGTTATGTATATCTTAGCACAACAAAAAAGTTTTCCTACTGGCTTTACTCAATAATTTTATTTGCTAAAAACTCCAAATCATAATCAACATTATACCACATATTAGCTATCACTTCTAGCTTTGTATCATCCAAAATCAATAATCTTGTGTTTTCATTCAAATGGTAGTAAAAAGTATTGGCTAAGATGGTGTCATATGCCCAGTGCTTTAGTGAAATACAAGCGCCCTGGTATTATGTCTGCAGGACCAGACAGGACTGCCCCACCTCCACATGGCCTGGGCACACAACGTCACCACTGCTGTCTCGCCTCCCCGGTGGTGGCACTATGCTTCAAACACAGGCTCACAGATCTCCAAAGAGGATTCTACTTTCTCATAGAGGTGAGTCCTCATTCATGTGAGATATTTTTTGCTGTAAAATATTCATAAAACAACTCTCATCAATAAAAGAAAACTGCAGCTCTCATCCTTGTTATAATTCCTGATGGGACAAAGTGTGCCTCCTGGTCAGTTCTTACAACAGCCCTTCCCAGCTTGTGCTGGGCAGTCCCCTGCCCAGTCCTAAACAACTCCCAATGCCTCCAACAGCAATGTCAGGGACAAGCCCACACCCACAGGGAAGAGAAATGGCACAGGCTGCTGTGCCAACTCACTAACTGTAGCATGCCAAGGACACAGCCACAGAGGGATGAACGTGATGGAACGTGAGAGACCAAGGGAACATTCGACTGACAGAACATCAGCTCAATCAGCCTGGGTATCAATGAAATGGAAGACGACACAGCCAGACGGTCTCAGGCACCCACCAACGCCACTGCTGTTCCTTACAGAGACTGCAGCCCACACAGGGGTGTGCTGATAAGCTCACTGTTTCAGCTCTAAATAGTAGAAAATGCTTCCCAAAATAATTGCTGACAAGAAACAAGACAAGTCCATTTGTATACTGAGGCCGAATCAGCCTCCCTATAACACCCACCTATTGGCCTTGATCGACAAGTTTCCCACAGCAGAGCATGGGCCCTGACAGGAAGGGTGTGACTCTGAGACTTGGGGTGGGGACACCTGGGTGGATGCACTTGAGAACCTCAATCCTCAAATTATTCTCCACGCTCTGGGCCTGCAGAAGTGGCCCATCCCTGCTTGTTGGTAGAGACACACACACACACACACACAAACACACACACACACCTTGATTGAAAACACACAGGCCTGAAATGGGATGGGTACGTTTCCCGACACTGCTGGATCTGTACGTGGGGTAAAGTCTCAACGTAGCACAAGTGGGGACTGCTGGTCCTACTGAAGGACAGGGGACTGAACGCCAACAGAGTGGCAGGTGCTGGGCTCAGAGGGATGGAACACTAGCTGGATGAGTGTGTCTATGGGGGCTCTCCATGGCCTGGCACTTAACCCCGATAAGAGGCCCAGATTCAGCTCTAAAACGTTGCTTGTATGGCTCTTAGAAGCTCAGCAAAAGTGAGGGCACACGTTAAACACAGGAGAGATCACAGAACTGCCATGGCAAACTGTGGATAAAGGTTTTGAAAGGCTGAGAGGTGGGCCTGGATGGGATCTACCATGCAAGACAGGGAACGTCATGGCTGCCCCTGCTCCTTGGGAGGGCCGGAAAGACACTCCCCTCAAGGATGGGCTGGAACAAATGGGTTGGAAGGGACACTGGCACCACTGAGCAGCTCCGTGGCGGCTGTTCTCTGAAGGCGGAGCTAGCCGTAGGAGACGCTTAGAGAACCAGGCTCCTTGGAGCAAGGGGGACAACAGGACCCTGGCAGAGCAGAAGCCAGGTAGCACTCAGGGGCAGGTGTGGTCACTGTAGGGGGCAGCAGGGGCCTGGTATGCAGGGACCTATGGAGATGGCTCGTGAAGTGGAGGAGATCCCAGGGGCAAGAGCTGGGAGCCACCCAGGGCACCACCTCATGTAAACAAACAAGGACATCAACACTGAGGGCGCCACTCCAACAGAAAGTGTCGATCCCTCAGCTGGCTTCCAGACCCAGAAACATGACTGCAAGAGAAGCCAAGCCCCACAAGAACAAATCTGTAACACCAAGCAAGTGCACACTGCAGCGCTGACCCCATTCTCTCCACAGGGACTTACAGTCCTTGACGGGGGAACGGAAAGTCTTTTAGAGGTTTTGGAATAGAGGGTCTGAGATGATGCTGATACTCAGGGGCCCAGACGGCCAACAATGTCCTCTGTTAGCATGGGGACATACGTGGGTCAGGCAGTAAATGGACTCCAGGCCAAGGTCCACCTCAGAGTGTGTCCACTGGGACCAGATCCACTTCTTAAATGTGTAATAGGGACAGACATGTTTAGCAGCCTGTAGAAGCCTCACACTGGTTCTAAGTCCTGCAGAATAGGAGCTACTGAAGTATAAAAGGCCATGTGGAAGACCCTGAAACTGACCCCAGCCCCCTGCCCCTGGCCATGGTCCTAAAGCAAGAACAGTATCATTTCCAGAGAGAAAAGCAGAGATGC
Organism: Equus przewalskii; assembly: GCF_037783145.1. Classification (NCBI taxonomy): domain Eukaryota; kingdom Metazoa; phylum Chordata; class Mammalia; order Perissodactyla; family Equidae; genus Equus; species Equus przewalskii. The sequence continues at coordinate 15,573,615 of NC_091834.1, read as the reverse complement.
ATGCTGCCCTCCAAGACTTAAATGACATGGGGTCAGCGGTCTCCATCTTATCCCGTCTGGCTCCTGCATAAGAGGGTGGATCATGGTGTGTGACCGGGGACCTCCATACACCTTAAGACAAGCACAGTCTTGGGTACAGGGTTGCAGCTACTGAAGTGGCCAATGCAATCTCTTGCAAACCCATCAGGAACCCATTCATGTCCACAAAAGCACATAGTCACGGTCTTACCCCAGGACCACATTATACACATCAGCTGCAGGAACAGGAGCCCTGGAGCCAGTGAGCCCCAGCACAGATGCACTGGGGCCCCTCCCTTAGCTTACGCCTATGGCCCCACAAAGGGTTCCCAGTACACAGCAGAGGGCAGAAAGCCCAAGCTCAGTTCACGTATTTGGGAAGAAGCCAACGCACTACAGCCCCTCTCAAGGTGGTAGACTCCACGACCCTGATAAGGCATAGTCAAGACCAACCAGGCTCTGGGTGGCCAGTGGACCCTGCAATGGGAGCGTCTTCCCTGGCAGGACTGACATGGACTCCAGGTATAGGTTTGCCTTTCTTGCCTGCAGTGTCCCAGCCAGCCCCACTCTCACTCCCTAAGGGCTCATGGAGTGTCTGAGCTCTGATGAGGTCACACATAACCCCACCTTGGATCAAGGACGGTACCAGGCGCATGTCCATCAGCTTCAGTGGTCCTACAGAATCCCACACCATCCAGGAGCTGCCAGCCTAGAGAGGACATCCCAAAAGGATGCCACATCTCTTCAGAATGCAGGGTATGTCTTAAACCAAGAGTCACGCCACCGCACTGTGTCTCCAGTGGGCAGAATGCATGGATCTGGGGTCCCATGGAAGCAGGAGTAGCTCTGATCACCATCAATCCAAGAGACCTTGGGGAACATGGGCTTCCTGTCCCCATAACTCTCGGCTCTGTGGGTTTTGAGAGCCTGGCACTAAAGGTAAAATGCTTGTCAGGGGACACAATAAAGATCTAAACTTAAAACTACAGTTGCTAGCTGGTCAGTTTGGGCTCCTCATGCCAGCAGACAAGCAAGCACAGAAAGGAGTTATTGTTCTGCAAGGGCAAACGGCCTTCATCGTGATGGGGAGGTGGGGATGCTGCCACATAGCGGGGACAAAAAGGCATGTGTGTGGTCTCCAGGTACCCCCACATGTCCCCTGACACTCCCACCCATAGTGGGCAGGTACACTTCCCACAGACCTTCCGCCTCTGCCCTATCCTGCTTTCTCCACTCTCCTTCTCGGGAGAGCATGCCCTGAATAAATCGTCAAACACCATCTCCAGTTTCAGGCTCTGCTTCTAGAGAAGCAATCCAAGACATCTACAAAGACAAGTACCAAACAAGGAAACCTCACAGCTAACTTCACAGCAAAGGGCAAGCTCACCTGCCACACTGAAAGCTATGTTTTCCAATGCGTAAGAAAACCACCAACCAATCAACAGAAAAATGGCTACAGAAAGACATTTAAGAGCTCTGACTCTTGACCAGCTAAAAAGATGCTCAAGCTCATTCATAAGTACAAACTATAATGATGAAACATCTTATTAACGTGAGAGTGGCAAAGATCAAAAAGTCTGCCCATCACTGTGCTGCTTCTCAGAGCATGGAGAAACAGGTATTCTCATAGACTGCCAATGGTACACACTGGCTTAAATCCCCCATGAAGGGCAATCTGGAAATGTCTATCAAACTAAAAAGTAACCTAGGCTGATACCCAGAAATTCTATTTCTGGAATTTATCCTATAGGAATAGTAAAACGTGTGTGTCACAGTTGAGACAAATGAAATATGCAAGAATAGATGACTGATTAAATAAAATATGGTACAGCTGTATAATGGAATACTACACAGCCAGTAAAATGGATGAGGCAGCTTTAAGAGTCCTAATGTGGATACTCTCCAAGATATATTGTTGCATGTAAACAGCAGGGTACAAAGTGCACACTTTGTGATCATTTGGGAACAAACGCACATCTGCTTGTGTATGGACAGACTAACCACACAGGGACACACGAGAAAGTGGTGTCAGTGACTGCTTCCACAGACGGAACTGGTGACCTCTTTTCACCAAGGTCTCCTTGTACCATTTGAATTTTGTACCACATACATAACTTACATATTCAATTTTAAAAATACAATAAATAATAAATCTCATCAAGAAGTGTCTTAGGTTTAGTATCACAGATGTGATTAATTACCCACTGCTGCCCCCAGTATTAAAAGCCAGGAGTATCCATTCACAGGGCCTGAGCCTGCACTGCGCTGGGGCCTGCTGGAATAGATAATAGCTTGTGACAGAAAACACGGGAAGGATGCTTCCACTTTATAAAGGCTGGGGAGGATTAAATGAGGAAATGTATTTGAAATGTCAAACAGTGTTGCTGTATACAGTAAACATTCAGAAAACAGAAGCCACTATTAAGTTCCTCTCAACTTCATGTTATCAATGTTTATTCTAAATACAAAATACTTGCCATAAAGAATCACACTGGAGTATGTGGGAGTAAATGTTTCTTCATCACTAGCAGACTTTGTTGTCACTATTTTTATTTTATCAAAATGAAACATGTACGCAGTTAAAAAAGGCAAATAGTCCCCAAAACCATACATTAAAAACCAACAATCTCCAGTCCCAACCCAGACAACCCTATAGATCGCTTTCCATAGGCAGCCACTCCGGGGTCTTCTAAGGGATCCAGGCCCACTTTCCACATAATGGTTTTACATTGCTACTGCTTGATTCGTCAATTTAAGACATGATCTGCTGATTTCCAGTTATGGTAGAGAAAGGTTTAACTCTCTCATATCACCACTCCCACTTCCCCTTCCTTTCTTCTTATGATTCAGATAATTTTTTAATCATTGCTTGGTGCTTATACCATAGTTTACTAGGTATATACTATTTCACTGCTGTGCCAAGAAGTAATGAATTCACAATTTTGTTCCTGCATCATTTTTTATTTCTTTTAAACTTTTTAAGACAGTTGTAAAATTCATGTGCAGTTGTAAGAAATAATAGAGATCCATTTATCCCTCACCCTGTTACATCCAATGTGTAACATCTTGTGACAGCACACCCTCACAACCAGGATAGTGACTACACGGTCAAGTCACAGAACATTCCACCACAGCCAGGACACCAACCACACGGTCAAGTCACAGAACGTTTCATCACAGCCAGGACACCAACCACACGGTCAAGTCACAGAACGTTTCATCACAGCCAGGACACCAACCACACGGTCAAGTCACAGAACGTTCCATCACAGCCAGGACACCAACCACACGGTCAAGTCACAGAACGTTCCATCACAGCCAGGACACCAACCACACGGTCAAGTCACAGAACGTTCCATCACAGCCAGGACACCAACCACACGGTCAAGTCACAGAATGTTCCATCACAGCCAGGACACCAACCACACGGTCAAGTCACAGAACGTTCCATCACAGCCAGGACACCAACCACACGGTCAAGTCACAGAACGTTCCATCACAGCCAGGACACCAACCACACGGTCAAGTCACAGAACGTTCCATCACAGCCAGGACACCAACCACACGGTCAAGTCACAGAACGTTCCATCACAGCCAGGACACCAACCACACGGTCAAGTCACAGAACGTTCCATCACAGCCAGGACAACTACATGCTCAAGTCACAGAACATTCCAGCACCACAGGGACCCTCCCATTCCTCTTATAGGCCCACCTACTTCCTACCCACCTGGTGTCCTCTTTAATCACTAGCAAGCCCTAATCAAGTCTCCATTTCAACAATTTCATCATTTCAAGAATGTTATACAAAGGGAATCAAACGGTATGTAACATTCTGGGAGTGGCTTTTTGTACTCAGCGTCTCTCTCTGGAGAGTCCCGCAGGTCACTGAATGTATCAGTAATTCATTCCTTCTCACGCCTGAATAGGGTTCCACGCTATGACGGAGCTCATTTGTTTAACCATTCACTCAGTGAAGGACATCTGGGCTGTTTCCAGTTTGTGGCTATTATGACTAAAACTGCTTTGAATAGTCACGTACAGGTTTTCGTGTCAACATAAATTTTCATTTCCATGGATAAATACTCTAAGTGCAATTGCCAGGTCGTATGGGACCTGCATGTTTAGTTTTTTAAGGAACAGCCAAATTGTTTTCCAGAATGGCTGCAGCATTTTCCATTCCCACCAGCCATGCATGAGTGATCCACCACACCCTTGCCAGCATTCGGTGTTCTCACTAATTTTTTTACTTAGTCATTCTGACAGGTGTGTATGATGTCTCACCGTGGTTTTAATCTGAATTTCCCTAATGGCTAGTGTGCTGAACATCTTTTCATGGGCTTATGTGCCATCTGTAGATCTTCTTCAGTGAAATGTCTTTTCAAGTCTTTTGCTCAAGTTTAACTGGATTATTTTGGTTTCTTTACTTCTTAGTTTTGAAAGTTCTTTATTCTAGATAAAAGGCCTCTGGCAGATGTGCAGTTTGCAAATTTCTTCTTGCAGTCTGCAGCATGTCTTTTCATCCTCTTAACAGGGTCTTCCGCAGAGTCAAAGACTTACATTTTATGAAGTCCAGTTTGATTTTTCTTTCTTTCTTTCTTTCTTTTTTTTTTTTTTTTTTGGTGTCAAGTCTAAGAACTCTGCCTGGCCCTAGGTCCTGAACAATTTCCCTTACTTTTTTTCTGAAAGTTTTACAGTTTTACACTTTACCTTTAAGTCTGCGATTCATTTTGAGTTACTTTTTGTATAAGGTGTGAGGTTTAGGATGAAGTTCATTTTTTCTCTATGGGTAGCCAATGGTCACAGCACCGTCTGCTGAGAAGACCGTCCTTCCTCCCACGAATTGCTTTTACACCTTTGTCAAAAATTATCTGGGCATATTTGTGTGGGCCTGTTTCCAGGTTCATGATTCTGTTCCACTGATCGCCGTGTCAGTCTCTGCCAATATCTCACTGTCTTCACGGCTGGTAGCCATAAAACACATCTTGAAATCAGGTGACTGACTCATCTCATTTAATCTTCTTTTTCAAAACTGTTTCAGCTATTCTGCTTCTTTTGCCTTTTCATATAAATTTTAGAGTAATCTTGTCTATCTACAAAAAAATCTTCCTGGGATTTTTGACAGGAATTGTGGCGAGCCTGTGTATCAATCTAGGGAGAACTGACACCTTAACTAGGTTGACTCCTGTAATCCATGAACATGGCATGTCTCTCCACTCACTTACTCAGATCTTTGACTTCTTTCATCAGTGCTGTGTAGTTTTCAGCATATAAATCCCACCCATGTTTTGTCAGATTTACACTTAAGTGTCTATATTCACGTCTGTAACTTATTTTTGTCTTGCACTGTCTTTCTCTGGTTTTGACATCAGGGTAACATTACCCTCACAAAACGAGTTACAAAGTGTTCCTTCCCCTTCTATTTTTCTGGAAGAGACTGTGTAGAACTGGTTAATTCTTTAAATATTTGATAGAATTCTCCCGAAACCATCTGGGCCTGGAGACTTTCACACAGGAGTTTTCAAATTAGATACTGGATTTCCTTAATGGCTATAGGGCTAGTCAAATTATCTATTTCATATTGGTGACCTGTGGTAGTTTGTGCCTTTCGAGGAAATGGACTATTTGTCGGTCCTCTGAGTGCACAGAGGTGCTTGCGAATTCTCTCACTATCCCTGACTCTTCGAGGGCTCTCAGCACTTGAAGAATGCCGCACCACTTCCTTCTGGGCCCGGGGTTCCTGATGAGAAACCTGCTGTCATTCTGTTTGCCTTATGGGTGGAGCGTTCTTTCTCATTGCTTTCAAGACTTTTTCTGTCTTTCTTTTCGGTAGTCTCACTAGGTGTCTTCGTGTGGGCTGCTTTGGGCTTGTCCTGTTTGTGGCTCAGCTTCTTGAATCTCTAAGTTGTTCTCTTGCCAAATCAGAGAAGTTTCTGCCATGAATCCTCTAACAGTTTTTCAGCCCCTTCCTCCAGAATTCCAATGTCAAAAATAATAGAGAGTTTGCTCTCGTCCCACTAGAGCAGGTGGGAAGAGAGTGCACCCCGCTGCTGCCAAGTGGAGATGGAGGATCCACTTCCCCACTGGCCTCTGCTGCCACCTGAGTGGGGGGCATGGTGGCCACTACAGCTCCCCACGTGGCCCCTACTGACATGAGGGAGCGTGTGTATCATCGTTGCTGTCTGAGGGCATAAGTCCAGGTTTCCCATGTGGCCCCCACTGACAACCCAGCTCCATCCAGGGATCATCGGGGTCAAAGTCCCTGCTCCCCACTTGGCCTTGTGAGGTGGGCGCTGGCCTCCACTTGGCTTTTGCTGGCCGGGGCGGAGGTGGGGCCACAGGTTTTTCTGTCGTGTTTGGTTGGAGCTGAGCAGGTATTTTAAACACATTCTGTCCTGCTAGGCTGTCCCTCTCCTGTCCCTTTGTCCAGAGGGAGCAGCTTCATGGGGTTTTGTCTGCACCTGTTGGCATTGCTGGGCTGTGGCTTCTTCAGCTCCAGGCCTGGGACACATGAGGAAAAAAGAACTCAGGGAACTCAACGCCAGGTCACTCCTTGGATCCCAAAGTCCTAGCTGGTCCGCCTTCTCTCTACCTTTCAGTCTTCTTATGTTGCTGCCTATGTAACATCCAGGATTTTCAGTTGTTCTTATTGGAAGGAATAGGGCAAGTGCGTCCACTCCACCTTCCCAGAAGCGGAAGTCCCCAACCTTTCATGTTCGTGGTTTAATATGGACCCGCATTCCCTCCACTTGCTTTGTTTTCTTATGCACTGTTCTAATTCTTCCCCATTCTTCAGCAGCCTCTACCTAAACATATAAAACCATCTGTGGCCCCTCTCCCAGAGCTGCTCAGGACTGTTCCTCACATTCTCGTTCTGGACCTTGGCTTTGGAATTCCCTCCGCTCCTCCTGTGCTGGAGCCCTGGTTCTCGATCCGTGTCTTCCCCGTCCCTGGCGTGTCCTCGGGCTCCGGCGCAGCACACCCTCCAGTCACCTCCTCAGGATGGGCTCTGCAGGCTCACGTTTTAGAGACCTGACTTCTGGTTATTGTGACACGATCCTTTCAGTCTAAGAGTCACATCCGGCGGTGAATTCTGCGCAATGTTCTTGCATCACTGTGTTAACAACCTCCTCCTGCTCTTTTCTCCATTCTTCCTTCTCGTGAGTCGGATGCTGAAACCCCTGGATTGATCTGTAATTTCCTTTTCTTCTCTTCTCATCTTTTGTTTACTAATTTTCTATCTCTTTGTCTTTTGATTATTCTTTCTGGGTAATTTTCTTGATTTTATCTTTCAACCCCTCTAATGAATGTTTTAGATACACAATTAAGATACTTTTAATTCCAAAAGCTCGTCTCCTTTTCTTTATTTAAAAGTTGATCCTGCTATTTCATAGTTAACAATATTTCCTCTTATCTTTCTGAGAATATTATATTTTCCCCCTATTTTCAGCATCACTGCTGTTTCATTCATGTTTATCTCTTGGACTCTATCTTTGGGTTAAACATTTTCCTCAAAAGTGCACTTCCCCTTGGCTGCCCATGACAGAAGCCGTGTGCACAGGTGGAGTCGCCAACCGTCGGTTTTTCCCAGGCTGGCTGGTGGTAGCCCCAGGGTCGGTATCCAGGCAGCACTTCTGCAGGCTGCCCAGCTCCCCCAGAGAAGCACCCCTCCACAGATCCTCTCGTGGGGGAGGCCTGGTTGCTGGCATTCTGAAAGCCTGGCATGGAAAGCGGGTTGGAGTTTCTCACCTTTCTGTACAGAGGCTTTGATTTAATTTCCTTGTCTTCACTCCGGGTCTCACCCCCAACCTCCTCCATGGCAGGTGTCACCACACCCACAGTCTCCCTAATTTCATGTCTTTACCAGGGAGTCCTCCCACCTCCCCTCTCATCTGACTGCCAGGCGAGAGTGGAAACCCCTCCCAAGCACACAAGCTGCCCCAGGCCCCTCCAGCCCCTAGGGTTCAGCTGGACAGCGCTGTGTCCTCTGAAGGGACTCAGGTCCAGCTCTGTCGGCTCTGCTAACTCTGCTGTCCCACCTGCACAGGTTCTCTCTCCACGTTTATGGGCCTCACTCATCACTGTTGTCTCCTTTCTCATTCTCTCTGACCTCGTGGCTTTATACCTTTTCATTCATTTATTCTCACTGTAGTGTGTTTGGGGGAGGGACTAAAACTACACTGGTGCACGTCATCCTTATCCACAAGGGTTTGGGCACAGGCTTTGACAGGATTTGGGAGACCCACATCCTGGGCTGTGACAATGACACATGGAATAGCTTTAAAAAGCCTTGAGCAAGGAACCAAAACACACGGTCCGCCTTCGAGAGAAAGGAGGTAGCTTGCTACTGTAGAAAGAACCAGAAATGGGGCCAGAAGACAGGAATTTGGGGTTTGGGTCCCCAGTTATCAGACACAATACCACAGGCACGACAGCGGGTGTGCGTGGGGACGAGTCTCTTGAGCCGCAGCATTTGGTGGATCAGAGGGGCCTTTGCTGGCGATGGGCAGGCACGTCCTGAGGCTGTGGACTTACCTTCACCTCCTTCTCGATATAGTCGCTCAGCAGTCTGTCAGGCTCGACGCGCTCAGGCAGGGACAGCACCACAGTGTGCAGAGGGCGCCTCTCTGTCACCTTCTCATGGGCTTTCTTATCTCTACTCTTTTCACCTTTTAGGAATACTCGTTTAAATGGCGACACAATTCCAGGCTGCAGGCAGAAACGGCAATGATTGGAGTTCATTATTTACAAAGGCTTTGCGTCGTACCTACGGCTAACAAGCAGAAGTAGGCAAAACCACTACTACGGTCCCCATGCAAACAGGGGCTGGCCAGGCCAGTGTGGGGAGAAAAGCACCAAGGATGCGCAGGCCAGAGGCCCAGGTTCTACAGACCAGCAGGCACTGGCCAGGATGGGGCTGGGTCTAGTGCTGCCTCGGCACCGAAGGGCCTGTCCCTCACCTGTTCATGGACACTGAGAAGGTCAAGACCAAATAAATTCTCAAGGCGAGTAACCGCAGCAGGTGAGAAGAGGGGAGAAATGGGGAGAATCCCCCCAAAGACACATACATAGCGTCATGCGACCCTCCCAGCTCCGCTGGGTCACTTCACTCCAAGACCTCTGAGAAGGCGGGGGAGGTGGGCCCAGGGTTGCGGCACCAACAGCCTACGGCCACCAGTGCCACCTCTTTCTCTCTTCTTTAGGAATGCAGCCCGTGCTCTCTGCACTCCCTGCCCTCCGCCAGGACCTTGGTGGCTTGGGGCACGGATCAGCACCTGGGTGACCTCACACCCTACTCAGGGTCTAGAGGGTCCTGAAGGCTAATCCCTTAGTCAAAGCAAATCTGCAGAGTGAGACAAGGGGCAGGAGAAGAGGGTCGGCCTCTCCTGTGAGCCAGGAAAAGGCCTGGTTCTCATTCTCCGTAACAGGGCAGGAGCACCCTCCAAGGGCAGAGACATTCCGAAAGTCATGCCACGGCCACTGGGCAGCCGCACCCAGACACACGGGTCACTGCTCCCAGTCACCCAAAGGAACGTAAAACCAGAGAAAACAAGACACCAACACGCAGCCTCAGAAGGGAAACATCACCACACACAGCACACAAAATCCAAAGCTGGGGGTCTACACTAGACCAAGGTCACTTTCCCGTCTTCTCTGTGATCTACAGCTCCCTGCCTGGCCACGGACCCAGCACCCGCAGCAGCCAGGACCCACAGCAGGCCTAGCCCCAACCAAGACTTACAGAAACTCGTAAAATATCTAAGTCACCAAACATTTATTAAAAGCTCTCCTTTCTGTTTCTCCTCTGCATGGGGGAAATTCAGTCATACACCAAATCCCACACAAAACAGCATCACAGAACCTACGACCCTGTGAGGCATCTCATCAGCCCGTCAATCTCGCAGACGGCAAGGTGCAGTGACTCCCCCACTCACCAGGGGCAGGTGAGGCCTCGGGGTCTCCCAGCAGACCCTGCAGGTCCCACCCCACAGCCACCAGCACGCTCAGCTCTGCAACATCAGGTCAACCAACAAGCAAACAAAGGCAAACCCTCCACCAACTGAACCCCAACATTCTCCTGCCCACACTACCTCCTTCTAGCCAGAGGTTCATTTCCTCCTCTGCTCCTTGGCTCGCACTCCTTACCTCAAAATAGTTGGCCCTTGGATATCTGGTTTTTATTCCACCAATCCACTAAAACTGATACTGGAGTACCCTCTTCCTTACTCTGGAGTAGCCCTCTCTTTGCCCTGAAGTACTCTCTCCTCAACCTGGAGCACCCCCATCCTTATCCTGGAGCACCTCCCTCCCTGCCCTGGAGCACCGCGTTCCTTACCCTGGAGCACCCCCTTGTTCCCACCCCACCCCACCCCCAACACAGCCCCTCAGCATTCGGGCCGGGGTGGAGGAACACCGACATGAGACCTGCAGCGTGCTAATGATTAAAGCTGGAAGTTATGCACATGGAGCTTCGTTTACTTCTCTCTCTGCCTTTGTTTATACTTGAAATTGCCCATAACATTAAGTTTCATTTTACGCATGAGTATATAGTTCCTGCCTATGGCGGCTTACATTTAAGCTGAGACAAGATAAAAGCATGGAAAGTTAAGCAAGACAAGACAAGCAACATCATCATAAAATGACAGTATCATCTCCACAGTCTCACAGACGAGCTGCAGAACGGACAGAAAGGGCTCTGGGAGGAGCCTGCGCTGCCTGACCCCAGCTCTGAGACAGACCACCTGGGTCCGCTCAGGCTTCCTTTTCCTCAATCCCACAGGAGCTTTCAGACCCAGGACGATTTAGGCAAGTGGTAGAGGGTGGGGGCACTTCAGGCGACAGCACCAGGTGGTCTCCGTGTGGAGTTCACATACGGACTGATGAGAAAGGGTCACCCATGATTAGTCAGACAAGCACCAATGGTAAACTTTAAGTTGAAAATGATCCTGGAAACATCACATTGCATCACAAGGCAAACATCACATTTCACCAGGCCTACCACAGGAAGGCCACACTGGACTGTGACTGCCTCTCTGGCTGGCCCTCCCAGGGATCAGATGGCACGCAGACAACTCTTCAGTCAGGTTCTGCTTGATCCTTCGTCTGGCTGCACAGACAGCCTCCCAGTTCCTATGATGTGTGCGGCACTGCCCCAGGGCGGTGGAAATACCAAGGCACGTAACACAAGCCTCGAGCTTTTTAAAACTTACAATCTCCACAGGCATACACAATTGGAAATCGGCCAGAGGTCAACATCTGTCCCTACACCATCTACCTGGCAACCCCACAAAGCTCAGCCTCCTGAATCATAACCAGCTGGAGCAGACCGTGGTTGATTCTCAATCTGAGGGCACACACAAACAGCTCAGCTCAACCCGTTTGCTGTTCCACCTCCTTACTCCTCTATGCCTGGGAGCAACAGGACATCAACTTTGAGACGAGGCACTGCCAAAGCCAGCCTCTCACCAAGAAGGCCGTGCCAAATCACCAGGTCCACAGACCGCATGCAACCCATGCTGTTATCTTAACGTTGAGCTGCAGGTCACAAATTACAGTCTGCACACAGAGTGTCTGTACTGGCAAGGACCCCGGGGCCCGAGGCCTGCAACCCAGCCTAAAGAGAGACCCTCTGTGGGCAGATAAGCAGCTTCTGTCCGGCCCCCTGCAGGCCAAGGAAACCAGGACAACCCCATGCAGATGCCTCTAACCATATGAGGGTTTTCCCTATGTTGAACCCAACTCCCTCTTCCTCTGCCTTCACCGCTTGGCACCCAGCACCTCTCAGAGGAGCAAGAAAAGCTGGTTACTGAACATGTGTTTGGTGCCTTTGCAGCCAGCCATCAGGAAGGTGCTGAGCGTGAATGATACCTAATTCCTACCCTCAAGGAGGTCAGACAAGCAGAGGAAATAAGGCCAAAGCAGAAGAACACAAAAACCACCAGCCAGATGCTTCAAAGGTGCGCTTTGTGACAAAGTGGCCTGTTTATAAAGGTGCTACTCTGACGACACGCACAGCCCATGACGAATAGTGGTGCCAACCCTCGAGCTGCTCACAGGCTGGCAGAGATGAGGGGACCCACCAAAGTGCTTCACAGGGGAGGCACCCCTCCAACCTGGGCCCCACACATGACCACCTGGCTGAGCACGAACTCAGGGTGACCAATTGGGAGCAGGTACAGGTTCGCAGCCTCGCCCTTAGCCTTGAATACACCAGGCACCACATGCTTTTCAAAAAAATGTCCCAAATAACTTTAGCTGGTGGAGGAGGCTTCCTAGAAAGTGGAATGCAGAAACCATTACATAAAGAAATGCATCAGGGCTGGCCCTGTAGCCGAGTGATCAAGTTCGTGTGCTCTGCTTCAGCGGCCCACGGTTTCATTGGTTCAGATCCTGGGCATGGACCTAGCACCACTCATCAAGCCATGCTGAGGCAGCATCCCATATAGCACAACCAGAAGGACCCACAACTAGGATATACAACTATGGACTGGGGGGCTTTGGGGAGAAGAAGGAAAAAAAGGAAGCTTGGCAACAGATGTTACCTCAGGTGCCAATCTCAAAAAAAATTAAAAAATAAAGAAACGCATCGTGGTAAACCAGCTTTCCTCTGCCATCTCACCCCCTTTCGGCACAGAATGGGTGGTAGCTGCTCGACCTGAGGACAGCGGGCATGTTGCACTGATGCATGCCCTGCTCCCACTGTACAGAGCTGGAAAATACACACACTGGGAGATGGGGGCAGCAGGCATGGTGGGGGCCTCTCAGCTTTCCCAGAAACACAATGAATAAGAAGGCACTCAGGGTTTTGGAACTGATGTTGCTTTTGAACATGAAAATGTAAAGGGAAGTTCTGGTTGAAAAAATAAACTGAGAAATAATTAAGAATATTTTGACACATAGAATCAGGATTACAGTAAACGATCGTGGATCCTTCAATTCACTGTAATATTCTCCAAATCAGTACAGAGTTTGAACAGTGGTTTTAGCCCGTGCACTCGCTCACTCTTCATTCAACAAGTATTTTTATTGAGTGATCATGTTCATCATCACCAAAATGACCTTATAATCTTCGACCCCCAAAAGACAAAAAGACCAACTTAGCCTCCAGAAGGAGCACAAAACTAAATGCCATTTCTCTTCACGAATGGAGCCCCAGCACTGGGGTGCAACTGGGGTCCATCTGTGCCTAAGTCGCTTGTGAGGAAACAGGGGCCCTGAGGGTTAAAGGAACCAGCCAAGGGTCCAAGGCAGGGAGCCAGGGAGGAAAGGCAAGGCTTCTGAGGCACCACCCAGCATCGTGTACACTTCTCACGTGGAACACATGCTGTTCTTATAACTGTGCGGAAGTTTCTGGACTGGTTTGGAAACGATCCTTAGATCTTTACAATATTCTTGCAATATTTTCCATCTTATGCTTGAAACAACTTTTGAAGTTGGAAACCTAAAATGTAGCTCTTAGACAAACACACATATGCTAACTCTGGCCCACTCAGCACTTTCCTGGAAGAAGGCCCGGATGCCAACAGCTGGCCCTGAGTTTTGTTAGACTGAAGCTCAATTTATCAGCTCACTTGGGGTAACCAGGCTCTGAGTTAGTACATCTCCTAAACAAATTCTCAGAGGCTAACTTCTCTTCAGAGCATCTGTTTATTAACCTACAATGAGAAATGCATTTCACGTGTGGGACAGTGGCCTCTACTAGGGGACCAAAGTTAATAATAAGGTGACACATACCAACTGGCTCCATGTGCACAACACTAAGGGTAGCATTTTCTGGAGAAAGTGCATGACAGTCTAGGAGGGAAGGAAATGCACTAGGGACCCAAGGCGCCTCGGGGATAGTGTTCAGGCATTCTCTCATACGTATCTTATTTAATCCTGTAATAACACAAAGCTGCCCCTGAACAAGGGTGCAGGCCTTTTCAAGCACAAGGCATGGTGGTCCTTGAGTTCAGCATTCAGCAAATGTCTAATGAGTGCTTAGTATGCCTGGCACTGGGGCTATAATGAGACGGAAACCCGTCCCTGCCCCAGGAGCCCCAGTCTAATAGGAGGGAGGGGTCAAGCGTGCGGCGGTGATCAGGGCTACCAGCGGGTGCGAACCACGACTGGAGGAGACTGATCAAGGAAGTGTGGGCTGGGCAGACCCCTCCAAGAGGCCTGTTTCAGGGGAAACCTAAAAATACAATTCTGTCCAGCTGGGCAGGTCAGTGGCTACTCCCTACAGAGTCACACCTGCCCCGGGTGCACAAGACACTGTGACAAATCCTCTCCTAAACTCCGTGACAAAGAGCACCTTTTGTTTTCACCCACATTGCAACACTGTCTATCTTAATTTCAACTAACTTACAGCATTTACCACAACACAAGTCAACAGATTAGCTATCTTTATTTAAAAAGTCAAGTACTTAGGTGCCTACCAACAGAAGAAGAAGCTTTCTTAGTTGCTACAGAGGCCTAAAGATGAGCATGACACAGCGCGTGCCCTCAGACCTTCTGCAGACGGTGAGTTCCCCATCTCAGGAGTCGGCATGAACCGGACTTCCTGCACTGCTGCCGGTTTGCTCTGGTGACAAACACACAGCGTCCCTGGTTCTCCCATGGGCGTCACGGACCAATTCCAGGCTCTAGTTGACTGGATGTGAGCATGCTCTTTTCCTTGACCTTTTCCCTAAATCACTTCCAGCTCAGATCTTGGGTCCTAAATGACTAAAAATCCACATGAAGATTGCTCTTCCCCAGCAGCCGTGACACTGTGGCCTCTTATTCTTGGCTTAGGATGGATGAACCCAAGGACCTACAAACAGCTCATCTTGCTCACCAACCACCCACAGCTACCAGTTCTCAGACCCAGAAGCTGGCAGGAACTCTCTACCCCACCTTCCCATAACAGGGGTCACAGCATCAGGTCATCCTAGCTCACATACGCACCCCTGAGGGACCCAAAGGATCACTCTAGATGGCTCTTTCCCTGCTGGACTTGCACCTACCTCATTCTCCATGGAACACCCCGTTGGAAAGTCAGTTTGAGGAGGAATTTCTTTGGAGAAATTCTGGTTCCTCCCGCTCTGCCGACAGTTACTGTGCATTCTCCTGTGTTCACTTCTGATCTTGTTGAAAAATATGGTCAGATGTTAGCCCTCCCTCTAAAAAAACATGTGAATGAACAGGAAGACCAGAAACCACAGCTTCCTTCTGCAAACCCCACTGACGCTGTTTACAGTTTTTTAAAAAGTTTAAGAGGCAGGGAGCACCCTGAAACTGCTGGCAAAAACCAAACAGGCTTTGTACACAAAAAGACGCAAAGTAAACCAGCGCATCTTCCTTAGTCAACTAGTGTGTCTCCCTATCAAACCAGCCCATCTTCCTTACTACCTCCAGCACACAGAGCCCACGGGCGGCCTCCCCACATTTCTAGCCACTGCTGTGTAGTCAGTTGAGGGACATTATTCTGGAAGTCCAACTATTCTGCAAACCCAAATGCGAAAGCTAAAAAGAACAAAAAAAGTAAACCAAGAACACTGCCGGGGCTCCCCCTCCCAGCCACAAGTCACCCTGCTCAGTGAGAGGGGAGACCGCTAACCAGGCTGCTCTCAGCGCTGGCTCCAAGGACACGGCAGTCTGAGGGTCTTGGGCAGAGCATCCCTTCATCTAAGACCCTCAGCCCACAAGCGCCTCTACCTGCCTCCAGGACTCTTGAGTTTGAGCTACAACTTTGAAACTAGAGTGTGTTTCTGAGCAAGCTCACTTTAACTTCTTCAGGGTCAAATCTCCTAATCTAGAAAAGGAGAAGTTAAGTTTGTCGATGGTGAAGACCTGTATACTCTCTGAATGTTCCAGAATGTCTCGCAAATAGGAGAAGCTTCAAGAGGCCAGCCTGGGAGGCAAGACCTATGGGGTGGGGTAAGCAGGAAACCCCGCATGTTCCTGTGTTGACTTGAACACTGGTTGTGGTCTTGCGTTTAGGCTGTGCTTGCTGTTTTCATTAGCCATGTAACTGGGAGAGACACTGCAGAGACAATGGGAGGACTTGGAGGCAAGTGTGACACTGCACAGCAAGGCTTGCCAAATGCACAGCTAAGAGCAGGACACAGAAGACGCTTCATCCGTGCTTGGATTTTATATAACTTCCTCTCAGTGTAGCCGAATGTGAGCATGTGCCTCTACAGAAGGACGCCCAGGTGGCAGTGAGGCCAAGTCCCCACTTTCCTCAGGGCTCCTGTGACCAGCCCCACAGATGCAGGGAACTCTGGAACCAGTCTGGCCTGGAGCTTAGGACTCCCCTGACACCTATGTGCTTCCAACCTTCTGACCAGAGAACTTCTCCTGCGGCTGGGCAGGAAGCGCTGCCTGAACCTGCACCAAAGGAACCAGAACATGAGATGGAAGGAATGAGATGAAGGGGAGGAGCACCCATGAGAGAACGGGATGAAGGGGAGAAGCACCCATGAGAGAACGGGATGAAGGGGAGGAGCACCCATGAGGTCATGAAATGAAGGGGGAAACACCCATGAGGGAACAGGATGAAAGGAAATGGGATGAAGAGGAAGAGCAGCCACGAGGGAATGGGATGAAGAAAAGGAGCAGCCACATTAAGAAAAGTAGTGATGTTTTGCCCCCAATTCTGATGACGAGTTCTCTCCAAACTACATTCCCAGCTCCAGGGAGCTCCAGAACTGCTCCCTGGAAGACGGAAAGAACACCTCTAGTTAAGGGTAAAACCCAGCTACTTCCACAAGCAGGCGGCCCAGAGGAAGCAAGATCCTCTAGCTCACCCACACTGTGGGCTCGCCTACCAGGTCGGACCCAGGTCACGGACGGTAAAGCCTGCCTCCCTCACCCCTGAGGTGCACAGTCCACAGAAGGCTGCAGCTGTCCGCATTACTGATCGTGAGTTGCCCATAGCCCAATGCACTAGACACGACAACCAAAGGGTGGCCGTCCGACAGAGCCCCTGGCCACAGAGCATACCGCACAGAGGCTCACACACAGAGCCGCGGGCTCGCCGTCTGGGCTCCTCCCTGCATCAAATCTTCACGTGACCCATGCAAGCGCCCCCAGGGGAGGCACTGCCACTGGCAAGGCGAGTGAGCAACTCCACTAGCGCCTGACCCCACGGAGACGGGCAACCGGGAAGGACTGGCATGGCCAACAGGAGGTGTGCACACAGACCCTGAGCAGCTGCTGAGAGCAAGGGGCGGGCAGCGCACATGCAACACTGCTTCCACAGCGGACAGCACCTGAGCGCTGATCCTGCTAAGGGTACATGGGAGTTCCTCGTGTTATTCTTGCAGTTTTTCTGTAAGTTTGAAATTACTTCAAAGAAAAAAGAACCAGACATCAAAATAACATACATTTTACAAGAACACACACTAACAAAAGAACCCCCATTAAATAGGTTAGGATGGCTGTCAATGAAAGAAGGGCAAGAAAGAGCAGTGGGGATGAAAGATCAAAGAAAGTGAGCAGATAAATGAATAAATAAAAGAATCAGAGAGCCCCAGGGAGGCCTGGCAGGAACCAATCATACGTACAATCCTCTTAGCCCTCTATGTCTGAGATCCAAAAATGGAAGACAGGGAGGTTAGAAACGACATTCCACTGCTGAAGGTGGACACTCAAGGAGACAAGGCAGGCAGAGGGCCTTTTGAAAAAGGTTCCAAGGACCTTTTCTGTAAAGGTCAAACCATGCCCTCTCACTACAACAGAGGTGGCACTGGGGAGCCAACCCCAAGTCTGTGATGATGTGGAGGATCCAGACACATGGGAAGAGCTCTGGAAATGAGGACTTCCCACGTAGGTACTTGGTACTCTGGGAAATTCCTGGATGTGGAATGTCGTCTTTCCTGCATATACCAGGAGATGAAATACCGCTAACAGGACGTGCTGCGACAGGTTTTTCTGCCTCTGGTAATTTCAACAAAATGACAGCTCTGGGAGTAACCTTACGAGAGCACTTTATATAGACACAGGTCGGTGACCCCAGAAGTGGGGTCCACAGATGTTTCTTTATAACAAGTATTAAAACACAACAGAATCTTGGGGAGGGACATCCATAATCAGATTATGCTGACTTCTCAACCTCCTTCCAAGCTAAATAACTCCATTCCTAATGTTACTTCGAAGGCGTGCTCCATCTCCTGCTTGCCTCTACACGTGCCAGACATAGCTACGGAAACCTATGCTGGTCAGCAGAGGAGCAGCCCAGCAGGGGCAGGCAGTGTGAGCTCTGCTTCTCCAGCAATAAAAGGACCATATGACGCAGGGGCGGGGGGGGGTGGAGCATTTGGAGAATCTGCTCACTTTGCACAGTGCACATCCTGACCCGTTGCCCCCGGCCCCTTCTAACGCAGCACCCAGATCTCTCAACCTCACAGCAGTAAGACCCCCCACCCCACTAGATGGTGAGGGAGATTCGGGAAGGCAGTAACAGCTCCCCAGAAAGCACTGTACCCAGTGGGCACCAAGTGTTTGAAATAAATGATACCAAGGGACTCAGACCGTGTACGCCAACACAGAAAAGTATACACACACAGGAAAGCAATCTGAAGAATTCTAATAATAGCTGTTTCTAGCGGGTCAGATTTTTCTCATGATTTTTCCTTGAATAAATTTTGCTGTATTTTCTGAGATATAAACGTATTTTTTAGTAAAAAGAGAAAAGAATTTAAGTTCATTTTGGAAAATAAAATCCCAAAACTATTAGCGAACACCATTTGCATCTATGAGCTTGGCAAATATTCAACAGTTTGGTTGGGCTAAGTGGTCTAGGATATTTGAAAACGCGCTCTCATCATAAATTGCGGTTAGGGATAAAAACTGGTACAACTATATAAAACAATTTGTCAATATCTACTAGAATTACAAAAGTACATAAGCTTTCCTGGCAACTGCGCTTTCAGTACTTAATCCTATAGCTATATTTGCACACCTGTGAAAGGTTAGTGAAAAGCTCATCACTGCGTTTTTCTGTCAGAGCAAAACGACAAGCTAACAGTCCACAGACAGGCTACTGCTTAAATGAATCACATGACCACAGGAGAAAATGCCACTCAGCCCTAAAGAGGAATAAAGAAACTATCCATGCAGAAATGAGAGCTCTCCAAAAAATACTGTCCATAAAAAATACCCCAAAAGAGGTTCCTATTCCCATAATAGACTGTATCAGAATAACCCTCTCACAGATCAAGATCATGAACTCTTGGACCTAAAAGTAACAATACCCTAGCAGCACTGAGCACATTTACCGACCAGATCTTGGTTTCTAAATACCATTTCCACTGAGAGAAACCAGGGCTCCCTGGACAATGTCTGGTACAGGGCTGGGCCAGGAAGCATCAGAGGAGCCTGAAAAATCTTGCAGGAGATGGAAGCAAGAGCTCAAAGAACGGGGACTTGTCAAAAGACACCAGGTACACAACAGTGTGAATGTGCTTAACATGACCGAACTGCACACTTTAAAATGATTAGGATGGTAAACTGTAT
Organism: Equus przewalskii; assembly: GCF_037783145.1. Classification (NCBI taxonomy): domain Eukaryota; kingdom Metazoa; phylum Chordata; class Mammalia; order Perissodactyla; family Equidae; genus Equus; species Equus przewalskii. The sequence goes on along the minus strand of NC_091834.1, from coordinate 15,554,112 downwards.
GTTATGGGATTTTCACCACAATTAAAAATGAAAAGACACCAGAGCCGTTCGTGGCTCCTACTGGCTGAGTTTTGGACAATTTGAGCTTCAAAAGAAATGATGATAGTAAAGGATTACAGTCTCCTGAGTGAAATAAGATTAAATGAGAACTTTAAAATGGAGAAACCTGGCAAGTGACCACAGGCAGCATCACCAGGAATGGGGTAAACAGACATCAATCAGCAACTGTGGGTGGGGTTCCTGAAGTGACGGTAACATTGGATTGATGTTACTTTCCTGATTGCAAGGTCTTAGTGAGGTGAGGCTGGAGGGCCCATGTACTGAGGAAATAACATACCAAAGGTGCAATTTATTCTTAAACAGTTCAGAAACATTAACAATCGGAACCTGGGTAGAGGTATATGGCTGCTCTTTGTACTATTTCTGCAACTTTTATGTAAATTTAAAATTATTTCAATAGAAAAAGGTGAAAAATCAGTTGTTTAAAGCAAAAAGAGGGCCATCTAGTGGCACAGTGGTCAAGTTCACACGCCCCGCTTCAGTGGCCCAGGGTTCAGATTCTAGGCATGGACCTACACACTGCTCAACAAGCCATGCTGTAGCAGCATCTCACATACAAAACAGAGGAAGACTGGCACAGATGTTAGCTCAGGGACAATCTCCCTCAAACAAAAAGAGGAAGATGGGCAACAGATGTTGGCTCAGGGTCAATCTTCCTCACCAAAAAAGTAAGCAAAAAAAAAATAAAGCAAAAATAATATAATATTACATGTATAGAAATAAACTGTATGTCAAAATTCTGCAAACGACAGGAAGAAGTAGAAATGGAATGCTACTGCTGAGATCTTACGTTAGACCAGAAATGGCACAACGTTAATTGACAGCAGTCTGTGACAAGTTGAGGAGGCGTGTTGTAACTGCTAGAGGAGATCCGGCTAAGAGCACTTAGCAAGAGAACGGAATACTAAAAATACTCAGCCTGAAAGAAGACAGAAAAGGAGGAACACAGGAAGAAAGCACAAAGAGGAGAATTAGAAAACAAGAGCCCCATGGCAGACAGACAGAGTCATGTCAACAGTCACATTAAGCGTGAATGGCAGGATCAAAAGACAAAGTTGTCAGACCAGATAAAAAAGGAAGACATAAAAGCGTATAAACCATATGCTGTTTATAAAGGGTACAGTTTAAATGCAAAGCCATAGACATACCGAAAGACACGCCATGCAAGCACGCAGCACAAGAAAGCTGGTGTGGCTATACCAATATCAGACAAAGTTTGATATTCTTCCTTCAAGACAAGGAATATTACCAGAAATAAAGATGGTCATTTCACAATGAAAAAGAACCTTTTCAACAAGACAAAATGATCCCAAATGTGTATCTACTTAAGAACAGAGCTTCAAAAATACATAAAACCAGGGGGCTGGTGCAGTGGAGCAGCAGTTAAGTTCACACACTCCAGTTCAGCGGCCCGGGGTTCCCCAATTCAGATCCCGGGTGCAGACCTAAACACCACTTATCAAGCCATGCTACAGTAGGTGTCCCACATATAAAGTGGAGGAAGACAGGCATGGATGTTAGCTCAGGGCCAATCTTCCTCAGCAAAAAGAGGAGGACTGGTGGCGGATGTTAGCTCACAGTTAATCTTCCTCAAAAGAAAAAAGAAAGAATATATATATATATATATATATATATATATATATATAGAACCAAAACTAACAAAACTACAAGGAGAAACAAACAAATCCAAAACAAGAACTGGAGATTTTAACACCCCCTCTCTCAATAACTGATAGAATTAGCTGACAAAATTTCAGTAGGGAACAGCTTGGTGGTGTCTTATAAAGTTTAATGTACAATTACCGTACAACCTGACAATTCCATCATTAGGTATTTACCCAAGAGAAATGACATATGTTCATGCAATGACTTGCTCACAACTGTTCATAGAAGCTTTTCATAATAATTCAAAAACTAGAAAGAATCCAAATGTCCAACAAGAGGTGAATGAAAAAACAAACTGTGGTACATACATACAATAGAATACTACTCACGAGTAACTGATACAGGCAACACTGGATACATGGATGAGTCTCAAAAACCTTATGTGAGTAAAGGGAACTTTACACAAAAGAATATATGCTGTACAAATCCATTTGTATGGAGTTCTAGAGCAGATAAAGCCAATCTAGACAGAACTAATCTACAGTGGGAAAAAAATCAGAACAGTGGTTGCCTCGGAAAGGGACATCCTAAGAGGCACAAGGGAAATTTCTGAGTGATGGCAGTGTTCTATTTCTTGGCAGGGGCTTGGGTTACACAGGGGTATGCATTTGTCAAAATTTAGCAAATGTACCTTAAACGTGTATATTTCACTGCCTATCAGTTTTACAGCAAAAGAAAACAACTCTTGAAGCCTAGTTAACGATAAACATGATGAAATGTTTAGATCAAAATGAACTGATGCCTGCAATTTATCGTGAAATGCATCAGAAAAATAAGATGGGTTGCTGGATGGGTAGAGGGATGAATAGATGGCTAGAAATGCGATAAAACAAGTATAGCACCCATTAATGGTAGAATCTAGGTGGTAAGTGTACGGATATATGCTGTAAAGTTCTTTCAACTCCAGTGTATTAAAAAATTTTCATAATAAAACGCTAGGTGGGAAGGCTGGAAAAAGCAGACAGTCGCTGTATACACCTCTTCCAAAGAGGGGAGCTGAAGATGCACAATATTAGCAGAAAGAGGGCTTAGAACAGAGCCTGAAATGGGCCTGACATCAGATGTACAATGGACAGGTCTGCTTCAGCTACCATGTGTACCACAGACATAAAATGTAAGAGCTGTTTAGAGTGACGTGTCTACGTGGTAATACAACAATTAGACACGGTCAGACCTGGAACATTTCCTGACATGTGACATGCAGGGTAACATACCTGACATGTAGGTCTGCCCTAAGGCATTAAATTAATCACCTATATCCCCACCATGTAAATAGCAAGAGGAAAACAGAATATTCTACATCACAGCTGACTGCGGAGTTCATGGCAACACACACAGGAAGCATATTCGATTTTTGGAAAAAACTAACACGGGATTTTAAACTATGGAATGGATAATAAAGATTCAAATAATAAAAGTTTCTCTCTTTTTCTTCTCAGAGTCACAAGTAACAACATAGGGAAACGGCATCTCCTACCGCAAATGGGTTACTCCCACACCGGGTTTTCCTTAAGAACAGGGACACAACAGGGTCGGGCTCACCATTGTTCTCACACGTTCAGAATTCAACTATTCTTTCCACCTCCTAGGTTACAAGATACACACTGCAGTTCACCATCCTAAGCCTTGAACAAAAGCCCAAATTCCAACTTCCTACGGCACTTATTAAAGAGGATTATTTTCACTGCACGCCTGTGATCAAATGCCCTAATTCTTAAGACAATCCAACAAAAAACTGCTACTGAACAGGTACACTTAGAAGGAAAAACTGTAACATTTTTGGCACTGGCACAGAGCTAAGGAAGAAATTTCCTTTTTCTTTCTACTAAAGTGACAAATCCAACTCTAAACTCCCTTACAACTGCATAATCATCAAAACTGAGTGTCGTATTTCAAGAAGAGCCGCTGTTCTCGGATTGAGGAATAAGAAAGAGCAAGCTGAGCAGCAGAAAGTGTCAATGTAGAGCAATGACACAGAAGCTGTGCAAAGATGACACGAGGCTCAGTCCACTCCCCCACTGCAGACCTAAGGCTCAAAGCCCATCACGGGCCACAGGCCACAGAGAGTGCGGTTTGTGGCCCACACAGAGTGCAGTGTGGGTCGTCCCGCTGCTCTGAATAGCTTATCCATGTCTGGCGCAACAGCTGAGACCAGGTCCTCAGAACCACTGGGCTAGGTTGAAAGCGATTCCCACCACGTGGTCCGAGAACAGGGCCACTGAACTAGACTCCTGTCACATCAGTCTGACAACCAGGATTTGCTTCAGAATAACCTGCTTTGTCTGCCTTAACAAACACCACAGACCAGGCAGCTCAAGCAAGACATTTATTCCTCACAGTTCTGGAGGCTGGAAGTCAGAGATCAAGGTGTCAGCAGGGCCGACTCCTCTTGAGGCCTCTCTCCGTGGCATGCAGACGGCTGTCTTCGCCCTGTGTCCTCACGTGGTCGTCCCTCTGTGCGTGTCTGTGCCCTGATTTCCTCTTCTCATAAGGACCCCAGTCAGACTGGATCAGGACCCACCCTAAGTGACTGCATTTAACCTAAATCATGTCTTTAAAGGCCATATCTCAGAGCCCCTCTGAGGTGCCTGGGGTTAGGGCTTCAACATATGAATTTGGGGGGCACATGGTTCAGCCCACAACACCAGGGGAGCAGGGGTGGATGAGGAAAAACTGTACCTCAAACGAGCTGCCCATGCAGTGACGATGTTTGAAGCTGGGGCATAGGGATGTCATTACAAGATTTTCTCTATGCTTCTACTTGATGTCTTCATAACAAAAAGGTTTTCTTATTCACTCTTCTCAAAGCTCACTTCCTAAAGTTCCACCCTCATCTGTCCTCTGAGCTCTGCTTCAAGCCCTGTGGCCACAGAGCACATCTGACTCACCTGTCTCCCGAGCATCTGCGCCTGGCACACAGTCCGTGCCAATGAACGGTTCTTAAAGGAATAACCGAGAACCTCCAGTGGCTTCAGCTGCACGCAGGACTAAACCCAAACTCCCCCACCGCGCCCCCAGCCCTCCCAGCACTGTGAGGCCTTGGCCTCCACCCCTCCTGCTTCTGAACGTTACGTACACGGTCCTCCACAGGGAATTAGCTGACACCCACCCAGGTCTCTCCTGACATCATGGCACTGACCCTCTCTCATTCTCTAATGTTACGTGAGCAGCTTACTCTTCAAACAAAATACAGCGTCCTCAGCCCTTCTTCTCACTATACTAAGCATGTAATAGGCACTCAGATAAATAAATAGGATGATTTCATGTCCATCAGCTAAATCTACAGTACTTAACTGTGGCTGTTAACTCACAGCAGAGTGGGGATCAGGACGGGCAAGCTGGGTTATTACTGCTAACAGAAATGAAGAAACATTAAGACCAACAGTTAACTGCAGCGACAAAAACCATTGGGTACAATAGGCACTTGTCCCTTACTTCATGGGGCAAAATGCGGACGGCCCTTCCCGCTTCAAAGCAGCCCCCCAATCAGTACCACTGCTAAGAGAAACGTTTCCCTGTTCGCTACCTTCCTCTCGATGATGGTCAGAGCAGTAACAGACAAGCACTACAAGATTCTGATGCACTTTCTCAATCGACACTGTCATGGTCAGTGGGTAACAGAATCTGGGCGCGGCCTCTACAGCTCCTAATGTTGAAGATTAATAAACGCATGATACTATGTAAATAGTAACTCTCCAAATCAGAGAGGAATGAGCCTCACATTTGCCGGTCATTCTGGACTCGTCTGACCTATGGTCTCCAGCAGGCACCTCCTGCCCTGGTCTTCCCGCCTCCTCACCCCGGGGTGCCACATTGCCCCACAAGAATCACTTGACAACTATCTGAGAGGAAAGACATAACAAGGTACAGAGGCCCAATTCACTTTGTTAACCCATGTTACAGCTGTGACAGCCACAGAATCAACTTAGTTATAAAAGCAATTTAGTAGGTGATAACCAGCAGTTATTTTAATGAAAAAAAAAAGAACGACATAAAAAAATCAGAGTGCATTGCTTGGAACAAGCACCATTTCTTTAAACTTTCTTTCCAGCTATAAACACTTACACACACATGCACACAGTAATGGAAAAGGTGTAGCTGCCTGATGGCTGGAGTTACAAAAGTTTTAAAGGTGCAGGTCCAGCCCAAGCTGCCAGCTCCTCAAAGACACTGGCTGAAGGATGATTTGGCAGGTACATGAGCTGATAACCTAGGAGCTCTTCTCCCTTTTTATATGGAAACTCTCAAAATTTCACAGAAGTAGACAGAATAATGAATATTCACTGCCAAAGCATTCAGCTCTCTCTCCTCTTTTTTTTCTAGTTTGAGTAAAACAAATCTCAGAAATCATAGTATTTCACCTATAAACATCTCAGTATCTACGGCTATCAGATCATAACTTGACAAAACATATTATGAAGATTACACACGCAACAAAGTTAATAATTCCTAATTATCATTTAATATCCAGTCATACATTTCCAGAGTAACTTATAAACTTTTTTTTTTTCAGCTAAAGAATGCAAATAAAGTAGATCGATGTAAAAATATCTAACTTTGTTCAGGTTGAAATCATAGCCACCAGTAGTATGACCTATGACCTAACAGCAGCAGAAGCCAGGACCCAAATGGGGTTGAGGCCCAATGGTGACCTCCCATGGCCGTGGCTTCTCACAGTCTGACACGCTCACCTGAGTCAACTGTTTTTCTAAAAATGCGCACATTCCAACTCAAGTGCACACCTAAGTTTCTTATAAAAAGAAAGCACATCCTAACAGAATAGTGTCAAAATACACACAACTTGGGTCTATTTTGTAAGAAGGCAGTCTCATTCTCCCAACTCCAAATCAGGACTTGTGGTCTGAAAGGTACTAGTCACTCTGGGGACATCCAGGCAGGAGAGTGACCCTGTGGTCATTCCTACTCCCCAAGCCCCACACCTCTAGCAGCCAGTGGACTTCTATGTCCACACACTCATCGCCCAGAAGTACCAGGACCTACCCATCTCCCCACTGGCTCCTCCTGCATCCCTATCACCCAGCGCCTTCCACGGGACATTACAGGGGGGTCAAATCACCCTCATCATATGTGCCAGGGTAGCCTGAGAAAGAACAGGGCTGTACCTGGGGCCACTTTATATGAGATCCACTCTGGTCTACTGGTTCTCTGGCAGCTCACTGATTCCTACCTTGAGGAAATAGGCCACGTGAGAACAAGCCTGAATAACTGCTTGACAAACACCAAGACAAATGTCTGAAGACCAGAAAAAGCTCACCAATCCACATTTTTAAAGGTCTAAATCGGCATTTTTTGACAGCGCTAACCTGGAAAGAGAATTTAAATGTCTAAACTGTACTTTTATAAAACTATTGTCATTACTTCTGCTATTTTAGCTTGAATTTGTATATAAGTTTGAAAATAGGTATCTCTAAAATAGGTAATGAGAACAACTTAAGTACCAAATTTCACGAGTTGGAAGTGACCTGACATTGACTAGGGAGCAGAGCAGGAAGGTCTGCCAGCTCGCAATTGGCCGAGAGCAACCGGTACACTGTGCTAAGTTATGGCCTGGATAAGAAGCCATGCCCCAGAGCTCTCTGTCTGGCCTGCCTGTGGGAAAATGAGCTGGGGCAGTGACAGCATATAGAGACAACACAAAACTCCAGGCTCAGGCAATGAGGTAACAACTGATAAGAGGTAGCAACTGTCTCCTCTAATAGAGACAATGAAATTCATCATTAACCTTTTCTACGCCTAAATCTTTCCACTGCCCCCAACTCCAAAATTCTTCAGTTTTACTGGTTTTTTCACTTCTACTCCAAAACCTCAGAAATGTCTTACTGCTTCTCTCTGTCTCTCTCAATATTACTGAATGTTTTAACGTTTCTACCAAAGCTGGCAGAATGCTCTAGAAGAAATTCAGTCAATCCCATCCTTCTCCATCAGACAGGTTAGCACCCACTTGAAAGGAATGACTCTTCCTACCAGGCACCATTTGGCCTGACTGTGGAAGATGCTGTGTGGCTAGGACCGGTGCTTTGCTGGGAGTGAGCTAGCAATTCTCTTGAATGCTGGCAGCCAAGAGCACTGGGGACAGGTCATCTCCTCTAAGGGCCCTGGCCCACCTGTCTGTCTGCGACAGGGAAGGATGGAATTGACTGAAGATCTTCTGGAGGCTTCTACCAGCTTTAGTAGAAACATCAAACTCAGCTTTCCCCCCTTATGGTGGGCAGCATCCCTCTGCAGTCCAATGCTTGCAGGCTGAATCACCTTCTTAGGCTGTTTCCAGACTTAAACTATCTTTGTAGGTAACTGCAACAGATATAGCACTTAAATTAGACATGCATGTCCATAATGTAACAAAACAACGAGCAAAGAAAGTGAGAGAGGCAGCACCACACAATCCCCAGAAGACCACCCAGCTATACGTGATTTCAAACATGACCTTTTTTAAATGGGGCACCTTGTGAAACAAGGTGATGAGTAATCGTCATTGGAGGACATAGCTGGCTCTGAAGAGCGGAGGGTGGTAAAATCATAGGATTTATCAAGGTCTGTTTTAAACTTGTGCTTAAAAGTGCACACACACACTTATTAAAACGAAAACGACAGGTAAGACATAAAGACTGTATCTGAAACACATGCATTTCATGGAAACCCATTTTCCATTTTAATGGTAGCTTATCCCAAGTGGTTATTTCAGTCTCCTTACAATGCTGAGTTTATCAACTACTCTAACCTTTAATTAAAGCCACATTCTTAAAACTACATAAACTAAGGAGCGTTGTCTTGAACTACGTCCGAAATCCAAGTGCCAAATGTAACGTCATTAAAATCACTCAGCTGCTACTAGGTAGGGCAAAACTCAACCCGTGAACTGGCTGTACAGCGAAGCACAGCTTTTGCTTTTACTTGACATCAAAAAATTTAAGCCAACTAAGCGGCAACTGTTTCCACATTAAGCTTACACCCCATTGTCTCTAAGATACCAACCGTGCAAAACTTTCCGGGCCCTAACCGGGGCCAGCTCCTCTGCAGCCCCTGGTCACTGACCCGAAGGAAAGGCCATGTGGCGAGCCTGGGTCTGGGGAGAGTCACTGACCGGAAGGGGCGGAAAGGCGTGGCTCCTTCCTCCCCCGCCCGCCGGGCCGGCGGGACCACCTAAGCCCATTGTCCAGGGGCTCGCCTCCTATCCCATCCGCGGAGACCGACTCCCGCGGCCCTGTCCCGGGCCTTACCGTGCGCCGTCCGCCCAGGGACCTCAGCCCGCCCGCCACGGTCACCTCCAACCGTGTGCGCCCCCGGACCTCCCCACGCCGGGCCTCCCCGTCCCAGGCCTCTCCACGCCGGGCCTCCTCAAATCAGACCTCCCTTCCCTGGACCTCTCCAAGCCGGACCTCCCTGCGCCCCACAGCAGCAGACGGAAAGGAGGTCCCGAGGGATCCTCCCCTGTCCCCCCCGAGCCCTGGCCCCTCCGCCCGCCTCGCCCTGGGGTCCAGCCCGCCTCCCGCCGGTGAGGACGCGCCCACGCACGCTCACCTTCTTGCCCTTCTTGCCTTCCTCTTCCATGTCGCTGCGAGCCGCCCCCGCGGCCCGGCCCGCCCCGCCCCGGGAGCCCCACGTCGCCCGCAGCCGCTACATGCTCGCCGGGCCCCGCGGCCGCCGCCGCTGCCGCTGCTCCAGCGCCGCCCGCCCGGCCGCAATCTCCACCCGCGGCCGCCAGGGGCCGTCGGTGCCCCGCGCCCCGCACCCCGCACTTCCGGGCCGAGGGCGCGGCCACGCCTCCGCCACGCCCCGCGCGCACGCCCCGCCCCCTCCCAGCCCGCACGCCCCGCCCCCAACCCTTCAGGGCGGCCGGGAACGCCCCCTTTCTGCCCCTCCCCTTCACGGCGGCAGAGCCGCTTCTATCCCGCCCCACGGGCTATAGAGGGAGCGAGAGTGCGTCTGCCCCGCCCCCAGCACGCCCCCTGCCCCTCAGGGCCGCGAGAGCGGCTACAGCTTTTCAATTCTGCCGCCATCCTTAGGACAGCCACTTCCCAGCCTACCTCGCGCTCAGGAGGCCAAGCTCAGGCCGATGGGAAACGGAGGGCGTGGCCGGCAGGAGGAGGAGGGTGGGGCTGGTGGGAAGGGGAGGGGCGGGGCCGGTGGGGGCGGGGCTAGAGGCAAGCGGAGGGAAGAGCAGGTGGAAAGGGGTGGGGCCTGTGGGGAGGTGAAGGCGGGGCCTTGCAGGAGGGGTGGTGCCGGTGGCAAGGGGAGGGCGGGGCGTGCAGGGGCCACTCCTTTCTTTTTCTCATTTTGCTTCTTCGTTCCCACCGCTGCAGTGTCAACTTTAAAATGAAATAGCCAGTTATTTTACTAGCAAAATAAGTTTATTTGGGACACGCAAACTATAGGGAACCACAAGCAAGTCCAGAGAACAAAAAGGGAATTGGGAGGGGCTGTTCTAAATGAAAGTTCACTGGAGGAGAGTAAGAGTGTAGGGTGGTGATGGCTAGTCATTGGCCGAGCTGGGGCATTTTCCATAGGCTAGGCTTGTCACCAGGGAAAAAGAAAACCTTCCTCCTGCTGGGGTAGTAAAGTAGTAGCCAACTTCCTGTTGGAGTTGCAAGGTATGTCCCTCCCTGTTTGGGGCAATTGACAAATAGTGGTAGGGAATGAGAGCTCCCTCTACAGGCCTTCCTGACTACAATTTTAGTTGAGGTTTCCTTTATTAATTTCCACATTTTCCCTTTTGATCAAGATCTTTCTCTGAAAGCATTGCTGGTCCAGAGTCAGGTTTTCTGACTTCACTAACCTTTATCCCTCAGTACCAGGAAAGAACTTCCCTGGGTATCCTGTCCCACCTTAGAGGGAAAGTGCACAGATGGTAAACCTCTTGATGCCACAGTGAGTAACAAAAAAGGGTATTAGGGAGAACTCTCAGGGATTTCTTATTCAAAGTCTGTATTTTGTCAAGGTCATAAGTGTTGGAAATCATCTTGAAGTACCCAGCTAACATCACCTTATTAGGCAAGTCATTTTTACAAAGGTTCAACATCCAGCAGGTACAGAACTTAACAAGTATACAGAGCAGAATTAAAAACAACTTAAACCCAGTTTGTATGATGGCTCTAAACCAGGAGCCCAGACCTAAGGGTAACCAGCTAAATAGATCAAAAGACCATGGATCGTCACATGAAATTTGCTGTAGCCATTGTCCTTGTTCCTGAATTTTATGTAATTGGGTTTGTACTTCTCCAGAGCCATTTATGCATGTACAACAAGAGGTGTATGTTATCACACAGACAACTCCTTGCTCAGCAAGTACATAATCAAAGGCTATATGATTATCCAAAACTATTTTAGCCAATGAGTCAAGCAGTCGTTGCTGAGGTGAAACTGCTTTGACTTGTGGAATAGGCCAACTTTCCTAATGTTAGGGAGAGATTTCTGGTCATTTGTTTATTGGCACTTACTCCAATCCATGGAAAGAAAGCTCTCCCTGCAGAGGCAAACCCAGAATCACATGCACCTCCTGGAAGTTCTCATTTAAAGTGAGTACAGAAGTTTAAAGGGACAGACCAATGAGAGGCTTCTGTTTTGTTGTGAAGAGAGACTAGAACAGTGAATACAACAAGGGGACACTGTCCTTTTATCCTCTAGCTATCAAGGCAATGTGTTGCCCAAGTATTAAGACCATTACCGAAATCTCCATATATAGATATAGCCAGGAGGTATGCACAAGCCTCCTGCATAAATGTTAATCTATGGACCCATTCATTGGTATAGAGGCTTTAGCATCATTCAACCAAGGCTCAGATACTATATTATCAAACGGCTACCTAAATATATGTGTATGTCAGTGAGCTTAAAAATGGCCTGATTTACAGTGGCTGTCCCACACAGTTTCTTATATGGATATTTGAAAGATCTCATTTCCCCAACCCAGGGTTGGGTTAGATTGAAGCAAGGAATGAGGTTAGGTGGGCTTACTACCCTAATTTATAAAATGGGCCCGTGGAACAATTTAAACGTACATTTGGAATTCTGGCAAAATTACTTATAGGGTGAATAAGCAGTCATTACTGTCTTGGACAGATCCAGGCTTCTGATGACAGGTCTGACAATCAGAGAGGTTTCCCCCTTTCACAATAGATTTGGAAACGCAGACAAGGGCATTGTCTTTCCAAGAAAGAGAGGGAGAAAATAAAGTAAGAAGCAACAGTGAAAAAAGAGATTACAGACCTGAATCCAGTCATCTTGGGAAAGCTGTCTCCTTCAAATGCTGCCTGCTTCAATTCCTGGAAATCTTTAATTTCAGGTCACCAGATGGTATGCAGGTCCAGTCAGGGTTAGAAGCCTTCTTTATGTGCAACACGTGAATTTAAGTGTCCACTCCCTGGACTTTGGCAGCACAAGGGTTAGTCAGTAATATCTGACAGGGGCCCTTCCAGGGAGGCTGGAGAGAGTCCTTTGGGAGGTATCTTTTCCAGTAGACAAAATCTCCAGGTTGCAGTGTGGTGTTTTGGGGTTTTCATCTCCTGGGAGCGCACTGTGAAAAGATTGCTCCTGAAACATCGTTATTTTCAACAGAAGCAATTAGGCCTTTACCATATTGAAGCATATCTCCCTTTGTTATCTGTGGATCAAAAGAAGCAGAAGCCAAGTGCATGGGGCATCCTGTAGTTATCTCAAAAGGTGAGAGTTTATGAGCCTCAGAGGGGGTAGACCTAAAATTTAGAAGAACTGGGGGCAGTGATTTGGCCAGGGTATCTGGAGGGTTTCTACAAAGTTCACCAATGGAGTCTTAATAATGTCATTAGTGCATTTGACCAGTCTAGAGGATTGAGAATGATAACCACAGTGAAAATGCTGCAGAACCAGCCAAACAGCACAGGCCTGTCCAAGTACTTGACCAGTGGAATGAGTTCCCTAGTGACTATGAAGTTCGAGGGGGGTTCCCCGGATAGGGATAGTCTTTTCTAACAGAATTTTAGCCACAGAAGAAACAGTGACCTATCTACAAAGGAAAGCTTCAGTCCAGTGAGAAAACATGCAGACCATAACCAAAGATATTTATATTCATGAGACAGGAGAAGCCATATGAAATCCATTTGCCAAACCTCAAATGGTCCACTGAGAAATTTAAAGTATCTGGGAACAATACAGGCAGGTTTTCCTGAATTATGTTTTGGATAGGTATGATAAGCAAAATGGGCACTTTTTGCAGGCTTACTAATATTTCCCCACCAGTACTGGTGCATAACTGTTACCATTTTATCAGTGGACCAATGATTCAAGGCATGTGCAGAGGTTAGCAATGGGAACTTCACAGACTCCGGTAGCACTGGGTTGTTATTTGCTCCAAACCAGAGCTTTCTCTTTTTGTCAAACCAACAATTGCTGAATTTCTAATCTTGTTTTTCTTTTTCTGAGGCTGATTGTTGAGCTTCTCTAGCCAATTTACTAAGTTATCATTTGGGGAAATATCCCTTTGAATCATGACAGAGGTTTGGCTGCTCTTGGTTCCTTTAAGAGTAGCATTCATGGCAGGAGTATCAACAAGGTGATTCCCTTCAGCTTCCAGAGGGTCAAGCTCAGAATGTCTCAAGATCTTAATAATAGCTAAAATGGTAGGTAAAAGTTTAGCACCCATAATTCCTGAACATAGGAGCCATCTTTAATTTTATTTCTGCTGGAAATAAGGAAACTACATTGTTTCCACAACATTCCAAAATCATGATCTACTCTGAAAGTATATCTACTATCAGTAAATGTTGGCAGTTTTGTCCTTGGCTACAGTGCTGGCCCATGTGATTGCGTATAATTCAGCTTGTTGGGCTGTTGTAGCCAAAGGCAAAGACGCTGCTTCGATTACATCAAAAGATGTTGCTGTTGCACATCCAGCACAATATTTGCCATTGTCATCTTTTAAATAAGAACCATCCTTGAGCCATGAGAAGTCAGCATTACCAAAGTAGTTTCCTACAGATCATCACAAGAAGTCAGGAAGTGATCTGTCAGCTTTAAGCAGTTGTGAGGGACTCCATCCATAACGGTGGGGAGAAAAGTAGCAAGGTCAAGGTTATTACAACATAAAAGACTTATGTCAGGAGCAGTTAACAAAAGGATTTTATAGGTGAGGGAACTGGCTGAAATACGTTGAGTGTGGTCTGAATTCAGGAGGGCTTCCACAGCGTGAGGTACAAAAAGGGCTAAAGGGGATCCCACAATGATCTTCTTGGTGGCATTAAACAGAAGGGCAGTGGCAGTAATGTCTCCAAGGCAAGGGGGGTTATCCCCTGCCACAGGGTCCAGTTGATGGCCATATATGGGTCAACGGTGTCCCCGTGTTTTTGAGTGAGCACCCCAAGGGCAATCCCTTCCTTTTCATATATAGAAAGGAGAAAGGGAATCTGATAATGGGATGCCCAAGGGCAGGGGGGTTCATTAAATGCTCCTTTAAGGCTTTAAAGGCTACATCATCTGGTTCTCCCCATAAAATTGGATCAGGGTTGTTGTTCTTTAATAAAACACACAGAGGTTTGGCCAAAATAGAGAAATTTGGAATACAATTTTGACAATAGCCATCTTACCTGAGAAAACCTCACAACTGATGTTTAGTTTGGGCTTTTGAGAAACTCAGGACACTATGATGACTGTCTGGATCTAGGTGTAGCCCTTATTTCTATATCAGATGCTCTAAATACCAAACCTGGGTTTGCACAAACTGCAATTTTTTCTTGGTGACCTTGTGTCCCTTTAAGGCTAAAAGCTTTAGCAAGTGGATGCTGTCTTCCTGTGAGGAGGCTTGGGAGGGAGAGCAAAGCAGCAAATAGTGCACATATGCAACAAAGTAGAGCCTCTAGGAAACTTCATATCATCCAGATCAGCCTTTAAGATATGTGAGGAATAAGAAAGACTTTCCGTAAAACCCTGAGGCATTACCGTCCAGGTGAATTGTTTTCCTTTCCAAGTGAAAGCAAAAAGGTATTGGCTACCTTCATCAAGTGGAATGCTAAAGAATACACTGCATAAATCAGTTACAGTAAAGAATTTGCCCTCAGTTGGGATGGATGCCTGGAGTGTATAAGGATTAGAAACAATAGGGTGTTGAGGGATGACAACGTTATTTATTGCTCAGAGGGCCTGGACAAAACTTCATCCTCGGCCAGTGGGTATTTTTAAGGAGAAAATAGGAGTATTACAGGGACTAGTGCAGGGGACAAGGCCTTGGACCTTGTAGTCCTCTATTATCAGCTTAATGCCCTGGAGGGCCTCTTTATTTATAGGGTATTGATTAATTCTGGGAAGAGGCTTTGGGGGTCTATTTGGATCTTAATTGGAGGTGCACTGTGGATACTGTCAATATCAGTTGTGTATTTTGCCCATAAAGACGGTGGTAGCTGGTCTAATAGGGACAAACGACTAGTGTCCTTGGAATTAGCTTCACGGTAATCAGAGACAGAGTAAATAGAAGATGTTGAAGGGTCATTTAATTCACCTAGTTGGCCATTTTGGTTGCTGCTGTCAAGTTCTAGAATTATTCCCCTGTTTTGGGAAAAAGAAATTCCAGCATGATATTTTTCTAAGAAATCTTGGCCCAATAAATGAATAGGAGCAGAAGAACTAAGGAGAAAAGAGTGAGTATCTCTCAAATGGCCTAAACAAAAGGGGATGGGTTTAGAGACAGGACCAGTGGGCTTTGTTTGAGACCCCACTATCTGAACGGTTTCAGTACTCCAAGGCAAGGGCTGTTTAATAACAGTGGGGCTGGACACCAGAGCATGGCTCCAGTCTTAATAAGTACAGGGAGAGATTCATTCCCAATCTGGAGAGTGGTTTCCACAAGTTGATTAAGGAGAAGGATTGGGAAAAGCTCCTGTGGTTCCTTGGAGCCCTGTCCCTGGAGATTAGGAAGGCACTGGAAAGAGTGATTAGAGAGCTGAAAACCCCTGGAGTGCTTATGCTTCAGTCAGTGTCTCTTCAAATGCTCTGGCTTTTCACAATAATAGCAGAAACCAGAAAATTTCTGGTTCTATCCAGGAGCCTCCATTTGTTGAATTTGAAAATAAAGTATTTTTGTGGTCTTCCTTTCAATTGAATCATCTAGGGTCCAATGAGCTGGTCTGATATAGTCACCAAATCTGGAGTGGACACAGTCTCCCATTCCATCCTGGTCCTTTCTACTAGAAGGGAAAGGTCCTGGTTCAGCCCAGTGGATTTAACAGTGATTTTACTCAGTGGATTTAACATCCATAGGGAGGCCAGAATTTTCTTTAAAAGCAATCTGAAGCCAACTATAATAGTCATAAACAGGTTCCTCAGGCTTTCATGTGCAAGCCTGAATTTTGTTCCAATCAACAGGCTTGGGAAAAGCTATTGTGATTGCTCAGTGGAGATTTCCAGCGAATATTCTAGCATCTTTCCAAAAGTTAGAGGTTTCTTTTCCTAAATCCCTTTCAGGATGCCAGTTTCATCCAATGTTGGGCCTGACCTTCACCAACAAGCATGTGGATTAGTTGCTAGAAATCCAAAAACCACAGATAGTAGGTCTGAACAACTATGTTAAATTCATCAGCAAATCTATGGGGTCTTCGGTTGCTTTTGGAAAATTCTTAACACAATTCTGCTTTAGTCCAGGGAACATATGAGATTTGGGGTTTATTTAGATCCTCAGAGGGCTTAACTTTAAAGAGGCAGATTCTAATAGATTCAGAAGAAGAGAGGGCAGGGACAGGTTCAGAGAAGAGAAGTTTGGCAAGAGAATTAAAACGGAGAAGGGGAGGGTACAGAGAAGGTGGAGGTGGTGCAGAAGGGAAAGAGGAGGATGGCGTCAGGGGCAGAGCTTGAGACAAAGGAGCAGAGGAAGGGGAACATGAGGCTTCAGTGGAAGCCATTTTGTTCTCTTGTTTGTTTGGTTGTCTTGGTTAATTTAGATAACAGCATTTTGCAGAGAGGCAATTTCAGAGTCCTGAATATGTTTAGAAGTCCAAAGGTATCATTTAAAATAGGCATCCCATTCAGTCTGTTTAATTTTAGAGCTGCGTCTTTCTAATTTAGTTCCGAGAAAATCAAGTTTGGAGAGATGGAAAATTCTCCACAATGGCCGTTGGTGTTCTAAATCATTTTTAGTTAACTCAGTACATTTAGTTAAAAACGTGCATGAAAAGGGACCATAGTTTTTTAACATAAAACTGGCTGAGGTCCCTGAAGGAGGGCTGCCCTTAGAGCATTTAGATGACTGCGATCCCATTTCTCAAATTTTTCCCAGGACAAAAGAAAATTCCTAGCTAGCCCTATTCCAAAAGGAACTTTACTAAAGTTTCAGTACACTTCTGAAGAAAATAACCGATTGATCCCCGAGGATGAAACCTTGACACCAAGGATGAAGCCTTGAACGAGAAAAGACAAAGCCTTTCATGATCCCAAATAAAGTCAGAAAGCTCAAAATGCAAGGAGACTGGAGCTCAGAATCCAAGAGGAGACTTACCAAACTGAAAGTTGGTGGCAACTCATGGAAGCAATGAGCACAAGGGGCTCAGGGAAGGTACCTCACTCGATTCCAAGGGTTGTCATCTCTCAGGGGCCGCCTACTTGGGATCCCACTTTCTGACACCACTTAATGTCAACTTTAAAATAAAATAGCCAGTTATTTTACCAGAAAAATGAGTTTATTTAGGAACAGCAAAAGAATTGCAATTTGGGACCTACAAACTACACAAACCACAGGCAAGTCCAGAGAACAAAGAAGGGGAGCTTGCTTGTACAGAGAAAAAGTGGGAGCTGAGAGGAGCTGTTCTAAAGGCAAGTTCTTTGGAAGAGAGTAAGAGTTCAGGGTGGCAGCGACTCCTCATTGACTGAACTGTGATGTTTGCCATTGGCTGGGCTTGTTGCCAGGCAAGAAGAAAACCTTCCTTCCTCCTGCTGGTGTAGCAGAGTAGTAGCTAACTTCCTGCTGGAGATGCAAGGTAGTTTTTTTCCATTTGGGGTAACTGACGCTGAGTGGTAGGGCATGAGAGTTCCCTCTACAGGCTCTCCCTACTCCAATTTTAGTTAAGCAGTTCTTTATTAATTTTCACAACCACGAAGCCCTTTACTAAGACTTCTGTTTCAATGCCGGCCTTCCTTAGACAAACAGGTCAGGAAAGTGGAAATGCAACATCAAGCATGTCTGGACCCTATCAGAATAAAACATAGAACCTTAACAGTCACCTGGGATAACTGCCACCTTTTACAGAAGAGGTCCAGAGAATTAGGTGGTTTGCCCAAAGCAGACTGCAAATTGGAGTCAGCGGCAGCAGGCCAGCCATTTTGCCACTAAACCAAGCTGCCAGTAAAAACCATACAGCACAATTAGCATGCAAACTGATGCCAAGCAAGCCAATATTTGTCTCAACTGATTTAGTTAAAGTATTGGATCCTGTGCCAGTACCAATGTATGGTCTCTCAGCTCCATATTCACTCTCATTTCCTGCTCTGTGGGATGGAGCCAGGTCCTTTGAGCATTCCTCCTTTACCAGGTGGCCCAGTATAAAGCTTTGCCAGTAGAAGCTGCTGAGAGGGAGTGCAGGAAGAAGGGGCTTTGCTGCCTGGTTCTAGTGAGCTCTCTCAGCAAGCATCTGCAGAAGGAGAGGCTCTGCAGGGCCCACCTCCCTACATCAAGGGAGCTTCTCCAGTACAGGTTCTCTGCAGCATCCGGTCTGCAGTGCACAGCTGCCAGCAGATTCCTCCAGCACCCACCTTGGGGAGTTTTATATCCAAGTGCTTCAGCAAGACACCTCCCCATGAACAGCTTTCCCCGCATTCCAGAGGACGGACTTCCGCTAGGTTCTGCCAGCACTTCCCTGCAATTCAGTGAGCTGTAGCTACGCTCTCTTCAACAGTCTGGATCTCAGCCTGGGGGTGTGGGGAGGTTTATTCCCTGGGAACTTTATCTCAGCTCTCAGAATAGTAGCTGCTCCTTATTTTTACAATTCTTGATTCTTCAGTTCTCTTCACTTTTACTATCCAATCCCTTGTACCTAATCCCCTTATACTTAATAATCCTTTATAGTAAATCTTTCCTGTACCGTGTTTCTGTCTCCTGACTGGACCCTATTTGGTACAGATACCAAAGAAATAGTTGGTCTCTAGCATTCTCCAAAGGTATTAGGTATTCCAGTCCCTTTGGCACAGAAATCGGAAGTGCAGGAAATGACCCTTCAATCTACCTTCTGCAATAATTTAGCTTACTACATTCACAGACAGAAATAATGCAGGGCATTTGGTACTTATTCTCCCACCATTCACAGAACAGAGGCCTAATATTTAAGGTCTTCCACTAATGTACATTTCCATACTTATCACTCTGTAATGCAGTAAATAATACTGCTAAAACTTTCCTCAACCTGTGTTTTAGGAAAAACTCACTCTACTCCTGTATTTCTCCTTTACTCTCACACTATACACCACACTCACAACACTTCTGACACCAGATGCGTGAGAGTTTTTCCCACATGATGCAGTTCTGTGACACCAGTCAAAAGTCCTACACTTTAACTCCGTTCTGACACCGTCTATCTGGAGATAGCGTCAGATCCCACAGGTTAAGGACTCAGTCCCACAAAGTCGCCCTGCCCCCCACTTCCGATGCCAATCTCAAGTGCAGGTTGTCACCTGTGCTTCTGATCAATCAGAGATTCCCACAACCCCCTCCCTGGGTTTGATTAATTTGCTAGAGTGGCTCACAGAACTCAGAGAAGCAGTTTACTTACTGTTTACCGCTTCATTATTCAAGGATATGATAAAGGATATAGATAAACATCCAGATGGAAGAGATGCCTAGGACAAGGTATGTGGGAAGGGGCACAGAGCTTCCATGCTCTCTCCTCAGTGAACCACCTTCCCACCACCTCCACATGTTCACCAACCCAGAAGCTCTTAGAACCCCATAATATTGAGACTTTATGGAGGCTTCCTCACATAGACGTGATTACTTATTAACTCCATTTCCAACCCCTCTACCATCTCTGGAGGATGGGGGTGGTGCTGAAAGTTCTAAGCTTCTAATTATGGTCTTTCTGGTGACCAGCCCCCATCCAGGAACCATCCAGGAACCCACCCAGAGTTGCCTCATTAGAAAAAAAAAGACACTTCCGCCCAGGAAATTCCAAGGGATGTAGGAGTTCTGCGCCAGGAACTGGGGGAGAGACCAATATGTGTATTTTCTATTATCTCACAACCTGACCCTCGGCTGACTCTTCTCAGGCTTCTTCAAATCCACACTCACAGACCAGGCTTCAAGTAAAATTCTGCCTACTAATAATCAGATGGTGATAATTTTGGAAATAAACGAGGACCAACCAAATGAGAACAAGCAAAGGCTATGCGTTCAGAGTTGGCTATAGCGAGAAAGTCGCCCCTGTCACTTGGTTTGGCACAGACCCAAAGGCAGGCAAGGGATGGGAGAGCTTCATGGTGGAAAAAGGGGGGCTCATGGGTGTCGTGATGGGGGTTGTATGCCGGGGGAAGCTGGAGGTGGGCCAACTAGAAGTGGGGCATCCTCGTGATTGGTTAGGGGAGTGTGTTTGGCTGTCTTTGATTGGTGCTAAGTAGGAAGTGGAAACAAAAATTGGGGAAGTTGTCAGTTATTGACCAAGTCCTGGTCATCTGGCTCATTTGGATTGTTGCAGGAGTTATGGTGTGGCTTCCTGGGTTGTCACTAGAGAAAGCAATCTGACTTCCCCTGAGTCTAACTAACTTACAGCAGCTGTCTTCCTGGGCTGGTTGCTGCAGGTTGTGGGTCAGAGGTCTATTTTTATATTGGGTCTACTCATTGTCCATTTGTGTATTCAGTCTCTCATAACAGACACCGATGAGGCCAGCTGCAATGTTAATAGAAAACAATATTTCTCCCAAGGTCTCACCTTGGCTATAAAGTGTACTAACAGCCTCCTTCTTTTGCGCAGTCACTACTTTCTTAGCAATAACCTCTCTAGCCTGCTCTGTGGCCCCACCTCATGAACAAAAATGACTGAGATCCAATTACTAAATTGTCTGCACTTCATGGAAGCAACACTCTAGAGCTGAGTCTCACTTCCCCTCTCCTCTCCTTGAATTATTCATTGCAATCCCCAAATCTTACAAAATCCCCTTTCTACTCTCATAATGAGAGGCAGCCCAGAATCCCCCGGGGTTCTCCTTTATTGCAGCAGATTAATGAACCAAACTTTGTTGGACGCCTGGTTTGTCCCTAGTAGACTTGGCTGTTGGGCTTTATCACCCAGCTCAAGTATCACCTCTTCCACTAAATCTTTGGATGCAATTTTTCCCTCCTCCAGACCCCAGAGCACTTTATTCATATTGCTCTGATGCTAGAGTTAACCATGTTAGGACTAGACTGGAAATAACTATGTTATTTCCTCTACTAGATTATAAGCTCCTTTAAAGATAGGGACTGAGTGGGATTCCTCTTTTTTTTTTTTTTTTTATGATAACCTAGCATTATTTTTTTTTAAAGATTTTATTTTTTCTCCCCAAAGCCCCCCAGTACATAGTTGTATATTCTTCCTTGTGGGTCCTTCTAGTTGCGGCATGTGGGACGCTGCCTCAGCGTGGTTCGATGAGCAGTGCCATGTCCGCGCCCAGGATTGCGAACCAATGAAACACTGGGCCGCCTGCAGTGGAGCGCGCGAACTTAACCACTCGGCCACGGGGCCAGCCCCGGGATTCCTCTTGGTATCTGAGAAGTTCTGAGAGAAATGGCACACACCTGGCCAGACTGATGGACGGGCACTGATGTTACCTGAACACAGCTTCATACACATGCTTCCTAGCTAGACTAGTTTTCAAGAAACCCCTGAACTGAAATTTATCCTCAATTGGCCTACTCAAAGACAGTTTTGCTGGACTCACGTATTTGCTAGTTTCCAGCTAACTGTGGGGTTTTTAAGTGAATTTTTTCACTGTTCCTAAGGCTGACTGCAGTTTTTTCCTTTTTGTTCCTCTCACCCATCAACTGTCTCCCTCATATGAGAACTAAATAGCTAGCAGATAGCTAACTAGATGTCCCTGAGTTGTTCTTTGACATGCCATGCAACACCTCATACCATGCTGTGCATGTGATAAATCCAACGTTGACTTAATTCATGAAGAAAAGAATTTCTTTAAGAGTTGATTCAGGTGAATTTTCAATAAATTTATATATCCAGTTTCCGGGCCTATAAATGATAAAGGAGGAAACCAACTTTAGATTATAATGACCCCTCAGAAGCACTGCTGCCCCATGTGGCCCCCAGTGGAAGAAAGCTTGCATGCCCTACTTTGACATCTCTTTGGCTTTAGGCCTCTGTATTCCTCCAGAGCCAAATTGCTAATTTTCTTTTCAGGCATACATCCCAGTTGGCTTGGTAGAACAGTGGAGTTACTCTTTTGAGATGTAGTTGTGGAAAGGTCTTTTCAAAATTCTGGTAAGTAGTTAAGATGCTTAACTACTGACAGTTCTGTCTCTCTGCCAGTCTCATGCAACCTCCTAGTATAATGCGATTGAGCTTTGAGTATGTCATTTTTAATGTTTGGCATCCTTTCTTATTACTTGGATAAGAGTTTCCATGGAGCGTCCTCCCCTCTCTAGTGAATTTTGTTTGTTACCATCTTAGAAAAAAGTTCTTCTCTTTCAGTCCTGGGAGAGCCCACCCTTTTTGGTCACACATATAAACTCACATCCTCACACTCATACTCTGGCCCTCCATAACCATTTACCTTCCCGGTTCTCTTTGATTATCTCGTGGCAGTGACAGAATGGAAAGAGCATTGAGCGAGAACAACCTGCATCAAACCCTAGCCTTCTATGAGATCTTGAGCAAGCCACTTAACCTCTTTGGGTGAATGTAGTTAGTTTCCATGTTAGCAGTCTGCAAGTGATATTCCTGCCCTATGCGTCTCATGAAATTTAATGAAGTAATTGGATTTGTATACTGTAAACTGCTTGAATGTATATACCAGGTGCTACACATAAAATATGAGTTTCAAGTACTGCTCTGCTTTTCTTTACTTACAGAACCAAGTTCTCCCCTTCCCAGCCTGATAGTCAAGCCCCTTAACTGTGTAGTCCTTATCCACCTCTCCTTAGACTTAGCTGTATCTCCAACAAGCCATGCCCTTTCCAGTCTCAGGACCTTCCAATGTGGTTTCTTCAGCAGGGGGCAGGGGGATGGAATACAATTAAAAACAAAATCTCCTCCCAACTCAGAAAACCTCTCCACAAAGGTAGAAGAGAAAGAAAACAATTTTATTGAAAAAGCGCTAAACCAGAATGTGATGTGCACCACCCGCAATCCACTAAAGGGATGCAAAGACAGAAAGAAACTTCACTCTCCTATATAGCTAAGTGGACAGAGCCCATTACACTAGACAGGTTGTGCAATTTGGAGTCAGGTGACAAATGGACCCTTAACATCCCAGGACACGGGAGATCGAGCTTTGTCCCCCTTGACAATTACATTTCAAAGTGAGGGCTCCCAAGTCCTTGGGAAACATTCCTGAGTTGTGAGACTAGCCTGAGCTTACTTAGCCATTAGGGATTTATTTGAAAAGTGCAGAAAATGAAATTCTGAAAGCAAAAGGGCTGTCTTCCTCATTTTGAACAAGGATGACCCAGGTCCCGCTCCTCATTTCTGGGGCCTTCCGCCCACCCCGCCCCGCTCCCGGGCGGCTTCCGCTCTCCGGCTCCTTTACAGGGCCCACCCGCTCGCCTTCCGGCCCCAGGCCCCACCCGCGGTTAGACACCAGCCGCCCGGCTTCCCGCGGCACCAGACTTCTGCTCGCCGTTCTCACAAGATACAACGAGCAGACGCCGCGAACGCGCCCCAGGTGACGTCATCGCGCCGGGCCCAGGGGTCACGTGATTCCGCGCGCGGCCTTCGGCGGACTGCGTGGTGACGTAGGCGCGGGCGTGCGCGGCAGAAGCCATGGCTGGTGGATGAGGCGTGTTTGTGCGGTCGCGGACCGCTGCCGGGCAGCGTCGTCATCCGAGGCCATCGAGGGCCCCAGGTGGTACCTGCGCTCTGCTGAGGCCAGGTAAAGATTGTGGGGTCTGTGGGCCCGGTGGGAGGGCGCGTTGGCCCCCCTGCTGTCGCTGGCTGGGCCGCGTCGGTCGGGTGCGGAGGGATCCGGGGTGCCCGACCGGGCGCGGTCGGCCCTGCGGCTAGGGGCTCGGCGGGCGGGGGTCTCCAGCCGGGCTTCTGAGGGTCCCATTCGGAGGACACATGCGGCCTTGGGGGCAGCGCTGGGGGAATGGGGTCGTGCGTCCGGCTTGCCCCGAGGGAAGGGACTTGGGCGCGTTAGGAGGCCGGCTTGAGCTGGCCGCGTGCCTTCTCGGGGCCGGCCCTCGGCTCCCCGCAGCAGTTCTTCGCGGAGACGCGCTGCTGAGTGTCGCTGCCCGGGCCCCGCGCTCACCTCCCGGAACCCGGCCCGCTGTTCTCTCCACCGTTATTTCACAGGGAAAACCGAGCCTACTTCTGTGTCTTGGCCTACAGTTCCGAAGTGTTTTCTGAACGTAAAGTCCACACCTAGAAGAATGTGGAAGAAAAGGCCGTTTTGTGAATGATATGATGATAGAGAGGTTTCTCTGGTCGCCTAAGTGTAGGAAGCTCAGCTCTAGAATTACACGGTCGTAGGGAGTAAAATTCGCTCCCCTCGTCCCAACTGCTTGATAAGGCTTCCTCTGCTCAGGCTCCTTCCACCTGTCGGAGTCACCTGTGCCCGTGCGCTCCTGGAATAAACCCAAGTAGGCCCAGTTTAACCCCATGATCTCTCTTCTCAGCTCCCCGGGCTTGAGGGGCTTAAATGAGTGTGGGCTGCAAGCCTCCAGCGTGCTTGGGTCTGGGGTGACCCTGTGCATTCCTACAGTGCTTGCGAGAACATTTTGAAACGGTTTGAGGCCTTGCCCTGCTCTATCCAGAGCAAGGTTATAGAAATTTCAGACAATCGCCTGCTCCCTTCCCTATCTGGTGTGCTAGGCATTGTATAGATCTGTACTGTCTGATGTGGTAACCACTTGCAGCATATGGTTAACTTGAACTTAAATTTTAAAACTCAGGGGCCGGCTCCGTGGCCGAGTGGTTAAGTTCGCACGCTGGGCTGCGGCGGCCCAGGGTTCGGATCCTGGGCGCGGACATGGCACCGCTCGTCAGGCCACGTTGAGGCGGCGGCCCATATGCCACAGCTAGAAGGACCTGCAGCTAAGATATATAACTACGTACGGGAGGGAGGGGGGAGGTTTGGGGAGATAAAGCAGAAGGGAAAAAAAAAAAAGATTGGCAACAGTTGTTAGCCCAGGTGCCAATCTTTAAAAAAAAAATTTTAATTCAGTTTTTCATTCATACTACCCACATTTCAGATGCTTAGTAGTCATGTGGCAAATGGCTACTGTACTGGACTGTGCAGAATATAGAACATCCACATCTCTGCAAAAGTTGTTTTGGACTTTGGGTGTTTTCTATGTGTCAGGCTCATTGCGAATTTTATTATATTCTTAAAACAAAACCTGTACAAAATTTGAAAATAAAGCTCAGGGGGAGTGGTAAAGGTAAAGTTGGACCAGCATCAGGGAATAAAGAGTAGAAAGGAGTTACAGGGGTGAGCCCTGCCTGGAGGGTACAGGGTGTTGACAACAGGCAAACCAAAGAGAACCAGAGGCTAAATTCTGCAGCAGAGCTGAATGCCCCAGGAGCTGACCAAGGGCAGGGTCAGTGCACTGATCTCAAGGGAAGACCTCCTGGGAGAGGAGGGCTCTCTTGTTGCTTGGACTCTTGTTTTGTGCCGAACTTCGTAGTTCTTCACCCAGTTTAAATCTTTGAGGACCACGATGAGGTGGTCTTAGGTCTAGTACAAAAGCCCACAGTCAGAATTCTGTGTCCAGGGTTGCCCAGCTGGAACCTAGCAGGTCGGGCTTGGACGCCAGGCCTCTCCAGCCCTACCGTGTGTGCTCGTTTCCAGGATGCCAGACAGAGGGGAATCTAGAAGCGGGTGGGAAGTTTGGGTTGGAGGGAAATAGGTTGTGTCCTTTGGTGTGAGCACTGTGGGGTACAGTCAGGGATAGGCCATGGTGGAAAGAGTGGCCAGCATGGTCGTGGCAGGGCGGCCCAGTTCTGTGCTCCTCCGGGTGGTGAGGTCACACCACGCTTCTTCCCTTGCAGGTGAAGGCTTCCAGTGGACACGGATCCCTTCAGTCCAACTGCAGAGGCTGAGCACACCAGCCTCCACGCGGCTGCGTCTGGGGACACTTGCCCATGAGTCTCGAGTTTCTGCAGTCCTCGGAGCGAGGTGCCGGCTGCCCTTTTGCCCAGATTGCCTTTTCAAGGATCTTCAAGTAGCAGACAGCCTCGAGATGTGTGAGGTAGCGCCTCCCTCCAGAGCAGAAAGCAGGTATGCCCACTGTCCACCGTAAAAGATTTGGCTTTCCTGCATTCGGAGTACCTTTCCTGTAACGCAGCCTACTGCACGTACGGGTGCCTTCTGACTCCCCTCGGGTCACCCTGTGGGAATTGGGGCTAGGGGAAAATGCTGATGTTCTGGCAGCTGCTGTTTTGAATAGTCGATTGTTTGTGTCTCTAATCGAGGAATCTTGTGTCTCCTACCAGCATCTGTGAAACTGGAGTTTGTCTGCTGTCGGATGGGAGCTAAATCAGACCCTTACCTCCCCCAGCAGACTCTGCTCTGCGTCCCTGCCCTAGCGCATAACAGGAAGTGCCTGCCATCCCCCAGTGTTTCAGAAAGCCCAGGATGCTAGAACTAGAAGAGACCTGAGAGAGGATCCCTTTGGTGGCTGTCAGGCTGTCCATGGAATCTGCAGTGGTATGTATGCAGGAAGGGTCGGGCCTAACAAGTCACTTCACTTCTGTTTTATATGTTAGTTTTCCATGAATCCCCTGGCCAAGAAGTTTAAAACCATTGACTTATTCTGACCTTCCCTTATTATAGGTCAGATGATTGAGTCCCAGAAAGGTTAATTGCCTTCAAGCCCACAAGACTACATTGTGGACAGGCAGTTTTCTAGTGTCTGGATTGTGGGGCTTTGATTCTTTGGCATTTGGTTGCCAAATTTGGTTTTGGGTTCGACGCGCCACCTTTTCCCCAGGAATCTCCTCGGTCAGTGATGTGCTGGCCTAGAAAGGGCAGGCTGCTGCGAAGTCTCATCACAGAGGCCTCCTCAACTGAAGGTGGAGTCAGGAGTGGGAACCCAAGTTCAGTTCTGTTATTGCCACTCAGTGGCAATTGGCATTTGTAACAATCCCTGGCTATGTGTTTACGTCACTCATTTTTCACAGCAGGCCTCTGAGGTGTTTCCAATTTCCTCATTTTTCCGGATGAGGAAGTGGGTACTCTGGGGAGTTGTGGCCTGTCTACGCTGACACACCTAATAAGGTTGCAGCAGAATTTGAACCAGGCCTTTGCACTTGGGTTCTCTGAGCAACTTCAATGCCTCCCTTACTCCCCTGCTAGGAAGAGTCAGGAATTTCCGGTTCTGGGCCCAGGCTGGGGTGTGGGTGGCTCGGGGCCTGGGGTGTGTGTCTGACTGACATTCTCTGACCCCAGGTGTGGGCGCTGTATCTGCCTCCAGAACAAGAATCCTCGCTGTGCGGCTGACCCCGTGGCTGAGTGGTTAAGTTCGTGCTCTCCACTGCAGGCAGCCCAGTGTTTCGTTGGTTCGAATCCTGGGCGTGAACATGGCACTGCTCATCAAACCACGCTGAGGCAGCGTCCCACATGCCACAACTAGAAGGACCCACAACGAAGAATATACAACTATGTACCGGGGGGGTTTTGGGGAGAAAAAAGGAAAAATAAAATCTTTAAAAAAAATAATAATTAAAAAAAAAAAAGAATCCTCGCTGTGCATCAGGACCCAGGTCTCTCTGACATCTCCTGAATAAGGAGAAAGACATATTTAATAAACAGTTTTAAATGTGTGATTTAGTCTAGCCTCTGTTTCTTTCTCCTTTCCATATGTTAGATACAAAGAGGAAGAAGACCTTGCCATGCTTGAATGAGTTTCATCTGAGTCCAAGGGAGCCCCAGGGTGTCTGACATTCTCAGTGCTTGTGCCTTTGTAAACTGCAGAGTGGGTGATGGGGCACAAAGACCCATCATCGGGGTTACCTTTAGATCCTAGAGTGAGTTGCCTTGGCTTGATGGTGTTCTCTGCCTCTTGATGTCCTCTTCAGCGTGAGTCAGATTTGGGAGTGCAGATCAAGACCTGAGTTGAATTGATACCCTTAGTATGAGTGGTGCACTCACATAATGTCCTATTTCATTTGGAAAATAATCCACCAATGGGTTGCACCAACAAATTTAGCTAAACAGCTTGATGTTGTGTTAAGGAATGTCGGCAGGCCAGGGCTAACAGCCATAACTGATGTAAGGGACTACTTTTACGTTCAGTTCGCTACTGATGTAGTGAATGGAAGAGTACCCAAAGGTGCCTGCACCCCAAGTCACGCTGCTACACCCTGAAGGGCACAGGCAGAAAGCCTCATCGCAGAACTGGAGGCTTAGAGGAAACCCTCCTGACCACCTCCTAGGCAGACGGGGAGGAGAGTGGGAGGTGGCCTCAGAGCAACTCCTCACAAGCACCTTCAGAGGATGAGCCGTGTGGCCTCTGAGTACATGCAGCTCCAGGGCGCTTTGGGGCCCTTACCTGCAGCTAACCAACAATGTGTCTGCCCTGCGGTGTGAAAATTTTAAGTGTAAATCCCAATTGGGTCTAGTTGTGTAAGGAAGCTGAGAAACTGAAAGGGACTGGGGATCTTCTGCAAAGGTCAATGGCATCGGCAAGGCACGCCCAGGTTGGGGGCCACAAAGGAACTACACAGAGAGGCATATTGAAACTGATCTATATCAGATCGAGAGACTGAAACTGCTGCCCTCAGCCCCCAGCAGCCCCTCCCTGGTGTCCTTACATTCTCACTCATACACCTGGTAGTTCCACCATGGTCACTGCCCCAACTTGTCAGACCCTGCAAGGGGTGTGCCCTGGGGAAACTGCAAATAGAGCCATTACTGCCTAAGACAAGGCCGAGACTGACCTGTGAGCCCAGAGGTCCAGCCAGACCCAGAAGGGAAAAGGATTTTTAGTGTGATGTCATCTCCGCCTCAGTGAGATAAATGAGGCAGTGGGTGGCAAATCCTTTGTGCATGCTGTTGGGGTGGAGAGACCGCAGGCATGATTGCAGTTAGGCTCGAGGTCACATGGCAGCAGTGTCTAAAGCCAGGACTGCCAAGCTCCGCCCGTGGGCCAAATACCCAACCTAAGAATGGTCTTTGACATTTTTACATGGAAAAAAAAACAAAGAAAATTTTGGTGACACGTGGGAAATTTTATCAAGTTCAAGTTTCAGTGTCCCTGAAGTTTCTCTGAAACAGCCACGTCATTTCTTTCAAATGTTAATTTAATACAGACCCTGGGATGGGTGATCCCAGTGGTTGGGAGGTTGAGGAAGTGAAACCTGCTACCCAGCTCTGAGAATGCCCCAGATTGTCCTGAGCCTGCCTTTGGAAAGCCCTTCAAAAGCACCAGCCCTCGAGGTGGGTGTTAGGGAGGGTGTCTCCAGAGCTTGGATGGGTGAACTCTGATCTGAATCTGCCCAAGAGGAGCCCCAGGCCTGGCGCAGGGTGGAGCCAAAGCCCTCTCATGATGGGAGGGTCTTTTGGCCAGGGTCCCCTTGGAGCCCATGGCGCACAATGGAGCACAGCCTGGTTTTATCAGGAACTTGAACAAGCACTTTCCAATTTTATTAGATATGCATCCACTTTAAGGTATCTGAGGGGGAAAAAACCCTGTAACTTGCATATTAAACAGTTATTTTAGAGTTTAAAAAGTGAGTTGATTGAAAGACAATTATTAAATAAACTAGCTTTTTGAATACAGAATCCCAGAGGTGACACATGGATGACCCAAGTTTGGGAAATACTCTGGCCTCCTTGTGCGAGGGGAGGGATGAGAGCACTGTGCGGTCAAGGGATGCTGTTTCAAGTGAACCTCAGCCAGCCAGTCTGGCTATCTCCTAAAGGTGCTATCTCGTCTACAGAGTCCACACCTCTGAGCTGAGTACACAGATTGGACAGCAGGGCTCCTGGTGCTGTTCCTGTCCTTACTACTGAAGGGACAGGCAGGTGGACCCCGAAGACAAGTAGGAACCTTCTGGGAAGCATCCAGAGGCTGTGGATCGCAGCATGATGAATTCAGACCACCAGCCCATCGTGGGCTTCACCGTGAAGCTCGTTTTGTGCTTCACATCCTGGCGTGGTCTCGCACACTTTAAACAATATTATTGCCTGGGCTCCTGCCCCAAAGGCCTGCGCATCAGCACATTTTTACTGTTTATCAAGGTACAGTGTACCCACCGTAAAATCCACCTACTGTTGAGGTCTGAGAGTTGACAGACACACAGGGTTAGGTAGCCAAGACCATGTCAAGAAATCATTCCTTACAGTCCCACAAGTGACTCAGTGTGGCAGGGCTGGGGACTGCAGTCTCTGCTGCTTGGGGTGAGGGGTGGACTTAGAGATCACAATGGTTGGAGCTTCCTAAGGAGGCCAACAGGAACCCCCCAGCCTTGACCAGACCAACCGTTAGGCACACCCGCTCTCTGGGGGTGGGGAACAGGAAGCAGGGGTCAGAGCCCCTCAGGAGGGAGCTGCAAGTGGGAAAAGCAGTCCCTCCCTGGGGCCAGAACCCACTTCCTACTTTACTGCGCAGCCGCTGGGGAGATGAGCAGGGAGGGCTGCGGGCAGGGAGGGCTGGGCCTGCTGGAGAGCACCCCTTCCCTCCGCCCCTCTGCAGAGGAAGGCAGGGGCAACCTGGCCTGGGTGCTGCCCGCGGCAGGATGGAGGACGAGGAAGGCCCCGACTGCGGCAAAGCCGACTTTGTGCTTTTGGACCAAGTGACCATGGAGGACTTCATGGAGAACCTGAAGCTCAGGTAGACCCAGGGCACTGGCTCCCTTCTCATCCCCAGCCCTACTGATCTCCATCAGTCCGGGAAGGGTAGTGCATACACACCCTGGCAGACCACCATCTGGGTGACTGCAGGGAGATGTGGCAGGGCAGGAACAACTGTCCCCTCAAGGGCAAGGGTGGCCACCCTGCGATGGACAGAGCTCCTCAGATCTTTGCCTCACACACAACCCAGGTGTCTTCTACCCGTCCTGTCCGGCAGGGACAGGCAGGTGCCAGGCACCCGGACTGGGTGGGCGCTCCATCTCCTGCATGGGGCTGTGTTGAGCCCTGGGGGCTCTGAGGGAAGTGGGTAAGTCCTGCCCTGGGGTGCAGGTGGACAAGTTGAGGTGACACTCAGGGGGACACATGGGGATGATTCAGGGTGTGGCTGGTAGAAGTGACATGAGGCCCGATTTACTGAGGAGAAAGGCAGAGGGCAGGGAAGAACCAGGGGTCAGGCAGTGAGATGGGGTGGCCACTGAGAGCTGGTTTCATCCCTGAACAGCCTTGGGGAGCAGAAGGCAGCCTGCTGTGTAGAGCTTCGGGGTGGGGCTCCACTGAGCACAGACTGTTGAAGCCAGAGGACAGGAAATGAGCTACTATGTATGGGGCACCCAGCTAAACTTGATGTTACTTCATTCGTATAAACTAGCATATAAGCCAGGTATTACCATCTCCATTTAACAGTGGAGCACTGAGCCCCAGCCCACACAGCTTGCAGATGGGAAAGCGTGTCTCTGAGCAGGTCCCCGGTGGGTGGCTGGGTGGCACTTGAGAAGGTGTGGAGGGAGCCAGAGGCAGGGGAGGAAGAGGAACCCAGGATAGCCGCCAGGGGAAGGGCGGGTCCGCGACACCACGGGGAGCAGGCCGCGCTGCTCCTCCTCAGGCAGGAAGATCAAGAGAGGGACGACACAGCCACCCCACCAGCAACTGGGCGCCTGACGGGAGAGTTGAGGAGTCTGAGGATGTGCCAGGGAGGATGCTGCAGCCCCAGCTGCCCTCAGCCCCTCCCGGCGCCTACCATCTGGGTGGAGCTAGGCGGGTCCTATCTGCCTCTGGGTCCCCACCCAGGCCTTGAGCCGGAAATGGGCCCCTCCCTGTCCCCAAACCTGGTTCCGAACCTGCTGCTCTGCCTTGCCCAGTGTGGTCTTGGGCAAGTCAGTCCCTTCATAGAATGGGTGGTCATGATTCCTGTGACATCAGGACCCCGTGGAGAGCAGTGTGGAGCCCAACACTACACTACGGTAGTGTGGGCACCGGGAAGACTCAGGTCAACCCATCCCACTTCTCCGCTCTCAGCCCAGGGGCAGCCCAGGGCCTCGAGGCCCCAGGACCTGGGTGTGTGTCCCTGCTGCCCTGAGCGCTGAGGACTGGCCCTGCCTGTGCCAGGTTCGAGAAGGGCCGCATCTACACCTACATCGGGGAGGTGCTGGTGTCCGTGAACCCCTACCAGGAGCTGCCCTTGTACGGGCCCGAGGCCATCGCCAGGTACCAAGGCCGTGAGCTCTACGAGCGGCCACCCCATCTGTATGCTGTGGCCAACGCCGCCTACAGGGCGATGAAGCGCCGGTCCAGGGACACCTGCATCGTTATCTCAGGTACCTGCCCTGTGGCTAAGGCCCCAGTGCTGGCTCGCAGCCTCCCTGGGCCCCAGCATCTTCATTTGTCAGTGATGGGAGGTGAATGAAGCACTGGGGAGGAAGTGGGCACAGGGAGCTGGCCAAGGGGGAGTGGTCGCTAATTCTGTCTGACTGTCCATCTGTCCGGCAGGGGAGAGTGGGGCAGGAAAGACAGAAGCCAGCAAGCACATCATGCAGTACATCGCTGCCGTCACCAACCCTAGCCAGAGGGCCGAGGTGGAGAGGTAAGGGCGGAGAGGGCTGGGGCAGGGGCAGCCCTGGGCCTCACGCCTAACGGGGAGCAAGAGACAGGACTGAGCCCAGCTCGGCTCAAGCCAAGTTTAGTGGGCTCGCCTATCAGGAGGCTCCAGGTGACCCACACCCTGGACCTTTCAACTGAGGGGGCCCTGTGCAGGAAGCCCTCCCCCTGGCGACGGGATGGAGGTGAGGGACAAGGATTGACAGCCGGTGCACCCAACGAAGGGGAAAAGTTGGGTGGCCGTTCAGGAAGGCCCAGGATGCCAGGCCGGTTGTGCTGGTTTGGGCCGGGAACCTGGGAATCAGGGCCTGGCTGTCCACCTGCCCGCCTGCTGCTCACCAGTCAGGCCTTGTGGGAGCAGCTTCCTGTGTGGGAGCCCCGGCTCTTCCTGTCAAGATGGGTGAGGTGGGGTTGGGTGGGGGGCAGTGATGGAAGTTCCTGAGCACACGTGGCCGGCAGCTGCCCATTCCTGCAGCTGGAGTTGATGACAAGCGTCCAGACCCATCTCCTCACTGCAGCCCGCAGCTGCTGTCTGGGAAGGTGGGAGGTGACCATACACTATGGCTGAGGCCTTTCGGGCCCAGTGCTTATACTACACCCAGCACAAGCGCCTGGCCGGTGCTTATCCCAGCGTCTCAGAGCGAAGGGCCATTCCACAGCCTGCACGGGGCAGCGCAGGGGGAGGCCAGGCCCTTGGGCCTCCTCACCTCCTGCAATGGGGAGGCTTCAGACCGGATACTGGACTTGGGTACAGTCCCCAGTATGAGGTCTTTGCTTTATAGCTCTGGCCCCTCGCCCCACGCAGGGTCAAGGACGTGCTGCTCAAGTCCACCTGCGTGCTGGAGGCCTTCGGCAATGCACGCACCAACCGCAACCACAACTCCAGCCGCTTCGGCAAGTACATGGACATCAACTTTGACTTCAAAGGAGACCCTGTCGGGGGACACATCCACAGCTACCTGCTGGAGAAGGTGGGCCCTGCTTCTGCACACCCTAGGCAGGTGGGCTGTGCAGGCCTCCCCATGGGGACCAGACAGAGCTGCCCAACCATGCTGACCCTCCCAGGCCCTGGGGGCAGGAACATACCCTCTCTGAAGCCCCAGGTTCACAGGCAGGGCACCCTCTGTGGCCAGGCCCACCACCTCCTGCCTGCACTGCCCTGGGGGCTCTAGGGCGGGTCCCCTGGGATGAGGCTGCTGCCCAAGCACAGGCCCAGCTGCCCCTCTCTCCTCAGTCTCGAGTCCTCAAACAGCACGTGGGTGAAAGGAACTTCCATGCCTTCTACCAGGTGAGTGAGCTGGCGAGTGGGCGGGCAGGTAATGGGGAAGCCCTTCCATGGCTCCGTCCACCGTCCATTCCCCTCTCCACCCGCCCTGGGGTGGGGTCTCCCTGATATAGGCGGTGTGTGCACTGCATCTGACCCTGAGGCGGGGTCTATCTGGACATGGGCAGGGTCTGTACCCTGTGTGATACTGAGGCGGGTTCTGTCTGGACACCAGTGGTGTCTACACCAGGTCAGACCCACTGAGGTGGGGTCTCCCTGTACTCGGGCTATATTTACACCATGTCTGACCACTGAGGTGGTTCTGCTTGGGCACGGGCAGTGTCTACATTGTGGCTGACCACTGAAAGTAGGATCTCCCAGGACACAGGCATATCTACACCGTATCTGACCCAGTGAGGTGGGAACTCTGTGGATATTGGCAGTCTGCACCATGTCTGACCCATTGATACTGGATCTCCCTGAGTCTGGTGGTGCTGACATTGTGTATGACCCACCACCAAGGTGGGTTCTACCTGGACTTGGGCAGTGCCTGCACCATGTCTGACCCACTGAGGTGAGATCTCCCTGAAATCCTGTGGTGTTTACACCATGTCTGACCCATTGATACTGGATCTCCCTGACTCTGGTAGTGTCTCCAGTGTACATGACCCACTGAGGCGGCTTCCTCCTAGACGCTGGCAGTGTCTACATCATTCATATCCACTAAGGTGACAAATCCCTTGACTTGGTCAGTGTCTAGACCATGTCTAACCCACAGAGGTAAGATCTCCCTGGACTCGGGTAGTGTCTACACTGTATCTGACCCATTGAAGTGGGTTCTCTCAGGACACAGACATATCTACATAGACTACGTCTGACCCACTGAAATGGGAACTCTCTGGACACTAGTGATCTATACCATGTCTGACCCATTGATGTTGGATATCTCCCTGAATCTGGTGGTCCCCATACTTTGAATGACCCACTGAGGTGGGTTCTGCCAGGACTCAGGCAGTGTCTACACCCTATCTGACCCACTGAGGTGAGATCTCCCTCAACTCAGTCGGTGTCCACACCATGTCTGACCCACCGAGCGGGGTTCTGTCTGTACTCAGCAGTGTCTACAAAGTATCAGACCTAATGAAGTGGGTTCTGCCTGGACTTGGGCAGTGTCCACATGTGTCTGATCCATGGAGGTAAGTTTGCCCTGGACACATGTGGTGTCTACACCGTTCTGACCCACTGAATTGGGTTGCCCCGGACACGTGCTGTGTCTACATGAAGTCTGACACATGAAAGTGGGATATTTGGACTCTCGTAGTGTACAACCATGTCTGATACACTGAAGTAAGATCTCCATGGACTTGGGCAGTGTCTACACTGTTCTGACCCATTGAATTGGATTCTCCCCAGACACAGACATGATTACACCATGTCTGACCCACTGAAGTGGGAACTCCCTGGAACTTAAGTGACTACACCAATCTTACCCACTAGGTAGACACTGCCTGGACATGGGTAGTGTCTACACTGTGTCTGACCCACTGAAATGGGATCCCCCTGTACACTTGTGATGTACACACCACTGAGGTGAGTTCTGCCTGGACTCAAGTGGTGTTTACACTGTGTCTGAGCCACTGAAGTGGGAACTCCCTGAATATTAGTGATATCTACACTGTCTGACCCACTGAGGTTGGATGTCCCTCAACTCAAACAATGTTTACACTGTGTCTGACTCACTAAGGTGGGATCATTCTGGACTCAGGTGGTGTCTACACTGATCTGACCCATTGAAGTGGGATATCCCCAGAAATTGGTGGTGTCTACACTGTTTCAAACCCACTGAGGTTTGATTTCCCTGGACACTGGTGGTCTACACCATTCTGACTCATGGAAGTGGATTCTCCCTGGATGTGGCAATGTCTACACTGTGTCTGACCACTGGTGGGAGTTCAGCCTGGACACAGGTAGCGTCTACACCCCTTCATACCCACTATGTAGGATCTCCCTGGACACTGGCAGTGATATACCTTGTCCACCCCACTGAAGTAGGTGCTCCCTGGACTCAAGCAGTGTCCACACTGTTTCTGACCCACTGTAGTGGGATATCCTGGAAACTGGCAGTGTCTACACCGTGTCTGATCACTGAGGTGGGATCTTCCTTCCACAGTTGTATATTGTGTCTGGCCCACTGAGGTAAGTTCTCCCTTGACTTGGACAGTGTCTGCATTGTTCTGACCCACTAAACTGGGTTCTCCCCAGACGTGGGCATGACTACATCAAGTATGACCCACTAAGGTGGATTCTCCCTGGACTCAGGCAGTGTCTACACTGTGTCTGACCCACTGAGGTAGGAATTCTCTGGACATTGGTGGTTACACCAGTTCTGACCCATTGAGGCTGAACCTCTATGACTCGGGCGGTGTCAACACCTTGTCTGACCATTGAGGTAGGTTCACTCTGGACACGGGTGGTGTCCACACCATTCAGACCCACTGAATTGGGTTCTCCTGGGACACCTGTGGTGTCTACGCAGTGTCTGACATGCTGAAGTCGGATCCCAGGACACTTGCACTGAACAAGCATGTCTGACCAACTGAGGTGGCTTCTCCCTGGACTCTGATGATGTACAACCATGTCTGACCCACTGAAGTGGGTTCTGCCTGGACTCAGTCAGTGTCTACACCATGTCTGACCCACAGAGGTGAGTTCTGCCTGGACTTGGGCAGTGTCTACAAAGTGTCTGACTCACTGATGAAGTGGCATCTCCTTGGACTATGGTGGTGTCTATGCCAACTTTGACCACTAAGGTGTTCTGCCTGGGCACTGGCCTATCTATACCATGTCTGACCACTGAGGTGAGATCTGCCTTGATTAGGCTGGTGTCTACACCAATCTGACTCACTTAGGTGGGTTCTACCTGGGCACAGGCAGTGTCTACAGTGTCTGAGCCACTGAGAGGGGATCTCCCTGGACTTGGGAAGTTTCTATACCATGTTTGACCACTGAAGTGTCTGTCTGGACTGGCGGTGTCTATACCGCATCTGACCACTGAAGTGGGACACACCAACACACAGGCAATGTCTACACTGTATCTGACCACTGAAGTGGGATCTCCCTGGACTTGGTCTTTGTTTACACCAATCTTACCACTGAGGTATGTTCTCCCTGGACTGGGCCAGTGTCTATACTGTGTCTGACCCACTGAGGTAGGATCTTCCTGGCCTCAGTCGATGTCTACACCACGTCTAATCCACTGAGGTAAGTTCACCCTAGACATGGGCATTGTCTACAAGATTCTGACACACTGAAATGAGTTCTCCTGGGACACATGTGGTGTCTACACTCTTTCTGACTCACTGAAGTGGGTTCTACGTGGACACACACAGTGTACAACCGTGTCTGACCCACTGAGGTAAGCTCACCCTGGACACAGTGTCTACACTGTTCTGATGCACCAAAGTGGATTTTTCCAGGACACTTGAAGTGTCTACACCATGTCTGACCCACTGAAGTGCTATCTCCCTGGACATTCACAGTGTACTGACCACTCAGGTGGGTCTGCCTGAACACTGGCAGTATCTACACTGTGTCTGACCACTAAACCAGGGTCTCCTGGGACACAGTTGATGTCTACACTATGTCCCACTGAAGTGGGCTCTCTCTGGATTCAGGTGGTGTCTACACTATGACTGATCCACTGAGGTAGGATCTCCCTGTACATTGATGGTGTCTACACCATGTCAGACCCATTGAGGTGATTTCTGTCTGGACACAGGCAGTGTCTACACTGTGCCTGACCCTTGAGATGGGATCTCCTTGGACATGGGTAGTGTCTACACCCTGCCTGACCACTGAGTTGAGATCTGCCTGGACATTAGTGGTGTCTACACCATTCTGACCCATGGAGGTGGGATCTCCATGGACTTGGGTGATATCTACATTCTTTCTTGATTCACTGAAGTGGATTCTGCCTGGACTTTGATGGTGTCTACACCATGTCTCACTACTGAAGTGAGTTCTCCTGGGACACGGGTGGTGTCTACAATGCATCTGGCTTCTGAAGTGGGTTCTCCCTGGACTCAGGTGGTTTCTACATTGTGTATGACCTCTGAAGTGGGATCTCCCTGTACTCCCATGGTGTCTACAACATGTTTGACCACTGAAGTGGGTTCTCTTTGGACTCATTCAGTGTCTATAACAGCTCTGACTACTGAGTAGTTCTTCCCTGGCTTGGGCAGTATCAACACCATGTCTGACCACTGAAGTGGGTTCTACCTGGACTCTCATGGTGTCTATACCATATCTGACCACTGAAGTGGGTTCTCATTGACTTGTTCAGTGTCTACACCATGTCTGACCTAGAAATGGGTTCTCCCTGAACTCCAGCAGTATCTACACCATCTCTGAGCTTCCGTGCCATTGTTGGGTCAACGATGGTTGAAGGACACATCTGTTTGTCATCAAACAAGTGTGGGTGAGGTTTCTGGAGCTCAGGGGGCCTAACCAAGGGGTGTCTCTGTCTTACAGTTGCTGCGGGGCAGTGAGGACGAGATGCTGCGAGAACTGCACCTGCAGAGGAACCCTGCCCTGTATAATTTCACCCGCCAGGGAGCAGGGCTCAGTGTGAGCGGGGAACAGGGCTCAGTGTGGGGATGGGGTGCAGAAGGTGAGCACAGGCACTGGGACAGAGGAATTGGGGCTCAGCGTGGCCCTGGGGTGCTGACCCCTTTCTCCCCCAGGCCTTGGAGACCGATGAGAAGAGCCACCACCAGGCAGTGACAGAGGCCATGCGGGTGATCGGCTTCAGCCCTGAGGAGGTGGGCTCCGTGCACCGGATCCTGGCCGCCATACTACACTTGGTGAGCCTGGCTGCCAGGGCTGGGGGGCCACCTCCCCACATGGTGTTCTGGCTGGGAGCCACCCCTGGAGGAGGAGACTGGCCTCTGACAACCCAGTTAGGTAGCTGGCCCACTCCTCCCTCTGCTGAAGCCAAGTTGCTTCAGCTGTGGGCTCTCTCAAGGCCAGGCCCTGGGCTGTGGGCTCTATGTGCCCAGATTGTGGCAAGTCAGGCCTGCGACGTGCCCAGTCCGCGTCTAGTAGATGAGCCCGCATTTAGTGGGCAAGGGCAGTCCAGGCTCAGTAAAGGCGAGCATCGTGCAGACCTGCCTCTTGCTTTTGTCATTTAAGAGCTGTGTGGCTTTGGGTAGGGTACTCAGTGCCTCTGAGAACTCCATCCTCTCGAGATAGCTTGAGGAGTAGGTAGCGCGTAGCCGGCTTTGGAGGATGCAGTGGGATCATTCACATGCTGTTCTGAGTGGGAAGCCTTGGGGAAGGCTTTGGTGTGTTCTGGGGGCCGCTCTCACCTTTCTCGCTGCATCTGTGGCAGAAGCCGGGCTCCACTGGCTTCCTTTCCTCTCCCCCAGGAAAGGTGTGCAGGCTCCTTTGGAACATGGAGCCTGACTCTTCACGATTCCCCCATCACCAGGGAAACATCGAGTTTGTGGAGACTGAGGAGGATACCCTGGAGCAGGGGAGCCTGGCCGTGACGGAGGAAGTGCTGGTGGACCACGTGGCTGAGCTGACAGCCACACCTCGGGAGCTGGTGCTACGCTGCCTGCTGGCTCGCACTGTGGCCTCGGGAGGCAGAGAAGTCATTGAGAAGGGCCACACTGCGGCTGAGGCCAGCTATGCCCGGGACGCCTGTGCTAAGGTACTCTGGGGGCAGGCAGGAGGTGGGGGCCTTCTTGGAGGAGGCAAGGCTAGAGGCAGCCAAAGCAACTGGCTCCTGGCCTCTCCCCAGGCAGTATACCAGCGGCTATTTGAGTGGGTGGTGGACCGGATCAATGGTGTCATGGAACCCCGGGGCCGGGACCCCCGGCGTGACGGCAAGGACACAGTCATCGGTGTGCTGGACATCTATGGCTTCGAGGTGTTCCCTGTCAACAGGTGGGTGGCCCAGGCACCATATCCCATGCTCTGACCCCTCAACCTCTAGGGCCGCCTTAGCCCCGGGGAGCTTGGCTGGGCTGGGGAGTGGGATGTCTGGCATCTGTCCCAGCTGGTCCCTGGCCCCAGGCTCATGCCCCCGAGCCTGCCTCAGCTGTGCCACCTGCCCAGTGGTGACCAGGAAGGCAAAATCTCAGGCTTATGTCCCCTTGCCAGACTCCCCAATCCACTCCAGAGCATGTGTGCCAGAGGTGGGAGCAGTGGGGAAAAGGAGAGGCCCAGAGTGGGAAATGCAGCCCCACTCTGGGCCACTTGGGGTACCTGGCACCAGACCCCTCGGGCAAACTTTAGGGGAGAGACCTGCCAACACTGCACTCACTCCAAATGGAGCAAAAGCCCCAAGGTGGGCGGGTAAGGCGTGACTCTGAACGAGACCCTCCGCCCCCAGCTTCGAGCAGTTCTGCATCAACTACTGCAATGAGAAGCTGCAGCAGCTCTTCATCCAGCTCATCCTGAAGCAGGAGCAGGAGGAGTATGAGCGGGAGGGCATCACCTGGCAGAGCGTGAGTGCCCGGGCCCATCCCACGCGGCTGTGGGCCGTGAGGGAGCGGGCAGGCAAGCAGACGTGCGGAGGACGGCCAGGCAGAGCGGGCGCCCAGCAGGGACGGTGTGGGAGAGGTTGGCTGGCGGGACTCGGGAGCTGCCTGCTCGCTCTGCCCCAGGTTGAGTACTTCAACAACGCCACCATCGTGGAGCTGGTGGAGCGGCCCCACCGCGGCATCCTGGCCGTGCTGGATGAGGCCTGCAGCACCGCGGGCCCCATCACTGACCGCATCTTCCTGCAGACCCTGGACACACACCACCGCCACCACCCACACTACACCAGCCGCCAGGTGCCCCCTCCGCCCCCTGCAGTCACCCCCACCCCGCATACCCCCAGCTTGTCCTGGTGCTGGCACACACACCCCCAGGCACCCTGCTGCCTGTCTTGGTGGGGCCTTGGGGGTGGCCCAGCCTCTTCTTCAGCACTGTCCCCCCACCCCCTGCAGATCCCGCTCACCTTCTGTGCCTTGACCCTGGCCTGTCCCTCCCACAGCTCTGCCCCACAGACAAGACCATGGAGTTTGGCCGAGACTTCCGGATCAAGCACTATGCGGGGGATGTCACGTGAGGCCCCCCACTATGTCCCCTCTTCCCTTTTTAAGACACTGAAAACGTCCTCTTTACCAGATTCACAAGTGAAAAGCATGAAATGGGGATTTTAAGACAGTGATTCTCAGCCCTGGCTGCACCACGGAATCCTCTGGGGAGCTTAAAAAAATGCCATGTCTGGGCTCCACCCCAGCACATTCCGAGGTGCAGCCGGGGAGGGGCCCCCAATCCAGTCCAGGGCCAGTTCCTGGCACACTCTGAGCAGGGCATCCTGCGAGCTGCAGGTCAGCGCAGAGGGGCAACGGGCTGAGTCTGCATTTCTAACCAGCTCCCAGGCGGGCGAACACTGCCGGTCCTCAGGCCACACCCAGAGTGCCAAGGCCGAGGGGGTCCTTTGGAAATCGCCATGATTGTTGTTATTAACTTACCTGTCGCTCACCTCATCTTGAAGTGGTTTCGAGGGACTCCAGAGAGAGACACAAGTGTCTAATGTGTCCTTCACAAGGAGAAGAAATAGAATAGAGAAGACGAAGCAGCCAGGCATCAGATCCCACGCCCCGAGCTTTTGCAGGAGCTGCAAGTGGAGCCAAGATTTTGGTGCTGAGCTTTCTAGCAGTCAAAGGAGGAGACAATGAATCTGTGGTTGTCAGTGCCACGGGATCAAAATAGACCAATGACTCAGAAGTTCCTGGTTGTAATCGCAATTGCTGATATTTATGGAAAACTAAGTAGATACTATTCTGAGCATCTGATGTATAGTGAGGACAGAGAGGTTAAGTAACTCATCCCAGGTCACACAGCATGTATGCATTAGAGCCAGGATTCAGTGCTGCAACATTTGGCTCCAGAGCCGTGGGCATAACCATTCGACCCATCTAGGAAACTTCTGAGGGAGGGAGTTTTACGTGATGAGAGAGAAAGCAGGCAGGAGAGGGGAAGGGAGGGCAGTAGCTGAGGGGGGAGGAAGAGAGCTGGCCTATGAGAAGAGAGGCAGGCCAGAGGAGGCTGAGGGGCTTCCTGGGGCTGTCAGAGGCCCCTTCGGCCCTCACCAGCCCTGACCCCTGCAGGTACTCGGTGGAGGGCTTCATTGACAAGAACAGAGACTCCCTCTTCCAGGACTTCAAGCGGCTGCTGTACAACAGGTGAGCCAGCTGGCTGGGCGTGTGTGTGGGCGCTGGGGGGTGGAGGACCCAGGGGCTCGGGCTGGAAGGGCCTTCAGACACTCGGGGCTGACCCTGCCTGACAGGCAGACAGCCTGAGGTACAACACTAAGGCCACGAGGCTTTTGAATGGCTGAGCTGGGTAGGGGCTGCTCTCCGGGAGGGTGAGGGCAGCTGGACATGCAGCCTGTCTCCACAGCACGGACCCCACCCTGAAGGCTATGTGGCCGGACGGACAGCAGGACATCACAGAGGTGACCAAGCGCCCCCTGACGGCCGGCACCCTCTTCAAGAACTCCATGGTGGCCCTGGTGGAAAACCTGGCTTCCAAGGTACCACCCTCACTCCTGCTGCCACCCTAGATCCTTCCAGATCTTTCCATCTGTGCCTGGGTGTCAAGTCGGGCCGCCCACTGCCTCTGCACATCATGTGGAGGAGGGTGTTCATTTCCTGTCTGCTGTGAGCTGCACTGCCTCCCGGGCGGAGGGACTCACGACTGCACAGATTAGGATGTCCTGAGCCAGGCTGAGGCTCGAGTAGGCACAGGATTCCTGAGTAAAGACGGGATTCCAGCTGGCCTTCCCTGGCCCCGTTGCCCCTTGGGCAGGGACAGGCAAGGGAAAACCCTGCTCAGAGCTTGGGTTGGCGCAGCCCAGGCCCTGCCGGGAACCAGGATTATCTTCTGGAAGCTGGGGCCACAGGGACAGGAAACGGGCACTAGCTTCTTTCGGAGCTTGGAGCCCAAAGGCAGAGAGGGCAGCGGGAGGCCACCAGGGCCGGCTCAACAAGAACATCCAGAGACCCAGCTCAGCCTCAGGCAAGGCGAGAGGAAAGGCCAAAGGGCGCAATGCTGCCCCGCCCGAACCTGGCTCTGGGCCCCGCCTCCTGCCCCCACTGGTGCAGGTCCTGTTCAGCCTGCCATCCCCTCGTCCCCATCTCCTTATTGCCTGGCGCTTCTGCCTGCTCTTGGCCCCTCGGCCTCCCCTTCCCACCACGAAAGCCCCTTCCCCACGCAGACAGAGCGTGGGAGGGACACGAGGTAGCACACCTGAGCTCACCTGCCACCCCTGCCCAGTGACCTTGGGGCTGAGACACCGGCCTCCTGAGTGACCTCTGTTCCCACAGGAGCCCTTCTACGTCCGCTGCATCAAGCCCAATGAGGACAAGGTGGCCGCGAGGCTGGACGAGGGCCACTGTCGCCACCAGGTCGCATACCTGGGGCTGCTGGAGAATGTGAGGGTCCGCAGGGCCGGCTTCGCCTCCCGCCAACCCTACCCTCGATTCCTGCTCAGGTATGGACCCCTGCTGCCCAGGAGCCCCATCACCCCGATCTCCACGGGCTGTGTGGAGCCTGAGGGGTGAGCAGGGGGTGCCCAAAGCAGTGAGCACTTCTCAGACATTGACACATGGGAGTAGCATGCTGCTGACCTCAGGACACTGAGAGCAAGGACCCTCATGTGACACACAGGGCGGGATGTGGGCAGGAAGGGGCTGGGGCGTGAGTGGCAAGTGCAGGGGTTGGGGAGTGAGGGCACATGGGCTGGGCGTGGTGCATGGGGCGGGGTGGCTCCATACCCTTCCCCAGGGACTGGCACCCACTGCCCTGTCCTTCGGTGACAGGTACAAGATGACCTGTGAGTACACGTGGCCTAACCACCTGCTGGGCTCCGACAAAGCGGCCGTGGGCGCCCTCCTAGAGCAGCATGGGCTGCAGGGGGACGTGGCCTTTGGCCACAGCAAGCTCTTCATCCGCTCACCCCAGACGCTGGTCACGCTGGAGCAGGGCCGCGCGCGGCTCATCC
Source organism: Equus przewalskii (assembly GCF_037783145.1). Classification (NCBI taxonomy): domain Eukaryota; kingdom Metazoa; phylum Chordata; class Mammalia; order Perissodactyla; family Equidae; genus Equus; species Equus przewalskii. The sequence continues at coordinate 15,510,223 of NC_091834.1, read as the reverse complement.
CCATCATCGTGCTGCTGCTGCAGAAGGTGCGGCCCCGGAGGGACACCCACCACGGAGCAGGGCAGGGATGGGTGTGCACTCCGGGGGAGGGACGGGGGGAATGGGGGTGCACCACCTGGAGTGGGGGGATGTGTGTGCACCAGCAGGGCCCACAGGCACACTTCCAAGTACCACAGGAGTCCCCACTCGCAGGAAACAGACCACGGTTGAAACTGACTTAAGCAAAAAGTGTGGCTGCAGTTCAGGTCACCTTAGTCCTGTGGCCACTAGCTTCAGGCCCAGGTGGATCCAGGTGCTCAAAACAAGATTTTCAGGAATCTGGCTTCCTTTCTTCTTTCTTTTCTTCCTTGCTTTTTTTTCTTCTTCTGTTTATTCTGAAAGATTTCGGACCTAGAGACAAATGTGCAGAATGGTATACTAAATTCCCACAGTCCTATGCCCAGTGTCAACGCATCACCTCGTGACCAATATAATTCGTGTAGACACCTGTGCGTCTATTCTAGTTATTTTGAAGCGAATCGTTTCCTTTTCAATCATTTCAGTATGTATTTCCAGAGGATAAGTGTTCTTCCACCTCTCCCCATAACTTTTTACTTTTAACATTTCGAACCTACAGAAAAATTGAAAGATTCATACGATTGCTGCTCACCTGGATTGCTACAATTGTGGGCTCCCCCACCCTGTCTGTCTCTCTGTCTTTGTCTCTCTCCTCACCCACATACAGAGACTCAATAGGTACTCAATACTTGTATTTTGTCCTGAACCATATAAAGTAACGACGCCCCTAAATACTTCAGCAGGCATATCCTAAGAACAAGGACATTCACCTTTATATCCACACTGGCATTAGCACATTCAAGAAATCCAACACTAATGAAATATAATCTACGATCTGAGTATCTCATATGTAGGCCATACTCAAATTTCTGCAAGTGTCCCCCTGTTACCCATGGCACCGTTTATGAACCCAGATTCCAATCAATGATGACACACTGCATTTAACTGTAACCTCTTCTAACCCTAGGGGTTGGTTTTAAGAACATGACACAGGCCGCTATCACAGAGATGGGACTTCAAACGTTCACACTGCACTGTTGCTGTCGCACCAGCTCCAGCGACGTCCGCACCTCCCCAGACTTCTGCTCACTCTGTTCAGTCAGGGTCCATACACTGCGGTCCAGGGCAACATTGCTTAAGTCTGTTTTAATCTTCAGGTCTGCAGGCTGCCTGGCTTGCAGAGTTTTCGGTCTGGGTTTTGATGGTGGCATTCTTGGGGTGCCCTTCTGTCTGAGAGTCTCCTGGGAGTTGGAGGTTAGATCTAGACCAGGTCAGACTCCAGATGGACAGTTGGCAGTTGCCCCTGGTAGAGGGGACAACACTGCCATCTGCCCCCCAGCTCTCTTCTCACATGCTTTCTCCCTGGGGGCACCTGGGAGTCCCCAGTGGTGCTGGGTCTCAGCTTAAAAGGCATGGAGCCAGGGGCCGTCAGCCTGGCCCAGCACCCCCAGGCTGTGGGTTCCCTAGAGACAAGCATAGTGTTTTCAGGAAAGATGGGAGAGCAGGCAGCCCTGGGGGTGGAGGGAGGGAGGCCGGCACGGCTGGGCCTAACCTAGGATCTGCCTCTGGCTGGTCCTCCAGGCATGGCGGGGCACGCTGGCGAGGCGGCGCTGCCGGCGACTTCGGGCCATCTACACCATCATGCGCTGGTTCCGGAGGCACAAGGTGCGTGCCCACCTGGCAGAGCTGCAGCGGCAATTCCAGGCTGCAAGGCAGCCCCCACTCTATGGCCGCGACCTCGTCTGGCCACCGCCCCCCGCTGTGCTGCAGCCTTTCCAGGACACCTGCCACGCACTCTTTTGTAGGTATGTGCCCTCGGCTGCCGCCCTCTCACTCTTTCCCATTCAGCTAGCACCCACTGAGCACCTGGACCCAATCATCTGAACTCCACAAGTAGTGCCTGCTAGGAGACACATGAGCCCCATCTGACAAGCAGAAAAATATGGGGGCTCTGTGCATTAACTGGCTGCCCACATCCCACTGTCAGTGGCAGAGCCCTGACATCCCCAGCACCAGCATAGTGCTGTGCATTCAGGCCTGGGTCTTCTCGATAGAGGCCTGCAGAGGAGAGTGGTAGGTCCTGGCTAGGGATTGGAGGAAACTCTGCATCTGAGTGGGGCTTTGAAGGATGAGTAGGAGTTCTCCAGGAGATGGGGTACAGAGCAACCAGCATGCTCACAGTGGGAGGAGCTACCTTCCGCTGACACCAGGGAGGCTAGGACACGGAGGATGGCCAGTGCCAGGCTGAGGGGCTTGGACTTTTCCTCTAGGGGAAGGGGCATGAGAAGTCATTACCATATGTTCTGGGGGCCAAGACCAGGGGTGGGGAAGGGCGAGGGCTGCATGGGCACCCATCTGACCACCCATCCCTCTCCAGGTGGCGGGCCCGGCAGCTGGTGAAGAACATCCCCCCTTCAGACATGGCCCAGATCAAGGCCAAGGTGGCCGCCATGGGGGCCCTGCAGGAGCTACGGCAGGACTGGGGCTGCCGGCGGGCCTGGGCCCGAGACTACTTGTCCTCTGTGAGTGCGGGGCTGCCCAGGCTGCACACCAAGGAGGGGCTCAAGGCTGAGACCTTGCCTCCTGTGTCCACCCCAGCTGTCCTGTCCCTAGCCTGGCTGTCCATCTGTCCCACAGGCTATGCCTCTTTGCCCCTGTCCCTTGCCTCTGAAGTGTAAAGGTTTCCACCCAGAATCAGCCGGCCTGGGCTTTACTTACCACCTTCTCCTCCACCCTGCTCCCACTCCCTCACTGTTCTCAGGCACGGCCCCACCTCCTGTTCTCAGGCAAGGCCCCCACCCCTGTTCTCAGAGCCGCCCCCACCCTGTTCTCAGGCACAGCCTCCTGGTCAGCAACTCACGCCATATCTGTCTTGGCCCTCACATGGGCACTGTGAGCTGCGCCCCCGGCCCCGTTCTACAGGGGATGATGACACCTCAGGGGGCTCAGGGCTTGCCCAGGTGTGCAGCTACCAGGGAGGAGCCAGGTCCCGCCCGGGGCCCTGCCTTCTCCTCATCTGTCCAGGTCTGGCCTGAGGAGCAGGGCTGGTGAGGGTGAATGGAGGGCAAAGACGTGCGTGCCTACAACCTCAGGGCTGCGCTGGGCCCTCGGGGAACCCAGCGTGGGGATGGACCCAGCTGAAGGCTGACGCACAGCCTGACTCGATGGCCCGAGGTGAAAGACAGCTGTGCCCATAACAGGACAGGTATTAATCCAGCATGGTCCAAAGACCCTGTCCCAAACAGCCCCCCGATCTGTCCTCAGGCCACCGACAACCCCACAGCCTCAGGCCTGTTTGCTCAGCGACTGAAGATACTTCGGGAGAAGGACGGCTTCGGGACGGTGCTCTTCTCCAGCCACGTCCGCAAGGTGAGAAGTGGGGCCGCGAGTGGGGAGGTGGGGCGGGGCCTCGAGGGGAAGGCGGGGCGGGGCCGCCAGTGAGGAGGCGGGGCGGGGCCTCGAGGGGGAGGCGGGGCGGAGCCTCGAGGGGGGAGGCGGAGCGGGGCCTCGAAGAGGGAGGCGGGGCGGGGCGTGGCCGCGAGGTGAGAAGTGGCTCCCGCGCGCGCTGGGGACGCGGCAGCTCAAGCCTGGCCCAGCTCAGAGGTTTCACAGCTGATCCTGGAACTTCGGAAACCGTCAGCTCTAACCCAGTCAGTGAGAAAACCAGCCCGGGGAGAGTAGCCCCTGGGTCAGGCAAGTGACCCCCCAGCGCCTGTCCCGCAGGTGAATCGCTTCAACAAGAGGCGGGACCGGGCACTCCTGCTCACAGACCGGCATCTCTACAAGCTGGAGCCGGCCCGGCAGTACCGGGTGATGCGGGCCGTGCCCCTGGACACGGTGAGCCCCATGGGCGGGGGGCACCGCCGGACCTCCCTTTGCGCCTACCTAGGATGGCTGGAGCTTTCTAGAACTCATATCAACTCAGGATGGCAGCACCCCTTCTGAACAGCCTGCGTGGCTTCCTGTTGCCCCCAAGTGCCGGGTCCGAACCCCGCCGGCACAGCCCCTCGCCCCCTCCCGCTCAACTCTGGCCGAGCCGAGTGTCCCCTCTGCCCTACTCGTGTGCCGCCTCGGGGTCTCCTCGCCCGGACCGCCTGGATCCGGCTGCGGGGTGCGGCTGCCACCCGTGGGACTCTGGTCCCGTCGCCCCTCTTCCCAGCTCTGTAGCCCACTCGCTCGCTGGAAGCAGAGCTCCTGTTCCCGCAGGGCCAGGAGCAACCGGGGGCAGGGATCGAGGTCGGGCCTATAACTGTAAGGTTTAGGGCCGTCTGGTACGGTGGCCACGACTAGTGGGGCTATTTAAATGTAAGGAAAGGAAAGGAAACTAAAAGTTCAGCTCCTCAGTCGCACCAACACACTCAGGTGCTCGAGAGCCACAGGTGAACAGTGGCCGCGGTGTTAGACCTCGCACATTTAGAACATTCCTCTGTGCGGCGCCTTGCCCAACCCTCCGCCTTGTGGGTGGGGCCAGAGAGGGAGGAAGGGGTCCTGGAGGGGACAGCTGGACCGTGGAGCCGCGGGCTAAGGGGCGCTGAGAGGGCTGAGGGCAGAGAGACTGGGTGCTGCGGGGGAGCAGGAGATGCGCGCGAGGGCAGGGTGCTTGAGGGGGCGCCACGTGCTCCTGGGGTGCGGGTCCCGCGGGGTGTAGGGTCGCGGAGGAGGGTCCGCTGCACCCCTGATCCTGAGCCCCCCGCCCTCCTCAGGTGACCGGGCTGAGCGTGACCAGCGGGCGGGACCAGCTGGTGGTGCTGCACGCGCGGGGCCAGGACGACCTGGTGGTGTGTCTACACCGCTCCCAGCCGCCGCTGGACAACCGCGTCGGGGAGCTGGTGGGCGTGCTGGCCGCGCACTGCCAGGGGTGAGTCCCGGGACGCGGGCGGCTGCGGGTCTGCGGAGCCCGCCCACTGTGACCCTGACCTTTCTTCGTCCGCCCCGGCTTCAGGGAGGGACGTGCCCTGGAGGTCCGCGTGTCGGACTGCATCCCCCTGAGCCAGCGCGGGGCCCGGCGCCTCGTGTCAGTGGAGCTCAGGCCGGAACAGCCAGAGCCGGATTTCCGCTGCAGCCGCGGCGCCTTCACTCTCCTGTGGCCGAGCAGCTGAGCCGGCCTGTCCTGTCTGGGTCTGTCCGCCTGCACTAGGGCCTCCGGCCTCCCCGAAGGGCGAAGGCCGAGGGCTCCTGCATCCCTGCACACCCGCGCGGGGACGGCCAGCGCCCTGAGCAATAAAGGATGCTGTATCTCTGCCCAGCTGGGCCCGTGTCTGTGCTTGGACATCCGCGTGGCCGCTGCCAACTTGACAAACATCACCCCAGAGTCCTCTGCTGACCCTGCCGGGCCACCCAAACTGGAGAAGGAGGCCTGGGGGCCCAGTCTAGAGGGTCAGCAAGGCCCCATCCCACATAGGGCCCCAGCCTAGGGACAGGCTGCACGTGGAACCTGTGGTCTGAGAGAAAAGGATGCCCTTTATACCCCGGGCTGCCCCTCAGACTGTCTCCACAGGGGTTGCCTCTCTCCCTTTCCCCTTTCCTGTAGGGCTCCCTGCCTTGTTGCCACTGGGCCACTGGGGAAGCTGGGGATCCCAGGGCGGTACTGGTACACACTGGGGGCAGAGAGCAGTCCCACCAGCCAACTGGGGGCACATGCTGTCCCAGCTGTCTGGACCAATGCTGGGTGCAGGTGTCCCAGGCCCTGGGAATGCTACCTCTGGGACAGGAGCAGCCAGGACTTCCCAGAGTCTGGGAGCAGGGTCTTGTGTCTGGGGCTTCTCTGGAAACCAACCAAAGGAAGGCCAGAGCGGATGCATCTCCACCTGCTCTGGCCAGCAGATTTCCCTGCCCCTAGACCCCTCCTCAACCCCTCAGGCCCTCCCCAGCTCCCGCCCCTCCCCAACCTCCTCCTCTCCTCCCTCCATAGGCAGACCCTCTGTTCTCACAACTGCTCCCTCCCTCTTCCTGAGGCACCCTAAATTCGGGGGCATTCTTGCTTGGTTGTGCCCCGTTGGTGTGGAGGGAGGTCAGCATCTGTAAGTCGTTTGGGTGTTTCATGGAAGGGCTCAGAACTTACTGAGGCTTCTTGTCACTACCACCCCACCTGTCCAGGGGTAGACAGGGTTACACACGCACACACACACATACCCTACCATGCAGGCCTATGTCTGGCTGCTCCTGCCAAAGGAGAGCAGCTTATCTCCTAGCTAAGCCCAGAGGCCTCCAAAAGCCCCCACAAGACCCAGTCTAGCATCTGTCCCCGGCTCTGGTGGCTTTGGGACAAGCTGGAGCTTCCCTTGCAGAGCAAGCAGATGTGAAGAGTACTCGAGTCCCCTTGGACCAATCGATCCTGAGCGGCACTAGACAGTAGGTGGTCCCGGCCCTTTGCAGGTTCCCCATGGGTTGCCGTGAGTGTGGCTTGTCAGAGATCCCCAGTATCGCCTGCTTCCTTTCCAATTCTCTCACGGCTCTAGGAAGCCCCACTGCCTGGCTGACAGGAGGGCTTATGAGGGAGTGAAAACGTCACAGAGCCCGGAGTGGGATACCTCACACACCACCTGGCAACATTTGGGGTCCAGCCCTGCTGGGCGCCACTCTCTGCCCAGGGCCCAGAGCCAAGTACAGTTCACCCAGCCTCATGGAAGAAAGGTCATGGCTGCCAGGCGGGTTCCTGGGGCTGTGGGATCCTGAGATCCAGTCCAAAGGGTGGGGTGACATGGTAGGAAACGGAGGGTGATAGAACCCTGTTATTGAACTCAGATCTCGTATCAGGCAATTCACATACATTATATGTCACTTCACAAACCCTTAGATTTGTCTTATATTACTAGGTGCCACCGTTCTGAGCACTTTACAAATATCACCTCACCTCATACCTACAAAGTTGGTGTTATCTTCCCACTGTTACAAGTGGGAAATCAGAGGTTCCTTGACTTGTCTGAGGCCATCCAGATGCTGAGCAGGGCAGATCCAGGCACACGCCCCTCATGTCACACCAACACGGAACCCCTCTGCCAGACAGGGGCACTCACTTTGCAGATGGGGACTGCCATCCTGAGCGTTGACATGGGTCAGGTGGCTCTCCAGGGGTAGGGCCTCAATCAGAGTCCAGCTCCATTCATGTGTCCCCACTGGCCTCCCTTGGACATCCATGCCTGTTCAGGCTCTGCCTCCAAGTCTGGCCTGGTCCTGGAAGCGGCTTTAACCAGAAGGTGGGGCCAGTCCTCGGCCTGAGCCTTAAAGAGGCAGAGACTGAATGGAAAGACCACATGAAGAGGCCACGTGGAGCGGGACAGGCCATGAGAGAGAGAGCTAGACAGAGAGACAGAGAAAGAGAAATGGAGACAGAGAAGAGGCAGGGGGGACCCACCAGCAACACCAGCAGATTTTGAGTAGAATCTTAAATAAATAAAATGGTGGTTGTCTTAAGCCACTAAATTTAGTGGTGATTTTTTAACACAGCGATAGATCATTGAAACAAGGGTTGAGCTTTCTGATCCATGGCTGTGTCTATCTCTCCACATATTGACGTCTAACCAATGAGCTGTCTTAAGTTTAATGATCTCCGTAATGGTCTTACACGTCTTTATCAGATTAATTCATAAGACCATCATATTTTGATCCTATTGTAAATGGTATCTCTTTTTTAAAATTTTTTCTTTTTTATTGAAGTAGCATTGGTTTATAATATTATATAAATTTCAGGTGTACATCATTATAGTTCAATTTCTGTGTAGATTACATCATGTTCACCACCCAAAGACTAATTACCGTCAACATGCACATGTGCCCTATCACCCCTTTGCTTCAATTTTTCCTGAAATGTTTTCAGGTTGATTATACATATCATGCCATGTCATCCCTAAATATTTCAATATGCACCTCTAAAAATTAAACATATTTTCTTACATAATCAAATGCCATGATCAAAACTAACAAAACAAATAATAATTCCTTTACGTCATCTAATACCCAGTCAATATTTAGTTTTCGCCCCAAATGTCCTTTTATGGTTGGTGGTTTGAACCATTATCCAAACAAAATCCACATATTCTATTTGTCTGAATCTGTATCCCAACAAAGGTAATGTTTGTATTAAGTTTCCTTGTCCCGTTAGATTCCCAGAATAAGTTTGTGTGGTCAGCATTATGGATGCCAAGTTTAAAGACAGGGAACTTGGCCAGAGCACTCCACACGGAGCCTTGGCCCCTGGTTCTGGGCACCACCCCGGGCTCTTCTGAGTCCCAGATCCTGGCGTTGGCCTCCTCTGCCCTTGGATGTTAACCAGACAGTTAGACTCGGTCCAACCTCGACTCATGATCTTTCACCACAAACATGGAAGAGACTCCAGGGTTCTTGTCTTAGGGCCCAACCAGCCGCTCACACCAGAGGCTGGCTGCCTCCCTTCCCTCTTCCCTCGGACTCCAGCCACCATGTGGGGCCCACTGGGCGAGCTGGCTCCGCCCCTAAGTAATAGGGATGCCAGCTGCCTGTCACCTGGACTCTGCCTTCCCTCAAACACTAATTCCCCTCAAACTCTATTTCTGGGGGGCTACCACTCCTCGTGGAGAATGCCCCCAGCTTACAGCCCCCCTACTCACTGCGCTCAGGAGGATGTCAACTTCCTAACCAAATGGCCCCAGCAGCCCTCCCACAGCTACCTCCCCCAAGCTCAGAGCGCTTTCTGGTGGCAGGACCCCGGCCCCTTCCTTCCTCAGGCCCCTGTGCACGCTGTTCCCTCCAGGAGGGGTGTTCTTGCTGCCCCTCTTCACCTGCTCGAGCCTTCTCCTCCGGCAGGTCCTCTCCTACATGCTATTTATTTCTTGGAAGCCCCTCCCATCCCAACCCCACACCTGCAGACTTGTCATGAGCTAGTAAAGCACGCAGCAGTACTTCTCTCTTGCAGCACATGGTCACCAGCAAAGCTTTCATCAGTTGGTCAGAGTTTGCTTGTGTCGGTCCTCACTGCCAGTGCTGGTGGCCTCGATGGATGCTGCTCTGCTCACCACGGCAGCTGCTGGCTCCAGTGCATGGCTGGCCCTGAGGGGCACTCAGGAACCACTCACTGACCAACGACAGGAGGTAATTGCTGAAAGGGACCTCAGCAGAGAAAGCCCCCATCTGTGAGAAAGTGAAACAGGCTTAGTTCTGGAGAAGCGCCAGTTCCACACGGGGAGGGGCTGTCAAGAGGGGGCTCGGTCCACAGGAGCCCAGGAGCTCGGCTGGAAGACTCCGTGGTCTGGTACGTGGGCCCCTCCTCTCTCAGCAGAGCCTCTTTCTGCAGAAGGGGCTAGTTTTGCAGTCTTGTATTTTGACCTGCTGAGGTTTCTCACTGAGGGTGAGAAGTGTTCACATAAAAAGCATTTTGATGCCTAAAGTGTAACTCCCCCCAGAAGTGCCACATGCCCATAAAACAAACCTGCCGGTTTCAGGCATGCGAGACCAGGCCATTCCCTGCCAGGAGGCTGAGGTGAGGCCTGGAGCACCCACCAGGAAGCTCCCCAGACCAGGGTTCCAATCCCAGTTCTTCTCGTTAGAATTATGGAACCCAGGCATGGGCCCTCCTCTCATCTCCCTGTCAACAGAACAAGTCTGCTAGAATCTTCCCCTAAAGTCGTCTTGAGGATGACAGGAGGCCATCAGAGAAGATGTCCAGCACACAGGGGCCACCCTATCCTGGATGCAGGGACAAGACAATCCCATAAGTGGCTCAGGCAGTGGTTTCCCTCACTGTGTCCGGTCCCCCCACAATTCTGGGAACAGGAAAGGCCATCCCCATTTAGCAGATAAGGAAACAGAAGCATAAAGAAGGCCTTTTTTCTTTCCCTTTTTTTAAATTTGAAGTTAAATTGGTCTTCCCTCAAAAAATGCTGAGACAATTCTTTTAATTAGCCTTGCATATTCTCTGCCACTTCTTTATTGAGGTATAATTCTCACGCCACAAAATTCACCCTGTCTATCTTTCTCCCAATGCCTTACCACATTGCAGCATCTCTCATCTACACGGCCCAGCAGTGGTGTGGCTAAAGGGAGGGTGGATTCTGTTTACTGCCTGGTGGTCCCCTCTCTGTCACAGGTGCTCTTGGAGGATAGGGGATGCCTGTGTCTCATTCTGGGGGTGGGGGGGCGGGGCTGAGGCAGCAGTCTCAGTGGTGAGGGCTTGCTGTATGGCTGTGCATAGTTTGGGGGCTGACCTCTCTTGGACAGGGACCCCTTTACCACAGTGGAGCAGCCATGACCCACTGGCTCCTCAGAGTCCTCTGTGCCTCTGTGTCTCTGTGTCTGAGTTGGGTGCCCTTCTCTCAGTCCAGAAGCCATACGTGGAACAGCAGGCTTCTGTTTCATCTGCTACACCCCATGTGCCATCATTTAGGCCACAGGGGCACCAGGGCCACTTCTGTGCCCTGTGGGGGATGCAGGACTCAAATGCGAGGGGGCCCACCCTCCTCTCTACAGAGCACTTCTTCTCGTTCCTTTGCACTCGGCTGCAATCCTCCCCCTGCTCCTGCCTCAGAAGTCTCCTGATGACAAACGACCAGAGGCTTGGCCTCCCAACTTTAGAGACATGCGTGCAGACACTCCTCCTGCCCTAGAGAGGGCTGGGGAGAATGGCATCATCCTCAACCTTCTAGAAAGCTCTTTTGCCAACTATACTCTCTCATTCATCCCTCCTAGTGAATGTAGTCACAAGTCTCAGATCAACTTCAGTTTCTAGAACATGGAGAGAGCCTGGGTTTTCAACATGGCACCCATGAACCAGGCCAGATCAAGCTCCCAGGGGGGCTACCAGGCATCAGCCTTCAGAATTCCAACCATTTTGTCACATATAATTTTGCAGAAAGATCATAAAGTTTTCTTGGTTATTCAAAGACTCAATTCAGTAATTTATTTTTTATGGCAATTTATTTTCAATTGCAAAGGTAGTTGCCTGCCAAGAGATGATGCTCATATAACTTTTATGACTATGACAGATTTCAGTAAAATCAATGAATACTTCACTGTAATAAAACATTAGACTATACTATGCAATAGAGCTGACTGCTCTCAAAGAGCTGATTTTTTTTTTTCTTTGAGGAAGTTTAGCCCTGAGCTAACTAACATCCGCCACCAATCTTCCTCTTGTTGCTGAGGAAGACTGGCCCTGAGCTAACATCTGTGCCCATCTTCCTCTATTTTATATGTGGGAGGCCTGCCACAGCATGCTTGATAAGGGGTGCTAGGTCCACGCCCGGGATCCAAACCAGCGAACCCCAGGCCACCGAAACAGAGCACACGAACCTAACTGCTACGCCACCGGCTGGCCCCAAGAACTGCTGTCTGATGGTGGGTGAGGTACCCAGAACATGACCTCGGAGGTAATAAATGCTGCAGGGCCTGCAGCCTGCTCTTGCCCAGCAGCAAGCTGAGTTGAAACTCAATGAGTTTCAACCCCCCCCCTCCAGAATGAGACACAGGCATCCCCTATCCTCCAAGAGCACCTGTGACAGAGAGGGGACCACCAGGCAGTAAACAGAATCCACCCTCCCTTTAGCCACACCACTGCTGGGCCGTGTAGATGAGAGATGCTGCGATGTGGTAAGGCATTGGGAGAAAGATAGACAGGATGAGAGAACATTCTACCCCTCCGTAGACACACAGTCCTGGCAGAGGGAACACTTCCTAACTCATTCTACAAGGCCAGCATTACCAAATAGCAAAACCAGACAAAGACATTACAAAAAAGGAAAACTACAGACTGATATCTCTCATGATGCAGAGGCTGCCTGCATTTTCTCGGGGCTCCCTACAATTCCTAGAATCACTGCCAGGCCCTGGTCCAGGCCCGACAGGGCCACAACGCTCAGTCCATGAGGGTGCATAGGGGATACCAGAACCATCAGCCCCAAGGATAAGAGACTGAGGGACCTGGGCTGTCTCCACAAGGGCTTCTGCGCCAACATCAAACCTGCCACGCACAGATGCCGACAGCAAAATTTATAAAGAAGCAGAACCACTTTCCCAAAATGGTCCCCCACCTTAACAGGGAGGCCAATCCACCGAAAGCATCCACTTCTAAAGACTCACCTTGGGCGAAGGCGTCATGGAACTGTGTACGAGCAGTTATCTCCATTCCATAACTCATCCCCGTTCCCACATCATAGTCATTAGTCATTGCCGTTTGGCCAATAAAAGCATGATGTCATTCATAACGATTTCAGATAACATTTACTGGGCTGGCACTGGGCTCAGAAGGAAACAGGGAGACGTTCATCTGTATGTACCTGTGACCACCTCCGTCGGGGGCATGTCACCTTCTGACAGGCAGCAGGCTCCAGCATCGTGAATGAACGTCTCCACTGATCCTGTTGGTTTTCATTCATGTTTGTCATTAAAACTGAGAGGGTCTCACATTGCCTTCCTCCTGCCTTTCAGGCCCCCTGTGAGAGGGGTCTGAGGTCGGGATTCCTCTCACCTCCCCTCCCTGCCTGCTCCCTTTAGGGAGTGACCACAGTGGGACCACTGCCGGGAATCCATTCCAGTTGCCCAAGTGTCTGCTCTGCTCTGCACAGTGGGGACAGTACTTGCCTCACGGAGCAGCTCTAAGGATTATGTGACATCCACAGGCCAAGGGCCGGCCAGCCCCTGCCCCCTCACCTTTCCCGGGGCCACAGCTCCTTGAAGGGCGCCTGCAGGCCTCAGGGTGCAGCCTGTGTGGACACTGAGGAGGAGGAGGCCAAGAAGATGTGTGCTTTCACAAGAGAGGCTCCTCAGACAGCTCGCCCCACACTCTGGGCCTGACGAAGCACTCACTGATCAGTAAGGATGTGAACCGAAGGGCAAGGGGTGGGTCTTTATCAGCCTCTATATTCTGACCCAACTCCTGCCTCTCCGCTTTTAGAATGCCCCTCCTCACTGCAGAGGCGGAGGTAGTACTTTAAAACACCATTGTGTTTTAGCAAAGGACTTTTGCTTGTCCTCGAAAGCCCAAAGACCAAAGCCCGGGCACCAATGGTCTAGAACAACACTGTCCCACAGATGTCGGGTCAACCCAACTGGAGTTGTAAGCTTTCTAGCAGCCACAATGGAAAAGGGAAAAGAAACAGGTGAAATGGATTTTAACCACATTTTATTCAACACGATTTATCGAATATATTATAATTTCAACACATAAACAATATAAAAATTATTATCACGTTTTACACCTTTTTGTACTGTCTTTGACACCCGGTGTGTGTTTTCCATTTACTGCACACCTCAGTTTGGACTGACTACCTTGCAAGTGCTTGGGGCCGTGTGGCTGGTAGTGGACAGCGCAGCTGTAGAGGCCACAGGCACTTGGCAAGTAGTTGGGAAAGAATCAGTGAATGAATGAGTGACTGAAGAGTGAGGCTGCACCCCGACAGGGCTGGCCGTGAGGACGAGTGCCACCGCGGGCTGGCCACCAGGGGGCGAACGGGGACGCTCCACCGGCTGCCTGGGGTATTCTGCTTCTGCTCCACCTCCGCTCAGGGCTGCATCCATCTCTGTGCAGCGCAGCTCTGGCTGGGGGAGGGGGTGCTCTTGTGCAAAGACCTCCAGTGGCATCTCTACCTGAATAACACCCAGACATGTGGAGGTGGTCTGCCCCTCTGAACAACCGTACTAAAGGCTGTGGCAGGTTGTCGGTAAATATTCATGACCTAACAGAAGGCCACGCTCAGTGGGAGGACAAAGACACTGGAAGGAATGATTCCCATCAGAGGCACTGGCGGAAGGAAGGAATGACTCTCATGAGAGGCACTGGTGGGTGAATGAATGACTCTCATCAAAGGCATTGGTGAGATGAACGAATGATTCTTGTGGCTACTTTTCCACCTCTGCCACGTTAGACCCAATCTGAGTATTTGACTCCAAGTGCAGAACTGGCCCAAAGGCAGACTTAGAAGTTAGACCTGACATTCTCAAAGCACTTTGACACACACTTCATTTGATCTTCACAACTAAGCTCAAGGTGAATACTCTCATTTCCCAGCTGAGGGAAACGGGGCTCTTTCTGCCCCAAGATCCTGGGGAGACAGGAAGGGAAACGAGCTGCTCCTCAGAGACACGGTCAACCAGCCCACCCGCCTACCTCAATCCACTTTCTCCACAACCAGGTGCTCTCAGCGGATCTGAAGGCAGAGTGTGGCACAGTAAAAATACACATTTGGTGTTTGCCCCGTCCTGGAACGATGCTCTTAAAACCGCTGGAATTGCCTGAGTGGTGGGAGCATCTGTCGTTATTCATGACACGCCCATTCGACCCACCTGTGTTTATGCTAATGAGGTGACTCTGAGGGGGTGCCTAGAGAGCCTCAGGATAGGGGCTGGTCACCAGAAAGACCTGGAACTATCAGCTCCCACCTCAACCCCTGGGAGAAGGAGGGCTGGAGCTGGAGTTCAGTCTGCGGCCAATGATTTCCTCATTCCTGCCTATGTAACGAAACGTCCATGAACATTCTAAACAATGAGGCATGGGGAGCTTCTCGGCAGGTAAACCCATAGTTGTGTCCCCCAAGGGGACAGAGGCTCCAAACCTCAGCCTAAGTCGATCCTCATCTGGCGGTTCATTTGTTTCCTTTACAACTGTAAGTAGTATACAGAGCTGTCCTAGTTCTGTGAGTCATTCTAACAAAGCATCGAACATGAAAGCGGGAGCTGTGGGAACCCCTGAATTTGTAGTCAGCCGGCAGAAGTGTGAGCCGCCTGCAGCCCCTGTTTGCAGCCAGCGTCTGCAGTGGGTCGGGCAGTCTTATGGGACTGAGCCCCAGACCTCTGGGGCCCACACTCACTCCGGGTGTGTCAGAACTGAACTGAATCCTTTGACACTCAGCTGGTGTCCGAGAATCGGTGGATGTGAGAAAAAAACAAACACTGGGCCTGAGTGAAAATGACTGCTTGGCTATAGTTCACCCCCTGGGAGGTGCCAAGGCCCTGAGATCACTAAGAGAACCTAGCACTGCCGATGACAAGTGCCGTCCAGGGACCGGAAGTGTTTCTCATCCGGGGGAGAGGCGTTTGTGGTTGGAGGGCTTCACTATGGCGAGGTGGGCCTTGCAGCTGGTCACCCAGTCCTATTTAGACCATGTCAGGAGGCTCATCATGCCACAAAGCAACTCTCATGTTTCAGAGCTCGAATTTATGGGAATTTTCCCTTCCTACTGAGCTGAAATCAGCCTTTTGCGGACTAAGACCCACACTTCACCCAACACAGAAGCCCCTTTCCACATGACTGTCCTTTGTATTTGGGACTTCCTGTTATCCCCTCCCACCTTTGCACCCCTAACCAGCCCCAAATTCAGGCAAAAACTCCCAAAAATTAGTTCCTTGAGAGATCCAGACCCTACCCCAGCCTCATCAAGCTCCTTCAAGGGTTCACCCATACCAAATCGTTTAAAACGTGGCCTCGGGGCTCTGCCCAGCCAACATGTCTCCACAGTCTGACCAGCCCAGCACATGAGCTCTTATCTTTCTTTCTCTTTCTTCTTTTTATAAAATATTTTTTAATTGTGGTAAAATACACATAACAAAATTTACCCTTTTAACCAGTAAACACACAATTCAGTACATTCACATTGTTGTGCAACCATCACCACCATCCATTTCCAGAAATTTCTCATCTTCCCAAACAGAAACGTTGTTCCCATTAAACAATAACAACTCCCCTCTTCCTCCAGCCCCTGGCGCCCCCCATTCCACTTTCTGTTTCTATCATACAGTATTTGTCCTTTTGTGACTGGCTTATTTCGCTTGGCATAATGTCCTCAAATTTCATCTATGTTGTAGCATGTGTCAGAATTTCCTTCCTTTTTAAGGCTGAACCATAGTCCATTGTATGGATATGGCACATTTTGTTTATCCATTCCTCTGTCAATGGACACTGGGTTTGTTTCCACCTTTGGGTTATCGTGAATATGCTGCTAGGAACATGGGTGTACAAATACCTCTTCAAGCCCTTGCTTTCAATTCTTTCGGGTATATACGCAGAAGTGGAAGTGCCAGGTCATATGGGAATTACACGTTTAATTTTTTGAAGAACTACCGGACTGTTTTCCATAGTGGCTGCACCGTTTTTCATTCCCACCAACGATGCACAAGAGTTCTAATCTCTCCACATCCTCACCAACACTTGTTCTCTTCTGTTTTTTTGATAGTAGCCATGCTAATGGATGTGAGGTGGTATCTCATTGTAATTTGGATTTGCATTTCCCCAGTGATTAGTGATGTTGAGCATCTTTTCATGTGCTTATTGGCCATTTGTATACCTTCTTTGGAAAAATGTCCATTCAAGTCCTTTGCCCGTTTTTGAATTGGGTCAGTTGTTCATTTGTTGTTGAATTTTAGTTCTTTACATATTCTGGATATCAATCCCTTATCTAATATATGATTTGCAAATATTTTTCTCCCATTCTGTGGGTTGCCTTTTCACTCTGTGTAAAAAGTAATAGTGTAATAGTATCTCTTAAGGTACAAATTTTTTTAATTTTAATCAATTCCTACTGATGTATTTTTTCTTTTGGGTACGGGCTCCTATCTTTCTCAGTCTGCTCTGCACGCTCTGCCCCCAGGGATGGAGCCCAAGGCCCAGCTTGCTTCTTCAGCAGCCACATGGCTGGATTGGGCGCAGGCCCCTCGGAACCTCTCTCTCCTGGAGGGAGCATCTCCAGTCTTGTCCTTTGTAAAGGATCCTTTTATTTAGTATTTGCAGAGTGGCTATAGTAGGAAAGAGTTATGGAAATTTTAAATAAAAGGAACCCCCCCCCGCAATTCTACCATGCGGGAATTAAATGAAATAAAATTGTTCATTTTCTGTGCTGCCTTCGAGTCTCATCGACATTCATAGATGAACTCTGACAACCATTGTGGGGGTGCAGCTGAACCACTGAGGGGTTCTGCCATACACAGAGGTCTTTTCAAATCCTGATTTTCTTTTCTCTCTTATTAGCTGTTCCTGCTGGGTTCATTTCACTTTCACATTTTATAACAGCGTTTCATTCAGGTCACAGCTAGAGATGCTAAATGGGACTAAACAGGTAGAGAGAATGCCGAGGAGTCGGATGGTGCACTGCAGCAGGCCGCCCGAGGCTCGGACGGTGGGCCCCAGGCCAGTGACTGTCATCTTCCTATCACGAAGATGACCCTGGCAACTTGTCCTTTTCTCCCTCTCAACAACCCTGTGCACTCTGAAGGCTACTTGGCTGCTAACTTCTCTCATTCGATCATTCCTTCAGCAACATCTATTAAGAACCTGCTCTGTGTCAAAAGTTGTGTTTTGCAGCAGGAACGTCAAGATGAAGAGTAGACCCCTCCTGCAGGAGGTCAGTGGTTTGGGGAGGGCAGAGGCTGGCAATGGGGTATAAACTCAATTTCAGTGGTTCCAGGACAGAGGTGAGGGCCAGCAGGGCTCCTGTTGGGGCATCTATGCTCCACCAAGGTTGCTATCCCACCAGGCCAAGACCCTCTGCGGGGAGAAGGGGAAGCCAACCCTTCCTCCCACTGGAGTATCCAGGAGGTCACTGCTGTGAGCCCCACCACAGTCACATTCCAGGCTGCCAGGGGCCTGGCTCCAAGACTCCTGGGGATACGGCCCTGGCTTTTCTCAGGAACTGGGTTGAAAACCTCTTTGTCCCACCCCTCATGTCCCACCCCTGAAGGGGACCCCATGGAAGGGTCTCACCCATGATGGTTCTCAGGTGGAGGAAGGAGCAGTCACCCCTCATGGGAGCTTGAGGGGCTGTTGGCTGGTCGAAGCAGAGGTGAGTTAGGAGAAGCGCAGGCAGGAGAGCCCCTACCCAGCACCCCACCACTGAAAACCAATGTCAGAAGCTCTAGGCCAGTGGGAGGCCACCAAGTGGGTTCTGCAGACAGTGGAGTCCCTGCCCCAGGGGGTGTTGGCTCAGAACTGCCCCAAGCTCCCAGAGATATAGCCGGTGATGTGCTAAACTTTGACTCCCGATTCACATGTTGCCGCCCTAAACCCCAGGACTCAGAATGTGACTATATTTGGAAGTGGGATCTTTCAAGAGGTGATGAAGGTCAAATGAGGTCACTAGGTTGGGCTCTAATCCAGTGTGACTGGTGTCCTTATAAGATGAGCACATTAGGACACAGACACACACAGAGGGAAGACCATGCGAGGACACAGGGAGGTGATGGCCATCTACATGCCATGGAGAGACGTCTCAGGAGAAACCAGCCCTGCCAACACCTTGATCTTAGACTTCCAGACTCCAGAACTGGGAGGAATAAATGTCTGTTGTTTGAGCCGCCCGGTCTGTGGTGTTTATTACAACAGCCCAAGCCAACTAAGAAACAGCCTCTCCTCTGCAGCCTCCACCTTCCCCAGGAAGCGTCCGGGGATGTGCCTCTTCCCTTCCCTCTTTCCAACATGAGATGGAGTTTGTACATCAGCCCATTTGGACCG
The DNA here is from genome assembly GCF_037783145.1 of Equus przewalskii. Classification (NCBI taxonomy): domain Eukaryota; kingdom Metazoa; phylum Chordata; class Mammalia; order Perissodactyla; family Equidae; genus Equus; species Equus przewalskii. Next base: position 15,491,760 of record NC_091834.1, on the reverse strand, counting down.
GGGTTGGGTTCTGCAGATACACTTCCAGGACCCCCAACCTCCATCCAAACCGCCCGACACACCTGTGGGAGGAAGCCCCTTCCTTTTGACTAGTGTCCAGCCCCAGCCACTGTCCCAGTGTCCCAGAACCACTTGGCTCTTCCCCAGGAGTTCCTGGGACCCCTGGCTGGTCCTAAATCACGAATGACAGGAGTCACCAAGCCTGGCACGTGGACCCCCAACACAGGGGGAGGAAGTGATTGGAGTTCCATCTAGGAGAATTAAAGGAGTGGGCCGGGAGCAAGGGAGGGGAGGGTGCTCCGTGGCCACAGAGTGTGTGGGACAGGGGGCACTCTGGAGCCAATATCACCGACTCTTTCTCCCACATATATTTCAATCTTCTCAAATTTTCCCATAAAAGTTATTAGTTTTCAACCTCTGAAAATCCATATTTAGGGGGAAATTATAAATCTAAAGTTGTTAAGGAAGCAGATTTAGAGATCTACAGTGTGCGCCACAGACGTGGAAGGAACTAGCTTGGAAACACGCAGCCACTGAGAGCCGCCTCTGCCCCCGAGAGCCAGGCCCACAGAGGTACCAAGGAAAACAGCTGCTCACGGAGCACGTTTACAACAAACACAGACCTGGAAATAGCCTAAATTTCCAACCACAAATACTTAAGTCAATTATATCGGCTCATAGAAGTAGGTAATCACCAAGATAACATAAGAACATGGTGACCTGTTTGTGCAGTAACGTACAGTGAGAGAGAAAATGGTTTTGTTTTCAATATACTATATATAACTACACACTATAATTACAACATAAAAATAGATGAGCATTTTGATAGAAAGTGGAAGGGAAACAGAAAAACAAAAGCAGGTAGATTAGTGCACCGGGGCGGTAGGACTGTGTCCTAAATGTTTTTCATTTTAAATTTCCCTTAATATTTCAGCAAGGTTTTAATAAATGATACTTTAAAAATAGTTCTATCTCCTCAACGAAAACATGCATTAAACAAAGAAGCAACTCAACCGGAGGAGGACAGGGAGGGGACAAGGAGGGTGACGTCTCTTTGCCTATTCCCCTGGGGACAGGACAATGCTACTTGATCAGAGAGAGAGGAAGTACAACCTCTGCCCTCTGCCCTGGACCTGGAGTTTGCCCTTTTGTACTCTGAGACAGACGAGCAGCCAGGCTTTGGGAATGAAGGTATAGTCAAGGCTCTGATCCATGGTGTCGGGCTCCATTTTGGGTAAATTTTGCCACAGCCGGTGGCTCGTGAGCAGATGGCACGGCCAAGCTTCCAATGGTGGGGCCAGCCGGGGCCAGGCTAGAGGGAGCCAGGGGCTGGTCTCAGCCACATGGCGTCCAAACTGGAGGCAGGACGGCCCAGCAAGAGCCACCCGCAGGCACAGCAAGTGAGGGAACCCAACAGTGACAGAAAGAGCAGGGCTGGCAATGAGGGAATGGCCTGTTGCCAAGCAGTTAGAGCTCAAAGCCCCATCTACCCTCAAGTGCAAGGTGTGAGGGGTCACTGTGACCCCAAGGGGGTGGCAGTGGGAGGTGACCAGGGCAAATAATTGTGCTCAGAACATACACAGAACTCCTAGCCCAATAGAAACATGGACAAAAGCCACGAATAGGCACTTCGCCAACAAGGAGACACCTACAGCCAACAGGCACACTGAGAGACACTTGGCCTCCCGGGTAATCAGGGAAATGTAAACCAAGGCAGCAAAGAGAAGATGCTTTTCATCCATTCCATGGCAAAAATTGAGAACTGCCAATGCCAAGGGCTGGAGAGGCTGTGGACCAGAGGTCTTGTGAACATGGCTCAGGGGAGTGAAACCAGGGTAACAACTTGGGCCACAGTACCCAGACATTTGGTCAAACGCTAGCCTGGATGTCACTGTGAAGGTATTGTTTAGATGAGATTAACATTTAAATCAGTAGACTCTGACTAAAGCAGATTATCCTCCATAATGTGGGTGGGCTTCATCCAATCAGTTGAAGGCTTAAGGAAAAAGACTGGGGGGCCAGCCTGGTGGCGCAGCGGTTAAGTTCACACATTCTGCTTCAGCGGCCTGGAGTTCACTGGTTCGGATCTCAAGTGCGGACCTACGAACTACTTGTCAAGCCATGCTGTGGCAGGCGTCCCATGTATAAAGTAGAGGAAGATGGGCACGGATGTTAGCTCAGGGCCAGTCTTCCTCAGCAAAAAAGAGGAGGATTGGCAGCAGATGTTAGCTCAGGGCTAATCTTCCTCAAAAAAAAAGAAAAAAGACTGGGAGGAACACATATAGGAACATACACAGATTTAAATTATTATTAGTGTTCTAGTTCTCAGGTTGGCTGGTAATTCAAGAGGTTTTATTAAGCTACGTGATTGAATGAATGATAAAAACAGAGCCATGATGCATGGACTAATAAAAAAATCTGATAAAACAAAGATTTTGATCAATATAATTCTGTGCATAAAATAAAAACTTAATGTTATACATCAGTATGCATAGAATGATAGTTTTGTAATATGACTGTATGTATATACACATATATGTAAATTTGTATTTAAAATTTTGCATAGGAAAAACTCAGAAGGTCAGACATTGAGATCTCAGGGTGGTGGGTGCCATTTTGAGGCATTTACATTTTCTTACTTTTGCTTTGCTGTATTTTCCAAATTTCCTGCAATAAAAACACATTTTTTAATAGGAGAAAAACATAGTGACCTCACCAAGACGCCCAGCCATAGTTCAAGTGTGACTGTCTAAAGTGAGCTGTTGTCACGCTTTACTGAACGGCTCAAAAAGCCACAGGAAGTTGAAGATCGCATGCTTCTTTTCAAGTGCATTCCGTTAGATAGGCTCCCTGTAAAGGAGACACAAAGATAAGATGCAGTCCCTGCTCCTAAGGAGTTTGCAGGCCAGCAGGAAAATAAGCCTTGGCAAGTAACTGACTTCAGGGCAGAGCACGTGGGAGCTGTGAGAGCATCCCAGGGCTGTGTGTTTCAGCCGAGCAGACTCCCTGCTGCTCAGAGGCTCCAAAAAGCTTCACAGAGATTCTAAACGGGCAAAGGGCCAGTCCCAGGGAGTTGCATGCTGAACTGGGCAGGGAAAATAAAAAGGGTACGATGAGACAAGGAGGGCTAACAAAATTTTAGGGGGATCATTTTTAAAACATTCTGACAACTTGAAGATTTTTTTGCTTTTTATTTTGACATAATTTCAGACTTACAGAAAAGTTGCAAGTCTAGCACGAAGCATTCCTGTTTACCCTTCACCCACTCTCCAACTGCTAATATTCCTCCACATTTGCTTTGTCGCTCTCCGTTGCATGTGAATGTCTCTTTCCAAATAGTCTGAGGGTGAACTGCAGCCATAATGCCTTTTTCACTTCTAAATACTTCAGTGTGCATTTCCTAAAAACAAGGATATTCTCTTATATAACCACGAGTACCATGACCTAAACCAGGAAACTAACATTAACACAGTATTATTATCTGATCTATAGACCTTATTCAGATCTCACCAATAACATTCTTTATGGCAAAGAAATGCCCACATGTCACATCTCTAGACTCTCCTTTAATCTGAAGCAGTTCTGCAGCCTTTGTCTTTGATGACACTGACATTTTTGAAGTTAGGTTGTAGCCCGTGATTTTGTGAACATTCCTTCCGTGAGGGCTTGTCTGCTGTTTCCTTAAGACTAGATGCAGGTTCTGCATTTTTGGTAGGAATACTACATAAGCGATGCTGTGTCCTCGGCAATCATGTCTGGGGACCTCTGAGGTCCATTTGTCCCATTCCTGGTGACATTAACCACGATCACATGAATAAAGCAGAGGCTGCCAGCTTTCTCCACTACAGAGTTACTATTTTTCCTTCTGTAATTAATAAGTACTTATGCAGAGATTCTTTGAGACTAGGTAAATATTCACTTTACTCAGCAAACTTTTACCCGCTGGTTGTAATAGCCATTGATGACTTTTGCCTGAATCAATTATTACTATGATAATTGCTAAATGACATTTTTCAAATTCCATCATTTCTTCTGTATTTATCACTTGGCTTTCTACTGAAGGAAGAGCTTTTCTTTCTCTTATTTATTTATATCCTCACGTATACATGGATTCTTATTTTACTCGGTGATTTATAACCTGTTACTATCATTATTTGATGCTTAAATTGTCCCAGATTTAGCCAGCAGGAGTGTCCTTTTGACATATCCCCCTCATTTTCTGAGCACACACTTACTTCCTGACACAAAATAGTCCAGGTTTGGCTCATGCTGTCTCTCCTCCAGCTCTAGAATCAGTCATTTCTCCAAGGAGCTCTAGTTCCTTTCACTTTCAGCAGAGAATGGGATTAAGAAACCGAGATCTGGGTGCTGGGTGTGCTCATTGCTCCTGGGGTGTTATTGTTTCTAGGAAATGGATGTATATAAATACATACATTCATCTCTATATGTCGATATGTTCACATGTGTCTGTGTGTTTTTATATCTATCTGCGTGTATTTCCATATTTATCTGTTTGTGTATATTTCTGTATTTATCTGTGTCTGTATTTCTGCATTTATCTGTGTATTTCTGTATTTATCTGTGTGTGTATTTTACATTTATCTGTATGTGTGTATTTCTGTATTTATCTGTGTGTGTTTCTGTATCTATCTGCATGTGTGTATGTATGTGTGTATATTTCTGTATTTAGTTGTGTGTCTATTTCTACATTTATCTGTATCTATGTATTTCTGCATTTAACTGTGTGTATTTCTGTATCTATCTGCGGGTATGTAGGTATGTATGTCTGTATTTATCTGTGTGTGTGCATTTCTCTATTTATCTGTGTATATGTGCACACACACACCTGTGTAATGAAACCGTGAACTCGTGCTGATACCTCCAATTCCTATGCAGTCCCATAAAGTTTGTTCTAATCTTCCCCCATCCATATTTGTAACTTCCTTCAGGCACAGATCTTTAAAGGCTGTGGCTGTAGTTCACCTGTCATTGTTACCACTGGCACCGGAAACCTCCCTCTCTTGACCATGTGGCCTTACTTTGTGCTTAGTGTAGACTTGGGCATCGCCAGCCTGTGAGCAAAGGCAAAGGGCAGACGGAGTAACCAGGCTGGGGCCCAGTTCTGAGCCAGACAGCCTTCTGGAAGGTGCAGGGGAAGCAGAAGCAGAATCCCCAGGAATTGGGGGTAGGGGGGTGCCACGCTGGGATGTTCTGGATGAAATGAGAAGCCAGAACAGATGGCTGTTGTCCGGCTCCATTCAAAGACCACAAGTGACCTAAGGGGCACTTGGAAAGGGCAAACCTGTTCCCCACAGCAGCTGGGAGCAGAGCCCTGACTAGAGGCTTTGTGGGCACAGCTGGCTCTCCCAAGCCACAAGGGCAGCTGGGAGGAGGCTCCTCCCGCCCTGATATCACTGAAGAGAGCCCACGGGGACAGAGGCTGCCCCCCTGCTGCTTAGGGCATAAGAGAGCAGGTTCAAACACTACTGACCCCACTGATAGCCTCCTCAGACCTGTTATTCATAACCAGCTGATACACTTTCCTACTGTTCTATTTCTAGGGATCCTGTTCTTTTTAAGATTGTTGCCTTTGGGACTTTCAACTGTCTTTTCTAACAAACATACCTCCCGAAGACAAAAGTATTTCTGGGTTTTCTGTGCACGTTCTCTCAACTCAACACTGGGTCTTTACAGAACGTGGAGCCTGCAAGACACGTCTGCAGGAAGCTCGGCCACACCCTTGAGGAACACTGACAAGGGCAAGAACACTTGTGGCTCACGCGCCAGCCGCACCCACGAAGCAGTCTGCACACATCACCTCGCTGACCACCCAGGGAAGCACATTTCACAGCCAGGAAGCAGGAGTGAAGCAACTCGCCCCATAGCACCAGGCAGTGGAGGCCCAGAATGTTCCAAGGAACATGTACCTCTTCCAGGGGCTCAGGAGGCCACTTGGGAGCTGGTGAGTACCGGACAGCAGGGCTTGACAGGCATGCTTAAAGCAGACTCCCAGCCTCTGGGAACGCCCCAAGAGTCTAATTTTTAAGAACAAGGGGAGCTACAGGAGGGCTACTGATTGATTGATGTGTTGACTGATAAGTCCTGGGCCTGAGAAACTGTGCCCTCTGGAACCTAACACCAACACAAGGAACTGATGTTCTACCTCTCAGAAGACAAAAATCCCCGGAATAAACAGCAGGTGTGGGGCCTCTGCCCAGCCCCGATGAGGCAATCTCTTTAGATTGTGCAAGAACACACTTGCTTCCAGCCACACGAATCCACAGAAATGTCACTGGTGGCTTCAGTGCATGCCAGCTGGGTTGGGCCCAGAGCGTCAAGCTGAGATGCATCTACAGCACAGGATGCCTGGCCTGGGGGTCTTGGTGCCAGCGCCATGCGGGTGGTACCCCTCAACACCCATTTCTCCTAAGCCACCATCCTGCCTTCTTCCCTTCCGTACAATTTCCTCCCAGATGGGAAAAGGGCAGAACAGACAAGGAGGTCACGCAGCTTCTGAGCAGCACACGGCAGGAGAGTGCGCCAACAGTTTCCACTACTGATCTACTCAAAAACACATTTTGACATCGCCCCCCCCACCCCAGGCTCTCCCGCCACCCCTGCGCTGCTGACTCCAGAAGCTTCTACCACCTCATCTTCCTCCCTGCTCCAGCACCAGGGTGATCTGGGTGGCGGGCAGCATTTCCCTCACTGTGGAGAGTTGAGCCAGCCAGGGCGGGAGGGGTTTTCAGACCAAGGTCAAGAAGTTTCTCCAAACCCTAAGTCAGAGACAGTCTACAAAACTAGTGGTCTTTACCCCTGAGCTATGTCAACAACAGGAAAGACACAGACAGACTGAGGGAGGAATGTTTCCAGACCAGAGAGGGGAAGGAGGCAGCCCAGCGAAGGAAACAAGATCTTCTGTTGCTACAAATGACATAAGTGGGACACTTGGCAAAATCTGAATCAAGTCTGTTGATTAGATAATAGTATCAGATCTGGGTTAATTTCTTGATTTTGATCACTGTGCTCTGGTTAGGCAAGAGAATGCTCATGTTTTAAAAAAGAGACACTGAAGTATTTAAGGGTAAAGGAGCATCTTGTCTGAAACTTATTCTCAAATGGCTCAAGAGGAAGAAAAAATATATAGTCATGCAACACATGACATTTTGGTCAATGACAGACCACAAATATGACGGTGGTCCCGTAAGATTAGTACCATATAGCCTCGGTGTGCAGTAGGCTATACCATCTAGGTTTGTGTAAATACACTCTATGATGTTCGTACGACAAGATCACCTAATGTCACATTTCTCAGAATGTGTCCCCATGGTGAAGCGATGCATGACCGTGTATACAAAGAGAGACACAATGAAGCAAACGTGGTAAATATTAACATTTGGGGAATCGGGGTGAAGAGTACTGTTCCTGAACTGTTCCGTGAATTTCAATTTCAATTTTAAGTTTAATAGGAAAAGTAACAGGAAAATAAAAACGTACCCTGCAATGTCTGAACCCTTCCTCCTTCTCCTGGCCCAGATTCAGGAGAAGGGACCGGCCATCTGAGGCCACTGTCCCAGTCCCCACTCCCTTCCAGGTCTCCCCAGCCCTGGCAAGGCCTGCTCCCATCTGCCACCTCCTGCCCAGCCTCCAAGCTGCTCACAGTGGCTGAAGGAAGCACAGTGCTTCTGCCCCAGCATTAGCCAGATTGGGCTGCTTAGGGGGATTCTAGTCCCACGTAAGCCCCACAGGTTTTTGCAGCCTTCTACTGAGCACATGGCCTCACCCTCAGACGCTGGAGCAGATAGAGCCTTTCGGCAAGAACGGCTCCAATTTCTCTCCTCTCCACCAGAAGCTCCTGTGTCTCTCCTCCATTCTCCCTGGTCTCATGAGAAAAAAGATGCCTTCTTGCCTCCCAGGGCCCAGCCCCTCTCCCTATGTGCCCATCTGCTAGCCCACTCTAGGCCCTCACTCAATAATGACTTCCCCTCAGTGCCCACCTCCCGGTCTTGGAGCTAGCTTGAGTCTCTCTGGGCAAGGCAGCCTCATGCTTCCCTTTGCCAGCTACTATCCTTCTCTGCCCTCTGTCACCTGGGTAGCTCCTCAACCCATACTCCTGCTCACGTGTTCATTCGTTAGCACTGTGACATCTGGCTTCCATGCTCCCCCCAAAGTGGCAGTGTCAAAGACAGGATTTTGAATTGGAGACTTGAGCCACAGTCTCTGCTCCACCTCTTCAGAGCTGTGTGACTCTCTGCATGTTTCCAGGACACGTGGGTAGTGTACATGCAGGTTCAATATGAACTGTAACATCCGACCCTCACCTTTCTCTCTCCCCTTCTTCACCTGTCCCTGATTTCTCCATGCAGCCTCCTGGGAGCTGACATCAAATCCACCCCGTCTGCTGGCAGCTCCCAAACCTGCATCTCCGTTGCTGCCCCTCTTCTCAACTCTGCTTGTCTGGTTCCCACAGCTGCTTGGACATCTACCCTCAGGCATCCAGCCAGCTCCTCAAATTTAACATGCCGACCCTGAGACCCACTCTCATTCATGCTAGATTTGCCAAAAGGCAGTCACAGCAGGTGCTTAAGGCCACCAAGAAGTAATAAGCTTCTGGGGAAGAATTTGATATTCAAAAAATGCATCGAAGCAGCTTGTCCTGTTGCGTCCCATTTATTGTGAGTTATGTGGGGGAGAAGCACCTAACATTTGCATTATTGGGGCCTCTGAGGTCTCAACTCAGCTCTCACTATCATCTCCAACAAGAGCTCATCCTTCCTGAACAGGCTCAGGCACTAGTCACTCAGAGCCCCACCGTAAAATCATCCTTTAGTCTTCTCACATCTGCAATAAGGTCATTGCCTCCTAACGAAGCACACCTATGCTGTCCTCTGCCATGGGTCACCTCCTCGAAGCACAGAGGGGAAGCGTCACACAGCTCTGGGGGCTCCCACTTGACTCAAGGCCAAGCTCCTGCCTGTAAGTGAAGGCCTCCCCCGTGGGCCCAGGTTTAGCTGCCTCAGACTCTGTTGTTCACCACCCCCTCCTCACAGACCCTGGGCTTCAGCCAAACCAGACTTCTCGCCATCTGGGAACACATGTTCCCTCTTCCCAAAATAACCTACATCCATCTCCACCTGTCGAGATCTGTCCTTGAAGGGTTATTCAATAAATAGTACTGGGACAATTGGCCATTTGAAAGTAATTTTTTAGATTCTTCATACTCTATACCAAAATGTATTCCAGACAAACCAGCGTTAAATATATAATACAAACAGTTGATATAATCACATATATTAAATAATAAAACTGTAGAAAGTCTGCAAAAATATGTGATTACCAAATACATGAAAAGGTGGAAGACCTAAGCTTAAAAGCAAAGAACGAAATTTCAAAGGAAACAAAGCTATAGATCTAACTCATTAAATAGAACCTGACTCATTAAAACCAAACTGACAAACAGACAGAGGGGTAGAGAATCCTTCTCATGAGCTGAATGTTGGGGTCCCCTGTGTAGGGAAGTGGTTTGGTTAGCAAGAAATTAGAAAAGGAGCAACATGGATATCTTTCATGAAAGCCAAGTGATGCCTGACATCACATTCCTTCCCTAGGGAAGTGAAATGTCTAAACTCTCTCCAAGATTGACGTGTTCAAGGCCTAAAATCTGACATCTTTCCCTGGACCCTCCTGTGTTTGGCTGATAGCTATTATTCTAACTTTGTTTGACTGGCTCTTTTTTATGAAACAGAAGAGGTGACTAACACTTAGGGAGTGCTTCCTTTGTGCCAGGTTACATGTTTTATCTGCATTATCTCATTTAATACTTATAACAACCCCAAGAGATGGGTACTATTATTCCCGTTTAACAGGTGGAGGAATTGAGACTGAGAGATTAACTGAACTGCCCAAGATCACACAGCTAGCATGGGATTCACACCCAGGCAGAGTGACTCTTAGCACACATCTCCTCCCCGGAAAGCCATACTTTCTACTGCTTTAATCCATTTGCGTCTCACCACACAACGTAGCACATGAAACATGTATCCTTCCGAGCTAACATGTAAAATGGTCGTCAGTGCCTGTACATAGGAGGTGTTCCATAAAAGTTATCTCCTTGCCTAAGCTCTGCGTCCCCATCAGGACTGCGTGGTGCAGGCCTTCATCACATTTTTCTTATATCGTTGTAGTGATGATGATGATGACGCTGTTATGCTGTGTGCTCCCGGCATTACGTAAGGTATTCTACCAGCTAAAGCTGAGTCCACATTTATTGAGCACTCACTGTAACGAGTATTATACTAAACATTTTTCATGGATTATTACCCAACAATCCTATAAGGCTAGTTTTGTTTTGTTTTGAGTGCAGATGACCCCAACATCCTCCCTCCTTTAATTCCTCTCTCTTTAATAACAACTATATTGAGGTATAATTTCTCTACAGTAAATTGCATCTATTTAAAGCGTACGTTTCAGTGAATTGTGGCACTTCTGTGAAACCAACACCACAAGCAAGACGAGACTCTTTTCGTTCTCCCTCGGTTCCCCTGCGTCCCACACCACCGAGGTCCCCAAGCCACCGCCACCACAGCGAACCGCCTACAGCCCGCCCTGGGCCCGTGTCGTCATTGCTCCGCGCCCGGCCGCCACACCGCTCGGCGCTTCCGGCCGCGAGGACGTGATGGGCGGGGTAGGATGGCGTCATGAGGGAGCGCGCCGGAAGCGGGCGCGGGCCGGGCGGAAGTGGTGGGGCGGGGCGCGGAGGCGATGGGGGGCGGCGGCAGAGGCTGGCGATGAGCGGCGGGAGCGCGTGAGCGGGCCGGCGGGCGAGGCTGGGGGGCCCCGGAGAGCGAGCCGCAGGGCGGAGGGCGGGGGCGCCAGCGCTCCAGGCGGCGGGCGGCGGCCAGGGCGCAGCGGCAGCGGCCAGGGCGCGGCGGCCGAGAAGATGGCGGACGGCGACAGCGGCAGCGAGCGCGGCGGCGGCGGGCCCGGCGGCTTCCAGCCCGCGTCCCGCGGCAGCGGCGGCGAGCAGGAGACGCAGGAGCTGGCCTCGAAGCGGCTGGACATCCAGAACAAGCGCTTCTACCTGGACGTGAAGCAGAACGCCAAGGGCCGCTTCCTCAAGATCGCCGAGGTGGGCGCGGGCGGCTCCAAGAGCCGCCTCACGCTGTCCATGGCGGTGGCCGCCGAGTTCCGCGACTACCTGGGCGACTTCATCGAGCACTACGCGCAGCTGGGCCCCAGCAGCCCCGAGCAGGTGGCGGCGGCGGCAGGTGCTGAGGAGGGCGGCGGGCCGCGGCGCGCACTCAAGAGCGAGTTCCTGGTGCGCGAGAACCGCAAGTACTACCTGGACCTTAAGGAGAACCAGCGCGGCCGCTTCCTGCGCATCCGCCAGACAGTCAACCGCGGCGGCGGCCCCGGGCCCGGCGGCCTGCAGAGCGGACAGACCATCGCCCTGCCCGCCCAGGGCCTCATCGAGTTCCGCGATGCCCTGGCCAAGCTCATCGACGACTACGGTGGCGAGGATGACGAGCTGGCGGGGGGCCCGGGCGGTGGCGGGGGCCCCGGGGGCGGCCTGTACGGGGAGCTCCCGGAAGGCACCTCCATCACGGTGGACTCGAAGCGCTTTTTCTTCGACGTGGGGTGCAACAAGTATGGGGTGTTCCTGCGTGTGAGCGAGGTGAAGCCGTCCTACCGCAACGCCATCACCGTCCCCTTTAAGGCCTGGGGCAAGTTCGGGGGCGCTTTTTGTCGGTATGCGGATGAGATGAAAGAGATCCAGGAGCGGCAGAGGGATAAACTTTATGAGCGACGCGGCGGAGACGAGTCCGAGGGAGAGGAGGTGGATGAGGATTGAAACGCGCAGCATCCCCTATGGGCCTCCCCACCCCACCAGCGTCCCCTTGGCTAGAGAGCTCCCCTTCCTGCTCGTCCCCAGTGAGCTAGTGGAGTGGGAGCAAGGGAGGCCCAGAGGGAGAAAACAACGTTTAAAATAAAATAGTTAATTAGGAGAAATAACCATAAGAGAACAGTCACGGACAATTAGAGAACAGCAGTAAATTTCCAAGAACTGACAGCAACCCGCAAAGAAAGGACAACAGCTTCTCCTCAACTGAGCGAAATAGTCTCAGCTTCTGTTGTTTTCCCAACTGAGGTTCCTAAACTCTTTAGGTTAACCCTGGAAGGGATAGATCCTCGCACATCGTGGGCCAAGGAACACTCGAGTTACCCGAACCTGTTGGTAACAGCTGAATTTGCATTCTATCTGGGTAACCTGGACTAAAGGTCTCTCCAGACCTTGCTGTTAAAGTGTCTGTCCCTCCACCTCCATTGAAATCAGCATTTTGGATCTAGGTCTTCATAGGAATCTTGAGAAGAGAGAGGCCTTTGCAGTTACCCAGTTGAGGGTATAAGTTTCATGAAAAGGAATGCAACTCTAAATAATCATGGACAGAGCAAAATAAGAATTCAAGAAGCCACCGGGGAATACAGAAACAAATTGGATCCATTTTGTTTAAAATGGTTTTGCATGGAACCTGGATCAAGGTCTGTGTCTTTTCTTTGCAGAATTGTTTTCTGGGATGCAAATGGGTTCAGATGTCAATCCTTCAACTAGAATCTGTTACTAAAATATTGTAAAAGTTGGCAAAAATTTTTCAAAGATAAAAGAGCAGTTTTACATTGGGGGTTGCTGAGGTAGGCACAAAAAGAAATCAGGCACAAAGCACAAGGAAAACTGTTTGAGTGGATTGGTTGCTGCTCACTAAAGTTCTTCCCCTGATCTCCAAATATGGAGGTCATTACCAAGAAATGGCTTAGGTGTGAATGAGAGCCAGATCCCTGTGGCTCCACCGGGTGAGCCAGTGAATTATGGCTAATTTGGCCGTTTCAGCCACTGGATGGCTGGATTTTAAACCGTAAAACTTGAAGATATCTACAAAAGGTACAGTTGTGGCTACAAGCCTGAGCTTTAATGGAATATACGTCCTCACAGAGAAGTTGGAAATAACCAAAACTGAAGTCTTCATCTACCTTCAGTTTAATCTGTGGATTTGTTCAAATACTAAAGATCCTCAGGTCCAGAATTCCAGCATCGTTTATTCTTTTAAAATAAATTTTTAAGAACTTGATCCATTGTTTCAGTACCTCACAATCAAAGTTGGCAAATGATGGATGAGTGATTCAAGCAGCATGCCCTTTGGAAGCTGAAATCCATCTGAATGGAGCTGAAGTGAACATGAATATGCTGACTATATCCTGGAAGCATTTTTATACCATCTTAAAATTTCAACAAACTGGCTTTTGCTAGTTTATCCAGCTGTCTTTCAAGAATAAAAGTTGGGGTTTTCAAGGATCGCCTCTTCTATATTTTAAATGGATTTTCCATAAAAATGATTTTTACTAATCAAGTTAATCCCAACCCATCAAAAGGTATTCCTAGAGATGTCGTAGATCTAGGTAACTTCAAATTGAATGGGAGCTAATGTTCTTTCCAAAGTTTTCAGGTATTCTTTGTGCGACACCTTCTCAACCGGGAGGCAAGTAACCCCACCTCCACAATCTTAGTATTTTGTTTTTTAACTGCATGCCTGCCCTTTATTTGAGCTGCCTTTTAATTTATTGCATACCCTTTTTATCTTATTTTGGTATTATTCAACCTCTACAATCTTTTTGTATTTATTGGGAATAAGTAATATACAAAAAGGTCGTTTTCATGCATTGTGGCTGAGAGAGGGAAATAATTGTGTAAATAAAATTAGGCTTTTTTAAAAATTAGACTATGATTCAGAATATTGTTGATCTTAGATTTTTAACAAAAGTGGAAGAGCCACAGACATTGGTGCCCTTTTCAGACTATTTCTCTACTCTCATCATCCACAGTAGACTTTTTAAACAGATTTTTTTTAGAGCTTTTCTTTTTTTTTAAATTTTTCTCCGTTGCAAAGAATGTTTCCTAAATTGTATGGGAGCAATAGTATTTTTGATGTTTTAATGACATCCGTATACTTGTACTGTATTTTGTACTACAAGGCAGCTGTTTTCAATAATGTCCTGCTGTATTTACCTATGTGTTTTGAGTGTTTCTTTCTTTGCTGCGGAGAACAAATCCCTAAGTAGTTTTAGTAAAGGAGCTGAGAAGCTAGCATTAGGTTTGCAAAAACTGTTTTAAGTTTCAAACTCTGAGGCAGCAATGAAAATTAAGGTTGCAGCTATTAGTTGATTGCTGTAACTTTTTCATTTTCAAACCATGTACAATTCCTGTATAGACCAACTTGTTTTCTTGTTTCAGTGGTGATTCTGTTGCTCAGCTGCAGTGAGCCAGTTCAATTTTGCAAAGGTGCAGTACCTCTCCTTTTTAAGGGGTTGGTTTATTCTGTTTTCTTTTCATTTGGCTGAATTGCAGTAACTAGCCCTGCCTTTCTATCCTGTAGAAATGACAGGGTCTTCACAATCCTTCACCGGTGGCTACTAAGCTATAATTAGCTGAATAGAAAGAATGTGGAAGTGGTCTGAGGCATATAGAGTATATGCCAAGAACACTACCATATATGGCATCAGCTTTGGTTACCAGAGAAATTTTCTTAGTCATTAGACCATATAACAGTAATATATCATATGTAAATCTTTAGATATCAATTTGAGAATCCTCCAAAAAAAGGAGCAAAGAATGCATAAGCTATGTGTTGAAAAAAGTAATTTATATTAAAATTTTGACCTGCCTATGTAAAGATTAAGTGGTAAATGTCATAGTGGTGGGTTTTTAAGTCTTAACCAATCTCAAAGGTTTGTTCTCCTGCAGGGGCTGGTTCATGGCCTCTCTTCCCACTGCAGGAAGATTACAGAAGGATGTGGATTAATTGTAGCATTTCACTGATCCTCATTCCAGTCACTTGGGACAATAGAAATCTGCAAAGCGCCGAGACTACACTTCTGATGTGTGGTTTGTTAAACAAGGCAATATTAATGGGCCATCTTTCAGAGCTCGTTTATAAATATTGCTTATTAAAGCAAATGTTTTCTGATAAATCCAGTCAGAAAATGGCATTGTGCAGACTATGGGAAACAACCAATGTCTTTTGTTTTGTTTTTCAACCACTACTATGAACAGTGATTTAGGGCTTGTTTTTTAACTTTGGCAAACATCCCAGCTAATCACATGTTCAAAATAGTCATATTCCTGAGAAGTAGGTAACTAAAATCACTTTAGAGATAATTGGTAGAATGTTTGTTTCTCAAACTACTGCAGTACAGATGTGAGAAGTCAAATTTTAGAAACAGGATCAAAAAAGCAAAACTCTGATGAGATCCTACTATTCCCTTCTGGTTTCTATTGTCCCTTCCTGTCATTCAAGTAGAACAGCAGTTCTAGGCAGCAGAGAAACTTCTCAGTGCATATGCTGCACAGAACAAAATGTAAGTCTGTATGGCACCAAAAATCAAAGTGAGAACCAAACCAAAAACCCAGACACCCTATGTTACTATGGGAGGTATGTAGGTGGTATAAATGACTGTAGCTGTGATACACACATGGCTACTTGTCAAGTCACTTTCCATAATTATTTACTGCAAAATGATTGAGAGGCTTTAGGTGCAGGCAGCCGTTCACCTCCTGCTTCCTTTGTTACCTCTCGAACACTTTGCAATAAATTGCAGGTCTTCTAAGTCAAGCTTCAGTTTTTCTCAAAACAAAACAATTATCCTGTCTTATCTGAAAATGCAGGGTTGTGGGCTAAAGAGGCTGGTTATAATAATGCCCTCATATTGAGTGGTCTGTAAATGGCTGCACACTTCAGGCACTAGAGTTGCTGAGGATGCTTTGTTAAATGTGACCTTTAAAGAGGGGTAGAATGTTATCTACACAAGGTATTAAAAGGTGACTGTTCATTTGCGTCTACCTTGCTCTTGAGGTGGATGAAATTAAGGAGTAGCTTGAGTGTGTAAGCCATGCACATAAGTATTCTTCACTGTAAATTTTGTTTTCATTTTTAACCCACTTATGGTACTTTGTCCAATGCACAACTGATCTCTCAGTAGATATTCATTTGAAAATAGTGTGGCCTTGATCAGTGCGAAGGGGAAGGAGAGAAATGACTTTTTGCTTGTGTAAAAATGACTCGTTTGCTGAGAGTCGTTCTGTAGCACTCTTAGTATCTAATGCATTTGTGACCGGTCTCCTTTTTGATTGGGGAAGGTAATGTTTTTGACCCTGGGGTTATTAATTCAATTGAGTTGTCTTCTATTTTTAGGAAGTATCAGAATTGCTCTGATAAGTAACAAAGTTGACTGCTTTGATGTCCAATCTCAGGTTTTAGAATATATATAGTGATGTAAAATCCCAACGTTAACTCTTAAAACAATTTTCATTTAGTACACCCTGAAAGTCACACGCATAAGGCCTGTTCAGAGAGCAGAGCCTCCATTTTTTTGCTCCTTTTCCACTTTGTACGTCGCTTGAGAAAGTGTCGAGTAATTTTACATTGTATATTTCCATTTTAACCCTGACTGTCTCTCAAAGATAAAGCACTTTTTTATCATGAAATACATGGAATCTTTATGTGATGTGGATCATGATTTCTCAGGCTCCCGTAGATAATCTGCTTATGAATATTGTTCTAACTCTGTGTAAGAAGAGTAGAAATCTTTGCTAATGTTAGAAAGTTTGTATTATTGATCCAGAATGCATTTTGCTAGCTTCCAATGGACGGGAGAGTAAACAATGCTGCATTCACAATTTAATAAGTTACTTTCCCTTGAGCCTTAAGGTAACTTTTTTTTTTTCTGTCAACAGTAGCACTGAAGTGATCATAAATGAATGAGATTATCAGTTTTCAGGTTGGTTTTAGAGTACTGTATGTCAATTAGCTGTCTTCCTAAAGTTAACTATTCCCATTGAATAAACTGGATAATGGGTGTGTAGGGAGGGTTGGGGAGGGGGGGAGTTGGTTTGTAGAAAAGAAAAAAGAAAAAAAGAACCACGTTTACCTTAAGAAAAATATAGACAAAAAAGAAAAAAGTGCATGTCAATGCCCTGTTTGAAATTCCAGACATAAGGTGGAAATGGCACTTTATAAATTCATTTCCCCTGTTTTTAATCTAGAAAGCAAAGTCATTAATTTTCAAATGTTAGCCCCCAGAAGTTTCAAGAGTAGCAGACTCTTGAGTGGTGAGTTCTCTTAATATGTCTAACTTTGCTTTTTATTTAAACTCACTGTTCCCAGCTCTCAGTCCTAAAACGTAGTTTCCTTACTGATAGATTTAACAGACTCTTAGTTCAACAAATATGGTCCACTTGTCTACCAAAATTGAATTTGGGAAAATGAAAAAATACAATTGCATCATGAAGACTTATTACTCTAGCAATTTCCAATTGATAGTGGTGCCCCTGATCTAAGTAAGACCTTTGTGAATGTATTTTATATTTCCTAATGAAATAGGAAATATGCTGTCAGTGTAATCACCTTTATTCACAATCTTTTACTTTTCATTTGAAAATCTAACTCATGCCTCTTGTATTAGACATTCCAGTTTGGATAGGTAAGCCATGTTAAAACAACAGCAAATGTCATAGTGTTAGTTTCACTGCTCAGTAGGACTCCTAATAAAGGGAGGGCAGACCTTTATTCGAAGCTAAAGTGTTTTTTTTTCATAGGTGATTCTAACAAATGTTTTGATAAGTGTATGACTGCTCTTAACGAGATTTTGAGTCTAGGAGCAAATTTCATTTTCTTTGTGGTATATGTAAAGTATCAATTGACATGGACAAGAGAGGGCTGATTATATCTTTGATATGATGAAATGTGGGCCCAGAATTTAAGAGAGAAAGCAGTAGACCTAGTCAAGTTCATTGTCCACCTGAATATTGCAGGAGACATGAGTTTGTTTTTATTTTCCTACCTTCAATAACTTCATTGGCTAACTCTTTAAAAAAAATTGATTTAGACCACCTCTTATTTCTTAAAGGCAAACTTTCGTCCCCAGACTTACCCTGTGTTGCAAGATCAGGCTGGTTCAAAAAATCTCGATATTTGGAAATAGAATGGCAAGTAGTATATTTCTTCCCTTTTTAAATTCCTTTTTCAGGGACATATAAGTGCAGGTAGAGTCCCAAGAAATTGAAAAACAGGATTGTATTACTAAGCACATTTGTGTTGTAGGAATTTGGGAGTTGCATTTTAAACTCTTCAGATATGAAGCATAAGCCCTGTTCTCTCAGCCTACACATCACTTCTGTGTACAAACGTCTCTGGATTCCTAGAAGTTAATAGATTGGGCAAAAGTTGAGAAACTGATTTTAAATCAGTATATAGCATACTTAGAAAGAGTCTAGTTTTGCATGTTATGGTAGCAGGCAACTATATTTGAGTTTTTTCCAATGATTATCAATATTTGAATAATTAAGATTATCAGTGTATTCTGACTTCTTTTTTCCTAAAGTTCTAGAACAATTATTAGGGATTTATTCTTCCTTTTGCACCTTCATGCAGGTCTTTTTCCAAGATCGTTTTTAAAAGTCCATCCGTCTTCTGATCCATTTCCAGATAACACTTTGCATTCTATGGGAACCTTCACTGCCAGTCATATCTACCAGGGGCTTCCTTACACTAGATTCTTCACTCCAGAGTTGGGACTGATGTCCTGGAAGTAGAGAATCTACAGAATTAATTTGAATTAATTAAAACCAAATCTTGATAGCAGGAGACAGAGCTTCCTGATCTAGATGTACAACTAGAGTTTAGGTTGCAAGTTACTTTAAAAGGGGTTTGGGGAGGATGTCTTCAGTCTCTGTAAATACCCACATGCTTGTGCATTGTAAACCAAGTGTGTATTCCTGTGTATGAATTTGTAGAACTGATTTCTGCTTCAAGAGAAGCCGCACCTTTAACTTTATAAGGCTCCCTCCACCTGTAACCATATAAATATTTGTAAATAGAACACTAAAATTTGTAGTGATAGAATCAATTTGGGAATATCTGCTGAGAGACCAAAAAGTTCATTTTTTTAAGTACCTTGGCTAAAGAGTAAAGATTATTCCTCTTATTTTTTAAAAGAAGAATGCACTTTAACAAACACAGCTGCATGGGCAATTCACACAAATCCGTGAAGTGCAGTACCCATTCAGAAGTCACACTTCCTGGAAACCGTTCAAAAGCAGAGTCTACACGGGCTGTTGATCTCACTGCCTGGAGGTTGAAGCTCAGATTCCAGTCAATTTCAAGACTAGCAGGGCTGCTTCGAAAGAGCAATGTGAATACAGCCAGAAGCTTCAGACAGGTCTGTAAAATGGCAGGTCCCATATTTACCACTAACTAGCAAAACTGACAGAAAAACTCATAGAGAAAAACGTTTAAGAATCCTTACTGCTGGTGTGTACTCCTTACAATAGCAGACTTTTGCAAATGGAGTTTTACAGTCTATATTTAAAAAATTGTATGTTTGTAACAAATAAAGTATGCGGAAAAGTGAATGACAGTCTTGTGATGGTGTCTAATTTAGGGAATTACATGGTGCCGGGGAGGGAAATACCACACACCATCTGCTGGGGTTCATAAGTGGGTCTGGAATTGGGTGAGTTCCTACTCGGAATGACTTAAAAGCCATTGCACATTTTATCTGAAGTAGAGCCTGTTAGTTCAAGAGCTTCAGGATTCCCATAACCTTTTCTAGTTAGTAAGCAATCTGGAGAAAATCAGAGTTGCAAATTAGTTTCATGCTTTGGTTCCTATCTTTGTACTTGTTGCTTCCCCTAATTTCATCATTTTCTACTGGCTCTCGGGCCCTCTCATTTTCAATGGATGTAAAGAAACTGTTCCTTCGTCGTTTATCATCATAACTGACTGCTCAGGAAGTAGATTAGTCCAAGTCATCTCTTAGCCCAATGTTAAAGGAAAAATTGGTTATATCCATAGATCCCAGCCATGGTTCTCAGACAATTTTATCTCAGGAACCCATTTACACTCTTAAAATTTACTGAAGACCCCCCAAGGAGCTTTAATCTTTCAGGGCTATATCACTGGATACCTATCATTAGAAATTGAACCATTTTTAAGGCAAAAATAAGCACACATTCGATCCACTATCAGAGCAATGACATCATGTCGTTACAGCCTTTGGAAAACAATAAACTTATGAGAGAATGAAAGTGAACAAGACAAATAATGTTAGGAAAGTGTTTTGACTTCTGCACTCCCTGAAAGTCTTGGGGACCTCGGGGGTTCTGGATCACCCTTTAAGAACCACTGAACTAGAGTGGTGTGTAAATTAGGTGAAGATGAGAGATGGGGTTGGAGAAGATTAAGATAGCTTAATCCTTTAGTTCTCCTCATGGTTTCTTTATATTAGAGGATCTTGCTGTAAAATAATTACTCCCTCTACCACCACCCCCCTTGCACACACAGTTAAGTTTCCTGTGACTGTCCACTTCTACAGTCGCGGTGGTTCTCAATGCTGACTACAGAACCACTTGGAGAGCCTCAAATACTGATGCCCAGGCACCACCCCAGACCAACTGGGTCAGAATCTTTGGGACGTAGACATAGGGTGTTTTGTGTTGGGCTCTACACTTTTAAGCTCCCCCAAGTGATTCTAGGCAGGAACGAGAACCAGTGGTCTGTGGGATCTTGGGGTATAAAGAAGAGGAAGGGCTAGGAATCTGCTAAAGGAAAACAAAAGAAACTCGAGATTGTAGAGCATCCTTGAGAAAATGGCTTCCACCTTGTGGCTGTTGTGCCTACATTACCCACACCACCACTTAAACCTCGGAATAATTTACATTGAGAAAAGTTTGCAAATGGAATCGTCGAGCACTGTGTCAGTAGTGCCCTCACTGGGGAGACCTGGGAGTTTTTCTAGCTTAAAGAACCCTATTTAGTGTGCATTGGAGTCACTAGGGCTGATGACTGAGCCCCACCGTACCCCCCAAGCTTCTGATTCAGCAGGTCTGGGTGGAACGTGAGAAGCTGGATTTCTAACAAATTCCCAGGGGATGCTGATGCTGCTGGTGGGGACCACACTTTGAGACTCACTGCAGAAATCACAAAAGTTCAGGAAAAATTAGTTCAGTTATCGCCAACTGACAGAGGTTTCAAGAAGCATTTACACTGATGCTTTGGTTCAGCCATAGCCCTGCTGAATTTTTAGCTTGATGTGAAGTTGTCGCTGCACAAGTTTGATGACTAAAGGTTGTAGCCTAAAGAGCTCTGTTGGAGCCAGCGCCTCAAGGAATAAGGCTATTACTTCATAGTTTGGGTATTTTGGATGTTATGAGCTAGGTTCTATCCCTGGCTCTGTCATAAACTAATAGTGTGACTCCAGGCAAGTATCTTTAACACATAAAAGTCCTTAAGGTTCTACAACAGTGTCTAGTTTCCCGGAGAAGCCATTAGGACTTAGGGAAATGAGAGCCACCTGGTGGTCAGTACTGAAATCTATTTAATAACCATTGTGAGGTCACATCATTTGTAACTTCATCCATTCATTATTTCGTAGCTACCATATGCAAGGTATTACAGTAGGTGTAGAAGATACGGTCCATGGTCAAATGGTTGGGAGAAAGAACAGCAGAAAGCTTTTAGGAAGAACTAGGAGGAACTAAGGTACATTGGACTAAGGTATATTTAGGGCTCAAAAGTTCTGGTTTATGTGACCCCAGGTCTCCAGGAGGCTAGGATGGGTACAGCTCAAATTTGCTAGATGCATCTCCCTCCTCAGTAAAATGCCTCTATGCAGTCTCAAATCCTGAGAAGCCACTTCCCCAGACCCCAGGGAGGAAGTGGGCCCAGCGTAGGTGGACAGAGGGAGGAAGGAGTGGGAGAATTGGCTCTGAGCCCTGGTCTGTGTTCTTTCCATTTTTCCTCTGGCATCACTCATCAAACAGTTAGAATCTGGGAGGGGTGAGGCCCCATTGCCTGGGCATGTGCCCCACGCTCTCACAGCTAGTGAGCAGTAGCCCTGGACTTTGACAGGTCCAGTAGGTACTCCTTCTCCTTGCCCATGCTTCCCTCAAGTGGGGTGACAGTGATTCCTAACAGGATCTGAGTAAACCAGTCTCCCTAGGTAATAACCAGACCTCAATCCAAGCAATAAAGAATTTGGTTTGCAACATCATTCCTGACCCAGGCCTTTACTCCTTATAGGAGACAGCACCATTAAAACTATAAAAGAAAATATTCCCCATGCAAGGTGTAACTTCTCTTCCACTTACAAGGTATTTAAGTAGGCCTCTCAGTGGGCCCAATTAAGGTCTGCAAACTCATTAGTGGCAAGAGCGAACACACATCTCACCCTGTTCTCTTATCTGCTATAACACGCTGCCGCAGAAAGGACAACACTCCCATGCCAGGAGCCTGAGATGACACATGATGGATCCAGAGATACTCCACAAAGCTCTGCAAAACCTTGTATGGTTTCTGCAGAAAGGTTGTCATACGTAGAAACTGTGGGTCACACTCATCCATGTTTTCAGGATATGGTATCTGAGAACAAAATCAAAATAATTCCCCAAACTTAAAAAAAAGAAAAAAGAAAAACATGCCGATTTGGTTCATTTGTATCATTGACCAAGAAATAAAATGCTATAGTGTTCTATCAGGGTGAACAGCTTAGGATACCCAACTCAATTATAAGTACCAATGGCACCCGCTGTATGTTACAATCATGTTTTCCCTCCCAGAACACAAAAACTTCCAAAGTCACATTGCAGGAGGGGACTGGAACCAGAAAGGTACTCTGTACAAAGTCAGTGATACAGAGCAATGTGGACCTGAAATAGCCCCTTATATGCTAGGTTATATTTTCCCCGTCCTAGGTGTCAAAACAAGAAACAGCCAAGTTAATAAAAAAGAATCAGCAGTGGTCCATTTATTCAACTATTGGTCAGGATTCCCAGGGGGAGTTTACAGAACAGAGGCTGGGGGGATGGGCTGAGCCTATGGGTACAGGGCTGACCCAGACACAACTATCACACAGGCTTCCCATCTTCTCACTTTCAGGACTCGACTAGGAAGCCCTCTAGGGACTCCTAGACTGTGCCACCCTCAAAATTGTCCTATCCTTTGCCTCATTTATTCAGTACTCCTCATGATTGGCGGGCATCGTTTTGGTAGTTATAATCTCCAAACTTGGTGTGAACAGTAGAGAATCACTGTAAAGAAACAAACTGAATGTGCTCTCCTTCTCCAAACCCACTCCTTAAAGGTAACTACTGTTAAACAATTCAGCATGCATCCCTCTGAAAACTTTTGATAATTTTAAAAATCTCAACAGTGTTAAGTGGCCATCATATTTTTGTATATATTGATAAATATTGACAAAATGTTATATTACCTCAATAGGTTAACTGATAAGGATTTCATTTTAGGTACATTAATGGCTATTTCCGTGGTATTTTCTAATGTACATATCTTATTATTAACTGCGCCACAAAGCCAACAACTCATGCAGAAATTTGGTTGAAAAGTAATTTAATTATTCATTATTTGAGGTTCTATTCAATAAGGCACAGGCAAATATACATCCTCTAGTAGTAAAACAAAAACTCTTGGGCTTCCAGAACTTAGAGGAAAATGTCTTTATTTCATGAGGAAATAAAGCATAAATGGACAAATGGAGCATTTGCTGATTGCGTTTCATAGATCTCTTCCACTCTGTGTGTATTTCCCTTTCAGGTAAACAACTTGCATTTAAAATTAATGTCACTAGATGAAGTGATTCTCTGCTTAGAAGTCATTCAATTAGGTACAAGGATCCAGTTACCCTTATCTTTTGTGTTATGAGACTATTTTTCAATTTAGGAATAAGAAAATTTTGGGGTTTTTTTATTTGTTATATGACCTACGCTGAGTTTTTCTCTCTGTTTAAAATAATTCCTGATCATACCTACATCTAGCTGCTTCTCATCTTGAAGCTTTGGCTTAGAATTCAGAAAGAGCCTTTATGAATATGTATTGTGTCCCCTGCAACACATAGTTCAGAACATAAAGGGGGGTCCCTACCCTCTAGTATAAATAATATAAAAAGAGAAAGCATGTTAGGGTCTCAGGAAGAATGGCAGAAAACAGTCTTCTGAGGGAAGGAGAGCTGCTGTTGTCAGCAATATGGAATGTTCTAGTCCAGCAGCTGGTGACGTCACTCAGGTGAGTGACTCTTCAGGGCAATGGGATCTTATTTGTCTGCTCCTCATCTGACACCACACCTTTTCTGGGGAGACCGCAAGCTTTCTTTTGGATACAACTGCTAACTCTCCCAAACCTTTGTCATATCAGGGTTTCCTCTTTTGTGGACAAGACTTAGGATAGAAACAAGTTTGTGAGAAGTTTTTGGGGTTTTCGTTGCTGTTTCTACTCTGTACCTACCATTTAGCCTTCAAAGGCCACAGTTTGAGGGAGCCAGCTCTTCTATTTTCCCTAAGAGTTGTTCTCACCTACCCTCTAAGGACCAGGACTGATATCATTACGGGGGTTTCTTCTAGAGCAGGGCTGGAGGCAGCGGTCTTTCTTTGGGTTATTAAGCCTAACAGCGGGCCTTTCCAAACACCCATCAAGCCCACAGACCTGGTCTTCCCAGGATTCAGGAACTAGGAAGTGGAATGTTTTCACTGCAGTTACTTTGAAACAAGGAGGCACATTTAATCTCTGCTCAGGAGAAGGTGCTAAATTTCCGTTGTTAAATTTCCATAAATACTAATAGATTACTGACAAAGGGGATATTCCAATTACAACTCTTCAGACTGATCCAGGCTCCCAGAAGAAGAGCTGAACTACTCTCCATAACTGGCAATGATTCAGTGCCCTGTGCTAGAACCACTTTGTGGCATTCTAGATTGACTCATGGCTGAAGAGCAGCAACAGTTAAGAATATGAATATTCTGTGGCCGGCCCGGTGGCACAGTGGTTAAGTTTGTACACTTTGCTTCGGCAGCCTGAGGTTCACCGGTTTGGATCCCAGGTGCGGACGTATGCCACGCTGTGGCAGGCGTCCTACATATACAGTAGAGGAAGCTGGGCACGGATATTAGTTCAGGGCCAGTCTTCCTCAGCAAAAAGAGGAGGATTGGCTGCAGATGTTAGCTCAGGCTAATCTTCCACAAAACAAAACAAAACAAAATAATATGAATATTCTACCATGGCAGTTTCTGGATACTTTATTTGGATCCTGGAGATGCTGGATACATAAAGGTAGAAGCAAATTGCAAATGTATAAGAAATAGGTACAGACAATTAATAGAAAAAAGTAATACGAATGATCCATAATTACATGAAAATATGTTTAATCTCATAAGTGAAATGCAAATTAAAACTACAGAGATTCTATTTCTTACCTACCAGATCAGCAAAGAAAACAGTCTGATAGCAAACTCCACTGGCAATTCTGTGGATAAACAGGCACTTTTATATATTGCTATGGGAATGCACCATCTCCTGTGAAAGGATTTGGCAATATCTAGCAAAATTATCTAAGTTACCCTTTGATTCAGCAATCCCACTTCTGGAAATCTACTCAAAAGACATATTGACAACAGTGTGAATAATGCACAGCAGCTGGGGCCCTTGGTCATTTTGCTTCCTTAGTGAAAGTCTGCAAGGTGAATTCTTATGGCCATAACATTTACTTTGTTTTTCATTTTTGGCCAAATGTCTGTTTTGAACTATTATAAGTATACTGTAATCCTAACCTTTTCATTTACGGTTAAGCTGAGCAATGTTTTAGTTGGCATAACAAAAGAATTTCCTTATTTTTTTGTCTTTTCACTGACTACAAGTCAAATTTGAGGAGCCTCAGAACATTGTTTAAGAAGAAATTATAAGCAGGTGGGGTGGGTTCTGTTTGGGTTTTTTTGGTGATTTTTCGTTTGTTTTTTGATGAGGAAGATTGGCCCTGAGCTAATATCTGTTGCCAATCTTCCTCTGCTTTGTACATGGGACACTGCCACAGCATGACTTGGAGTGTAGATCCACACCCAGGATCCGAACCCACGAACCTCAGGCTGCTGAAGTGGAGTGTGCAGACTTAATCACTCATTACACCACCAGCCTTGCCCAGGTAGGGTGTTTTTTTAATAAACAGAGGTTAGCATTCTTTACACTTTTACATGTTGCTTTCTTCTTTCTTTAGTCTAACTTTTTAAAATAGACAATATGTTCACGTTTCAAAATCAAAACTAGGTAAAAAGGAAATCAAGAAGTTTTGTTCCTGTCTCCATCCATCCCCATCCTTCCCATGGGTAGCATTAGCCTGCCCAGTCCCATTTTGTCTGTTGTCTCAGCATCTCATCCAGTTTAGCACTTGTCCAGGATTTTTCCGTTTTTACAAGTTAATATTTCTACTTTTATTAAAACAAGCAGAGGGGGCTGGCTCTGTGGCCGAGTGGTTAAGTTCATGCGCTCTGCTGTGGCGGTCCAGAGTTCAGATCCTGGGCGCGGACATGGCACCGCTCATCAGGCCACATTGAGGCGGCGTCCCACATCCCACAACTAGAAGGACCTGCAACTAAGATATACAACTGTGTACGGGGGGGTTTGGGGAGATAAAACAGAAAAAAAAAAAAAGATTGGCAACAGTTGTTAGCCCAGGTGCAAATCTTAAAAAAAAAAAAAAAAAAAAGCAGATATGAGTTTAGTGGACTCTTAGTTTGACATGGTTTAGTATTGTGTGTGAAAACTAATAAACAGAAACATCATTTAAAATGGAATCGGGATGGTGTCAAGATGGCAGCATAGTTTGACTCTGAACTCACCTCTTCCCGTGGACATGACAAATTTACAACTACTCTTGGAACAATTACCCCTGAGAGAGAACTGAAATCTGGATAAAAAGAACCCCCACAACAAGGGATGGTGCTGACTGAGGTAGAGGCAGAAATTCCTTTCTGGAGAGAAAAAAGCCACCTTCGAGCTGCAGTGCCTCACAGCCAGCCAGGAACAATCTTAAGGTAGAAAGCCTTCCCTGGAGGAGTAGGGGATCTGGGTGGGGGAGTGTTACCACAATAAGAAACTTTTGGACTCAGCACAACCAAGACAAGGGTCATAATATCTGGCTTTGCTGGCTATTAACTACAACAGGGAATACCCCCAGAAAAGCTATTAGACATAAGGGGGAGAAAAGCCTGGTCTTAAAGGGCCCATGCACAAATTCACCCATTTGGGAAAGCAACCTAAAATCACCAGAAAGAAAGGTGCACAGTCCTTTGGTGAAAAGAGACTCACCTGATAGGCTCGGGGTGCATCTCAGTGAGAGGTGAGACCTCCCCAGGGACTGAGACATTGGCAGCAGCCATTATTGTGACCTAGTACAGGCGTGCTGACACAGACACTGGCAGATGCTGTTGCAGTTCTTCCCCTGCCCTGTTAGCCCAGGGGTCTGCCCCACCCAGGAGAGTATCAATTTAATCCAGCTCAGCCAAGGCAACCAGCCTGCCCTAGGGGCTGGCCTCACCTGAAAGCAAGACCTCAGTTAACTTGTGGGCCCCATAAGCAGGGTGCCTGGATCCTCTGCACCCAGGCAGTGCGTGTGTCTCTGCAGGGCAGGGCATGGGCGAGGGGCAGGCTTGCATTGGTGGATTGTGTGGGCCCTCTACAGTGGGGTGAGTGGGTTTGCTTCAGGGGGTTGGTGCTTGTGCATGGGGCAGGACTGTGTTGACAGGATGTGTGGCCCAGCTAGGTGGTGGGGCTTGTCAGCTGCAGCAGATTTGTGCTTTTCAAACACCCACGTAGGGGGTTGGCCCCCCTTCCAAAGCCTGAAACAACTGGGTGCTCCCAGGCCTGGGGCTGGCCCCACTCAGCTGCAATCCTAAGAGAGCTGACAACAGCCTTACAGGCCAGAGGCCTACAGCAATTCTAAGGCCCTGAGCCTAGCAACCAGACACACTGGGGGCTCACTCACTTAACAGAAAAAGTGCAACAGGAATGTGCTATTAGACCTTGCAGCCAACTGTTCTGGGGCTTTTCATGCCTGATAAAATGTCTGAAGGGTCCAGAGCAGCCATACACAGCTGAATATTACAACCAGCTGGCCAGGGGGACAGGCTAGCCTCCCCAGGCACCTGCAGCAAGAACAACCCTGCAGCAACAGAAGGTCACATGTAGCCCACACAGGTACCTCTGGAATATTTGGAACTGATATCAAGAGGGAAGCACACTGCTGGGCCTCATAAGGCATCTCTTACATAAGGCCACCTCTCCAAGATCAGGAGACATAGCTGACCTACCTAATACATAGATATAAGCACAGAGAAAAGGGCAAAATGAGGAGACAAAGGAATACATTCCGAGTAAGGGAACAGGACAAAACCACAGAAAAAGAACTAAACAAAACAGAGATAAACAATCTACCTGACAAAGAGTACAAACTAAGAGTCATAAGGCTGCTCAATGATCTTGGGAGAAGAATGGATGAACTCAGTGAGAACTTCAACAAAGAACTGGAAAATATATAAAAGAACCAACCAGAAATGAAGAATACAATACTGGAAGTGAAAAATTCACTAGAGGGACTCAAGAGCAGAGTAGATGATACAGAAGAATGCAGCAGCAAGCTGGATGAAAGACTAGAGGGACTCACCCAAGCTGAACAGATAAAAGAAAAA
Organism: Equus przewalskii; assembly: GCF_037783145.1. Classification (NCBI taxonomy): domain Eukaryota; kingdom Metazoa; phylum Chordata; class Mammalia; order Perissodactyla; family Equidae; genus Equus; species Equus przewalskii. The sequence goes on along the minus strand of NC_091834.1, from coordinate 15,463,187 downwards.
AGAATTTAAAGGAATAATGGCAGTCTAAGGGACCTTTGGGACAACATCAAGTGCACTTACATCTGTATTATAGGTATCCCAGAAGTAAAAGAGAGAGACAAAGGGGCAGAGAATCTATTTGAAGAAATAATAGCTGAAAACTTTCCTAACCTAAGGAAGGAAACAGACATCCAAGTACAGGAAGCACAGAGAGCCCCAAACAAGATGAACCCAAAGAGGCCCACGCCAAGAAACATTATAATTAAAATGTCAAGAAGTAAAGATAAAGAGAGGATCCTAAAAGCCACAAGAGAAAGGCAATAAGTTACATACAAAGGAAACCCCATAAAGTTATCAGCTGACTCTCAGCAGAAACCTTTACAGGCTAAGAGGGAGTGGCACAATATATTTAAATTGCTGAAATGAAAAACACCTACAGCCAATAATGCTCTACCTGGCAACATTATCATTCAGAATGAAAGGAGAAATAAGAGTTTCCCAGACAAGCAAAAACTAAGGGCGTTATCACCAAAACACCAGCCTTACAAGAAATGCAAAAGAGACTTATTCAAGTGGAAAAGAGAAGACCACAAATAGGAATAAGCAAATTATCACCAAAAAAAAAGCAATAAAATCACTGGTAAAGGCAAATATACAGTAAAGGTAGGAGATCAACCACCTATGAAACTAATATTAAAGTCAAAAGACAAAAGTACTAAAATTATTTATTTCTATGATAAGAGGGTAATGGACACACATGCACAAAAAAAGAGGTTAGATACAATATCAACAACATAAAATGTTGAAGGAGGAGAGTAAAAGAGTAGAGCTTTTAGCAAGAGGTCAAACTAAACAGACAATCAATACAGATTGCTATATACATAAGTTATTTTATATGAACCTCATGGTAATGACAAACCAGAAACCTATAATAAATACAAAAAAAAATGAAGAGAAAGGAATCCAAACATAATACTAAAGAAAACCATCAAACCACAAGGAAAGAGAGCAAGAGAAGAAGGAACAGAGAAGAACTACTAAAACACCCAGAAAAAAAGTAACAAAATGGCAATAAGAACATTCTCATCAATAGCTGCTTTATATGTCAATGGACTAAATGCTCCAATCAAAAGGCATAGGGTGGCTGACTGGATAAAAAAAAAAAAACAAGACCCATATTTGTGCTGCATACAGGAGACAAAATTAAGGCCTAAAGACACTCACAAACTGAAAGTGAAGAGATGGGAAAAGATATTCCATGCATATGGCAAAGAAAAGAAAGTTGGGATAGCAATACTTAGACAAAATAGACTTTAAAACAAAAACTGTAACAAGAGACGAAGAAGGGCACTACATAATGATAAAGAGAACAATCCAACAAGAGGATATAACACTTGTAAATATCTATGCACCCAATATAGGAGAACCTAAATATATAAAGCAATTATTGACAGACATAAAAGGAGAAATAGACAGCAACACAACAATAGTAGGGGACTTTAACCCTCCACTTACACCAATGGGTAGATCATCCAAACAGAAGATCAATAAGGGAACATTGGCCTTAAATGTCACATTAGACCAGATGGACTTAGCAGATATATACAGAACATTCCATCCAAAAACTGCAGAATACACATTCTTTTCAAATGCACATGGAACATTCTCCAGGATAGATCACATATTAGGCCAACAAACAAGTCTCAATAAATTTAAGAAGACTGAAATAATACCAAGAGGGGGCCGGCCTCATGGCTGAGTGGGTTAAGTTTGGATGCTCCACTTTGGAAGCCTGGGGTTTCACTGGTTCAGATCCTAGGTGTGGACATGGCACCACTCATCAGGCCATGCTGAGGTGGCATCCCATATAGCACAACCAGAGGCACTCACAACTAGAATATGCCACTCTGTATTGGGGGGCTTTCAGGAGAAGAAGAAGGAAAAAAAAAAAAAGGATTGGTAACAGATGTTAGCTCAGGTTAAAGTTAGCCAAACTTTAAAAAAAAAAAAGAAAAGATAAGAAAGAATACCATGAATCTTTTCTGACCACAACAGTATGAAACTAGAAATCAACTACAGGAAGAAAATCAGAAAAGCTACAAATATGTAGAGATTAAACAAAATGCTACTGAACAACGACTGGGTCAATAAAGAAATTAAAGGAAAAATCAAAAAATATCTGGAGACAAATGAAAATTAAAATACAACATGCCAAAATGTATAGGGTACAGCAAAAGCAGTTTGAAGAGGGAAATTTATAGCAATACAGGCCTACCTCAACAAACAAGAAAAACCTCAAATAAGCAGTCTAAGAGTGCACATGAAGGAACTGGAAAAAGAAGATCAAACAAAGCCCTAAATCAGTAGAAGGAAGGAAATAATAAAAATTAGAGCAGAAACAAATGAAATAGACTAAAAAATATAGAAAAAAATCAATGAAACTAAGAGCTGGTTCTTTGAAAAGATAAACTTGACAAACCTTTAGCTAGACTCACCAAGAAAAAAAGAGAGAAGGCTCAAATAAATAAAATCAGAAATGAAAGAGGAAGGGCCAGCCCCATGGCTGAGTAGTTAAGTTCACACACTCCGCCTTGGTGGCCCAGGGTTTCACTGGTTCAGATCCTGGACACAGACCTAGTACCACTCATCAAGCCATGCTGAGGTGGTGTCCCACACAGCAGAGCCAGAAGGACCTACAACTAGAATATACAACTATGTACTGGGGGGCTTTGGGGAGAAGAAGAAAAAATATATATTGGCAACAGATGTTACCTCAGGTGCCAATCTTTAAAAAAAAAAAAAAGAAAAGAAATGAAAGAGGAGAAATTACAACAAACACCTCAGAAATACAAAAGATTATAAGAGAATACTATGAAAAAGCTATACACCAACAAATTGGATAATCTAGAAGAAATGGATAAATTCTTAGAATCATACAACCTTCCAAAACTTAATCAAGAAGAAATAGAGAAATGAATAGACCAATCACCAGTAAGGAGATCAAAACAGTAATCAAAAACCTCACAAAAAATACAAGTCCAGGACCAGATGGCTTCCCTGGTGAATTCCACCAAACATTCAAAGAAGACTTAATACCTATCCTTCTCAAACTATTCCAAAAATTTGAAAAGCAGGGGCTGGCGCGGTGGCGCAGTGGTTAAGTGCACACGTTACACGTCTCAGTGGCCCAGGGTTTGCCAATTCAGATCCCGGGTGTGGACATAGCACCACTTGGCAAAAGCCATGCTGCGGTAGGTGTCCCCCATAAAAAGTAGAGGAAGATGGGCATGGATGTTAGCTCAGGGCCAGTCTTACTCAGCAAAAAGAGAAGGATTGGCAGTAGTTAGCGTAGGGCTAATCTTCCTCAAAAAAAAATTTGAAAAGGAGGGGAGGCTTTCTAACTCATTCTATGAAGCCAACATTACCCTGATACCAAAACCAGACAACACAAAAAAAGAAAATTACAAGCCAATATCACTGATGAACATCAATGCAAAAATCCTCAACAAAATACTAGCAAATTGAATACAACAATAGAAAGGATCAATGAAACAAAGAGTTGGTTCTTCGAAAGAATTAACAAAATTGACAAACCTTTAGCCAGACTCACCAAGAAAAGAAGAGAGAAATCGCAAATAAATAAAATTAGGAATGAGAGAGGAGAAATCACAACAGATACCAATGAAATACAAGAGATCATAAGAGAATACTATGAAAAACTATATGCCAACAAATTGAACAACCTGGAAGAAATGGACAAATTCCTAGACTCCTACAATCTCCCCAAACTGAATCAGGAAGAAATGGAGAATCTGAATAGGCCAATCACAAGTAAGGAAATAGAAACGGTAATCAAAAACCTCCCCAAAAATAAGAGTCCAGGACCAGACGGCTTCTCTGGAGAATTCTACCAAACATTCAAAGAAGACTTAATACTATTCTTCTCAAGCTGTTCCAGAAAATTGAGAAAGATGGAGAACTCCCTAACACATTCTATGAAGCCAACATCACTCTGATCTCCAAACCTGACAAGGACAACACAAAGAAAGAGAACTACAGGCCGATATCACTGATGAACATAGATGCAAAAATCCTCAACAAAATTTTGGCAAACTGAATACAGCAATACATCAAAAAGATTATACACCATGATCAAGTGGGATTTATACCAGGGACACAGGGATGGTTCAACATCCGCAAGTCAATCAACGTGATACACTACATCAACAAAATGAAAAACAAAAACCACATGATCATCTCAATAGATGCAGAGAAAGCATTTGACAAGATCCAATACCCATTTATGATAAAAACCCTCAATAAAATGGGTATAGAAGGAAAGTACCTCAACATAATAAAGGCCATAAATGACAGACCCACAGCCAACATCATACTCAATGGACAAAAACTGAAAGCCATCCCTCTGAGGACAGGAACAAGACAAGGGTGCCCACTTTCACCACTCCTATTCAACATAGTACTGGAGGTGCTGGCCAGAGCAATTCGGCAGGAAAAAGAAATAAAAGGAATCCAAATAGGTAACGAAGAAGTAAAACTCTCGCTGTTTGCAGACGACATGATCTTATATATAGAAAACCCCAAAGAATCCATAGAAAAACTTAGAAATAATCAACAACTACAGCAAAGTAGCAGGGTATAAAATTAACGTGCATAAATCAGTAGCATTTCTATACACTAACAATGAACTAACAGAAAAAGAACTCAAGAACTCAATCCCATTCACAATCGCAACGAAAAGAATAAAATACCTTGGGATAAACTTAACCAAGGAAGTGAAGGATCTATACAATGAAAACTACAAGACTTTCTTGAAAGAAATTGACGATGACATAAAGAGATGGAAAGACATTCCATGCACATGGATTGGAAGAATAAACATAGTTAAAATGTCCATACTACCTAAAGCAATCTACAGATTCAATGCTATCCCAATCAGAATCCCAAGAACATTCTTCACAGAAATTGAACAAACAATCCTAAAATTCATATGGGGCAACAAAAGACCGCGAATTGCTAAAGCAATCCTGAGCAAGAAAAACAAAGCCAGCGGAATCACAATCCCCGATTTCAAAACATACTACAAAGCTACAGTGATCAAAACAGCATGGTACTGGTACAAAAACAGGTCCACAGATCAATGGAACAGAATTGAAAGCCCAGAGATAAAACCACACATCTATGGACAGCTAATCTTCGACAAAGGAGCAGAGGGCCTACAATGGAGAAAAGAAAGTCTCTTCAACAAATGGTGCTGGGAAAAGTGGACAGCCACATGCAAAAGACTGAAAATTGACCATTCTTTTTCACCACACACCAAAATAAACTCAAAATGGATCAAAGACCTAAAGATTAGGCCTGAGACAATAAGTATTTTGGAAGAGAATATAGGCAGTACACTCTTTGACATCAGTTTCAAAAGAATCTTTTCGGACACTATAACTCCTCAGTTGAGGGAAACAATAGAAAGAATAAACAAATGGGACTTCATCAGACTAAAGAGCTTCTTCAAGGCAAGGGAAAACAGGATTGAAACAAAAAAACAGCTCACTAATTGGGAAAAAATATTTACAAGCCACTTATCTGACAAAGGGTTAATCTCCATAATATACAAAGAACTCACACTGCTTAACAACAAAAAAACAAACAACCCGATCAAAAAATGGGCAGAGGACATGAACAGACATTTCTCAAAAGAAGATATGAATATGGCCAATAGACACATGAAAAGATGTTCATCATCGCTAATCATCAGGGAAATGCAAATCAAAACTACACTAAGATATCACCTTACACCCGTTAGATTGGCAAAAACATCCAAAACCAAGAACGACAAATGTTGGAGAGGTTGTGGAGAAAGAGGAACCCTCATACACTGTTGGTGGGAATGCAAACTGGTACAGCCACTATGGAAAACCTTATGGAGATTTCTCAAAAAGTTAAAAATAGAAATACCCTATGACCCAGCCATCCCATTACTGGGTATCTATCCTAAGAAACTGAAATCAGAAATCTCAAGAGTCCGTTGCACCCCTATGTTCATCGCTGCATTATTTACAATAGCCAAGACGTGGAACCAACCTACATGCCCAGAAACTGATGATTGGATAAAGAAGATGTGGTATATATACACAATGGAATACTACTCAGCCATAAAAAAAGACAAAATTGGCCCATTCACAGCAATGTGGATGGACCTCGAGGGTATTATGTTAAGCGAAATAAGCCAGTCAGAGAAAGACGAACTCTATATGACTCCACTCATAGGTGGAAGTTAGTATATTGATAAGGAGATCTGATCCGTGGTTACCAGGGAAAAGGGGGGGTTGGGGGGAGGGCACAAAGGGGGAAGTGGTGTACCCACAACATGACTAACAAAAATGTACAACTGAAATCTCACAAGGTTGTAATCTATCATAACATTAATAAAAAATAAATAAATAAAAATTTAAAAATTATACAAAATAAAAAAAATAAAAATAAAATAAAAATAAAAAAAAGATCATACATCATGATCAAGTGGGTTTTATTCCAGGGATGCAGAGATGGTTCAACACACAGATCAATGGAACAGAATCGAGAGCCCAGAAATAAACACACACATCTATGGACAGCTAATTTTCAACAAGGGAGCCAAGAACATACAATGGAAACAGGAAAGTCTCTTCAAAATAAATGGTGTTGGAGAAACTGGACAGCCACATGCAAAAAAATGAAAGTAGACCATTATCTTACACCATACACAAAAACTAACTCAAAATAGATTAAAGACTTGGATGTAATACTGAAACCAAGAAACTTCTAAAAGAAAACTTAGGCAGGGTGCTCTTCAACATAAGTCTTCACAACATGTTTTCAAGTACCATGTCTGACCAGGCAAGGGAGACAATAGGAAAAATAAACACATGGGACTACATCAAACTAAAAAGCTTCTGCACAGCAAACTATCAACAAACAAAACAACCTAACAATTTGGAGATGATATTTGCAAACCACGTATCTGATAAGGGGTTAATATCCAAAATGTACAAAGAACTCATGCATCTCAACAACAACAAAACTAACAACCCTATCTTTAAATGGGCAAAAGATCTGAACAGACATTTCTCCAAAGAAGATATACAGACAGCAAACAGGCACATGAAAAGATTTTCAACTTCACTAATTATCAGGGAAATGCAAATCAAAACTTCAATGAGATATTACCTCACCCCCATCAGCATGGCTATATTTAGCAAGACAGGAAATAACAAGTGTTGGAGAGGATGTAGAGAAAAGGGAGCTCTCAAACACTGCTAGTGGGAATGCAGACTGGTGCAGCCACTATGGAAAACAGTATGGAGATTCCTCAAAAAATTAAGAATAGAACTACCATACTATCCAGCTGTTCCATGCTGGATATTTATCCAAAGAACATGAAAACACAAATGCATAAAGATACATGCACCACTATGTTCATCGCAGCTTTATTCACAATATCCAAAACTTGGAAGCAACCTAGGTGCCCATCAAGGGATGAATGGATAAAGAAGATGTGGTATATATATACAATGGAATACTACTTAGCCATAAAAAAGGGTAAAAGCTGGCCATTTGTGACAACATGAATGGACCTCAAGGGTATTATGCTAAGTGAAATAAGTCAGAGGGAGAAAGCCAAATACCGTATGGTCTCACTCATAAATAGATGATAAAAACAACAACGAACAAAGACATAGAGACAGAGATTGGATTGGTGGTTACCAGAGGGCAAGCGTGGGAAGGAGGAGGGTGAAAGTGGTGATTAGGCACATGTGTATGCTGATGGATGGTAATTAGTCTTTGGGTGGTGAACATGATGTAATCTACACAGAAATCAAAATATAATGATGTACACCTGAAATGTATATAATGTTATAATAATAATAAATGTTACCCAAATAATAAAAAAAGAAGTAAAAATTCTGTGGCCATCCATATGAAAAAAAGAAAGGTACTCTGAAGGAAAGCCAAAAGATTGTGACTGTGAAAAGATTTGGGCTGAAGTGTTTATACATTTCAATATGAAAATAATTAGAATTGAGAATTGAAAATATCTGTCATGTAGCAGAACTTCCTCTTTTAAGATGCCTCTCTAAAGAAAGTATTTGCTCAATCAAAAATTGTACAGTCTAGGCCAGGCCCGGTGGCCCAGAGTTTAAGTTTGGCACACTCCACATTGGTGGCCCAGGCTCAGTTCCCGGGAGTTGACCTACTCCACTCGTCTGTCAGTGGCCATCCTGTTGCAGTGGGTCACATACAAAAAGAGGATGATTGGCAATGGATATTAGCTCAGGGTGAATCTTCCTCAGCAAAAGAAAAAAAAAATTACAGTCTACACTGAGAGCCAATCAAAGGTGTCAACAACTTCAAATGTATTAACCATAGAATGCAACTTTAAAGAAGATTGCAGGCAATTTTATGGAAAACATAAAAGTAAGACCACTTAACAGTTACATTTCTTCAGAAAAAAATACCAACTCCGCGATATTAGAGACAGAGATGGCTAAGAAACTACTTAAAATATGTCAATGAGTACCAAAAATAATTATTCAGAGAACTAAATGTTTTTTAAATTTTTGTTTGAATGTATATAAATGTTATAGAATCCTCAAACTTATCAACAAATACTTCAAAAATTATATAAATTTATTTATATTTAGCTCCCCCTTTGACTTTCACAAGTGTCCTAGTTTAGAAGATAAATTATATAGTCACATTACCCTTAGTAAACCATTTTTATTAATTTCTTGTTTATCTTTCTTTAAGCAAATTTAAGAAAAATAAGTGTACATTTTTATTTCTCCCCTTCTTACACAAAATCTAACTGTATGTAATATTCAACACTTTTTTCACTTAATATATCCTGAAGATATTTTTACATCGACATATAGATATTTTTCTCATTTCTTTTTATAGCTGGATGATATTCCATTGAGTATATACACTGGATTATTGAACCACTGACAGACACTTGGATCGTTTCCAGTTTTGTTATCGATAACAAAGCCCCCCAAAATAACCTTGTACATGTATCATTTCATATGGATAAAAGGTATAGCTATAGGATAGATTTGCAGAAGTAGGGACTTGGGCATCAAAATGTAAATGCATATATAACTTTTGATATGTTGCTAGATTCCCTATGGATAGTGTTTTGTTCTATATTCAATAAGAAAAATAGTCAGACTGGTTTAGACACCACACTTTCAGTCTCTTGCACTTTACAACACAAATATTACATAAAACATTCTTATTGTAAAATATTCAGCCAAGAACACAGAGCAGAATGTGAACATCCTTTTTATCCTCTCATCCCTACTCCTCTTCTTGGAGGTAGTTACTGTCAGCAGCCTAATGTAAAGCCTTTAAGTCCTTTTTCTAAGCATTCACAGAAGTACATTCATACCTATCATCTGGAGTTTATCTATTTAAGTATAAATTGAATTATACTATATGCATTATTCCACAACTTGGTTTTTTTTTCACGAAACGGTTTATCTTTGACGTCTTAGTGTATTTAAGTCAAGCTCATTCATTTTAACAAGTTGCATAATGTTCCATAATATGGGTACACCAAAATTTATTTAATCTCCCAGGACTCTCATTTTATCGTGAATAAACTGGAAGTGAATGGTATAAAGGATGGTAAATGGTATAAAAGGTATAAAGGATAACTAGATGTTTAGAAGCATGATAGTACAAAAGATTACCACATTTGGAAGCTCAAGTGTACAAAAGCACGTCTATATCTGTGTGTAGCTTTCAAGGCAGGAGGTGGGAATATCATGGGCCTATACCTAGACAGAACCGCAATTCACTCCCAGTTCTGTCACCTACCAGCCATGTGACTCAAAATAACTCGCATAACCTTTCTGAATCTGTTTTCTCCTCTATAAAATGAAGATAATAGAGTCTACTTTGCATTCTGTTACAAGGATTAAAAAGTATGTATGAAAAGCAGTTAAGTACTTAACACAATGTCTAGCATATAGTAGGCCCACAAATTTTAAGGATGAATGAGTTTAAATTGTTGAAAAATGTAATCATCTATTCTATTATCACATTAATTCTACATTTTACTTCTTCCACTTGTAAAATTGAAATATTTTTAAATACCATTTTTCTAAAGTATTTGTAGAGCTGACACATAGCCAAAGAAGACAATTTAGAAAATATCAAAAAGTATTAAAAAACCAAAATGTACAAATAACCTCATCACCCTAAATATTTCATTGTTAGGTGTTAATGCATTTCCTGGCAATCCATTTTCTATGTGAGTGAATGAATGAAAAAAAAGAAAATTCTCTTTAAGCAGAGATTCTGGCACCATGTGTTGAAAAGACTATGCTTTGCCCACTGAATTGTCTTGACACCCTTGCATCAAGACACAACTGACCATAAATGGACTCTCCCTATCCCATTGATCTATGTCTACCCTTATGTCAGCACCACATCGCCTTGATTGCTGCAGCTTTGTAGCAAGAGTTGAAATCGAGAAGTGTGAGTCCTTCGACTTCATTCTTTTTCAAGATTATTTTGGCTATTCTGCTCTCTTACATTTCCCTATGCATTGTAGGATGGTCTTGTCCATTTCTACAAAGAAGTAAGCTGGGATTCCGATTAGATCTTTAATTTTTTTTCACCAATGTTTTGTAGTTTTCAGAGTGCAAGCCTTGTGCTTTGGTGGGATTTATTCCCAAGTATTTTATTCTTTTAGATGCTATTGTAAATGGAAGTGTTTTCTTAATTTCATTTTCAGTTTTTTCATCGCTAGTGTATAGAATACAATTGATTTTTGTATATTGATCTTGTATCCTGCAACCTTGCTGCACCTATCAGTTTTAATAGTTTTTTAGTGGATTCCTCAAGATTTTCCATATACAGGATCATGTCATCTGTGAATAAAGATAGCTTTACTTTCCCTCTCCAATTTGGTTGCCTTTTATTTCTTTGTTGCCTAATTCCCCTTACTATAAGCTCCAGCACGATGCTGAATAAAAGTGGCAAGAGTAGACATCCTCATCTTGTTCCTGATCTGGGGAGAAAATATTCAGTCTTTTACCATTAAGCATGATATTAACTGTGAGTTTTTTCATAGATGGCCTTTATCAGGTTGAAGAAGTTCCCTTCTAATCCTAGTTCAGCGTTTTTATGATAAAAGAGTGTGGGATTTAGTTAATTTTTCTGCCTCTATTGAGATGACCGTGTAATTTTTGTCCTTTATTAATATGGTGTAGTACACTGATTTTCCTGTATTGAACTAACTTTGCATTCCGGGGATAAATCACACTTGGTTATGGTGTGTAACCCCTTTTATACGTTGCTGAATCATTTTTGTTAGTTTTTGTTGAGGATTTTTGTTTCTATATTTATAAGGGATATTGGTCTGTGGGGTTTTTTGTTTTTTCTGTTAATCTCTGTCTGATTTTTGTATCAGGGTAATACTAGCATCATATAATGAATAGGGAAGTGTTCTTTCCACTTCTATTTTTTGGAAGTGTTTGTGATGGCTTGGTATTAATTCTTTAAACATTTGATAGAATTCAACAATGAAGACTGGGCTTTCCTTATAGGACGATTTTTAATTACTAATTCAATTTCTTTACTTGTCATAGGTCTATTCAGATTTTCTATTTCTTTCTTTTTTTTTTTTTTAAGATTCTATTTTTCCTTTTTCTCCCCAAAGCCCCACAGTACACAGTTGTGTATTTTTAGTTGTGGGTCCTTCTAGTCGTGGCATGTGGGACACCGCCTCAGCATGGCCTGATGAGCAGCGCCACGCCCCCGCCCAGGATTCAAACCGGCAAAACCCTGGGCCGCCCAAGCAGAGCACGAGAACTTAACCACTCAGCCACAGGGCCAGCCCCTCTTGAGTCGATTTTGACTATCTTTCCAGGAATTTGCCCACTTCGTCTAGGTTATTTTAATTGCTTGCACACAGTTGTTCAAAAGTATTCCCTGATAGTCCTTTTATTTCTGTTTAAGGTCAGTAGTGATCCTGATCTTAGTAATTCGAATCTTCTTTTCTTATTTAGTCTAGCTAAAGGTTCGTCATTGTTCATCTTTACAAAGAACTAACTTTTGGTTTCATTGGGTTTTTTTCTATTATTTTTCTTTTTCTCTATTTCATTTATTTCCTCTCTATTCTTTAGTTTTTTCCTTCTGCTTGCTTTTAGTTTGCTCTTTTTGTTTTATTGTTTAAATAGGTAAACACACATTGTACAAATTCAAGATGACCCAAGGTTTTTGTGAGGAAACTATTTTCCTGTAAAAACATCTCTTGCCCCTTTCCCTTTACTTTGGATTTGCTTCAGTGTAATCCAGTTGGGGTAGGGCAGATGGAAATGTGAATATAAAATAAAACAAAAGTGGCCATGAGTTGATGATCACTGTAGTTGTGTGAGGGGTACGTCAGATTCATTGTACTATTCTCTTTACCTTTGTATATGTTTAAAACTTTCCATAATAAAAAGTTAGAAATATATGTATCCTATTCTTATCCTCAAGGTCCATTAAGCTTCCAGAAAACACACCAGTTATCTACACAAAGAGAATTACTATAAGGTATTGTTAACCAGATATAAAATTGGTAGCTGCTAAAGGATAAAAAGAGAAGTCTAAGGTGTCATGGAGGTTAACACCTAGCAGCTACCTTGAGGAAACAAGGGGAAATTCTTAAAAACTTAGAGGAACTCAAACCTCTGAGGAAGGAGCTGGCTGGTGCTGCTGAGGCGGGAGGGAGTGAGTAAGGAGGCTGGTTTTGCAAGTGTTGGAAAAACTGACTCAGCTGCTGCTCCTGAAGGAACTGCTGCCGCCAGAGTAAAGCAGCATTGCTTGGATGATGCTCAGAGGAACAGAAAGCAGACAGAACAGATTACGTCCCTTCTCTCTCCTTCAGTCTTGCAGTTTCCCTCTAGTGCCCCTTATTGGCAAAGCCTAGCAGGGAAGCAGAAGGCAAAGCAGAAATGTTTGCAGAGTTCCAGCCTCAGCATCACAAAGCTGTGTGTAGGTAGCTGGATACTGCATCCTGATTGCCCTCATTAGAACCAGGCAGGTTCTGGCTCACAGAAGTAGCTGCCCTGCTACTGGGATCTGGCCTAAACCTCCAGGGATGTTTTAAAAAAAATAAAGAATTTGGCTGTCCTTTCCAAGAGTGGCCAAAAGATCTGTATCTTAAAGGCTTTATATTTTGAAGTATTGTAACGTTAAAAGGGAATTTAAAACTGAACACAGGCATAAAAACACCTGGAATCTATGTACAGTAATCAGTAAGGCTCTCCTCTCCAAAAGGCTAAAACACTGGCAACACTGGTTGCCTGTGCAGAGCTAAAATGGAAAGTGGGGCAGGGATGGGAAGTCTTTTCACTGTACACTCTTAGTACCTTTAAAATTTTGTACACGTGAATATATTGCCCATTCAAAAATTGACTAAATTTTTGCGGAGGAAAGCCATCGTCGTAGGTCAGGTTACCCAGGAAACAGATTCTAACACAGGGATGTACCTTCAAGAAGTTTAGTGAGGAATGCTCTTTGCAATATCACTATGAGAAAAGGAAGGAAGCAGGACTGAGTAGAGGTAGAAGGTAGTTGGAGCAAATCGGTGTCAATCACAAGGAAACTCTGGAGTTGGACTGGCCCTTCAGAGATGTCCCAAATTAAGGCAAAAGAGCTGGGCACTGTCATCCCACATCCACCAGTCACGGGAGGTAGGACAATGGGGACATGGCCCAAAAAAAGCCAGATTTGAGATATTCAGGAAGTAGAGGTGGTAAGAAGGATCTGGTCAGAATTTGAGCACCCACACTAGCCTTCTTTCAGTCCCTTCATAGTGACAAGCCTTTCTCATTTCACAGACCTCTGTACTTGCTCTTTCTTCCTAGACCGCTGCCCGCCCTATCTAAATTAAGTTCCCTCTGCTGCTCTCTCAAAGCACCCTGCTCCTTTCCTTCCACACACTTGTATTTATTAATAATTCACCCTTTGCATGTTAACATCTGACCCCTGCTGCAGAGGATGGTTAGGGCAAGGACAGGTCTATTTTGCTAACCCCTGAATCGCCAGTACCTAAGACAGTGCCTGCAAACAGCAGGCGCCCGGTGATTTGCCGAGGGAAAAATCCACGGGTAGATGCCTTGGTAGGTCTCTTAGACTTCGTTCACTAAGGCCAGAAACACGAAAGGAGGGGCAGGAACTCACAATGGTCATTGCATCCTCAATTAACTCATAACTCCTCTCCCTCGTTGCCAGGTTTTCCATTAATCTGGGCACACTGCTCCACGCCTCCAATCTCACCGGCCCCTCCTTCCTCACACCCGTCTACACCTTCACTCTCATTTTCCCAAACTCTTATTTGGAAGCTCGCCCCCTTCCTCTCCTCAAACTCACATCCCCCGCGTTGCTTCCTCCGTGTCAGAAAGAAAACAATTCACACTTTGGGACAGGATCTGCCCAGCTGGTGACACATTTGTGAAATGCCAGCCTGGGAAAACCCCGCTAGCTCGCAACCCCCGCGTGGACTGCCGGCTCCTGGCACCCCGAACGCGGCCTGGCGCGGACAGTGGACGAAACCGGGGAAAGAGGGAAAGGCAGAAAGCTGCAACGGGTCGGAAGACCCGGGAACCCGGGCCTGGGCGCCGGCGAGCGCTGGCCGTGCGGTCCAGGGGCTGACGGGCTGTCCCAGCCGTGGGGTGGGCGCCGCGGGGACCCTGCCGGGCCAGCCCGCGGGAGAGCCGGCCACGCCCGCCTTCGCGCAGTCCCTCCGCTTCGCAGCGGCCGCGGGGACGCTGACCCCATTTCAGAGCTTCTCTCCCTTTTCGTTGCGCGTCCTCACGGCTAACCTAACGCCGGCGGGAAAGCGCTGAGGAAAAGGGCCGCTGCCCGGGAAGAGTGCCCGCCACGAGACGAGTCCCAGCTAGCACGAAAAAAACCCTCGAAGTCTGTGAAAACCCGCCGCGAAAAGCCACCCCACAACCGTTTCCTCCCAAACAGCTCTCAGAACCCCGAGAGCCAACGCCGAGAACTAGCGGGAAAGCTACCGCCACCGCCAATCGCCTCACCATTGACTAATCCCGCTGTCGTTCCCGGAGGCCCGCCTCCCTGGCTCGCGGGCGATGTTCTCATTGGCTGATTTCCGCCAGCCGTCTTCCCTCATTGGTCAGTCCCTCCGTTCGTCAGACTCGGGCCGTGGAGACTGGCAGAGAGCGGAGCGTGGCCCCGCCCCTGCTCGCGCACAGGCGCGGCCGTGTTGGGGCTGGAGGCCCCGCCTCCGCGTGCCGTGTGCAAAAACAAACAGCCGTTAGGGAGGAGGTGCCAAGGGGCGGGGTCTGGCTAGAAGGAGGCGTCCGATTGGGCGGCCGCCGGGGTTCAAACGAGCAAGGCGAGCAGGCATTGGTCGGGGCGGCGCGAGGCGGGTCCCGGTTATTGTCCCGGCTCCGGCGGCGGCGGTCGGTGCTCCGGGAGCGGCGGCAGCGGCAGCAGCGGCGGCAGCGGCTCGGCGGGAGCGAGGGCGGGAGCAGCCAAGACCATGGTGAGGGTGCCTGGGCGGCCGGGGTGGGCGGGCGGCGATAGCTGGGCGACGCCGCTACCTGTTGAGGCGGCGGGTGTGAGGGGCGGCGGGCGTGAGGCGCGACGGTGACGGCGGGGCGGGCGTCAGGCGGGCGCGCGTCAGGCGGTGATGGCAGCGGTGACGGCGGGACTGCCGCGGTCCCAGCTTTGCTCTCCGTGGCGCCCGGGCGAAGCGAGGGGAGCGGGCCGAGGCCGGGGCGGCCCTGGCGGCGCGGCAGCACCTCCGCGCCCCGTGCGACCGACTTTGAGTCCTGAATTGTGCGGGGTTTGGTCCTGAGGCAGAGCTCGGGAAGAAAAGTGCGGCGTTTCCGAAACGTGAGAGCGCGAGCTCGGCCCCTTGGAAAGTTGAGAGGAGGAGAGGGCGCCCGAGTGTGGGGTGGCGTCGCGCGGGGCCCAGCCCGAGCCGCGCAGAGCGGGTGGATGTGTGACAGTCTCGAGGCTCAGAGCGGGGCCAGCGCTTAGGGACGAGCGCGTCGGTCCCTGTGACCTGGAGTGCGATCACTGTGCAGTGCCCGTACCGAGGCACCGGTGACAGCGACTCTGGAGCCTGGCTTCTCGAGCTGACGATTTGCGTGATCCTTGCTGGTTTTAAGGTGTCGCGCGTTTACTCTGCAGCGACATGTTGCATACGGGGTCTCCCTGTACCAGGAGCTGAAAATACGTAGGCGTTCGAGTAAGCTAGAAAGGTAGGAGGCGTCGAGTTGTCATTCTTGTTTTTAAGATTTTAAACTTGAGGGGAAGTGAGCCTGTGTCTGTTAGGCTAGTATGAAAGTATCTTGGTATCCAGTTTTCAGGTTGTTGTGTATGAAATGTGCTCCAGTTCTCTCTATAGATATATTTTGGACCAGGTTAACGCCAGTTCTTAGAATAAATAAATTCTTAGTTAATACCAGTTCTTAGAATGAAAAATTTTGTAGCGCTTGTATTTTTTTTCTCAATCAGCCATCAGATATACTAAAATGAATGTGCAGGTTGGGAGCCTGTGCGCAGTTTTGAGGGAGTTATGAAAAGAAAATACTCATTTACTGTATAGTTTTATACTCATACAGGTTTGACACCATAGAAGTTTGTTAAGTGTAAGTAATGTGTCTGGAGTCTCAAAAACCTTGGATATAGTCATTTAATATGTTGAGGTTTTTAAAAGCTGATTTCATGTCTCTGTCCTTAAAAAGCAAATAGATAAAAGAACAAATATGGATTTGAAAGAGTAAGGATAAAATTGCCTAAGAAGAGCAAATTGGGAAGCCTAGTGAGTTTTGCAGTTGATGGCTTTTAATTGATAACTAGTTCTTATTTTATAATGCAGTCATAGAGACACATCAGGATGATAGTTTTAGACTCATACACCAGTTGAGAAGTTTTAAAAGTTTTATACCAGAGCAAATACAGCTGAAAAGATTGCTTTATTTGAGGAATAAGTGGGAATATATTGTTACTCGAGCTGACCTCAGATATCAAAAAATTATGCAGTATCTTTTTTTCTGTAGCAATATGGTCAGAAATTCTTAAAATATATGGGGCATCCTGGTGGAAATCTAGAGATTCTCAGTTCTCTGTGTTAAATCAGTCTCTCTTGCTAAATTATTAAAGGTAAGAAAGAGATACGAATTAGTTCTTAGGCTTTTTTTTCCTGCTTCTAATGCCTGCCAAGGCCTTTAATTTTTTTTTAATGTGGTTTTGAGAGAGGAACATTAAGTCAACTGAGAGAGACAATTAAGAGACTATGTACAGTTGACTTTTAACTTAAAAAAAATTTTAAGAAAAGTGTTACAAAGGGGATGTGCCGTTGCATATCTTACCCTCTACTTCAAAAATATAGACCTTCACACAGCTAGCCATTCTTGTAAACTAATTTCTTTGTTGTTTTTTTTTCAGTGAAGAAATAATAGATTTAAATGGTAAAATCAGACAGAGAACCAAAAGAGTCCAAAAGAGAACATTGGTTTCCCTCTCAATACAGATCTTCAGTGTTCCCTCCCTAGAGGCAAATAACTTGTCTACCTTATTGTGTCACCTTCTAGAAATGTGTGTGTACACACACTCTGTAATACCCCATTTTACATAAACAAAGGCTCACTCCGCTTGCGTATACCTTGCCTTTTTCACGAAGAAATGTGTTTTGTGGATTGTTCTTTATCAGCACATATCTGTACCTCATTTGCTGAAATGGCTGCATAATATTCCATTGCATTTATATACCATATCCTATTAGTAAATGTTAAGATTATTTGAGAAGTATTTATTTTCTATGACTTGAAATCGTATTCGTTTAACCCCATTAGTGTAAGTTTGAAGGTCTTTTTTTTTTAATTATAAAATATACATAAAATTTACTATTTTGGCCTTTGTTTGTTTGTTTGAGGAAGATTAGCCCTGAGCTAACACCTGCTGCCAATCCTCCTCTTTTTGCTGAGGAAGCCTGGCCCTGAGCTAATATCCGTGCCCATCTTCCTCTACTTTATATGTGGGGTACCTGCCACAGCATGGCTTGCCAAGCGGTGCCACGCCAGCACCTGGGATCCGAACTGGCAAACCTCAGGCCGCGGAAGCGGAGCATGCGCACTTAACCGCTGGGCCACTGGGCTGGCCCCCATTTTGGCCATTTTTAAGCATACAATTCAGTGGCATTAAGTACATTAATATTGTTTTGCAACCATCACTTCCAGTGTGTCCAGAACTTTTTCATCTTCCCAAAGTTAAACTCTGTACTCATTAAACAATAACTCTCCGTTCCACCCCTCTCCCCAGCCTCTGGCAACCACAATTCTACTTTCTGTCTCTGTGATTTTAACTACGTAATGTCATGTAAGTGGAATCATACAATATTTGTTGTTCTTTGACAGGCTTATTTCACTTAGCATGATGTCTTCAAGGTTTATCCGTGCTGTTGCATGTATCAAGAATTTCCTTCCTTTTTACAGCTCAATACTATTCTATTGCACGTATACACCACGTTTTGTTTATCCATTTATACACAATGGACATTTGAGCTATTTCCATCTTTTAGCTATTATGATTAATACTGTTATGAACATGGGTGTACAAACATCTCTTTGAGTCCCTTCTTTCAGTTCTTTAGGTATATACCTAGAAGTGGAATTGCTGGAGCATATGATAATTCTATGTTTAAATTTTTTTTAAGGTGCTTTTTTTTCCTCCCAGAGAGCAAAGTTCTGAATATTTCTGTGGAAATTATATATGTTGACATTGTAAAAAATTATTTTAGGGGCCAGCCCAGTGGCATAGAGGTTAAATTCGCATCTTCCACTTTGGCAGCCTGGGGTTCATGGGTTTGGATCCCAGGTGCAGACCTACACATCACTCATCAAGCCATGCTGTGGTGGCATCCCACATACAAAATAGAGGAAGAAGGCCACAGATATTAGCTCAGTGACAGTCTTCCTCACACCCAAAAAAATTATTTCATTACGTAATATTTCCAGCATAAAAGTTATGTTGACTCAATGAAGATTCTTCAGTCTAAAATTTGAGAAATATGTTCAAATTTTCTTTTTAAATCTCATTTTAAATAAGTATTTAAGGTTTGACCTCATTTTTTTTCTTTTTTTTTTAAATCCTAACTCCAAGTACATCAGGTGGTGACTGTATTTAAAGATTTTATTTTTTTCCTTTTTCTCCCCAAAGCCCCCAGGTACATAGTTGTGTATTCTTACTTGTGGGTCCTTCGAGCTGTGGTATGTGGGATGCTGCCTCAGCATGGCTCGATGAGTGGTGCCATGTCCGCGCCCAGGATTCGAACCGATGAAACCCTGGGCCGCCTGCAGCGGAGCGCAGGAGCTCAACCACTCAGCCATGGGGCTGGCCCCTTGACCTCATTTTTTTTAAGCTTGTTTCTTGTGTGTGTGGGGAAGATTGGCCCTGAGCTAACATGCTAACATCTGTTGCCAATCTTCCTCTTCCCCCACCCCCCACCTCAAAGTCCCAGTACATAGTTGTATATCCTAGTTGTAGGTCCTTGTAGTTCTTCTATGTGGGATGTCACCACAGCATGGCTTGATGAGCAGTGTGGAGGTCCGTGCCCAGAATCCGAACCGGCAAACCCCAAGCCTCTGAGGTGGAGCCACTACGCTACCAGGCCAGACTCCAACCTGATTTTTGTATAAATTAGCAAATGTTAGTATAACACACATATATTTAAAATTGAGGAAGGAGATCACCCAGATTGTTTTTTTTAACACCTAACATAAAACTAGAAGAAATTTTGTTTTCTGAATATTTTTGAAATAGCATTTTCAACTCTTCATCTGGAGCTTTTTTTCACTTAGGCTGGAGGCAAAGCTGGAAAGGACAGTGGGAAGGCCAAAGCTAAGGCAGTGTCTCGCTCACAGAGAGCTGGGCTACAGGTGATGTATCCATGCTGTCATAATTCACTATTAAATTATTTTCTTTACTGTTGTAATTCATGATCCATAGATGTTCCATTAATTGCAAAAATGTACTTGTACTATTGACCTTTAATAATGAGATTAGTTGGTCAAAATTTAAATCATAAAGCATCTGTCTTTTAATTTGTATTCTCTTCTTCCAAATGAGAACACGTTATGGAAAGATCTTAAATTAATTTGGTGATTTTGCTCTCTTAAAATCTGTTATTTCTAGATTATAATTGTGTTCCTGTTTCTTTTATACATTGTATCATATCAAAGTGAGTATGCTGTGGTTTTTGTTTTGAAGAGGTATTGGTAGTAGTATGTTAACTTACAGGGTGAGATAGAATTTTGGATAGAATAATGAACTAACCATTGATTATTTCCCCAGTCGCTTCAGTTTTAGACTGAGTGATATGCTCAAAACACTAAATATTTTCAAATTTCATATATTTGCAAATTTAAACCACAAACTCAAAATTTTCTGGCTGAGTAAAAATTATTCCCTACGTATAAGAGACACTTTTTAAACAGGAAAGTTTAAAGGCCAGGCTGTAGGGTTTGGATTTTATCCTCTTGGCAGTGGTGAACCATTGAAAGTTTTTGAGTAATAGGATGATATGATCCAGGTGGTACTGAAAGAAGGGGGACAGCAACTTACCTTCTATGGGTACATTCTATATTTTAGAACATCATGTAAATCTTAATTAGAGTTTATTTGAAATGTCCTTAATTTGAAGTAGGAGATAGAAGACAGATGGAGGCTATTGCGGTGTTTAGGAATAAGATACATACTTGAACCGGAGTGGGATGAAAAGAATAGAAGGTGTGTGTGTGCTCCCAGAAAGTGGGAGGAGAGATATAGGGTTGAGAGGAAAGTCAAAGAAAGGTTTCTCTAAGGCTTAGAACCTGAAGGACAGAGGAGTTTGTAGTAGAGGCAAGTTATGAGAGAATAAATTTCAGTGGAGTCATTTTGAAGTTCCACCAAAATATCTGTGTAAAAATGTCCAAAAGTTGTAGATTTGAGTCCAGCTTTCCAAGAGAGGTGATTGAAAGAATTACAAGTTTAAGATCGTTTATATAAAATTGGCAGTTCATGCTATGGATGAGTTTCCTAAGTAGAGCATGAGAAAGAAACACAAAGACATTGGTGGATGCCTCAGAAACACATGGTATTTGAGTCAGAGAAAGGAAAGACTGAAAAGGAATCAGAGTTACTATTAGAATTCTATGTAATCTCTGCAGTCTAAGAAGAAATGGTTTTTGAGGTCCTTCTTTGTGTCAGACAACATGCCAGTCACTGAGCATGCTGAGGGGGAGTAAGGCATGGATCCTGCTCTTAGGGAGCTCAGAATTACTTAGGGAAGGAGTATAAACAACAGCAACAAAAGTTGTGCCTTTTCTCCTTAAGGATGCAATCTAGAAGTGTTTAATAGGTTCCATAATTAAAATGTCACCACTGGCCTTTAAGAATGGTGTTTAACAGAAGCTAAGTTTGGATTAGGAGAAAATGGGTGACAATAAGGGTTTCAGGATTTGCTTTTAAGTTTTGTGCTGGAAAGGAGATATCTGGACTGTAACTGGAAGCAGTTGCCATAGACATGTGGAGAAATTTTAAGTGAAGTGTGCAGAAGGAAAGGAGCCAGTGGAAAGGAAGTAATAATTGGAGCTGTTGAAATGCTGGAGCAGTAACAGGGTGAGGAAGGTCTGTAAGAAAGTTGATGGGGGACAGTCAAGGGCACAGACAAGGAGGATTAGGATACCTTGGAAGTGAGCAAGTACTTCTTCTCAGAAAGGAGAAAGAGTCATAATGAGAGAATAGTTGTTGGTTTTTCTTAGCTATCAGGTCACCTCTTGAAACTGAGGAAAGAAGAATAGAGTTGGGGCCCAAGGAAGGTGGTGGAGGTTCAAAGTCACATGAGGCTGTTATGTGAAGGAATTAATTAGATACAATACAGTTATTAGGCCATGTGGGATATGCAGTTGATGGCTGCACAGCATAGTTTCTCTTCATTTTATAATGACATTCCATATTATGCAGAAATTAATTCATAAAACCCTGTGGTGGTTCTTGTTTTTTAAACTTTTATTCTCTGCTTAGCAGGATAAAAGGCATGAAGATATTAGGCTGATTACTAGGGCATAACACACAGGCCCTGGAAACTCTTAATTGCCAAATAAGTTTGGCTTCTAATATCTGTAACCAAATTTTTTATTTCATGCTTTACTCATTATGCAACCTTTGATTACACTCAGTAATGCAGTGTTAAGACTCTTCATGCTTCCCCGTTTGGGTGATGTCTCTTTCAGTTTCCCGTGGGCCGCATCCACAGACATTTGAAGACTCGTACCACAAGCCACGGAAGGGTCGGTGCCACTGCTGCAGTGTACAGTGCTGCAATTCTGGAGTACCTCACTGCTGAGGTTTGTGGGGAAAATGTCTGTCATCTATGGGAATCTAAAAGGTGACCTAGACTGTAAATGGCTGAAACCCTTGGAATATGGGTTTGAAACAAAAAAGACGCATATGCTCATTGGCTTCCTTAATAGCAGTTTTAGATGTATCTTATCAGCCTATTACCTAGTACCAATGTCAAAAAGAACCTTGGTGTACTCGTTTTAAAGTTAAGCAAGAGTCAACAATCCATATATTTAAGTGACATGACAAAGGAGTGTAAAATAATTTAAATACTGTACTACTAATTAACTCTGAAGTATGTATGTAATGAATGTGATATTTGTGAAGTTACAACATAACTTCTTAGTGAATGAAGAGTTGGGGTGGGATAAGGTTTTGCCAGTATGATGATATGTAAAAAAAATCACAAATATGATGATATGAAATTTGGTAAAAGACAATCAGTCCTTCTGGTTCTCTGCATGGTTGTATGTGTAAAATGCTGTATCTGTTCAGTTTGACATTTCAGGAAGATAAGTTAATTGAGTACGAGTTTGTAATTCTTAGGTCATGGACCATCACTTCCTCCATCCCAGCCCCTCTTAAGGAAAACAAATGGAAAGCCATGAAACTCCTTCAGCTACATTCCAAGCCAGAGAAGTAATTTGATAGTAAGCAAGTCTAGTAGTAGAGATAGCCAACCTAGCAGAAACAAAGGAAGAGTTCTCACTCAGGAAAGATATGGTTGAGAGCTAGGCTGAAAGATATAGGTGTAACCTGTATGTTAATTATCATTGCTGTCATTTCATTAGCCTCACTAAGTCATTTGTGTCCCATTGGAGATTTAACATTGAATTATGGACAGTCTCAACTATGGAGGCAAAAAATAAATTAAAAATGCAGTTTTATGGCCAGCTGGGACTTTGAGATTCCTCTAATTGAAAATTCCCAGTAGGGCTTTTAGCTTATTGCCTACAGATTATAGGGCTCAGTGATGTTAAAAACTCTGAATAAGAAATTATTTTAATTATATTTTTAAACTTGCTACCAGTACTAAGATAAATTCCAACCATTAAGGGCAGTGCAAAAATAAACTCTCATAGGGGCCAGTCCGGTGGCCCAGCACTTAAGTTCACACGTTCTGCTTCTCTGCGGCCCGGGGTTCGTCAGTTTGGATCCTGGGTGCGGACGTGGCACTGCTTGGCAAGACATGCTGTGGTGGGCATCCCACGTATAAAGTGGAGGGAGATGGGCACGCATGTTGGCTCAGGGCCAGTCTTCCTCAGCAAAAAGAGGAAGATTGGTGGCAGATGTTAGCTCAGGGTTAATCTGCCTCAAAAGAAAAAGAAAAAAAAAATACATGATTTTTCTAGATGTTCACATTTAGAATCTTGGCTAAAGGATAGTATTATCCCTTGTCCTTTCTGTAGAGGTAGGTTTTCAGGTTTTTTTCTCAAGTCTCTAGTGCTCTTGCAGACAATGAATATGAAAGGGTCAAATGAAGTAATGAGAGTTCTATAAAGGCATTATAGAAATATGAAAAAGAAAAATGTATTATTGGTTTATGTATTTTGTGTGTTTTATGTACAGAGTCTATAGTGATCTTTTTAGCTATGATTGCAAGTCTACACCGAATCCTTAAACATTCACTCTTTGTTTGATGTGCTCTCACGGATGCCTTGTAGGTGCTGGAGCTGGCAGGTAATGCTTCCAAGGATCTTAAAGTAAAGCGGATCACTCCGCGTCACTTGCAGCTTGCGATCCGCGGTGATGAAGAGTTGGATTCTCTTATCAAGGCTACCATAGCTGGGGGTGGTATGTATTAATTACCTCTTCAACCTAGATTGCTGTTGGCCTTTCTAACTAAAATATAATTCGGATCAGTGATTTAATGCATTTGAATAGCCAATTATAAAACATAAACTTAAATTCCTTAAGTGTTAAATCTATTACACATCTAGGCTTCTTTTCATTATGATTCATAAATATTTCTTCTCCTTGTAGCCATATACAGTGCTATTTTTATTTTAGTAAGTTCTTTATTTAAATTTCATATATGATATTTAAAACCTGGTGTTTAAGATATTTCCCATACCCTGTAAACTATGTTTGAAAAATGATCTTGAGAAATTGATTAATGTTGAAAGTCAGATGAGTCCAGATCGGTGAAGATGGGATATAAGTTGGTGGCTCTTAATCCTTTTTGGATCACCTTTGGAGAACCTCTTGAAAGCTATGATTACTCCTCTCCAAAAAACATTAAATCATACCATTTTACATACAGTTTTAGAGGGGTTCCCAAACCCCTCTAAAGAGAGGGGAGTCCTGATGTAAATACTTTTTAACAGGATCAGAATGTGAAAGAGGACTTAAGTAAATTTCATTCTTTGTATAATTGCTCTTTTTGGTTGAGGCACTGAAGTATAAGATATGGCCAGCTTAAAGGTTTTTTTAATAATACTCTTTCTTTTCATTTCATTCTAGGTGTGATCCCTCACATCCACAAGTCTCTAATTGGAAAGAAGGGACAGCAGAAAACTGCTTAGAGAGTTGTTTTAACCAACCCTCTTCCTCCCCGTCATTGTACTGTAACTGAGACAGAAGAAATAATGGGGATATGTGGAATTTTTAAAACAGTTAAATGGAAAAGCATAGACAATTACTGTAGACATCATAAAAGAAACATTTGTACGTTCTTAGACTCGAAGTTTGATAAAAGTACCTTTTCATGTGGCAACAGCTGTGTGTTGATTGGCTAGATTTCTCCCATGTGTTTTATACAAAAATGGAATTGATAAACCATTTTTTACAAAAATAATTTGTCTCAAAACTGTTCTGTTTGTGATGTGTTGGAAATATTTTGCTCATCCTTTGAAATTTTTTAAATTTCAAATTGGTTATCATATATTCAGAACAATCTTAAAGCAGAAATTGGGAATATGGCTTTACCATGATGGTTACCATAGTGTACTGAATCTCAGATGCTATCTATTTGTAGTATGCGTCAGTATTTTACATACCACAAAAGAAAGAAAAACTCTGCCAATTAAACCATGATACGCCATCACTTATGATATGCATCCTGATTTTAGAGATGTTAGAATATGAAAATGTGTGCATTTAGAATTGATGAAATAGGATAGCAGAATTATTTTAGTTATTTAATGAGTACTTACTGTGTGGCAAGCCCTGTGCTAAGTGTTTTACTGATCAAGAAATTTTATTACCCCCACTTTAAAGATGTGGAACCTGAGGCTCAGAGAGGGTAAATGGTTTGCCAGAAAACATTTATCTAGTCGATAGAAAATGGCAGTGCTAGAATACAAACCTAGATTTGGCTGACTCCAGAGCCCACACTCTATATAGAATTGAAGTTAAATTCATCAGTTTTCTTCTTTTGGCTTAAAATTCCAACTTTTATTGGTATTATTGATACAGTAATATTCAGTAATTTGTACAATAATTTAAAAGTTATTTTCTTTGTCAGTTTCTAAGTAACTATTGTAAGATTTAAGTTAATGTACTCATTAATGGTCCATCAGAAAATTATATTTTTCTGCCTGGAAGTCTTCATTAAAAAAGGAAAGCTTTTAATGTTTTATAATACAATACTATCAAAACAAAACTCTCATTTTAAAAACTTATTTTATTATGGAAATTTTCAAAAATACACAAAAATAAAGAGAATAGTATAATGAACCCCTGTGTACTCATCCTCCAACTTCAGCAGTTATCCTGTGGTCAGTTTTGTTTTATCTGTATCCCCACCTGAGCCCTCCTCCCAGTGGATTGGTTTGAATCCTGTTATAGGTATGAATTGTTTTCATGTCTCCTTACTTCAGTGTGTCTCTCTAAAGATGGGACACTTTTTAGACATAACCACAATACCATTGTTTTAAGACAGCTGACACGTTTTATAAATATCAAATATCCAATCAGTATTCAAGTTTCCCTGATTGTCTCTTTGTTTTTGGGGTTTTGTTTTTAAAGATTTTATTTTTCCTTTTTCTCCCCGAAGCCCCAGGTACATAGTTGTGTATTTTTAGTTGTGGGTCCTTCTAGTTGTGGCATGTGGGACGCCACCTCAGCATGGCTTGATGAGCGGTGCTGTGTCTGTGCCCAGGATCCGAACTTGTGAAACTCTGGGCCGCTGAAGCAGAGCACGTGAACTTAGCCACTTGGCCACAGGGCTGGCCCCTGTCTCTTAGGTCTTTACAGTTGATTTGTTGGAATCAGGATCCAGAGAAGATCTATATCTTACATTTTGTTGATATCTCATAAGTTTCTTTTTAATCTAGAAGTTTCTCTTCTCTTTGTTTTTCTTGTAATTTAATATTTGAAGAAACTGAGCTATTTGTCCTATAGAATTCTCTCTAAATGTGGATTTTACAGAATGCATCCTAATGGTATTTAACATTTTTTCTCTGTCCCTTATATTTCCTTTATGCCGACAGGTCTAGAGGAGTGGTTTTTGTTCCATTTGGCTTTTTCATAATAATAATTCATAGGTGATATTCTATACTCCCTGTCGGGGAGCGCCTAATGCCTGCCTGTCTCTCATCTTGTAGAGTTAAGACTGATGGTAGGTTTGGATGCTGCCAGCCCACTCCATCCCTTATCAAGTTCTCTGTCAGCTTTTCCTCTAAGAGTTTTACCTGTCATAAGCTAAAACTAATGATCATTAGCTATCGTTGCCCAGATCTGAGAGTCCATTAAGGGTTGCCAATGGGTGATATCCTATCATTCCTTCTGCATCTGGAATTCTATAAAGAACTTTTGCTCTTCGGTTTACAAAGCAAGATAAGAAGAAAATTTCAAATTTTGATTGAGTTATCTCTGCACACACTTTGAAGTTTCATATTGAGAGGACCCACAGTTACCCCTGTGTGAAGTTTTAGTAGTTTTTAGAAACCAATGTAGCAGGGCTGGCCCAGTGGCGCAGCAGTTAAGTTCACAGGTTCCGCTTCTTGGCAGCCTGGGGTTCACCAGTCGGATCTCGGGTGCAGACATGGTACCTCTTGGCAAAAAGCCATGCTGTGGTAGGTGTCCCACATATAAAAGTAGAGGCAGATGGGCACGGATGTTAGCTCAGGGCCAGGCTTCCTCAGCAAAAAAGAGGAGGATTGGCAGTAATTAACATAATGCCCTCAGGTCCATTCATGTTGTCACGAATGACAAGATTTCATTCTTTTTTTATTCCATTATATATACCACATTTTCTTTATCCATTCATCCGTCAGTGGACACTTAAGTTGTTTCCATGTCTTGGCTACTGTGAATAATGCTGCAGTGAACATGGGGGTGCAAATATCTTTGAGAGTGAGTGTTTGCATTTTCTTTGGATAAATACCCAGAAGTGGATTTGCTGGATCATATGGCCGTTCTATTTTTGACTTTCTGAGGAACCTCCATACTTTTTTCCTTAGTGGGGCTGCACCAATTTACCTTCCCACCAACAGTACACAAGGGTTCCCTTTTCTCCACATCCTCACCACGACTTGTTATCTGTTGTCTTGATGATAGCTGTTCTAACAGGTGTGAGGTGATATCTGTCTCCTTGTGGTTTTGATTGGCATTTCCCTGATGCTTAGTGATGTCGAGCATCTTTTCATGTACCACCTGTTGACCTTCTGTATGTCTTCTTTGAAAAAAAAGTCTATTCAGATCTTCTGCCCATTTTTTAATTTGTTGGTTTTTTGGGGGTTTTTTTTTTTTTTTTTTTTTGGCTGTTGAGTTGTAGAAGTTCTTTGTATATTTTGGATGTTAACCCCTTTTCACATAGATGATTTACAAATATTTCCTCCTATTCTGTACGTTGCCTTTTCATTTTGTTGATGGTGTGATGGTTCTTTTTTGATATTTTATTATGAAAAAAAAATTTTTTTTCTGAGGAAGATTGGCCCTGAGCTAACATCTGTGCCAGTCTGCCGCTATTTTGTATGTGGGTCACTGCCACAGCATGGCTGCTGACAAGTAGTGTAGGTCCATGCCTGGGAAGAACCCAGGTCACCAAAGCAGAGTGCACCAAACTTAACCACTAGGCCACAGGGCTGGCCCCATGAAAATTATTATTTGTATGTGTGAGGAAGATTGGCCCTAAGCTAATATCTGTGCTGATCTTCCTCTGTTTTGTATGTGGGATGCTGCCACAGCATGACGATGAGCAGTGTGTAGGTCTGCACCCAGGATCTAAACCCACAAACCCCGGGCTGCTGAAGCCGAGCACGTGAGCTTAACCACTACGCCGCTGGGCTGGCCCCAGCCCATGAAAAGTTTTTAACATGCAAAAAAGTTAATTATACAGTGAATAATTCTTATACCTACCACCTAGATTCTACAATTAATATTTTACTCTGTTTTATCACATAATTTATTCATCTATGGGATGGCCCTAATTTGCCTGCTGGTTTTTTCCCTCTATTTGTCCTGTTGTTTCTTCTTAGAGAAGAGAAGGTGTTCCTAGACCAAATCGTGTCATTATATTAAGTGATTGAGAGATTCTGATGATCTAGTGAAACAAGATGTCACTAGGATATGTGCTAAATTGAATCAAGGCTGAATGTGCTGAATAAGGACTTTTTTTTCTCAGATTTTAAGCAAGATTCTTCATCTATTTAAGAGGAGCTTTGATTAAAAGTAATTTCAGAGCACTTTTTTGTGCACATTCTATTTGTCCCTTTGGGTAAACCACATTGCTGCAGTGTCGGTCCACACCGCCACCCCTGAGTGAAGGTGTAGTGAGTCTGGGGACTTCCAGACACTGGAAGGGTGAGAACATGGTGGGTGGAAGGGGTGTAATAAGCATCCATTTCATGGTTTTTGTTTCGTAAGTGAGGAGGTCAACATGAACTGTGTCAAAGTTAAAGACCACCCACCCCTTTTAAAATCGGCCTTTGCGTAATCTACCAGTTAGTTAACTAGCGTTTCTTAATGTTCAAATATGGAGTTAATCCATGTTCACGTGAGGCCCGGTCTAACCGCCGTAACTGCTTGAACACCTGGCAGAGTAGGTGATGTGCTTCTGAAGGGAGGGGTGTTTTGTTTCGGGGTCCGTAGTACGCGAGGTTCTAAGAGACAGAATTTGGGCCCCCATGACCTTCCAACCTTCTGTCCCCTGCTGTTCTGCCTGTGAATAGTTTACATTACATGGCAAAAGGGACTTTGCAGATGTAATTTAGGTTTCTGAAATACGGATATCTGGGTGGGTCCGGTGTAATCTCGAGCCCTTAAAAGTGGAAGAGGAAGCTGGCGGCAGGTTCCAAGGACTCGAGGTGACACTGCTGGCTTGAAGGTAGAGAGGGCCGCATGGAAGACTGGAGAAGGAAATGAATTCTGCCACCAACCAGCAGTCCCGGAAGAGGGCCTTGAAGCACAGATGAGAACTGCAGCCCTGGCCAGCACCCTGATTTTAGCGGCTGACCCCCTGTGTAAAGGGTCTGCCATGCCACAGTAGACCTCTGACCTGCAGGAACGGTTGTTTAAAGCCACTGCATTTGTGGTAATTTGTTCCAGCAGCGATTGCAAACAAATAGAGGAATACATGTAAGGTTTGCAAGTGTCAGGCTCCTGATGGGTATTGATTTATGACTTCTTACAAGCAGAGAGCAAGAAAGATTGGGGTTGCAGTTCTTCCAAAGGTGATCTACGCCTAACAATTGTGGAGTCGGGTACACCTGGGTTCAAATCTTACTGGCTGGTCCCAGACTGGGTGGCCTCTCTCCCTCCCAGGAGTGGAGGTGATAACAGTGCCTCCTTCACCTCCTCACATACCGACCCGAGTGAGAGAACATTCACAAGGTGCTTAGCTCAGTGCCTGCTGCCCAGAGAACTCCGAGAGTCCCTAAAGCGCCGGACCGTCTCTTTCCAGTCAGCAGGTTTAAGCAGAGCCTTTTTTTACCAGAGGCTCAACAAGAACATGGACACATCAAACTCAATTCAGAACGTTAAACAAGGACTCCCAGGCCAGTCACTTCGAGGACTACTGCAGAAAGTTCCAAGGTCAACATTAAGAATGAGTGCTGATAAAGAAATGTGCAAATTATTAGGATGTTGATAAGTCAACCCATGACGTTCTGGAGAGACGTATCTGAGTACCTTCTGTATCCCCAAATTGGCAGTCCTGTCACAGTGCATAGTTTCATGAAACTTTCAAAGAGCATCTCAGTTACTGGTAATATGTGAACTAAGAAAATAGCTACATTAAAATAGGAGTTCCCAGGAGCTGGCCTGGTGGCGTAGTAGTTAAGTTCACGTGCTCCACTTCAGCGGCTCAGGGTTCATGGGTTCAGATCCCAGGCGTGGGCCTACACACCACTCATCAAGCCATGTGGCATCCCACATACAAAATAGAGGAAGAGTGGCACAGATATTAGCTCAGGGCCAATCTTGCTCACCAAAAAAAAAAAAAAAGGAGGAGTGCCCTACCATTGGCTCTGGTCTTCTCGTCTCCTAGCTGCAAGTACCCGAGACTGGAACAATGCCCCTTGAAAATTGTAAATTACAATGTGTGTCATGGATCTTTGAATAGATACATGAAACTTAGTGAAACCAAGACCAGGAAATCTTTGCATGCCAAAGATCTATGTACTTTGTATGTGACAGCAGGGCCCAGGAGTTCCATGGCCACATCCTTACAAATCAGCACTCCCCGGCTGCCGGCGCTGTTGCCTGTAGACATGGTCACATTAGTTGGAGAGTCGTATTTTTATCAGAATCTGTGAATATCATCTCTGATTGATAATTACACAAAAGACTGCTCTAGATTTTTTTTAAAGATCATTCTAATTCTGTAAGTAAACTCCGAAATTGTACAGCCACTGTACAGCTAAAATCTCAACATCCAAGGTTGGGCTAGTGTGATAGTGTGATTTATAATAAATACATATTTTGGTCTTCATCCATCGTTCCTGGCTCACAGGTCCCAAAACCCTTGGGATTTCCTGAGTGCTAAGAGCAATGGGAGCATCTTTTGTCATAATATTTGGTCTCTTGTCCTCATTTCCTGAAGATGCTTCAGAGTCATAAAGGTGAAATGGTGTCTTGTTATTCATAACAAGCCCCTTGCCACCCCAACTAGGTTTATGTTAATGAGGTGACTTTGGAAGCACCTAAGGATGGGACCTGGTTGCCAGGAGAACCAACCATGCGATTAGAAGGTTGGAACTTTCAGTGCTACCCCTGACCTCTAGAGAGGGGAGATGGACTGGAGGTTGAATCAATTGCCAATGGCCAATGATTTAATCAATGCTGCCTCTGTAATGAAGCCTCTATAAAAACCCAAAAGGACGGGGGTTCAGAGAGCTTCCAGGTTGTGAACCAGAATGCATCCATGTGCTGGGCCCCAAACTCCACGGGGACAGAAGCTTTTTGCTTCGGGAACTCACCCTACGTATCTCTTCACCTGGCTGTTGTTTTGTATCCTTCAATGTCCTTTGTAATAAATGGGTAATCTAGTGAGTAACGGGTTTTCTGAGTTTGGTGAGCCGCTAACAAATTGAACCCAAGGGAGCCGGGGGACCTCTGATGTACAGCCATTGGGTCAGAAGTACAGGTGATAACCTAGACCTGCAGTTGGCACCTAAAGAGGAGGGCTGGCTCACAGGACTGAGCTCTTAACCTGTGGGATCTGACACTATCTCCAGGTAGAGTCAGAATTGAGTTGAATTCTAGGACACCCGGCTGGTGTCAGAGTTGCTCAGTGGTGTGAGGAAAACCCCACGCATTGGAATTGAGCGCAGGAGTGAAGCTAGTTTCTCCCAGTTTGGCCCAGATTTTTCAGGGAAGCCCAGTTTGGCCTAAAAGCTCCTTACCCCGATCCTCCTTCACTAAGAGGACGCAGGCCCGCTCCTCGCTCCCACCTGCTTTTCATCGTGAGCCCTGTGCTCGGGGCTGTTTCCTGTTCTTGGGACATTTAGGAGCTGCCTCTGCAAATGCAGCTTGCTTGGAGAGTTAGGAACAACGCTATGCTACGAGTTATTCCAAAAATTCGCCTAGTCTGGGCTTGGGATGTACTTTTGAAAATAAGATTGCCTCTCCTTAAACTCTTTCTATAGTTAAGACCTTTCGCTATTTGAATTGTATTCCTTTCTAACTTTGAATGTCTGCATTTGAGTATAACAGAGATAAATCTTTATGAACAGACGAGATTAGAGTTGGCCACTGATGGTGGTTCCCAAATATTTGTTCATGGATGTTTCATTACCCGGATGAGTGTATTACATAATAAAATTGAGCAAAGGTAGTCCTTTTCCAACTGACAGAAAAAACAAGCCAGTTGATTGTCTTGTCAATTTTAAGTTTTTCTTAAATTTTTCCTATATCGCTTATCAGCAAAAAATGAAAAAGTAGCCTACCAATATTAATGGAAGTGCTGAGCATATTCTTGTAATTGGTGTGGTTTTTCTGTGGATATGTGTGCTTGCTTTGATCTTTTATTGTATTTACCTTATTGTCACATTTTCTCTTGGTAAAGTTGTTCCTAGTTTATATGATGGAATTAAATACATTCTGTGTAAAAGAGTTGGGCTGGACTGAGTAATCTCTGGAAGATCCCTTTCCGCTTTAAAAAGTAGGAGACAGGGGCTGGCCCCGTGGCGGAGTGGTTAGGTTCGCGCGCTCCGCTGCAGGCGGCCCAGTGTTTTATTGGTTCGAATCCTGGGCGCGGACATGGCACTGCTCATCAAACCACGCTGAGGCGGCATCCCGCATGCCACAACTAGAAGGACCCACAACAAAGAATATACAACTATGTACCGGGGGGCTTTGGGGAGAAAAAGGAAAAAATAAAATCTTTAAAAATAAAAAAAGTAGGAGACAGGGGCCGGCCTGGTAGTGCAGCGGTTAGTTGTGCACGTTCCGCTTCTCAGCCGCCCGGGGTTCACCAGTTCGGATCCCGGGTGCGGACATGGCACTGCTTGGCATGCCATGCTGTGGTAGGCGTCCCACATATAAACTAGAGGAATATGGGCACAGATGTTAGCTCAGGGCCAGGCTTCCTCAGCAAAAAGAGGAGGATTGGCAGCAGGTGTTAGCTCAGGGCTAATCTTCCTCAAAAAAAAAAAAAAGTAGGAGACAATGAATTCCTGTCATTGAAGGTGTTCAAGCGGGGCTGACCTAGCCCTCAGCAGAGGGACCTGCTGGCCTCCTCCCAGTGTCCCACCTCCACTGCAACCATGGGATGAGGCTGGCGAAATGCAGGCATAGGAAGATGATTCAACATCCAGGGGTCACATATCTAAAAGGGGGACAGAGCTGAGAATCTGGTCTGTTTAGCTCCAAGACTTAGAATTTTTTCTATAGTTGGGGAAGGTCACTAAACATTTTCTTTGAAAACCTACCACATGCCCTATGTGGATTTATCTCATTTAATCCCCTGAATATATCTGGGAAATAAATACCAGCCTTAGCTACAGACAAAGAAATTCAGAATCATAGATGTTAGATAGCTGGCTCCAGCTGGCGGCATAGCTGGAATTTGAACTCGGATCAGCCTGACTGCCAGCTGCAGGCTCTGTCAGTGCAAAGGACACGATGATATGCAACGGGGGTCTGCCACCACCCGTGGATGTGCCACACATTGTTCTGGTTTGCTTGAAGCTTCATTTAGAGAATGTGATTAACACAGGTCTGGAAGTAACTATAAAGTTCTCATTCTAATGTCTCACACTTAGAGCCAAGTGGCCTCATAAGCTCAGATGATTTTGTGCCCATTGATCTTGTGGGTTGCAGGAGTCCTCTAATATGTACAAACGAGACACGCCTAGCTCCTGGTGGACAGAAGCCGTGGCTCCCTTTGAGAATGAAGCCTGGAAGCAGGGCATGTCAGCGGAAAGTGCCGTCAGCTGCCGCTCCCTGCACACAGGCTTGCTAGTCTCCAGCAGCCTCGCATTTCCCAGCACCGCCAGGGGGAATCGCCCGCAGCCCTGTGACTCTACAGGCTCCCGCCCTCAGTGGGTGGCTGTGGTGCCTGGGGACCCTGGATGAGGAACTCTACCCCATGGCGGTCTTGGTGAAAGTTAGCAGCATAATCAGATGTGACAGTTGTTATCCTGCCAAAAGGCTTGTTCCTTGTCTCCTGCACGTACCACCAGGCGAGCTTCCTTTTTCTCCTATCTGTCAGTGGCATCAATGCCTCAATTCGCATTCCACTTTTTCTCCCTCTGCCCACTTCCTTCCTGTCTTCTTCCTCAGCTGTGAGCACAGCCACCAGACTTCCCAAATTTTTCAGAGAGTCCAGTTTCAAATACACGTCCTAGAGTATATTCACACTATATTCATACTTCCCAGGGCACACGTTCTGATCTTCCGTTCTGACAACTCCTCCTCAGAACTCCTCAGATCCTGCCCCCTCCCACTCCCTACCTAGGCCATGATGGTCACCTCTCACCAGTCTCCCATTTTAACCCATTTTGCACACCATGACCAGATTAATGTCCCCAAAATGTGTCCCGTTTAGTGTGGCAAACCCTGCTCACAGGCTGACTCTGAACACCTCAAAGCTTCTTCCGTTACTGGTCCTCTGCCACCAAATTCGGCTTTTCTTCACCATCGGGTGTGACTTCCTTTCCATCTCTGGTTCTTTGTTGTATTGAAAGTCTGCCACGCGCCATGGCAGCAGGTTTATTGGAGACGTAAAGACCGCTGCTCTCAGGCTGCCACAGTCAAGCAGCTCATAACTAAGTGGAGGGGTGAGAGATGGGCGCCCAGAAGCTTCCAAATCTGAGGCTGCAGGTGACAGGGCGCCCAGGGGCGGGCAGTTCCTTCCCACTGTCCACAGATTGTTTTTTCAAGTAACACCTATCCTATTAAGGTTTTTTAAAAGTGTTCAAAAGAAAAAAGGTGTTTTGAAGTGTTTAAAGTGTCCAAATATAAAAACACCTCAGCGTTCAGAGGAGAGCTCTGCTGAGGGGCTGGAATGTTCCTGGAGAGTTTCACCAAGTGAGAGAGAGGCCCTTGGAGCAGGGGGAACTGGGTCCGGGGAAGGGGGACCAAGGGACGGGGAGCAGGCAGGCAGGCACTCCAGGATTGGGTGAGTGCAGAGGCATGCTAAGGGGCTGCAGGAGATGCCCTATGCAGAGCGGTGGGGAGTGAAGACTGCCTGGAAGGGAGTAACAAGCTAAGAGATTGAATTTTGTAAATTTTGTTCCTCAACCTTCTGCCTCCACAGTGTTTCCACGTGCACACGGTGACCCTTCCTTAACGGGGAAGACGTGGTCTGAGAGTCTCAGGCGAGCCTCCTGACTGCATGGAGGACGAGGTGAAGGGGAGGAGCGTTTAGGACAGACAACCGGAGAATGAAGATACCGGCTCTTGATTAGACATGGGCACGTCTGTATAGACACTGGATACTCTCCAGAGTATCCTACTCCAGAGAAACACGGCAGCCTGCGCCAGCACGCCAAGGAGAAGGGGCCCCGCGGAAGAACCTCTTGAAGGAAACAGCATTAGAACAATTTTCTCAAACCAGGGAATGCTACAGCCCGAGGGGCCACCGCTTTGAGAGGACTCTGGGCCCTGAGCCTTGGCCCAGTGGGAGGTTACCAGAGTAATGGCCGCCCCGGTCTAAAATGCTTGCTGCCAGAGGGCAGAAGGAGTCATCTAAAACTCACAAGTTGTTCTTGGGATAAACCCCAGTCAGTTCCTGTCTTCTGACAGACACCTTCATCCTTCCTTTGGCATGAAGGTGTTTCCTGTTTCTCCAGCCTAGCCCGAAATGGGCACTCAACATTGACCCACCTTTCTACAAGGTCATTGATCTATCCTCTACATGGTGATTGATCTATCCTTCTGCAAGGTCACTGATCTGTCCTTCTACAAGGTCACTGATCCACAATAGGTGGAAAATCTGGACGTTAGCTGAGCTTCAGGACTGGGTTTCCCTCGTGGCCTGTGTGCTTCCACCGCCAGCGACACTGCTGCACCCGGCTAGTGTGTGATATCAGGGGCCCAAGTGGAGAACCTCACAGCCCAAAACACTGTCTCAAGTGTTTCGTCAGTGGGAAGTATTATGTGCCAGAGCACTGTGCCCATCGGGAGCAGGAACTTGGATGGTGTCCTGCCGCCCAGCTCAGTGGCAGGACAAAGGAGTCCTCCCTGAGTCTCCCTCTCCTCTTCCTATCACAGCGCCTCGGCCTTTCCCCAGAACGGTATTCCTCTCTTGCTGTACACCTTCCTCACCATACACCCTCCCTCCCTCGCTCCCTTCCTGCCATGGAAAAAGCGTGAGGTCCACCAAAAGCCCAGCCCTCCAGTAGGTACCAGTGATATAAAGATAAAAGTCAAATTCCAGGGGCTGGCCTGGTGGCACAGTGGTTAAGTTCGCATGCTCCGCTTCAGCAGCCCAGGGTTCGCAGGCTCGGATCCCGAGCCAGACCTACACACCACTCATCCAGCCATGCTGTGGTGGCGTCCCACATACAAAATAGAGGAAGACTGGCACAGATGTTAGCTCAGGGACAAGCTTCCTCAAGCAAAAAGAGGAAGATTGGCAACAGATGTTAGCTCAGGGCCAATCGTCACACACACACACAAAAATCAAATTCCTCCTATCACTTGCCTCATGCAAACAAGTAACTGTACAACAAAGTGTAGATGCTTCAATAGCACAGATTGTAACACATGCTACAGAAACACAGAGGCGGGAGAAGTTCATTTTGCCTCCATCAAGAAAGTTCAGACAGGCTTTGCCTATACGTGAAGACTTCTCCGCTGAGAGTCAAGACTGCTTAATAACTCCAGTTAAAAAGCTTAGAGGAGGAAAGAAAAACATTTGTCCTATATGGAAAGGGAGAAACTAGGTTGTCAAATACCCAGTGTACTTTACACAGAGAAACAATGACTGAAAACAGGCCGTGCCAGAGGAAGTAGGTGCTATAATTACACCCCTTCTACAGATGAGGAAACGGAGCACGACATAAATCACTGTCCCAAGGTCCCAGCAGTCGTGGTGGAAGTGGACTCAAGGCCAGCCTCACTGAGCTCTGTCAGAGTGGAGAATGGCTCGAAGGCAGCGAGACAGCACCAAGGGCCCTGAAGGCCCTTGAAACGACCGTGCCCCTGAAGCCAGGCCCCAGAGCATGTGATGGGGCAGGGGCTCTCAAACGCCTGTCTCATCCTCCTGCAGACTCAGCCAGTGCTGGGGGTGACAGCTGTCATCAGGGTCAGAGGGCCGACCTTAGGATGAACGATAAAAAGATGACTCAACCTGAAAATTTCATGTCATCGCTAGAAGTTTTGAGAAATCCAAAATAAATGTCCACAATGTTTGGGATGTCCAGTGATTACCATTTGCCCAAGTATTTCCTGAAAAATACTGAAACTCAGGAAATTGAATGTGTAGCTGAACAATAGTCACGTTTTTCATGGTAAATTGCAAGTTGTAGGATTTCAGGCAGATTGGAAAATTACAGTCACAGCTTCCTGTTCCCACTGTAACGCATACCTGCCGATGGCCTGGTCGCTGGGGTCTGAGCTGGTCAGTCTTGCTCCAGGATGGAGGCTCCCAGCTGCAGGCCATGACCTGCGTTATGAGATAAACTACTGGGTTACCACCCACCTTTTTTTTAAGAAATAGA
Source organism: Equus przewalskii (assembly GCF_037783145.1). Taxonomy (NCBI): domain Eukaryota; kingdom Metazoa; phylum Chordata; class Mammalia; order Perissodactyla; family Equidae; genus Equus; species Equus przewalskii. The sequence continues at coordinate 15,425,247 of NC_091834.1, read as the reverse complement.
ATAGGAAATATCACAGTGCAGTGCATTTGGTAAGAGCATTGCTCCACGATATATTTCAGATATATGAAATATATATATATATACCATGCCGCAACGTAAAATACATTTCTTTCTAGGGATTACAATTGAAAAACAATCACCTAGTTCACGAGCACCGTTCTGCTCCCTCATGTGTTTACCAAGAATCAATTCTTTCTTCCCAGATCTGTTTATGTAAATCTTAACTATTTAAAGTATGTAATTTAGTTAACAACTATGTAAATCTATTATGAAATAAGTGTGAAAAAAGAGTTATTTCTATCAAAAGTAGGTTTGGAAAGAGTAGACAAACACAAATTCCTTTTGAAGAAATGAGCTCCTGTGGCAGACAGAAAAGATCTGGGGGAAGGTGCTAGAAGTTTACGAGGATTCTGCATCATGAAAGATACCCTAAACACCAAAGAAACATGGCCTTACATGAAAACAGTAGCCAAATCTGAGTCTTTTAAAAGTCACGAGGCCGACCCCGAGGCCGAGTGGTTAAGTTCTGGCGCTCTGCTTCAGCGCCCCAGGGTTTTGCCAGTTCGAATCCTGGGTGTAAACATGGCACCGCTCGTCAGGCCATGCTGAGGTGGCGTCCCACATGCCACAACTAAAAATACACAACTCTGTACTGGGGGACTTTGGGAGAAAAAGGAAAAATAAAATCTTTAAATAAATAAATAAATAAATAAAAGTCGAAATAATATGTTAAGATATAAAAGTGTCAGGGTTTTTTAACCAGTACTTTTCAATTCACCACCTTGGAGCCTAACAGTCCGGAGAGACGTCTGCTGTGTAAATGAGCCAACAGCTGCCCCTGCCGCTGGCCCTGCAGACAGACTGTCTCACTGAAAGGGTGACCAGCATGAACAGGGGGGTAAGTGAATAACATTATAATATGTGCTATTTGAAGTCTATAATCAGGAATGACTTCTAGCTTTATTTTGGAAAACTGCCTAATAATTACTGAAAGTAATAATGACAGGAAAAATCTAATTTTTTTGAGCAATATCTTTCTTTATTTTAAACATTTTGAAGTGGACCAAATACTTCTGATTCATTTGAGAATGTATGTTTTTGTAATTTTTAATATGTAATACAGGTAAAAAGGGTATGCATTGAAAATGAGTCCTCTCCCGCCTCCCCTGAGCATCCTGGGAAACATTTCTCTGTTTCCTCCCAAGGGTATTCTAGGCACGTACAGGCACACAAATACAATTCTCCTTTTTACAAAAATCGTAGCATATGGGATATTCTGTTCTATTGCTCTTTGATTCTTTTCATCTAAAAGTCTATCAGAGACTATTTTGGCGATGTGCCACCTTGTTCTTTTAACAGCTACATCCTTTCTCATTGTATCAGTGATTTTCAGCCACGAGGCACTTTGGAAATTTGTGTGCCTCTGAGAGGGGGCGGGGGTGATACTGGACATCTTGTAAAGCATGAGACTGCCTCACTGACTTTCAAACATCCGGCCAGACGTTCATGTACAGGAAAAACTCATTTCTAACTATCTAAGTCTAGAACTCCATTTTACATATAAACACAAAGGGTTTGGTTTGGTTGTTGAAAATTTTAACATCTCTGGCATTTCCCAGGCCTGCCACTGCCACGTCAGCGGACGGAAGCATGAACTTTGTCGCTTGGAACTTTGTTGAGAGTTGTTCACTGTTTCTGAAAGTCCTATATCACCCATGATATTGAAGACACCTAAAGTGCACTCGTGTTTTTGTGTGCAGTTAATGGAGTGCACCCTGACCCTCTTATGGTACCCCCATGAGTGGTCAGACGGACCCCAGCATTTAGAGTGGAAACGTTATTTCATTATAAGTCATTGCTCTTTCCTTTCTCCTCATTGTGCACTAGGACTCAACCAATTATTATTATTTCTTTTTTTTTTGAGGAAGATTAGCCCTGAGCTAACTACTGCCAATCCTCCTCTTTTTGCTGAGGAAGACTGGCCCTGAGCTAACATCCACGTCCATCTTCCTCTACTTTATACGTGGGATGCCCACCACAGCATGGCTTTTGTCAAGCAGTGCCATGTCCGCATCTGGGATCTGATCTGGTGAACCCCGGGCCACCGAGAAGTGGAACATGCAAACTTAACTGCTGCGCCACTGGGGTGGCCCCTCGACCAATTTTTTAAAATCATGTAAGAAAGTTCTATCTATAATATGAGTTCAGGATAGTTAATGGATATTGTTATAAAGGGGGATTGGATATGAAAGGGTACTATAAATTAGTGAGTTCCTGTAATCCACTTAACTAGTGCCCTATGATGGATATGTACACTATTTCCAGTTTTTCAATGCTATTTATTTGCTTTCGTTCCCGAACATTGCATTCATACAAAGCCATCAATTCAGACAAAGCAAGGAAAACTTAAACATGGACCAGAAATAGGTAACATTTCAGAATTCAAAGTTATAAAGATAACCAATCTCATATCCTCATGCATTTAAAAAGCAATCTGCCATTCAAGCAAATGTACTTAACTTTCACCACCAACATTGCGCCGCCAGTCCAGGCTGCATCCTGCACACCTGGATGACACGGCAACCTCCAGAGAACACGCTGCCCCACAGTCTACTCAGTACAGCTGGCAAAGTGATCCTTTTAAAATAGAAGGCAGGGCCGGCCCAGTGATGAAACAAATACTGCAACAGATGAACCAAATATTGAATAGATCACCAAATAGATGAAACAAGATTTGGTGCAAGATGGCAAAAATACAAAAGCAGATCGGTTCTTCAAGTATTTCTGTTTTACACAAACCACGCTGAACAGTGAATGAAGTAAATACAACCCGGGAAATTACCAATGAAGTATATGAGTCCGTAAAAAACAAGAATATATACACCTGGGTTGAGTGGAGAACTGAATGCATCTACCTACTTTTTCTTTTTCCCAAAACCCAGTTAAAATTGCAATAATGAAACTAGGAAGGGCTCAAAGGCTACTGGAATTGTGTCAAAGACACCAAAGTCAGTTTAGAGGGGCAGACAACCCCCCTAATTTTGGGATGACTTGAGCATCAAAAATAATGAGTGTGGGGCCAGCCAAGTGGTGCAGCAGTTAAGTTCGCAAGTTCCGCTTCTCAGCAGCCCAGGGTTCCCGGTTCAGATCCTGGGTGCAGACGTGGCACCGCCTGGCAAGCCATGCTGTGGTAGGCGTCCCACATACAAAGTAGAGGAAGATGAGCACACATGTTAGCTCAGGGCCAGGCCTCCTCAACAAAAAGAGGAGGATTGGTGGTAGTTAGCTCAGGGCTAATCTTCCTCAAAAAAAATAATGAGTGCAATTGCTGGTAACATGTTAACTAAGAGTCCATGAGTCCAGTGACAGGAGGAAGGAGGGACAGAGTGAGAGATTAGATGATTATTTTTGCAACTACAGAATAATTGATTCAGGCAAAGATCATTCATTGATGCTAAAACAGTTAGGTGAAAAGTCTGGAACTGGATCTCCACACAGACACAAAGCATCGCCCCTCAGATTGCCTGCTTGCTAGAAAGAGTATAAAATACCTTTCCAGTGGGGTTTCCTCGGGTGATGGAGTATGGCGATAGTTGCACAACTCAGTTAATTCACTAAAAATCAGTTTGTTTTCTGCTTTTCGCTGAGGAAGATTAGCCCTGAGCGAACATCTGTGCCGATCTTCCTTCACTTTATATGTAGGCCACCACCACAGCATGGCTGACGAGTGGTGTAGGTCCATGCCAGGGATCTGAACCTGCGAACCCAGGCCGCCAAAGCAGTGTGTGCCAAAGTTAACCACTAAACCACGGGGCCGGACCCCAAATCACTGTATTCTTCTTGCAATTATTGTACACCCATAATGATTGTACCCACAAATTATTGTACACCCATAAAAAGGATGAATTTTATGATGTATAAATTATAATCTCATTAGCAGTTTTTTTAAGTTAATAAATAGAAATTACATTATGTTAAAAAAAAAAAGTGGAAGGACTGTTCTAGATTGAGAAGACTAAAGACATGTAACAAACACAACACATGAACCTAGGTTGGATTCTGGGGGTGGGGGACACGGGGAGAAGAAGGTGTTACAGAAGACATTCTAATTGTATATAAATTATACCTTAATAAAGCTAATTTTAAAAACGTCTAGCATCAATGGGAGAAATCTGAATACGGACCAGATACTGTAGATTTTATGGATTTTGCTTCTTTCCTGAGGCATGATAAAGGCACTGGGTGAGTCCTGCCTTCGAGGATGGACACCTGGCTGACTTCCCTGGAAGTGGCTCTTAGGCTCTGATGGACACTGAGGCCACACTGTTAAGGCAGATTCTATTCATCTTGACTTCTGGGGGCCCTCATCACATAACGGAAATGTACCCTTTCTCTGCAGAACTGGATTTGAGCTTGCCTCTCTTTTTCAAAACTAAACACACATTTTTAAGGACACATCTAAGTGCCAGAGAGTGATGAACACAAAAACCAGAATCACAGTTCTCTCTGGGAACGCAGAAAGAGTATCCAACCAGGGACTCCCAAGAGGACTTCTGGGTTGCTGGAAATGATATGCTGGTGTTTTTATTTCTGGTCTTTAAACCGTACAATGTTTTACGTACTCATGGTCACCAATGTTTAATGACACCCAATGATCCCCACTCCCTAGTACACACACCTTTGTGTAATCACCTCCCCTTGAGTATTGGCTGCACCCAGTGACTTGCTTCTACCAGAACACAGCAAAAGTGATGGGATGTTATTTCCATGACTAGGCTGTAAGACTGTGACTTCCATCTTGCTGGACTCTGTCTCAAGAAGCAAGCTACCAACTTGGCCAGCCTTCAAAGCGAGAACAGAACCCTGCCGTCCCCCGTGTGAGCGTGCAAGGAAGCAGATCCTTCCCCCTGGAGCCTGAGCTGACTACAGCCCTGGCTTGCACCTTGCCTGCAGAAGACCCAACAGAGCCATGCTCAACCTCCTGACCCACAGGAACCGATACGTTGTTTAAAGTCATTAAGTTTTGGGATAATTTAAGACACAGCAAAAGATACCCAATACAATATGCTTCTGTACATACAATTCTCACAAACACACAAAATCCTTAAGTTCATAATTCTGGAACAATGTAAGAACAGGATCTATATTCATTTCACTCAATTCATTCGTTATTTGTGAGCCTCCTCTGGGCCAAGCACTACCTTAGGCACTAGGATTCACTGAACAAGCTGGACAAAGCCACAGGGGTTCACGCTTAAAAACCGTTAACACAAACTGCCTGCAAGGTACTCACAAGTGCTTCATCTGTTTAATTCTTACAATCCCATGAAGCCAAGTACTCACTAAGAGATTATATTGTACACTTGTTTCTGAAAGCATGGGGTGAACAAACCCAGGCCCACCCCCGGCCCGGGTCTTAGCTTAAGAATTCTTGTGTACAGGTATCCACGAGAGCCTAGCAACAGAACACTGGGCCTTTGCATACAGGTCCCTCTGCTTGAATCTTTTCCTCTTCACCTGGCTAACTCTTCAGGAAAGCTATTTGGGATATTTCTCACTAGATCATCTTACTTCATAAGTTAGCACCATATGTAACAAGAATTACTATCAACTACTGGCATCTGGAGCCTCTTCCCTTGGAAAGGTCTCTAAGGAAGGACTTTGGTTACCCATCTTTTCCAATACCCAGCACAATGCATTGGCATCTCTCTCTGACAGATACTTTGTGGATGAGTAAGAAACTCATCCACAGGTAGATATGGTTAGACTAGGTATGGTTAATGAGGGCCGGTTTATTAACTAAGGGAGCAAGACTGGACTGAGGAGACCATGTCTATCTCCACCTGGGGACCTTGTCATCCAGACATTGCCAGTGCTTGCTTAGTTCCCCAGAGGACACTAAGATGCAGAGAACTGAAATGCACACCTAAGCAGGAACCAGCCTTTAGGGCACAAGCAATCAGCCAGAAGCCCGACTACAGCGACAAACCATTAAGCGGTCTAGCGGACCTCACACCACTACGACAAATGAAGTGGTTTTTAGGTCAATTAGCAGCCCCAGAATCAGCAAGGTAGCTGAAAAGTATTCTCAGCTTGCACCTGTTACAAGATTGTCCTAACAGGTTTCCTTCCGCCTATGCAGCTAATTTCTCACTGCACACACACACTTCATCTTAAGGGAAAACAAGTTCATGGAGTGCAGAAGGGCCTCGCTCAGCTCCATCTTACAGCTCGGCCTGGTCAGGTTTAGACTATGGAGGAAGTGCAAGACCTCAGAAGACCTTGGGGGGGGGGGGGGAGTCTCTACAACCCAAACTGGGAAGAGGCGCCCTACTCTAGAGGAAGTTAACTGGCCACTACAGCTGTAGTGGGGTCACACACAGCCAAACCCCTTCTGCAGCCAAGACATCACCAGGAAGCTGGCCTGCACTGCCCTTCTCTATCAGTCAACATTGCCAACAATTTCCCACGTTAATTAAGCTCTATTATAAACCTGTTACCCTTCATCTACGTTCTCAACCTGAAATAGCTCCAAATATTTCAGGAACATGGTCCAAAGATCCTTCTCCTGAGTCTAAAGCCCGATGCTTCAAAGGAACACCACCATACAATATGGTGGAATTAAGCCTCGTTAAAATGAGCCATCATTTTCCATGTTACAACTCTGGTTATAACACTGAATACCTCTAAATGTGACCAGTGGGAATTTCCCACCGTCACCCTTAAAGCAGCAGCGGTCCAACCTACTCACAATCCCGTTAAGTTTTAACTTGTTTTTTCCCTGCCCCTTCCTACAACTTCAGTATTCCACTCACAGCTTACCTTGGGGAGACTCCCAGCGTCATTTAATTCTTGGATCAGGGAAACAAAAAACAAAGTACTCTGTGGAATTAAGCAAACATAGCAAGTGTTGTCTTAGAGGTAACTTACTGCTGCTTAAAATGAAACCTACATCAATACCCTAACCCAAACAAGGACAGACAACTGTTGTTTAGTTTTTATTTCATAATCATAAACTTAACTCTGCAATCCAGCTAGACTTGGAGGGAGATAAGGAAAATATGGAACCCAAAGAACTGCAGCGAGAGCACCAAGATTATAGGATATTTCAAGCAGATGGGGGTGAGGGGGTGCTCTCCTGAGCTACAGAAGGAATGGTCTGGTGGTTAAGATAAGACAAGTCAAATTTATTAGATTTGTCCACAGTCAGCAATGGTGATCTTCTTGCTGGTCTTGCCATTCCTGGACCCAAAGCGCTCCATGGCTTCCACGATATTCATGCCCTCTTTCACCTTGCCAAAGACCACATGCTTGCCATCCAACCTGGAAACAGAAGAACCATCACAACCACCAGTGACCAGAGATAAATAAGCAGCCTGCACTGTCCCTGAAGACAACACTGCTCCACAAATCAATGTAGCATACCCAAGAGAACACCAGAAGGGTGGCTTATCCAGCTTCACTACCAGTTAATGTTGACTAGGCTAAATACTGAAAACATTATCTTATCCGTTTATCTAAAAGAAATGGCAACACCCTGGATTAACAACGAGCCAGTTATCAAAAACGTGGCTTAAGATTCTCCAATTGCTGTTAATCTTAAGTTTACAATGGACCCCTAAAAAAGGGCCAACAAATCACACACTAATTAAAGTACCCAGCTAAATGCTGTTTTGCTTTTATAGTATCTTGCTTTCTACAGGACACTATTAAAACCTGTAGTTATTCATATAACCTCAAAGATAGAAATAGCAGGGAAACGTTGAAGCAAGTAATTAGTGTTCCTTGGTTGCCTTTGCTGCGCTCTGCCCTTACCACTCAGTCTTGGCAGTGCAGATGAAGAACTGGGAACCATTTGTGTTGGGTCCAGCATTCGCCATGGACAAGATGCCAGGACCGGTGTGTTTCAGGATGAAATTCTCATCATCAAATTTCTCCCCATAGATGGACTTGCCGCCAGTGCCATTATGGCGTGTGAAGTCACCACCCTGTGAACGTGAGAGGAACCTATCACTTTTGGCAACATAATCGGAAAACATGCCAAGTCTGCAAGGTTCAAACTTCATCAATCCCAATCTTTTGGCTCAACCCCAAACTGAACCCCAAAGCAGAATCAGTAAACTTCATACCTGACACATAAATCCTGGAATAATTCTATGAAAGCAGGAACCTTTATAACCAAATCCTTTCTCCCCAGTGCTCAGAGCACGAAAGTTTTCTGTTAAAAAAATTATATATGTATTTATACACACACAGCAAGTAAAACCAGAATACCTCTTAAACTTGAAAAGCAAAAGAAAACTAACCTGCTGTCTTTGGAACTTTGTCTGCAAACAGCTGTAAAAGAAAATGACAGTTGATTAACATCTGCTTACATATTTTGTTGCTTAGTACCCGTGTCTTTAGGGGCTTCTGAATCATAACATCGTTTTCTCACTAGAATAGAATGCTTCTTCAGTAATTACTTTGGATCCCAAATAAGAACTGCTCCTGACAACCTTAAGGCCCTGTGGGGTTGGGTTAAGCAACCTGAAACCCAAAGACATGCCAAAAATCCAGAACCGGTAATGACTTAAATAGTGTGAGGCTTCTAAAAAGTGACTTAGAAGTTTTAGGTATTATCACACCTACTTCTAAACAGATATATGGCTTCTCAAATGTTCATCACCTCCCCCAACTTCAGCTGGAACCTAAGGACAAGATTTTCAGGAACAGCAAGTACTTCTGCACCATCAGGGGAGTCAATAGCTGTTATTTTAGTCACTGGTAATGAAAATGCTACTACCTCCATTCTGTTAACATAGCTTTATGGATTAGATGAGCAGTCACTTCTTGGTTTCCAGGTCCCTTACCTAGTAATGGGGTAAAAAATAAAGATTGGTTTCTAGCGCATCTGCTTTAACCTCTCCTACATGTATAAAACATTTTGGCTTGAGAAACAGCTTAAACACTGTTAAAAACATTTACAAGCCTTTTCATTTAAACAGCTTTTTAAGAAGCATTTTATGAACTATTCCAGAGATCTGTGACTAAATCACCTACTAAATACGTGCACATTCTCCTTAGAAAAATCTTGTTATTTAGCTTTTTAAGTATGTGCACCTAAAATATATGGTCTCTTTGTATTAACTTTTCTCAGAGCTCTGTCCTCCTTAATTTATTACAACCTCCCTTTTAGACTCTTACTGAAGTCAAAGCCCTTACTGGCAGTCCCACCAGCGTTCTCACCAAGGGCTCCCCCGCGGCTCCTATCTCATTTCCATTAAGCCCTCTGGCTAACCCGAGACTGACAAGCTACAAAGCTTTAGGCTAAGGCCAAGTTTCCACGTGGACCCCAGTCAGTTAACTGTCTACGGGTAAAACCAGGGTGTAGATCCCATAGAATGTAATACTTCTCCGAGTTTTTAGGGTCAGGCCAAGTTTCCACGTGGGCCCTTGTCAATTACCACCTCTGACTACAGATAAAAACTAGGTGCAGAGTGACTAGGACTTAACGTTTCTCTAACAAGCCTTTAAACGCCTACTACGTACCAGACACTGAAGACTGAACAAGCAAAATGGCAGGAACCCCCACGCCCCGGCCTCATCCCCCACATGCGGGCAAACCTATTCTCGGAATCCTAAAACCCCATCACTGCAGGATCTTTGAGAAGCCGCCCAAGAAAATAAAACCGCTCAGCGTTACACACACGCCGAGACCTGCCATATCGGGCGAACCAGAACGGAACCGCAGCCATCGTTTTCAGGGCACACACTGCTGTGACTGCAAGCCGATCGGCAAGCACGCCCCGCATCTCGGAACTAGTTAGGAAAGCACCCACCCCGGGAGGAAGAGGTTTGCGGCGCCGCCAGTCGCGACTCGCCCTTCTGTGCGGGGACGCCCGGGAGGGGCCGGGCGCCTCCCCCGGCGTCGTCACCGCGGCGGAAGACGGAGGGAAGGCCGCCTGCACGTTTCCGCTCGCGCGGGGAGGGGCGCCGGGAGCCGAGTCCTAAGACCCCACCACCTCAGACCAGCCGAAGCCCTCGAGCGAAGCCACAGTCGGCCCGCGCCCTCCTCACAGCCCGGACGGGCACGCTGCCTCCGGGAGCCGGGGTAGGCTGCGCCAACACCGCCCGCGAGCGCCGCGTCGGGGCCGGAGGCGAGGCTCCCGCGCCCTCGAGGGCAACCCTGGGAGGGCCGCTGCCGGGGCCGGCACCCCGCTTCCATGTGGGGCGCTGCAGACCCCCAAAAGCCCGCGAGCACGCGCTGCGGCCAACCGCCTGCAGTCCGAGCACGTGCGCGGCCGGAAGGGCGCGGCCGCCCCTCCCCCGCCCGCCCCGCCTTTGTCTGCCCGCCGCCCCCGGCCTCCAAAATGGCCCCTCGTCAGGAAATGGCGCCGCGCCGCCCGCTTTCCTCAGGCGGGGCGCCCGACCCGGGCCCCTCGGCCGGCCCCGCCACCCGCCGCCCGCTCGAACCCGCCCGCGCCGCCGCCCGACCCGACCTCGAAGCAGACGCGGCCCAAGGGCTCGCCGTCGACGGCTATGTCGAAGAACACGGTAGGGTTAACCATGGCTAAGCGGCACGGGCAGCTCTTGGGCGGCGGCGTCTGCAAAGCGGCACGAGTCGCGCCGCCCGCCTCCTTTATAGCCGGTCCGGGCCCCGCCCACAGCCGGTCGCGAGCCTCAGCCATGGCCAATCGCGACCGCGGGTCTCTCGGAGTGATGGTGCTGCTGGCCCATGAGCGGAGACGGCGCCAGAAGGGCGGGACGGGAGGCACGCGTGCGCGCTGGCGGACGCAGGAGGTTCCCGCCCGGGGGCTCCGTCGCGGCGCTGCGGCGTGGGATCGAGCAGGCGCGGGGGCGAGGACGGGGACGAGGACAGGTCCCGGGCATGGGGACGACCCGGGTGAACTGAGTGGACCAGTGGGAGCCCCAGGGGGGCGCAGAGGGCGCGTCCACCCGGCCCCACGGGCAGGGCGTCTCCCCATTAAGCAGAGGGGGCAACTGAGGCGAACGCAGGCCTCAAGGTCGCGCCGCCCGCCAAGGTCGCTCGGGGTCCCCGCCCCGCGACGCTTGGGGAGACCAGGTGGCCTTAGGCATCACCATTTTCTCAAACTGCAGATGAGGCGCAGCCGCCCCCGTCTGAGAGGTTATGAAATCTTTACAAAATGCCCTACTTTCCGAAAATATCTTGCACACACTGCTTGAATTTTCTCCAGGAGAAAGGTATTAAGACAAGAGCCAGGCGCAAGCTCTTACCTGTGAAGACACACTTTGCACGTTTTTGCCCTCTTTTAAAAATCTCTGCTCCCCGTCTCCCGACTTTCAGAGGCAGAATTGTGCTCTGACTTCTGGATGAAAGACAAAGCAACAATCTAAAAGTGAGTTCTTTCAGGCAAAGACATTAATCATACTTTTATTACTAGTACTAAATGCACTTCTGTGACCCTAGTCTTTGGTTCAGAAAACCTTGCAGAGGGAATTTCTATGTCCTCTGTCATTTAGTTGCAATATTCAGAATATTATTTAAGATCTGTAAAACTCAAAAGTTTCTTCATTTGCAAAACCGGGATAGAGTTGTGAGAATCAAATGAGAATTCTTTTGATAGGTAAAGTCCTGGGTCTGGCATCTTGCCATCGTTATTAATGATGGCATCATGAGCCTACGTGTGCTAGGATTGAGAGAGTGATTTTGTTTTCACAGCCACCTCCTTATCCCCATTTACAGATGTGGAAAGTAAGTATCCTCGAGGTTAAATATCTTGCTCAGAGTAACCCGTTTATGAGTGTTAGCAAAGCCAGAATTGGAAACTGCCTTTTGTGCTGATTTGACATCACCTGGTGCTTTGTGACCTTGAGGAAGCTACTTGTCCTCATCTGACACTGAAAAAAATGGCCCTCAGGCCTAAACGCCTTCAGCTTTTCTCCACGCTGAACCTTAGAGCAGCTGGGAAATAAATGAGTGCATGCACGAATAATAAAATCATCCTTTATGACTTCCCTCACACTACCATTTAAAGCCCTGCCTTCTCTTCGCCATCAGCATTGTCACAGCAGGGTTCTAGGTCTTCATCCACACAGGCATGCAGTATGTACACTCAAGAAAATAAATGTGCACATGTCTTGTTTGTTAAGCGGGGAGCCAGTATTGTAGGGGATCCTGTCTTAGCATTATCTGTTGAACTGGACTTCCTAACTGAGTAAGCTATCAGCAGGCACAGAACCTCAGGAATGTGGGCCGTCTGTGCCTTATTTGGATGATTCAGACCAGAAGCAAATCCATCCAAATTCAACAGTGTCCCAATCTGGCTAGCCAGAGGTGTTCTGTACCAGCAAGCAGAACTGTGACTTTGGTCATGTAGCATATTATAAACAAATGCTTTTCTCAAAAATGTCTCTGCACAAAAGAGAATGTAACAGGAAAAAAAATCAGGTTATTCAAAACTGTAAAGACAGACTACTTTGGAAGAGGGTAACTTGTCTTGTGTGTGCTCCTTGCCCAGGGCCTGGCTTGGTACTTCTGCCATCCTGCTTCTGCTGTCAGTGCTGAGTGGAAGTGGCCCCTGCTGGGACCACCAGTGATTTCTGCAAATCCAGGGCTTTTTCGAGGCTGCATCTTCTCTGACACTGCCCTCTGCCAGGCATGTTCACCTCCTCCTGCTTCTGCAGCTTCCTTGATAGCCTGCACTTTCTCTCCCATTTCTCCAACTCTGACCCTTCCCCCTTGAACTCTGTCACAGGTTTCTCCAATCAGAGCTACACATTTGGTCTTGTTTTGTTCCTTACCCGCCTGCCGTGGTCAACCTCATCCATTCCTGTGGCTCAGACTCTCAGGTGACTTCTAAACCGAACTCTAGCCCCGAGCTCACTCCAGAGCTCCAGATGGATCCTCCCTTCCTACTGGGTCTCTCCTCATGGATGAACCCCTCAGACGGAGCTCTGCCGCCTCCCCTCCCCTCCCATCTCTAGTCTTCCCCGCTCCTCTCCAGGCTTTACTCATCCCCAGACCCCCTCCTCCTTCTCCCCTGCTACAGCTCTTGCTTGGCCTTTCCAATCAGCCTCCTAAGTAGTTACTTTACCTCTCTTCTTCCTGGTGCTTCCGGAATGGTCATTCTGAAAATCAGCTGATATTGTAAGTCCCATGTTCTAAAACCTCCTCTGAGGCCTCTGGTCACCCACGGGATAGAATGTGACCAGCCCCTTCACAGACTGTCCCCAACTGGCTTGCTTTCCAGTCTCGTGGCTGACATTTCTCCTGCCACGCTGAACTCATTACCATGCCCCACCCTGCATTTCCAGGGCTCGTCCTTTTTATTATTTATTTATTTATTTATTGTGAGGAAGGTTGTCCCTGAGCTAACATCTGTGCTCTATTTTTTGTTTGTGGGACACCACCACAGCATGGCTTGATGAGCTGCGTGTAGGTCCACACCTGGAATCCAAACCCATGAACCCCAGGCCGCCAAAGCAGAGGGCGTGAACTCAACCACTCTGCCCCCAGCCCGGCCCATCCAGGGCTCATCCTTCACCTGTGCAGTGCCCCTCTCCTCTCCACCAGCAGAGCTCGGCCCTGTGGTCCCCATGGGAAGCCTTCCTTAGCTCTCCCAGAGCCTTCTCTCATCTGCAGGCCACACCCTGCAATATCAAAACTCAGTAAAAGTGTGTTGAATGAATATGCATAACTGAGGTCAATAGCCTCGCATGCACGTGATGAAAGGCCCAACAAAACCTGGCCCTGGAGTGCGTCTCCCATGGGGTGGTTATTATTCGCACACGCTCCCCAGACTGTGCGACTCTGTACTCCGTTTGGGCGGCAGTGGGTACTCCTGCCTCTTGACATTTAGTGGGGCGTGAAAAGGTCCAGGTGATCAGGCAGCTTCACTTCAGCCGCTGCCCCCACAGCTACACGGCTGCTGATGCCTGCCGGCACCCTCACTTCCTTCCCCCATCCGGCCTCTCTCCTGTGCACAGTCTATCCAGGCCCCACTGCTGTTCTTCCTTCCCCTCCTTTCAGCATCTCTCCCTGCGGCTGACCAAATCCTCTCCATCCCCCAGCCTTGGAAGCAGCTCCTCTGCCACCTTCTCTTCACTTTTAACTAACTCACTTGCAAGAATAGTCTACACTGTTGTCCTGACCGCTCACTCTTTCCTCCAGGGACCTCTGATTTACAAACCCAATGGACTCCTTTGCTTGATGATCACTGACATTTTTTTTTAAAGATTTTTTTTTTTCCTTTTTCTCCCAAAGCCCCCTGGTACATAGTTGTGTGTTTTTAGTTGTGGGCCCCTCCATTTGTGATATGTGGGACACCGCCTCAGCATGGCGTGATGAGCGGTGCCATGTCTGCGCCCAGGACTCGAACTGGTGAAACCCTGGGCCGCCGAAGCGGAGCGCGCAAACTTAACCACTCGGCCACAGGGCTGGCCTCAATGACCACTGACATTTACCCCCTTGATGACATGAGGTTCTCAGCTCTAAGCTGCAGTAACCCAGGCTCAGAATGCCTTCAGCAGCGAGAGGGAGAAACTGCCATCAGCAGTGGCTGGGGCAGGACTTTGTTTATACACTAAAAATCCAGGGCAGGGTGCAGCTCAAAGGTGCTCTCAGTAGAATGGGCCTACTGAGCCGTGGTCAGAAGTCAGAAAAGCTGTGTGCAATAACCAAAATTCCAGTAGGATATTTTCCCATGCCTAAGAGCTCTGTGGGCCTGGGAAGTATATGAAGAAGTTCCGAATGTCTGTCAAGTGCAGAGATGGTCAGATACGGACAGAAAAGACATTTCTGTGTCTGAGGATTCCATCAGACTTAAAGATGTTTGGTGGAAGAAGCAAAAATAGGGGCTGGCCTGGTGGCACCACGGTTAAGTTTGCACGTTCCACTTCTTGGTGGCCCAGGGTTCGCCGGTTTGGATCCCAGGTGCGGAAATGGCACTGCTTGGCATGCCATGCTGTGGTAGGCATCCCACATATAGAGATGTTAGCTCAGTGCCAGTCTTAAGCAAAAAGAGAAAGATTGGCAGTCAATGTTAGCTCAGGGCTAATCTTCCTCAAAAAAACAAAAACGAAGCAAAAATACATACTACGAAGCCAGAGGTGCACACTCCACCAGCGAGGGCTGGAGGCAGGGGGCGGCATGCAGACAGTGTGCTGTCCAGTCCTGAGAACAGGGTCTCCGTGCAGGCATGGGGGGTGGCCAAAAGGCTCCAGTCCACAGCCAGACCGGTCTGACCATTATCTACCTCAGTTAGGTGTTAAAATACACAGTAGTTTTTTCCCTCTCTTTGACTTACGTATGCATTTTCTTTTTTAACGGCTTTGTTGAGATATAGTTTACACACCATAAATCCACTCATTTTAAGCATATAATTCAACGATTTTTAGTAAATCCGGAGCTGTGCAAATTTCTTCACGATCTAATTTTAGAACATTTCCCTCACCCCGAAAAGAACCGTGTACTTATTTTTAGTAACTGCCTGTTCCTGCCCAATAACTGCTTTTAAAATTGTGTAGTTAAAAATTGATTTAGACCTCTGGTTTCAAATTGAAATATTACAAAGTTTATGTATTTTATTTTAACATTTCAGAGAACTTGAGGTTCAACATATTTAAAAGCTTATTAGAAGTATTTAACGCTCAGAGAGGTTTTCTTTGTTAATTTGGACAATTAAATACTTTAAAAGGAAACCAAATGTATGATGTTTATAAATGCAATTTAAATGTTTGAAGATTGTTAAAAGAGTTCAAATCTGCTATACTTATAAAGAGACAAATATGATGTGTGAAGAAATATGATGTGTACGCTGAAGAACTAGGTTTTAAAATGGTGACTTTAATAAATTAAATATCAGTTGTTAAATTATAGCAAAATAATCCCTGAATAGTCTTTCTACACAAAAAAGCCGCGGGGGTGCCGGCCAGGTGGCACAGTGGTTAAGTTCACATGTTCCGCTTCTCAGCGGCCCGGGGTTCACTGGTTCAGTTCCCGGGTGTGGACATGGCACCACTTGGCAAATGCCATGCTGTGGTAGGCGTCCCACATATAAAGTAGAGGAAGATGGGCATGGATGTTAGCTCAGGGCCAGTCTTCCTCAGAAAAAAGAGGAGGATTGGCAGTAGTTAGCTCAGAGCTAATCTTCCTTAAAAAAAAAAAAAAAAAGCCACAGGGCCCAAATCACCTGAACAGGGGCCCCAGGGACTTTGCTGTCCCTGTCCTCAGGCTGGTCACTTCACCCTGCAGATCTTGGGACTTGACAGCTTCCATAATCATGTGAGTTAATTCCTCATAATAAATCATATATTTTATATATATATATATGTATATATATGAACCAGTAGGAGAATCTGTTTCTCTGGAGAACTCTGACTAGTACAGACACCCAAAAAAGCAAGATAATGCGACCCATCAACCAGAGAAGCAATAGTCAATAGGACTAGACCCAGAGATGGCCTGTGTTACAAGTCTGAGACTTTAACTGTGGTAAATATGTAACAGGATGTAGTGCAAAGGGTGGATGACACACATGAACAGATGGGGATTTCAGCAGAGAGACAGAAACAATAAAGAAGGACCAAATGGGAATGCTGCAAAAGAAAATGAAATCAGAAGAAAATGTAACACCAGAGATGAAGCTTTCTTTTATGGACTTACAACAGGCTGGACCCAGCAGAGGAAAGAGACAGTGAATCTGAAGACAAGCTTCATGGACAGAATGTTTGTGTCCCCTCCTCAAATTCATATGTTGAAGCCCAAACCCTTAGTGTGACTTTATTTGGAGATGGAGCTTCGAAGGAAGTAATTAAGGTTAAACGAGGTCATAGGACAGGGCCTTGATCCAATAGGCTTAGTGTCCTTATAAGAAGAGACACTAGGGGGCCAGCCTTGTGGCCGAGTGGTTAAGTTCGTGCCCTCCACTTCGGTGGCCCAGGGTTTTGCTGGTTCAGATCCTGGGCACAGACATGGCACCACTCATCGGGCCATGTTGAGGTGGCGTCCCACATACCACAACTGAAATATATACAACTATGTACTGGGGGGATTTGGGGAGAAAAAGCAGAAAAAAAAAAAAGATTGGCAACAGTTGTTAGCTCAGGTGCAAATCTTAAAAAAAAAAGAAGAGACGCCAGAGAGCTAACGTGCTCTCTCTCTCTCTCCATGCACACACAGGAGGAAAGGCCATGTACATGAGAAGGCTGCCATCTGCAAGTCAGAAAGAGAGCTCTCACCAGAAACCAAATCAGTCAAAACCTTGATCTTGGAGTTCCAGCCTCCAGACCAGGAGAAAATCAATGATTGTTGTTTAAGCTACCCCACCTGTGGTATTTTTTATGGCAGACTGAGCTGACTAAGACAACAGGTCAATAGAAATGATCTGATCTGAATGACAAAGAGGAAGAAGAATCGGTGGGGGGGGGGGGGTGTGTGTGTGAAAACAGAGCATTCAAGATCTGTAAGACAATATAGAACAGTCTGACATACATGTAATTGGAGTCCCAGAAGGACAAGAGGGAGAGAATGGGGCAGAAGAAAAATCTAAATAGATAATGATCAAGAATTTTCTAAATTCATGGAAAGTATCAACTGATCCAAGAAGCTCAGCAATCCCAAAAGAGGATTAAAAACAAACAAATAAAAAAACTATACCTGGGGCTGGCCCCGTGGCCGAGTGGTTAAGTTCGTGCGCTCTGTGGCAGGCGGCCCAGTTTTTCGTTGGTTCGAATCCTGGGCACAGACATGGCACTGCTCATCAAACCACGCTGAGGCAGCGTCCCGCATGCCACAACTAGAAGGACCCACAACAAAGAATATACAACTATGTACCGGGGGGCTTTGGGGAGAAAAAGGAATAAAATTTTTAAAAAATCTTAAAAAAAAAAAACAAAACTATACCTGGCCACATCATGGTCAAAGTCTGGATACCAAAGATAAAGAGAAAATCTTGAAAATATTATGGTAAGAGAATGAAAGAAAGGAGGAGAAATGGATAAGAAACTGCTAACTTCTCATCAGAAACCATGGAGGCCAGAGACAGTGGAAAGACATTCTTAAAGTTTAAAGCTGAGGGAAAAAGCAGACAAACGGAAAGGAGAGTGGACTGCTCAGCTAATGGTATTTAAACAAGTAAATAGTTTAAATTTTCTTTGGCTTTTTTCCCCCTCCTTTTTCCATCAATTACTGAAAGAAGTATGTAAAAGTATCCTATTATTACTATCAGTTTGTTTATTTTTCTGTTTAGATCTGTCAGCTTGTGCTGTATGTATTTTTAGGCCATGTTCTTAGGTACATGCCAATTTTAAGTGAATATAGAGTATTCTGCTGTCAAATTGATCTGAATTCCAGCTACTTATTTTTCAATTCTCGAAGTTCTATTAAGTTCGTTTTCAAACCTGTGGTGTCACTTTTTATAATGTCCTGCTTCCTGCAGCTGTTTTTCAAGCTTGATTGTCATTCTTGAAACATAATAAACATAGTTATTTTGTAATATGTATCTGATCATTTCAATATTTCATCTCTGTTTCTGTTTTCTATTTTGGTTGGTTCTCATGTGCCTGGTTGTCTTTGCATGAGTGCTGAAACTGTATTTAAAATTTTATCTGTAGAAACTGAGGCCGAGGCTAAAGGTACCTTCCTCGAAAGAGGGTTTCTGTTGCTGTCTTCCAGGTACCAGGAGCAGTATCGACGCAGGGCTGCTTTAGCTCACCAGACGCCCAGGGGGAGAGCCTCCAGGCTGTCAGGCCTTGCAGAGCTGGTTCACTTCTGGTTCCCCTTCTGCTGGAGGTGTGGCCCTTAGGGTCCCAGCTTCATGATCTTGGTCACAGGAGGATGTCACATTCCCTGCTGTGGCTGGGCCTTGAGCCTTGGCCTGTTCCCCCAAAGGCCAGCAAACATCCACTCAGTTTTGCAACTGTTATAGGAACTGGCAGATGCCTTAGGGAGAAAACAGCTATGATTCTAGATTGACCTCTCTGAGTTCTTCTTGCCTTCTCCTCAGTTTTGATAACTCCGCACTGTCCTTTAGCTTTTAGGTGCTTTTAAGAATATTTTATTAAGTTTTTTTCTTACTTTAGCAAGAAGGTTGCTCCAAATGCCGTAGTCCACCACTGCTGAAAGTGGGCGCACTTCCTGAAGCTACAGGTCTACCTCACACAACCCCAAAATATGGAGTTCAAATTTTTTAAATTAAATTTAAAAAGAAGTAGAAGTAAAGTATGAGGTACTATTTTTATGGTCTTGAGGACTTTACAGGCGTGACTTGAAGGCCGGAAGTCATGAAGGACAAGATTAAAGGTTAGCAATAATAAAATTAAAAACTGCTTTAGCAAAGAATATAAACAAAGTTAAGATAAATGATATACGTGCACAACAGACAGAAGGTTAATATCCTTACTATTTGAAGTGTCCTTTTAATTAGAATAAAATTAACACTACAGAAGAAAACCCAAAGAAATGAACAAGTAATTTACAATAAATATAAAAAAGAGGATTTATCCTTCTAATAATCAAAGAAATGCAAATCCTACCAACAAGATCATCCACACTGTCCATTGTGGCAAAGATTAAAACAAGAAATAATGCCCGTACTGATCTCCAGCCTCCTCAAGTTGAATACATTAAATATGCACAGTTCTTTGTATGCCAATCATACCTCAATAAAGCAGTTTAAAAAAAGAAAGAGAAAAGAAATATTGCCCAGATCTGGCCTGGAAGGGAGAATCCGGTCTTCCCTGCCAGGGCGGTAATTTGGAAGACATCATTGTTTGAGACATATGTGGTGTTTCATCAAACAATGCCTTCTAGAAATTATCCTGATAAAATAGTGGAACACCTTTATAAATATCTATTTGCATGTAGATATGAACGTTTGCAGCCGTTCCTTGTACTCTTGTTTATAAGAACAAACAGCTGGAAATAACCCGAATGTCTGTTAACATCAGGTTGGTTAGTGAGCCTTGGGCCACATGCACAATGGAATATTATGCCACTGTCAAAAAATAAGGAAGATCTTTATGATGGGAAAGCTACACAAGATCTATTTTTAAAGGAGAGAAAGAGGAGTATGTGGAAGGAAATATAGCATGATCTTATTTATGTAAAGTATGTGTGTTTATATAGAATCTAAAAGAATGTAAATCAACCTTTTAACAGGAGCTCTCTCTGGGCAGGAGTGGGGGAGGAAGTGAGAGTTAAAGGGGACTTTTATTTTCTCAGTATTATTAGAACTTTTTACACTGATTCAGTTTGGTCAGTTTAACCAATACTTATTTAGTGCCTATTATGTGCCAGGCACTGCTTACATATATCATGAAAAATAGAAATAGAGTTCTAGTACAAATGGAACTTCTCAAAGAGTGAAGTAACTGAGAAGCGAGAACTTCGCGAAAGCAGTTAACTAAGAAAAGTGAGAGGTCAGAGAGGTGAAATTTGAGCAGCATCTGGAAGGAAAAGGAGGAAATAAAGTGATGGTTGGGCTGGACAGGGGTGGCTCCGGCAGTGGAGGCGAGGATGGGCCCACTAGCTCCAGGTAAAGGTGGCCCCTATCGACATCTCTCAGGTAGAGGCTTCTCCCGCTCCTCGGAAGCCATCACTCGACTTCAATGAGGGGAAAAGAGCAGGAACTGTGAGGTCCTTTCTGGAACCTCCAGGATGCTGCCTCTGCCCCTCCTCCCTCCTCTGAAGAAGATGACACTGCTTGGTCCCCCTGCCTCCCTGCGTGGGCCTCCTCCCCATCCTCCCACCTCTTGGCCCTGGAAGCAGAGACTCTGGCATTGGACAGCCCAGGACCCCTGACCCGCACCCCTACAGTGGGGTGTCTGAGATCCCACATCTGTCCAGAGACCGGCGCATGCCCTCTCTCACTGTCGCCAAGCAGCCCCACCCCCCACAATTTGGAAAACCCTCTTGAAAAAAAGGAGAAAAAGTTACAAAGTCAACTTTAGGGCAAAAGTTGTTCTTTAGAATAGGACGATAAATCACAAGTTGCAAATTCAAAAAAATCTAACAGCAGCAATATCACACAAATTCAGAAAAATAACAATATTTTTATTAATTAACTGCCTGACATACCTCTATAATGTGTTTTTTTGTACATTTTTTGGAGTGAAAACTCTTTGCTTCTTTGTTTGATTGATTTTATAATATCGCTTGCTGCAGAAAGAATAGAAAGATAATTTTGTCTTTCTTTTAGCATGGTTGATGGAAATTTGTTTTTTCAATATTCACAGTCGGGATGTATAACATCCAACTCACACGCAGATTACTCCTGGTTTGTGTCCTAGAACAGAGGAATCCTGATAAATTCTATTTCACAAGATTCTCATTAAAAAAACCTCTAAACATATATGTATTGCATTTACAATTGTATATGCTGTTTGATAGAGTATATTTCTTTTTTTTTAAATGATTTTATTTTATTTTACTTTTTGTCCCCAAAGCCCCCTGGTACATAGTTGTATATTCTTCGTTGTGGGTCCTTCTAGTTGTGGCATGTGGGACGCTGCCTCAGCGTGGTTTGATGAGCAGTGCCATGTCCACGCCCAGGATTCGAACCAACGAAACACTGGGCCGTCTGCAGCGGAGCGTGCGAACTTAACCACTCGGCCACGGGGCCAGCCCCTAGAGTATATTTCTAACAAGATAAAAATGAAGACTGAGTCTTTTGCTTGCAAGTCTACACTGGGATAGTTGGAATAATTTCCCGCAGACAGGCTTCTGGCTCCGTCCGTTTCTTCCCCACTGTGCAAACTTCCGGTACAGGCCTCTAGGGTACATTCCTAGGCTTGACTTTGGGCAGGGGCGTCCTCCTGGCTGTCACTCCTACAGCAGCACAACATGTAAAAGTGACTAAACCCACACTAAATGGATCCCTGACTCAGTTTCCCCTGAGCTGGATCCCACATATGTCTGTGGCAACTCCAGCCCCACTCAACAGGAGAAGTGAGATGACGGGCAAGTCAGAGTGGAAAGAGGCAGTGACGTTAACTGACTCTGATCTGGCTGTAGTGGTGCAGCCTGCCCTGCCCTCTGGGGGCCCCAGAGCTTGTGGGGAGTCAGCCTCTGTCGTGCACTGAGCCCCAGAGGCCGGGGGGGCTGAGACACTCGAGCCAGACTTTGCCCAGGTCCGCACCACATACAAATGGGACCTGAACTCACAGCACTTGTTTTTCTCTCCAATGACAATGCGTGAGCGGAACCGTCAGACCCCTAAAAGAACACAGTCCTTTCCACTACAATCTCGCCAGGGTGGACTGTTCTGTATACTGATGGCCCTTCCTAGTCTTGAGCTTCTCCCTTCTTTCTCTTCTTTTTAAGTCTGGATCATGTGTGTACAGTCTTATTGCCTCATTTTTCAACTGAATCTTCTATCACGAGCATTGAGTTTAGTTCCAATTTCCTCGATGCGCTTTTTTACACGATCGGATGATGTTCCGTGGAGCAGAGATTCCAGAACCTGGTTAGCTCCTTTATTGCTGAGCATTTCTCTCTCCTCAGCTTTTTTACCTTTATAAATAGGTATGTGGTTTTCTCATGAAAGGAAACCAGGAATCCCTGGGAAGATGCCTGACCGAAGGTCAGAAGCTGGGAAAGGTCAAGGTGAACCCAGAGCAGC
This sequence comes from Equus przewalskii, assembly GCF_037783145.1. Classification (NCBI taxonomy): domain Eukaryota; kingdom Metazoa; phylum Chordata; class Mammalia; order Perissodactyla; family Equidae; genus Equus; species Equus przewalskii. The sequence continues at coordinate 15,402,664 of NC_091834.1, read as the reverse complement.
TCATGTCAGAGAGCAAGAGAGTGTTCCAACCCTAGTGTGCCACCAGTCACACTTGCGTCAATTTAAGTATCAAGAAGAATAATGACAAGTAGTAATTATAACACATTTAACAGAAACAAGTTCAAGTCGTGGTGATCCTGACTACTGAAAGTGTGTGTTTTGGGTGGAGGACGCTGCACAGAATTCCAGGCAATACGTGTAGAAGGAAAGATGGATGGAGGAAAATCATGGTTTGCGATATAACAATGGATATCGCCGAGGACCCTCAATGGAGGCTAAAGCCACGTTGAGATGATGCTGGATGTGCTCACTCTGAGGCCTGCTTATAAATACAAAGGGCGAGAGGCCCCTTCCCCACAGAAGGTGACTAGCTACAACTGAGCCAGGTGGTCTAGCTGAACACGGCCAAGGATGGGACCAGCTGACATTCCAACGCAATGAGAAGTACACACGCCTCCTAGACAGAGTCTTGACAAAAATTTTTGACCTCTCACCAGGAGGACACAGTCAGATGAAACCAGAGTCTGGGGCATTCTACCAGACACCTGGTCTGACCTCTTCAAAAATATCAAAGGGAGGCAAAAGGGAAAAAAAGGCCAGGGAATATTGTAGATTAAAGGAGACTAAGGAGACATGTCAATCAAATACAACTAGTGATGGTTGCTCTGGTTCTAGATTTTTTTTTGGTGAGGAAGATTGGTCCTGAGTTAACATCTGTTGCGAATCTTCCTCTATTTTGTATGTGGGATGCCACCACAGCGTGGCTTGATGAGCAGTGCATAGGTCCATGCCTGGGATCCGAACCCTTGGACTGCAGGCCACCAAAGTGGAGCATATGAACTTAACCACTACGCCACCAGGCCGGCACCCTGGTTCTAGATTTTAAAAACTGGTTGTAAAGGACATTTGAAGACATTTAAATATGGACTACATATCAGATAATATAACTGCATAGACATTAGTGTTTGTGGGTAAGATAAACTTCTTGTGGTTATAGGAGTAGATCTGTGTTCTTAAGAGATACATGCCACAGCATTTAGGAGTAAAGCAACATAATATCTGCTACTTACTTTTCAAATGGCTCAGAAAAAAAATACACAGGGAGAAAGATAAAGCAAGTGATGCAAAATGTTAGTAACTGGTGAATCTAGGTGAGGGGTCTGGGTGATTATTGAACCACTCTTCCACCTTTTCTGTAGGTGTGAAACTAAAATAAACAGGGGGCATTAGATTTTGTCCCAATTAAAAATAGAAGTATGTGGGGGCCGGCCCAGTGGTGCAGCGGTTAAGTGCGCATGTTCCACTTCAGTGGCCTGGGGTTCGCCAGTTCAGATCCCGGGTGCGGACATGGCACCACTTGTCAAGCCATGCTGTGGCAGGCATCCCACATATAAAGTGGAGGAAGATGGGCATGGATGTTAGCTCAGGGCCAGGCTTCCTCAGCAAAAAGAGGAGGATTGGCAGCAGATGTTAGCTCAGGGCTAATCTTCCTCAAAAAAAACACAAAAATAGAAGTATGTGATGAGATTTCTGCACATATAATTTTTCTCCTATTTTGGATAAATTTACAGAGTTTAAATTCATGACTAAAATACCAAAGCATTTTCTAAGTGGTACTCCTAAGGAGACGTAAGTGTTGCCACCAGAAATAGCTGAAGGCACAATCCTAGCTGCATTAGGGACAATGATTTCTTTACCCCTTTTGCTAATTTATTAAGTGAGACATGGTTTGCAATATAACAATGGATATCGTACTTGAGTGTCACACTATCTTGTATTTCTTTGGCTTTTAGTGAAGTTGAACATATCCAGCCCATGGCCACTGTGCAGCGCAGAGTGAGCAAAGGAGCTGTTGCCTGACCACGGTTGGCAACTTCAAAAGACAAGTTTGGTAAACAGACATCTCTTCAAAGAAGATATACAAATGGCCAAAAGCACATGTAAAGAAGCTCAACATCGTTAGTCATTAGGGAAATGAAAATCAAAACCACAGTGAAATACCGCCTCCCACCCATTAGCATGGCTAGAATTAAAACGAAACAAAGCAGAAAAGAGCAAGTGTTAGCGTGGAGGTGGAGAAACTGGAACTCTTGCGCACCGTTGGTGGGAATGTAAAATGGTGCAGCTGCTGTGGAAAACAGCATGGCAGTTCCTCAAAAAGTTAGAGAAACATAGAATTACCATTTAGTCCAGCAATTTTACTTCTAGGTATATACCCAAAAGAATTGAAAAAGAATTGAAAGAACTGAAAGCAAGGACTCGAAGAGACAGTTGTACACCCATGTTCACAGCAGCCCTACTCACAATAGCAAACGTGGAAGCAGCTCAAGTGTCCACCAACAGATAAATGGATAAAGAAAATGTTGTCTAGACACACAATGGAATACTATTTAGCCTGAAAAACAGACAAAATTTTGATATATGCTACAGTGTGGATGAACCTTGAAGCCATTATGCTAAGTGAAATAAGCCAGACACAAAGGACAAATACTGTCTGATTCCACTTAGATGAAATATCTAGAATAGGCTAATTCGGAGACTGGAAGTAGATCAGAGATTGCCAGGGGCTGGGGAGAGAAGTGGGCAAGGGGGAGTTAGTGTTTAATGGGTGCAGTTTCTGTTGGGGATGATGACAGTTTTGGGGTATAGATAGTGGTGATGGTTACACACATTGTGAAAGTAGTTAACGCCGCTGCATTGTACACTTAAAAATGGTTAAAATGATTAATGGTATACTATGTACATTTTACGTCAATAATAAAAAAGACAAGCCTGGAAAGGGTCTCGGAGGCTGGAGGCCACCCTCCAGAAGGGAACCCTCTGTGAGCACCCATGAGGTGCTGCTGCAGGCCGGGCTGCCCTGTGGCAGTGGTCTTCAAGATGTTCAGAAAGGCGAGCGGGCGCATTGATCTGCAGTTGGCATGATCCTTAGGAAACAGAGCTGCTGTTCCCTGGGGAGGCCGGACTGTTCTCCATGGGGAGGCACGCATGTCTGAGTGGGTGGGCGACACCTGTTAAAACCTGACCCAGAACTGAGAACCCTCTGACTGCATCTGAGTTGCATTCAGAACTCCAGAGGGGCCACATACCCAGCCTAGACGAGCCTCAAGGGATGTCCTTCGAGCCCAGCTACTCCTGCAGGCTGGGGTCGGGGTGTAGATACAGTTGCCTGGCCTGGCGTTCATTTCCTGCCTGCCCAGGTCTCCCACCTGCCACTTCATTTGATGCATTCATTGAGGTTTGACTGATGACTTCTGTCTGTCTTACCTGCCACTGGACTCACAAACTTAACCGAAGTGCCTCTGTCCTTCCCTCTCCTTGGCCTGGGGCTCCTGGGCTCTGCCTGCCTGCTGTGTCCAGCCAGACCTCTCCAGAACCATGACCGAGTCAAGAGGGCGCTCTTCACTGTCTTGGGCTAGCTCAAAGCCTAGGGTTGCCGTCCCTAGGGGGTTTCTCCTCGTTTCAGCCAGAATCTCCACGGGTCCCTTCCCTCCTTAGTCCTATCCCACTCCCACTGGGGACCAACACAGGGTCTCGCTGAGGTGAATCCAAAACCCCACACTCATGTCCATTTGCAAATTAAAACAGCTATTGGGGACCCACTCCCCAACCATGAAGCTTCACTCTGGGCAGACAGCATGGGTGGCCTGGCAGGCTGGGGAGAAGGGTGTCAGGCGGAGGGAAGGGTCGTCCTCTTGGTAGATTTGTCCCCACGTGGCCAAGCCTCTGTCCATTCAGTAAAGAGATCCATGAGCTGCACACCTTCCTTCTTCCTCCAAAGCCCCAGGTGGGTGGGCTGAGACAGAGGGAGCCCAGCCCGCTGCAACGCTCAGCAGGTGTAAGACACACAGGTGGAAATTAGGACACAAGAGATCTAGTCACTGCCCCCATGGAGCTCCCAGTCTTGTAGGGAAAACATAAAAAATAACACTCTCCTCTGACCAAGAATGTCTAATCCAGCTCTAGAGCACCCTTGATGGTGACGGGACACACAGGGCGTAAAGGAGACAATGTGTGCAGGTGAATGTGGGACTTTCTATAAGACCACTCCCCTGAACTGTTCAAAATCAATGTCAGGGAAAAAAAGGCTAGGAACTGTTCTAGATTATAAGAGGCTAAAGAGACACAACAACCAGATACAAAATGTGAACCTTGATTGAATCCCAGATTGAAAAAATGGGTGATAAAAGGCATGTTAGGACAATCGGGACATTTGCATACAATAGATGATGCTATGGAATTCCTGTTCATTTTCTTAGGTGTGCTAATGGTGTTGGGCTTATATAAGAGAACGTTCTTGTGTTTCTAGGATGCCTGCTGAAGTATTTAGAGATGAAGCGTTTGTCTGCAGTTTAATTCTAAAGTTGGCAAGAACTAAAAAGTGAGCATGTGTATACAAAAATACGGATGCATGGGACGACAGAGGGAGCAGTGAAGCAATGTGGCAGTGTTGACAACTGGGACCCAAAGGCTGTGGGGGAGCTCACTGTGCTATTTTTTAACTTTACAAAGGTTGAACTTTTTAAAAATAAAAACTGGAGAAAAAAAATCACCCCATTATTTAATTGTCTGCAATTGATCAGCTATGACAGGGACCACCAAGCCAGCTCAAAGGGTGCACGGAGGCCATGGCAGGAGGTCTCAACTTATTCTGGGAGCAGAAGCCTCCCCGGGGAAGGGGCAGGTCAGCCAAAGGCTGAACTAGGGTAAGATGCTGAGGAACCTGGAAATCTCCAGATGAGGCCGGCCTGTGTGGCAGGGACACGGGGCACCGGGCCACGCTGGCCTGGGGCTGGGTAAGGAATGTGGACTTTATCCTAGAGGCCCTGAGGGCCGCTTGCAACCTCCTTCTGATAACTGTTCCTTCTCTCGGGAAGTGCATATGACCCCATTCTTTTTTTTTTTAAAGATTTTATTTTTTTTTCTTTTTCTCCCCAAAGCCCCCTGGTACATAGTTGTATGTTCTTCGTTGTGGGTCCTTCTAGTTGTGGCATGTGGGACGCTGCCTCAGCGTGGTTTGACAAGCAGTGCCATGTCCACGCCCAGGATTCGAACCAACGAAACACTGGGCCATCTGCAGCGGAGCGCGCGAACTTAACCACTCAGCCACGGGGCCAGCCCCTGACCCCATTCTAGTCGTGGGGGGGGGGAAGGGCTCCAGCTAAGCCAATGGAGCTTGGCCTGTCCTAGGGATTTCAACTTGGGACCGGAAAGCATGCAGAGAGTAGGTGCCTTTCTGGGTGAGTCAACGAGAGTGAGGCTTGCAACTCAGGTCTCCATTCTCCAGAAGCAGCTGGTCTGAACAATGAAGCTCTCAGAGAGAGGGGAAAGTTCCTTCTGGAGGTGTGCTTGCCGGTGTCCACTGTCCCCAAGGCCCTTGGTGGCTCTTTCAGGACGGTTGTTTTGAGCCCTTCCCTCCCAAGCTGGTCCTGAGTCTGTCGTTGTTACTTGTAATCTCAGTTGTGGCTAACACACCCTGAAAAGGGTTTGAGCAGAGAAGCACCCTACCAGAAAAGAGTTGCGGGGGGGGGGGTGTCAGTTACATCTGCACTCCCACCCCATAACAACTGAGGATGAGTAAACATGAACAACTTACATTAAATGAAAATAAAAACATGAGCTTTAATAAGCGTCAGTTAACAGAGGCGGGCAGAACTAAGATTCCACTTATGTAAGGTTCAAGACCAGGCTAAATTAATCTCTGTGGATAGGGGCCAGAACAGTGACGACTGCCGGGGGAGAGCAGAGGGATGGAAATGTCTGTGGTGTGTGACCTTACAGAACTCATTGCACTTAACATCTGTGCATTTCACTCTACCTCAACTCTAAAAACTGCATCAGGCAAGTGGCCAAGATTCTCGATGCAAAAGATAAGTTGTAAACAAACAAAAAATAAAGAAAAAAGGTGTCAACAGTCCCTGGGTTGTTTACGTATTCCCTTGATCCTGTCTAGAGACTTGCCCCTCCAGTGATGGCCCTGACATCCCCGGCTTCTCTCATTGAACCTACCTGGGGTGAAGGACCATCCTGACCAGTCCTCTTGGAGGCCGTCTCAATGGCCACCCAAGCTTGGAGGGGTGGTGAGGAGGAGACGGCTGCAGTGGGAGCCCTCCCTGCAGGGAGAGGGCCACAGGTGGAGCTCAGAGGGAGGAGCAGCCCAGGAATGTGGCAGTGAGGGCAGGGAGCTGCCATGAAAATGAGTCAGGAAGTGTTCACTCCTCTTCAGGGTTTGGAAGAGTGAGAAGGATTGGTGTAATTCCTTAAATGTTTGGTAGAATTCACCCAGGAAGCCATTTGGTCCTGGCCCTTTCTGTGTTGAGGGGTTTTTTGAATACTGATTCAATCTCCTTACTCATTGTAGGTCTGTTCAGATTTTCTATTTTGTCTTGGGTCAGTTTTTGTAAGAGGAGTGTTTCTAGGAATTTGTTAATTTCACTTGGGTTATCTAACTTGTTGGCGCACAGCTGTTCGTAGTATTCTCTTACCATCCATTTTACTTCTCTAAGGTGGGTAATAATTTCCCCAGGTTCATTTCTGATTTTGGTTATTTGCGTTCTCTCTTCTTTTCCTTAGTCAATTTAACTAACGCTTTGTTCATTCTGTTGCCCTAATCTTATTTCCTTCCTTCTGCTAGCTTTGGGTTTCATTTGTTCTTTTTCTAGTTCCTTCAGGTGTAGGGTTAGGTTATTAACTTGAGATCTTGTCTTATTTATTTACTTTCATTGTTTGGTGAGTAAGACCAGCCCTGAGCTAACATCTGTTGCCAATCTTCCTCTTTTTGCTTGACCAAGATTGTCCCTGACCTAACATCTGTGCCAATCTTCCTCCGTTTTGTATGTGGGATGCCACCAGAGCATGGCTTGATGAGTGGTGTGGGTCTGCACCTGGGATCTGAACCCGCAAACCCCAGACTGCTGGAATGGAGTACAAGAACTTAACCACTATGCCACAGGGCCAGCCCCATCCCTCTCTCCTCTTGTAAACATAGACATTTACTGCTGGAAATTTCCCTCTTACCACTGCTTTCGCTGCATCTCTTAAGTTTTGGTATGTTGTGTTTTTGCTTTCATTGACCTCAAAGTATCTTGTAATTTTTTCTTTCACCTTTTGGCTGTTAAAGAGTATTGTTTAATTTACACATATTTGTGATCTTTTCAGTTTTTCTCCTCTTATTGACATCTAGCTTCATTCCACTGTGGTCAGAGAAGATATTTTTGTATGATTTCAATCTTTTTAATTTATTGAGACTTGCTTTGTGGCCTAACATGTGATCTCTCCTGGAGAACATCCCGTGTACACTTGAGAAGAATGTGTATCCTGCCGCCGTCAGGTGGAGCGTTCTGTTAGGTCTAGTTGGCTTTTTCTTTCTTAAATTGTGTAATATTTGGCACATACATAAGAATACATGACATACAAAGTATCATAAGGTGAAAACCCATGAAGCCACCACTGCCCTTGAGGATCACATCACCAACACTCTCCCTCTTACCCAGACGTGCCCTGTGCCAGAGCCATGGGGAAGCATTGGGGTTACTTTGTTGACTCCCTTGCTTTTCTTCCTAATTTCAGCACAAACACGAATCTCATAAAATACATTTGCTGTTGTTTCCTAAAAGTGGCATCATATTGCCTGGACCTGTCTTGCTCTGTTATCCCACATTCTTCAAGAGGAATCCATGGTGACGTCAGGGCTGTGGTCCCTGTCCCACTGCCCCGACACTGCAGCACAGCCACCCCTCAGACCTTTATCCATCCTTCTGCTGGTGGACTTCTGAGTAGCTTGCAACCTTTTGCTTATCTCCATCTCGATTTCCCCATTCCACCCAGAAGCTCCCGGACTTGTAACAGGCTGAGGTGCACTCCCTGATGCCCAGGGAGACCACACCATTGGATGGAACTCCCAGTTAAGCCTCCCATCCCTCCAGAAAGGAGGACCCATCCTGGACAGGCTGTGGATGGGGAAGAGCACTCTGCTGGGCTTGTGCCCAGGCTCAGCCAACTGCTCATCCCTGGGCAAACCCTGGAGGCCTGCACCCTGGGCCTCCTTGCCCCCTGCAGCACCAGGTGTGTGGCTGCTCCCTAAGCTTTTCTGTTTCTGTTCCACTGGGCAGAAAAACTTGGAACACAGACTGCAGAAGGACAAGAAGGTCCACCTCTAGGGTTCTGAAATGTCAATGGGCAACTCAGAAGCACCCAGGGCCTGCCCACACTGGATGCCTCCCACCCCCTGCTTCCGGCAGCCCCCTCAAGGAACTCCTAAGTCTCTCCCACAGGATGAACAGACCCTTGGGGCCAGTGGCCAGTGTGCAGATGGTGGAGCGGGCAGGGAAAATGCTGCAGCCTAGGACTGCCTCCCACGGGCTTCCCAGGCGGGTCCGGAGCCAGCTAGGCTTTCATCCCAGCCTCTCAGAGGGCCCCTGGCCCAGACAGCTAGCTCCCCACCCCAGGCACGCCCACACAAGGTGACATGGTGGCAGATGTGCCTCCCGGCCCTGGCGACACTTCACACAATAGCTCTCCAGCCAAAGCCAACTTGGAAAATTCCAGGGACAAGGAAATTCACAGCAGAGCGGGAGCAGCTGGCCTGGCTAGGACCAGGGAGCCCCGCCCAGGGCAGGGGGGCGGGATGGGGACTCAGGGAGCATGAAGGAGGGACTCGCTAGGCCTGTCTCAGGGAAGTCCTTTAATAGATGGGCAGACAGGGGACACGACTCGCTGGGGCCGACGGGTGCAGTGACCCGGGGTAGACATGGGAGACATGGTTTAAAAAACACGGTAGGAGTAATTCTTCACTTTCACGGACAACGGCCTTGGGGGAGCGGCCCGCCAGAGAATCTGCACACAGAGCTGGGTCTGAGCCCCAGGTGGGCTGAGGCTGCTGGCCCCACAGCCCTCCCCGAGCTGTCCTCACAGGGTGGGGGCCCTGGCTGCATGGGGGACTGGCGCCCACAGCCTTAGTGTTTCTACACTATGTACATCGTTGTGCTTTGGAGCCCCCACCCGACAGCCGCAGCCGGTGCCCCAGGTGGGAGGAGACCCCACATGGCAGGCCTGACGGCTCAGTCCCCAGGACAGAGCAGCCCAGCTCCTCACTGGCCCACAGCCCGAGGGATTGTGGAAACAGAAGTGTCCATGAGAGACAAAACACAGGGGGTGGGAGCAGGCAGGGAGGGGAGGACCAGGGGCGAGCCTCCAGGTGTGCGTGGACTGGGCTGTTCGGGGCCGGAGTGAAGCTGGGCTCCAATGGGGTGGGGCGGGGCTGGGCATCTCATCAAAAATCCTTGGCAGCAGCCACTGGGGCGGGGCAGGGCCACTGCCCGGTCCACCCTCCCACCCCGTCTGAGCACAGGACTGCCTCCAGCTTCAGGAGCCAGGGAGCTGGGCAGGCCCCGGCTCCAGATGACGGGGCGGGGAGGAACAGGGGAGGGCCACTGGTGTCAGGTGGAGCTGGGCTGGAGGGACAGGGCGTGTGACATCTGTGGGCATGTCCCCACCAGCGGGCAGGGGCACCGGGATCAGTTGTTCTCAAACAGAGAGAGCAGATCATCACTGCTGTTTGTGGGGAGGTCGGGCGGGCCCAGGTAGGACAGCAGCTCATCAGGGTTGGTCAGTTCTGGGAGCAGCTGAGGACAAAGCAAACCCGTCAGCAGCTCTGGCCTGGGACCTGCCACACCCTTGCATGGCCGCTCAGCCACACTGCAGCCAGGTCCCCAAGCCCAGCAGGGATATGGAGCGCCCCCTCCCCCACACAGGCCTGGCACCTGAGCCCTTCAAGACCACACAGGGGTTCTCCCTGCGGAAGACTGCCCCATGACCAGGAATCACTCGCGACAAGCTGTCCAAGCAGGCCATGCAACATGCAGCACCTGCCCCAAGTGGCTGAGCTGCTTGGAGATCCCCCCCATGTGAACAGGGTGAATGCAGGAGGTGGAATTCTCAGTCCCTAGGATTTTCTGCTTTGAGCTGCTCTAATTTCTTTCATGTTGAACTTCGTGTTTCATTTATTATGGTTGAGGGACAGTCACCTGTCTTTTACACACTCATTTTGGCTCACATACCACCTTTTCGCGCTAACAGGTCAGATAGGTCAAATCAGACCCTAAGGCCAGGTGTCAGCTGCAAGCCCAGTCTTCTTGGGGACTCTGCACATGCCACCATGGCGTCCAGGTCCCCAGAGTCAGGCACCTGGACACAATTACCTCATGGCTACTCCAGGTACCAGACACTTGTCAACAAAAGAGCTGACAGCTGACCAGCTCCCGCTTTGTCTGGAAGTCAGTGAGGTGTCAGTGTCCTCCCTTCTATGAAGCATATGGACTCTGGGGATGACGGACAAGCTGCCCCCAGCCCCGGCTCCCACACACTCCTCAGCATGGGGCCTGGTACTCACATCCAGGGCCGGTTCCGGGGCCTCCCCTGCACCAGACATGGGGGGCCCCATCACGCCTGTGGCAGTGGTGAAGGCCAGCTCACCGACGGGACCCGAGCTCACTGGGCCCAGGGGCTGTCGGGATGCTGGGGGAGGGTTTGGATGGTGCAGCTGGGGCCCTGGGGGACCTCCAAGGTTGGGGGCATGCAGCCCCGGTGGCCCGGGGTTGTGGGCTGGGTCCAGGTGACCTGCTGGTGCCATCTGAGGAAGGAGAGAAGAATCTGGTAAAATAGCCCAGGGACTCCCTGGGGGACTGCCCATTAGCCCCTCAGCTTGGCACTGACCTGGCCTGGGAGACAGGGGACAGACTTCTCTGGTGTCAGGAGGCTGCTGGGAATGTCGGACTGGTAGGAGATGGGAGGCGGCCCTGGGGTGAACTCAGGAAGGGTTGGGGTGCTGGGTGTGGTGGGTGGGAAGGAGTCGGGGAAGGTCCCGGGTCCCAGGAAGCCGGAACCTGAGAGAAGAGAGCCAGGTCCTGGTGAAGGCCAGGGGTGCTCACGCTGGCAGAGCAGCCAGGAGGGCAGGCTGGCTCCAGTACAGGCAGGACGTGCAGCGTTCACCCACAGAGAACATCGGAATTTATGGATGTCACTACTCGGAAAAGAGCATTTCTTCCCATCGCTGCCAGGGAAAGTGGCCTCATGACACTACTAGGAGGCCGTGAGGAGAAAGGAATGGGACCCACCACACCCAGACACACCCACATGCAGCGTCAGATGGGCCAGTCTGTGGACGTGTGCCAGCCGACAGGCCCTTGTTCCAAACCACTGCGGAGGGTGGGTGCAGCTACAGCTGGAGGCCTTGCTGCCCATCCCCACTGGCACTGCTGAGGACATGCGTACACCACCATGTCCCCAAGCAGCCCCCCAGGCATGTGGCCCGCACAGCAACACCTTCACAGGTAGCAGACTGGTCTGGAGAAGACGGATCATTTGCCCAGGGACATCCGAGTTTCCAGGCCAGGTCTGCTGTACTCACCCTGGCTGGGGTAGTCGCCGGGGGCAGGGGCCGAGGGGGGCTGCAGGGGGGCGAAGGGGGCGGCACCAGGACCCAGGGCAGCTATCATCTCCATCACGCTGGGCATGAGCACATGGGCGGGGCTCACGGTGCGGCAGCGCTTCAGCACCGGCCCGTCCGGCTCCTCTTTGACGTGCAGATCGGGCTTCACTGGCACTGGCTTCCAGCTGCACGTGGGGTCGATGGTGATCTCCTCATAGTCGGAGCTGGGTGGGGACACACAGGGGCTAGTCAGCGCCTCTCCTGGCCCTGGGACAGTTTCTAGGCAGACCTTCTATTCAAATGCGTGTGCTCACCCAGCACATTCCATGTGCCCTGAGATGCTAGGCCTGAGTCAGATATGGATTCCACCCACGGCCTGGAGTTGAGCCTGCTCCATGGTGGCTCGGCACAGGGAATCTCCCCACCTGTCCCAGGACAGACTCTGGGGTGGCAGGAAGAGGAGACTTACTTCTGAATGTAAATGAGGATGCCCAGCATGTACTGGTCCACCTCGAGGCCCTCCAACAATGCCGTCTTGCTATAGAAAACAAAGGGGACATGGCTCAGTCTGGACACAGGCTCTCATTTCTCAGCTGTCACCCTGCACAAGGCTGCCCAGTGTGAGGTGACCCTGTGGCAAGTAACTCTGTATGAGGTGACTGTACGAGGTGGCCCTGTATGAAGTGACTATACAAGGTGACCCTGTGTGAGGTGGCCCTCTGTGAACTGACTATACCAGGCAACCAGGTGACATCTCTGCGTGAGCTGCATCATCTTAGTTTATGCTGGGACCCCAACACCTGGCTTGGGTATTTTTTGACGCCATTGGAAAGAAACACCCCAAGGCAGCCTCTGGAGGAGCGCCACCAATGCCCCCAGCATACACCGTGAGGACAGCCTCTGGGACACTCACTTGCACACGGGGCACCTCCAGGTCCCCCGCTCACAGTTGAGCTGTAGGTACGACTCCAGGTCGAAGCACTGCGGAGAGGAGGAGAGACAGTTTCTCACACCAGGGCCAGGGCAATCTGGTCACATCCTATGATCCAGCTGTGCGGCTTCAGGAACGCAGGACTTACTGCCTTGCGTGTTTGAGAAGCCACGTGTACGAGGTTTTCACAGCAGCATCGTTCTAATAGACTGAGACTGGAGACAGCACACGCAGCCCTCACTGGGACTGGAATGGCATGCTGGCAAAGCAAGAATCAGGCAGCTGTGCTGATGAGGAGCTACCTCTGGGACATGGTGTTGAAAGAAAAAATACGGTACAGAGCAGTGCATGCCACTCAGGTAACCACAAAGGCGGAAGGGTGCACACAGACTCGTCCACATGCATAGTGTTTCTGCAGAGACAGAAACTGAGGCGTCGCTCCCAGGAGTGGGCAGGAAGAAGACTGCATTAAAATCAGAGCACCACGAATGCAGTAAAACGGTTGCCACACACAGAAGAAACGAAAGCCCAGTCTGAGGAGAGCAGGGGAACCAGGCCGCCCGCCCGTTGGCCAGTCTGTCCTGTCAGCTGCCGGCCAAGGTGCTCAGAGTTCAAGTCTGCTAAAGATAGTTAACAGTGGAAGTTCCAGCAAAGCTCTGTGGTGACCACCTACCTGTATGTGGCGACAGTCGTGACCTCTGGCAGGGAGCTGGATCCTGCGGAAGGTGATGGGGCACTTGAGAGACACCTTGATGGCCGTCTGCTCCACCCCATCCTCTCCGTTGGGCCCAGGGGTGCCGGGGATGGTGCCACTGCTGAAGTTCCGCTTTACTGACGTCAACAAAGGAAAGGATTTGAGTGAGAGGCTGCCAACCAGGACCTGTCACTGCTGGCTTAACAGCTCCAAGGGGCCATCTGGAGCTGACCGCTGCCCCCTGTGCAGAGTTCCCACCCCAGAGGAGAAAGCCTTGTCTGACATGGGACGTGCCACAGGGAGCAGCAGCCCCAGCAGAGGCGCAGGCTGGCCGCCGAGTGGCCAGAGAACACAAGGGCCACTCACTCTTGGTGATGCAATGCTCGGCGGGCAGGAGGCGCTTCTTGAGGAGACCCTGCAGCACTGAGCGGACGGAGGGCCGGTGCACCAGCTGCAGCACGAAGAGGTGGGACTGCAACGGGAGGACACTGGTCAGTGGGACACAGGCCAGGGAGGCAAAGGTCAGGCTGGCTGTGCTCCTTGGGGAGCCTGTCCTCCTCTCTCCCAGGGAGCCCAGGTGGCCCTGGCAGGCACGCCCTGGCCCACGGCTAAGCCTTTCTGTAGAGTTCAATGCGTATCCCGAACCAGTTGTTCAACCATCGCCTCTCTGTTAACACAGTCACTGGAGAGCCCCTGCCCGTGCCCTGGCTGCAGCATCCACCATCATCCACGCTGGGTCTGAACTAAGACCTCCTAAGCCTGCAGAACTGCATCACAGCAGCCGTCTCGGCTCCCTCACACCCAGGCTGATCAACACATCTGCCTCTTCCAGTTCAACTCTGCATGGGCCCTGGGCCTGCTGAGATCCAGTGACTCCTTAACGAGGATTCAAGGCCAGCTGGGAACTTGGGACTCCGTGAGCTTCCTCCCAGAAAGACGCGGGCTCAGCTTGGTTTCTCTTACATGATTAAGGAGACCGTCAAATCCAGTTAATGAAACCTAACTGGAAGGAGCGAGGGTGTATTTAACTGGGTCCCTTCTCTTAAAGGGCCAGGAGAACAGACTGAACAGTAACCTACTGGTGGGAATGAGCAGAACCAATGCCTTTCTCTCCAAAGATGATGCCCCGGGCACTCACGCAGCAGCAGGCCGTGACAGTGATCTGGATGGTGTTGCGGCCTGGCTGGCACACGTGCTTCAGGTACAGGGGCTTGTGGGAGGTCTTGTTGTCGCCGCGCTCGATGGTGAGTGGGGTGGCGTTGACGCTGACCTGCACCGAGGCTGGCCAGTTGGTGTTCATCTGCCGGTCCTCGTGGTGGTAGCACTTGAACTGCAGCTCCAGGTCAGGCCTGCACAGGGAGGATGGACACTGAGAGTGAGGCGGTGGAGCGAGGGGGTACACAATGGGGGCAGGCACCTGCTCACCTTAGCATCAGGGTCTTGTAGACAGAGTCACGGAGCTGGAAGGCGTGGTTGCTCACAGCCAGGTTGTGCTGCAGGCGGAAGGGCTCCAGGACCACCCCATCCCGCACGGGGAAGGTCAGCCGCAGCTCGTCACAGGGGCCACTGCCTGGGAGCAGGCCACGCCAGTGTGAGCAGGTGGTGTGCTCCAGAGCAGCTCGTGCCAAGGGCCACCAGGGCGAGGCCTGCCCTCACCCCCATCCCAGGGATAGTGTGAGGGGAGCACGGCCCCTGCTCCCCTTCCATGGGGCTGGGGTTTGGGCAGCATCTCTCCTGGGACCCTGGGCTCAGCTGTCCCCTCCAAAGGTAACAGGATCTTGGTGTCCCACCCTTCGGTCCTGCCTCTGTTTCCTGGCCCAGTGTCCCCTATGTTATGACCAGAGAACATGCCCCCAACCTAGAAAGAAGATGCTTCTGGTACTTTCAGAGGGGGTGGGAGGCCAAGGAAGTGTGAATGGGCCATCTGCCATCACCCTGGCCCTCAAACTAGGGTTTTAGGACCCCAACTTCTACTGCGATGGTCTCCCCCAAAGCAGGGCTTCTGAACCAGGAGTGGGCTTCAGGGGGCTCATAAATCCCCTGAAATTATAGACAAAATTTTGTGTGCATGGATATTTTTCTAGAGAAAAGATCCACACCTTGAACAGATTTGCAAAGAGGTACATGAACAGAAGATAAAGGCGAAGGCTCCCTGCTCCCCATGTTCCCTGCAGGACCCTCTGGAGCCCGGGACTGCCGCCCACCTGTCCCGGGAGCAGATGACACTCACCGGGGGGCGACGAGTGCAAGGAGCTCACGCTAGGCTTGAGGTCGGGCAGGAAAGGAGACTTGACATCCTGGCTGGTGGACATGTAGGGGACGCTGCTGCTGGGGGTCATGGGAGGCGTGGGGCTCCCCGGCAGTGGGGAGCTGGGGTAGCCAGGGATGGAACGGGTTGGCTGTGGGGTTGAGCAAACAATCAGGGCAGAAGGGTGCGGGGATGGAGTCTGTCTTGGAGCCCCCGCTGGGAACGGTCACAGAAAGGGGCAGGGGGGAGCCCCAGGGGTGTCTGGCTGGGCGCCCACAGTTCTTCCTGCCTGGGTGCCCTCTCTCCACATGCCCACCCAGTGAGCCTCCCACCCCTCTGCCCGGCTGCCCGTACCCCACTCAGGCCAGGCTGGCTGTAGCTGACGCTCCCCCCGTTGAAGCTGGCGCCCTGCCCGTTGAACTGCTCTGTGGGCTGCGGGAGAGAAAACCGCATGCGCCTGGGGCTCCAGCCTGCCCCGCAGCCGGGCCCCTGGACTTAACCCTATGAGAGGGCTGGGGGCAGGGAGCCCACCACACACACAGGCCTGGCCTTTATTTTCTTCCTTATATATTTTTCATGTTTCCCAAATAATCTATAGGGAGCACTTACTGATTTCATAATTTAAAAAATTACTACTACAGAAAAAGAGGTGACCCCACACATCGGAGAAGTTTATGGGGAAGCCACAGAGAGGCTGAAAGGACACAGGTACACACACCTCCTCCTCTCCCAACTCCAGCGGCACTGCCATTGCCCAGGCTCTCCCCCCACACGCCCCCAAGGGGCCTGTCCTCTCACTGGGCTTCTCTGCAGCAAGTAGAGAGAATGGGCACACTTCCATAAAGGAGATTTGAGTAGCTTGGGTACCTGCCCACTGCTCCCTACACCAAATTTCTACTGAGATACATGAATCTCACAGAGGGTCCTTTCAGAACTGGATCCCCTCCCGTGAGCTGCCCTGCACTGGTCAGGACCCCTGTGAAGCTCTTGGCCACTGAATCACCCTAAGCGCACGCAGCCCCACTCCCAAGCCAGCCTAGGCTGCTCGAGGTCCATCTGTGTCCCACAGCACCTGGCCCAGGGCCCAGAAAGGGCAGCAGCAGGCCCGAGAGGAGCCAGCCCTACCTTGTAGTGCAGTCCCGAGGGGCCAGAGGTGGACAGGGGCTGGCCCACACCCTGCTGCAGGGGCAGCCGGTGCCCGGGGAAGGAGGAAGGGGCAGGGGGCTGCCCGGGGCCAGGTGCATACTGGGTGGCGCTGGGTGTGTACTGGCTGCCTGGCAGGTACTGCTGCCCTGGATATATCTGAAAGAAGAAAGAGGCAAAATGCCCAGGGGAAGAACAGGTGTTGGGGAAGCCATTTCCCCAGAAGGGACAACAGTGCCGCCCGTCAAGCACAACCAGTTCTCTCTCACATACAGATGCCCAATCTCACCACAGCTGGGATGGCACTCAGGGTGAGGAGGCCCGGACACTCACCTCACTGGAGTAGGCTCTCTTGACCCCCTGGCGGGGCAGTGGCTGGGCCTGGGGAGGCCCAGGGTATCCATGCTGGGGCAGGCGCTGCCCTGCGTACAGGGGCGCTATGCCTGCTGCCCGCGGGGGGTTCATGCCCATGGGGCTCATGCCGGAGGGGCCCATCAGCCCTCCCACGCTGGCAGGGTTCATGCTGCTGGGGACGCTGGGACCCCGGGGACCTCCGTGCTGTAGGAACTGGCTGTTAAAAGACTGTCCGGCCCCCATCTGGGAAGAGAAGAGAGGAACCATCCGGGCCCCACCCACCAGTATGGGCGCTGGCCCTGTGCCCACCCCTTGCAGGTTGCCCTCCAGGTCTTCTTCCCTCAGCTCCTCGCTCCTTTCCCGCCCATCTCCCTCTCACTGGCCTCATCTTCAGGAGCCCAGCACATTACATGCAGGTCCCTGGCCCCGGCCGCCCAACTGGTCCCTGCTTTCTAGACCAGTGCACGCGAGCCCACACGGGAGGAGCTGCTGGACCTCACCGCTCCGTACTGGCTCAGCTCCTGGCTCTGCTTCTCCTGGAGGGCGGCCACGGTGGCCGTGGCCGTGGCTGTGGCAGTGGCAGCAGCAGCAGCCACAGCAGCAGCAGCTGCTGCTTGGGTGAAGTCGGTGGAGGGTCGCGTGGCATGTGAGGGGAGGCCCAGGCCCCCGGGCGCCCCCGGGCCACCTGCATACCTGCAAGAGACATAGATGGCTCAGCTCAGAAGCGCTTCCCTGCCTGTCACCCTGGGGACATAAAACACCTACGGGGAGCCCCATTCTTTTCCAGACACTCCCTCCTTAGCTGTGGGAACCAGCAGGTGAGGTACAGAGATGCAACATTCAACAAATCGGCATCATATGGTTCCTAGACACCTGTCAAGTTAGAAGCATCACCCCCAGATGGCTCCTAGCACACCTACTAGGTGAGGGGGTCCTGCTTACCCGGTAGTGAAGCTTGGGGCCCCGGGGTAAGCCCCACGGCCATACACCCCTGGCTGTATGTAGCCCTTGCTGGCGCCAGCCTCACCAAATGCCTGCTGTCCGAGGCACTGCGGGGAGTTCAGAGCAGAGCTGCCACCTGCCATGCCAGGCATCATGGAGCTGCCGGGAGGGCTCCCTGCAGGGCCCATGGGGTTCCCCAAAACCTACGAGGATGCAAGAATCACCAAAGCGAATCACCCAAAAAATCGCCTCATACAGTGGCTTTAAAGTGCCAGAAAGGAGAGGCCTGGCAGGTGAGGAGGTGGGGGCCAGAGGCGAGGATGGGGGGAGGAGAGGAGTGGAGTGGAGGTATGGCGGGGGGAGTGGCTGCTCACAGGTGTTGTGTGTGGACGCCAGGTGAAAATAGGAGAAAACCCCACGCCACGAGTGGAAAGAGAATTAGTCTCCAAGGATGTCGGAGTCCCAGGAAGCCCTGGCTCCATTTCTCTTGGATCTGAGGTGGGCACTGGTGGCTGTCAGGTGGGGGCCAGGTGTGGGCTCACCTGGCTCTGGGCCGCGTTGCCAACGCCCCACACAGTTGTGACCACGGACAGCGATCCTGCTGGTTGAGTGGCACTTTGTTGCCAAGGCACCGCCTCATAAGCAAATGGACCATCACTGCAAGAAGTGAGGCGAGTGGAGAGACTGAGGTCAGGAAGGCCACAGGTGCTGACACAGGTGCCCACCTGGGAAGAACTGAAGGCTGGGAGCAGAGGGGACCCATTCCACCACCCCATCGAGGACCAAGGGGCCTAAGAGGGGAGGGCAGCAGGAACCCCCACTCACCCATGTGGCACGGGGGGCAAGGCAGGTTTCATGGGGTTTGTGGGGTTCATTGGCTTCTGAACAGCCTAAAGGCCAGGTCTGCAGGTGGCAGGAAGCGGCCCTCACTGGTGCTTACGTGGGACTCAGCTGCTCTGGCTGCCGGGACAGGAAGGAAGGATGTCAGTGGAGATGCCGCTGGGAGACCCTGTCAGCTAGTGCAGGGCAGAGGGAGCCCTGAGCACCAGGTCCCACCCTTCTGCTCCGACTGATGGAGGGCAGGACAAGGCAGGGTGACAGTGGGATCCCAGGGCCCAGACAGGGGGCTCAGGGCAGTCTGGCATGAGCCCCACCCTGCACTGCCCACCCTGGCAAACCTCTGTCCTCCCCAACCCCTAAACCCAGCCCAGAAACCAGCATTAACCCTTTCTGGCCAGGCCATGCCCCTGGAATGGCTCTGGAAGCAGGCTTCCTGATTCCAAATACTTTCTACACTCCCCCCTGACACACACACACAAAGGGAACATCCATAAAAGCCAGGGAACATCCAGAACCCGATTGCCAGAACCCCCTAGAAGGCCCTGGGTGGAAGCCAAGGCCAGAGACAGGGGAGGACGGAGAGCCAGCCCAGGGGCACTGTCTGCTCAGGGGCCAGCAAGGTGAGCCACCTTCCAGCCTGGGCTGGGAGAGGGGTGTGCAGGACGCCTGCTGGACACACAGTGGGGCCAGCAGCCCATCCCTGACTGGCAGCTCCCCAAAGGGCCCCTCCTCTGGGGACCAAAAGGGGGGGCATGCACGCATTCCCATGCTCCAAGGCCAAGGGGGCTGCCTGGGACTGATGTGGGTATAGGGGCCAGGCAGGGAGACCTGACCCCCACAGGCTGCAGTGACACCCACAAAGAGTTCCCAACAGGGCAGGGATGCACACAGTGCAGCGGGCAGAGGGTTGGCGGGTGTCCACAGACAAGGCAAGGGGCCAAGAGGGACACGCAGCAGTGGCTGGTGAATGCTCGTGGCACCCGAGTGCTGATGGGGGCTTCCTCTTACTGTGTATCTCGGAAAACAAGTGACAGGGCTGGCTGCTACCAATGTCCCGACACCCACACAAGCAGGCCCTTCACCGACGGGGCCCAGGGCCCTTGCTGGCACCCCAGGGCCACCTTCCACGTCCACCTCTACCTGGTCTAACCAGAGGTACGCCCGCTACAGCTCTCAGGAGGTGCCCTGGGAGTCTCTGCTCTGGCTGCAAGGCCTCACAAACACAGACACACCCTGGGGCACGCTAACCTCTGGTGGTCCAATCCTGCTGCCCCAGCAAGGCTCACATTCCTCAGTGCTGACCAGGGACCTCACCGCCAGGGTAGCTCAAAGGAGGCAAGATCACCATCACATCTACTGCAAATACAGCCTCAGAGATGCAGGGGATGAGCCCCTCCACAAGTAAGGGCTACAGTGGGGGCTGCAACTTGGGCCCACCGACCTGCCACGAGCCTGCCTACAAAGCTTGTGGACCTTACTGGCCCTTCCCCTGACAGAGGACTGAGGTAAGGGGGCCGGGAGTCGCGGCAGACCCAGGACTGGGAGGGAAGGTGGTGCGGCAGGTGAGAAAGAGGCAGTGTGCCTGTCTACTTCCATATGGTGACACCCCTCCCAGAGGAATCAGGCCCCAGCTTTCTTTCCTTCCTCCCCCGGACCAGGTCCCACCTAGGTGGCAGAGGCTAGACAAAGCAGGGGGCCAGTGGCTCCAGAAGGCTCAGGGTCACCTGGACTCCGGGCAGAGGTGGGCCTGGAGGCAAAGAAAAGCTAGCATCCCCAGTCTCCACTGCCCGACTCTGGGAAGCTGACACTTGGGGGGACCTGCCAACAGCCAGAAACTGCTCCCCAGTTCTGCCTGGGGGGGCCCGGAGCAACATGCAGGATTTTCAGGACTTAGAATAAATACAGGTAAGCTAATCCCGACTGTGGCGTTGGCACAGGGACAGACTCACAGGTCAATGGAACAGACTAGAGAGCCTGAAACAGACCCACACAAATACGCCTAGCTGATTTCTGACAAAGGTGCAAAAACTATGTGTTGGAGGAAGAACGGCATTTTCAAGAAATGGTGCTGGAGCAGCTGGACATCCACAAGCAAGGAAAAAAAAAAAGGATCTAAACTTCACATCTCATACAAAAATCAACCTGAAATGGGCCAGAGATTTAAATATACAACACAAAACTATAAAACTTGTAGGAAAATACATAGGAGAAAATCTTCAGGATCTGGGGCTATGGAAAGAGTTCTTAGATATGGCACCAAAAGCACGATCCATAAAAGGAAGAATGGAAAACTTTTGCTCTGAGAAGGACCCTGCTAAGAGGATGAAAAGAAAAGCTACAGGCAGGAATACGTGTGATATGTGCGAGCCACATATCTGACAAAGGACTAGTATCTGGAATATATAAAGAATTCTCAGAACTCAAAAGTGAAAAAAAAAATCCAATTAGAACATAAGCAAAAGGCACAAAGAGACATTTCACCAAAGAAGACGTACAGATGGCAAATAAGCCCATGAAAAGATGTTCAACCTCACTGGCCATCAGGAAAACGCAAATTAAAACCACACCAAGACATCACTGTACACCTACTAGAACGGCTAAAATAAAAAATAGTGACACCACCAAACGCTGGCGAGGAGAAACTGGATCTCTCACACTCTGCTGGTGGGAATGTAAAATGGTGCAGCTACTCTGGAAAATAGTTTGGCAGCTTCTCGTTAAACTAAGTATGCAGCTACCAGGCGACCCAGCAACCGCACTCCTCAACATTTATCTCAGAGAAATGTAAACTTATGTTCACAGAAAAATCTGTATGCGAATGTTTATAGCAGCTTTGCTCCTAAGAGCCAAAGAGTGGAAACCCAGATGTCCTCCAGCGGTGACGAGTTAACCAATGTGGTGCGTCCACAGTCTGGAGGCATAAAAAGGGAGAGCTCCTGATACAGGCGCCAACCTGCAGGAAGCTCCAGAGAAATCACGCTGCGTGGAAAATGCCAGTCCCCGAAGGTTACAGACCGTATGACTCCTTTACACAACATTCTTGAGATGATGAAATTACCGAAATGGAGAGCAGACTAGTGGTTGCCAGGGGTTAAACGTGGGGAGGAGGGAAGCGGGTGTGAACATAAGAAATCGGAGATGGAAATATCTGTATCTCGACTGAACTGATGTACCGTCTGGTGTGATCCTCTACCACAGTTTTGCAAGATGTTACCATGGGGGAAACCAGGTAAAGGACACAAGGGCTCTCTGTGTTACATGTTATTTCTTACAACTGCATATGAATCCATAATTCTCTCTCTCAAAAAAAAAACTTAGTTAAAAAAACCTCCCCCAGCAGCCTTCTCTCCCCAGAGATGCCCATGGCAATCCTTTCCCACCCCAAAGCTGGTTGGGTTGGCCGAGCCCACTCTGCCGTCCCAGAAGGAAAGGGCAGGGGAGATCAGGAGGGAGAGGAGTTCCAGGGCAGACGGCGTCCGTTCAGAACTGCCGCCTCTCCAGGACCAGTGCCTCTCCAGGGCCAGCACACCAGAATCACCTGGAAGACTGGGGACAAGACTGCTCAGCCCCACCCCCGAGTCAGGATGATGAGGTGGGGCCTAAGACTTGCATTTCTAACAAGTTTGTAGGTGATGCTGCTGCCCAGTGCACAGTTTGAAAGCCTCGGGGAGCTGGGGAGGAGTTGGCAGACAGGGCAAGGGCCTCTGTGGAGGCTGCTGGTCTGGGGCCCGAGGCAGCCTCCTACATCACATGGGTCTGGGGAATTCCACCCCTGCGATTTCTTTGCTGTGGACGAGACCACAGACATTTCCAGTTCCCCACGAGCTTACTGCGAGGGCGGTGACTTCCTGACTTCCTGCTCAGCTCCTGAACTAAGTCTGACCTCCTCCCTGAGAAGATCCTGCACTCTCCAGGCGGAGTATGACCCTCTGCTCCTGACAAAGGGAGGGGCAAGCTGTGAATGCAGACCCTCCACCCTCCTCCTGGCCCCGGAGGCAGAGTTGGGAAGGAACAGAGGAATGTGCAAGGCCAGTGCGGCCTTTGGTGCTTTCCTTCCCCGGGGGTTCTCCCTGTACACCAACTCCAGCTGGAAGCCAGGAACCCTCAGCATAACTGCCCTGGGATGAGGTTAGTCTAGAAGCCACAGGCGTTCTAGGGGTCAGGTCACATGTGCCTCCAGAAAAAGAGCTACAGACAACTCTCTGCCCAGACCCCTCTTCCCTGGGACTCCGAGCAGCTGCACCCCAATCTCCTGCGTGCCAGCCAAAGGCAGATGTTAATGTGGGTCACCCTTCTTCTACCTCAACTCTGTCCCCTCTGCGTGGTCATGCAGGAGCAGCACATCCCATAACATGCCACCCAACCTCAGGAGGAGAGCCCTGCTCCACAATCACAGAGCAGCAGGGAGCCCAGGGTTCCAGGGAGAGGCCCCAACCAGACGGACACTGGAGTCAAACGGGCTCAGAGAAGAGAGAAACGACAGCTTGAGTAGGGCAGGAGGACACAAAGGTCGGGGCTCACATGCTCAGGTAACTGGAAGTCCTAGGCCACTACCCACAGGCCACAACACCAAACTGGCTTAAGTGCTAGAGCTCACCCAAAACACCCAGGAACGAGCGTTTATGAATGACCCCGGTATGGGACATTTCAAAGAACCACTCAAGGATTTCGCTACCCTGGGCCTCAGTTTACCATGTGTAAAATGGCTACATGGTGGCCACCCTAGGACCGAGGAAAGGGGAGGAGACATAATCACCTTACATCATCCGCCCTCGCTCCTGTCCTGGATGCAGGTGCTAGTGGACACTCCACGGGGAGGCCTGGCTGCCCCTGGAGAGCAATCTGATGATCAGGAGTCCTCCCCAGGCATATCCTGCCTATCCTTCAGGAGTTGCTCTGAATCTGTCATTCATTATCTCACCTTCCTCTTCCCAGATTTCTATTTCCAGCTTGTAACCACCCTCTGGGCATGACAAGTCCCCAAGGCTAGTACCCCCTGGGTGAGGTTAACATTCGCTCACTTAAACTGTTACCTCTCAAGCTTCTTCAAGGAAGGCCCTCTGGTCTAGCATGCCAGGATTTGGTGGGTGAGTCTGTGCCCACCCTATCCGTATCCATCACTGTCTTATACATCGAGTCACATGTTCTGTGTGTGTCCCTGTGAAATCTTCTGGGATAACAGAAATGACTTAAAGACATCACCATGGGTGTTCTGCAACTACAGGGAAGACAGCATGGGGAAGAGGGGCAGGGCGGGGGAATGGGATAGGGGAGCAGGTCGGGAGTGGGGGCAGCAGGATGGGGGAGCGGGCTGGGGGAAGTAGGAAAGGGTGGAGCTGGAGGGGGGAGGGGAAGAGAGTAGGATTGGGGGAGCAGGTCAGAGGGGAGCAAGAAGGGAGAGCAGGATGCGAGGAGCTGGATGGGGGAGGTCAGAGCGGGGGCTGATGTGGGGAGCAGGTAGGGGGAACAGGATAGAGAGACTAGGGCAGACACCCTCCTGCCTGAGAATCAGTATGTCCCGTTTGGAAACGGATAGCCCCACCGAAACCACGGCGGGGCTGAGGGGTAAGCGTCGCCGGCCCCGGAGCGGACCTCTGCGGTACCCACATCACCGTACCGGCAGGCGCGCACGGCCCGGAAGGTGAGCCCGCCGGCCACAGCACGGAGTGGAGGCGGCGGGACCAGGTCGGGCAAGGGCCCGGGTCAGCCTCGCGCCCAGAAGGACGCCGAGGCCGCGCACACCCCTCGGGCCCGTGGCCGGCTTCCGGCCAGCCCAACAAAGGCGCAGGTGAGGGGTCGCCCGGCGCGCACCGGGCCGGTCAGCCCAGGACCACGACGCACGCGCGGCAGGTGGGCGGCAGGGCCGGCTCCAGCCCACCCGGGCCCCGCCGAGGAGCCGCAGCGCCGGGCCCGGGGGCGCGCACCTGCCCGCCGCCCGCACCTGCCGCACCTGCCGCCCCCGCCGCCCGCGCCCCCCGGCCCGCTCACCTCCGTCCGGCCCGGCCCGGCCCTCGCCGCCGTGGCCCCCGGCCCGCGCCGCTCCATGCGCTCAGCCCACCCTCCGCGTAGCGCGCCGCCCCGGGGCCGCCGCCGCCGCCCGCGCCATCGCGCCGCCGCCCGCTCCGAGGGCACAATGGAGCCGCGCGCCGCTCATGCATATGCATGACGCCGTGCGCCGGCCCCGCCCCCAGGCCAGAGCAGTGGAGCCCCGAGCCAGCGCTCGGGCGGGGGCGGCCACAGGCCTTCGCGGAGCACGGCGGCCGGCCGGGCCAGGCCCAGGCCGGCGGGTAGGGAGGGCGGGCGGACAGGTCACGGGCGTCCCCCGGTCGCTCCACACCTTTCCGAACGCGGCGTCCGCGGAGCCACCTGCGCTTCCTGCTCGCTCTCCGCCGGCAGAGGGCGGGGTCACGGTGCAGGGGCGGGGGCCGGCGAGAGGGCGGGGCCTGCCGGGGCGGAGGAGGCGGGGCCGGGCAGAGGGCGAGGCCCTGGCGAAGGGGGTGGGGCCAGGGCATGGGAGGCGGGGCCGGGGCGGGGTGCGGGGTGGGGGGAGCTACTGGAGGGGCGAGGCCGGGGCGGAGCGGGGGCTGCTGGAGGGGCGGGGCCGGGGAGGGTAGGCGGAGATGACAAGATGTCTGGGGGTCTCTTCTGGGAGGAGTCTTGTAGGGAAGAGCACGCTGAACCAAACAAGTCCCTTCCCTGGCTGCTCTTCCCTCCTTCCAGAGCAGCCCGTGGAACGGTCTTAAAGTCGCTCCGGAGTTCTAGCCGGATGAAGTAGCCTCTCTCGTTTTTTTTTTTTTTTGAGGAATATTGGCTCTGAGCTAACATCCGTGCCCATCTTCCTCTATTTTATATGTGGGACGCCTGTCACAGCATGGCTTGATGAGTGATGTGTAGGTCCGCCTGGGATTCACCCTGCGAAGCCTAGCCCGCTGAAGGGGAGCATGTGAACTTAACCACTCCACCGCTGGGCTGGCCCCACAGCCTTTCTTTGAAATCAGTGGCACCTTTCAAATGTTATCACACATTGTTATTCTCGACTTTTTCCTACTCTCCGTTTAGGAAGACCATGTTCTCCTGATTCTCCATGGTTAGTTTTTTCATGTGTCCCAGAATACACCTGACAAAATTTACCATCTTAAAATTTTTTTGTTTGTTTCTTGAGGAAGATTAGCCCTGAGCTAACATCTGCTGCTAATCCTCCTCTTTTTGCTAAGGAAGCCTGTCCCTGAGCTAACATGCGTGCCCATCTTCCTCCACTTTATATGCAGGATGCCTATCACAGCATGGCTTGCCAAGCGGTGCCATGTCCTCACCCAGGATCCGAACCAACGAACCCCAGGCTGCCGAAGCGGGACGTGTGAACTTAACCGCTCCGCCATCAGGGCGGCCCCCACCTTAAACGTTTTTAAGTGTCCAGTTTGTGTATTCACATTGTTGTGCAACAACACCACCATCCATCCCCAGAACTCTTTTCATCTTCCCAAACTGAAACTCTGTTCCCGTTACACACTAATGCCCCGTTCCCCTCCCCCAGCCCCTGGCACCCATGTTCTCCTTTTTGTCTCTATGAATCTGACCACACAAGGGACGTCACATAAGTGGAAGCGTGCAGTATTTGTCCTTTCGTGGTGAGCATATTTCACTGAGCATTATGTCCTCAAGGTTCATCCACGTTGTAGTGTGCGTCAGAATTTCTTCCTTTTTAGGGCTTAATAATATTCCATTTTACTAGCAACCACATTTTGTTTATCATTCGTCCGTTGATGGACACACCACAATTAATTTTTAATATTGCTGAAATTCTTCCCCTCAAGGCTGTCTGAATCCTGTGCTCTGCTTCTTTTGAGCACCATTAGTTCATTGAACAAATATAGTCAGCCTGCTGTGTGCCAGGCACTGGTCTGGGCTCTAAACACTGGTCTGTTCCCAGTGACTATGACAGTAAGCCCTCTCCACCTACAACAGAGGGACGAAAAGAAGGAAATGACTCACCCGGTAACAATGTGTCCATTAGGAGGAGGGTTAGGAAGAAAAATAAAGTAAGACCAGAGGATGGGGATTGATGGGGAACGGGAGAAGATTTTTTGGAGAGCCGGTCCCGACAAGAGACTCACGTAAGGAGGAGGTGGGAGCACGGGACCCTGGCCCTCTTCTGCCTCCAGGAGGCTCTGAGTATGAGGGAATTGCAGGCAGCTTCCTGGAGGAGGCCAGAAGTGGCTGCACCGGGGTCCAAGTCTGAGCCTTGCAGGCAGCTCTGTCACTTCCCCAGTCCAGCGCCTGCTCCAGTGCCCCTGGGAGATGCCATTTGGTGCATCCTTGCCATCCCTTCTAGATAGTGTTTTCATCTTTGACTATATGGGTAGTTAGAAAAGTCTTCCTTATTTATTGGAAAAAATCTGCTTCCCTAAAACCTTCCTTCTGTAACTGCATAAAATGAGAAGCCTCACTTTGGTATCTGACAGCACTTCAAGTATTAGAAGAAACTTCTCATTCCTCTCAAATCCTCTGGGGGAGGACAAACACAGCTGGTTCCTTAAGTGTTAATGGCCACATGATTTCCAGACCCCATACCGATTGGCCACTCTCCTTCACGTGCACGACAGTTAGACAGTATCCTTTTTAAAATATGACACAAAGAAAGGAACACAGTACTCTAAATGTGACCTGCCTCGTACAGCATCTCGGGGCTTCTCTGAGTCCACTCTCTCCTGCGGTTAATGTGGCCTAAACCTGAATTTGGTTTTTACGCAGGGACCCTCAGTTATTATCAATGGCTGCTAAGCACACATAGTTTGACTTATTCTTGACTTAAAAAACTAACTTCCAAAAGAAGAAACCTGCTGCTTCTTTGCATACAAGTAATATATTCTAATTGTAGAAAATTCAGAGAAATTTGCACAATAAATCAAAATCTTCTACCATCCAAATGTTCAGAAATAATCTCTGTTAATTTTTTGGTCTATTTTCTCCCAAATGGTTCTCTTTGGGTATCTTTACGGTTTGGAGATTATGGCATATATGTGATTTTTGCATGCTTATTTTTCTACTCTACTAACAAACATTTCCCGTCTTATAAATATTATCTGTGACTCATAAAATAAATGTTGTGAAGATTTATGTCCAAGGATGTTTGCGGTGGCATCCTCTATGATATTGGAAATCGAGACACCAGCTGCATTGTTCACTTGCACAGTGTGGTTGAGCTTCTATTATCTGCCAGACACTGTTCTCAGTGTTGGAAATACGGTAGTGAGCTAAACAAACACAAATTCCCCTGTTGTGAAGCTTCCATGGGTAAGCTAATAGTTTAATTCTTGTAGGTAATAGTTAAGAGAACACACCCATAGGTCGGAATTTATGCAGCACCCCAAATCACGTTTGAAGAACGTTTAATGGTATAAGAAGATATTCACAATTTGCTAAGTGAAAAACAGGATATAAAGTTGTGTGCTGCCAACATGGTTTCTAAAAAAGGCTTTATAGACCAGATGGTATTCCCATGGGCCACTAGTTCAATACGAGTGGAGAAAGGTACCTTGCATACCATCTTAACCAAAAGACCAAGTCAGCAGCACCGAACATGGGACCAGCCGACATTCTGTGCCCTTTTCAGATGCTGGGAGAAAGGACACATTAATCCCTACATGGAAGTTCCAGCCCGAAATGTCCAGCCTGAATCGAACTATGAGAAAACCCCTGGACAAATCCACACAGGAGTCAGCCTGGACTCTCAGAGAACGTCAGGCCTGGGGAGATGGTCTAGATCAGAGGAGAGCAGAGGGACGGAGAAGTGGAGCCAATGCCGGCATCCTCGACAGGGCTCTGGATGGGGGAAGAGACATCGTTGGGACACTGGGGGAAATCTGAACACGGGCCAGAGATGAGATAAAAGCAGTGGATGGCTGTGACCTTGCCCAGTGTGGTGGCCACACTGTGGGCTTCGGAGAATGCCCTTGTCTTAGGAGACTGTCAAGCAGACGTAGTCAAGGGTGAAAGGTCATGAGGTCAGCAACTAAGGCCCGGACAGTAAACCAAAACAACGAAGTGTGTGTAGAGAAAAATTTAAAAATGTGGTAAAGTAGTAGTGGAAGAATCTAAAAATGACAGGAAGGAAATGCACCAAAACATGAATAGGGTGCATTATTTGTAGATTGGGTAAAATCGGTTTAAAGTTCTTTAAAATACTCTGGTGACTGCCTACTTTGTCTTTCAGAGTAACATGATTACGACTGCAGGCAGCAGGAAGGCGCACGTTGGGTTTCGGGAGTACTGACTCACTGGAGTGAGGGGACCACACTCAGACACTTGGGGTGACATGAAGCTGCCTAGGTGGGCTGTGGGAGGATGCATGTCTCCCAGCCACACTGAAACGTGGTTACTAGCAGGCCGCTTGGGGGCAGAGGATAGAGCTGGGATGGTCCCCAGGGGCTGCCTTTTCAGGAGGGTCTACCTGGCCATCAAGGAGGTGGGGGTGGGCTGGGGTTGGGCTGACCAGTCCTGGCACCGTTGCAGCAGGGTCATTGTGATGAGCCAAGTTGGGAGGGTGGAGTGGGTCCCCTGGACATAGTTTCGTTTTCTTTGTTGCAAGGATCCTAGATATGTTCTCAAAGTTGTTTATGAAAGATCTCCAACCCCACCCCCAGGCTCCACCCAGGCCCCACCCAGGCCCCACCCCAGTCTTAACAAATTGTATCAGTTTAAAAATAACATTGTTTTTTCTTTGTCACAAAAGTAATATATATTTATTGTAAAAAATAAATATAAGCAAGTAGAATAAAATAAAATTTGCTGCCATCTCGCCTACTAGAAAGAACTATTTTTAGCATATGTCCTTTTGGTGTTACGTGTGTAATTCTCACTCCAACAGCAACAGATGCCAATGCATGTATTTATATAAATGGAGTTGGGCCAGCACCATCCTGACTCCTGCCTCCATCCAGGGTCGTTGACTCCCATCTCCACCTGGGGTCACCTGGGGCCACCCAGAGTCACCCACTCCCACCTCCACCCGGGTCACCCAGGGTCACCCACCCCCACCTCCACCTGGTTCACCTGGGGTCACCTGCTTCTGCCTCCAGCTGAGGTCACTTGGGTCACCCAGGGTCACTTGCCCCACCTCCACCAACCCCCGAGCTTTCTCAGGGGGTCCGCAAGCCTGCTCCATCAGCCTAACAGGCGCCTCTCCTGGGGGACCCTCCACCTCTTCACCTGCTGGCCTAGGACCAACAGGACCTTCCCATTGCCCAGATCTCCAGATGCTTCCAAAGCCCCTAACCAACCCCTGGGGTCAGGCAAGGAGCCGACATCTGGAAGGTGAGGACAAAAGTCAGCTGCGTCCCAGATCCTGCTGGTGGTCATGGAAGGATCATCTCCCGCTGGCCCCTGGACTCCCACGCCACAGGGTGGCACTATTCAGCCTAGTCGTCCCTGAGCACTGGCTCAGCAGGTGCGGGTGGGCTGTTGGGGAGCAAAGGGGCATTGTCCACACTTGCTCAGTCCCCAAAATGCCTGTAACACACGACACTCCTACCAAGGTGGAGCCACCGGTGGAAACCTGTTGCCTATTTCCATGTGACATTCCCATCATTTCTAAGTGTCTGCTCCCAGGCCCTCTAAACCTCCTTCATATGCAGACACCTGCCACCTCGTCTCAGTTTACCTTTCTGACCACTTGCCTCAGGTGGCCCTGGGTACCTTCCACAGTGCCACACCTTCTTGGACAACTCACCTTTCTCTTCGAGACACTGACCACTGTCCCCACCTCTTCCTCACTCTCTACACTGGCGTTGCTTCTCGTTTGGAAGTAAGAGAAGAGAACTTCTACAGGTGCCCACGACCACGTCCACCACTAAGCTGCACCTGCACCCAGGCACTCAGCCTGTTCTGCTCCTGTCTGGGGCCTGGGTCCCCCTTCCTGTCCCCTGACGTTGCTCCATGCAGTGGACTGAGTGGTGGTCTCTAAAGATATATTCACGTCCTAATCCCCAGAGCCTGTGAATATCATGTCATATGCATAACTCAGTCAAGGACTGTGAGAGGAGGAGTTTATCCCGGGTTGTCCAGGTGGGCCCTGAAAGCATCAGACAGAGGCAGGGGGAGTTTAGAGGCAGACACACACCATGTGACAGCGGAGCAGAGACTGGAGTGATGCAGCCACCAGCACAGGACGCTGGAGTCCAAGGAAAGATCCTGCCTCAGAGCCTGCAGAGGCAGCACAGACCTGCTGACACCTTGGTTTCAGACTTTGGCCCGTAGACCATGAGAGAATGAATTTCTGTCGTTTTAAGCTCCCCAGGTTGTGGTCCTCTCCTGCATCAGGAGAGGAGCGCTTCCCATGTAACACTGGTGACCAGACCACCCTTCCAGGACAGCCTGACTTCCTGAAGCCATCTCCCTTCTCTCTGGACTCGCCATCCCTCCTCCCTCCTCCCTGGACACCCCCACTCAGCCTGCGCTTGCCAAGGGCAGTGGTGACTGACCATCAGCTCAGTGGCGCCTGCTCCGAGTGGAGATGGTGGCCAGCCCCAGGCTCAGTCCTCAGAGCCATCCTCGTCCCCACACGCACTCCACAGTGGCTCACGTGGCCCTGTAACTTTGTCTGTGTGAAAAGGACTCTCTCTTGCATGTCACCAGCCATCCTCACCTCCCTGAACCCGGGCTTACCTGGTGTCCACTCCTCTTCCTGACGCTAATCTCAACACGTCCACAGTGGGACTCTGCATTCCGTCCCGGCCTGCTGCACCCGCTCCTCCTGCAGTCCTCCTCTGCAGCGATCCGTGGCTCTGTGCTGGCAGCTCTGGAACGCCACCCTCCACGTTGCACCCACCACGATCCAAATCCAAACCCTTCTCACCACTTGATCGCTGCCACGCTGGCCCCAGCCCTGCCAGCTCTTTTTTGTTCTTAAAAACATCTTACTTGAGATCAATTCACATTCCTTACAATTCACCCATATGAAGTGTAAAATTCAATGGTGTAACATTTATTCAGAGTTGTGTAACCATCACCACAATCAATTTGAGAACATTTTTATCACCCACAAGAGAAATACTGTACCCATTAGCAATCACTCCCCATTCCCTCCCCCAGCCCCTGGCAGCCAACAATCATCTACTTTC
This sequence comes from Equus przewalskii, assembly GCF_037783145.1. Taxonomy (NCBI): domain Eukaryota; kingdom Metazoa; phylum Chordata; class Mammalia; order Perissodactyla; family Equidae; genus Equus; species Equus przewalskii. The sequence goes on along the minus strand of NC_091834.1, from coordinate 15,370,966 downwards.
TGACCCTATGGATTCCCTAGTCTGGATATTTCATATATATGGAACCATACAATATGTGGTCTTTTGTATCTAGCTGCCTTCACTGTATGTTTTCAAGGTTCATCCATGTTGTAACGTGTCAGTACTTCATTCCTTTTTTCTGGTGGAATAATATTCCGTTATATGGATGGACTTCAGTCTGTTTATCTATTCATCAGTTAATGGACACATGGGTTGTTTCCACTTTTTGGCTATTATGAATAATGGTGCTATGAATGTCCGTGAATGAGTTTCTGTGTGGACATATGTTCTAATTCCTCTGGGTATATACCTAAAAGTGGAGTTGCTGGGTCATATGATAATTCTATGTTTAACCTTTGAGGAGCTGCCAGACTGTTTTCCACAGCAGCTGCACTATTTTACGTTTTCACCAACAGTGCACAAGGGTTCCAATGTTTTTCCACATCCGGTGTCTTTTTGATTATAATTATGCTAGTGAATGTGCAATGGTATCTCATTGTGGTTTTGACTTGCATTTCCCTGATGACTAATGATGTTGAGCATCTTTTCACGTGCCTATTAGCCATTTGTATATTTTAACTGGGTTGTCTTTTTATTATTAAGCTGTAGGAATTCTTTATGTATTCTAGACACAAGTCCCTTGTCAGATGTGTGATTTGGAAATATTTTCTCTCATTCTGTGGATTGTCTTTTCACTTTTTTGATGGTGTCTTTTGACTCACAATGTTTTAAACTTTTATTAAGTCTAATTTATCTATATTCCATTTGTTACATATGCTTTTCATGTCATATATAAGAAACCATTGTCTAACCCAGGGTTACAAATTTTTATACCTGCTTTCCTCTAACAATTTTATAATTTTAGCTCTTACATTTAGGTCTTTGATTCAATGAGTTTATTTTTGTATATACAGCATAAGCTATGGGTCTAACTTCCTCTTTTTTTTAAAGATTTAAAAAAAATTTTTTTCCTTTTTCTCCCCAAAGCCCCCCAGTACATAGTTGTATATTCTAGTTGTGGGTCCTTCCAGTTGCGGCATGTGGGACGTCGCCTCAGCATGGCCTGATGAGCAGTGCCATGTCCACTCCCAGGACTTGAACCGGCGAAACCCTGGGCTGCTGAAGCAGAGCACGCGAATTTAACCACTCGGCCACGGGGCCGGCCCCTCTTCTTTTCACAGGGATATCTGGCTGTCCCAGCGCCATTTGTTAAGACTATTCTTTCCCCACTGAATGATTTTGACAGCCTTGTCAAAAATCACTTGACCATAAAGTGGTTTATTTCTGGACTCTCAGTTCTAGTTCATTGATTGATATGTCTATTCTTATGCCAGTACCACAGAGTCTTGATTACTGTACCCTTGTAGTAAGCTTTAAAATTGGGAATTGGGAGCCCTCCAACTTTGTTCTCTTTTTTCAAGATTGTTTTGGATATTCTGGGTCCTTTGAATTTCCATATGAATTTTAGGATCAGTTTGCCAATTTCTATCAAAAAATCTGAGATTTTGATAGGGATTATGTTGAATCTTTAGGTCAATTTCAAAACTGACAAGACTGAAAGGAGAAATAAACTAATCCACAATTATAGTTGGAGACTTCAACACCTCTCTCTCAATAATATACATATATATGTGTGTGTATATATGTCCACGAATTGGAAGACTCAATATAGTAATGATGTCAGTTCTCCATACTGATAGACAGGTTTAATGCAATTTCTACCAAATCCTAGAAAAGGTTTTTGTAGACAGAGATAAGATTATTCTAAAATTTATATAGAGAGAAAGGAACTATAATGGCTAAAACATTTTTTAAAGTAATAGGCTTTATTTTTTCTAGAATAGTTCTAGGTTTACAGAGAAATTGAGCAGAAAGTACAGAGTTCCCATGTACTCCCCTCCTCTACAGTTTCCCTTACTAACGTCTTGCATTAGTGTGATACACTTGTTACAAGTGATGAACCAGTACTGATACACATCTTAGTCTGCTGGGGCTGCCACAGCAAAGTACCACAGACTGGATGGCTGAAACAACAGAAACTTATTTTCCCACATTTTTGGAGGCTAGAAGTTCAAGATCAAGATGCCCTCAGGGTTGGTTTCTGGTGAGACTCTCTGGTTTGTAGACAGCTGCCTTCTCACTGTGTCCTCACATGGTCTTTCTTTTGTGCAACTGCAGAGAGAGGACTCAGAGCTCTGGTGTTTCTTCCTCTTCTAAGGACACTGGTCCTATCAGCTCAGGGCCCCACCCTTACGACCTCATTTCACCTTCATTACCTCCCTAAAGGCCCCATCTCCAAATACAGTCACACTGGGCTTCGGGCTTCAACATATGAATTTGCGGGGCGGGGCGGGGGGGGGGGAGGGGGCAGGTCAAATATACGAATTTGATAGGCTAATGTCAAAAGGGCTTTTACATCCAGAAAGGCCCAGGGGACCACATCAGGCTTGTGCACTCTCGGACGCACACACTTGCGCTCACCCTCACACATACATGCAGTGCACCTGCACACCTATACTTGTTCACACATTCATGCACATGCATGATGCACACACTGGACCGGTCCATTGAGGTCCCGTCTAAGCAAGCAGGATGCTCTCCTAGACTGTGGTGTCTCTTCCTTCTCATAATTGCTCTTTGCCAATTTTAGTTAAAGGACAACTGAACACTGAAGTAGAACAGAGCTAACAGAGAAGCCTTTGTACTGCACTTGGCCCAGTGTGGTCTGCTCATCCCTCCTTTCCAGAGCCTTGAGCCTGCTCTCCCTGGATCTGGGCAGGGCTGTGAACCCACGCTAAGCTGTGGGAGTGGAAAGGCCTTCTGAGACCCCCCGCCTCATCCCTGTAACCCAAACCCCCATGGAAGGGCCTCTGGCAGCTACTCCTCTGTGCCCTCAACTCTCTCGGGTGCCCCTCCAGGAAGTGCCCAGATCCCTCAGACCTACCTGGATCTGCTCTCCAGAGCACATCGCTTAGACTCACGCTGTCCCCTGACCAGACTGGAAGCGGTGAGAAGCAAGACTCAAGCTTCTCTCTCACATCTCACGCCACAGAAGCTCTGGACTGGGGTGAAAGCGGAACCCTATTCCACTGCACAGAGTGCAGGACATGGACAGTTGCCTGGCAGAGAGCCAGGAGTCTTTCCAGGGAAGGAAGGGTGTCCGGCCTTAATTTTTGCCTCTTTGAGCTCCAATCCACCTGGCTGACCACATCAGATGCAGGGGAGGTGTGTGGTCATGGAGCACACAGGAGCACTGGGGCAGGTGGCAGCTCTTCCCAACCCCCACACTCAGGCTGCTGTCACACCAGGATGGGAGGACACTCAGCAAGCTGCACATAGCATGCAGGACAAAATGAAGAGATTCTGAAGAGGCTCCAAGGACAAGGTGCCTGGGTGTGGCCTAGAAAACGGGGTAACCATCCACAGTAGGGGCCCCTTGCTGGAGGGTACCCCACGTCCACACCCAAGCCTTTCCCTGAGTTCTCCCTCAGTGCTGGGAGGCCAAGGCTGGCATGTTGTGGGCTCAATACGGTGGGGCTGTAGGCCAGAGGGGACACTGGGCCTCAGGGCCCTGCTGGTGTGGTTGGCTCCCCTCCAGAGGTCCAACGAGCTGCTTGGGTTCTGGGGACACTAACTCAGCCAACTCAAAAAAGCCTCCTAGGGCCAAACCCACCTGGCATGTGGGCTCCATACAGAAGCACAGACCATGGAGTGCTGCTTAGGGGAAGTCGGGAGAGGGACCCAGGAGCAGGGGAGGTTGAGAAAGCAGGGTGCACCAGACACAGCCTGCACCTGCACCAATGACAGGGAGCTGGGCTGGAAGGAAGCTTGGCTGCCTCGTGCTTATGCTCTGGGCAGTGGGGAGGGTCTGCTTTCCAAACGGAGGGGCGAGGCCTGGGCCAGCCTCTTCTCGGTGAAGGCAGAGCAGAAAGAATGACACGCAGACAGCCCGTGGATAACTTAGTTTATGGGTCAAGCCAAATGCAATGCAAAGTTGTTTTTGTTCTTTTTTTTTTTAACCAAAATAAATAAATCAGATCTGTCCCTGTGACAGGTGAGGGGAGCTGGCCCCTCGGCCTCACGCTGCCCCTCACCAGGACCCCTCCTCTCCCCCGTCTGACCAGCTTTGGCAGAGCAGAGAGAAGGCTTCAGAGTCTCTGTCGTGTTAAGGAGAAACAGGACAGAGAAGTGGGCTGAGCAGGGAGGCAGAGGCGGATGTGACACAGAGCAGACCCAGATCCCAAGCCATACCTCCTGGCCACACATACCCTGTGGGTTCCAGGTGCTGGCAGGTGGAGCATGCATGGCCCCCATGCACAGCCCAGGACCCTCTCAAGGGGAGGAAGTGGACACTGCAGAAAGTGGACCTGCCCTCTCTGTGCCAACTCAGGCTCAGGCCACCTCCTGCCAGCCGCCCCTCAGCAGCGCCCCCAGGTCACCCTGCCATGAGGGTCCTCCCGGAGCCCCCACCACCCCGCAAGCCTCTGACAGCAATGGCTCCTCCAAGGGGTCTGGGGCTCAGTCTGGGAAGACAAAGTCACCTAGTCCAGGTACAGGAGCCCTCTTGCTGTGTGACAAGCACTGCCAGCATGTGGGAAAGCCACATGAGGCGAGTCCTGCGGAATGAAGCCGGGGTGGAGGCAGAGCTAACCCTCCCAGGACACCTGTGGGGGCTCCCTCTCCCCTTCCCACTCCCCACTGCCTCCATGAAGGCTGCTCAGCCGGAGAGAAGTCACAGAGCGTGGGAAGCATCTGGCTTGGGGGACAGCCAAGCACATGAGGGGGACAGTAGCCTAATCGGTAAGCAAGCGAGGGGGGAGTGTGCGGTGCAGCGGACGGGCAGAAGTGTGGGCAGCACTGAGGCACTATTCTTTAGTTGAGAAGCGAGGGGCAGTCGTGGACGTGGAGGGCAGTAGCCCAGGCAGCATCTACGAGAAGTTCTTGAAGGCGTCCAGGTCGAAGGCTGTGTCCAGGAGGCGCTGCAGCTCTGTGAGGTGAGTCTTCTTGTTGCCGGTGGCTGGAGCTGCTGCTGGGTCTCGGCCGGCATACCTGACGGAAGTGACAGTGAGTGGTGACAGCAAAGGCCACTGAGGGGACTGAACCTCACTGCCCTCCCTGGTCCCCAGCTAAGCACCCGCGGCCTTACCACACAGGCTTGGCGCGGCTGATGGTGGTCCGCAGCCGGGGCTTCACGTAATCATAGTAACCCTGGTTCTTGTGCTCCTCCTGGCACCAGGCAAGCTCGGCACCGGGATACTTCTGCACCTCCTGCAGCAGGAGGTCGAAGGGGAACGGCGACAGCTGGGGAGAGAGTGAGGGGCTCCTGTCAGAGCAGCGGGCCAGGCCGGCACCAGAGGGAACAGTGTCTCAGGTGGGAAGCTCAGTGACCCATCCAGGATGTCCCGGAAGCTCTGGGAAGGCTCTGGGGCCCCAACACCCCGAGGAAGGACACCAGCACCGGCTGTAGCACCTCACCTGCTCAATCCTCGTGATGGCCACCTGCTCCACCATGCTCCGCGCTTTGCGCTCTCGGGTGAGGTCATAGTATACCTTGCCCGTACAGAAGAGAAGTCTCTTGACGTTTTCTGGGTTGTGGGCTGCAGGGCCATCCTCTGGGATCACTCGCTGGAAATGGGTTCCTACAAGAGAATCCCCACGGCCGGGGGTCTCTCAGGACTTGGCTGAGGATGCCCAGAGCCCTGCCACTGCTGCTGTGTATGAACAGGGGCAGGGCTGTGCCATGGGCTGAGGCCAGGACACGCAGTTTCCAAGGGTTACAGATGCTCCCCCTCCACGAGCTTCTGATGCCGTTGAATTTATTCTGACCGAGAGAGCCTTGAGAAGCACGTCGCAGGTAACAGGCCCAGCAGGCAAGGCCACCCTTGGATAACAAGTGACACCAGTGCACCCTTCAGAACAGACCTGTGTCAGACTTCAGGGGCATCTACGTCTAGTAAAGCATCCCATGACCACTCTGCTCAGACTCCTCACAAATTTACAATACTAAAACTTTCCACACAACTGGAGCAAGTATTCAGATGCTCAGCGCTTGGACTGTGGCTGTGGAACAAGCCAACTCCAGGAAGCTGCATCCAAGATGAGGGGCTCGCGTTCATGCTACACATGCAACGTTAGGATTAAAAGGAAATTACCTCCACCTGATAAAGCCTGGATATGAAAATCCCACAGTGAATATCACAGTCAATGATGAAAGACTGAGAGCTTTTCCTCTAAGACCAGGTACAAGACAAGGGTGCCTACTTTTGCCGCTTTTATTCAACATAGTACTGAAATCCTAGCCGGAGCAATTAGGCAAGAAAGAGAAATAAAGGGCATCCAAATTGGAAAGGAAGAAGTAAAATTATCTCTGTTTACAGATGGTATGATCTTACATGTAGAAAATCCTAAAGATCCACAAAAAACCTGTTAGAACCAGTAAACAAATTCAACCAAGTCATAGGGTAGAAAATCAACACTCAGAAATCAGTTGCATTTCTATACACTAACAATCCAAAAAAGAAATTAAGAAAACAATTCCATTTACAATAGCATCAAAAAGAATAAAATACTTAGGGAGAAACTTAACCAAGGTGGTGAAAGACCTGTACACTGAAGAGTATAAAACATTGCTGAAAGAAATTAAAGAAGACATAAATAAACGGAAAGGCATTTAGATTGAAAGACTTAATATTGTTATGATGTCAATAGCACTCAAAGCAATCTACAGATTGAATGCAATCCCTATGAAAATCCCAATGATATTTTTTGCAGAAATAGAAAAATCCATCATAAAATTCATGGAATCTCACAAGATCCCAAACAGCAAAAACAATCTTGAAAAAGAAGAAAACCGGAGGACTCACATTTCCTGATTTCAAACTTACCACAAAGCTACAGTAATCAAAACAGTGTGGTACTATCATAAAGACAGAGATAGACCAATGGAACAGAACAGAGAGCCCAGAAATAACCCCCACGTATATGGTGAAATGCCCTTTGACAAGGGTGCCAAGTCCATTTAATGGGGACAGGACAGTCTCTTCAACTGGACCTCCCCGTGCAAATGAAGCTGGACCCTTATAAGATATATGAAAATTAACCCTAGATGGATCAAAGACCTCAACATAAAATCTGAAATGCTAAAATTCCTATAAGAAAACAGGAGAAACACTTCACGACATTGGATTTGGTGATGATTCCTTGGATATGACACCAAAGGCACAGGTGACAAAAGAAAAAGTACACAAACTGGACTTCATGAAAATTAAAAAGTTTTGTGCATCAAAGGACAATCCACAGAATGGGAGAAAACTTTTGCAAGTCATGTATTTGATAAAGGATTATTATCTAGCATATAGAGAGAACTCCTAAAACTCAACAAAACAAACACCCCGGTTCAAAAACCGGCAAAGGACTTGAACAGTCATTTCTCCAAAGAAGATGATATACCAATAGACAAAAAGCACATGAAAAGAAGCTCAACGTCACTCATTGTTAGGGCAATGCAAACCAAACCACGATGGGATACCACCTCACATCCATCAGGATGGCTGCTATAAACAAAACAAAACAAAAAACAAGACAAGTGTCGGTGAGGGTGTGGAGGAAGCCCTTTTGCATTGTTGATGGGAATGTAAAATGGTACGGCTGTTGCGGAAAACAGTTCAGAGGTTTCTCAAAAATTCAAACATAGAATTACCATATGACCCAGCAATTCTGTTTCTTGGTATATACGCAAAAGAACTGAAAGCAGGGTCTCAAAGAGCTATGTGCACACCCGTGTTCACAGTAGCATTATCTACAACAGCTAAAATGTGGAAGCCACCCAAATGTCCACGAATGGATGAATGGATTAACAAAATGTGGTCTATCCATTCTAGGTGGAGTCTTGTTACTCGGCAGGCCCCACCAACTGGTGTCTTTCCTTTGTCTGCTGAGTTGCCACCAGCCTCCAAGCACAGTCCTAGACAGTGGGGTGCACTCTAAGCTCGGACTCACTTCATCACCTCTAGAGGAGTCATGGGCACCCACATGAAGGCTGCAGACCCGGGCAGGATGTGAGACCTGCCTTTGACCAACCTGCATGCAAGCTCCCACTTCCAGGCTGCCAATGTTTCGCGGTCTTTACCCAATGACCAAAAATGTGGCAAGGGCCACAGTGAGACTCACAAGGGTAAGTCCCCTAGCCCCACGGAGCAGCAGCTGAAATCCCCTGAAATGCCCGTACCCCTCACACACACCTGGAAGCATCTCGTCGAAGCTGGTTCTGGCCTCGGGGTGACGCAGCAGGGACTTGGGGGTGAAGATGATTAACTGAAACACAGAACCACAGACTCATAATGGATCAGGTTCTAAGGATTCGAGAAGGAGGCTCAACAGCAAGGGGCTGACCAGGCCTCATCTTCAGGACAGGGCACCTGGTGCTGCCCTTCTGGCTCTGCGGCCAGGAGGAGCTGCAGGTTAGAGAAGGAAAGAGGAGAAAACGGGAGGATGCTGTCTCCTCTTGCCCACCTCTCCTCTGCCTGGAGAGGCTGGGCCCTGCTCAACTGAGCATCCACTCCTCCAAGGCCCGCCCCACCTGCTCTGAGCCCTAGGCATCCCGTGCCCTGTACCCGGGAAACAGCTGGGAGCCTCTCCTGGGTGTCCCTGCCCATGGCCAGGGCTGTCCCATCCTGTGGGCCTGCAGGCTGCTGAGCCCCAGCCCTGCACCTTGAACTGCAGCAGGGGACGTTCTACTCCTGGACCATTTACACACACTCCCACTCACCCTTTAAGCAGGCCTAGGAGCCTGCTTCTAGGGGGCTCAACCATTCCCTGGGCCCCTGCTGGGGCTCATCTCTCTTCTAAGCTAAGTACAGCACCTACGACCACCCGTTCACATGTCCATCCTCCCAGTGGGCTGGGGTCCTGTACGCCTCAGGCCAGGCCTCTCTGAGCAGGGACACCCCCAACTGACCGGCTTCCGGAAGGGCAGGAGAATCTGGCGACGCAGCACATGGAAGAAGTTGCCGGGGGTGGAGCAGTTGACAACGACCCAGTTGCAATCGTACAGCTGGTTTATGTCAAAGTTGGCCTCCTCAAGGTTCTGAAGCAAGGAAGGAAACGGGGAGACGCCAGGTGGCGCTGAGCACTCTAACGTGGGAGATGTTGGGGTAGAGGGCCTCAGCAGATGCCCATGGCTCCAGCCTCGGGGTGCCACACTCCCCCAGAGACGCACACACAAGGGGACACTGACAAGAGCTAATCCAGCTGGGCTCATGCTCTGAACAGGATTCTTGCTCCTATTTAATCCCTCCCATTTCTCTGAAAACACAGCCTGGCCTGGGACAGACACAGGTTCCATCTAAAGCCAATTCTTATTTTCCTCAGAAACTGAGTCCCAACAGTTTCCTTTCAGCTCCTGAAGTTTCACTAAAATCACCCAAAGTTCCTTTCTCTAAAATGTTTGCCTGAATCAAAATACAGACAGTATGACTCTGAAAGCTTCTGCTGCAGCTTTCACACTGTTTCTCTGCTTTTGGCAGCAGCAGGAGGCGACAGAGGCAGGCAGGCACACTCTTTCTTCTGTGTCCTGAGGAAGCCTCTCATTGTGGGGAGACAGCAAGCACAGGGCTCACCCATCACCCTCCCCTGGCGCCTCCTGAGAAGGACAGGGCAGCAGTGCCTTCAGAGTGCTTGCAGACCGACAACTGGGTGGTCACTCTACTCACCGGCAGGACGTCTGGGTCATCATTGCACATCTGTAGGAACCGCTCAGGCCTGGCGGAGGAATGTTCTGGGCCCTGGAACCAGACAGATAAGTTACAGTTCGGGAGCTTCACACGTGTTGACAGGTGCATTCACTACTTCTCTTCCTTAACCAACTTGCTCATTTCTGTTCTGAAAAACGCCAAATTATCTGTTTTTCTGCCGGCAGTTCAATTCCTCCCCTCCCCCACCCACAAACGCAGAGGATGCATTTCCATGTCAGGACAGGGTCCAGCATTTCTGGCTCCTTGTGGTTTTCAAGCCTGAGTCTTAAGATTGTTATCACTTGGGGGCCTCTGTGGTGTGACAGACCCCCACAGGGCCCCGGGGGGAAGGGAAGGGAGGTGGGCAGGGACTGCCTGAGCCTGGGTGGTCCACACCAGCACCAACCATCCCCTTCTCATTAAAGGCAAAGCAAGACCTCTTGTCTTCCAAGGTGGAGTGGCTACCAGCAGAGCCTGCATTGTGCCCGTCTCTGGGGTCAGGGTCCTGGGAAGCCCCTCCCATGTCCTAAGTCTGGTAGGGAAGGTAGGCTGGGGCTTACCATGCCCTCCATGCCATGGGGCAGCAGCAGGACAATGCCATTCTGCCGCACCCACTTGGCTTGTCCTGGGCAGATGAACTGGTCAATGATGCACTGGGCTGTGTTGTGGAAGTCACCAAACTGAGCCTCCCAGAGGACGAGGGCATTAGGACTGGCCATGGCAAAACCCAGCTCAAAGCCTACAGAGCAGGATGGAGGGAGAAAACCACCATGAGCTTTAAGCTGGTAGGCAGGGAACGGGCTGTGAGAAGCGGGGGAAGAGGGAGGAGGCAGCAGGGAGGAGAGGGGAAGAGGAGAGGGGAAAAGGAGCAGGGAAGAAGGCAGTGAGGGAGAAGGGGCGGCTGGGGGAGTGGGGAAGGGGGAGGGGAGAGGGCCTGGTTGGGGGGGGGGCGGTGGCAGGGAGGGCCTCAGTGGTGGACAGGCAGGCGGTTGGTGGGCACTCACCCAGGACCCCGTACTCGGACAGCGAGCTGTTGCACACGGTGTAGGGGGCCTGGTTGGGCCAGAGGTGGTTCATGGGAATGCAGGTTCTCTTGTCCACGTTCTGGTCGTGCAGCACGTGGTGGCGATGGCTGAGGCAGAACAGCACAGGTGAGTAGGTGGGAGCCTGACCAGCAGACCCCACATAGATGGCCAGAGAGCGCACAAAGCCCAGGTCTTAACAGAAGTGTCCAAATCAGAGCAGGGACAGGGTGCTTGGGCCTGAGGCTGGGACCCAGCGCCTGGCTCCTGCAGTGACTCTGCTGGAAGAGAAACCCGAGCCCTCCCTCGAGTCTTCTCCTCACTTCGAAGGGCCCACAAGAACGCCGAGAGCATCACCTGAAAGTGCCCCGCTCCACATCCTGGCCGCTGAGCCGGATATGGATGCCCTCCTTCAGGAGAGAGCCGAAGGCCATGTACTCCGCCAGAGCCCAGTCCACAGTCCTGTTCTTCACCAGCTCCCCACGGGTTTTCAAGATCCGGCTCAGCCCTGCAGAGACAGGGTGCTCACCAGTCACCCCGCACGCCCTCTTGTGACAAGAGCAGAGCCTTCTTCAGTCCCAGCTTCTGGGCGAGTAGGGAAGGCAGCCCGGTGGAGATCAGGAGTGAGGTGGGAGAGGGCTTCCCTCACCCAAGCACCTGGCCTTCAACGAGGTGGGTGGGGCCCTAGGCGGCCGGGGCCCAGGCGCATGGTGAGAGAGAGGCCGTCACTGGACTCAGCATTGGACTTAGTGCAGCCTTGTTACCTCCATGAATGGTGAAGTTCTCCACAGGCACGGAGCTCGCCACGTTCCCAATGTGTGCGAGAATATCCTCTGTCAGGCCCGTGGAGGGGCAGGACATGCTCCTGGGCTGTCCATCCAGGGTGAAGAAACCTAGGAGAGGAGGGACAAGCTGACGCATGGCCACTACTTTTCCAGGAACCAAACCGTGGCCACACGAGATGCCGTGGAGAGGTGAGTAAGACTCAATGTGGCGTGGACCATGTTCCCCATGAGAGCGGTAGTTGGGGGTTGATTCCAGGGCCCACAAGGGGTGTTGTGGGGCTGGAGGGGTTCATCGGTGACGTCCCTCACTCACCAGGCCAGGGGGAGTCCAGCCAGTGCTTGATGTGCAAGATCTTCTCGTCCTTGGACCTAGCAAAGGCCTCCTCACAGATCTTGTCATACTTGGAGATCTCCTCCTGCAGGGTCAGCACAGCTCAGGGGCGCTCTGCTCAGGGCACCGTGGGCCCACAGCCGCTGCATGTCGCACTTCCTGAGTGCACCTGCACTCCCCAGAGCACCTGACTCCACTAGCCTCTGGGCCTTCTCTTCCCAACACACACAACCTCTCTGAGATCTGTGAGAAGCCTACAACACTTTACTGTTCTCATTGCCAGCGGTTTCTTCTCCACATTTGCCGGCTGCCTCCCCCATATTATTCTTATGAAGTGGTCTAGTTCTCAGGGCTCCTTGCGCAGCCCCAGGACGATTGAACCCCAAAGTGCCATCTCCATGCTTGCCCTGATTTCAGCACCGCCTCCACTCCCAGACTTCCGACTCGCCATGCTGGTAAGTAGCCCTTGTCGCCCTTGTCCGACGCTGGGCAACCTGCATGGGCCTTCCCACTGGTCACCAGCCAGAACCCAGGAGATCACAGCAGCCTTTAAGGAGCTGGATCCTTCATCTGCCTCTCAGCCTGCAGCCTGCAGCCTGCACTCTGTCAGCAGAGAAAGCCTGGGTGGCTACTGCCTCATGCCAAAGTGCTCTCAGGTCCCACCTCCTTCATGGAACCCCTCAGCGGCCAGGACCCTCCAAGAACTTCAGCACTGAAATGTTGTAAATATTTCATATATTCTCACTTGGATCCTGATAACTCTGCAAAAGCAACAACTGGCCCTGCAGCTGGCCTTCTCTTTCCCTCCCCAGCTCTGGAAAGGCCTGCCAGGATCAGAGCCGGGGGACCCACCTCGTACTCGGGCTGGTTGACCACACCCTGCGACACCAGCAACTCGGCGTACTTCTGCAGCACGGGCTTCTGCTTGCGGATCTGCTTGTACATGAGCGGCTGCGTGAACATGGGCTCATCCATCTCATTGTGGCCGTTGCGTCGGTAACACACCTGGGCATGGCCAGGAGACACCAGCATCAGGGACCATGTCAGCTGGGACTTGGGACCCACAAGGACCTGCCCCACCTCTCCCATGTGATGCCTCAGTTTACCTCCTCTAGAATTAAGAGTTCTATATCTCTCTCCTTCACACACTAGAGTCGCTTTGACTGTCACATGAGACGAAACCACAGTGACCTAGGAATATCCTGGGACAGGACCCCAAAAACCTTGTTCCCTAGCATAGCTCACCCAGGTTGGAGGCTCAAGAGGGGCAGTAGGGTGAGTCTGCACCAAGGAGTCCTGAGCCCTCTCTCCAGGAAATGGGCAGGGTCACTCACCAGGTCTACCACCACATCCTTGTGGAAGGTACTCCTCCACTCAGCTGCCACCTTGCACACGTACATGACGGCCTCTGGGTCATCCGAATTCACATGGAAAATGGGGGCATTCACGACTCGGGCCACATCGGTGGGGTAGGGCGAGGAGCGGGCCATTCGTGGGTCCGTGGTGAAGCCGATCTGCAAGGGACATCAGTCTGGCCAGTGGGCACGGGGCCTGCTGGGCCGGAGTGGGGCTGAGGGCAGAGCCAAGGGTGTGGGCAAGGCTGAGGGCAGGGCTAAGGGCAGGCAGGGTGGGGCTGGGGGCCATTTGCCAGGTGTGTGTGTGTCATTTGGCTGCACTTGGCCTACTCTGAGGAAGTCCCCAAATGGCTATTCAGGTTTTTTTTTTTGAGGAAGATTAGCCCTGAGCTAACATCTGCTGCCAATCCTCCTCTTTTTGCTGAGGAAGACTGGCCCTGAGCTAACATCTGTGCCCATCTTCCTCTGTTTTATATGTGGGACGCCTGCAACAGCATGGCTTGCCAAGTGGTGCCATGTCTGTACCTGGGATCCGAACTGGCGAACCCCGGGCCACAGAAGTGGAACGTGCGAATGTAACTGCTGTGCCACTGGGCCGGCCCTATTTAGGTTTTTTTAAAAAAATTGTTTTGTGTTTTCCTATTCAGATAAAATTCATACATGTTCAACATGAGGAATTTGGAAGATAGACAGTATAAAGAATTAAAGTTACCTACAATTCCACCAGCTACAGTGTAAATATTTTGATGTTTTCCTTTCCAGACAATTTTCTTTGCATGTATATACATGCAATATATACTTAAAATTTTGGATCCTATTACTTCTATAATTCTGCACTTTGTTCATTCAACATTATGAGCTCTTTTTCTTTGAAAAGAAAATTTAAAGCCTTCAAAGTACTCACCACTTAGCTGTACTAAAACTTAATTAACTATATATTCATAATTTTATTAAGCATTTAAAATTTATTTTTATGAAATACTTCAAACATATAGAAAGTATGATAATACTGTAATGATCACCCATAAACTCATAACCCAACATGAACAAATCTTAACAGTTTCAGGACCTTTCTTATTCCTTAGAATAAAATAGCACATTTCTGCTATAGCTGGCCCTCACACAGGGAGCGCATCGTTTCCACGTGATGCTATACGTATTTCATACATCCATAAACAATATATAGTATATTCTTAGGCTTGTTGGTAACTTTAAAACTTTGATATAATTTCAAACTTATGAAAAAGTTGAAAGAATAATGCAAAGAACTCCCAGTGTTTACTCAGATTCATCACTTGTTTCCATTTTGCTCCTTTATTATTCATGTTCTTTCCATTACGCACACGCTCACACACCTTTTCCTGAACTATTTCGGGGTAGGTTGCAGACCGTTCCTCTTCCCTGAAGTGAGGACGGCCCCTTACTAGGTAGAGTGTAGGCCCCAGCCCAGGCAAGTGGACATTACAGAATATTGTTATCTAACCCACAGTCTCTACACGCATTCCATCAATTGCCCTAAGATGTCCAGTCTTTCTTCCCTCAGTCCAGTATCCAACTCAGCACATCATCTGCATTAGCTATCACCTCTCCCGTCTCCCTTCAGCTGGAAGGCTTCCCTGCCTTTCTTGGTCTTTCATGGCACTGAAATTTTTGAAGAGTATTTCAGTATCTTTAAACCATGTAGATATACACTCTATGTACCCATGTATGGCATCATACTCTATATGTTGTGCAAATCCTTTGCAATTTGCTTTCTGTTCAACATGTGTATTTATGGTTCATCCAGGTTGAAGCAGGTACTCTGCCTCCTGTAGCAGAGCTTCAGAGTGGCATCTAAGTGCTGAGCAGTGGACACAACAGTCCTTTTATCTACTCTCCTGTTGGTGGGCATTTAATTGTCTCCAACTTGTAGTCAACACACTCTTACTCTACATGTTCTTTTTTTTTCTTTTATTTTTTGAGGAAGATTAGCCCTGAGCTAACATCTGCTGCTAATACTCCTCTTTTTGCTGAAGAAGACTGGCCCTGAGCTAACATCCATGCCCATCTTCCTCTACTTTATATGTGGGACGCCTACCACAGCATGGCTTGCCAAGTGGTGCCATGCGCACAGCCGTGATCCGAACCGGCGAACCCTGGGCCGCCAAAGCGGAACATGCGCACTTAACCGCTGTGCCACAGGGCCGGCCTTACACAGGTTTTCTCCAGCAAACAGAGTTTATCTGCAGAATACCCCTAAGAAGGGAAAACTAAGCCGCAGGGTACAGCATCACAGACTTTCTAAATACCACCAAACTGCTCTCCCAAGTGGTTGCACACTTACCCTACTAGCAGCATAGGAATACCCTGCATTGCTGCTTATGATATTGTGACTATTTCTCCAGAATATTAAATATTTTAATGATTATATAATACCACTTCCTATGGCTTTGCCAAAATTTATGCAAAGACTCTTCTTTGTTGAATGGATAGCTTATTTCCTAATTTTCTAGTATAAATATGGTTTTGACATTCTTATACAAAAATATTTAGCATCTGATGGTTTCCTTACGAGAGAATTCTAGAAGGGGAAATCCTAGGTATGTTCTTAAAGAAACAGAGCCTAGGCAAAGCAGCCACTTCCTCTCCGCCGCAGATCTTACTGACCCCACATCAGGTCATACAAATGATGTCAAAAGCAGTAACATTACCAAAGCCGTAGCTCTTACGGAGGTCTGAGAATTCTTTATTCATTTATGACAAATTGCTTTTACATAATCTCCCTTATCACACTAACTAAAGAAAAGATTAGAAATAGTCAGAAACTGATGAGAACACTAAAAAGTGATGTACCAGGAAGAATTCTGATGAACACTTACAGAGACCTTGAACAATCTCATCACCCATCTGGGTGCCCCACTGAGGGAAATGATCATAATGCACCTTACATCTAGAACCTCATAGAAAGTAAGCAAAGTAAGCTGCTTCGAAATGTTGAGACCTCAGTCCCTCAGCCTCCCTCCCCAGTAGCCACCACTGGCACTGGCTTCTGTTTCTTCAAGCATGTATGTGTGGGTGCACGCGCACACACACACACTCACGTATGCACGCACAGACACGTGTGCACATGCAGACGCAGGTGTACTCCCTATACTGCTCTATACTGCTCTTCCCCACTTAATATATCTTGTGGATCATTTCAACAGTATATACAGATCCCAGTCTTTCAAATAGTTTTATGAATTGTATTAATGATCACAGTTACACGGTGCTTATTTATAGGCCAGGCACTATTCTGTGCATTTTATATACATTACTTTACATGGATTAACTCCTTTAAGCCTTGTAACACATGTATGGACATATCATCATAAACTATTTAACCAGCTCCCTACCAATCTAGAGATGGAAATTTTGATTTCTGGTCTTGCTGCTGCAGTGGTATCTTAAACACATCTCTTAGCAGACATATAGGAGTGAGTGTACTAGTAGGAAAATCCCACTACGTAGAACTGCTGACTTGAGAGCCAGAAGGGACCTTAGAGCCGAATGATTTATCATCTCACTCCTGGTTGGAGCCCTGTCTACTTCAACCCCGTGGCTTGTCCCTGGCTGGAACAGGTGTGACTGCTGGAAGTTCTTCCTTTCATTCAACTGAAACCTGCTTCCTGGTAATTGCTACTCACTGGTGCCGACTCTCCTGTCGCACTCTTTGCTACGTGAATCATTCACTTATCTGAAAAGAGCTCTCATGCCTCCAGGAGTCATCAATCTTCTGGGTCACATGGGCCTAGCTTCCTGGGTCATTCTTTATAGGGTATTGTCCAGACACTGGGCCATCCTAAGACACTCTCCTCTGGACATGGTCTCACTGATGTTCAATCAGAAGGCCAGATTTTCTGTCATAACAAGTTTGACAAACCCAAGGTTTACCTGTGCTGTGTTTGTGTAATGTGATTCTTAAATTGAAACACTATTAAATGTTTATATTGCAAAGAAGGAAGGTTTCAAATCAACGATCTAAGAAACTAGAAAAAGAAGACTAAATTAACCCCAAAGCAAGTAGTAGGAAAGAAATAACAAAGAGCAGAAATCAGTGAAATATAAAGCAGGAAAACAACAGAGAAAATGCAGTGAAACCACAGCTGTTCCTTTGAAAACAACAACAAATCTATAGCCTAGTAGACTGCCCAATAAAAAAAGAGACAAGACACAAACCACCAATATCAGGCACGAGAGAGGGGATCCCACTGCAGATCCTAATAAGAGAACATTACAAACTTCCGGTCATAAATTCTACAACTTAAATGAAATGGACAAATTCCATGAAAGACAGAAATTACCAGAGCTTACTTAAAAAAACCCCAACATTCTTTTTTTTTTTTTTTTTAAAGATTGGCACCTGAGCTAACATCTGTTGCCAATCTTCTTTTTTTCTTTTTCTTCTTCTTTTTCTCCCCAAGGCCCCCGGTATATAGTTGTATATTCTAGCTGTAGGTCCTTCTGGTTGTGCTGTATGGGACGCCGCCTCAGCGTGGCCTGATGAGTGGTGCTATGTCCACACCCAGGATCTAAACTGGTGACACCCAGGGCTGCCGAAGCAGAGTGTGTGAACTTAACCACTCGGCCACAGGGCTGGCCCCAAACCCCAACATTCTTAGAGAAGCTTCCACTTTTGGGAGATGGAGTAGATGTGCCGTTCCTTATTCCTCCTGCTAAGTACAGCTAAGAACCCAGGACATCACACATAGAGCAAACATAAAACTTGGAAGGTAAACAGAAGGTGGCAGACCAGCCAGGGACCTCAGGTCCTGAAGAACAACTTGGTGATAGTTCCCAGGAATGTCTCAGTCCCTCCTATATTCCAGACTGAGTGCCAGAGAAGCAGGCAATCCTGAAATGCCAACAGGCACAGACAAAAAGAAGTCCCAAGGAAAGGTGGCTCTCTCTGGCCAGAAGACCAGGTAGGGGCTGCCTAGCCGGACACAACATTTTTAGACAATTAACCACCCTGCTGCAGCCAACCCCACAGAAAACATGGTGGCCCCACCTTCACCCTTCCCAGCAAAGGCCCAAGAGGGAGCCTAGACTGATGGTAATTAGGTGTCCCCTCACCCTAGTGTCAGTGGAGGCCACATGGGGAGCAGCAGCAAAGCATCCCTGTCCCACCCTGCCTGCCCTCCCCTCCCTGGGTATCAACAGAAGTGGGTGGGGAACCTGCACTCCCAGCCCTGACCCGGCAGTAACAAGTGCCCCGACCCCAACTTGAGAGGTCCAGAGGAAGTTTGCTATAACAGAAGATTTAAATAAGATTCTGAGTTGCATAACATAATGCCCAAGACGTCCCAGTTTCATTTGAAAATCACTTGTCATACTGACAACCAGAAAAATCTCAGCTTGACTGAGAAAAAACAATCATTAGAAGCCAATGCAGAGGAGACACAAATGTTGGAATTATCTGACAAAGACTTTAAGGCAGCCATTGTAAGAATGCTTCAGTGAAAACTATGAACATGTCTGAAACACATGAAAAAACAAACTCTCAGCAAAGACAAAGATCTAAAAAGAACCAAATGGAAATTTTACAAATAAAAAATAAAAAACTGGGGAAAACAACTGAATGGAGGTGCTCTACAGCAGAATGGAGGCGAGAAAGTAAAGAATCAGTGAACTTAAAGATAGAAATTACCCAATCTAAATAAATGAAGAGACTGAAAAAAACAAACATGAACACAGCCTTGGGGACCTGTGGGACCATAACAAAAGGTCTAACATTTGTGTCATTGGGGTCCTAGGAGGAGAGAGAGGATGGGGCTGCATAAATAATATCTGAAATAAGAAACAAGGTCAGTAGAATAAATCTAACCAACGAGATGAGAGACTTGTACACTGAAAACCACAAGACACTGATGAAGGAAACTGAAGAAGACACAAATAGATAGAAAGACATTCCATGCTCATGATTGGAAGAGTTAATATTGTTAAAACGTCCATACTACCCAAAGCAATCCACAGATTTAATGCAATCCCCATCAAAATTCCAATGGCATTTTTCACAGAAATAGAACAAAATTTGTATGGAACCAGAAAAGCCACTGAATAGCCAAAGCAATCTTGAGAAAGAAGAACGAAGCTGGAGGCACCATGTTCCCCGATTTCAAACTTCATTAAAAAGCTACAGTAATCAAAACAGTATGATGTTGGCATAGAAACAGACACACAGATCAATGGAACAGAAGAAAGAGCCCAGAAATAAACCCATGCATGTATGGTCAATTACTTTATGACAAAGGAGCCAAGTATATACAATGGGGAAAGGATAGTCTCTTCAATTAATGGTGCTGGGAAAACCAGACAGCCATGTGCAAAGAATGAAATCAGACCACTATCTTACACCATACACAAAAATTAACAAAAAATGGAATAAAGACTTGAACATAAGACCTGAAACCATAAAACTTCTAGAAGAAAACACAAGTGGTAAAGCTCCTTGACATCAGTCTTGGCAATGATTTTCTGTATTTGACACCAAAAGCAAAGGCAACAAAAGCAAAAATAAACAAGTGGGAGTACATCAAACTAAAAAGCTTCTGCACAGCAAGAGAAACCATCAACAAAACGAAAAGGCAACTTACAGGACAGGAGAAAATATCTGCAAGTTATGTATCTGATAAGGGGTTAATATGTAAAATACACATAGAACTTATACAACTCAATAGCAAAAAACTAAACAATCCAATTAAAAAATGGGCAGAGGACCTGAATAGACATTTTTCTGAAAAAGACATACAAATTGCCAACAGGTACATGAAAAGATGTTCAGCACCACTAATCATCAGGGAAATGCAAATCAAAACCACAATGAGCTACCACCTCACACCTGTTAGAATGGCTGTCAACAAAAAGACAAGAGATAACAAGTAGTGGTGAGGATGTGGAAAAAAGGGAACTCTTGTGCACTGTTGGTGGGAATGTAAATTGGTGCAGCCACTATGGGAAACAGGATGGAGGTTCCTCAAAAAATTAAAAATAGAACTACCATATGATCCAGCTATTCCAATTCTGAGTATTTATCTGAAGAAAACAAACACACTAACTCTTAAAGATATCTGTGCCCCCATGTTCACGCAGCGTTGTTTGCAATAGCCTAGACAAGACTGAGGAAACAATCTAAGTGTCCACCAATGGATGAATGGATAAAGAAATTGTTGCATATATACATAATGGAATAGTATTCAGCCATAAAAAAGAAGGAAATCCTGCCATTTGCAACAACGTGGATGAACCTTGAGATCATTATGTTAAGTAAAATAAGTCAGACAGAGAAAGACAAATACTGTACGATCTCGTTTGTGGAGTCTAAAACAACAACAACAAAAGCTTAAGCTCATAGATACAGATAACAGATTGGTGGTTACTGGTGAGGGGGAGTACAGGATGACCAAAAGGGGTAAGGATAGTTAAAAAAAAAAAAAAAGACTGTCTGAAAATTCCCCCAATTTGTCAAGATACAAATCTACAGATTGACAAAAGCTGAATGATGCCAAGTCATGTCAATGGAGAAAGATAGTCTTTTCGACAAATGATGTAGGAACAAGTATCCATGTGCAAAAGAATAAAGTGGGGCCCCTTCCTTGCACCACACACAAAAGTTAACTCAAAATAGATCACAGATGTAAGAACTAAAACTATAAAGCTCTCAGAGGAAAATATAGGAGTAAAAACAAAACAAAACAAACAAAAACAATTTCTGTGCTTCAAAAGACAACATCAAGAAAGTGAAAAACCCACAGAATGGGAGAAAATATTTGCAAATCATATATCTGATGAAGGGATTGTATCCAGAAGATATATATATAAAGAATTCTTCAAATAAAAAGACAATCCAATTTAAAAATAGGCAAAGGATCTGAAGATTTCTCCAAAGAAGATACACAAATGGCCAATAAACACATGAAAAGATGCTTAACATCATCAGTCATCAGGGAAATGTAAATCAAAACTACAATGAAACACACCCATTTTGATGGCTAGAATAAAAAAAGACAATAACAAGTGTTAGTGAAGAGGTGAAAAAATTAAAATTCTCATCCACTGCTGGTGGGATTGTAAAATGGTACAGCTGCTTGGGAATAGTGTGGCAGCTCCTCAAAAGGTTAACTATAGAGTCACCATGTGACCCAGCAATTCTACTTTTAGGTATAGATCCAAGAGAAATGTGTGTCCACACAAAAACTTGTACATGGAAGTTCACAGCAGCATTATTTTTAAAAGATTCCATTTCTCCTTCTTCTCCCCAACCCGCCCCCCCCCACCCCCCCAGCACACAGTTGTATATATACATACTTTTTAGTTGTGGGTCTTTCTAGTTGTGGCACGTGGGATGCTGCCTCAATATGGCCTGATCAGTGGTGCTAGGTCCACACCCAGGATCCAAAACGGCGAAACTCTGGGCCACCGAAGCAGAGTGCGTGAACTTAATGACTCGGCCACAGGGCTGGCCCCACAGCTGCATTATTTTTAATAGCCAAAAAACAGAAACAATCCAAATGTCCCTCAACTGATAAATGGGTAAATAAAATTATATTTGGCCACGTAATAGAATCCTAAATAGAAGACCTGACATGCTACAATGTGGGTGAACCTTGAAAACATTACACAAAGTGAAAGAGGCCAGTCACAAAGGACCATGTATTATATGATTTGATTAATATGAAATATCCAGAATAGGTAAACCTATAGAGACGGAAAGTAGATCAGTGATTGCTTAGGGCTGGGGAGACTGGGGGGATAGGGCTGTGATAGCTAAAGGATACAGAATTTCTTGAGATGATGAAAATGTTCTAAAATTGACTGTGGTGATAGTAGCACTGTGTGAACACACTAAAAACCAGTGAATTGTAGACTTTAAGTGGGCAAATTGTGTGGTATGTGAATGATAGTCAAGCTGTCAAAAAAAAAAAAAAAAAAAAAAGGGTGAGCAAACCCAAACATAATAAACCCAAAGAAATCCATGTCAAGACATATCATAGTCGAACTTCTGAAAACTGAGGGCAAAGGGAAAAAAATCTTCCCATGAAGAAAACTCTGGGCCCAGAAGTGTTTTACTGGCAAATCCTACCAAACACTTACAGAGGAAATATATCAATCCTACACAAGCTCTTGCAGAAAATAGAAGAGAAGGAAACACTTCCCAACTTATTTTATGAGGCCAGCATTCCCCTGATACCCAAACCAGACAGACATCACAAGAAAACTACAGACTGACATCCTTCATGAACAGACACGAGAATTCCACTTTCAAAAATCAATTAACAGAATTCACCATTAGCAAACCATATGATCATGTCAATAGATACAGAAAACATTTGACAAAAATCAACATCCATTCATGGTACTGTACACAAATTAGGAAGAGAAGGGAGCTTCCTTAGCTTGATAAAGGACCTCTACAAAAACCTACAGATAGCACCATATTTAATAATCAAAGACTGAAAGCTTTCTTCCTAAAGTTGGAACAAGGAAAGATGGCCATTCTCACCATTTCAACATTGTCTTGAGGTCCTAGCCAGGGCAATAAGGTAAGAAAAAGAAATACAAGGCTTGGAAAGGAAGAACTAAGACCATCTCTATTTGAGATCTCATGATTGTCTATAAAGAAAACTCCTAAGAATCCTCAAAAAACCTACTAAAGGTGAATTTAGTAAGGTTGTGGGACACAAAAAATAAAACGTACAAAATACAAACATAAATTGTATTTCTATATCCTACTAACAAATAATTGGAAATCAAAATTTAAAAAAGTACCATTTACAATAGTTTCAAAATAATGAAATATTTACGTATAAATCTAACAATCGAGCAGGATCTGTATGCTGAGAACTACAAACTACCTATGAAGGAAATAAAAGAAAATCTAAATATATGGAGAGATTTACTGTCCTCCCAGATTAGAAGACTCAATATTGTCAAGGTTGTGATTCTTCACAAACTAATCTATTGATTTAACACATTCCTAATCAAATACTATTTTTTTGTAAATGAGCAGAGGATACGAACAGACATTTTTCCAAAGAAGATACACAGATGACCAATAAACACATGAAAAGATGTTCAACATCACTAATCATCAGGGAAATGCAAATCAGAACTACACTAAGATACTACCTTACGTCTGTTAAAATGGCTATAATCATCACCACCAAAAATAACAAATGTTGGAGATGCTGTGGAGAAAAGGGAACCTTCAGACACTGCTGGTAGGAATGCAAACTGGTGCAGCCACTGTGGAAAACAGTATGGAGATTCCTCAAAAAACTAAAAATAGAACTACCATATGACCCAGCTATCCCACTACTGGGTATCTATCCAAACAACTTGAAATCAACAATCCAAAGTAACATATTCGCCCCATGTTCATTGCAGCACTTTTCACAATAGCCAAGACATGGAAACTATCCAAGTGCCCACTGACTGAGGATTGGATAAAGAAGATGTGGTATATATATATATACAATGGAATACTACTTGGCTATAAAAAAAGATAAATTCATCCTATTTGCAACAACATAGAAGGACCTGGAGGGAATTATGCTAAGCAAAATAAGCCAAACTGAGAAAGACAAACACCATATGATTTCACTCATATGTGGAATATGAATAAACACATAGACAAAGAAAATAGGTCAGTGGTTACCAGGGGAAGGGGGTTGGGGGGACACAGGGGGTGAAGGGGAGCACTTATGTGGTGATAGTCAAGAAACAATGTACAACTGGGGGCCAGCCCCGTGGCCAAGTGGTTAAGTTTGCGTGCTCTGCTTTGGTGGCCCAGGGTTTCACCGGTTTGGATCCTGGGCATGGACGTGGCACTGCTCATCAGGCCATGCTGAGGTGGCATCCCACATGCCACAACTAGAAGGACCCACAACTAAAAAATATACAACTATGTACCAGGGGGCTTTGGGGAGAAAGAGGAAAAATAAAGTCTTTTTTCTTTTTTTAAAGATTTTCTTTTTTTCCTTTTTCTCCCCAAAGCCCCCCGGTACATAGTTGTATATTCTTTGTTGTGGGTCCTTCTAGCCATGGCATGTGGGACGCTGCCTCAGCGTGGTTTGACGAGCAGTGCCATGTCCGCACCCAGGATTCGAACCAATGAAACACTGGGCCGCCTGCAGCAGAGAGCGCGAACTTAACCACTAGGCCATGGGGCCAGCCCTTTAAAGTCTTAAAAAAAAAAAAAAGAAAAGAAATAATGTACAACTGAAATCTCACATTGATGTAAACTATTATGAACTCAAAAAAAACAAAAAAAGTTAAACACAGAAAGACCACATGACCCAGCAAATCTACTCCCAGGCGTGTACCTGAGAAAAATGAAAATATATGTCCACACAAAAACTTACACACAAATGTTCACAGCAGTATTATTCACAATTGCCAGAAAGTGGAAACAATCCAAATGTCCATAAAAAAAATACTATTTTTTCTGTGTGCAAACTGACAAGCTGATTCTAAAATTTATATGAAAAAGCAAACAACTTAGAATAGCTAAAACAATTTTGAAAGATAACCAAGTTGGAGGACTCATACAACCCAATTTTATGACTGACAATAAATCTCCAGTATCAAAACAGTGTGATGTTGGCAAAAGGACAGACACACAGATCAATGGAAAAGAACAAAGAATCAGAATAGACCCACATATACATGGACAATTCATTTTCAACAAAGGATAATCCTTTCAATAAATTGTATTGGAACAATTGGACACTGATAAGCAAGAAAAAAACTTCAAAACTCAAAATATATCATAGACTTAAATATAAAATTATAAAACTTCTAGTAAGGCGGGGGAAAATCTTTGTGATCTTGGTAAGGCAAAGTTTTCTTATATCCAAACCAAAAATATGATCCATAAAAGAGAAAATTCATAAATTGGACTTTATCAAATAAAAAGCTTTTGCTCCATGAAAGATACTGGTAGGAGAATGAAGACAAGCCACAGAGTGGAAGAAAATCTTTGTAAAACACATCTGTGATAAGGGACTTGTATCCAGAATATATAAGAACTCTCAAACAATAAAGCAAACAGCCTCCCCTACCAAATGGGCAAAATACTGATCAAATCCTTTACCAAAGAAGATACAGTGAGGGCTGGTTTGTGTAGGAAAAGGTGTTCAACATCTTCCGTCTTGAGGGAAATGCAGAGTAAACCACAAGAGATACTACAGACTTATCAGAATGGCTAAAATACAAAAATACTGACAATACTTTGAGCTAGCAAGGACGTGGAGCAAGTGGAACTCATTCACTGCAAAATAGTACAGACGTCTTGGAAAATAGTTCAGCAGTTTTTTATAAAGTATAACATACACTTAATATATGATCCACCGTAATTCCACTTCTAGGTATTTACAAAGGAAAAGAAAAACTGATGTACACACCAAAATCTGTATGTGAATGTTTACAGTGGCTTTAATTCTAACTGCCAAAAGCTGAAAAGAATCCAAATTCCCTTTAATGGGGACTGGACAAACTGTGGTACAACCATGCAACCAAGTGCTATGCAGCAACTGAAGGAACAAGCCATGGCCACCCTCAAGAACACAGATGAATGCCAAGTGGGTCATGCTGAAGGGGAGCTGCCTGACTCAAAAGGCCACAGACCGCAGGTCTCCGTTTATTAGACATTCTGGAAAAGGCAAAATCATAGGGTTTGAAAAAGAGTCTTTTCTGGAGTAATTAGACTTTCCTATCTTGATGGTTACATGACTATAAGCATTTGTCAAAACTCAGAGAACTACACAGCAAAATAGGTGCATTCTACCACATGTAAATTATAATAAAAAAACTAGTAAAGATTTTTTTTTTGAGCAAGATTAGCCCTGAGCTAACATCTGTTGCCAATCCCCCTCTTTTTACTGAGGAAGCCTGGCCCTGAGCTAACATCTGAGCCCATCTTCCTCCACTTTATATGTGGGACACCTAACCACAGCATGGCTTGCCAAGCGGTGCCATGTCCGCACCCGGGATCCGAACTGGCGAAACCGGGGCCGCCGAAGTAGAACGTGCACACTTTACTGCTGCTCCACCAGGCCAGCCCCTAATGTTTGATTTAATACTTGTCTCTAGACTTAATCTTGTTGATTGTGCCTCAACATTCTGAACTTGAAGAGTTCTGAATCCGATTCTGATTCCGAAGTGCAACAGCTCTTCTCCTAAGCTCTGCGTCAGCTTTCTCTGTTCTCCACCTGTCACTCATAAAGTGCTGAACCTGTCAGGGCTGCAGGGAGAACTGCGTGCTGCTGCCACCGACCCATTAAGCAGAGCTCTCCAGGAGGCGTGCTGAAATTAGCTAAGAAGACACGGCTACACCACTGTCCATATCATATTTTTCAACCGTGTGCACAAAGATGTAATGAAAGACTTGACCAAGGGCCTGGGTGGCATTCCATGACAGGGAAGGGCTCTCATCTAGGCCGAGAATCTATTCAGATCCTCTTCCAGGGAACAGAATCTATCCTTTTTATTCCTTAAAACAAACATTTAAAAGTCTTTGGTACCTTTCCTATTTCCAAGATCCATAAGAGATTACCAAGTAGGTTCTGCCATCTGAGTAAATTATCATTTTAAATCTCCTGGGATGGAATTCACGTAAGTTTGGGGACTACTCACGGAAAAGTATTTTTCTTTTTTAAAAAACTATCCTGTGTCTTGGGCTTCCAGTCCCTGTGAATGATCTTTGCTGTACTTTCTCCAGATTGAAGACCATTCTCCTGTTGACATTTCAGCCCCTACTCACAAGGAGTGAGTCCACTGTTCTTGGTCACCTATTTAAAACACAGTTCAATGATGGGTTTTTTAGACCTTTCTTTCCCTTGGCATTTTAAAAAAATTCTTCCTAATACTGTTCTTTGAAAGAAAGCAGATCAAATATTGGCTCTCAAGCCAACTATTCACTCTGCTCAGTTTTCTCTTCTGTACAATGGGATGACACCGCCCTCTGCAGGGTAACGACAGTAGGGACTAAGTTAATGCACACGAAGAGCCTAATTCAGTGTCTGACACATAGCAGGCACTTAATAAACAGTAGTTGTTATCATATTGTGTGTTATATTCATACTTGGTAACATTCCTCGTCTCTTTTTGTGTCTGACCTTTGACATTTTGTGCTCCTCAGCCTGTACTACATACCGACCACTTACCTTAAAGTTTAAACTTTCCCCTCTTCCTCTCTATTCCTTGCTGGGGCAGCTGCAACTGTTTCTCTGTCCTCCTCTAACTCATTCTGCATGTAGCAACAAATCATGTTTATAAATCAGACCGTATCTTGTCACATCCTTGCTTCCGTTCCTCCAGTGGCCTGCCAGTGCATCTGGAGTAAGAGTCCTTTCCTTGGGGGCCTTGCAGAAGCTGGCCACTGTCTGCTCTCTCTTGCACTAACCAAACTTCAGTTGTGATGGCTTCATCCCCTTCCTTGGACCCAGGGACCCTTTCCCTGCCTTGATCCACTGCTCCCCAACACTTGCCTACTTCACCGTTGATCTCCACTTAAAGGTCAACCCTCAGAGAAACATCTGCTGACTAAGCCCACACCTGGTAGGTCCCCTGCTCCTGCACTGAACTAGAAGTTCCATGAGGGTGGGGAGCTCGCCCTTTCTCTGCCTGGTACCTAGCATGGTGCCTGTAGTGAGAGGCACTCAAATATATGTTATAAGAAAGTTCACATGAGTTGGGGAGACGCATCCTCGGATATGGCTGGTGGAGGAAGCAACAGCTGTAACAGTGATACGTATCGGAGTTGGGCAGAAATAGTCACAATGTTCATCACAGCATTATTTCAAACAGTGAAAAATGACTATCCTAAAAGTCTAACGACATGACAATGTATATTTTATGAAAAAACTTATAATGGATATTTCCATTAAAATTAATATTTTAAGAGTACATAATAACATGAGAAAATAATGTGGTAAAAAAGAAATGGATATAAAACCGTGTATACTGAACCCCAGTTTCCTAAAAAAGAAAAGCTAGTTGTATGTTTGTGGGTCTAGAAGAAAATATTCTAAAATAACATCACTATCTTAAATAGTGTAATTAAAATCTCTTCACTTTAAAAAAAAGTTTTCTGTGCTGTCCCAATTTTTTATAATAGACATATTTTTATAATCAGAAAACAACAAAGGTTCTAAATAACTAAGAGATGTCATTCTGAGTAAGACTGATGTGAGCATAGAACCCTCAGGAGAAAGTCTGATCAGAAACCTGATCAGAAACTCCTCCGCCACAAAGACCCTGGAGCCTGCCCAGGGCTCGGAGCCCAGGGCCTGGGTTACCTGGTTGTTGACAACCACGTGCACGGTGCCATGAGTCGTGTAGGAAGGGAGGTCGCTCAGGTGGAAGGTCTCATACACGATGCCCTGGCCAGCAAACGCGGCGTCCCCATGCAGAAGGATGGACATGACCTGCAGACACACAAAGGAGACTCCAAATTCAACACGGTCCTGACCACCACGTCCACAAGGTGCTCTGGAGATTAAGTCAGAATATGCTTTTCAAAAATTATGTTTTTTGAGACCATTTCAAACTTAGAAAGAAAGTGGCAGGAGAGCACAAAGACCCCTCAGCCTCCCCAGACTTTCACTTGCTAGCAGCTGGGTATGTCTGCTCCACATCTGCACACTGGTCATCCTGCCGTCTGCTGCAGGGCCGATGCCCACCACCTCTGAACGTGCCACACATGACCCTCCCACCAGGAAAGCAAGGCTGGCTCAGTACCCCATCCACCCCGCTTGCTGTATGTCCTGGGCCTCCCTAGCTCCCATCACCACCCTGATCCTCAGCACACTGAGCCCTCCACACCAGGAAAAGAAGGTCCACAATGTACTTTTCAGGGACAAAATCTAGATTTTAACAGAACTCCACATGTCCTGTTTTGGTGGACGCAGGGATGCTCATGAGCTCAGGTGGATGGTGGACACAGTGTTGGGTTTGCACATGGACCTCCTTAGACGAGTGCAGCTTTGCCAGGTCCCAGATGGGCACCCTGCTGGGTGGGAAAGTCACTGGGAGACTTTCGTGTTGATGGCCTTCAAGCGTGTTTCTTCCTGCAGAGCCTCTTGTACGACCTTGGCCTTCTCCATCGGCACACCTCAGGCCTAGTCCCCCCTCTCATAGAGGTAATTCTCTTGATCTTCTGGTGAAGCCGTACTCACGCAGGGTCAAGCTGCATGGCTATTCCTGTGGTTCTCTTGGCATGGTGCTGGCTGTTGCAATTGCCACCCTGCGCTCCTTGCGTCTGACGGAGCCCCAGTGGCCTGATCTGGACCTTGGGAGGAGCAGCTCCATTCGTGGCAGGTCACCCTGTGTACTGGGGAGCTGCTTTCCCACACAGATACTCCAAAACCCACATCAGCCCTAAGCCAAATCGGGTCGGGTTCAGTTTTGCACCAGGTTATGGAACACCTCAGCCACAGTTACAGAAATCATGTAGTTTTTCTTAAATGCTGAAGACTACGTAACACATACTCCTGCTCCTTGAATTCTGGATTTAAGAGAAATCAGATAATTGCCTGGGGCTTTTTGGAAGAGTAGCAAGGAGAGTAGGTGTGAAGCACTGGTGGAGTCTGGACCCGGTGCTGAGCATGGGCAGGGGTCGGGTGGCTCCGAGAGAGCTGTGGGCTGGGGGTCTTGAGCAATGGGTTGTCTGCACTGGGCAAGGGCACATGCTCCAGAACAAGTGCCTGGCCACCACCCAGGGCTAACCAGCCTCCCCAGCCTCACATCTCATGACAGGAACAATTCGTCCAATCATTTGAAGCATTTTAAATGTCCTCCACTGCTTCTCTCTAGTGATTTCATTCCTTTTCGGCACATTTCCAGCATTCCAAGTGAGCACGGCTTGAGTGGCTTTTAGTCTGTAATTTATGAATGTGGATGTCACACAAAGTTTTCTGTGCTCTTGTTCCCCTATGCGGCCGCAAATGTTCTGCCAAGGAAAGTGGAGATGCTAGAGGCACTAGTCAGCGATGCTGGTCTCCTCCCTACGCTTATCCAGCCTCTGTGTCACTGGTGGTCTTAGGGGCTGCACAGGAGGCCCTTTTCCATCTACTTGGAGCTTCTGTGGCACTGTGCAGGCCCCCAAGCCCATAGGAGTAACCTCCACGTCCCAACATCCTCCCACGGCCACATTCTTTCTCTATGGTGGGTGTCCATCAACGCAGGAGCCACTTCCTGTTCCCAATGCCACCCCTGGCCCGGACCCCATCACCCCGATGGCAATTTCTCTTCTTCTCATTCTCCAAGCATACTACTAGTAGACTTACAGTATTTAACGTTACAGAACCCAGTGAACATACTTGGTTTCATCTCTAAAAGGTGTGACCCTCTCCAGGGCATCCCCACCCCAGCCTCTTCCCCACTCTGCCCTCCAACCCACCTCTATCTTTGCCTCATCTCTCATCTCCAGAGAACATTCTTTCCATCCTGCCTACCTCAATCCTGCTGTTTCTTCAATTAAATATAACACCTGCCTGCTCTGTCAATGAGGTTTGACTGTCTTTCACTCCACTTCCAATTCCAGTGCACAGTGACATATCCCTCTTCTGAAGCTCCTGACCAGTTCACTTGTGTCCCACTGTGCATGTTCCATTAGCTTCCTTACCTATGACCTTATTTCTAGAAAGAACAAGAGATGCTTGGGAGCAGGTGGTGACACTGACTGGATACTCCCCAGAACACACATGCAGACATTTATAAACACTCGATTTTCTGATTGCTTGGCTCTGAGGTCATCGTTAAGTAATAACAATGATACAATTTGTCACAGACCGACTTCTATCTTGAGATTAAACAGGACAAACAGTTAGAATCCATTGAGGATTTCCATACACAACCAGGCTGGCCAACCAATATTCAGCATTCACCACCACACCCCTGGATAATGCTGGCACCAGGGCCACCAGGACCACGAGCTGTGTTCCAGCTATAAATGGTGCCACCCTGGTATCAACGTGACCCTCTCTCCTCACATCTGTCAGTTTTACGATTCCTCTTTCAGGCTTACCCGCACCTTTTCCTGAAGACTCTCTCCTCCAGTTTAGTGAAAATGCCTCTTTGTCTATTATGCTAGTTTGCAAGACTGGCTTCTCGACAGCTATGATGTTGATGAAGGTAAACCACTCCTCACCCAGCTCTGGGGGTCATAACGTGGGAGACAGCCTAGCTGTGAGCAGGAGTACTATACTACTGCTACACTTTCAAAGTCTGTTCAGAGTATTTTGTTAAATTCCAGAAACGTGAGGTCTGAGATGTGCCCAGGGTTGTGAGCCCGCCCTGGACTGTCTGGCCCCTGTGGCCTTACCTTCTTCCCCTCTGTGTCCCCACAGTAAAACTGCTCGGCTTTTGTCTTGCCCATCACCACGGGGTCGGCAGCCTCGAGGTGGGAAGGGTTCGCCACCAGAGACAGGGTGATGTTCCTGTCGGTCACACGGTTGATCCGCCGGTGATACATGCCCAGGTGGTATTTCACGTCCCCAGAACCCTGACAGCACAAACACTGAGTCTTTATCCTGGGTGGGACACGACAGCCCTGTTCTTTGTTACTTCTACTCCGAGAATCCCCATTCCCGAAAGGGTGGGAAAGGTTTGTCCCAGGACGTCTCCCGCCCAGAGCACAGAGAGACGGTCCTTTGGCCAGAGGTGCAGGTCCTTGCCCACAACAGGGAAGACTGTGGGGGTTGCCAGGCCCCTGACCTGGTGGCCAACCTTCTTTTCTCTGAGAGGACGGCCACTGGCCACCTCCTTTGGGAATGGTATGGAAGATCTCAGCCTCTGGTAAGTCTTTCCCAAGAAAAAAGTGGAACCAGGGGGGTCTCGTGTGGGTTGGAGCCATGCTGCAAGTTTCTAAAAGAAATCAGGTGCCTCACCTCGTCAGCTGCCTCCAGTTTTGAATCGAACTGACAGAAAATCTGCTCCAGCTCCTTCCTGATGACGTTCGCAAGCACGTTCAGCCGCCCCCTGGGACACATGGGAGGTGAGCAGGGCCCAAACGTGGCGCCCTAGGCAGCAAGTAAGGCTGTTCCACCTGCTCCTTGCCTCGCAGGACACAGCAGTGCCTCGGGTTGCAGTCGAGAAGAGCTGAGACCACAGCTGACGTGGGACACCCAGCCTCTGCTCGTCCTTGCCCTCTGCAGCCTCCCCCAAGCTGTGGCCTCCTCTCCATGTCACCAAGCAGCCTTTCCTCCACGTTAACCTCCCTCTGCTGTGACCCCTACAAGGGCATTCAGGTTTAATTTTTATAAGACTCAGCACAAGACCAAGACACCTGTGTGAAGCCATTTGTGGCCTTCGGGGTGGCAGTGACTGCAGATTGAGGGGGACGCTGTGGTGACAGTCATCCTGGGGCAGGGGTGCAACTATGTGCCAGGCCAGCTCCATTCACTGCTTGCTCAGTGCCCTGCCCCATGCTTTGTGTGCAAGGCTGCCAGGTAGGGCCAGGCAGTTACCTGTGGGGCATCCCCATGATCACGTAGTCCACTCCATTCTCACTTGACTTGTCGATGATGGTCTTCAGAGCAGGGATCAGCACCTCGCAGCCTTCCAGACCAAAGCGCTTCTCGGACGACCACTTCCGCTGCAGGAACTCCTCAAACCTGGATGGGAACCAAGCCACCTTAAAGAACTATGTCTGCAGGGTCAATGCCACTCACATAGGGCTGCAGCCACACCCTACTCCGGTCGACAGGCCAAGCCACACAGATAGGACCAGCATGTTCCACACCCCACCCTGAGCACAGCCCCACACCTGGTGGACCGCACGAGCCTGGCCAGCAGGGTCCGCTTCTCCTCATTGGTGAACTGCATGATCCCGGGCGTCTCAAATTTCTGCCGGATCCACTGGCACTGCTCCAGGTCGTTGATGAACATGAACTCCACCCCAATGTGCTGACAGTAGGCCATCTGTTTCACACACACACAGACACACACAACCAAGGGGATGTTCACCCAGAAGGCTAGGGGGGACAGGTGGCCTCCCTTTCAAGCACACCAGAGCTAGCTGTGACCGGGGCAGAGACGGAGCACAGCACCAGGCCTGGGCCAGCTACCTCCTCTTACTCCCAACACTGCCTCCAGGGACTCAGGGTGCACAGCCCAATGAGCAGGGAGGACAGGGAGAACCGGTGAACCAAGGCATGAGCCCTTCATGGCAGGAGCACAGATGTGCCAGCTGGGGAATAAGATCAGACTCTGCCCAGCACCGTGAGAAAGGCAGGCCCCATGCTGCCAGGGGATAACACGGCTCAATGGCTACTTAAGAGTCACAGGCTTTTGGGGCCGGCCCCCGTGGCCGAGAGGTTAAGTTCACGCTCTCAGCTTTGGCAGCCGAGGGTTTCACCGGTTCGGATCCTGGGTGTGGACACGGCACCTCTCATCAAGCCAGGCTGAGGCGGCGTCCCACACAGCTCAAGCAGAGGCATTCGCAACTAGAGTATATAAGTATGTACTGGGGGGCTTTGGGGAGAAGAATTAAAAAAAAGAAAATTGGCAATAGTTGTTAGCTCAGGTGCCAATCTTTAAAAAAAAAAAAAGTCACAGGCTTTTGATTTTAAACTCTTTTATTTTTGCTGAGGAAGATTAGCCCTGAGCTAACATCTGTGCCAATCTTCCTTTACTTTATATGTGGGTTGCGGCCACAGCATGGCTGATGAATGGTGTAGGTCTGTGCCCAGGATCTGAACCCAGGATGCTGGAGCAGAGCACACTGAACTGAACCACTATGCCATGGGGCTGGCCCCTCAAATTCCACTTTTAATTCCTGACTCCTATTGGGAATGTCAGGTCCTATAGAAGCATGACTGGACATACTACAAAGCAAAGGGTCCTGAACAGAGAAGGCACTTCCCACACCACCACTCTCACCTCACTGCTGGGAAGGAAGCTGTGCATCCTGCAGAAAACCAAGGGCGACCTGGGCAGTGTGCAGGCCAGCTCTGCACAGGCAGGAGCCCAGAGATGGGTGGAGCTTGGTGGGAAAGGAAATGAGAGCAAGAGAGAGAAGAGGAAGGCCAGAGGAGAGCGAAGACTCAGGGTGGACAGCTCTCTGGAAACCCCTCCCTGGGAACATGCCAGGCAGCCTTGTGCAGGGGCCCATGGGCTTCCTGAGCCAAGTGACCAAGGCTCCTCTTCTTCCTCCACCTGCCAGCCATCTTGGGGTCAGAACAAGGGGCCAACAGCAAACCCTGAATCAGCTCTGGAGTTAAAGAAGGAAATGCCCCAGCATGGCAACAGATTTTAGACACCCCGAAAAATGCCTTTAAAGGTCTTCGCAGTAGCCACACTGCAAGCACTCATGAGCGCTGGGTTGTGCTTGGCAGTTCCATCCAGAGCCTCTTTGGTTTTCACACCAGGCATGAAAGCCGGCTGGCACAGCACAAGGTGAGGATGTTCCCGGGATTCCAGTGGTGGGCATGGACCTGATGCCAGGTCCCTGTTGGCTTAATCCCCAGGAGAAATGGGCAGTGAGTTTTAGGGGCTGATTCTTAGCTTCTCCCTTTAGCAGGGCAAATGTTAGGAAGCCGAAAAGTCACACTTGCTTCAAGTTTTCAAAGAGCTGCAAGTTATTCCTTATGTTGTAGGACCAACAAAACGCTTTAAGCTTAGATCCCAGCAGCAATCTAGTGCACGCCCAAATCATATATAAGTGTAAGTAACGCGCCATCCACAGGCAAGTTTACCCAAATATCTGTAAACTGTGAGAATGGAGTGTTCTAAGTTGGGAGAACCAGAATTGGAGGCTCTCTTGGAAAAGCCCTGGACCTGGGGCGCTCTGGGGACAGGAGGTGCTATGGCCGGGACCCCTGGAGCCCAGGTCCAACTGTCTCATACAGTAAGAGCCCTATGCCTGGGCTCCAGTGTTGGCATAGCTGAAAGTGAGAGCCAGGGGCTCTCTGCTCCCTTCAAATTCTAGGACTCAAGATTCAGAGACAGGTAACCACGGGGGGCACTCCAGGAAGGAGAGGTGCTGAAGGGTGAACCTAAGAGGAGGAGGGACATCTGTGGCTTGCTGTGGGGACAGTATCCTCCTGGAAGGCTTTGCAATTAGAGAGGAGGGCTTAACTACGAGGGCTGAGCTCCCACTGGCGAGCATCTGCGTGAAGTGAAGGAGACTTGTTTAATGTCTTAGTACAGACCAGTTTAATCACACCACTTTCCAGATAAACAGATAAATCTGAAATAACTGAGTGAATGGGGTGAGACACACAAGCCTCAGGCTATAAGTCTGACAAATGACTTATCTATACGGGGTGATGTTTCTGGGGTCTAGACGATAGCAGAACTCCTACATCAGCACTGTTCAACAGAAATACGGCGTGAGTCACACATGTAATTTAAAGTTTTCTAGTAGAAAGAGATGAATTAATTCTCATATTGTATTTGATCCAATATATTGACACATTATCTTGTCAATATTTAAAAAGTTATTCAGATACTCAGTACATTTCCAGGGCTCAGCAGTCACATGTGGCTAATGACTACTGTTTGGACAGAGCAGGTCCAGATATTACAGTCAAGGTGGTGAGGCTGGCTGCAAACCAGGGAAAGGTCAATCCCCTCTGCTGACCCTGCCCACCCCTCCCTGATGCCCACTCCCCCAGTGTCTACTCCCTCTTGATGTTGGCACTAGGTCACCAGGTTTCCACACTTTCCTTTCCCCACAAGCCTAGAAGTGATGAAGGAAGGGAGCCCCAAGCTGAGATGCTGACACACAGC
This sequence comes from Equus przewalskii, assembly GCF_037783145.1. NCBI lineage: Eukaryota > Metazoa > Chordata > Mammalia > Perissodactyla > Equidae > Equus > Equus przewalskii. The sequence continues at coordinate 15,334,990 of NC_091834.1, read as the reverse complement.
TGCTGTGCAGGCGTGTGTGGAGGAGGGCCCTGGCAGGCTAGTGTTGACTAAGTCCAGAGAGGAGGAGGAGAAGAAAGAAAACTCTAGAAGGATATGGGGAATGGAGGGGCAGAGAGGATGAGCAAGCACGCAGACCTATGTCTGGGCACCCTGGCAGCTAGTCCAAGCTGGGGACCTCACATATCTGAAATAAATTTCCACTGGGATTGGAATGCAGAGAAATGTTTTCTCTTTTGTATGGCTGATTGTAAAAACACGGATTTCAGGGGCTGGCCCTGTTGCCGAGTGGTTAAGTTCGCGTGCTCTGCTTCGGTGGCCCAGGGTTTTGCCAGTTCGAATCCCGGGTGCAGACATGGCACCACTCATCAAGCCAGGCCGAGGCAGCGTCCCACATGCCACAACTAGAAGAACCCACAACTAAAAATACACAACTATGTACCGGGGGGCTTTGGGAGAAAAAGGAAAAATAAAATCTTTACAAACAAAAAACAAAAAACAACAAGACCATGGATTTCTATCTACAAAATAGCAAGAAAGTTCTCTTCTCTTTCCCCTAAATTTTTAAAAATACAGAACCAAGAAAAAAACAACCTAATCCGTGGGCCTCCTGCCAACACAGGCTTTTAGCAAGCCCACTAAATTTTCCTGGAAACTGAGCTTGCGTTTCTTTACCTCCAGCCGCCGGATGATCTCGCGCAGAGGAAGCGCCGACTCCTGGCCCCCGATGAACGTGGTGGTGGGCAGGTGGAAGACCTTGTCCAGGTCAGACTCATCCAGGCCATAGAACCCTGCGGGGTGAGGAGACACGGGCACAGCCACACGGGGGCCACAGTTTATGGAAAGGGGAAGGGACTCCCCAGGGGAGAGAAAAGAGAAGAGAAAAATCATAAAAACCTCTGATATATATGAGAATAAATAATATTTTACAGCCAGAAACACAAACTTCAGCAACAAATGGAAGCTGAGAATATTACTGGGCATCACAGGTAAGTGAGAATAAAATTCATATTATGTGTATATTAGTCCAGTGCATCAAATATTCATAATTTAGAGAAAAATGTATTTCAAGGTCCCAAAAACACAAACCAATTTGGGTTTGAAAAGGCACTGGGTAAGTAAATCAGAAAGCAAATGAAAAATAGTTAAGGAGGGAATTCAGGTAGAAAATGAGCAGTTGTGTAGAATAAGTCATATACATATTAGATGGTAGTAACATTTGTATGTGGTGAGTGACAGGAAGCTGGGAGACTGAGAAGTGAGGGACAGTCACCAAGAAGCTGAGTGGTCTGCAGGAAAGCTGGTGGGAGCAGGGCCAAGGCTCACACAGCCAAATTCTGAAGGACAGCGCCCTTCTGGAAGTACTCCAAACCACACATTCTAGACCAATGCCCTGGACAGTTCTTGGCAGTCACAGATCTAATTCTCACTCTCCCCAAGCCAGTACTAACACATATTTACCGACTAATCACTAACTAATCGACTAATCATTATCTGACTACTCACTAACATTTCCTGGAACACTGACTATAGGCAAGGTACCTCCTCATCTGAAAGCATATTTCAAATTGATAAAACATGATGGAAAGGCCCTTTCTCAGGCATTATACACTTGTTTCATATCACAGTACAGTCATGAGCCACATAACGACGCTTCGGTCAAAGACGGACCACATATAGGATGGTGGTCCCATAAGATTAGTACCATATAGCCTAGGAGTGTAGTAGGCTGTACCATCTAGGTTTGTTGAAGTACACTCTATGATGTTCACACAATGACGAGACTGCCTGACGATGCATTTCTCAGAACACGTCCCTGTTGTTAAGTGATGCATGACTGTAAGTATTAAAGGAGAAGAGAGACTTGGAGGAAAACTGTAGGTTAGGCTCCCACATACCCTGAAACAAAATGCCAGCTGGAGACCAGCAAAGGTGGAGTTCAGAATCACTTCACACCAACATCCCAGACACCAGGATGAAAAGTGAAACTGAGGGGCTGGCCCCATGGCCAAGTGGTTAGGTTCATGTGCTCCGCTTCAGTGGCCCAGGGTTTCACTGGTTTGGATCCTGGGCGCAGACATGGCACTGCTCATCAGGCCACGCTGAGGTAGCATCCCACACGCCACAACTACAAGGACCCACAACTAAAATATACAACTATGTACCAGGGAGCTTTGGGGAGAAAAAGGAAAAATAAAATCTTTAAAGAAAAAAGTGAAACTCAATGAGCATGGCACAGTCTCCAACACCTGGCTGTGCAAGATCACATACTCTCCTTGTTTCCTGGTCTAATTAAGTGTAAATAAGACATAAGGGCCCAGTACAGGACTCAAGCAGTCGCTTGCAAAGACAACTGTGTTCAGTGCATCTGAATCTCTGGGAGATTTGTAAAAATGCACATTTCCAGGCTCCCACCCTAGAACTGACTCAACCAGTCATGGAGGGCCCAGAATCTCCCTGGGTGTGCCTATTCTGACAGCCTTTATTTATCTAGTGCTTAAGAATACTTTTTTTTTAAGTCTTAAAAGCAAATTCTATGTTTTTCAAGCCATTTTTTGTTTTATTAAAACAAAGGCAGAGGCCAGCCTTGTGGTATGGTGGTTAAGTTCATGCACTCTGCTTAGGCAGCCCAGGGTTCACAGGTTTGGATCCCAGGCACAGACCCACATACCACTCATCAAGCCACACTGTGGCGGTGTCCCACATAAAATAGAGAAGATTGGCAACAGATGTTAGCTCAGAGCCAATCTTCCTCAAGAAAAAAACTAAAAACCAAATGCAAGTGCAACCTGGCTTTGTTTACTTGGGGGCAGTGATGGCAGTAGTGGCTTGGTTATGCCTACGCATCTGTTTCCTGCTGTTATTCTATCAAGAATGAGAACAGGTCACCCCATGGGCCTGGTGAAGCTCATGATCCTGGCCATTCACAGCCTAGCTTACGGTGTTTATGGAGGAAAACCACAATCATCTGGGGGGCATGTTTCCTAATTGATGAAAACATTCAGCAAGGGGGCTCAAGGAACCAGAGTATCCAGAGGGCACACTCTGTTGGGAACATTTGGATCAGGAAGACGACCAGGGAGGGGCGTCCACCAGAGGAGAACCTGAGCTTGCTGCAACCTTTCAGCACGAAGAGCCCTTGGCCTACCCTATGTGAGGTTCTTTGCTTCCTGAACCGATCACCCTGAACTGATCATTTTTGGGCTTTCCTGCTGAACGCCAAAACTGATGGTTCTAGGGCCGGCCTGGTGGCACAGCGGTTAAGTGTGCACACTCTGCTTCGGCAGTCAGTGGTTCGTGGTTCAGATCCGAGGTGTGGACACAGCACAGCTTGACAAGCCATGATAAGGTAGGCATCCCACATATAAATTAGAGGAAGATGGGCATAGATGTTAGCTCAGGGCCAGTCTTCCTCACCAAAAAGAGGAGTATTGGCAGATGTTAGCTCAGGGCTAATCTTCCTCCAAAAAAAAAAAAAAAAGAAAAAGAAAAAGAAACCCGCTGGTCCTGCTTCGGAGTTCTTCAGTCATCTAAGAAATTAAATCTATAGATGCCTGCTTCTGTGAAGGGAGCGTAGACATATTCCTCCCTATTCCCCTACTATGTGCAACTAAAACCCAGGACATCAGATGCAAAACAAATAAGATGACTCCAAAAGGTGGAGAAGAAGGCAGACCCCAGCCTGGAAGGTCCCTGGGTTTCCTTTGGCCCTCCCATATACCAGGCTTGGAGAGAAGAACCAGCAACCCAGAAACTCCCACAGGTGCAGACAAAACAAGCCCCAACAAAAGCTGCTCTCTCTAAAGATCCAGGAGAGGGGCAGCTTAGCAGGGCAGAAAACTTTTAGACAATAACTGCTCTTTTCCACCCAAACACACAGATCACGCTGCAGCCCCAACCACACCCTCACCGGGATGCAACATGCTCTGACCTCCAATCCCCACCCCAAGGTTTCAGAGAAGACCCAAGAGGGAATCCAAACTCTCATCCAGACTATGAGAGGTCATGTGCCAGCCCACTCCCCACTTCAATGTCAGTGGAGACTTCAGGGGACTATGACATCCATCCTTACCTGGGAATAACTAGGTAGGCCCCTCCCTACCAGAACAGTGTTCAGAGGAGACCTTCTATGACAGAGATTTAAATAAGATTCCAAGTCTCATAATAACCAAAATGTCCTGGTTTCAATAAAAAAAAGTCACTCATAACAAGAACCAGAAAGATCTCAGATTAAATGAAAAAAGATAATCAATAGATACCCACACCAAAATGACACATTAGAATTATCTGCTTAAGATTTTCAAGGAGTCATCATCGAATAATTTCAGTATGCAATTAGAACATAACAGAAACAAATGAAAAAAAAATTAAGTTTCAGCAAAGAAATAGAAAGTCTCGGCAAAAAATTGAAGATACAAAGAAGGGCTATACAGAAAATTTTCAAAGTGCAAAATACACCAAAATTAAAACTCAGTGGATGGGGTCAATGGCAGAATCAGAGGACAGAAGATGAGTGAACTTGAAAACAGAACAATAGAAATTACCCAATGTGAAGAAAAGAGAGAAAAAAGACTGGAAAAAAATGACGAGAACCTTGGAAACGTGATGCTATAACAAAAGATTTCACAGTTCTGTCAATGAATCCCAGGAGAGAAGGCAGACAGCTGAAAAAGGACTTGGAAAATAACAGCAGAAAACTTCCCAGACATGGCGAAAGACCCAACTCACAGATTGAAGAAACTGACTGAATTCACAGAATAAACCCAAAGAAATCCATGCCAAAACACATCATAATTAAACTTCTGGAAATCAAAGACAAAGACAAAATCTTGAAAGCAACCAGAGTAAAATGACCCCTTACCTAGAGGGAAAAACAAGTTGAGCGACAGTGGACTTCTCATCAGAAACCATGAGGCCAGACGGAAGTGGCACCACACTTTATGAGCTGAAAGAAAAGCTCTGTCTTCCCAGAATCTTACATCCAGCGACAATATCCTCTGGGAAGGAAGGGGAAGTCGACACATTCTCAGATGAAGGGAACTAAGAGAGTATGTCACCCTAAATAAATGGCTAAGGAAAGTTCTCTAAACAGAAAGGAAATGATATCGGAAGGAATCTTAGACATTAGGAAGGAAGAAATGACATAGAAAGCAAAAATATGGGTAAATAAAACAGACTTTCCTTCTTCTCTTGAATATTCTGCATTACGTTTGATGAACTGAAGCACCGTAACAACACTGTCTGATGTGGTTCTAAACATATGTAGAGGAAATATTTGAGACAATTATACTGTAAATGGAGAGGGTGAAGGAATGTAAAAGGAGGTATGTTTCTGCACTTCACTTGAACTGGTAAAACGATGACACCAGTAGTTTGTGATAAGTTATGTGTATATAATGTCATACCTAGACAACCACTAAAAAGGCTAAAAACACAAAGAGCTATGATGAAAAAATACTATAAATAAATAAAAATGGAATTTTAATGTAGGCTTAAAAGCTCAGAGAAAATCAGGAAACAGAAAGCAGAAAAATGAAAAAGAGGACAAAGAATAAAACAGTAGACTTAAGTCTTAATATATCAACAATTACATTAAATATAAATGATTTAAATACTCCAATCAGAAGACAGATTGTCAGAGTGGATTAAAAAAACAGGACCCAACTATATGCTCATCTACAAAAAACTCACTTCAAATATAATGAAATAGGTAGCCTGAAAATAAAAGGATGGAATAACATACATCATGTCAACACAATCAGACTAAAGCAGGAGGGCTATTGTTATCATCAGATAAGGTGGACACCAGAGCAAAGGAAACTACCAGAGGCAAAGACCGGCATTAAATCATGATGAAGGTTGATCCACCCAGAAGACACAGCAAGCTGAAATGTGTGTGTACCAAACAAGAGCTGCAAACTATGTGAACCAAAACCTGAAAATGGAAAGGAGAAACAGACAAACCCAAAATTATAGTTGGAGACTTCAACACCTTTCTCTTAATAACCGATTGAAAAAGTAAACGGAAAATCAGCAAGGAGAGAGAAGGAACACATTCTTTCCAAACGTCCATGGAACATATGCCAAGACAGATAATACACTGGATCATAACAAAAACCTCAACAAATTTAGGAGAATTGAAATCATACAGAACACATTCTGTGACCACAATGGAATCAAACAAGAAATCAATGACAGAAAGATAAAAGGAAAATTCTCAGAAACGAAACAACAAACTTTTAAATAATCCATGGGTTAAAGAGGAAACATCAAAGGATATAAAAAAATAGACTGAACTGAATGAAAATGAAAATACAACATATCAAAGTTTGTGGGACAGCTAAAGCAGTTCTGAGGAAGAAATTTAGAGCAGTAAATGCAGTCAGAAAAGAGAAAGTCTCTAATCAGTAATCTAAGCTCCAACTACAAGAACCTAGAAAAAGGAGGGAGGAGAAAACCAAATACAAAGAAACCAGAAGGAAAGACTAAAGAGCAGAAATCAATGAAATTAAAACAGCAAAACAAGAAAGTAAACCAATAAACAAGGCGCTGGTTCTTTGAAAGGTTCAGTAACACTGACAAACCTCTAACAAGACTAACAAAGAAGACACAAATTATCAGTATCAGGAATGAAACAGTATAGACCTTGCAGATGTAAAAAGACAGAGAATACTAGGGACAACTCTAAACACATACGTTGACAACTCAAATGAAATGAACCATCCCTACAACAACACAAACTGCCACTACTCAGCCAGTGTCAAACAGATAACTTGAATACCTTATGACTAGTAGGGAAATTGAATTAATAAATAAAAAGCTTCTGAAAAAGAAATCTTCAAACCCAGATGGTTTCGCTGGAAAATTCTACCCCATGTTTACACGTTAACAACAATTCTCCACAATCTCTTCCAGCAAATAGAATAGGAGGGAAACTTCTCAACACATCTTATGAAGCCAGTATTACCTTGATACCAAGAGCAGACAAATATTCCTCATGAACACAGATGCAAAAGTATATACAGGTTTCCCCTGCTATCTGAAAGTTTGCTCTAGACTACTTGGCTTTTACAAAAGACCTACATTAGTACCTGTTCTCGTTAACTGAAAGAAATCCAAAGAGGATTTCTGCCTTTATTAAAAAAAGGTGAAAAGCAAAAATAGCATTCAATGTTTGTTTTGCAGTGAGCTGTTAGAGAGGTAGCACAGAGCCCGAGCAGTGAGAGTGGTCCTGCCAAGCTCCTTTCCCAGGAACTACACTCAGCATCAAGCTGCCATAGCTTTGAACCATCTGTGAGGATCTGTGCTTTATCTCAATTTATTTTGGTAGGTTATTTTCTGGGTCTGAGAATGCAGATAAATTAATGGTAACTGATTTTTATATAAGTTAGTGGTAATTGCTCCTTCATTTTACACCATTTTGGCTTAAAAACGATTTCATAGGAACACTCTACTTTCCGATAGTAGGGGAAATCTGTATATAGATGCAGCAATGTATAAAAACGAATTATATACCATGACCAAGTGAGGTGTATTCCAGTAATACAAAGTTGGTTCAGTATTTGACAATCGATCAATATAATCCAACATACTACCAGGTTAAATAAGAAATATCATCATCATATCAATAGATGCAGAAAAACTATCTGACAAAATTTAACACCTATTCATAATAAAAACTATCAAAAAAATAGGAATGGGGGAACTTCCTCAATTTGATAAAGAACATCTGCAAAAAAAATCTATAGCTAATATTATACTTAATGGTGAGAGACTGAATGCTTTCTCCTTAAGATTAGGAACAAGGCAGAGATGTCCATTCCTAATGCTCTTATTCAACATAGTGCTGGAAGTTCCAGTGAGGGCAATGAGACAAAAAAGGAAATAAAAGGCACACAGATTGGAAAGGAGGAAATAATTGTTCCTGTTTTCAGATGAAATGATTGTCTACATAAAAATCCTAAGGAATATACAAAAAAAAAAGTCCTAGAATAAGTGAGCTCAGCAAGGTCACAGGATACAACATAAAAACAAAAATCAATCATATTTCTAGGTATTAGTGATGAATATGTGGACAGTAAAATTAAAAAAAGGAAGAAATACTTATGTGTAAATCTAACCAAATGTGTACAGAACCTGTGTGATGAAAACTACAAAAAGTTAATGAAATCAAAGAAGATCTAAAAAAATGGGGAGACATACCAAATTCATGGATTGGAAGGCAATATAGTAAAGACGTCAATTCATTCTAAATTGATCTATAGTTTTAACACAACTCCTACCAAAAATGTCGGTCAGGTTTTTTATAAACATAGACAAACTTATTCTAAAACTTAGAAAGAAAAAGGCCCTGGAACAGCCAAAACAATTCTGAAAAAGGAAAATAAAGTTCAGCAGCTACAGTAATCAAGATTGTGGTACTGGTGGGGGGACAGACCCTACCAGACATAGATTCAAGGAAAAGAACATGGAGCCCAGAAATAGACCCACATGAATAAGTCCAATTGATTTTTGACCAAAAAAAAAAAGAACTTTGACTTAAACTTCATATCTTATACAGAGATTAACTCAAAATGGATCATAGGGCTGGCCCTGTGGCCAAGTGGTTAAGTTTGCACACTCTGCTTTGGCAGCCCAGGGTTTCACCAGTCCGGATCCTGGGCGCGGACATGGCACCACTCATTAGGCCATGTTGAGGCGGCGTCCCATGTGCCACAACTAGAAGGACCCACAACAAAAATATAAAACTATGTACTGGGAGGATTTGGGGAGAAAAAGCAGAAAAAAAAATGGATCATAGATTTAAATGTAAAAATGCAAAACTATAAAACCTTTAGAAAAATACATAGGAGAAAATTTTCAGGACCTACAGCTAAGGAAAGTTTTGACTTGACACTGAAAGCAAGATCCATAAAAGGGAAAACTGATGTTGTAGTTAATCAGAATTTAAAATTTGTTCTGCCCAAGACCCCTATTAACCAAAGAACACAAACAACCCAAAGATCCTTCAATGAGTGAATGGTTAAAACAACTGTGGGACACCCAAGGAAAGAACGCTACTCAGTAATAAAAACAAACTATTGTTACAAACGGCTGGATGAAACTCTAGAAAATCATGCTGATTGAAAAACGCCAATTTCGGGGGGCGGCTCTGTGGCCGAGTGGTTAAGTTCACACGCTCCGCTGCGGCGGCCCAGGGTTCGGATCCTGGGCGTGGACATGGCACCGCTCATCAGGCCACGTTGAGGCAGCGTCCCACATCCCACAATTAGAAGGACGTGCAGCTAAGATATACAACTGTGTACGGGGGGGTTTGGGGAGATAAAGCAGGAAAAAAAAAAAGAAAAACGCCAATTTCAAGACATTCCATATTGTGATTCCATTTGTACAACATTCTTGAAATGACAAAATTAGAAATGGAGAACAGGACAGTGATTGCCAGGGGTAGGGTGGAGGGGAAGTGGGTGTGCTGCAGAAGAGCAGCAGGAAGGACCCTGGGGCAACGCACTGTTTACAAGATGTTACCACTGGGGGGAGCTGGCTGAAAGGTACACAGGACCTCTATTATTTCTTATAACTGTATATGAATCTACAATTACCTCAAAATAAAAAGTTTAATCAAAACTAGAGTCTCACAGATATTATGCGTAAGATGGAGGAAAAACAGAACTTCTGAGAGATGCCTGGCATGGAAGGAGACTGGTTGCTGGGGAGAGTGACAACAGGCAGATGACCCCCAGCACCCCACTCTGGATTCCTCAAAGGTGCTCTGCCCAGAACCAAGGGTCATTAATATTCCTTACTTCATTAAATAAGTTTTTATCAACATTTCAATTGTCTTTCAAACATGGAAAGATCAAAAGGGAAATCTTGGAAAAAATGCCCAGGAAGCAGAATCTGAAAGAATCCAGAGTCCAGCTGAAGGCACAGCGCAGAATGTGGAGGAAAGGATGGGCCAACATGCAGAATGTAGTGTGGCCTGAGGTCCCTGCTGCCTACAGCAGGAGCTGGAGACGGCCTACACTAAAGACGGGAGCCCAGCAAAGCGATGGTGAGACACAGGTGAAGGTGACAATGCTCTTCAGAACACAAAATGGGCAGAGACAGAAATGACACGCTAAGTAGCGCTTCCTGTTGGTTAATAACTAAATGACAGGAAAAAGGTATTTCAAAACAATTAACAAACCACTTAACAGAGTTGTGTCAACTTTCCCCAAACTGCATGCTAGGAAAAGTTGCACATCCTGTTCAAATGAAGTCCTCAGCTCCAGAAAAGTGAAAGGCCCGATATTTCCATACCTCCTACTGTTAGCATTCGAAGTCGTTCCTTGAAAACTGCAAGATCTGAGAGGCAGAGTGGGGTGGCATGGGTGAGCGCAGAGGAAAAAGACAGGTGAGAGTTAGTTTAAAAAAAACCCCGAACACCCAAAACCCTACACCGTTACCGCAGTGATGGGTAGCACAAACACTGTCACACAGACACAGACACTGAAGGAGAACAGGGTGGGTTACGTGGTCTGAGAGTTACTTTGGTAAACATGGAAACTGCTCATAAACAGCTGGAATAGAGTGAATCTAAAGGAGGGAAAGGCCACTGCCCGACACTCAGAGAAGCCAGTGGGTGGCAGCGTCTGAGACCTCCTCACTTCCCCATCCCAAAGAAGTGGCTGACACACAGCTCTCCTGGGAAGACCAATCCACCCAATTGAGACTACTCTGGGATGAAAAAATGGGAAAAGAAAATGAAAAAGCCTAATTTTTAGTGTACCATTCCTCAGAACTGGTGGACCAGACCCTAAATCTGAAGATTCTGACGGATTCTAAAGAATGGAAGGTGGGTCTTGGTCTCCCAACACAAGAAGGCAGAACTACAATGGAGGAGCTCAGCTGCTGAGAACACAACCCAAGAATCACATGCACAGCCGCATAATCCTTCTGCCCACGAGCTTTTCACTGCACCACATCTGGAAGATGTTAATCTGGACACACAAAATGCCTTCTCCTGACTCTGGTCGCCTGGGTGTGTGGGGCTGGGGAAGAGGGTCAGGGAGGTTCACAGTAACTGGGTGCACAAGTGCCAATGGCCGAGTGGTCAGAGCACGGTCACCGTCACTGTGGCCACTCCCTGTGCAGGGAAAGCAGAGGAAGGCCAGCCGATACTTCCTTGGAAGTTGATGGCAAGAACTCTGACTCAGAGAGGACACAGGGACTCCTGCTCTGGGGGTTAAGCTCTCTTCCTAACCTTGGGGACACAGCACATACAAAAGACCTTAGAGCCAGTGGCTCTTAAGACAACAGAATATCCACGTTCTGCACAAAAGTGTGGATGCTTTGCTTAAAGCAAGGATAAAGAATCATCACTTTTCTCCTCAGAAAATCCTCAGAATCAAGACATAGGACCACAATAAGTGGCCATCGGCGCTGCCTGTGGAGCTCCTCCTAGCCTCAATGGGAGCTGCAAACGTACCACCTCTGTTAAAAAAATCTAAAGGCAATACAATAAAATGTTTACATTTGTTCATTTTGACTACTAGGTATGTGATGCTTTTATCTGTATTTTTCTACATTTCTAAAATAAAATGTGAACGAAAGACACAAACCAAAGGAGAGTGAAAAGAGAACAGAAGGTATTCTGGTTATCACTTACAGAAAGCACACACCAGCACCCGAGCGCTTTAAAACATTTAAAAAAATTACTGCTTGATGAGTACAAGATGCTCTGCTGGAGAGACAAAGAGTGGGTGGGATCTGGCCATGGTGCTTCCAAGCGAAGCATAGGTGGCAAGAAGCAGGGACGAGATGCTAGGCCTGGGTGTGCCTCGGTCTCCCAGTTCCTGGGCAGCCAGGAGGGAGGACACCTCCTGCAGGAGACAGACCCACCATGACCTGAGCTCGGCCCACCCTCCTGAGTCACTTAGGGAAAGGAACCTGATCCCAACTCTTCACTCAGTTGTCTGGTGGCACCACACGCCACACACAGCAGCCAATAAATGTTAAATGAACTGCTCTCTATCGCTCTGAAATTATGAAAGTTGATTAAAAATCAACTCTATTTTTAGCTCATTCTTCCCAGCTATCAAGGCAGCAAAACTTGACCGGGCAGACCCAGAGTGCTCTGGCGGTCAGGAGGAGGGGCGGTGAGACTTCATCCCTTACTGTGCTGGGAATGAACAAATTCATTTAAATAGCTAAAATTCTGTCATAATTTTGGACTTTTGAATTGGCTTTTTAACTACTTAACTCAAGTTCATTTCATAAGACTGACAATTTGCAAACACCAAACACCAATGATAAACAGGAGAAGTTTCACGCTTTCCTCCCTTCTATTTTTAGAATTTACGTTTTGAGTTCTCCTTTAATTATGTTTGAAGTAAACTTCAATCATTTTTGTCACTGTGGGCAGTTATACTATAGAATTTATACAGAAACCACAGATGATGACATTTTAAAATTGGAATCTAATTCAAACGCTGCACTTGAAAGACAACAGGAAAACTGAGGACAAGAGTTAATGGGAACTTTCTCCAAGTCACCAAATCAGTCAAGGGCAGCTCAGCTTGGGCCAGAAAGAAGAGACTGCCCAGTGCCCTCTCCCTACCCCAACAGAGTAAGACCTGGATGCCAGCACAGAACACTGGCCCCAAGGCAAAACAGCGCCCAGACTCAGCTACGTCTGCTGTCAAGTTGGTTCTAGTTAAGATGGCAATGACCCCATGGGTCTCTCTATCTGGACCTTTCTGTCAGTAGCCACACCTTGAACCTTCTTTCGGGCCAACCAGGAAAGGCCTTGCTAGGAAACCTGATCCAGTCCTGAGACCAGAGTCCGGCCTTCCCAGGGACATGTGGTGGAACGTGTGCCCAGGCATCTCATGCTGGAGCTCCCAACCCTCCTCCATGGGAGGTGGGGTTGATAGTACAACCTGGCACAAACTAAGATGCGCTTCTGGGGTCCACCTGGAACCTGGCCCCAGACATAACACGTCCTGGGAAATGGTATCCAGTTCCTAGCAATCACCCACACACTTATGGAACATAACCCACATCTAATTGAGAAACTGTCCCAACGTTAAAGTTTTAATTAAGATAATCACTAACGCCCCCATCTCAACAATACTCCTGCTACATTCACAGTATGTTCCATGTGTACACAATGTCTGACAGTAATCCTGATGTCCCAGGAGTATCCAGGAGCTCTGTGTGTCTGCCGAGTCTGCTGTGACAGGTAAGAGTGTACCTGTTAATTATCCCTCCATCTGTTACTCCAGGGGCCAGGAGAACTGCGATGTTAGGATAGAGGCTCTAGGCAACATTTCCTGGCCTTCTCAAAGTTGGTCAGAAAGATCAAGAACTCAGCAGAAACTATTTCACATATTCCACTTTATTTAACCAATTCTGGGTGGACATAGCCCTGTTCACACTGCAGACTAGCATCAGCCACCCTTGGGAACAGCTTCCTGCCCTCACTCATGGCTGGCACCTACCCAGCACTGCCCTTCCACCCCTTGTGCTTCTCTAACAACAGCAGAATGTGCTCTCAAAGGTATGGGTATGAGCATCCCCTGAGCGTCCGTTTCCCCACAAGAGAATGGAGAAGCTGTGCCTGTATCTGCAGGGAAAGGGGAAGGGCAGCTCAGAGGAGGCATTAGAGGGACCCAAGCTTGGGGAAGGCTGCTGTGTGACTCAGAATACCACTACAGTTAGTCACTTAGCCCAGACCTACACGCGGCCACACAGTCCATCCTGCTTTGGCAGGTTCCTGCACCAGAGCTACAATGCTTCCTCATCACTTGGGTTGCTGACCAGTCTTCACCACCACCTAACTCCTGTGTGACCCTGGACTATTTGCTCAATCTCTCAGTTTTGAATTTATCTCACTACCATAGAGTCCCACAGCTACTTATCTCAAAAGATTGATAATCATCACACTAGCTCGCACCTTCATGGAGCTGAGTAAGCTCCAGGCACTATTCTAAGAAGTTCATATAACTTTGAAAACAACCTTACAGATGAGGTGATGGAAGCACACAGCTAGTTCTGGCAGAGCTGGGACTCCCACCTAGGGAGCCGGCTCCAGAGACCAGGCCCTGAGGTTAGGATGAGAAGATGGGTATAAGAGTGCTCTAGGAACTGTCCATTGTCCAGGAACAAAGTGGTGACGTCAGACTAGCTGTGTTTTGAAGACCTGCACACATCAAATTCATGACCAATTTCCTACAGATTCAAATATACATGGTTTACACTATTTCCATTCTCTCTTTCTAAAGAAAGAACTTACCACGACTTTTATGCCACACTATCTCAAATCCTCCAGATGAAAATGCACTTTTTGCCACAAAAGGGGGGCTGCTCCCTGACTTTCTCCTAGTGGTTCTGAAGGGCCCCTAGTCAGAGGAGGCAGCGTCTCTTTCTCAGATGAGTGTAGGAAGCTCTGAGCTCCTCTGTGTGTGTCTCCTGGTTTATCATGTCCTCTTGCTTGCTCACCCTCACCATGTTGATGCTAAACCTCACAGACGCACAAACACTTGGGGACACTACTCCAGAGTGGAATGTAAGACAAGGCTGACAGGGCCTAGAAACAACTAGAAACAACAATGGAGGCCCTGCCTCTGCCTCTGACGAGAGCTGTGAATGAGGAGCTGGGCAGTGTCAACAGGCCTGGGATTTCTCACCCTTCACAGACTAGCTGGGTTGGGACTGCCTGGTGGACTTCCAAGAAACCTTGGCTGCGGCTCTGTCCTGACCTGACCAGCCTCAAGCAGGACAGAAGAGAGCCTTAGGCCTCCCAGGTATGAGAGCTGAGAACCACCAAAAAAGGTCTGTTTTGATATCAAGAAACTGGCCACCATGGATGCCACTGGGAGAGGAACTGGGGAGAAGCAGTTTCGGGCAAGACAGGGGGATCCTCACCTCCTGTGCGCCTTTCTTCTAGCGCACTATGGAACACAAACCTCTGAGGCCCGTGCCTGGGATGGCTTGGCAGTCAGCGACCTTCTCTGGATAGATGGCCCCAGGCATGCAGGTCTCCCAGGTGGGCCATCTTGCCCTAAAGCTCCTGGAGGGGACTCCCTGCAGGGGTGCGGGCCCTGAGCCCCTCTCCTAAGGAGGACTCAGGGTGCTGAGGGGGCTTCAGGACAGGTGAGCACAGGCTGTGTCGTTGGGCCTGGGTGCTACAGGGGCTAAGGGGGGAAGAACAGGAAAGAGGCTCCAAGTGCCCTGGAGACACTGCAAAGAGAAGCCTACTTCTTCAGAGCACAGAGTTGTCACCACCGAATAAAGTAGCAGGATTTAACTGAAGCCTTGTCTACAATCTGAATTGGCTCTATTCAATCATATCCAGGAGGGTTTCTCGAATCTTTCTTCTTAAAACTGCTAAAGGGCGGGTACAAAGTGGAGGAAACTCTGTATTATCTACAAGCATTTCTGAAGTGAAGACAGAGCAATGACAAACTGCTAACAATGGTCCCAGAACCAACAGTGTTTGAAAACTAGCCTTACCCGACTAGTGTCTGACCCTCCATGTCATACTCTGGTAATGCCCTTAAGGGCATGTGGGTATTACAGAGCGTTAGAGACCGTTATTTAGAGGAGGCAAATTTTGTCCCCTCTCAAAGAGCAGAATTAGGCAGGTAGGTGATCATCAGTTTTGTTAGCATGCATAGGGTTTCTTGTGAACAATGTGGCCATTTCAAAATTAGTCACATCATCATCTCTTTAGCAAGGTTAGCAGCACGGTCACTTAGAGCAGATTAACTAGAGAGCGCAGCTGTAGGTGCGAGCCCAGCCACGCCCTGCGCCTCATGACAGCAGCGGAGGGGTGCAGGCAAGTGTGACAACAACTGCCTGGGCGCTGCACATGCGCCTCCCTGCACGCCAGGGACGCCTTCCAAAGTTTCCTCAGTGTGATCACGGGCATTTAACAATCCAGACACCCAACTGCACAACTTGCTCTGGAATTCACCCTGTCAATGGCAGGGCACACCGTGCTTCAGAGAGGACAGCGTGTGACAACAGTTTTGAGCAAGGCCTCATCTGGGCAGAGGCAGCACTGCACTGAGATTTGGAAATGAAGCCAGAAGAGCTAGTTTCTGGAATATCTTCTGACCCGCCTGCCCAGGTAGGTCATCTTTTTCTCTGTGCCACAGACCTTTTCTGCCCCAAATTTTACTTTCCAATTTTGAGACTTAGAGAATTGAGCTCATACAATCTGGCTGAAAAGCTGGGATAAAAATAACTTGTCCAAACCACACTAAGGCTGCATTACCGATAAATTTCAAGTGATCAGAACGAAGGAAACTTAAGAGTCTTTCCCTTCCGTCTGTGGACATCCTGGCTATCACAAGCTGTGACACAGAGAGGAGCTAAGTAGCGCAGCGCTGACAGCTCTCAGACCCTCACCAAGTTTGTCTGTGGATGAGATAATATCAGCGGGCACGGAGGAGTCCAGATCAGCATCCAAAATTCCCAGGGGGTCCAGCTGTGCTACATGGTGCCCTCGTATCTACGAATGGGCCAGCGATGGAGAGGGAAGGACACACACAAAAGGACAGGAGAAAAAAAAGAGGGAAGGGGTAAAAAAAAGTAAAATTACATTAAAATTACTGTTTACAGATTAATTCTCACCCACGTTTGAAGAAACAGTTACTGGAGCATCATCAAAATTTACACAACTAATTCCGAGAGGATCAAGTTTTGCAATGTGGTGACCCCTGACCTGGAAGCAATAATACAAGCAATTGTTAAGCAGGTTCCGCAGGCTGTGGGGGGCAGGGGGTAAAAATTACACTTGGTCAGACTTTTCCCTGAGAACACCAATGAACCCAAATAACAAAATTAGTTTTAAAAAGCCTTGGAATATTTTATTTTAAAAGCACTATCATGCATAAGTGCACTTTTATAAAAAAAGGGAAAAACTTATTAGGTTATGATAAACTTCGCAGTCTACAAGGATCCATTTCTTGGGATCCTTACACAGTTTGGGATATGCTTGGGACTCTCACTCCAGCGTGAACATAAACTGTCCCTGAGAAGAAGGGAAGGTGCCAGTGTTGGCGCAGGTATGGGGTGGGGCGGAGATATGCCATCTTATCCACAGGGCTGTCCTGCTAAGTGGTCAGGGCCCAGTGGGCAGAACAAAAGACAGCTACAACAGGGACGTCAGCATGGGGTCTGAACTGTTTAAAAAACAAAAACAGAAAGAAATCCCTACCAATTTTAAGTCTTTTTCAGTCTTGGATATTTTATTGACAATCTCTTGCTAGCAATTTGAGAAGGGGAATGGCTGCTAAGAGGTCAGTGAAAGACCAGCTGATGTTACTGAGGCTGAATGAGTGTGGGCAATGGTCAGAACATACTCCCTGTGCCTCTTTCCTCCAGAAAAGTCCACTGTGAACAGCACTTGAGAGCACACGGCCCTGTTACTTAACACAGCTCCATGTGTCTCCTTTCATTTGCCTTGGGGGGAGAGCCTGACTTGCCAGGCTCCGGCAGGACGGACCCACCACCCTCCCTATGCTACCTATCCCAACAGCTGTGGCGCCTGGCCTGCACGGCCTCTCCAGGAAACAAAGTGTTAGAGAGAGGAGAACTGGGTGTGATTCCCCTGCCATGTAGCAGTGATGCAAGAAGAGGCAGCAGGGGAACCTAGATCCCCAGGGCTGCCAGAAGCAATGCTCCAGGCCTGATTTCTCCTCTTCTCCCCAGAACTACTCACAGACCAGGTGTTAAGGTCTGAATTTTGGGCTCTTCCCCATGCCAGGTGCACATCCTGGGAGAGGCTTCTGGGCTCTGAGAAAGGCTGGGGGAGCCCCGTTCTGTCCAACCCTTCTCTGATGGGGCTGACCACTAACTGGAATGCTCTTGGAGAGACTGCCCCTGCCTCTCACCCCTCTAAGGCTCAGCTGCCCCTCCCTTGCCTCCTCCTGTTTCCGTGGGCTCTGCTTCTGTCCCCAAACTCTAAAGGTTCATTTTTTCTTATTGTATTTGGGCGTAAGCAACTGATAAGGTAACAGTGCTTCAGGGAGCAGCACGCCCCTCCCCGTCACTAGCACTTCCCCTGATGCCCAGGTGCTGACTGCCTTTCCTTGCCCACACATCTTTCATGCCAACTTATGGAATGAAACAAGGAGCTATTTCCAGAGCAGGTACTAAAGGTAGCACAGGATTTGCTCAAACAGGGTGCGACTGTCCTGGCTCCTTTTCTCTTGTCAAATTTCCTTTTTGCCTCCCTAGGACCCAGGGCAGGGAGAGAGCGCCTCGTGCTTGGGTGGGGGGAGGTGAGACAGCATTCACTCAGGAGGCCAGTCAGTGTGGCACCAGCTCTCACGGCTGGACTGCCAGCTGCTGCCGCCACCGCCTTACCTGGTAGGCCCTGATGAGAGACTGCACCGCCAAGTGATCCTCCACCAGCTTGTCCACATTGGGCTGGGCTCCCACCAGGGGCTGCGCTCGGGCCAAGGCAGACAGGGAGCCTGGGCTCAGGGGGAGTGGGCTCTGGTAGGCGGTGCCCGGGGGTGCTCCGGCATTGGTGTTTCGGAAAAAAATGTCCCATGACTGAAGGCAAAGAAGGAACACACGTGTTACTGCACTGCTCACCTAGGGCCTAGGACTTATTTTTTAGCCAAAAGAACTGTTCTTGGCAGGCAAGTCACGTCGGTTATATTTGTCTACCAGCAGGCTGGTTGGGCTGACTTCCTCCTACTCTGGACAGCCCACTTCGACCTCCAAAGAGTGGGTCTCCCAAAGTGGAGCCCCTGCTTCCATTATTCTTTCAGGATGCGCCTTCTTACCTCCACTCCTATGATGCAGATGCCCTGTGGCAGCCCTTCCATTAAAACCCCAAAAGCACAAGGCCAAGCAGCTCTGAGGCACTTCCATATGCTGACTGCTTCCACGGCGGGCAGCCCAGGAGGCAGGGGAACAGAAGTTTTCCTCTCCTATCTGTCTCCCGGCCTGGTTATCTTGGCTTTCCTGTCTACAGGTCTGCAGCCACCCCAGATCCTCAAACCCTGCCTAAGGGGTACTGAGTGGACCCAGAGCCTCTCTTAAGACCCAAGAGGCTCAGCACAGCCTTTGGGCCCAGGCCTGCCTTGTGCATGCTCTTCCTCCCTGGACAGAAAGCCAGAGCGGGGCCTTTGTGTAAGAGGCAGTTCTGGGCTTGGACCTGTGAAGTATGAAGCGTTCCCTACCGACCTCAAGAGAAATACAGTCCTGTGTCACAGAACAACATACTGGTCAAGGACAGACCACATAGAGGAAGGAGGTCCCATGAAATTAGTACCATAGAGCCTGGGTGTGTAGTAGGCTGTACCACCTAGATTTGTGTAAGTACACTCTGTGATGTTCGCACAATGAGATCACCTAATGACGCATTTCTCAGAACATGTCCTCGTAAGCGAGGCACAGCTATAGTCTCGTCTGCACCTCAGGAGGGCGACTGGGAGCTAAGGGCTCAGGGTGTGTGGTGAGGCAGGACTTTGAATCGGAGCTCTGAGATCTTGGCAAGTTACTTCACCTCCTGTGCTCAGTTTTTTCATCTGTAAGATGAGGACTCAATTCTATATTCTTCATAGGTCTGTGGGAAAGACTAAATCATGTAGTGAAGGGCACTCAGCACACCATTGGGTAGGCAATAAGAATTCGATTGGCACTACTATTGGTTTCAATCTCCTTTGTGCTAATGTGAACTAACTCATTTACTTCTTTTCCTACTCTTTTTGGTTATTTCATGTTTGGTTCAACATATAATTTTTTTTTTTTGAGGAAGATTAGCCCTGAGCTAACATCTGCCGCCAATTCTCCTCTTTTTGCTGAGGAAGACTGGCCCTGAGCTAACATCCATGCCCATCTTCTTCTACTTTATATGTGGGACGCCTACCACAGCATGGCTTGACAAACGGTGCCACGTCCGCACCCAGGATCCCAATGGGCGAACCTTGGGCTGCCAAAGTTGAAAGTGCGAACTTAACTGCTGTGCCACCGGGCCGGCCCCTCAATTTATAATTTTTATAGACACCATGAGGCTACAATAGTTTATTCATCCCATACAAAGATGAGTTTTTTTTAAAAGATATTTTGAAGGTCAGAAAAATAAGATTCCTCTGCAAAAAAAAAATCCACCAAAACTCAAAACCAGAAAGTTTAGAAATATAAAAACATTGTCTTTCTTCTCTGCCATACATTTTCCAGTTTCCAAGATTCTTCCATCAATAAACTGATTAGACTTCTTGAAAAATCTGGAGAGGAGAAACTTCACTAGATTTCTGTGTTCGCCTTCCTAGTAAGTGCTACCAAGATGCTATGCAGATGTGCTCGCTGGGGCTCAGACAGGTACTGAATGGGTTTGTCCCTGTCTGGACAGAAACCAGAGATGGGTCCTTAAGGTCTCCTGGCTTTTCAGGTGGGCTCTTTTCAATGCTGTCCGAGGCACAGACGTACCTGACTCTGATGGTTCCCCCCGAGAGACCACTGCATGCTGCCACTGATCACAAACTAGTCACTGTGACAAGTGCAGGCCCAGAACACCCGGCTCACACAGGGCAGTCTGGCTTCTCATTAAAACTGCTTTTGAGAGGAACTTTGCAGAATGTTTAAATTATTCTACAAGAAGAACATATTTCTTCTGTATTTAGAAAAATTAACTTTCAAAAATCAAACTATTAGGAGGATGAGTGTACAACATGGTGAATACACAAAAAACCACTGAGTTGTATACTTTTCATGTAAAATACATCTCAATAACAATTTTAAAATGTTTTAACAAATCTATTCAAGGTTTTACTGTTTTCACCTTCCTGGTTAATTTTCAGTGTGTCACCTGATGGCAGAACAGATTTAGGGTTCTCTTCTGGCACCAGCCATAACACCAACTGTAAGGCACTGTGTACCATGTAACCTGACGTCCAAGCATTCCTCTACAATCCAGGACTTGGAACCCCCAAGACCATTTTCTCACTCTCCCTCCATCAAACTGGTTCCCACCAGCACCCTGAGTCTTCCTCTAACACGGTAAAAGGTGGTAAGTCCACCAGAGAAAGCAACTGACTTACTCTTGTGAGAAAGGAGAGGACGCCTCAGTACCAAGTCCCTAGGGGCTGGGAAGGCTGCCTCCATGCTTGGCATCCACCTGGCTCCTTACAAGGACATGGGAGCTGACACAGTGGACACACCCAAACACTTCTGACTTCATGGAGCTTTTCCATCAGGCTCACGCAAGCTCCCTGCATGGTGAAAGTAGCTCTGGCCGAGGGCTCTTCCTGGCCTCCATCCAGGCTGCCAGTAACTGAAGGCCTGACCTAAAAGGAGCGCTTCTGATTCAACAGCGAATGGGGCAGGAGTCAGCCCAGACTTGCACGGCAAGAACCAAGAGCACGCTGCTCCTACCACGTAAAACCTAATCAAGTTTCTTCTTTATCCCAATCCCGCTCCAAAGCTGGCATCTCTACCCTCACCTGTGTCCCTGGGCCTGCGAAGAGGCTTAAAGGCTGGGCATGACCCTGAAACCGAGTAGCCGCTGTAGGCAACACACACGATCCAAACTTTCAAACCTTAAAGCAGACGGTCTTTCTTCTGCCACACAAAAGGTATGAAGATGTGTCCAGATATGCAGTGGCAGTCGCCCAACAGCAAGGCCTTGGATTCAAGGACCACTGGCAGCACACCGACCCCTCATCCTGATGGATACCAGCTGCTTATGTATATAGAGCCAAAAGGCATAGCAAAAATCCCAAGTTCTCCTCTTTGGAAAAATCAGCTTTGAGTAACAGGGAACAACAGCACAGCAGCAGAGGTGGGGCTAGCTACTGTCCTGATGCTCTGAGCACCTGGAAAACCAACCACACTCTCCCTGGGAGAGGGTCAGGTGGGATTTACACACAGGGGACATGAGGCAGGGATAGTGATCAGGTCAAGTGAATTTCAGGGAGCAGGGTAGCTCTCACATTAACACCATCTCTCATCCTGGCTTATCCATGCCAAAGCCAGCGGACAAGAAAATGAAAGGAACTTCCAGGGAGACAAAGGCTGCAGGGCCCCTTTGAGGAAGGCCCGGGGCTGGGGGTGAAGGGGGGTGGAAGCAGGAATTGCCATCATCCGGCCCCCTCTCTCTGACCTTTTTTGTGTGCTTGGAATAAAACTCCAGGTGATTTTCAAGTGGCTGAGGACAACTGCACAGACGGAAATTCTGCTTCAACTGGAGGCAGTCAGAAAAAACTGGTTCATACCAGTATTGCAGAGAGCTGGGAACCCCTGGGAAAGAATATGCCAGGAATGCAGCTTCGGGCTTTCCTGTAATTCACCCCCCACAGCAAGCACACACCACCAGCTTGCTCTCCCGCAGCTCGGCCAGGCCCTCTCACTCTTTCTAGGAAGGTGTGGGCCTCTGCACTCTGGTAAGCGCTTGCCTGCCCTCAGACAAGGAGCCCACTCCTACAACAGCAAGCCCTCTTCCACCATGACCCGAAAGGTCTTCACACTTGGGTGACAGTTCTGTAGACTGGAGCCACTGCCTACACTTGGCGAAACCGCTCGTACTGCAACTTAAAATGGGTATGTTTTAATATAAGTCAGACCTCAAAAAAGTTGATTAAAAAAAAGGCTCTGAGAGTGAAGGTCCTTTCAGGCTTGCGGGTCTCACCACCCCACAGACGCCGAGCCTGACTCTCTCTCCCTCCTCCCTTGTGGCCGTCTCATTTCTCCAGAGATGTCCGCCCCTCCTCCCCGCCTCTCCCTACACCTGAACTGGCTTCTGCTTTCAGTTCGTGGGGCCCGCAAAGCCCTCCCTGTCACTGCTCTCCACATGCTGGCCCAAGTCATCTTTAACGCTTGGTGTTGTCACTGCCTGGTGAGGGTTCCCCTCCTGATAACTGCAGCCCTCGTTCGTTGATTCTCAGCTTGAGGTTTTATTTACTTGTGTGTTTACCTGCTGCCAGTTCTGGTTCTCTCCCTGATGGCAGATTCCCTACTCCCAGGATACGTGACCACGAAGCTGGTCAGAGTGAAGCCCCTCTCCAAATGAAGAGAAAACTTTAAGAAGATGACACCTGTGCCTGTCTCACCTGCTCTCTGTATCTGGAGGCGCGCGGCCCCAGGTGTCTTGTTGAGTGAGAAAAACAAACCCTATCCATGAAGCCAGCTGAGCGGAGTTCTCTCTTTCTCTGAGCCAAACTCACTCCTAACTATCCCTTGCTCTTGTGTGGATGCCCTGAACCAAAGGCCCGATGTGGGCAGGGGTGGTAACTTCTACCTCCAGAAATATCTCAAGTGACAAGGCAGAAGCGAGGATGAGAAAGCACAGTAGGTGGCTGGTCGGGGGGGAATGCGACTTAACAGCACAGTAATCTAACAGCATGGTACATCAAAACCGCTGACAACATTTTCCTGAACAGGAATGGTTTTTCACTCATGAGAAACAAGACAAAGTCAGACTCTGGCTTCTGTGTGGGGGTGTGGTCTTGGCCCAGAGTGTGGCCTTCTGTGTCAGACTAAGCCAGGTAGGAGTCCCAGCCCCACCACAGGGCAGTGTGCTGGTTTTCCTCCTTCACATGTATCACAAGGCAGATTTAACTACTAATCTGCCACGCAGCCACCACAAACTCCCACTGAGTATCAGGGCACCCAATTGCCAACATCACAGCCTCCAACTTCTTCATGCCTCTGTTGTATAAATAACTCAGTAAGGAAACTCTCTGTCCTCCTGCCTGACCATGAACATACAATGGCCAGACATAGACACTCAGTCCTCTGTTCACCAGAGGTGAAAGGGAGCAGTGGCCTGAAGAAGTCAGGATCTCAGCTCAAAGAGGACGAGGAAAGGCATCTGCCACAGAAAGCCAGCTCCTCTGTCTGGCAGGACTAGAGGGTTCCACCACACATGAATGGTCTTCCCAAAGGCATGCAGGATGTACTGCATGAAAAGGTGAGCACTGTTACTTAAAACTTCAGGTCCACGAATATCACCGAGGCTGCCTATACACAGCATGCACTGAGGTCCGGGGACAGGAAAACCACCACGATGAGCTCCTCTCTCAGGAATGGCAGGACAGACGAGTGAACATGTAACTTCAGAGGAGGGACAAGTACCAGGAAATAAAGGGAAGGATGGTGCTCAGAGGAGATGATGGTGGTCTGAGCCCTGCAGCACAGCTGGGTATGAGGAGCCTGAGGAGAGAGACGCATCACATGGCCACAGGGAAGGCATGTGTGTGAGCTGGTAGAGACAAGAATGGGAAGGTGGGCTGGGGCCAGGTCTCAGGCGGCCTGGCAGTGAGAAGTAATCCGACTAGCCGGGGTTTCGGTGCTCCTTCTGAGGAAGTAGTTACCCATGCCTAGGAGCAGAGCCTGAGCCAGGCTAGGGTGAGCAGGAGGGTGGAGTGGCTCATGGGCAGGCCAGCCGGCATAGGTGTGCACCTGCTGCCCACCTCCCATGAGTGAGTTTAAGGCCATCAGCTTGTTACTGAAATGATTCATCCAAAACATGATAGATTTCAAGTGTAAATAAGTGTAACATTCTGGTTGGAGTGAAACCAGAATTCTTACTTTTAATTTTAGATAACTAACAGCATCAACTGCAGTACATGAAGGTGTTTTCAAAGCCATCACTCCTCCTATGCTCCCCACAAGCCTCCCAGACTTCCAACAACCCTGGTGGACTTTCCCTGCAGTCATCACACTCTTCTCCCCAGTTAAAGGAAGTTCTTCAAAGGCTGCAGACACGTCCCTTTTCCTCTGTAATGTCTGACGGAAGCTAGTCCAGTGCTTTGCTCCATAGTAGGTGCTCACCGCGCCTGCTGAGCTAAAATTAGACGGGTTTGGACTCCTTCATGAGGCAAACAGCCTGACAGGAGTGATGTCTGATGATACGTCAGGTGTGCTGCCAGCTGCAGTGCTACGTGGGATGTCAGGTGTACTGCTAGGTGTGGTGCTAGGTATGGCATCAGCTATAGGAACCTGGAGGGTCCAGAGTCCAGAGGCTCCACCTCCCCTCAGAAAAGCTGCTGCCCTCGGCAGGTGTGGGACTCTCACCAGGGAATGAGGTAAGCAGACTTTGCCCTGTTTATTGTCAGTAGACTGCAAGCGTCTCAGGGCCAAGTTCCTGGCTATGAAGTTCACAACAGAGACTGTTCACAGAGGTTTCAGCTTCTGAGGGGCAGCAAATATGTCACCTAGTGTCCCTTCGCCTGTCTCAAAGGCCCCCACTGTGTCAGATACATTGGCCAGAACAGGTGTGTGACAAAAGGGCCATGCACAGGACTGCGCCCACTGCAGTGGGCCTGCCTGCTGCCAGCTCACGGGGTTGGGAGCCCCAGTCCTGCCTTCCGTGGGCTGAGCGAGGCCAGGGAAGTCACTTCAGCGCTCTGTGCCTGATTCTTTGCCTACAAGAGCAGGGAGCACAGGCTACTTAGGAGGACACCCATGTATCTGCATAGCTTTTCACAATTTAAGAAGCACCTGCAGGTATACTCGTATTTGTTCAAGAAGTTGATGATCAAACTTAAGCTGGGGGTTAATAATGCTTATTCTAGCTGTCAAATTCTATGACTTTGGGTTGTTCTGAATTGACCAGACCACTTCCTTTTGTCCAAAGTCCCCTTCAGATGCTGCTCTTTGCCACCCTGCCGTCTCCACGTTAGCAGTGGAATAAGCCCCACCCTCTCACGATATGCACCCTGGCCTGGAACATGACATCATCTGATGGCCACCACTCCCCTCTGCCAGTGCCCTGCCAAGGACACTGACGTAAAACCACCCTGCGGAATGGGTGGGGCAGCTTCTAGCCACCTCTTGAAAGGACCAAACCCCAGGCTCAAAGGCCATCACACAGCTGATAAACTAATGCCTACCAGTCCAGGCTTCAGATCTCAGCATTGTCACAAACAACCGTATTATTAGGTTCTGATATTAACAATGCTTTTTAACTGAAATTCAGGGCAACAAATGACCAACGAAAATGGATGCATGGCCATCCTGAAACAAGGGTTTGGCTGGTTCATATTAATTCAGTCAAACAAATAAGACAGGCAGCAGCTCCCAGAGCCAAGAACGGTCACCAGTGACCTGCTGGCCCACAGGCGCTGCTCCCTGAGCACCCTAGTTCCCTGGAGGCAAGCTGGCATGTCTTCCCAGCCACCCTGCACAGGGGCTCTTCTGGCTCAGAAAGTGCACCGGCAAATGCTGGTTATTTCCTAACCAGGTTACTGTGCTCACTGGCCCAGCTATGGTGTAGTGCTGAGTAATTCATGTCTCTGCTGTGCATGAAAAGGCTGCACTAAGACATCTCTACAACCTTTCCAAAGCACCCTATGTGTGCCAAGTGCTGGGCCCTGAGCCTTTCTTTTTTTTTTTTTGAGGAAGATTAGCCCTGAGCTAACATGTGCTGAGGAAGACTGGCCCTGAGCTAACATCTGTGCTCATCTTCTCTACTTTCTATGTGGGACGCCTGCCACAGCATGGCTTGCCAAGCAGTGCCACGTCTGCACCCAGGATCTGAACCAGCAAACCCTGGGCCGCCGAAGTGGAACATGCGAACTTAACTGCTACGCCACCAGGCCGGCCCCTGAAACTTTCTTGAAAACAGTGTGTGTGACAGTCCCAGTGTCCTAACGGGATGCCCAGGTCAGGGAGGTCTGCAGTTGACTGCCCCCACCGCCCGTGCCTGAATCTTCATAAAAGATTACTGCTTTAGGGCTAAGTGCTCTTGAAAGACAGTGCCACAGGACATGCAGCACTGGACTTCAGACCCCTCCATCCACTAGCAGGGCCTTGCTCAAACTGTCCCCAGCTGAGCACAGGCAGGGCCTCGCGCAGGCCCAACTCAGAGTGCTGCCCACAACGGAGTCTAGGAGGCACTAGGATCAGGTCTGCCTGACTTGTCACCACAGAACTATTTGTACCGGAAGCAATTAAAATTGGGGATTCTACTTGGGCACTCCTCAGTTAGGGAAAGCAAATGAATTTATGCTTGATCAGAGTGATGCCGTTGTTTGTAAAGCACAGTGTAGCACAGGTAAGAGAACATCTCCAAGGAACCTCTAATCTCTTCTCTCTGGATTGGTGTGCAAGTCGAATGTTAATAAACACCTAAGATTAGCAAAGACAAGCTGCCTCAGCTCTGCCCTATGGAATCTGCTGATAGAGGAACGATACTCCCTGGGTCTCTGGTCCAAACTAAAGGTGGTGGCCCCAACAGACCATATAGAAACCAAACCACATGTCCTCCCACACCTGCACGAACATCCCTTGCAGTGGCTGTGCGGCTTCTCCATCAGAGCTGAGCCCTTTGGGCTGGCCTGAGACTGCTCTGACCAAGACCAGAGATGACAGCGGCAGTGTGTGAGCTCTGGGCCGGCATCCAAAGCCCTCGCCCTCGGCCTCGCCTTGCCTTGCCTCTCGGAGCTAACTTGAGGCTTTGTGAGGGGGTCGCTTCAGCCCCCCAGCAGGATGGTAGGGCCTGGTGAACAGCTGGCACCAAGCGCCAGATGTGAGGGGGGCAATCATGAAGCTGCAGCCCGGCTAAGCCTCATCTACATGAGAGCCAGGAATCCTAAGAAAGACTACACTGCTGGTGTTTCAAGTCACCAAGTTTTGGGGTGGTTTGTTAAACAAACGCTCACAGAAGCAAGCTTCTACTGCATGAAAAGATTACATCCAGGACACCTATGACTGCACTCAAAAGCAGTCTTTTTGGCATCGGTCAGGAAGTGAGAGCACTCACCCTCTGCCCAGCAGGTCGTACCCAACAGGGTGCTCCATCGACTCAGAATAGCAACTCTTGAGGGAGGCTGTGACGAACCACAGTGGGCATCTGGGCATCTGGTGTCCCTGACCTCCAAGCCCTAGCGTGCAGCCCTACCTGGAGGACCCCAGCCCAGCTTCACAAAGCCACTGCTGCAAATTCAGAGAGAATTCTGGGTCTGCAAGTCATGACCACTTTGAGAGAAGGCCCCAGTCTCACAATCCACCCATGGAAAGCTCCTTTTCACTCTTGGGTCCACCTTCTCCTTAAGGTCATTCTGATCTCTCTCTCTAGTCCTTTAACCTCTGACATCATTTTAAAGAAAATTTTTGCTTAAAATACAGTTGCAATATTTTGATTTATAAGATGACCAAAATATATATTTCTCATATATATATATGGTCTTAGTCCACAGTTCCTGGTTCACAGCTCCCCCAACTCCTGGAATTTCAATTTCCTAAGCGACAAGAGCCATAAAATTGCCTTTTGTTACGTTAATGAGGTGACTTTGGACCTCAGCCAAGGGTGGGGACTAGATGCCAGGAGAACAGGCCATGTGATCAGAGGACTGGGCAGCCCCACCCCATTTCCGGGGGGGGGGGGGGTGCGGGGGGGGGGGAGGTGTTTGAGGTGTAATCAATGGCCAATGACTGAGTCAATTATGATTATGTAATGAAGCCTCCATAAAAACCCAAAGGGATACCTCAATAGCTCTTTTCAGAGAGGTCTCACACTGGGGAAGCAGAACACTTCCACATGCCACCAAGCTGGGCCCCAAGCTACAGGAGGACAGAAGGTCCTTTGTTCAGGACCTTGCCCTATGTATCTCTTCATTTGGCTGTTGATTAGTATCCTTTAATATCCTTTGTAATAAATCGAAAATCTAGTGAGTAAATGGGTTTTTTTGAGTTCTGTGAGTCATTCTAACAAATTAATTGAACCAAGGGTGGTCTTGTGGGATTGAGCCCTTTACCTGTGGAATCTGATTCTATCTCTAGATAGATCGTGTCAGAACTGAGTTGAATTCTCAGAGTCCTACTGGCATCCAAGAATTCCTTGTCAGTGTGAGGAAGCATGCACACGCATGTGCACACACACGCACACACGCACAGGTAGTAGGTCCAGGAATCCTTTACAACAGCACAAAGGATAATTATTTAAAACCCACACTCCCAAAGGTGCAGCCCTCCTTTATGCTAAGCTCGCCTCTCCTCATTGCAGGTGCAGTTAGCCCTTCATCAGTGCCAGGGCCCCTCTACCTGGGCCCTCAAACTCTCTAACCGTGGAGGGGGTCCATGCTCCCATAGCATCTCACGAATAAACAAATGCCCCTTGGCTTGATCTTGGAACCTCTCCATTTATGTCCAAGCCCAAACTTTTGGTGTTCACTTGCTGCCTCTGGCTTCTGGCCCCCAACAAGCCTCCAAAATTACCCACCAAATCCTTCCCCAACCCTCCTGGGCCCTTGCATCTGTATCTTTACACAGACACCCTGTCCCATGTCAGGCTCCTTCCTGACCCTTCCGAAGCTAGTCGGTTCTCTCTGTACTTAGCTGTTGTTCAGCTCATCTAATTTTCCACTGGCCTGTGTGCTCAGGGGCCCTGCATGCGGCACATCTCCTGGCAGCCTCTCAACAGTCCTCCAACAAAACTGTCATGAGCTGCAAACTGCTACATAAGGACAGTGAAGGTGCTGCTTCACGTTTCTTATACTTTTCAAAGGTATTAATTTTATCTCGCTAACTGAACTGTATGAACACAACCCTTTAAGAGTAAAATATTGGGGGCTGGCCCCGTGGCTGAGTGGTTAAATTCGTGCGCTCTGCTGCAGGCGGCCCACTGTTTCGTTGGTTCGAATCCTGGGCGCGGACATGGCACTGCTCATCAAACCATGCTGAGGCAGTGTCCCACATGCCACAACTAGAAGGACCCACAAAGAAGAATACACAACTATGTACTGGTGGGCTTTGGGGAGAAAAAGGAAAAAAAAAACCCAATTGATACTTTAAAAAAAAGAGTAAAATATTGTACCGAAGTTAGGGAAGATGCTCTTGGCTTGTGTAGTTGATTTAACAGAAGAGGCACCATGGTTGAAATTCCTCCTGATGTAGAGAGCTGAGTATCATCGAGGGGTTACTTCAGAATGCTGTGTAGCAGCCTTGACCATTGAAATCCCAGTAAGTATACCATGGGCCTTAAATATATGTATGTTTCTTTCCCTCACCCCAAGGTTAGCACAGAACCGGGCCAAACGGCAGCTGAGTTTTCAAAGTGCAGCCAAGGCAGTTTCAAAGCTGCAGAGAGAAAACACACATGTCACCCCCTACTGGGGATGATGCGTGTCTGTTTTTCCTCCACTTACCTGGTTCACTTAACAGAAAAACAAACAGGATTGTGTTTCATGAGCATAGAAGGAAAAAGCAGAACTGCCTGGGCCAGAAGGGTAGCATGGCCAAGCTCAACAAGGTGGGGCTGAGAGTCTGGAATCTCTGCCTCGAGTGCTATACAGGGTGTTCCTGCGGCGGCCATGCTGGACCAGAGAGCTGTTATTACACTTAGGAGCTGGCCCGAGAAAGGCACGAGAAGAAATGGATGTGGTTAACAAGAGGAAGACAAGCTTTAGGAAGTGGGCAGACGTCACTCAGAAGGCCTAGGCAGGGGAAGTGAGCTCCACGGCACTGAGGATGGCCAGGAAAGCCCAATGACCACGGGCAAAGAGGGCACTGCAGGGCAGAGGAGGACAGAGAGCTCTTCCACCAGCTCCAGTGCTGGGACCAACCCTGGGTCCTCCCTGGCAGGGCTGACACCAAGCTACGCCTGTGGGTGGGCACCTGCCTCCAGCACCCAAAGGCAGCCCCACGAGGACTCAGCAGTTCTCAATTACCTGTTTGTTTTAAACACTAACAGGGGCAATCTGACTTTGGTTCTAAGTGTTTTTAAGATGTAAATAAAAATAAAGTACCGCCATCTGACTTGTCCCCAACATGGCTGAGACCCTGAGGGAGGGCTTTGCATGCTGACAGGACAGGCCCTGGCTGAAGGTTCCTAAACAGGTCAAGTGGCAAGCTGCGCTCGACAAGGTGTTTAGGACTGGAGTGCAGAGGCCAGACTGGAGGAAAGAATGCAGAAGAGACAACGGTCTAGGAGGACCACACTACAGAAGCAAAGGCAAGACGGTGCAGAGGAGGACCCTGAGCCGGCCAGTTAACTGGGCAGCAGGCAAGGACACAGGGGCACCCAGAGCACTTGAGGGCTTGCAGCTCTGAATTGTTTGATTACTTTACTGCAAACATAGTTTTCACAATTAAACATTTAAAAATAAGTTTTCTTTAAAAAGATGGATCTAACAACCAGCTGTAAATTATAAAGCCAAATGTGAAAAGGCAGCTTTAACATAACCACAAATAGCTGAATATAGACTAAGATTATAACACAGAATTATCTTGTTAAATTTGTTGGGTGTGGTTAAGAACACATTCCGTTGTTAATTAGAGACACATTAATACAGTTATGGCAGAAATGACTCAGGGCTAGGATTTGCCGTAAATTACTCCAGTGGGCCCCCACCCAAAACAAAACAACAATCAGAAGAGTGAGTGAGGAAAGGAATAGATGCTCAGACTGGCAAACTGTAGAGACCTGCTGAAGTTGGGTGATGGGTCTCCTCATGGAGGTTCCTTGTATACTCTTCTCTCTACTGTATGTTTGAAAATATCGTAAAAAGTTTAAAAAGTACTAACAGGAAAGCAGAGTGCATAAGGCAGGGAGAGGGAGATGCTAAATTTGTTCTGTTTCTGCCAGATATGAAGTTCAGTCCCAGCAGTTCTCCACAAGCTCTCTGTAAATGGGGGGGAGAGAATGATGACAGCATCAGCCCTGAGGACCAGGAGCTCGACATCTCTTATCTGATGCAGAAATGGGAGATCAGAAAGATGACCAATCTAATTCTTAAAACCTACTTTATTATTTCTACCTAAACTATTTGTTCTAAAACAAGAGTGCAAATGAAGCATTCTTAAGTCAACTACTTCTAAGGTCTTTTGTGGGTCACAAATGTCTTTGAAAATCTGATGAAAGCTCTGTATCACGTCCCTTGAAAAACAAGCATATATCATGTATTAGGCCTAATTCAACTTGGAGAGGGGATCAATTCCACTTTTCTGGGATGGCAGAGGAGGGGGACTAATGCATGTCCACTGATTTACATCATCCCATCCCTCTCCCTCTAGAAGATGCTGTGTCCCCTGGAGAATTTGGGCAATAGAAACCAGCACATAAAATCTGGCCCAAAGATGCCAAGTTGCATGTATTCTCTTATTAAACTACAGGTCCCTTTTTGAGATTCTCCATGCATACTCCCTGCAGAATCTCTCAATGAGATTCTGACCCCCAGCGCCCAAGGGCCCAATCTTCACCCTGGATTCTTCCCCAGCAGGCTGCATCTGTGCCTGTCAGTAGACCTTTCATTGTGCTGTCCCACCCCCAGGATGGATGGACACTGTGACTGTCCCCCACCCCCCAGCCCAAGAACCTCCCAGTGCCTCCTGGTCATCATGTGTCACCTTCCTTGATACCATGTGGTAAAAATATTTTTGAAGAACAGGCAGAGCACAGAGGATTTTTAGGGCAGTGAAAATACTCTGTATGACAGTATAATGGTGATACATGTCATTAAACATTTGTCCCAAACCACAGATTGTACAACACCAGGAGTGGACCCTATGTAGACTATGGGCTTTGGGTGATGATGACGTGTCAGTGTAGGTTCATCAGTTATAACAAATGTTGCACCATCTTTCATGGAGGATGTTGATGGTGGGGAGACTGCATGTGTAGGGCAGGAGGTATATGGGAAATCTCTGTACCTCCCCTCAATTTTGCTGTGAACCTAAAACGGCTCTACAGAATAAGTCTTAATAATAATAATAATAAAAGCAATAATAATGATAATGATAATACAAATAAGAATAATGATAAACCTAAGGAATGGGAAAAAAAAAACTTTTCAAGGAAAATCAGCACCATTTATGACCAGTCTAAGATTATGTCCCCATAAAAAAAAAAAAAATCTCTTCAAAAAGCTTCCAGCAGGAGCCGCTGTGACAGTTTCAGCCCCACTTTCCCGAGCTCTGCACCACAGAGCCAGTGTGCTTTTCTACCCACCCATTCCCACGATGCCAGGCTTCCCGCACAGACGTCCTGAGCCAAGATCTCTAGTACTCTGCATACAACAAGGCGTGGTCACACTCAGGTGCTAATCTCTCTAAAACCAAATACAATTTAAGAAGACTTAATTGGTTCCACAAAGATGTATGTTTTGGAAAAGGCAGGCAAGGGACATGCCTGTGCGTGAGATGACAGTCTGATTCCAAAACTTGTGGGCTAAGTTTATTCTAGAGATAACCTTGCAGTAACTGTCTTCGGAAACCTCTGATATCCACCATCACATGCAAGGCCACTTTCACAGGGCATTTCTTTCTGGGCAGTCTCCAGATCCCCTCTCACAGGAAACCAGGTCTCACTTTGCTCAGGGAGCAAGGTGGCTTCCAGGTTGCCATAGAAACAGGAAAAGATCCCGCTAGATGCCCTCCTTTGCTGAGATGAAGTTCTGACCAAGAGGTGGCATTCCTGATGGAACAGGGTTGGTGGCTCCAGCAGTCACACGAATGTCTCTAATCTTAAAAGTCACTAACACATCAGGGTAACGCTTGTTCTCAGGGGCCCAACAGAAGCAGGCTGCCTTTTGATGACAAGACCCCAAGATTCAAGAGTTAAAAAAAAGGCCAAATCAACAATGATGACAGCCAGCCTCCACTGGGCACCTCTGTGCAGACACTGAGCACCTCACGTATACTGTCTCCTCCAAATCCCCCCACACCCTGCAAACAAGGCACAAGGAGCGTGAGCAACTCAGGGACCCAGCCTCTAGCTCCTGCACTGGGCCAGCTGCCTGACCTAAAAAACCAGAAAATGCTTATCAAACCCCATAAATATCACTGCCCAAAACACTATCAAGAAATTCTGGGGCTGGGCCCGTGGCTAAGTGGTTAAGTTTGCACACTCCGCTTTGGTGTCCCAGGGTTTCACTGGTTCAGATCCTGGGCGTGGACCTAGCACCGCTCATCAAGCCATGCTACAGCAGCGTCCCACATAGCAGAACTAGAAGGACCTACAATTAGAATATACAACTATGTACTGGGGGGCTGTGGGGAAAAGGAAAAAAAAAGAAATTCTGCTGCCAGGTATGCCCTGTATCAAGCAAATTCATGGAGAGAGCAGCTCTAAGAAGGAAATGCCTAAGAGGTAACACAGAGAAATTAGAAGGAAGCCTTCCCAGAATTTACTTTCAAATACAGGAGAAAAATGAGCATACTCATCTAAAATGTCATTTATACAGAAATTACACGAGGTGATTTGCAGCCATTCTTAGGACAGTGGGATGGAGGAGGGTCCTGCAGGGTCATTCCTTCCATTTGCTTTCTTGAGTGTCTCCATCCTACAGCAGCCTTAGTGAGAAGCTGCAAGCGGTGCCAGCGCTTCTTTACATCCTTGCAGGTTAAACATGTTGTCTGTTCCATGGAGCAAGGTCTTGAGCGCGCCGCATGTCAAGCAAGAGGGAATGCCTCTCCAGAGAAGATGGTTCCTGTTGGGCCTGGGCTGATGGCCAAGCTGGGCTGACATGGAGAACTTGGGTCGGTGGGGCTTCCAGCCATCTGCCTGCCTGCCTTCCGTCCTGAAGGCTCCTCGGGATGCAAGCACTTACCTGGACGGCCAGTCAATAGGCTAAGACACCAAACACATGAAGACACCTTCTCCTACAAGCCTTACCTTGTGTACACTTTTGGGGTTTTCCAACCAAGCATAGTACATTTCCTCCACATAGTTCGAACTAGTCCCGCTGAGGAAGGGCTCTGCAGCAACGGGGGCAGTATAGCTCCGAATCTGCCCAAACGTCCTAGCTGCTGCTGGTCTGTTTTGTGAAAATGTCTTCACAGTCTGGGAGGCCGTCAACGGCCTCAACTTAGCAGCACAAGTCCTTAAGTGAAACATTCTTGTCCTGAAGGCTCTCACGACTGCCTGCACAAGAGGAAAGAAAAGTTAGAAAGAGCATTTTAGCAGCTAAGGCTACTGGAACAAAAGCTCAGACCCCGGCAGGAGGAGAAAGACTTTGTAAAGGCATTTGTGGCAGTGTGCTCTGCTTCAGTGCCCAAGTCTGTGTTCAGAGACGATGATAGGGCAAGAGCAGTCAACCCAAACCAACCGTCTATGTACAGGACCTGTGTGCTCAACATGGGGAGGCGAGAGCACAGTTGCAGAGGTTATGGTCTTCACCTGCAAGTTTAAATCTTGTTTGAGAGACAGGAGACAACTTATAATACAATGATAAACGTGACATTCTTTAAGTTTGTATATTGTGTAAAAACAATTATAGAAAAGGCAACAAAGTTTAACTAAGGATTAGAATAGGATTAACTGCAAAATGAGATAGATTTTCTAATCTACGTGGAAACTACTGAGCGTCTGCTGGACTCACAGCATTCTAGAGAATACAGAGACATTGGGAAAATATTTTGCTCACTCTCAAATAATTTATCTTTGAGCAGAAGAGAAAAAAATATAAAAAAACACTACAGAGAATGCACTGAGTGCTTGAGAGGCATAGAAAATGCCAACCAAACTCCAGAGCAGGACTTGCTCCTTCCAGTGGGGAGGGAGGAGGAGCCCAGGAAAACCTTTGAGAAGGCTGTGTTTTTAAGACTGGGCCTGGGAGCGCAGGAAGGATTTAGCTGTGAAGGGGAGGGGAAAGAGCAGGCATTCTAAACGGAAGAGATGGTAGGAGGAAAGACAGAGAGATGGAAAAGTGAAAGAACGCAGGGGAAGAGCAAGAGTGAATGGTGCTAGACAGGGCCGCAGGGTCCCGATGCCACATTTCCTAAGCACTGGGGAGCTAGAGAAGGTCTGACAAGGAAGTGAGTGGGCTTTCCAAAGGTTCAAAAGGAATGTACATGCAGTGATCACTAAAGAAACTTCTACCTGCCCGGGGCCACTATACACTCAGCACCTTGACATGTTAGGACTCTTCATGAGCCCCACAAACTCCCAGAAGGCTGGTACTAGCTCGTCCATTTTATAGATCACCTTTCTGAGTTTCAGTTTCTTTGTTTTCCCCAAGGTCACACAGGGCCATTAACAGCAGAGCCAGGATCCAAGCCCCATCAGGAGCAAAGTCTCTATTCTGCCTGGCCCTTCAGTGACGGCATCCATAAGCTGGAGAGGGAGCGAGAGGCCAAGACAAGAGGGAAGGACGGCCTGGACCAGACGAGAGCAGGAGAGAGACCTGGGCTCAAGGAGGGAGGAGGATGAGATGGATCTACTTATTGGTTTTGCTCTGAATGGATCTTGTGCTTGATGGTTGAAGTTTTACTAAATCTACTGTATAACTCTTGAATATAACTAGCCATTTTGTGGGCCAGCCCTGCGGCTGAGCAGTAAGCTTTGTGCGCTCCACTTCGCCAGGGTTTCATTGGTTCGGATCCTGGGCACAGACCTAGCACCACTCATCAGGTCATGCTGAGGCGGTGTCCCACAGAGCACAAGCAGAGGCACAACTAGAATAAACAACTATATACTGGGGGGCTTTGAGGAGCAGGAGGAGAAGAAAAAAAAAGATTGGCAACAATGTTCGCTCAGGTGCCAACCTAAAAAAAAAAAAACAAAAAAACCCCAGCCATTTTATAAAAGAGGCTGAGGCACCCACAAGACCATGAAAGAGCTTAGACTGTTCCCAGAGTGTCTTGAACCATTTTCAACCACATTTAAGAATCCAGCATGCCTCTGGATGGGGACCCTGTTAGGAGGGGACAAGGACACTGGGCTGCTCCTTTCCTCCCAAGAATCCCAGTCACCTAGGGGCACCTTCCAATCACAGCAAAAGGGGCCCAGAGAGAGGAGGGGAGCCTCAGGGCAGGGCGCAGGGCTCACCACCACCTGCTCCGCTGGGGCCCTCTGCCCCGGGATACGAGCTACTGGCCTAACGTGTGGTTGCTCATGAATTTGCCTCAAAGCAAGTGCTCTGACTGTAAGTTGGAATTACACTTATCTCCACATCTACTAGAAAGGAATCCAAGCTTTGAAACATGCTGAGAATTATCCAGAAATAAATGTTGCATAAACTATTCTCTATACTGTTTATAAGAACCCTTCCTCTTGATCCAAATATGATCAGAATACACATAAGGGACACTGATGGAGACAGCATCTGGACTGCTCTGCTGCTTGGAAAAGACATCAGCAAAAGAGAAGAGCAGAACACGTGCTTTAAAAAGAAACTAAACAACAAACAAAAACTTGCTCCTTAAAAATTACAGATAGACAGGGGCCAGCCCAGTGGTGCAGCGGTTAAGTTATCGCGCTCCACTTTGGTGGCCCAGGGTTCGCTGGTTCAGAGCCCAGGCACTGACCTACGTACTGCTTATCAAGCTATCCTGTGGAAGGCGTCCCACATATAAAATAGAGGAAGATGGGCACGGATGTTAGCTCAAGGCCAGTCTTCCTCAGTAAAAAGAGGAGGATTGGTGGGGGATGTTAGCGCAGGGCTCATCTTCCTCAAAAAAGTAAATAAATACATAAAGCTAGACAAGCAGTACATTTTGGATATAGCTATACAATGCAATCATAACTGGTGGGTTTTTCACCTTAGAAGTCAGAAGTTTAAGTTACTTCGGCAGTTCTTCCTACCTCCAACTATGCTCCAATTTTTTCCACTAATAAATTTAATGGAGACAAAGAGCCATCAAAGACACTGATGGCAAAAATACTACCACTGCTGCTTTCAATGCTAATTTTTACTTATTATTCTTCAGGGCTAAAGGAAAATACTCCTTTTTTTCCTCCAATGTCATTATTATCTAGGCAGCTTGAAACACTCAATTGCCTCTGAGTTGAGTTCTTCTCCTAGAACAAAAACCGCAGTATCACCTCCATTACTTGTCTGTCACTATTCAGTTGGTGTAACACTCAATTAATAAGCACTACACTAACAATCACAAAACTGCTCATTTCATCTCTTCTTCCCAAAGCAGTCCTCCAATATGACACTGTAAATAAGCCATGTTATCCAGCTATCTGCAGCCAAAGAATCAGACAAATTCGGTGCTGCCCAGCACAGTTACCAGGATAGCTAGCCATTTTCAAACTTCCTTTAAGATGACTCATCAAGAAAGTTGCTCTTCAGCAGATGGCTCAACATCCTGCTTCCACCCAGAGATGACCAGGAATAGCTGTTCTCTGTCCACAGTCTGACGGACACACAGAGCAAATAGGTTTACATTTCAGATTTTGATAGATTCAGATTCCATCCTTCCAATTCCAGAGTTAACTTCAAGAAAAGCGCATCATTTGGTAGAGACATTCAATTGTTCAAACACTTTCATGAAAGCTCTGAGTTGCCCAAAAAGTCCAAGAGTTCTGATTTTTGGTTTAGAAGAATATTTCTATTTGACAAGGACAACAAAAAAATCCAATGGGGAAAGAATAGTCTTTTCAAAAGATGGTGCGGGGACAACTGGAGTTCCACATGTAAAAGAATGACGTTGGACCCCCTACCTCACATCACATACAAAATTAACTCAAAGTGGATCAAAGATCTAAATGTAACAGCTAAAATTATAAGACTCTAGAAGTTTTACATCTTACAAGTTAAAATGGAGTAAACATTCGTGGCCTTGAGTCAGGTAACAGATTCTTAGTTAGGACACCAATAGCACAAACAACAAAAGAAAAAAATAGATAAATTGGACTTCATCAAAATAAAAACTTTTGTGCTTCAAAGGGCACCATCGAAAAAAGACACAATCAGAGAAAATATCTGCAAATCTTATAACTAATAAGGGACTTGTGCACGGAATATATAAAGAACTCTTATAACTCAATAATAAACAGGAAAATAACCCAATCAAATAATAGGCAAAGGATATGCTAGACATTTCTCTAAAGAAGATACACAAACGGCCAATAGGCACCTTAAAAGATGCTCAATATCATTAGTCATCAGGGAAATGCAAATCAAAATCACAAGATACCACTTCATGCCACCAGACTAGATACAATCAAAGAGGAAACAAGTGTTGGAGAGGACGAGGAGAAATTGAAAGCCTTGTTCAGCTCTGGTAGAAGTAAGCTGCTGCAGCCACTTTGGAAAGCAGTTTGGCAGTTCCTCAAAAAGTTAAACAGAGAGTTACCACATAACTCAGCAATTCCACTCCTAGGTATATAAACCGAGACAGATGAAAACATATGTTCACCCAGAAACTTGTACACAAATGCTCATAGCATTATTCATACTAGGCAAAAAGTGGAAACAATTCAAATGCCCATCAACAGACGAATGGGTATACAGAATGAAGTTCAGTCACGGAATGTAACAGTATTAGGCAATAAAAAGGAATGAAATACTGATACATGCTGCAATACAGATGAACCTTAAAAATATTGAGTGAAAAAAGTCATTCACAAAAAAACCAACATATTGTATGACTTCATTTATATGAAATGTTCAGAACAGGCAAATCTATACAGACAGAAAGTCCAGTGGTGGTTGCCCAAGGCTAGGGGCAGAGGGAGTCAGGGATAAAATGTGATTACTAATGGGTATGGTTGTTTTTTTTTTTAGGGGGGATGAAAATGCTCTAAAACTAGATTATGCTGATGGTTGGAGAACCTTCTAATATACTGAAAAACATTCAATTGTACAACTTAAATAGGTGAATTGTATGGTGTGTGAATTACTTCTCAATAAAATTGTTTAAAAAAAAGAAGTCTAAGAAAAAAACTGACCCATCAATTATCAATAAAGTACACAAAATGACACTATTTGTAACCCATTAATTTCAAGACCAAGCATAAATCTATAACATTTAAGAAAAATAACATTAAAAAAAAGCAAAAACCAAAGCAAAATTTGTTTTTAAGAGTTTAGGGGGCCAGCCCAGTGGTACAGTGCTTAAGTTTGCACGTTTCTCTTTTCGGTGGCCCAGGGTTCACCGGTTCAGATCCCGGGTGCAGATATGGCACTGCTTGGTAAAAGCCATGCTGTGGTAGGCACCCCACGTATAAAGTAGAGGAAGATGGGCATGGATGTTAGCTCAGGGCCAGTCTTCCTCAGTAAAAAGAGGAGGACTGGCAGTAGTTAGCTCAGGGCTAATCTTCTCCCCCCAAAAAAGAGTGTAGTGCCCTGCCCTTAGCAAACTATATGCTGTAATCAAATAAGACTTTATCTGTGCTGGGACCTTCCCCAGTGAAACAGGACACACCTCACCCAAGGCCACTGCCCCATACACAGAACAAAGAAATAAACTGACTCCTAACACCTATCAACATCATGTTGGCTAGTCTGCGGTAATGACTAGCAAAAACAGTCTGGGTACAGTTTCTCAGGAAATGAGTATTTGAGCGAAAAGAGCACTCATCACTAAGTGATTGTTACACGTATGTTGCCTGACAACCATCTTAAAAGAACAAAAACTCATCTTGAAAATATTTTCCATTTTCTTTTTTTTGTTGTTTCAGACTCATTAAGATTCTTATGATGAATCAAGAAGATGATGTTTGCTACATACCCATGGCTGTTACTCCATGCCTGTAATTATTTTAGTTTTAGCAGTGATACAAAGAACGTATGTAGAGAGAGCACAAATACCTATTCTCCCTTACTGGCTGAGACCGTCATAGAGTTTGACGTCTTTTGCTTGTGATGTCTCATCAAACATAAACTAAGTAACAGGGAGGTAGTGAGGATTACTTTAAAACCGCAGAAGTATTTTGCCATTACTAGATGGAGATGATGGCTGAGCCTGCAGGGCAGACAGGCAGCGTGATTCTACCTTGCTACGTGAGCCTTAAACATGTCACTTGATCTGAGTTCAGTTTCCCACCCTGTAAAGCGAAGGGAGAAATCACTCCTGCTCCCTCACAATGTTTTTCGTAATTATGATACAAACATGAAAGTACCTTGGACACTTTAAAAGTGTTTCTATGACTCAAGAATTACAATTTACCAGGAAAAAAAGACCATCTAATAATATCTCTTAAAAAGCTGAAGTTCCCTAGGTAAACCTACATACAAGTGAATTTGGAGTTGGTGGCTGACCAGATGGCTGGGAGGGGCTTCCACCTCCAAAGTCAGAACTCTAAACAAGCTTTAGTGCAAGGGTCTGAAGGCAGAGCCATCCTCCTCCAGACCCAAACTGTGCGACTGTAGATGCCCTGACTGCAGCACTCAAGGGTGTAGGTAAATAGGCACTTCTCAAAGGTGTCAGTTAGAGTATAAATTACTAAATCTTTATGGAAAGCAGGGCCATTTGTCAATATTTATTAAAAATCTAAAAGCACATTCAGGACTTTGGTTTCCCACTAAACATAGCTAAAAACATGAGACTTCACATTTAAAATAAAACAAAACATAAGACCCTGAAAAGTGGAGAGGAGGAGACAGACTGGGAAGGGACCTCAGGCACAAGAAAACAAAACACTGAGTTCTCAGTTTTCTTTCTGCTTCCTATATCCCAGACTCAGTGTTGAAGAAGCTAAAAACCCAGAAATGCCAACTAATGTTGATGAAAAAAGCTGCAACAAAATCTTGCTCTCTCTGGCCAGAGGACCAGGAACAGGGCTGCCCAGCAGGACAGAACATTTATAGTCAATAACCGCTCTACCGCAGCCAACCCCACAGAAAATACTGTGGCCAACTCCCACCCCATCTGGTGGTGTCAGAGGAGATCAGGAACTTCCACCCCAACAAGTGACAATGAACCCCGCCCCCAACAATGTCCATAGTGGCCAGGAACGAGCCTAGATACCCCGGCCCAGCAGTTACAGGGCAGCACCCCACCCTTCCCAAGCAGGGTGGAATCACAAAGGCCTAATGGGGAATTTACACCCACAAAGCAGTTAACAAGGAGTCCCTCCCTACAGATACCAAGGAGGGCAGGTAGGGAGCCTGGAATCCAGCCCCACCCAGCACCAGTCAGCACCCCCAGTCCCCCAGCAGTGTCAGAGGAAGCCTGTTCTGCTGTGCTCAGACATTTAAATAAGATCCAGAGTCTCATAACATAATACCCAAAACATCCAGGGTGCAATCAAAGACCACTTATCACATTAAGAACAAGGATGATCTCAACCAAGACAAAAAAAGACAATCTACAGACATCAACACCAAAATGACAAAGATGCTAGAATTATCTGGCAAAGATTTTAAAGGGGCTAGCGTCAAAATGCTTCCATGAGCAACTATGAACACACTTCAAACAAATGAAAAATAAAAAGCCTCAGCAAAGAAACAGAACACATAAAGAACCAAATGGGAGCTTCAGAACTAGAAAATACAATAACCAAAATAAAAAACTCAACAGGTTAAACTGCAGAATGGAGGGGACAGGAGAAATGCAGTGAATCTGAAGACAGAACAAAAGAAATATCCAATCTGAACAACAGAGAAAACAGACTAGAAAAAAAAAATGAACAGGGCCTCAGGGACATGTGGGACAATAAAAAAAAAGTTCTATTGATGAATATGAACATCATCAAAATCTCAGGAGAAGAGGGAGGGGTGAAAAAGTATTCAAAGAAATAATGGCTGAAAACTTCCCAAATTTGTCAAAAGACATAAACCTACAGATTCAAGAAGCTGAGCAAACCCCAAATAGAATAAACCCAAAAAAACCACTCCAAGACATATCCTAAACAAACTTTTGAAAACAATTTAAACAGCATAGTTCTCATCAGAAACTGTGGAGGCCAAGAGAAAGTGGCACAACACTTGAAGTGCTGAAGGAGAATAACTCAACCCAGAATCCTATATCCAGTGAAAATATCCTTCAGGAATGAAAGGGGAATCAAGACAGTCTCAGATGAAGAAAAACTTATTAGAGAATTTGCTGCCAGTAAAACTACTCTAAATGAATGGCTAAGCGAAATTCTCTAAACAGAAAAGAAATGATGCAAGAAGGGACCCTATTTCATGAAGAAAGAACAATGGAAAGAACAATACATGGTAAATACAATTTCCTTCTCCTCTTGAGTCTTCTAAACTGTGTGATGGACAAAGCAAAAATTATGACATGTCTGATGTGGTTCTAAACGTATGTAGAGGAAATATTTAAGACAACTTTAAATTGAGGAGGGTAAAGTGATGTAAACAGAGGTATGTTTCTATACTTCACTCAAGCTGATAAAATAATGACCCCAGCAGACTGTGAAAAGCAATGTACATACAATGTAATACACAGCCACTAAAAAAACTATGCAAAGATATATACTAAAAAACACTATATATAAGTAAAAACGGAATTTTAAAATGTGTTCAAGTAACCCACAAGAAGTCAGGAAAAAGAAAACAGAGAATCAAAAAACAAAACAAGAAATAAAACAACTCCTATTTGCAGATGACATGATTGTCTACGTACAAAACATCAAGGAATCTAAAAGAACACTCACAGAACTAATAAGTGAATTCAGCAGGGTCATACAACAGAACATAAACATACAAAAATCAATTGTATTTCTATATGCTATCAATGAACACATGAAAACCAAAATTTAAAAAAAGTAAATACTTAGTATAAGGCTAAAAAAACGTGCAGGATTATAAGCTGAAAACTAGAAAATGCTGACGAAAGAAAGAAAATATGTGAATAAATGGAGGACATGCTGTATTCACGGATTGGAAGATTAAACATATTAAAGATGTTGACTATGGTCAAATTGATATACAGATATGAATAACACAATTCCTATCAAAATCTTGATAAGATTTTTTGTAGATATAGGCAAGATTATTCTAAAATTTATATGGGAAGGCCAATGAACTAGATTAGCTAAACTAATTTTGAAAAAGAAGAATAAAGTGGAAGGAATCAATCTACCTGATTTTAAGATTTATCGGAAGATTCAAGATTTCAAGCTTCAGTAATCAAGGCTGTGTAGTATTAATGGTGAGACAGACAAAACGACCAATGGAACAAAACAGAGAACTCTGAAACCGACCACACAAGCACAATCAACTGATTTCTGACAAAAGTGCAAAAGCAATTCAATGGAGGAAGAACAGACCTTTCAACAAATGGTGTTGGTTGGATATCCATAGGGCAAAACAAAACAAAACCCACTCAAACTAGACTTCACACCTTACACAGGAATTAACTCAAAATGGATCACAGATTTAAATGTACAACAGAAAACTAGAAAACTTTTAGAAAAAGAGAGAAAATCTTCAGGAATTAGAGCTAGGCAAACAGTTCTTAAACTTGACACCAAAAGCCTGATCCCTAAGAGACAAAACTGATAAACTAAACTTCATCAAAATTAAAAACTTTTGCTCTGCAAGATCCTGTTAAGAAGATGAAGGGGCTGGCTCCATGGCCAACTGGTTAAGTTCACACGCTCCACTGCAGGTGGCCCAGTGTTTCGTTGGTTCGAATCCTGGGTGTGGACATGGCACTGCTTGTCAAACCACGCTGAGGCGGTGTCCCACATGCCACAACTAGAAGGACCCACAATGAAGAATATACAACTATGTACCAGGGGGCTTTGGGGAGAAAAAGGAAAAAAAATAAAATCTTTAAAAACAAGAAGGGGAAGAAAGTAAAGTATATTAAAAAAAAAAAAAGAAGAAGATGAAAACACAAGCTATAGGAGAAAATATTTGCGAACCTCACATCCAACAAAGGACTAGAATATATAAGGAATTCTCAAAACTTGACATTAAAAAAAGCAAATGATCCAATTACAAATTGGGCAAAAGATACGAACAAGCATTTCAAAGAAACAGATATACAGATAGCCAATAAGCACATGAAAAGATGCCGAATATCACTAGCCATCAGGGAAACGGAAATTAAAACTACAATAAGACATC
This sequence comes from Equus przewalskii, assembly GCF_037783145.1. NCBI lineage: Eukaryota > Metazoa > Chordata > Mammalia > Perissodactyla > Equidae > Equus > Equus przewalskii. The sequence goes on along the minus strand of NC_091834.1, from coordinate 15,290,354 downwards.
ACTACATACACATCTATTACAATGGATAAAATAAAAAAATAGTAAGATCAACAAATGCTGGCAAGGATGCAGAGAAAGTGGATCACAAATACATTAACGAAGGGAATGTAATAATGGTACAGGCCATTCTAGAAAACAGTTTGGCTATTTCTTAAAAAACTAAACACGTGACCACTATATGACCTGGTGATTGCACATCTGGGCATTTATCCCAGAGAAATGAAAACTTAGGTTCACATAAAAGCCTGTATATGAATGTTTATAGTAGCCATATTCATAATAGCCAAAGAATGAAAACAACTCAGATGTCCTTCAGTGGGTGAAGAGCTAAATCCACTGGCTACATCCATAGCCTGGAGGCATAAAAAGGAACAAACTACTGACAGAGGCACCAACCTGCATGCATCTTCAGACAATCACCCTAAGAGGAAAAAGCCAATCCCAAAGGTCACATATTTTGTGATTCTCTTTATATAACACTCTTGACATGCCAAAATTACAGAAATGGAGAACAGATTAGTGGTTGCCAGGAGCTGAGGACTTGGAGGCAGAAGGGAAGCAGGTGTGGCTATAAAAAGGCAACAGGAGGGATCCTAGTGGTGATGGAAATATTCTGTATCTCTATTATTATCAATGTCAACATCTGGTTGTGACATCTACTATAGTTTTTGCAAAATGTTATCATTTGGAGAAAGTGGGTAAAGGGACACTGGGATCTCCCTATACTACTTGTTACAACTGCATATGATAGATTCACATGTATAAATTTCTCAGTAATTGAACAATTATCTCAAAGTAAAAATTATCTAAAAATTTAAAAAGTAGTCAGCACAGTATTTTTTTCAAACGGGGCAGTGAGGGATGAGATCAGTTAAAAGCAGATCCAATAAGCATATATGTATATGTGATATACCTATAATAAACACAGTAAATATTTGGTACTTAATAAACTGCACATTCAAATTAAAATGAAACTAACAAATTCACGTTTTTGAAATTAAAGTTATCTTTAAAAGTAACTGAATTGTGGTAATGGTTGCATACCTGAATATGGTACAAACCATTTAACTGTATACTTTAAATAACTGAATTGTACGGTACATGAATTGTACTTCACTAAAGCTGTTAAAGAAAAAAAAGTAATTGAAATGTGCAAAGTGCTCTCAAAAAAACAATGAGGATACTCTGGTGTTTCTCCAACTTTCTAAGATCCAGTCCTTAGCTAACTGCAAAGCTAGAACAGTATTAAATATTTTCACATGGGGCGGGTGTGCACAAAAAACTGGAGTTTTACTGGCACCTCGTGCCACAGTGCAAACAAGCCTTCATCCCAGGGCACTCATCCTAAAGCCGCTCAGAGCGTGTACCTGGAAGGGAGCCTCCAGTCCTGCTTCAAAGTACAGCACTGCAGAACAAGGCACAGAGAAACGCCAATACAGAGCCCACACCTCCGACCTCACAGTCACCTTTCCTTTGTGCTGGGTGAAGTGGAGAGACAGCAGGTTCTCGTCTACTCAGTCAGTGCCTAGCCACAGGTTTTCTATTAAGTCTCAGGGCACAGCTTACACTTAAGTCAGGTAGTTTTGCAAAAGAGAAAAGGTACACGACTACTGTGTTCCTCCAGAAAAGGCACTTCATCTGAACATGGGCTACCAAACCTCCAGAAGGAGGATGAATGGTGCGGTACTGCAGGGGTAAACATGCTCATCAAGGGCATCACCCCAAGGACAGCAGGAAGGATGAGTAAGGTGGGGTAGTGACCACGGTGGGGTACTAAGTACAGTGGGTACTGCAGGATAATCTGCTCCTCAAATGCATCAGCCCAGGAGTATGCAAGGAGAGAACGAGTACAGTGGGATACTGAGTATGGTGGGTACTGTGGGGTATTCTGCTTCTCAAGGGCATCAGCTCAGAAGCAGGCACGGAGACGATGAGTACAGTGGGGACAGAGTAGGGTGAGCACTGAGGGATAATCTGCTCCTCAAGGGCATCAGCCCGGGAGCACACAGGGAAAGGATGAGTATGGTGGGGTACTGAGTATGGTGGGGTACTATGTACTGTGGGTGCTGTGGAGTAATACATTCCTCAAAGGCTCACCCTCAGAGTGCAGGAAGGAGGACGGGTATGGTAGGGTACTGGGCATGGGGGGGTACTGCAAGGTATTCCGCTCCTCAAGGGCATCAGTCCAGGAGCACGCCGGGAGAAGGATGGGTATGGTGAGGTACTGAGTACCGTGGGAGGGACAGCCAGGACAGGAGCCGACCCGCATAGTGCTCTGGGCTGGGAGGACGGCCCAAAGTCCGCAACCGCTTCAAGGGCGCGCCATCCTTCCGTCGTCTGCACGGACAGAGGACACGGCCAGGCGGTTCGCACGTGACGCTTCCTCGACCTTGGGGGTCACCCTGGCGGCGGCGCCCGTTCCCTCACATCCGCCGCGCGGCCCTCCCCCGGCCCGCCACAGCCAATGGCGCGCCGCTCCGCGCCCTTCGCGACCTCCGCGCGCGCCCGCACCCGCCAATCTCCGCCCGCCCGGCGACGCCCGCAGCACCATTAGCTGCCACACCTGTCCGTCAGGCTCCGTCCCACCCACCTCCCTCTTCAGTCCCGCTCCATCCAGCTTCACTCCCTGTCACCGCGGCGCCAGCGACAACAGGGGCGCAGCGGCCTCACTCCCTGCCGCGATCCCTGCCTCCTACCCGATGAGTACGGAGCCTCCCATACCGGGCCAGGCCCGGCAGCAGCGCGCCCTTACCTGTCTCCGGTTCAGCTCCACCCGAATAAGGCGCCGACACCCCACTCCGGGGCACCAAACTCTCGGCTCCGCCCTGGCGTGTGGCGTCAGCACGCAGGCCCGCCCCAGGAGGAGAAGGCCCGCCCCTGCCGCATGGGCGGGGCCGTGGCGTCACAGAGACGCGCCGGCGTCGCTCGCGGTGGGTGTTAGTGACCGCCAAGCTGACGAAGAGGGTGCGGCCCCGGGTGGGGCTTCGTCGGGCCGAACGGACCTGCTTGCAGGGTGTGGAAAGCGGGTTCGTCCGTGCCTAGTAGTGTCTCCTGTAGTGGGCTGTCAGAAACCCTCTGAGGGAGGGCTGAGCCGACGTGATGATTGTTTCCCAACAGAAAGGAACCTTGGTCAGCGCTGCGCGCTCGGGGCGCTGCGCCGGCCCGTGGGCAGGATGAGTGAGAACCAAGAGGCCCCGGCGCGGGCCTCAGCGTATCCGAGTGTTTGTGGAGCCGTGGTGGACACGAGGGTTTCCCAAAGGGGCAGCGGGATCGCTGTAGGACGCCGGTCCCTTCAGCTAATGCGTGGACGGTGTATCAAGCCATTTTATTGGATACAAGTGGCCCTAGGCTTTTTTTTTAACTTATTATTTTTTTAATTTTTCCTTCTCCCCAAAGCGCCCCAGTACATAGTTGTATATTTTGGTTTTGGGTCCTTCTAGTTGTGGCATGTGGGATGCCACCTCAGCATGGCCTGACGAGCAGTCCCAGGTCCCGGCCCAGGATCAGAACTGGCGAAACCCTCAGCCGGGGAAGCAGAGCGGGAACTTAACCACTCTGCTGGGCAGGGCCCAGGCCTTAGGCTTTACGATGTTTTATTTACTGCAGAGAAAGAAAAGATGCTTTTACTAGCACATCTTGACCGTAAGTTGCAGCCCTATTTCTAAATGTGAAAACAAAAATTGTGTCTCAGATATCAGAAATCTCAAGAGTCTGTTGCACCCCTATGTTCATCGCAGCATTATTTACAATAGCCAAGATGTGGAACCAGCCTACATGCCCAGAAACTGATGATTGGATAAAGAAGATGTGGTATATATAACACAATGGAATACTACTCAGCCATAAAAAAAGACAAAATTGGCCCATTCACAACAACGTGGATGGACCTCGAGGGTATTATGTTAAGCGAAATAAGCCAGTCAGAGAAAGACGAACTCTATATGACTCCACTCATAGGTGGAAGTTAGTATATTGATAAGGAGATCTGATCGGTGGTTACCAGGGAAAAGGGGGGGTGGGGGGAGGGCACAGAGGGGGAAGTGGTGTACCCACAACATGACTAACAAAAATGTACAACTGAAATCTCACAAGGTTGTAATCTACCATAACATTAATAAAAAAAAAAAACTTAAAAAAAAAATTGTGTCTCAGAATTGAGGAAATAAGGTAAATTGTAGTCACTCACATACTGAAAAAGTGAGTCCCTTGCAATTCTTCAGTCTTCATTACAGCAAGGAGAAAGCCTCATTTCGTGCTAATGTGTGTTTAACTCCACTGGTTTCCTTTCCTTTTTTGACAGAGGTCAGACCTTAGGCTCAAAACTTTTGGTGGGCAATAATATAAAGCTAAAGCTTAAACTGCCTTGTCTTCCTGATTTGCGACAGTTTATCTTTGATATTTATGGCAAGTGATACTGATTTTTCTACTTACAGTAATGATAGTTTTGTAATAAATGGTTCCACTTAAAGACTATATTAACTAGATATTAGTATGGGGAGGTGGCATCCAAATGACTAACATTAGGGAATTGCTGTTCCACACTGTCTTGAGTTGTTCTGTATATATTCCCAACAGCTTGAAGACAAGGACTGTGTCATGAGGCACAGCAGAGGATACTGGGGTGACCAGGGGCAGTGATCGGACCACAGAGATCTGACCATGATAGTGTCATAGAGAACACAAATATCTGAATGTGGGCCCGAATTCAGACCAAGGGCTATGCCACCCACTCACTGGTGTGATACAGACTTAGAGCAGTTTTTAAATTTCTAAAAGGGAAAGGCAAAGTAAGAGGTGTTTTTTGTTTTTCTTTTTTTAAGTAGAGAGTGTAAGTGCTTGTGAGAACACAGTTGGGCTGATGTGTGGGATAAGGATCTGGGAGACTGGGAGAAGGTTAAGGAACCAAGGAACAAAGTTCAGTATTTTTTTTTCTCTCTTTTTTTTATTGTGGTAAAATATATATACGAAAAAAATGTCATTTTAACTTTTTTTTTTGCTGAGGAAGTTTCGCCTTGAGCTAACATCTGCTGCCAGTCTTCCTCTATTTTGTATGTGAGCTGCTGCCATGGTATGGCCATTGACAGACGAGTGGTGTAGGTCTGCGTCCAGGGAACCAAACCTGGGCTGCCAAAGTGGCACAGGCTTAACTTAACTACTAGGCCATGGGGGCTGGCCCCATTTTAACTATTTTAAAGTGTGTAATTCACTGGTATTATATCCACAATGTTGTGCAACCAGCACCACTATATTTCTGAAACCTTTTCACCACTTCAAACAGAAATTCTGTAATCATGAAGTGATAACTTCCCATTCCCCTCCCTCTCCCTTCTCCTTTGGTAACCTCTATTATACTGCATGTCTCTATAAATTTTATGACTCTAGGTACCTCATATAAGTGGAATCATACAGTATTTGTCCTTTTATGGATCACATATTTCACTTAACAGAATGTTTTCAAGGTTCATCCATGTTGTAGCATGTGTCAGAATTTCCTTTTTATGGCTGAATAATATTCCGTTGTATGGATATACCACACTTTATCTATCCATTCATCAGCTGATGGACATTTGAGTTATTTCCACCATTTGGCTATTGTGAATAATGCTACAATGACCATTGGCTTCCAAGTATCCGTTGAGTACTTGTTTCTAATTCTTTAAAAGTGGAATTGGTGGGTCAGATGGTAATGCTATCTCTAGCTTTTTGAGGAAGTGCTAAACTGTTTCTTAGTGGCCACATCATTTTACATTCCCACCAGCAATGCAGGAGGCTTCCAATTTCTCCAAATCCTTGTCAGTGCTTCCTATTTTCTCTTTAAATTTTATTATAGTCATCTTAGTATGTGTGAGGTGATCTCATTGTTGTCTTGATTTGCATTTCCCTAGTAACTAATGATGTCGAACATCTTTTCATGTGCTTACTGGCCATTTGTATATCTTCTTTGGAGAAAAGTCTATTCAAGTCCTTTGCCTGTTTTTGAATTGGGTTGTCTGTCTCAATGTCCAGGTGGAGGAATTCTTTATATATTCTGGGTATTGATCCCTTATCAAATATATGATTTGCAGATATTTTGTCCCATTCTGTAGGTTGTCTTTTCACTTTATAATTTCCTTTGATGAACCAGTGTTTAATTTTGATGAAGTTCATTTTATTTGTTGTTATTGCTCATATCATAGCTAAGAATCCATTACCAAATCCGAGGTCATGAAGATTTACCCTTATGTTTCTTCTAAGAATTTTATGGTTTTAGCTTTTATATTTAGGTTGTTTATCTATTTTCAGTTGTTTTTTATATATGATGTGGGGTAGGGGTCCAACTTCATCTTTTTGCATGTGGAACTCCAATTGTCCCAGCACCGTCTGTTGAAGACATGATTCCTTCCCTATTGAATGGACTTGGCACCCTTTTTGAAAATCAATTGACTGTATATGTTGAGTTTATTTCTGGACTCTCAATTCTATTCCATTGGTCTGTATGCTATCTGTTTGCCAGTACTACACTGTTTGCATTACTGTAATATTGTAGTAAGTGTTTTTGTTTTGTTTTGTTTTGTTTTATGTGTGAGGAAGATTGGCCCTAAGTTAACATCTGTTGCCAATCTTCTGTTTGCTTGAGGAAGATGGTCATTGAGCTAACATCTGTGCCAGTCTTCCTCTACTTTGTATATGGGTATACACAGCATGGCTTGATGAGCAGTATGTAGGTCTGTGCCCAGGATCTGAACTTGTGAAACCTGGGCCACCAAAATGGAGTGTGCAAAGTTAACCACTATGCCACTGGGCCAGCTACTGCAGTAAGTTTTGAAATCCAGAAGTGTGTGTTCTCCAATTTTGTTGTTTTTTTTTTTTAAAGATTTTATTTTTCCTTTTTCTCCGCAAAGCCCCCTGGTACATAGTTGCATATTTTTAGTTGTGGGTCCTTCTAGTTGTGGCATGTGGGACGCCACCTCAGCATGGCTTGATGAGCAGTGCCATGTCCATGCCCAGGATTCGAACCGGTGAAACCCTGGGCCGCCAAAGCAGAGTGTGCAAAGTTAACCACTCTGCCACGGGGCCGGCCCCTCCAATTCTGTTCTTTTCAAGGTTGTTTTGGCTATTCAGGGTCCCTTGCAATTCCATATAGAGTCATGTATTGCTTAACGACAGGGACGTGTTCTGAGAAATACATTGTTAGGCAATTTTGTTGTGCAAACATCATAGGGTATATTTACACAAACCTAGATGGTATAACCTACTACACACCTAGGCTATGTATTACTAATCTTATGGGACCACTGTCATATATGCAGCCTGTCATTGACTGAAATGTCGTTACGTGGCACATGACTGTAAATTTAAGGATTGGCTTTTCCACTCTGCAAAAAAAGGCTGTTAGAATTTTGATAGGGATTGGGTTGACTCTGCAGGTTGCTTTGGGTAGTATTGACATCTTAACAATACTAAGTCTTCCAGTCCATGTCTTTCCATTTAGTAGTGTCTTCTTTAATTTCTTTGAGAACTGTTTTGTAGTTTTCAGTGCACAGGTCATTCACCTCCTTGGCTGAATTTGTTCCTAATGATTTCATTCTTTTTGATGCTATTGCAAATGGAATTCTTTTCTTAATTTTCTTTTCAGGTTGTTCACTTTGAGTGTGTAGAAATGCAACTGATTTTATATCCTGCAATTTTGCTGAATTTATTAGCTCTTGTAGCTTTCTTTTGAATTCTTTGGGACTTTGTCTACTTCCATCTTTTCCAGTTTGAATGCCATCTGTTTCTTTTCCTTGCCTAATTCTTTTGATTAGAACATCCAGTACAATCTTGAATAGCACTGGTGAAAGCAGACTCCCTTATCTTCTTCCTGATCTTAGGGGAAAAGCTTTCAGTCTTTCACCATTAAGATGTTTGCTGTGGGATTTCCACACACGTCCTTTATCATGTTGAGGAAGTTTCCTTCCATTCCTAGTTTTCTGAGTGTTTTTGATGATGAAAGGGTGTTGGGTTTTGTTAAGTGCCTTTTCTGCATAAGTTAAGGTAATTGTAGGTTTTCTCCTCATTCTAATAATGTGATATATTACATTGACTGGTTTTCTTATGTTGAGCCACCCTTGCATTCATGGGATAAATCCCACTTGGTCATGATGTATAATCCTCTTAAGATGCTGTTGGATTTGGTTTGCTAGTACTTTGTTGAGGGTTTTTGAATCTATATTCATAAAAGATATTTTCTTTTCTTGTGATGTCTTTGGCTTTAAAATCAGTGTAATCCTGGCCTCATAGAATGAACTAGGAAGTATTCCTCCTCTTCAATTAGTTGGAAGAATTTAAGTAGGATTGGTATTAATTCTTCTTTAAATATTTGGTAGAACTCACCAGGGAAGCCATCCATTCCTGGACTTTTCCTTATTGTGTCATTTTAGGTGACTTGTGTTTTTTTTAGGAATTTGTCCAGTTCATCTGAGTTATCTTATTTGTTGGTGTGCAATTGTTCATAGTGTTCTTATCATCCTTTTTATTTCTGTAAGGTCAGTAGTAATGTCTCTACTTTCATTTTTGATTTTAGTGATTTATGTCTTCTCTTTTTTTCTTTGTCAGTCTGGCTAAATGTTTGTCAATTTTGTTGATCTGTTCAAAGAATTGACTTTTACTTTCATTGACTCTATTGTTTTCCCATTCTGTTTTATTTACCTTTGTTTTAATCTTTATTATTTCTTTCCTTCTGCTAGCTTTGGGTTTAGTTTGCTCTTTTTTTTCTTTCTTGTTTAGTTCCTCAAAGTGTAAAGTTAGGCTACTGATTTGATTTCTTTCTTCTTTTTTTAATGTAGACATTTACAACTGTAAATTTTCCTCTGAGCACTGGCTTTGGTGGATTTCCTGCTCAGTATGCTTTTTCATCAAAGTAGACATTCTGCATTCATTCAACAAATATTTATACCACTTTGGTTCTAGGTGCTGGGGATACAGAGGTGAACACAACACAGACAGGAGCTATGTTGTCATGGAGCTACATTTTAGGGTAAGCCAACAAGATAGCAATTAATGTTTTGAAATCCGTAAGACAGGGTACTGTGATAGAGAATGGCACTAGCACTGCTTTAGTTTTTTCTTCTTTTTTAGGAAGATTAGCCCTGAGCTAACATCTGCTGCCAATCCTCCTCTCTCTCTCTCTTTCTCTCTCTCTCTTTTTTTCCTGCTGAGGAAGACTGTCCCTGAGCTAACATCCATGCCCATCTTCCTCTACTTTATATGTGGGACACCTGCCACAGCATGGCTTGCCAAGTGGTGCCATGGCCGCACCCAGGATCTGAACCGGTGAGCCCCGGGCCACCGAAGCAGAACATGTGCACTTAATCGCTGCGCCACCAGGCTGGCCCCTGCTTTATTTTTTAAATTTTATTTTATTAAATAGGTAACATATTCACATGGTTCAGAAATCAAAAAGATATTAAAAGGTTTAGTTTGCAAAGTCCCCCTTGTACCCCTGTTACCATCCATCTCATTATCTGCTAGCCTACCAGAGTCCTTCCCTGCCAGAGGCAACTCTTAATTTGTTGTGTCATGGGGCTATAAGGTATCCTGAGGTGAGAGCAGAGGTGGAGGGAGTTCAGGGGCTTGGAGAGTGGCCATTTACCAACTAGGACAGAAGTATTTCTATTTTTTAATCTGAAACCATACTGGTGTATATTGGCTGAATATCCACGTTACCTATAAGTAACCACTTATACTAGAGTCTTATATCTTCTAGTGTTTTTCGTGCAAATACAAACACCAAAGATAGCTTACTAGGTACTCTTCTTCTCACCATGCTTTTTAAACTTAGCAGTTTATCCTGGAAATCCTTCTATATTAGTTCATAGAGAGCATCCTCATTTTTTCCAGTTGCATAATTGGACACAGTGGTTATGGTGTGGATAACTCACCTTTGTTCCCTGTGATATTGGCTGGGGCAGCTCCTCTGGGACTGGAGGATCCAAAATGGCTTCATTCCAATGGCTGGCAGCTCTATTGGGTGGGCTGGACCTCATTTCAGCTGGGTTCCAAGGCAGTGAAAATGGAATCCGTAAGGCCTCTTAAGGCCTAGGCTCCAGAGCCATACAGTTTCTCTTCTACTGCATTGAATTGGTCAGAGCAAATCACAGGGCCAGTCTAGATTCCAGTGGAAGGGAAATAGATTCCATGCCTCAATGGGAAGAGCATCATGTGGATGCAAGGATGGGAGGGATTGTTGACACTGTTCTACCACACCAAGGTCCAGTCAAGGTTCACATGTCTTATTTGGTGTTATGTATCTCTAGTCTTTTTTAAATTAGTACCTTTCCCCCACTTTATTTTTTGCTCCCTTTAGTTTTTGAAAGGTTGAAACCAATTGTTCCATAGTCTGATTTTCCTTATTATTTCCTCACAATGTCCTCTAACTTCTGAATTTCTAGTAAACTGCAAGATGGGACAAAAGACCTGATTCAGGTTAAACATTACTTAAAAAATATTTTGTACCCATTAATGATCCTTCTGTTATACATTGATCATCTTTTGCCTGGACAGGATGATAATTTTAAAATTTAAGTCAGATCAAGTCATTCCTCACTCAGAATCCCCTAAGGGGTTCATTTGCCAAAGTCCTTAAAATGGTCTAAAAGGGCTACCTAACCCTCCTAATCCACCTACGATCTCATTTCCGCCTCCTTTCCTCAACTCTTTCCTGCCACACTGGCCTCCTTGCCCTTATTTAACTCAGCAGACACATGCCAGCCTCAGGGCTTTCACTCTTTCCTCCAGTACTTGTAGGACCTACCCCTTAAGGGCCCCTTTCACATGGCACCTCAGTGAGCCTTCCTTGGCCACTCTTGTATCCCACCCCACCTCTAACCAGACACTCCCTATGTTAGTTTCCATAACAATTTACCACAAACACGGTGGATTAAAACAACATAAATTTATTCTGTCACAATTCCAGAGGGCAGAAGTCCAAAATTAAGGTGTCAGCTGGGCTGTGCTCCCTCCAGAGACTCTAGGAGAGATTTCATTGCTTGTCTCTTCCAGTTTCTGGTGGCTCCAGGCATTCATTGGCTTGTGGCTGCATCACTCCAATGTCTGCCTTTGTGATCACATAGCCTCCCCCTTTTGTCTGGGTAGCTCTCTAAAGTGTACAGTTCAGTGGCATTAAGTATATTTACAATATTGTGAAACATCTCCAGGACTTTCTCATCATCTGAAACTGAAACTCCACACCCATTAAACAATAACTTTCCATTCCTCCCTCCCTGCAGTCCATGGCTACCACCATTCCACTTTCTATTTCTATGATTTTGACTACTCTAAATACCTCATATAAATGGAATCATACAGTATTTGTCCTTTGTGACATGCTTATCTCACTCAGCATAATGTCCTCAAGGTTCATCCATGTTGTAGATATTACAGAATTTCCTTCCTTAAGCTGAATAATATTCCATGGTATGTGTGTATCACATTTTGTTTATCCCTTGTGTCTTCATCCATTGATGGACATTTGGGTTGCTTCCACCTCTTGGCTATTGTGAATAGTGTTGCTATGAACATGGATGTGCAAATATCTTTTGAAAATCCTTTCATTTGTTTTAGAGATCTACCCAGAAGTGGAGTTGCCAGATCATATGACAATTCTATTTTAATTTTTTGAGGAACCTCCATACTATTTTCCATAGTGGTTGCAACAATTTACATTACCACAGGTGATTCACAAGGGTTCCAATTTCCCCACATCCTCACCAACACTTGTTTTCTGTTTTTTTTTGATAGTAGCCATTCTAATGAGTGTGAGGTATCTCTTGTTTCTTATAAAGACACTTGTTGGATTTAGGGCTCACCTCAATAATCCCGGATTATCTCATCAGGATCCTTAATTACATTTGCAGAGACTCTTTCTTCAAGTAAGGTCACATTCACAGGTTCTGGGGACTTGAACATGGACATTTTGGGCCTGGCCACTGTTCAACCCACTATACCTTCCCGTCCTCTTCCCTGCCACATTTTCCTCCTTAACACTTATTCCTTCTGACGTACTACATATTTACTTATTGACAAACAATAATCAAGATAAATCCATGAGGACAAGCATTTTTGTGTTTTGTTCACCGGTGTGTTCCCAGAGTTTTGAGCAGTGTCTGGCACAAATGGCTGCTCAGCAGATATTGGGTGAGTGAATGAATGAAGGGGTAGCCAGCCTAGATAAATGTTGGCAGAAACTGCCCCTACCACTTTTAAGGGGAAAGTTTTGGCCCAGAGATTAGATGACCTAAGACAAGTTTTCTACTGTGAGGATGCCATCTCCTTAAGATTACTCATCAATTAGGACAAATTTCAGGTCCTCTTTAAGAAAAAATACAAAATTAGAAATACAAATACCATTTCTCACTAAAGTGAATTAGGATTCCTTGGATAAATGGCTGATTTTGTGTCTAGGGCAGGAAATGTACAAAATGTAAAGCAAGAAAGCCCCTAAAGACTACTAGAATTGTGCCAAAGGGCACAGAAGAAACTGAATGTTTTATGAGACAATTTGAACATTAAAAAAAGGGTAATGATGGGGCCGGCCCCATGGCTGAGTGGTTAAGTTCGCACGCTCTGCTTCAGTGTCTAGGGGTTTCACCGGTTCAGATCCTGGGCTTGGACATGGCACCACTCATTGGGCCATGCTGTGGCGGCATCCCACATGCCACAACTAGAAGGACCCACAACTAAAAATACACAACTATGTACCGGGGAGCTTTGGAGAGAAAAAGGGAAAATAGTCTTTAAAAAAAAGGGTAATGATTATAATGGATTGAAACATTTTGTTTTACTGTAAATCCTCTCTGGCTCTACATTTAACTGTTTACAGGATATACCAGGGACAGGAACATGTAAAATGACACATGAAGATACAATCAGCCAAATCCAGAATGTGAAAAATTCTGTTGGTCACCCCATCCAGTTCCTTCAGTAAGTGGCATCATCATCATCAACCACAAAAAAGGAAGCGGAATTGTTGTATGTTAGAAGAGATCTAGGAGATACATCAATGAATGCAGCAAGTAGACCTTGCTTGGACCCTCATTAAACACTAAAAGTTTTTGAGACAATGGGGAAAAATTGCATATATACTAAGTATTAGATGACATTAAAGAGTTATGTTTAATTTTGTTGGGTGTGCTAATGGTATTTTTTAAAGTCCTTATCTGTTTGAGACACACACTATGGGGCCAGCCCCATGACCAAGGGTTAAGTTCATGCGCTCCACTTTGGCAGCCCAGGGTTTCACCGGTTTGGATCCTGGGAGGACCTAGCATCACTCATCAAGCCATGCTGAGGTTGCGTCCCACATAGCAGAGCCAGAAGGACCTACATAAAGAGTATACAACTATGTGCTAGGGGGCTTTGGGGAGAAAAAAAAAAAGATTGGCAACAGATGTTAGCTCAGGTGCCAATCTTTGAAAGAAAAGAGACACACACTGAAGTATTTATAGGTGAAATGATATGTCTGGGATTTTAATATACTTCAGGAAAAACAATGCAGAAAGATAAATGAAACAAGAAAGGCAAAAAATTGATCATTGTTGAAATTGGATGACGGGTATATGAAAGTTCATTGTAACTATTCTTTTAGGTGTGACTGGAAATTCTCTTAATAAAAAATTAAAAACAAAGTTTCAACCTCCCTTTGCTCTATGTCATGTCCAATATGTAGCCACCCCTGATGCAGGAAGGGTTAATAATCACTGGAAATGACTTGCCAACAAACTGTGACCCAGAAGTGAGAAGGCCGGTCAGCCAATGACAGGTAAGACCTCCGGGGGAGGCAACCTAAGACAGGCACAGTCGCCTGGGGGCACAGATGGAGACCCTGCCTGCTCAGAGATAAAAATATACGAGCACAGCAGTAACATGATAATATCAAAACAGAGGCCGAGGGAGGGCTCCTTGAGAAATCACTAAGAATTCTTGGCATTCGCTAATTACTTCATCCAGGACACCTGTGTATGTTTAACAGATGTAAGCTGTGTATATATTGGAACGCTGGTTACAATAAACTCAGAGTGGCCATCAGCCCTCTCCACATCTATCCTGATGTGTACATTGCATTGCGACACTGACACAATAATTAACTTTCTGGTTTGTTTTTCATTGTCCTCTGTAACACAAAATGGGTGCTGTAACTAGAGGACGTCAACATGCCCCACGACCCAGCTCATTCTGAGTTTTCCTCCTACTTCTCTTTTCCTCAGTTTTCTTAGCCGAGATTTTCAGTCTCATGTTGCAGTTTGTTCAAAGGAAGAAGGGAGGAGAATGATGCAGAGAAGCTTGCCAAGGGAAGGGTGGGCAACAGCAGACAGGTCAAGCCACTTAAACCTGAAGACTGTCCCCACCAGATGTGGACGGAGATCAAACTCTCCACTGACTGCTGAATATGGCAAAGACTGTGCCTTGTCCATTCCACTGGACAAAAGTTGAGCCAAACGCTAATATTTAGAAATCGGAGATTTCATATCAAAACCCAAATTTCCACCTTCGTTTTATTTGTTCATCCAGCTTCTTAAAACGAGTTCTCCAAGAAGAGGCTTTCTGTTCTCACCACAGAACTGCTGCTGCTCAGGGAGGCTTGCTTTGTAAAACTTCATTCTTTAATGCTCAAGGATTTTTGTCTGGTTCAATCCAGTTCTTACAGGATAAACAACAGCATATACGACAGTAAGCACGGTAAGCATGACGTTACACGGTTTCTCTATGTTCAGCAAGGAAGGCAGAGCAAGCACTGGGACCCCACCCACACTTCTCACTGGCCTATCGGAGCCACCAAGCCCAGTTTCGTTCTGCTCAACATCTCTATCCACTGGGACCCAAATCACTGCAGGCCAGCGGAGACCCGGGCCCCCAACTGTGGATGAGCTCCAGTTGTCGTGACTGCGTGTCCCAAACCTTCACCGCGGGGACAGTGAGCGGACTGACGAGTTGACACAAACTGCTAGGGGTTTGGGGTACAAAGGCGAAGACGCTGCCAAGCCCTGGCTTTAAGAGCAAATACTGAAAATGGGACATTGGGGCCGTGTCCCCCACCTCTTCCCCCCGCTGAGCGCACCCAGGTGACTTTAACCGGTCAATACTTCAGTGTGTACCCCTAACAGGGAGGGCCAGAAAATCACACCGCAATACCGTGATTACATGCAACAAAACCGACGACACCTCACTATCAAGACGCCCCGTCCGTGTTGGTCGGTCTGCATCTCCGTCCACGTAAGGCGCCCCCTCCCCCGGTTACGGCCCCCAAAGCCAGCACATGGCCCTCCTGCACCCCCAAAAGGGCGCTCACCCCGGCGCCCGCCTGGCCGGGTCTTGGTGAGGGCCCGTCGGTGCCCCGACTCCATCTCTCCCGGCCGTGCGAGAACCCTGACCCTGGCCGCTCCGCGGATCCGTGTTTCCAGATTTGGGGCGCGGGGCACCGTCAGCCCGCCCCTCAGCGCCGCGGGACCCTCACCCACCGCGCGGGCCAGACTGGAAGCCGGGCGCGAGGGGAATGAGGCGAAGCTACGCAGGGCGAGGGTATCTGTCTGTGCGTGCGTACTCCCCGAGCGCCCGCGCTGCGCCCCCTGAGAGCTGGGCGCAGGCAAGCGCATGCGACCTAGGTGAAAGGCGCCCGCTGGCAAGCGTCGGGCGCGACTACGCATCCGGGAAGCTGGAGGACGACTCCACCAATCTGGGCGTGTGGCGCATGCGCACTCTCCGCTCGGCTGTACTGCGTGGCCAAGAAGACCGACGCAGGGCGGTCGTCACCGCGCACGCGCGCTCTGCGCCAGGCCGTACTGCGTCACCTGGGAGCGAGGCGCCTGCGCGCGCATGCGCGCCGGGCGAAGGGCGTGAGATGGCGGGTGTCGGGGCCCGAGGACGGTTGGTGATGGGTTGGCCGGTGCTGCTGCTGCTCGCGTTGTGCGCGGCGGGCGCCCGGGGCCTCTATTTCCATATCGGCGAGACCGAGAAGCGCTGCTTCATCGAGGAAATCCCCGACGAGACCATGGTCATCGGTCAGGCGGGGCGAGGGTGGACGGGGCCCTGCGTGTCCCCCCGGCGCGGCTGCGGCTCCCCGCTCCTGGCGGCGCCCGGAGGACGCCGGGTCGAGCAGCGCCCCCTGCCCGGCGCTCCGGGAGTGTGGGAGCCGGGCAGAGCTGGCGGGTTGTGACAGCTCTGTCTGCTCCGCAGGGAATTACCGCACCCAGATGTGGGATAAGCAGAAGGAGGTCTTCCTGCCCTCGACCCCCGGCCTGGGCATGCACGTGGAGGTGAAGGACCCTGAAGGCAAGGTAGGGCTACCGCTGGTCACCCTGCGCTGTGGCATGGGCGCCTTGCAGACTGTATCAGGCATCCTTCACAGAGCCGTTTGGGACGTACAGAGCTCGGGACATGCGCTGCGGTTGGAGAGGTCAGAGTACAGGTGGGGGCTTTCACTGACTGCTCTGTTGCAGGTGGTGCTCTCCCGACAGTACGGCTCAGAGGGACGCTTCACCTTCACTTCCCACACTCCTGGTGAACATCAGATTTGCCTGCACTCCAACTCTACCAGGATGGCTCTCTTCGCTGGTGGCAGGCTGGTAAGAGAATTTTCTCTTTGGCCACAACTGGGACTCTCTCACTTGCTTCCAAAGTTTTGATTTACCACTATCATCATTTGTGACACTTTGTGGCACAGTCACAAGTGAGACAGATGTTGCCCTTTGGCCCAGCACCCAGGGACAAGAGTGGGTTCCATAGCCTGGAACAGACACTCAGAGGCCCCACCACTCTGACACTGTAACTTCAGAGCGTTTCTGACTTTGTTGCTATGGGGTTCCAACCCCGTTTCCTTTTAGCGTGTGCACCTAGACATCCAGGTTGGGGAGCATGCCAACAACTACCCTGAGATCGCTGCCAAGGATAAACTGACAGAGCTGCAGCTCCGAGCCCGCCAGTTGCTTGATCAGGTGGAACAGATCCAGAAAGAACAGGATTACCAAAGGGTAAGGGCATATCACTGTCGTTGGACATGGCAGTTGATCTTTTACCCACCACACCTACTCGAAGTTTCTGCTTGGGGCCTTCTCTGCATGGGAGATCAGTTGTTAGGGGAATAGAATGGAGAGATCAGTGTAGATAGTGGGGTTTGTTTTTTTTATCACTGAGGAAGATTCACCCTGAGCTAACATCTGTTGTCAGTCTTCCTGTTTTTTTGTGTGAGCTGCTGCCACAGCATGGCTGCTGATGAGTGTTGTAGGTCTATGCTCCAGAACTGAACCTAGGCTGCTGAAGTGGAGCATGCCAAATTTAACCACTAGGCCATGGGGGCTGGCCCTAGATAGCCATTTTTAAGCTTTGCAAATTAAAGTGAGGAGAGGAGAGGTCACAATGTAGCATAGCCATTGCCTGCTTATTGACCTTGGAATCTTGCTTGAAATGGTAGGAGCATGATTTCTGGTCTAGCAGATACGCCTGAGGATGGGCAGTATTGACATACTTTCTTGGGGCACTCCCAATGGAATCAGGCAGCATTCCAGAAGGCATTTGGTCTCGCAGTTGAGTAGTCACAAGGGAGGGAGGGGCCTTGCAATAGCCGGGACCATCTCTCCAGCACTTCTAATCCTGGGTTGTTATGCCACACAGTATCGTGAAGAACGCTTCCGTCTGACCAGTGAGAGCACCAACCAGAGAGTCCTGTGGTGGTCCATTGCTCAGACTGTCATCCTCATCCTCACTGGCATCTGGCAGATGCGTCACCTCAAGAGCTTCTTTGAAGCCAAGAAGCTGGTGTAGTGTCCTCTCCGAATGACCCTTCCCTCTCCAACTATTTGGTACTTTCCCCACCCAATAATACCTTATCCACCTGGATTTTGAGGGAAAAAAATGAAAAAAGAATATAAGCCACACTGGTTCCATGGTGGCAAAGCATTCAGATCAGCCACTTGTTAACACTGGTTCTCAAGGACACAAGACATTGGTCCAAACTTTCAAAGATCTGTTTTGAGATGTGGGCGGAGTTGGAACTGACCCAGGACTCAGTCTTCTTTCACCTCCAGGGATTCCCCTCTATCCTGTCACAAAACGAGCAAATGAAAAATCTCTCCGACTCCTTTAACTTCCCCCTCTGTCTGCTTACACAGTAGGCGACTGAAATGCCCCACCCAGGAGGCCCCGCCTCATTGCTCTCCGTATCAGTCCTGGGTTCACTCAGTGGCTTTGTGAATGTAAATAAGGGGCAGGTCTTGGCCCCAGAGAATTGAAATGTTTTTTCTATGTATTAGAACTATTTTTTGATAAATTATATATTTTCCTTCCTAGTTGAAGTGTTCCTGCCTGTGTGTGACTAGATGAAAACATCAGGGCGGTCCCCTCTGCATTCTGTTTAGACACACATTTTTGATAACTACCATGGCAACTCTCAGGATGTCAGCGGTGTGTGGGCCAGATAGCAGACGTCACTGCTGCTCTCAGGGCCTTATCAGAGGGCCAAGCAGAGAATTCTGAGACACCTGTGACTTCCGTGACACAGGACCTCAGAGTCCAAGCAAGGTAGTGGCAGAGCTGGCACGGGCAGGGCACTCTTACCCTCCCTCTCCCCTTTACCTTTATTTAAGCTGTTGTAAATGTTTTCCTCATGGGAACCAGATTTGGTTCTTTATACAGGTTTTTCCAGTGAAATAAAAGGTGTTGTAGTAACTATGTATGAAATGAAATAAGAGGTTGTGGGCAGAGGGGAGGCACAAAGGGAAATGGAGGAAAGGCTCGTGGCCGGGACTCCCTCTGTGGCTGACCTGGAGTGGGTTCCCACGTGTGGCTCCCGAGGCAGGGTTTGGCCTGACAGGAGTCTCCAGGGGTGTGGGAACGGACAGGGTGGTTGCTCACCCATTCATGGAGGTCAGCCAAGCAGACCTGTCAGCAAGGAGTCATGTGAGGAGATTAAGTACCTGTTTCTCAGCCCCCCAGAATCAGAAATTTAAACAGATCTAAGTACACTTCCCTCATGCTTGTCTGCTGTATAAAACTTAATACCATTAATTATCCATACTTGACATTTTCTTTTATGGTTTTATTTATTACATGTTTATTTAAAATACATTATTTATTCTTTATCTGACCTAAAGAACTAAATTCTTCTTGTTTTTCTTTTTATGTCCTATGCTGTCCCATATATGTACCTATTTTTACTTATAAAAATATATGCAATTTAGTTCTATAGGCTTTGTCATTTAATATTTCTGTAAGTAGTTTTTAAATTCTACATATTCCTCATTTCTAATTCTGGATGGCCATGTAACAGTCCAATGAAGTGAAATGCCATAATTTATTCAAAATCTTTAGCTACTTAAAATAGCTTTCAGTTTTCTTCATGTTAGAATTAACACAGGGAAAGTCAGATGCCCTTGGAACTAGTTAACTGTGGGGACCTCTGGCCTGAGGCTCTTGGAGTATGGGACATGTCACAAAGAGAACACGTTTCTGCTCTGGCTGTTATAGAAGTCCAGCAAGCAAAGCACACACTGGAGCCTGGGCTGTATGAGGACAGAAAACTACAGATAAGAGCTGGGGTAACTTCAACAGGTCTGTCCAGCATTAGAAGAAATCGAGTGCATTTTGATTATGCCAATAGGTCAGTATGTCCTGGATTTCTCCTCTTGTGAATTTTTGATAGGAAAGGGGGTGGAGTAAGGACAAATGTGGCAGTGCATTACACTTTTACACTTATGAGGCAGGTGGAATATCGATGGCCAGAGGATGGGCCAACAAGTGGCGGCTCTGGAGAGAAGGATTTCCATACTGGTGTGTGGTTTTCAGAGATAAATTATGGCCTAAGAAAATTTTTTTAGAAAATAGCTTGGCTACATCCAAGGAATTCTGATGATTTCCCCCCCAATACTACCTTGATTCCATTGTGAAATTTTTGCTTTCTTAGACTATATAACATCCTTACCATACAGCCTTCTACCCCCTTAACACACAAAAAAAGGTGAGCAGGGAGCAGTTCTACTCCTTCTGTCCTGGTGTGGTCCCCAGCTGTCTTTGGTCCCAGCCTCACTTTACCTGAGGTGCATGAACTGCTCTCTGTTCTCACCATAACAACCACCAGAGTCTAACCTATAGTACTCTTGCTGGGCCCATGTCAGAGCAGATGCATAGGGTCATCTGGGAAACGGGTCCACTCCGATTAAGTAGACTTATGTTTGGGGTGATGTAATAGGCAGAATAATGGCCCCCCGAAGATGTCCATGTCCTAATCCCTGGAACCTGTGAATGTGTTACCTAACATGGCAAAGGGGAATTAAGATTGCTGTCCGCTGATTTTAAAGTCAGATTAGCATCCTGGATTATCTTGGTGGGCCCAATGTCATCACAAGTTTCTTTAGAAGTGGAAGAGGGAGGCAAAGGAAGGTCACAGTGATGCCATGTGAGGACTCAATCCACTGTTGCTGGCTTTGAAGATGGAGGAAGGGGGCCACAAGCCAAGCTGGGGAAGGCAAGCAACAAATTATCCTAGAGTTTCCAGAAGGGAACGCAGACCTGCCAACATCTCGATTTTAGCCCAGTGGGACCTGTATCTGACTTCTGACCTAGAGAACCATAATTTTGGTTTTTTTCAGAGTAAGATTCACCCTGAGCTAACATCTGTGCCAATCTTCCTCTGTTTTGTATTTGGGTTGCCACCACAGCATGGCTGTGGTTTAGGTCTGTGACTGGGAACCAAACCTGGGCCGCTGAAGCAGAGCATGGTGAACCGTGGGGCAAGCCCAAATTTGTGTTGTTTTAAGCCACCAAGTTTGTGGTACTTCGTGACAGCAGCTATGAGAAACTAATACAGGTGGGGACCAAGCATCCTTTTTAACCAAGCTGTGCAGGTAGCTGATGGGCAGCCAAATTTGGGAACCCCAGACAACCTACCTTCCTCTTTCTCTCATGCTACTCATTCTTCTGATCCTCCTCTTTGTACAATCCAATTGCTGTGGCCTGTCCTTTGTACTGTCTGTGGCCCTGAACCTTACCCCAGCCACTCGGTGGCCTTTACACATGCTGGTACACCCAGTGTCACTTGCTTTCTGTTTTCAAAGCCCCATTCATTCTCCTATGTCCCCATGACTGCTACAGGCATTACAGCCCTGGAACACATCTGCCAGTGCACTTCTGAGCATAGTAGGTAGTAGAGAATTTAGTGCTTAGACACACCGCAGAGAGATGCCCTAGATACATCAGGGTAGGAGAAGCCGCGGGACTCCACAATCGGTGGGAAATAACGCCGTAAGCCACCACTGCCGGTATGCCTGCTCTTAGGGAGAATACATACGAGCTCTCTGATCATTCATGTATTTGTTAATGTACGTATAACTACTGGCATAATCCTGTGGGCCACACTGTTGAGACAAGCACTAACTAAAGTAAAGCCATTAGCACACAACTACGTGGACCAACTTGCGGGTTGTCTGACTCGTGGAGGTGGGCAGAGGCAGGCACGGAGGGGACTTGTGGGTAGGGCCCCTACCACAGGTGACCGTGACCCAGCAAGGCGTTAGGAAGCACGTCAGGGCACAGGAGAGGACCCGTGGGGCTCCTAGACGACCTCCAACTCCCGGCCATCCGCCACCTCTCCCGTGAAACCCCCGGGTCCCGCTCGGCGTTGCAGCCTCAGAACCCCGCCCGCCGGAGCACCGGAAGCCTGCGCCCAGCACTTCCGGGAGGTGAGGGTTCCTCCGAAGCTGATTGGTAGTTGCTTTGACCCGCCCACTCGTGGCGTGGTCTCCCTGCCGCGTGTGCGCGCTGTCATTCCAAACCGGCAGCATGGCGGAGCCAGAAGCGTTGGGCTTCGAACACATGGGCCTCGATCCCCGGCTCCTGCAGGTACCACGCGGGCTGAGGAGTCGGGCCGACGTGGCGGGCGGCCGCGGCAGGGCACCCCGCCACCTTAACCCCTCTCGTCTCTCTTAGGCCGTCACCGACTTGGGCTGGTCACGCCCCACGCTGATCCAGGAGAAGGCTATCCCGTTGGCCCTGGAGGGGAAGGACCTCCTGGCTCGGGCCCGTACAGGCTCGGGGAAGACGGCTGCCTATGCCATCCCCATGCTGCAGCTGCTGCTCCACAGGAAGGCGGTAGGTGGCAGGAGGGGCCCCCAAAGCCGGCAACTGAGATGCAGGCGTCTGATTGCCCGCTTTGCCCTCCTGGAACTCCGTGTCGTCCTCCTTTTCCCTCCCTAGTCTTTCCCAAGAACCAGGCTTTCTTTTGGCCTCTTATCCATGAAGGCTGGCCTGAGAGAACCTGGTGCTGTTGTGGCAGACACTTTGGGCTGGAACTCAGGTTACCTGGCTTGTAGTGCAATTTCTGCTACCACCGTTGTTTGTGTATTCTGGAGTAAATCACCTTCTTTTTCCTACTCTAAAAAGTGGGCACATCTCCTCCGTCTACTTATGGAATTACTGTGAAACTCCAGTGCCCTAACTGGCGCATTTTAAGTAACTTCGTAACCATCGAGTAAGTTATTTTTTGTGAGAGTCAATGCCTGGGGAAAGAGTCATCCTTTCTACCTTCTAAGGTGGGTAAAAGTAGGTGGAGAGTTGATCAGAACACAACTAAATTGTTGTGTTGCAGTCACAACAGTTGGTATAGATTGCATGGAAGAGGTAGAGAAAAGCATCGGGTGGCCACGATGACACAAGCTGGCAGGCTGAAGCCTTTAATTCGTGCTTTTGCAGACAGGTCCTGCAGTAGAGCAGGCTGTGAGAGGCCTTGTTCTTGTGCCCACCAAGGAACTGGCCCGGCAGGCCCAGTCCATGATTCAGCAACTGGCTGCCTACTGTGCTCGAGACATCCGGGTGGCCAATGTCTCGGCTGCTGAAGACTCAGCCTCTCAGAGGTGGGTGACAACAACAGGACTGCGGGAGAATAAAGCTGCACAAAGATGTGGGGTTGGGTTGTGTGCAGCAAGAAAGAGGGCTGGTCCAGGGTGAGGTCCCAACTGCTACCTTCTCCCCAATCCTGAGGTGTTGCCCACTTGCAGAGCTGTGCTGATGGAGAAGCCTGATGTGGTGGTGGGGACCCCATCTCGCATATTAAACCACTTGCAGCAAGACAGCTTAAAACTGCGAGACTCCCTGGAGCTGCTGGTGGTGGATGAGGCTGATCTTCTTTTCTCCTTTGGCTTTGAGGAAGAACTCAAGAGTCTTCTCTGGTAAGGAAGAGGTGTGTGGCTGGAGGGTATGAGTGGAGACTAGAGCCTGGAATGAGGTGGCCAGAAGTTCAGCTGCCACAATTAGAGGCCCTTAGAGCTGGAGTCTCATGGGGCTCTGTTTCATTTTAGTCACTTGCCCCGGATTTACCAGGCTTTTCTGATGTCGGCTACTTTTAACGAGGATGTACAAGCACTCAAGGAGTTGGTACTACATAACCCGGTAAGGACCCCATGGAAGTGTCTGGAGCTGCTGACATGTGCTACTCAAAGGAGCCCTCTGGTGTTTCGGGTGGAACAAGTGTTAATGGTTTAGCTTTCCTGGTTCTCAGGCACTAGAATCTGGTAGTTGTCAACCTTCCCATCCCCCAATCTAAAGTCACTACATTGTTCCAGATGTCCCCTGGGGGCTTCAAACTGGGGGCTTCAAACAGGCCTAAAGGCCTGAGCAGGGACCCCCAAGGGGCAGAAGGCTGCTATGAACAGCAGGGCCAAAATTCTAAGGCCGGAGTTCTCACCTTATGTGAAGTTTACTCTTCAGAAAGGTTGCTGCTGTAGGGCTTTCATCCTCGGTATCGTGTTCCTCTTTGTTTTTGCCCCAAGTGCTTTTTGTGTAGTTTTATGTCCTCTGTACCCCACAGCAGTTAGGGTGCTTTGAGTCCTTACATCACACAGTTGAGGGGCCCCCGGTGTGCTGCACTAACATGTTTGTGCTGTGGCTGTTGAGCCAGCGGCTGGCAGCAGCACTTCTGTCTTCTCTTCTTTCCTGACCACAGGCCTGTCATCCCCTAGGTTACCCTCAAATTACAGGAGTCTCAGCTGCCAGGGCCAGAGCAGCTACAGCAGTTTCAGGTGGTCTGTGAGACTGAGGAAGATAAATTTCTGTTGCTGTATGCCCTGCTCAAGCTGTCATTGATTCGGGGCAAGTCTCTGCTGTTTGTCAACACTCTAGAGCGGAGTTACCGGCTGCGCCTGTTCCTGGAGCAGTTCAGCATCCCCACCTGCGTGCTCAATGGAGAGCTCCCACTGCGCTCCAGGTGTGCCACGTCCGATGTCTTGGTTGATCCGTTGAAGTTGGGGATTGGAAAGGGGAGACTCAGTGATGTTCCTGTTCCTTAGGCGCTTGGTAAAGGCAAGGCTCTGGGCTGGCCTGTCAGTTACTGACTTTATTTCTTAGCAATTTCGAGCTACATGCTGTTATTCCATCTTCAGCTAAGGCACTTGCAGCACAAAGATTAAGTAGGGGAAGAGTTTAAGAAGAGGAAAGAGTCAGAAAGGAGATGGTTACAGTGGTGCTAGGGGTGGGAGAGGGGCCTCCAGCTTGCTCTTGGGGCTGACCCTCCCTCTGCTCTTGGACCACAGATGCCACATCATCTCACAGTTCAACCAAGGCTTCTACGACTGTGTCATAGCAACTGATGCCGAAGTCCTGGGGGCCCCAGTCAAGGGCAAGCGTCAGGGCAAAGGGCCCAAGGGAGACAGGTGATCCTCGTTTCTCTCCTTTTCCCCGCCCTTCCCAGGGAGACCTGTTTTTCAGCCTTTCAGAAGACTTTGAAACCAGAGTGCAGAGTGGAGCAGGAGCCAGACATTCCAGGCCTGGCTGCTAGCGTAGCCCACGGAGCCCTTGCTCAGCTGCCTGGGTCTGGAGAAGGGGAGTGAAGCGCAGGCCTGTGTGTACTCCTTGGGCAGGATCGAGGGCAAGGTCGCCTGAGTTGTTGCCACACCGTCCTGTGAGGGGAGATGGCCCAGCTTGCACTGGGTGTGCGGCTGTTACTTGCGGGGAATATATTTCTGACGGGGAGAGGGGAGTCCCCAGTTTGTCTTCTTATGGGTTGGCTGGCTAGAGGTGGTTCTTGGATTGCCCTCTGGGCCAGTGAGTTCCGCTGTTGCCGAAGACCTGAGGTCAGGGCAAGAGTTTGGCCGCCCTGCTACCCTCGTTCCTGGAACAGTTGTCTCAATAGAGTCTTATGTGTATTAGGGTCCTGGGGTTCCCTACAGGGCTTTGCTTAGAGGTATTGCTGATTGAATTTGCTTGAGAAGACCTGCCCGGAGAAGAGGAGGGGTCAGACTGATTTTAGGACATTTCCCTGCAGGGCCTCTGATCCAGAAGCAGGTGTGGCCCGGGGCATAGACTTCCACCACGTGTGCGCTGTGCTCAACTTTGATCTACCCCCAACCCCTGAGGCTTACATCCATCGAGCTGGCAGGTGGGAGAGCTGGGGCGAGGTGGGCTGGGTACCTGGGCAGTGGGCACGTTGCAGGACTCGGGCTGGAGACACAGTCTGGGCCATATGTTTACAGGACAGCGCGCGCCAACAACCCAGGCATTGTATTGACCTTCGTGCTGCCCACAGAGCAGTCCCACCTGGGCAAGATCGAGGAGCTTCTCGGCGGAGGTAAGAACCCTGTTCCCCTTGGCCTGTGCCAGGGCCAGGCTTCTCCCGAGATGCCTTAGACCCAGTGATGGTGATGGCAGCAGGGACACTGGTGTGAGCAGCAGCCACTCTCATGCCTGGCACAGCTGTGTACCATGTCCCACATTCCATCCTTGTCCTGCCCTGGGTGGCGGGTACTGTCCCCCTTTGCAGATGAGTCAGCTGACGTCTAGAGCCATCAGGTAGTCCAAAGTCATGTTTACTGTCTACCTTAAAGGGCAGAAGGGCCGAGGGAGGGGAGGAAGATAGTTCTGGGAGATGGGGAAGTGGCTGGTGGTATCTCAGGAGACGACCCTGGGAGAGGGAGCTGCTTGGGGCTCTTCACTAACTCAAGTTGTGTCAAGCCCCAGCCCTGGATTGTGCAGACAGCGAGGTTGTGCTGCACTTGGGGCAGCCAGTTCCAGGCAGCAAGAAGCGGACGGTGGAGGAGGAGTGGGCAGGGCTACCCACCACCCAGGAGGTTATGGGTAGGGGTGCAGACAGGGCTCCTGTGGGGCCTCACTCAACGCCTGAGGCAGGGGGCCAGGGAAGGATACATTTCACTGAGATGGTGTCAAGCCTCTGGGCTCGTGGGGAAGGTGACTCGGGTACCGCTTGGTGGGGAAGCCAGAGGTGACACTGGGCCTTGCCTTTGTGCCAGGTTCCCTCATCTGGAATGGGTGATGCTGGTTTGTCATGAATGCTGGGTAGTCCTGTCTGCTGCTACGACAGCTTAGAAGGGTGCCTGACCATGAGGTGCCACTGGTCCTTACTGCCTTGGGCTGCCATGGTGTCCTTGTAGCCAGAGCAGCCTTGAGGGGGAGGGAGGTGGTTGGGTGACTAGGTCCTGAGGCTGAGGCATGTGTTGGGCACCAGGACTGGGGACGACAGGCTGCCCTGGCCACGGCATCATGGAGCACCTTTCGTGAGCTGTCGTGAAACCCGGGAAGGTGTGGACTGGGTCCCTGACTGCCTCACCCCAGGGAGTATGGGAGGCTCGGAGTGCGAGGCCCCCAGTAGACCCTGTGCTGAGCCATTTCAGGGGGCCCTCACTGCTGCCTTCTCCACAGAAAGCACAGCCCCTGTCCTGCTTCCCTACCAGTTCCGCATGGAGGAGATTGAGGGCTTCCGCTACCGCTGCAGGGTGAGTGGGACAGGGTGGGGAGCGGAGTAGTTGGGCCGGGGATCCGACCCTTGCTGCTGAGTGGCCGGGTATGGCGGAGGATTCGTGCAGCTGCACTGTGCTGACCTTTGGTCTCCCCCAGGACGCCATGCGCTCAGTGACTAAACAGTCCATTCGAGAGGCGAGATTGAAGGAGATCAAGGAGGAGCTTCTGCACTCAGAGAAGCTCAAGGTGAGAGGGGTCAGGGGGGAGGAAGGAAGGGGCAGAGGCGTGGAACTTTTGGAGATTGCCCTTGGAGACTGGCCGAGCTCTGAGTGGTGAGGGGCAGCAAATGGCAGAGAGCTGTGCTTTCATCAGGTTGATGGGAGGAAATAGGCCAGGAGCAGGTGAGGCAGCCCACGGCTCTCCTGGAGGTCAGTCATGGTAGACAGTTGCCATGTTCATCAGAACAATGACTTCTGGAGTTTCTGCTCTTGACAGAGTTGTGAATGTGCGCGATCACACATGTGCCTGTGTTTGTCACAGCATTGTTAGGATTTCAAAGGGGAACCGCTTGAGTGTCACATAGGGACGCACTCAACAAACAGGTGCAGCATTACCCAGACAGGAAAGGTCAAGGTGGCAGTCTGTGTGACACTGCGGAGCGATGTCTAGCATGGCACCCAGGGAGAGGGGTGCGGTGTGCTATGTTTTCACAGAAGAGGGCTGTGAATGTGGACGCAGAGCGCCTGAGGGGAAACGAGAAGACAGACAGTCCAAAATTCTGAAACACAGATTAGCCGCTCAAAACCCCGCTGTGAACTGGCACCAGGAAGACTAACCCCACAGTGCTTGCTTCTCTCCCCCGTCAGACATACTTTGAAGACAACCCCAGGGACCTCCAGCTGCTGCGGCATGACCTGCCCTTGCACCCCGCCGTCGTGAAGCCTCACCTGGGCCACGTCCCCGACTACCTGGGTGAGCAGAGCCTGGGGGGAGCCCTGGGGCAGGAATGGCATCCTTCCTGGTCTGTGTGCTGGGCTGACACAGGACCGTGGAGACTGGCCAGCAAACACGTCGCAGACACAAATGTGCAGACAATCACTCGCTTGAACGCACCTGCACAATTCCCCCAGTAGCTGTTTCTCTCTTTGTTGGGGAGTCGAGGAACCTGAGTCAGTCCAGAGGCCCTGTGCCTGATGCAGTGGCAGACCCGGCGCTTAAGGCCAGCGGTCTTGCTCCACAGCCTGGCGCATTGAAAGAATGAGCCCATAACTGGCCACTTAGCTACCTGTGTATGGAAGGGAGTTACCGGGTGTGATAGAGGGTTGTGGGCTCAAGGCAGTGGTGCTTGTGCTGGAGAAGACTCGGAACTCGTAACCTGGCGAAGCTGGGCTGGGTGGCTGGAGTCTCTAGAGTAGTCGGCACGGGAAGAGAGAGGACCTGCCTGAGCCTTGTGTCAGCGGGATGCCCAGCTTGCAGTCGGGAGGTCAGGGATGGACCCTGTGAGTAGTTTCTGTGGCGCAGACAAGGCCAAAGCCCGACCAGCTGGTTCCTTCATGCAGCCGTTACACCTGGGCTGCATCTTGTATGTGATATCTTTGGTTATGAGCATGTGTGACTTTTATGCTGAAAATGCTTGCAATGGATTAAGGGAGAAGAATGGTGAGGGCAGGTTCCCCAAGGACAGTGAGCTAGAGGGGACACCGGCTGGGGTCCTGGTCCAAGGAACGAGGAGGGAGAGAGAGAGGAGGGGTGGGACGAGACTCCATCTTCTTTCACAGAGGAGCAAGGTCATTTGCCAAGAGCGTGTGTCTGGGAGGCTGAGGGGCCAGGGTGGGGCGGCCAGGTACTTGGGGGCTTGTTGGGACCCGGGTGGCCTGGTCAGATTGGACTTGATACTGTGCCAAGGGCTGAGAGGGGGTGGGATCAGGGCACAACGGGACGAGGTGGCAGCTGCTGAGGCCACATGTCTCTTCCAGTTCCTTCTGCTCTTCGTGGCCTTGTCCACCCTCGCAAGAAACGAAAGAAGCCGTCCTCCTCTAAGAAGGCCAAGGTATGTTCTCTGGGGCCTTGGCGACAGCTGCAGGGCTCATCTTTTACCTCGTTTCATTGTCACCAAGGTGCACATGCCCTGCCCTTGAGAGGGAGGAGAGAGGCCCCAAGAACTGGCTCCAGACTCCTGCCTGCCAGGTCAAAGTCATGGGGGCCTGGACTCTCCTTCAGCAGCCCACAAGCAACTTTAAGTGCAAAGGAAGATTTGCTGTTCTGTCCCCACTTCCCTCCCTGTCCTCAGGCTGCAGTGGGGGGCTGCCCTCTGTGGTGACCACAGCAGTTTCTGTTCTTGGCTTGTGGCCTACAGGGCTGTGCCAAGTGGCAACTCCACCCACTTCTCTTTGTCTGTCTTAGTCTGGGCAGCTAACCTTCAGCTAACCTGCAACTTTGCCCCTGTAGAAGGCGAAAACCCAGAACCCACTGCGCAGCTTCAAGCACAGAAGAGAGAAACGCAGACCCACAGCGATGCCCTCCTGAGGTCTTCCAGGCAGCCTCTGCCGTCTTCCCGGGCCTCACAGGGCTGAGCACGGAGCATGCCCTTCCCAGCCTGGACATAGTTGGATTCCTGCCCTGGATGGACTAGACTCCAGGGCAGTCAGAACTGAGGCCATGCAGCTCTGTGGCACTGCCAGCCTGGCATTTTACTCTTAACAACAGAATAAAGATTCTAGCTGCCACGGTTTGTGCCTCCTGAGTGTAGGAAGGGACCATCCTGGAAACCTTGGGAATCAGAAACCGCTTCCAGCAGGTGGGGCCTGGCTTTCTGCTGCTGTGAGTGGAGCCTCCTTGGCCAGCAGAGGTCAGCCATGCAGCGCTGCAGCCTAGGGGCCTTTGGGTCCTGGGAGACAGCTGCCCTTGTCCAGGTCTCTGGCCTGGCCCACTGTCGCTCCTGTGGCCTTCCTTTCTGGGATCAGGCTAACCAGCCTCCGTCCCCTGAAGCTCAGAAACGACGTCCCGCCACAGGGAAGACAGTCCTTCCTGACTACATCTGGGCCCATTGTAAATTCAGCCTCCCACCTCCTCGGGCAACCGTCTCCTGAGCTCTCTGAGCTGCTCTGATCCTTCAGCACACCTTGAGTATTTTAAGTGCACCAGTGGTGGTGTGACGCGCACATGCGCACTGTTCCTTTGCTCTCCGCTCAGCCGCAAGGCCCCGGCAGCAGACCTCCTCAGCCTGCAGGCTGGGCCTCCCAGCTTTTCCTGCTGTCTGGAGGAGAGGGGACTGCTGACTGTGCCCTTGATGGGCCCACTGGCCTGCTTATCAGCTTCACCATCGCCTGCTTTTCAGGCCTCCCCAGGCCAGGCTGGTGAGGAGAAGACCTAGGGTAGGGGAGGGAGACTGGGAGAAAGAAAGAAAATCAGAAGAGCTTGAGTATTTCTTTCACAAAGAAAACCAAGCTGTGGTGTCAGCACAGGTTGGTCTACACGGCCGGGAGGAGGGGGCCTCTGGTTGCTGTCAGGGTGTGGTAGGGCCTTGGGTTGGGGTGTCCGCATTTCCTGCTCTGGTTCTGAGGATTCCCCGTGAGCCAGGCTGTGTGATGGGGGTAGCGTTGGTGCTCAGGTGGGATTATCAGCAAATGTTGTGACATACCAGCCAGGGCAATGCAGCCAGAATTCCTGCAGTCCACCATGGCTCAGGGGCGTTAAGGAGAAGCAGTTAATGGAGCTGAACAAAGACAGCAACTTCACGAGCATCTGCTGGCTGCTGGAACAGCACCCGAGCTTCACGTGTGTCACTCTGTTGTGGAAGGAGATGGGCTGCTGGGCTTCAGTCATGTTGGACCATCCCGCCTGCTTCATGAGAAGCCCTGGATGTTTAGGAAGCCCCCTGCTCTAAAATGGTGTACCAGCCTTGGCCTGGAACAGTTCTTGTCTGTCTGATACTGCCACCTGCAGGTGCCCCCTGCCAATGAGCTTATAACACAGAACCAGCCCGGATGCAGGAGAGTGGACAATTTGTGTTTCCCCACTGATGTTCTCAAAGGAGTGTGGTCTGGGCTGCATCCCCATCTGGGGACAAAGAAGGGGGCCGGGTGGAGGCCTGGTGGCTGAGTGCTAAATACCAGCTGTGTGCCAAGACCCCTGCTGAGTGTTCTGTTTACTGACTCATATTGTCTCGACACTCCCGAGGAACATCTGGACCCAAAGCAGGAACCTGTTCAAGTGCATCTCCTGTCCCAGCTAACTCTCCCCCCTCTGTTGAGGATCAACGACTCAGCTTTTCGGAAATTACTTGTTCTTGAGACTTTGGTCCCCAAGGGCAATGTCCCCAGGAGGTAATGGTGATCTAGTGGAATTCAGGCAGAGAGGCACCCCTGCCAAAATGCCATCCACTTTGTCCCAGAAGGCAGCATTAGGACCTCTCACCTCGAGGAGGGGCCGTGAGACACTTCTCGTGTGGTTTTCACCGCCGTTTCTACATGGAGAAGGAAGAAGTGGTTATCTACAGGGGTGGGGCCAACTCCTGGCACTTGGCTCACTCCTCTGAAACATCACAGCTTACGAGTCCACCCATGAGCCCACTGAGAAGCAGTGAGTTGGCATGGCCATGGCTAGGCTAGAGGACGGGCACGTCAGGGGGTCTTCGTACCAGCTCTAAGAGCTGCCTTTGTGGTGCCTGTCATGTGCCAGCATGGTTGCAGGAGGCGCCTCCCTTGGCCCCCTGGGCCAAGTGAGGGGGAAATGCCCCCTGAGGTGCCTATGTATGGGACATGCCGGTGAGGCCAGGCAGCCTGGGAGCCCCCAGCCCTGGCTCTGTGCCAGTCCCTTGCTGCCCTGTGGGGCGGCTGTGCACACAGCACCGCCTAAACTTTAACGTACACCTGAATCACAAAGGCTTCTCCGAATGCAGGTCTCATCCGGCGGGTCTGGAGCAGGGCCTGAGAGTCTGCATTTCTAGTAACATCCCTCCCTGGGGAGGCCGATGCTTCTGGACTCCAGACCACCTTTGAGAGGCAAGCTTTAATGTCTGCACACCCCTCCATTTTGCAGTTTGGGAAACTGAGACTTGGAGAGAGTAAGTAGCCAGCCTAACACTACCAGCTAAGGCAGAGTGGGAGAGTGCTCAGATCTGTGGGCTGCACTCTGGAACCCAAGGTGAGAGAGCCGGGTTCAGCTCTGTCCCGTCCCTTCTCTGAGCCTGATCTTCATCTGGGGGGGGTGCAGTGATGAAGGGTGTAACTTTTTAGCATAAGTATGTCCCATACACTATATGTGATATACTTACACTATAAAAGTACTTGTTTATCTGAAATTCAAATGTAGCTGCTATTTATTTGCTAAATTTGGCGACCCTAGAGTGTGGAACCTTTCTTGCCCTGGCACAGGCTCCTCCAGGAAGCCTTCCTGACCTTTCGCCCTTCTCTCTCTGTGTCTTTCTTACTACCTTGACCCTGTTAGGTTCCTCTCTGTGGCCTGTCTCCACCCTAGCCTGGGAATCCTGGAGGCGGGGACCATGCCAGGTTGTTAGTGCGTTCCTGGGCCCAGTGGGAACTTACTCAGTGGTTCATTAGCGCTTTTCCCTTGAGAGTGTCCTGGGTACCTTGGGGGTCATTCTCTTTTCACAACCTCTTCTCCTGCCTGGGGCTCTTGAGGACTATTTCCAGTTAAAAGGAATGAAAGGATGTGCCAGGCATGGCTGGACTCTGCCTCTTGACGCTGGACTGGACGTTCCATCCACGTCACCTCCCTGACCCAGGTTAAAGGCCATGGTCATGGGGCTGCCCCAGCCTGGGGCTGATTGCCAAGCTGGGCGTATCAGATGAAGGCAGAGCCCTGTTCCTGCCCGCCCTCACCTGGTCCCTGGGCAGGGCTGTCCCCCCACCTGGGGAACCTTGTTTCAGGCCCCTCTCCCAGCTCCTTTGGATTCCAAGGTATTGGCTCCAGATTAGACAGTGAGGGTGCAGCTGAGAGGAACTGCCATAGAAAGCAGCTCCCATTATGAAGACACCCACCGAGCTCGCAGGGCTGGCGTGAACGTGAGAAGCAGCGTGATGCTGTGGAGAATAAGCATCAAGGTCAGCCTCCCAGACCTCGTCTCCACTCAGCCTGCGTGTGTGAACGCCATTTCCCACCGTCCCTGCTTGGTGGTCTGGCTTCTGAGTTCTTAGCCCTGCCCAGGTCCTGGCCTGTTAAGACCTAAGGCCTTTTGCCAGGTCCTGGAGCTGGGCCAGGGGTGCTGTGGGGGCAGCAGTCAGGTGGATTGTCTGAGCTGCCACCCTCCCCCTCCAGGGAGCCCTGGGGAAGGATCCCGGATCTGGTCCATTTGGAGATTCCGTAAAGCAAGTGACTGGCTTCTGCTTGCCTCGGGCCTGAGTCATCCTTTCTGGGGGGCTCCACAAGCCCTTCCCCACCTCAGTAGCAGGCTGGAGAAACAGGATCCCGAGATGCTGGTGGCTTGGTCTCCTGCCCAGTGGGAGGGTGGCTGCCCCATGGGGGATAGGGACAAAGGACCAGACAGCCGTGAGCTGTCCAGCTTCTGCACCAGTGGGTCCTGACTGCAGCTGAGCTCCAGGGATAAGCAATCTGATAGGTTCACTGACATGTATAGATGGAACCCTTATATGTGCAAGGATCCCTGCCCCAGGAACCAGGAACTCAGCCTCCAGGAGCAAAATGCACACACCCAAGGCAACAGATAGACCAAATGCCGTGATGGCTGGAGCAGGGAGAGACCGCCTGGGCAGGGGGTGGTAGGTAAAGTCCCCACCACGGATGGAGAATTTGACTTGAGCTGTCAAGGACAGACAGGATTTGGAAATAGCTGGAGGGGGCCTTTGCGGGGCCACAGCAGAGCTGGGAGGAAGGAACCCACAGGGCATGTGGAGAGCGGTGAGCAGGTTAGTTGGCTTAGCAAAAGCTTCCACAGGGCAGTAGTTCTCAACCAGGGACAATTTGCCTCAATGGGGCATCTGGCAAGGAGTGGAGACAGTATAGGTTGTCATATCTGAGGGGTGGATGGGACTGGCTTCTAATGAATAGAAGCCAGGGATACTGCTGAAATCCCACAGTGCCCAGGGTAGCCCCCACAATGAAGAGCAATCATGCTGACGTGCAGAGCCCCCTGCAGAGCAGCAGTAGGGAGGGGTGCTGAGAGCCCCCTGGGAGAGAGCAAGGGCTTCCAGGCACAGCACTTATGGGGTGTGCCCAGCTGCAGCAAGAGACCACATGACAGGGTTCTTGTCTGTCTGATGTGTCATGATAACGAGCTAGATTGCTGCAGCCATGGAGCAGCATCTCTGTACCACCATTAGGGATCCAAGCTCTTCCATCTTCCTACCCTGCAATGTTTTTAAAAAATTGTGATAAAATATACGTAACACAAATTTACCATCTTAATCGTTTTAAGTGTAAAATTCAGCGGCATTAAGTACATTCACATTGTTGTACGACCATCACACCATCCATATCCAGAACTTTTCATCTTCTCCAACTGAAACTCAGTGGCCATTAAACAATAATTTCCAACCCCACTCCACCAGCCTCTGGCAACCACCATTCTACTTTCTTTCTCTTTGGATTTGGCCACTCCAGGTACCTCATATAAGTAGAATCATATAGTGTTTGTCCTTTTGTGTCTGGCTTATCTCACTTAGCACAATGTCCTCAAGACTCATCCATGGAGTAGCATGTGTCATAACGTCATTCATTTTTGTGGCTGAATAATATTCCGTGGTATGTATATACCACATTTTATTTGTTCATCTGTTGATGGACACTTAGATTGTTTCCACCTTTGGACTGTGGTAAACAGTGCTGCAATGAACATTGGTGTCCAAGTATCTGAGTCCCTGCTTTCAATTCTTTGGGGTATGTACCTAGGAGTAGAGTTGATGGGTCATGTGGTAATTCTATGTTTAACTTTTTGAGGATCTGCCAAACTGTTCCACAGTGGCCACACCATTTTACATTCCCACCAGCAATGCACAAGGGTTCCAGTTTTTCCACATGGTCAACAACACTTGATATTTTCTATTTTTTTTAATAGCCAACTTAATGGATGTGAAGTGGTATCTCATAATGGTTTGGTTTGCATTTTCCTAATGACTAATAATGTTGAGCATCTTTTCATGTGCTTATTGGCCCATTTGTATATCTTCTCTGGTGAAAAATTTATTCAAGTCCTTTGCCCATTTTTGAATTGGGTGGGTTTTTTGGTTATTAAATTTTATGAGATCTTTATGTAATCTGGATGTTAATATTAATCCCTTATCAGATGTATGTTTTGCAAATATTTTCTCCTATTCTGTGCATTCTTTGCACTCTCTTGATAGTGTCCTTTGATATACAAAAGATTTCAATTTTGATGAATTCCAATATATCTTTTTTTTTTTGCCTGTGCTTTTGTGCTAAATTCAATGTCGTGAAGATTTTCCCCTAAGTTTTCTTCTGAGAGTTTTATTGTTTTACCTCTTTTATTTAGATTTTTGATCCGTTTTGAGTTAATTTTTGTACATGGTGTAAAGCAAAGATCCAAATTTATTCTTTTGCATGTAACCAGTTTTCTCAGACTCATTTGTTGGAAAAGACTGTCTCTGGTCTATATATCTGTCCTTATTCCAGTAACACACTGTTCTGTTAGCTGTAACTTTGTAGTAAGTTTTGAAATAGGAAGTGTGAGACTTCCAACTTTGTCATTTTTTGTTAAGATTATTTTGGCTATTCAGGGCTCTTTGAGTTTCCACGTGAATTTCCGCAAAAAGCATCATGGGGATTTTGATAGGAATTGCATTGACTCTGCAGGTTGCTTTGGGTAGTATTGACATCGTAACAATATTCAGTCTTCCAGTCCATGAACATGGGATGTCTTTCCATTTATGTCGTCTTTAGTTTGTTTCAACAATGTTTTGTAGTTTTCAGTGCACCTTGGTTGAATTTATTCCTAAGAATTTCATTCTTTTTGATGCTATTGCAAATGGAATTATTTACTTAATTTTCTTTTCAGATTGTTCATAGTGTATAGAAATGCAGCTGATTTTTCTGCAACTGATTTTGTATCTTGCAAGTTTGCTGAATTCGTTTATTAGCTTCTGTGGCTTTCTTTTGGGTTCTTTGGGATTTCCTATACTTGCCCTTTTTACTTCCTCTTTTCCGGTTTGGATGCCATCTGTTTCTTTTTCTTGCCTAATTGCTCTGGTTAGAACATCCAGTACAATCTTGAATAGCAGTGGTAAAGGCAGACACCCTTGTTCCTGATCTTAAAAGAAAAGCTTTCAGTCTTTCACCATTGAGTGAGATGCTTGCTGTGGGATTTTCACAGATATCCTTTATCATGTTGAGGAAGTTTCCTTCTATTCCTAGTTTACTGAGTGTTGTTGTTTTTCTTTTTTACTGTGGTCATAACAGCTTATAACATTGTGAAATTTCAATTGTACGTTAATATTTGTCATATACCATATAAGTGTGCCTCTTCACCCCTTGTGCCCACCCTCCATGCCCCTTCCCCCTGGTAACCACTAACTTGTTCTCTTCGTCCATAAGTTTGTTTGTATTCCACATATAAACAATTATATGAAACTATGTGGTGTTTGTCTTTCTCTGTCTGGCTTATTTCGCTTAACATAATACCCTCAAGGTCCATCCATGTGGTTGCGAATGGGACGATTTTATCTTTTTTTTTTGTGGCTGAGTAGTATTCCATTTTATTTATTTATTTTTTAAAATTTTCTTTTTAAGATTTTATTTTTTTTCCCTTTTTTCCCCAAAGCACCCTGGTACGCAGTTGTATATTGTTAGTTGTGGGTCCTTCTAGTTGTGGCATGTGGGATGCCGCCTCTGCGTGGTTTGATGAGCAGTGCCATGTCCGCGCCCAGGATTCGAACCGACGAAACACGGCCACCTGCAGTGGAGCACGTGAACTTAACCACTCGGCCACGGGGCCGGCCCCTCCATTTTATATATATATACCACATCTTCTTTATCCAATCGTCAGTCGATGGCCACTTAGGTTG
Organism: Equus przewalskii; assembly: GCF_037783145.1. Classification (NCBI taxonomy): domain Eukaryota; kingdom Metazoa; phylum Chordata; class Mammalia; order Perissodactyla; family Equidae; genus Equus; species Equus przewalskii. The sequence goes on along the minus strand of NC_091834.1, from coordinate 15,253,668 downwards.
CTTCCACATCTTGGCTATTGTAAATAATGCTGCAGTGAACATAGGGATGCATAAGTCTCTTTGAATTATTGATTTCAAGTTCTTTAGATAAATACCCAGTAGTGGGATAGCTGGGTTATATGGTATTTCTATTTTTAACTTTTTGAGAAATCTCCATACTGTTTTCCACAGTGGCTGCACCAGTTTGCATTCCCACCAGCAGTGGATGAGGGTTCCATTTTTTCCACAACTTCTCCAACATTTATTATTTTTTGTCTTGATGATTAAAGCCATTCTAATGCGCATAAGATGATATCTAAGTGTAGTTTTGATTTGCATTTCCCTGATGATTAGTGATGTTGAGCATCTTTTCATGTGCCTATTGGCCATCTGTATATCTTCTTTGGAAAGATGTCTGTTCTTATCCTCTGCCCACTTTTTGATTGCGTTGTTTAGTTTTTTGTAGTTCATTTGTGTGAGTTCTTTATATATTATGGAGATTAACCCCTTATCGGATATATGATTAGCAAATATTTTCTCCCATTTGGTGGGTTGTTTTTTCATTTTTTTATTTTTTATTTTTTGAGGAAGATTAGCCCTGAGCTAACATCTGCTGCCAATCCTCCTCTTTTTGCTGAGGAAGACTGGCCCTGAGCTAACAACCACATCCATCTTCCTCTACTTTATATGTGGGTTGCCTACCACAGCATGGATTGCCAAGCAGTGCCGTGTCTTCACCTGGGATCCAAACTGGCAAACCCTGGGCTGCTGAAGCAGAATGTCCATGCTTAACCGCTGTGCCATCAGGCCGGCCCCTAATCCATATCCATTTAAATTAATTACTGATAAGGAGTGACTTCCTCCATTTTGCTGTTTGTTTTCTGTCTTATAGCTTTTTTCCTCTCATTTCCTTCATTACTGCCCTCTTTTGTGTTTATATTTTTGTAGTTACGTGTTTTGATTCCCTTCATATTTTCTTTTGTGTCTGTTCTATAGCTATTTTCTTTGTAGTTGCCATGGGGACTACATCCAGCATCCTAAAATTATAACTATCTATTTAGAATGATACTAACTTCAAAGAATACAAAACTCTATTCCTATAACACCTTATCTCCCCTCTTTATGTTATTGATGTCACAAATTACACTTTTTTCTTTTTTTTTTGAGGAAGATTAGCCCTGAGCTAACTACTGCCAGTCCTCCTCTTTTTGCTGAGGAAGCCTGGCCCTGAGCTAACATCGTGCCCGTCTTCTACTTTATATGTGGGACGCCTACTACAGCATGGCGTGCCAAGCGGTGCCATGTCCGCACCCAGGATCCGAACTGGCAAACCCAAGGCCGCCGAGAAGTGGAACATGCAAACTTCACCGCTGCGCCACCAAGCTGGCCCCTACACTTTTTTCATTGTTTTTCCAGTAACATCAAATTATAATTTTTATGCATTTGTCTTTTAAATCACATAGAAAATTAAAAAACAGAGTTACAAACCAAAGTTACAATAACACTGGCTTCTATATTTGCTCTTGTGTTTACCTTTACCAAGATCTTTCTTTCTTTCTTTCTTTTTTAAGATCTAATTGACTTTATTAAATGCTTTGTGAACCGGGCAGCATCCCATGTAGCCACTAGAAGGGAGCTCCAAGGGTTGTACAAAAATCAAAGATTATTATAGGAAGAGGGGTGGGGCAAGGGAATTGTTGACAAAAGAAAAAAAAGAGATATCTGGGGCCAGGATATCTTCTTTGGGGAGCAGGAAGGGAACTGGCACGGGTTTTATCATGCAGATTGCCTCATCTAGTTCAACTCAGGAAGTTTCAGATTGACTGTTTAAAGGTCACATTCCTGGGAGGGGCTGCAATTGTAATTAAGTCTTTGTTTGCTCTTGTGGGGGCCACTATGGGCCTGTTATATAGTTTTTTTAAACAAATGAAATGCTTAGTTTCCTCTTTATATCTGCAGGTGGATCTCACAAGATCCTTTTCATTTCGGAACTCAAAGCAGAGGTACACTGGGATCCTCATTCTTGCCTCCAAAATGGATACTGTGGGCACCTTTGAAATGGCCAGGGTTCTCTGTAAGGTGGGACTTCCCTCATGCCCTCCCCTCAATGGTGTCCAGTTTATGTGGGCTGACTACAGAGGTCTTTGCATCCCCATCCGCAGGCCAGGTCAACTCTCAGGCAGTCAACAATCAGGATGCTCCCATTTACTATTTTCGCCAGTACTAAGTTCCCTTTATTGGATAAGTTCCGAGGGCCACCTGAGTTAGTGATGTTCAAGGCTAAATTTTGTCCCCATTTTCTGATATAGGAAAAGAGCTTTCCCTTTTCTCCTGTCTGGCAGTTTATACACCCTGCCAACTCTTCTGTCGATGAAAATAATCCATAACCAATCTATAAATGAAAATTTGGGAGAGTTTATTCTGAGCTGTAATCTGAGGACCATGGCCCGGGGCCTTTCTTCCCGAAGGAAGAAAGGGCACCGAAGAAGTGGGGTGCACAGAGTGGTTATATACCCCCAGAGAGGATGTTTCACATAGGATTGAAATGTCCCTTTTACAATAGTCGCGAGACTGCTCTGTCGGCATAGCGATTGAGGGACACAGCAGGTAGGTCTGCTGTCTCGGTGAACATTTCAATTTCAACATGCCATTTCAGTTTGTCACTTCTCACCACCCAGGTCACCTCCTCCAAGTCACATGCATCCCTCCAGTTACACCATTGTTAGGACACTAAGCATCCACTGTTATAGTCCAGAAACTAAAGACAGTTTGAGCATTCAAAAATTCCTACCTAGAAGATCCTAGAGAGAAGAAGCTTACTATTTTTCTTTTATGCCTGCTATCCTTTTTTTAAGTTGCATTCTGACAAATAAAAATGGCAAGTAATAGGATATATTGGGGTATATGAGGAAGCCATTTTGTGTAAACCTAATTCAGCCTGACCTTGTCTTTCCAAAAGGGCCTGACTGAGGCCGTTGAACATGCATTGTATATCTGCTTTAGATATTCTCTATGGCAAGAACAAAGGCCCTTGAGATAAAGGTGCAACTTCCCTCCCCCTCCTGACGCTGGCATTCCCTTAAGGATTAAGCATCTCTCCTTAGGCTAGGAACTGATTGCTGCGCTCACCTGTGACTGCCCAGCTCGAGACAATAGACTTGCCTCCTGCTACGCCCTCTGAGATAGCAGACCCACTACCTGCTGTGTCCATCAAGTGCTGTGCTGACAGGGCAATCTTGTGACTACTGTGGGAGAGACATTTCAATCATATGTGAAACACCCTGTTTGGGGGTATATAACCACTCTGTATACCTCACTTCTTTGGTGCCCTTTCTTCCTTCGGGAAGAAAGGCCCTGGGCCATGGTCCTCAGATTACAGCTCAGAATAAACTCGCCCAAATTTTCATTTATAGATTGGATATGGATTATTTTCGTCGACAATTCATAATAGTTTACATCATTGTGAAATTTCATTTGTATATTATTTCTTGTCTGTCAACACATAAGTGCCCCCCTTCACCCACTGTGCCCACCCCCCCTACCCCTCTTCCCCTGGTAACCACTGAACTGTTTTCTTTGTCCATGTGTTTGTTCATATTCCACATATGAGTGAAATCATACGGTGTTTGTCTTTCTCAGTCTGGCTTATTTCACTTAGCAAAATTCCCTCCAGGTCCTTCCATGTTGTTGCAAATGGGATGACTTTGTCTTTTTTTATGGCTGAATGGTATTCCATTGTGTGTGTGTGTGTATATATATATATATATATATATGTATACACACACCCTCCATCTTCTTTATCTAATCATTGGTTGATGGGCACTTGGATAGTTTCTGTGTCTTGGCTATTGTGAATAGTGCTGCAATGAACATAGGGGCGAATGTGTTACTTTGGATTGTTGATTTCAAGTTGTTTGGGTAGATACCCTGTAGTGGGATAGCTGGGTCATATGGTAGTTCTATTTTTAGTTTTCTGAGGAATCTCCATACTGTTTTCCACAGTGGCTGCATCAGTTTGCATTCCCACCAGCAGGGTATGAGGGTTCCCTTCTCCCTCTCCAACATTTTTTATTTTTAGTTTTAGTGATTTTAGCCATTTTAACAGGTGTCAGGTGGTATCTTAGTGTAGTTTCAATTTGCATTTCACTGATGATTAGTAATGTTTAACATCTTTTCAAATGTTTATTGGTCATCTGTATATCTTCTTTGGAAAAATATCTGTTCATATCCTCTGCCCATTTTTCGATTGGGCTGTTTGTTTTTTTGTTGTTCAGTTGTGTGAGTTCCTTATATATTATGGAGATTAACCCTTTGTAGGATATATGATTTGCAAATATTTTCTCCCAATTGGTAGATTGTCTTTTTGTTTTGATCCTAGTCTTTTGTGTTGGAGAAACTCTTTAGTCTGATGAAGTCCTGGTTGTTTATTTTTTCTTTTGTTTCCTTGTCTGAATACCTTGTCTGAGAAGACATGGTATTCAAAAAGATCCTTTTAAGTTCAGAGTCAAAGAGTGTACTACCAATATTATCTTCCAGAAGTTTCATGGTTTCAGGACTTATCTTCAAGTCTTTAATCCATTTTGAGTTAATTTTTGTGTATGGCATGAGATAATGGTCTATTTTCATTCTTTTGCTAGTGGTTGTCCAGATTTCCCATAACCATTTATTGAAGAGACTGTCTTTTCTCCATTGTTTGTCCTTGGCACCTTTGTCGAAGATTAGCTGTCCGTAGATGTGCAGTTTTATTTCTGGGCTTTCAGTTCTGTTCCATTGATCTGTATGCCTGTTTTTCTACCAGCACCATGCTGTTTTGATTACTATGGCTTTGTAGTACCTTTTTTTTTTTTGAGGGAGATTGGCCCTGAGCTAACGTCTGTGCCCATCTTCCTCTACTTTATGTGATGTATATACTTCCTCTACTTTAGGGGATGCTGCCACAGCATGGCTTGAGGAGTGGTGCATAGATCTGTGCCTAGGATCTGAACCAGCAAACCCTAGGCTGCCCAAGTGGAGCATGCAAACTTAACTGCTGCACCACCGGGCCAGCCCCTGTAGTATATTTTGAAGTCAGGGATTGTGATGCCTCCAGGTTTATTCTTTTTTCTCAGAATTGCTTTAGCAATTTGGGATCTTTGGTTGCCCCATATGAATTTTAGGATTCTTTGTTCTATTTCTGTGAAGAATGTCATTGGGATTCTGATTGGGATTGCATTGAATCTGTAGATTGTTTTGGGTAGTATGGATGTTTTAACTATATTTATTCTTCCAATCCGTGTGCATGGAATCTCTTTCCATCTCTTTATGTAATCATCTGTTTCTTTCAATAATGTCTTATAGTTCTCATTGTATAAGTCCTTCCTCTCCTTGGTTAAATTTATTCCTAGATATTTTATTCTTTTTGTTGTGATTGTAAATAGAATTGTATTCTTGAGTTCTCTTTCTGTAAGTTCATTATTAGAGTATAGAAATGCAACTGATTTTTGTAAGTTGATTTTTCCTTGCAACTTTACTGTAGTTGTTGATTATTTCTAATAGTTTTCCAATGGATTCTTTAGAGTTTTCTATGTATAAGATCATGTTGTCTGCAAACATCAAGAGTTTCATTTCTTCAGCCTCTATTTGGATTCCTTTTATTCCTTTCTCTTGCCTAATTTCTCTGGCCCAAACCTCCAGTACTGTGTTGAATAAGAGTAGTGATAGTGGGCACCCTTGTCATGTTCCTGTTCTCAGAGGGATTGTGTTCTGTTTATTCCCATTGAGTATGATGTTGGCTGTGGGTTTGTCATATATGGCCCTTTTTATGTTGAGGTAATGTCCTTCTGTCTCCATTTTGTTAACAGTTTTTATCATAAATGGCTGTTGGATCTTGTCAAATGCTTTCTCTGTGTCTATTGAGATGATCATGTGTTTTTTCTTTCTCATTTTGTTAATGTGGTGTATCACATTGATTGATTTGCAGATGTTGAACCATCCCTGTGTCCCTGGAATAAATCCCACTTGATCATGATGTATGATCTTTTTGATGTATTGCTGTATTCTGGTTGCCAATATTTTGTTGAGGATTTTTGCATCTATGTTTATCAGTGATATTGGCCTTTTGTTTTCCTTTTTTGTGTTGTCCTTGTCAGGCTTTGGTATCAGAGTGATGTTGGCCTCATAGAATGTGTTAAGAAGTGTTCCATCTTCCCTGATTTTTTGGAATAGCTTGAGAAGGAAAGGTATTAAATCCTCTCTGAAAGTTTGGTAGAATTCTCCAAGGAAGCCGTCTGATCCTGGGCTTTTATTTTTTGGGATGCTTTTCATTACTGTTTCAATCTCTCTACTTGTGATTGGTCTATTCAGATTCTCTATTTCTTCTTGATTCAGCTTTGGGAGGTTGTAACAATCTAAGAATTCATCCATTTATTCTAGACTGTCCATTTTGTTGGCATATAACTTTTCGTAGTATTCTCTTATAATCCATTGTATTTCTGTGGTATCCGTTGTTATGTCTCCTCTTTGAGTTCTAATTTTATTTATCTGAGCTTTCTCTCTTCTTTTCTTTGTAAGTCTGGCTAGGGGTTTGTCAATATTGTTTATCTTCTCAAAGAACCAGCTCTTTGTTTCATTGATCCTTACTACTGTCTTTTTTGTGTCAATTGCATTTATTTCTGCTCTGATTTTTATTATTTTTCTCCTTCTGCTGACTTTGGGCTTTGTTTGTTCTTCTTTTTCTACTTTAGTTAGGTGTAGTTTGACATTGCTTATTTGGGATTTTTCTGGTTTGTTAAGGTAAGCCTGTCGTGCGATGAATTTCTCTCTTAGTACTGCTTTTACTGCATCCTGTATGAGTTGGTATGGTATGTTTTCATTTTCATTTGTCTCCAGATATTTTTTGATTTCTCCTTTAATTTCTTCAATGATCCATTGGTTGTTCAATAGCATGTTGTTTAGTCTCCACATCTTTGTCCCTTACTCAGCTTTTTTCTTGTAATCAATTTCTAGCTTCATAGCATTGTGATTGGAAAAGATGCTTGTTATTATTTTAATCTTCTTAAACTTATTGAGGCTTGCCTTATTTCCCAACATATGGTCTATCCTTGAGAATGTTCCATGTGTGCTTGAGAAGAATGTATTCTGCTGTTTTTGGATGGAGTGTTCTATATATGTCTGTTAAGTCCAACTGGTCTAACTTTTCATTTAATTCCACTGTTTCCTTGTAGATTTTCTGTCTGGATGATCTGTCCATTGATATAAGTGGAGTGTTGAGGTCCTCTACTATTATTGTGTTGTTATTAATATCTCCTTTTAGATTTGTTAATAGTTACTTTATGTACTTTGGTGCTCCTGTGTTGGGTGCATAGATATTTATAAGTGTTATGTCTTCTTGGTGGAGTGTCCCTTTGATTGTTATATACTGCCCCTCTTTGTCTCTCTTTCCTGTCTTATATTGAAGTCTACTTAGTCTGATATAAGTATTGTGACACCTGCTTTCTTTTGTTTGCCATTAGCTTGGAGTATCATCTTCCATCCCTTCACTCTGAGCCTGTGTTTGTTGTTGGAGCTGAGATATGTTTCCTGGAGGCAGCATATTGTTGGGTCTTGTTCTTTAATCCATCTCACCACTCTATGTCTTTTTATTGGAGAATTCAGTCTGTTTATGTTTAGGGTGATTATTGATACATGAGGGCTTAATGCTGCCATTTTATCACTCGTTTTCCAGTTCTCCTGCATTTCCTTTGTTTCTCGTCCCATGTGTTTTGGTCTACCAATTGAGTTATGTAGTTTTTTATGTTGTGTTTCTTTGTTTTCTCCTTATTTATTATTTGTGTCTCTGTTCTCCTTTTTTGTTTAGTGATTACCATAAGGTCTGTATTCAAAATCTCGTAGATAAGATAGTCCATTTTCTGACGGCCTCTTATTTCCTTAGAGTAAATGGATTCAGTTCCTTTCCTCTTCCCCTCCTAAGTTACTTTTCTCACATCTTATTCCATCTTGTGTTGTGAGTGTGTGTTTGAAATGACAAGATTATCTTTGTTTTTGGTGTTTTCCTTCCCTTTATCTTTAATGTTATACTTGATTTATCTGCTAACTTGTTCTGATGTATAGCTACAATTTTCTGATTTTGTCTACCTATTTATCTCCTTACTCCATGCTTTGTAACCCATTTCTCCCCCTTTTTATTCAGGTATGAGGGCCTTCTTGAGGATTCTTGTAGGAGGTTCTCATTGCTACAAACTCCCTTAGCTTTTGTTTACCTGGGAAAGTTTTTTTTTTGTTTTTTTTTTTTAAGATTAGCCCTGAGCTAACATCTGCTGCCAATCCTCCTCTTTTCGCTGAGGAAGACTGGCCTTGAGCTAACATCTGTGCTCATCTTCCTCTACTTTATATGTGGGACACCTACCACAGCATGGCTTGTCAAGCGGCGCCATGTCCGCACCCAGGATCTGAACCAGAGAACCCTGGGCTGCTGAAGTGGAACGTGTGCACCCAACTGTTGTGCCACCGGGCTAGCCCCTGGGAAAATTTTTATTTTTCCATTATATCTGAAGGATATTTTCACTGAATAGAGTATTCTTGGCTGAAAGTTTTTGTCCTTCAAAGATGTGAATATGTCATTCCAGTCTCTCCTAGCCTGTAAGGTTTCTGCAGAGAAATCTGCTGAAAGCCTGATATGGGTCCCTTTGTAGGTTATTTTCTTCTGCCTTGCTGCCCTCAGTATTTTTTCTTTGTCATTCACTTTTGCCAGTTTCACTACTATATGCCTTGCAGTAGGTCTTTTTACATTGACATATTTAGGAGATCCGAGATCTTTATTACTTCAAACAGCTTTGAGTTACTGTCGCGTGTCCTTTCATTTGAACCTGAAGGACTCCCTTTAGCATTTTTTGTAGGGCAGGTCTAGTGGTAACGAACTCCCTCAACTTTAATTCATTTGGGAATTCCTTAATTTCTTCCTTATTTTTAAGGCTAATTTGCCATATATAGTATTTTTGGTGTTACTTTTTTCAGCACTTTTTAAACATATCATGCCCACTGCCTTCTGGCCTCTAGGGTTCATGATGAGAAATTAGCCAATAATCTTATTGAAGCAAACTTGTGTGTGATGAGTCACTTCTCTCTTGCTGCTTTCAAGATTATGTTTATTTTTCACCTTTGACAATTGATTATAATGTACCTTGCTGTGAATTTCTTTGTGTTTATTCTACTTGAAGTTCATTGAGGTTCTTGGATTTATAGATTTATTACTTTCATCAAATTTAGGAAGTTTTTGGTCATTATTTTTTCAAATAATCTTTCTGTCCCTTTCTCTCTCTCTTCTCCTTCTTGGACTCCCATAGTGTATATGTTGCCTTGCTTGGTGGTGTCCTAAAGTTTCTTAGTCTCTGTTCACTTTTTTTATACTTCTTTTATTTCTGCTCCTCAGACTTGATTATTTTAATTGTTCTGTCTTCATGTTCACTGATTCTTCTGCCTGTTCATATGTGCTGTTGAACTCCTTTAGTGAGTTTTTCATTCCAGTTATTGTACTTTCCAGCTCTAGAATTTCTTTTTGGTTTATTTTTAGGTTTCCTATCTCTTTGATGATAAAATCATTTTGTTTATATATGGTTTTCCTGATTTCCTTTAGTTCTTTGTACCTTTTTTTCTTTGCCTCCTTGAGCATATTTTAGACAGTTGTTTTAAGGTCTTTGTCTATGGGCTTTCTCAGGGATGGTTTCATCAATTTATTTTTGTTCCTTTGAATGGGCATATTTTCTTGTTTATTTGTATTGTGGAAATTAGTAAATAAAAACCTCATTAAATTGAAGTTGGGAAGCCAAAACAGGGAGCTCTCATGTCCTATGTCAACAGCAGAGTCCAACAGGAGGAAGAAAGACTTCCTTTTCTTGATTGGCAAGAAGCTTAGCCAATGAGAGACAGTCACAGCTCAACCAATGAAAAGCACTACACATCAAACTCTCAATTCCTCCAATGGACTTTTTGTTTACAATATCCCTCCCAACTTCCTCTTCCCCTCTATAAAAGAGTTTCTACCCCCCTTACTGCTCAGGGCTTGCACATGGCTTGCCATGGTTGCAGACCTTGAATTGCAATTCTTTGCTGATCCTAAATAAACATAGTTTTGCTGGAGAAATAACTAGCTGACTATTTGTTTAAGATTGACAGTATGCATTGTATGCATTGTCATTTTTTGTTGAAAACTGGGCATTTGGCTATTATAATGTGGTAACTCTTGAAGTCAGATTATCCCTTTTCCCTAGCATTTACTTTGTTTTTGTTTTTAATGTTGAAGGCTGTGGTAGTCTGTTATCTTTTCCAAACTGTTTTTGCAAAGACTATTTCTTGTGTGTGCTCCCTGAAGTCTCTGTTCCTTTAGTTCATGATCAGCCAATGTTTTGGTAGAGATTTCCTTGAATTCCAGGAGCTAAACAAACAAACCACACACACACATGCACACACATACACACACACACACACACACACAGAAACAGAAAAACAAGCAAAAAACCTCACCTTTCCCATTATTTTCAGATTGGCTCTGTGCTCAGATCCTTTTTTAGCATTTAGCTGGGCTTGCTCTGAGCCTGTGCATCAGCCCAGGGTGAAAGCTTCAGGTCTTTACAGGTCTCTTCTGAGCATATGTCTTTTCCTATGCATGCATGCTTCCAAATACCCCTTTATACACAGCTGCTTTTGAATGTCCTGACTTCCCAAGCTTCTCCTCTGGGCCTTAGATGATCTGTTGTATGTCTTCACCCATAATCCCTTGCATTAGGTATCTTATGAACAGTGTCTGCTGCTTTGCCCACCTGAGTTCCATGTTAGGTGAAAGAGAGGTGAGCACCTCACATCATCCTTTAGTTCTCCTCTAGACAGGTTAGAATGAATATACACAGTGATTTGCAAATCAGGCTGCCTCTGCTCTGTCTGGTTTGAGGGAAGGAATTAGGAATTGCTACCATCACTTCAAAACCAAAACCGTCACTGTGCCAGGGAGGAGGTGGGGCAAGGGTGAGTAAAAACACCTCAAAAGTTTCCTCCTGTCTCAAAGATGGCTTTTTCTTAATTGAGCATTTGCTTGGTTACTGTAGACCTTTGACTATTTTTCAGAGCTCCTACAAAGTTGATTCTAACAGTTCTTCTTGTTTTTCAGTGTTTCCGTGGGGGAAAACAAGGATAGGAAAACAAGGATAGGAAAACAAGGATAGGAAACAACATGCAGCTTCCTAATCCACCATTTTTCTGATGTTACTCCCTCTGCAATTGTAATGAATCTTGCCCTTTTCCTCCTGTTTGATGCCTCAGGACCACAAGATGGTTGCTACAACTCCAGCAATCCCATCTATGTCCAGAAATCCCACTGAGGGTAGTGGAAAGGGAAGACAGCTAGAGTACCATGCCAGCTGCATACATCCCCTTTAATGAGGAAAAAAAGCCTTCACATTGGGGAAAGGGGATTCTGGAAAGATGGTGGAGTAGATGTACCAGGAATCTGTCCCCCTACCTGGACAACAATTGCCCTGACAGAATCTGCCTGATGTAATTATTTTGGAACTCTAGAGTCTGTTGAAGGCTTGTAACTTCTGGGGGAAGGCGTGGATAGTGTATTGGAATTAACTTTGGTCAATTTCAGCTCTCAGCATATTAGCAGCTACCTATCTTCTACTCCTAGCCAAGTGGGAGGCAGCTGTTCACATGATCTTGGAGCAGCTTTCACACAGTTTGCAAGAGCCAGGGTGGGCAAAAAGTACCCTGTCCTCCAAGTATTGGGTATTTTCTCTCATTGCTGATTGCTGCTTCTGGTCACAAAGCTGCAAAGAAGGGGGCAGTCATTGTTGTTACACCTCCCCTTCTTGTGTCAAGCCCCTTCCCCTCCAGCTGAAGTGACTTCAAGGGGATTTAAAAGGCCAATACCCTTTACCCCTTTCATTTTTCACTTTTTTCCCTTTGGTAGCCAGACATTAAAGACTAGGACATTCAAAAACAACTGCATATACAGGGAAAATTAGAAAGTGACTGTGCTTGCCCAGGGAAAGGCTCAGAAAAGACCTGAGAAGACCGTAAGTTTATGCCTCAGGCTGATCCTCAGCACAGAGATAGCCTATAAGTATTAAAAAACTAAAACAATAACAAAAAACAGAAACCCTGGAGAAGGGGGAGAATCTGATTTCCAAATTTACCACATTATTAGATTCAAATGTCCATGTTCAACAAAAAACTCACAAGGCACACAAAGAAACAGGAGAGCATGGCCCATTCAAAGGAAAATAAATAAAACAACAGAATCTGTCCCTGGAAAAAGACTTAGGGGAAGATATATTAGACAAAGACTTTAAAATAATGGTCTTAGAGATGCTGAAAGAACTAAAGGAAGATTTGGAGAAAGCCAAGGAAATGCTGTGTGAACAAAATGGAAATATCAATAAAGAGATAGAAAACCTAAATGAAAAAAAAAACCAAAGAAATTTTGGAACTGAAAAGTACAATAACTGAAATGAAAAAATCACTAGAGGGATTTAAAGGCAGATTTGAGTGGGCAGAACAGTGAATCAGTCAACTTGAAGATAGGATAATGGAAATTATTGAGGCTGAGGAAAAGACAGAAGAAAGATTTAAAAAAAGCAAATGGAACCTAAATGATCTGTGGGACATCATCAAGTGGACCAACATATGCATTGTTGGAACCCCAGAAGGAGAAGAGAGAGAAAGGGGCAGAGAGAAGATTTGAAGAAATAATAACTGAAAACTTCCCAAATTTGATGAAACATATGAATATAAACATCCAGGAAGCTCAATGAACTCCAAGTAAGATGAACTCAAAGAGACCCATACCAAGATACATTATAATCAAACCTACAAAAGCCAAAGAGATAATCTTGAAAGCAGCAAGAGAGAAGCAAATTGTCACAGAGAATGGATCTGCAAAAGATTATCATCAAAATTCTCATCAGAAACCTTGGAGGCCAGAAGGTAGTGGGCTGATGTAGTCAAAGTGGTAAAAGAAAAAAAGAGCTCTCAACAAGAATCCTATATCTGGCAAAACTGTCCTTCAAAAGTGGAGGAGAAATTCAGACATTCCCGGATAAACAGAAACTGAGGGAGTTCCTGACCACTAGACCTGTTCTGTGAGAAATGCTCAAGGAAGTCCTGCAGGTGAAATAGAGACACTAGACAGTAACTTGAAGGTGTATGGAGAAATAAAGATCTCTGTAAGGTAAATACATAGGCAATTATAAAAGCTGTATCATTGTAACAATGGTTTGTAACAGCACTTTTTATTTTCTACGTGATTTAAGAGACTAATACATTTAAAGATAAAAACAATTATTAGTATAAAAGCTAGTATCACTGTATCTTGATTTGTAACTCTAAATCTTGTATTCTACATGATTTAGGAGACTGATGCATTTAAAAGAATTATTAGTTTATGTTTTTGGGTACACTGTATAAAGATGTAATTTTGCAATCACAACAACCAAAAGGGATGGAGACAGAGTATAAAGGAGCAGAGTTTTTGTATGTTATTGAAATTAAGCTGCTATAAATTCAAAGTAGAATGTTTTAATTTTAGGATGTTAAATTTAGTCTCCATGACAACCACAAAGCAAATATCTATAGAATGTACACAAAAGGGAAAAATTAAGGAGTTTAAACATTTCACTACAAAAAATCAACTAAATACAAAAGAAGACAGAAATACAGGAAATGAGGGACAAAAAAGTGATAGGGCATAAAGAAAACAAATAGCACAATGAGAGAAGTAAGTCCCTCCATATTAGTAATTCTTTAAATATACATGGACTAAACTACCATCAGAAGGCAGAGATTGGCAGAATGGATAAAACACATGATCCAATTACATGCTGTCTACAAGAGACTCACTTGAGATCCCAAAACATGAATAGGTTGAAAGTAAAAGGATAGAAAAAGATATCCTATGCAAATAGAAGCAAATGAGAGCAAGAGTGGCTATACTAAGAGAAATTAGACTCTAAATCAAAGACTCTAAATCAAACAAGAGACAAAGAAGGACATTATATATTAGTAAAAAGTTCAATACAGCAAAAATAAGTGTGTATAAACATTTACCCACCTAATGACACACCATCAAAATCTATGAAGCAAAAATTGACAGAATTGAAGTGAGAAATAGAAAATTTTACAATAATAGTAGGAGAGTTCAAGACCCCACTCTCAATAATGGATAGGACAGCCAGACAGAAGATGAGTAAGGAAATAGAGGATTTGAACAACACAATAAACCAGATAGATCTGACACACAAATACAGAACACTCCACCCAACAACAGCAGCATACACATTCTTCTCAAATACATGTCAGATTAGGCCACAAATTAAGTCCCAACATTTAAAAATACAGGTATTGTATGTTGTATATTCTCTGACCACAATGGGATGAAGTTAGAAATCAACAACAGAAGGAAAGCTGCAAAATTCACAAACTTGTGGAAATTATACATCACATTCTGACACAACAAGTGAGTCAACGAACAAATCACAGGGAAATTAGAAAATGCTTAGAGACAAATGAAAATGAAAACACAACATACCAAACATATGGAACACAGTGAAAGGGGTGCTAAGGAGGACATTTATAGCTATAAACATTTACATTAAAAAAGAAAAATCTCAAACCAACAACCTAACCTTACTAACATAAGGAACCAGAAAAATAAGAAAAACTAAATGCAAAGCTAACAGGAGAAAGGAAATAATAAAGATTCGATTAGAGATAAATGGAGAATAGGAAAACAATAGAGAAAATTAATAAGACCAAAAGTTGCTTCTTTGAAAAGATCAACAAAATTGACAAACCTTTAAAAAAAGAGAAGACTCAAATTACCAAATCAGAAATGAAAATGGAGACATTACTACCTTTCTACAGAAATAAAAAGGATTAGAATACTATGAACAATTGTATGCCAAAAAAATTGGATAAGCTAGATGAAATGGACAAATTTCTAGAAACACAAAACCTACCAAGACTAAATCATGAAGAAATAAACAATCTGAATAGACCTATAACTAGTAAGGAGATTGAATCAGTAATCAAAAATATCCCCACAAAGAAGAGTCCTGGTTGATGGCTTTACTGGTGAATTCTACCAAACATTTGCAGAAGAACTAACACCAATTATTCTCAAACTTTTCCAAAGAAATTGAAGAGGAGGAAACACTTCCTAACTCATTCTGTGAGGCCAGCATCATCCTGAAACCAAAAGCAGACAAAGACACTATGAGAAAAGGAAACTACAGACAAATATCCTTTATGAACATTGGTGCAAAACTCAATGGAACACCAGCAAACAGAATTCAGCAGTGTATTAGAAGGATGATACACCATGACCAAATGGGATATTCCTGGAATGCAAGGATGGTTCAACATACAAAAATTGATGAATATAATACACCACAATAAAACAATAAAACAAAGGAAAAACCCCACGTGATCATTTCAATTGCTGCAGAAAAACATTTGACAAAATTCGACATGCTTTCATGATAAAAACACTCAACAGACTAGGAATAGAAGGAAGCTACCTCAACATAAGAAAAGTCGGATATGAAAAACCCACAGTGAACATCATCCTCAATGATGAAAGACTGAAAGCTTTTCCTCTGAGATCAGGATCAAGGCAAGGGTGTCCGCTTTCACCACTTCTATTCAATATAGCATTGAAAGTTCTAGTCAGAGTAATTAGGCAAGAAGAAGAAATAAAAGGCATCTAAACTGGAAAGGAAGAAGTAAAATTATCCCTTTCTGCAGATGATGTGATCTTATATGTGGAACCCCTAAAGATTCCACAAAAATACCTGTTAGAGCTAATAAGCAAATTTAGCAAAGTTGCAGAATACAAAGTCAATGCACAGAAATCACTTGCATTTCTATACATAAACAATGAACAATCTGAAAAGGAAATTAAGAAAACCATTTCACTTACAATAGCACCAAAAGGCATAAAATACTTAGGAGTTAATTTCACCAAGTAGGTGAAATGCTTGTACACTAAAAACTACAAAATGCTACTGAAAGAAATTAAAGAAGACATAAATAATTGGAAAGACATTTGGATTGAAAGACTTAATATTATTATGTCAGTAGTACCCAAAGTGATACACAGATTCAATGCAATCCCTATCAAAACCTCAATGATGTTTTTTGCAGAAATACAAAAATCCAACCTAAAATTTATATTGGAATATCAAGGGACCCTAAGTAGGTGAAACAATCTTGACAAAGAACAAAGTTAGAGGACTCAAATTTCCTGATTTCAAAATTTACCACAAAGATACATTAATCAAAACAGTGTGGTACTGTCATAAAGACAGAGCTACAGACCAATGGAATAGAACAGAGAGCCCAGAAATAAACCCTCACATATATGGTGAAATGACCTTTGACAAAAGTGCCAAGACCATTCAATTGGGAATGGACAGTCTTTTCAAAAAATGCTGGGAAAACTGGATCTCCACGTGCAAAAGAATCAAGCTGGACCCTTAATAACACCATATACAAAAATTAACTCAAAATGGATCAAAGACATAGACTTAAGAGCTAAAACTATAAAACTCTTTGAAGAAGACATAGGACATGGGGCCAGCCCAGTGGTGTAGCAGTTAAGTTCGTGCACTCTGTTTCAGCAGCCCAGGGTTCGCTGGTTCGGATCCTGGGCACAGACCTAGCACCACTTATCAAGCCATGCTGTGGCAGGCATCCCACATATAAAATAGAGGAAGATGGGCACAGATGTTAGCTCAGAGCCAATCTTCCTCAGCAAAAAGAAGAAGATTGGCAGCAGACGTTAGCTCAGGGCCAATCTTCCTCAAAAAAAAAAAAAAAAAAAAGAAAGAAAAGAAAACATAGGACAAAATCTTTATGGCATTGGATTTGGCAATGACATCTTGGATATGACCTCAAAGACACAGTTAGCAGAAGGAAAAATAGACAAATTTGATCATGAAAGTTAAAAAATTTTGTGTATCAAAAGTCACCATTAACAGAGTTAGAAGGCAACCCACAGAATGGGAGAAAATATTTGCAAACCATATATCTGATAAAGAATTAATATTTAGCATATATAGAGAACTAAAACTCAACAGTAAAAAAAAATACAAAAACAAACAAAAAGTCTGATTAAAAAATGGGCAAAGAACTTGAATAGACATTTCTCTAAAAAGGATCTATAAGTAACTAATAAGCACATGAAAAGATGCTCAACATCACTAATCATTAGGGAAATGCAAATCAAAATCACAATGAGATATCACCTCACACCCATTAGGATGGCTACTATCAAAAACCCAGAAAACCACAAGTGTTGGTGAGGATGGGGAGAGATTGGAACCCTTGTGCACTGTTGGTGGGAATGTAAAATGGTGCAGCCACTGTGGAAAACAGTATGGCGGTTCCTCAAAGAGTTAAACAGAGAATTACCATTTGATCCAGCAATTCCAATTCTGGGTATAGATGCAAAAGAATTGAAGGCAGGGTCTTGAAGAGGTGTTTGTACACCTATGTTCACAGCAGCAATATTCACAATAGCTAAAATGTATAAGCAACCCAAGTGTCCATTGGCAGATGAATGGATAAACAAAATGTGGTATATCCATACAATGGAATATTATTCAGCCTCCAAAAGGAAAGAATTCTGATGGGGCCGGCCTGGTGGCTCAGTGTTTTAAGTTCACACATTCCACTTCAGCTGCCTGGGGTTTGCCAGTTTGGATCCTGGGTGCGGACATGGCACTGCTTGGCAAGCCATGCTGTGGCTGGCGTCCACATATAAAGTAGAGGAAGATGGGCACAGTGTTAGCTCAGGGCCAGTCTTTCTCAGCAAAAAGAGAAAGATTGGCAGCAGATGTTAGCTCTTGGCTAATCTTCCTCAAAAAAAAAAAAAAAGAATTCTGGAATATGCTACAACGTGGATGAAGCTTGAGGACATTATGCTGAGTGTAATAAGCCAGTCACAAAAGGACAAATACTGTATGATTCCACTTATATGAGATACCTAGAGTAGTCAAATTCATAGACACAGAAAGTAGAATGGTGGTTGCCGGGGGTTGGGGGAGAGGGATGGGGAATTAGTGCTTAATGAGTACAGAGTTTCAGTTTTATAGGAAGAAAAAAGTTATAGAAATGGATGGTGCTGATGGTTGCCAAACAATGTGAATGTACTTAAAGCCACTGAACTGTATGTTTAAAAATGCTTACGATGGTAAATTTTACATTATCTTATTTTACCACACACAGAAAATGTGTGCACAAAGAGCTGTGGTTGTCAGGCATTTGGGGAGAAGAAGGGATGAATAAGTGGAGTGCAGGGGGTTTTTAGGCAGAGGAACTGTTCTTGTGATATTCAATGGTGGATACATGTCATTACACATTTGTCAAAACCCATAGACATGGGGCTGGCCCCGTGGCCAAGTGGTTAAGTCTGTGCGCCCCGCTGCAGGCGGCCCAGTGTTTCGTTGGTTCGAATCCTGGGCGCGGACATGGCACTGCTCATCAGGCCACACTGAGGCAGCATCCCACATGCCACAACTAGAAGGACCCACAACGAAGAATATACAACTATGTACTGGGGGGCTTTGGGGAGAAAAAGGAAAAAAATAAAATCTTAAAAAAAAAATCTATTAAAAAAAAAACAACCCATAGACTGGGCACCACAAAGAGTGAACTGTAAAGTAAACTGTGGACTTTAGTTAATAACGTGTCAATATTGGCTCATTGATTGCAACAAACGTTCCACACTAATGCAAGGTGTTAATGATAGGAGAAACTGCTGAGGAGGTGAAGAGGTATATGGAAACTCTTGTATTTGCTGCTCAATATTTCCGTAAACATAAGATTGCTAAAAAAAATTGTCTGTTATAAAAAAAGGCCAGAACCAGATCACAGGGCCATGGCTAGCTGCAAAGGAGGCTGGGAGAACAGGGAGCAGCATCTCTCGCCTGGGATGTGGACAAAATCCTTCACCAAATAGCAACAGTGTTCTGGTGACAAGGAAGATGAAGGGTGACACTAGGTGACCAGACCCCAAATCTCAACCTGTAGGCTGGTTACCCCAGTGAGCCAGAAGTTACAATAGATTGCTCACATCCATGCTGGTCGGAGCATTGCACACACCACACACCACTAACCAGGTGCCATGGCCTGGGCTGGTGACTGGCTGAGTCACTTTAAGGTAAGTCACCTTACCCTGACCTCTCAGTCCAGACTGCAAACTCTTTGAATGCTCGTGGGGAGCAGAGCAAGCCCGTGAGTGGTCCTGAGTCTGCAGGCCCATCAGCGCAGGACTTACCTGGGGCAGACTCTGCCAGGCGTCCACCTGACCTGACCACAGGAGGCTCCTCTGCTGGCAGCTGGCCCCTCCCCACTGCCTCCTGAGCTTAGTGACTGTGTTCAGCTCCGGTTCCCTCTGGGTCTGCTGAGCCATATTCATTCTCACTAGGAATGAAGGATAGTTGAAATTGAGGCATCGTTTTACAGTTATGAAATTTGTGAAGTCTGACAACAGATATAACACCCAGTGAAATGACGGGGCACCTTTGGGAATTGCTGGTGTCAGTGAAAACAACCCTTGGGGAATCAGTGTGTGTCTGTCATCTGAACCCTTCACCAGACACCAACAAGTAAGAATCTGATGATTACTTGATGTGGCCTAGATTAGCCCAAGAGAAGAGCTGATAAGCTGTGCATTTAGGGTAATAAACATGGTACTCTTTGATACACTAATCTCATCTCTGGGATCTTGATTTAAGGACATAAATGCAAAATAGAGGATATAGACACAAAGATATTAACCAAAAGCTTATTTATAGTAATGAATATTGGAACCAGCCTGACGTTTGAGAGAAGATCCGTTGCTCCGTGGGACACAATCTGGCGATAAGCGAACTAATCAGAGCGTGAAGGAAGCATTGAGTTTGCTGTTAGTGCCATCAAGTCTGATACAGGCCAGCACCCTGTCTGGTCATTCTGCACCATCCTCGCACTTTCTGGCTACTGTGTGAGACAATGCTCTGTTGCTGTTCGTAGAGTTTTCACGGCCAAGTCTTTAGGTGGCCAGGTCCTTCTTCCTAATCTGTCTGAGTCTGGAAGCGCCACTGAAACCTGTCTACCATGGGTGACCCTGCTGGTATTTGAAATCCTAGTGGCAGAGTTTTCAGCATCACAGCAATGTGCAGCCACCATAGTATGACAACTGACAGATGGGTAATGTCGTTCCCTGACCGGGAAACGAACCTAGGTCACAGGAGTGAGAGCACTGAATCTTAACCACTAGACCACCTGGGCTGGCAAGCATTTGAGGTGAGTATTTGTGTTAAAAGTCAAGAGAAAAAGTGGGATACAAGAGTGTGTGTATACTGTGCTCACAACTTAAATCTGTGCCTGGGTTGCCACCTTGGAGACTCCGTGTGCGAAGGGAGCCCGGTGGTGAGACTGTGGGTGAGCGTTTTCATCTTTTACTCAGAGTCGGATGGTGGTGCTCTCACCCCGTGTGTGTTTCACAGAAAACCCTGGAGACCACGCATCTGCGCTGTCTCCCTGGGCCTGCCCTGGCACAAACCTAGGACTGATGGGGTGTGCCAGGGGTCCCTGCAGAGGGGACTAGCTCCACATATGCCAGAGGATCCTGGGGCTAGAGCTGTGGAAGTATTTTCAACAGTGGGCAAGCAACCTTGTTCTCTGGAGGGGACCCTCTGGGGCATGCTCCCCACTGTCTCCTGGAAGTCCCTGGTGAGCCCACAGGAGCCCCTCTTTAATGCACCCTCGTTGCTTCCTTCTGTCCCCTGGCTCACCGCCCCCTCCCCCCACTCATGCCATCTGGAGTCACCTTCCAAATAAACTATTTGCACTGGAATCCCTGTCCCAGGGTCTCCTTCTCTGGGAAGACACTCAGGAGAGAGGACAGAGACCTTAAGTTGGGGCTGGAGTCTGAGCATCTGGCTGGGTGTATTGGGGCAGGGCCTGGAAGGTGCCAGATGAAGGTCACTGCACATGGGCAGGCCCTGGGCCCTTGACTCTCCTCTCTACCATGGCTGACTGAGGGCTTAGGGATCAGCCTGAACCTGCCCTGGCACCCCCCTTGTCGTCCCGGTCCCCCTCCCCTTGGCCTCTGTCTTCCCCAGCATGTGTTGAGTGGGTGGCTCCCTTTGAGTCAGGCCAGGGTCCATGAAACACAAGAACGGAGAGATAGCAGATTCCCTCTTCCAGCTGCCTCTGGCAGGTGGCCACACAAGAGGTGTCCCCCACAGGCTGCCTTTATCAGCTCAGCCTTGGCGTGGGGGCCAAGGTCTGGCCCATTCTGGTGATAGGGAGAGTTCAAGGCAAGCCTCGCAGATCCCTATCAGGAGGGAGCAGAAGGCGAGTGCCGCCCACCTGGGCCCAGGGAGGGTGGGCCTATGGTCTGGGACTCCCAGTGACACTCTGCTCCTCCAGGGTTGGTGGCGACAGGCCTGGGCAAGGGACATGGGGACGGGGACCGTGGCTGTCACATCTGGGGTCTCGGTGCACTGTCAGACCCCAGTGAATTGATCTTCTCTCTCCGCCCAGAGGAGGAGAGTGGTGTCACTGCATACTCTACCCCTAACTGTCTCCTCTGTTATCAGGCTGTTAATATTAACAACAGTTGCTAAGGATGACAGTGCAAGGGTGTGTCTCAGCCAGAACTGGCCTAGTTCCAAGAGGGGGCTGGGGAGAGGAGGGGTCTGAGGCCAGGGGTAGGGTGGGGGGCGGCAAGTGGAAGTTTAGGGGGCCAGTGCCTGGGCCCATCCACGTCTCCCTTGCCACACCTCCTGCAGCAGAGGCTGAATGGGAACTCACTGCAGGTCTCTGGCTGGCTCAGCCCTTCTGTCATCGATTGCTTTGGGAAGTGGATGAAGGGGAGACCCTGGCACCTCCACCTGGAGGCTCATCTAAGAGGGTGGGGCCAAAGGTGGGAGGGACAAACGAGGCAGATCATTAACCAGCTGGGAGCCCTGGGAGGTGACATGGTCAGCTCCGTTGGTCCCCAACCCAGTCAGGCCAGGTTGTCCCTGGTGAGGAGGCTGCCTTGCTGTGCCTCCCCTGCAGCCAGCCCTCGGCTGTTCCTGCTGTCCCCTCAGCCTGGCCCTGCTTCCCCTCTGATCCTTTCAGGATGGCGGAGGCCAACCTGAGGGGCTGGCTGCTCTGGGTCCTGCTCCTGCACTTGGTGAGTCCCGGAGCCTGTGTCCAGGCCCCCGCTGCCTCCCATAGCGGGTACTGGGAAGGAGGCTGCTTGGCAACAGTGAGGGAGGGCCTGGGGTCTAGGGGGCCGGTCTCTGGACAGATGGGGATCCCAGGCACCCCAGAGGAGGGGTGCAGGTCGGGGGTCCTGGGTTGTCCAAGTTTTCAGGTCATGGGGTTAGATGGACACAAGTGTTGGGGAGGGGGCATCTGCACCCAATATGACCGAGTGCCTCCCATCCCCAGTCTGCCATGAATGTCCTGGCCTGAGGTGGCTGATGGGAGATCGAGGGAGGCTCCAGTCCTGGGGTGCTGGTGGGATGGGTTCAGGGGGATGATCATCTAAGGAGGATTTAGCATCTGGGGTTGGGAGGAGATCTGGGGCTCTTGCCTCTTGCGTTTCTCACTTGCTTGCACGTCTGGGAGGGTGGGTGAAGGCTTTCGGCCCTGAGCAGGTGAGGACAGGGGAAGCTCTGCACAGGAGCTCCAAGAGGGGCCCCGAGATTCCGGATGTGGCCTGCAGCTTGGGCATCACCTCGGCCAACTGTGATGGCAACAGGGCCTGGCACCCACCTGACCCGATGGAGTCAGCCCCTGACTTGTCCAGGGGCCACTGTTTCTCTGCAGGACCCCCCAGTGGCCTCCAATAGTCTCCTGGCCAACCCCTCACTGTCTGGTGTGACTTTGCTAAATGTAGCTCTGTCAGGTCACCTCCCTCTCTTCAGTGACCCTGTCACTCAGGATGAAGGCCTGGTGTGCCCATCCACCCATCACCACCAGACACTGCAGGGAGGTCCTGTGTGCTGTTCTGGCACCCATCTCCCTTAAGTCCCCTGGCAGCATGGAGCTGCCCAGCATCACTCCTCACCTCTCCTGCTCTGCATCCTTCCTACCCCCCATGCCCTCCTTGACTGCCGGCCGCCTATTGCCTTGTCAGCCACCTGGTGGTGCTGACCAGTGCTGGGCCCCATGGTGATGTTGCCCTGCTCCTCAGGCCCAGGGTGAGCTGTACACGCCCATTCACCAGCCTGGCTACTGCGCCTTCTATGATGAGTGCGGGAAGAACCCAGAACTGTCCGGAGGCCTGGGTACGCTGTCCAATGTGTCCTGTCTGTCCAACACGCCTGCCCGCCAAGTCACAGGCGACCACCTGACCCTCCTACAGCACATCTGCCCCCGCCTCTACACTGGCCCTAGCTCCACCTACGCCTGCTGTTCCCTCCAGCAGCTGGTGTCCCTGGAGGCCAGCCTGGCGGTCACCAAGGCCCTCTTGACCCGCTGCCCGGCTTGCTCTGACAACTTCGTGAACTTGCACTGCCACAACACCTGTAGCCCTAACCAGAGCCTCTTCATTAACGTGACCCGCGTGGCCGGGCAGGGGGGCAGCCAGCCCCGGGCTGTGGTGGCCTATGAGGCCTCCTACCAGCGCAGCTTTGCTGAGCAGACCTACGACTCCTGCAGCCGGGTGCGTGTCCCCGCTGCCGCCACACTGGCCGTGAGTACCATGTGTGGCGTCTATGGCTCTGCCCTCTGCAATGCCCAGCGCTGGCTCAATTTCCAGGGGGACACAGGGAATGGCCTGGCACCCCTGGACATCACCTTCCACCTGTGGGAGCCTGGCCAGACCCCAGGGAGCGGGATGCAGCCTCTGAATGGGGAGACTGCACATTGCAATGAGTCTCAAGGGGACGGCACGGCGGCCTGCTCCTGCCAGGACTGTGCTGCTTCCTGCCCGGTCATTGCACAGCCCCAGGCCCTGGACACCACTTTCCGCCTGGGCCGGATGGCGGGTTGGCTGGCCGTCGTCATCATCCTCTGCTCACTCTTCGCTGTGCTGACTGCCTTCCTCGTGCGGCCCCGCCTGGCCTCCTGCGGGGGCAAGGGCAGGACGCTGGACCCCAAGGTGGGCACCAGCCTCTTCGACAGGCTCAGCCTCTCCACCCACACCTTCCTTAGTCAGTGCTTCCAGGGCTGGGGCACATGGGTGGCCTCGTGGCCGGTGACCATCCTGGTGGTGTCTGTCGCTGTGGTGGTGGCCTTGGCAAGTGGCCTGGGCTTTATGGAACTGACCATGGACCCCGTGGAGCTGTGGTCGGCCCCCAACAGCCAAGCCCGGAGCGAGAAGGCATTCCATGACCAGCATTTTGGCCCCTTCTTCCGAACCAACCAGGTGATCTTGACAGCTCCTAACCGGCCCAGCTACCAGTATGACTCCCTGCTGCTGGGGCCCAAGAACTTCAGTGGGGTCCTGGCTCCTGACCTGCTGCTGGAGCTGCTGGAGTTGCAGGAGAAGCTGCGGCACCTCCAGGTGTGGTCGCCGGAGGAGCAGCGCCATGTGTCACTGCAGGACATCTGCTACGCCCCCCTCAACCCGCACAACACCAGTCTCTCTGACTGCTGCGTCAACAGCCTCCTACAGTATTTCCAGAACAACCGGACGCGCCTGCTGCTCACGGCCAACCAGATGCTGGCCGGGCAGACCTCCCTGGTGGACTGGAGGGACCACTTTCTCTACTGTGCCAAGTGAGTCCTTGATGGCTGTCCTGGGTGGGGGGGCCATCTGGGCCTCCCGGAACCCAGGCCAGGCACACAGCCTGGCCAAGGACCCTGCGTGCTCTGTGTCTCAGTCTCAGGGCCACAACACGCCGTTTCTCTCCACACTCCTTCTTGGGCCCCACTCCCTCAGTGGAGTTCCCGCTCACTGTAACAGATTTGCACATGGCCATCCTGGCCTTCCCAGCCCATAGCCCACTCAGCCTTTCTGCAGGGAGCAGCCTTGCACGTTCTGCTTTAAGTGTCACAGAGCAATCTGTTGGCCCCACTCTCATGTTTGTGCTTCTTCGTTTCCTCTTTGCTTCTGTGCAGGGCCTGGGCAGGCCATCATCACATAAGTAGTCCATGAGGGGCCCTCAGGCCAGGGCAGGGCCTGGGCCACAAACCCTCACACAATTCAGGGATCGCTCTCTGCTGTTTCCACTCTGCTGTGGTGCAAACAGGATGCCAATGAGTCCGTTGGGCCTCAGGACCGAGAGTGAAGGTCCGTGAGCTGCCGCTCCCTGGAGGGGAACGGGTGGGCGGGCAGCGGCCGAGGCTGTCCGAGGTTGGAGTGGGCTGAGGTCCTCAAATGTCTGGTCTCAGGGCCCCTTCACACTCAGACGATGAGCTCCAGCTGGGGTAGAGGGTCTATCTACCGACATTTCCCACGTGAGAAAGTAAAACTGAGAAATGAGAAAATATTTATTAATTCTTTAAGAATAATAAGTTCATTACATGTTGATGCAAATAGCATATTTTTATGAAAAATAACAATGTTTTCCAAACAAAAAAAAAATCAGTGATAAGATGGCATTGTTTTGCATCTTTGCAGATCTCTTTAGTGTTTTGCTTAATAGGTGATGGCTGGGTTATGGCATCTGGTTCTCTGTTCGGTCTGTTGGTTGAAGCATAGTGGGAATTCCTGGCCTCACACACATGGAGCCGGAAGGGGGAGGAGGGCTGTAATATCCTTTCCAGATAACTGTGGGTCTTCTTTGATGCTACGTCAAAACTCAACAAGTGGTCTTTTCTTCAATGTTAGCTGCAATGTGGAATCTGAAGCCATATCAGTGAATTGTCTGTACTGTATACACTCGAGAGTGAAAAGGGCAAATAGCCTCTTAGTGTTATTATGAAAATAGTTTTGACCTTGCAGACTCTTGAAAGGGTCTCCAGGGCTCCCAGGGACCCCAGGGTGCACTTTGAGGAGAGAGCCAGGGCTCTCTGTCCCCAGTCCCCACCCCTCAAGGGAGCCTTGGCCCCCGGGCTGGCTCTCAGAACTGGCAGGTCAGGGAGGCAGGTCGGGCCCCATGTGTCCAGTCCTTGCGTCGGCTTTATTTCGGTTTTAGATGCTCACAACAACTCTTGGGTGATCCAATTATCCCCATTTCAGAGGCAGGAAAACTGAGGCTCGGGGGAGTGTACGTGGTGAGCTGCTCAAGGTCACACAGCAGCCTGCACTCCCAGGAGAGCTGGTGGCCAGTGTGCTCACTTGCTCTGAGTGCCTTGTCCAGGTACCTGTGATGCGCTTCCAGAAAGGGCTCAGTTGAAGGGTGTAGAGACTTGCCCAAGGTTGCCAGGCTGGTATACTGTCCACAAAAAAAAGAAATCCAAACTCAGGGCCTGGAGGGTTCTGGGTCAGTGGGAGAAGAAGGCTGTGGGCACTTGAGGCCTGCCTGGTTTGCCTGCTTTTGTCGGTGTTTAGGACTCAGGGGCTTGTGGCAGAGTCTGGGGGCCCAGGTCCTGGCCCCCACCATGGGGGACCTTGTGTGTGATGCTCACCCAACCATATCATCTGGAATGAGATGATGATGGAGCCTGCAGGATCAGGCTGGTGTAGGGGGAGATGAGAGCTCGGGCAGCCCCTGCTCTGGGGAGCTCCAGTCCACTCTGTGTTGGGCCGCGTGATATTTTATTGGGAGAAATGGTTCTGACACAGGGTCAGGCGATGGTGCTGGGGGCCTGGGGCGGGGTGCTGGGGCTGTGGTGATGGGAGCAGGAATGGGCTAGGAATGGTCTTTCCCTCTCCTTCTAGTGCCCCACTCACCTTTAAAGATGGCACAGCCCTGGCACTGAGCTGCATGGCTGACTATGGGGCCCCCGTCTTCCCTTTCCTCGCCATAGGGGGCTACAAAGGTAAGCTGAGTGGCTCCAGGGGAGGCCAACAAGGGGGAATATGGGGCAGGAGTAATGGACAGGAAGGTGGGGTGGTGATGGGCTTCCTGCTGCCTGGGGTGGGCTTGAGGGGGCTGCAGACCTGCCTGTCCTGCCTTTCTCTGCCACCTCCTGCATCTTCTCCTGTGCTGCTCAGATCCTCTGGTCTTGTGCCTGGGCCCAAAGGCCTTGCCCTTGGCTGAGAGAGGGAAGTGGGGTGTAGGGGGTCAGACAATGACTCGGTTGAGGGAGGTGGGGAGAGGGGAGGCAGGGGTGCAGCTGGAGCCAGGGAGGAGAGGCAGAGTGAGGCTGGAATGGGGGTGGAGGAGGCAGGGGTGAGGATGGAGGAGGGGGAGCGGGAGTGTGGCCGGAGGGTGGCTGAGCATTTCTCATCCCAGGGAAGGACTATTCTGAGGCTGATGCCCTGATAATGACCTTCTCCCTCAACAATTACCCTTCTGGGGACCCCCGGCTGGCCCAGGCTAAGCTCTGGGAGTGGGGCTTCTTAGAGGAGATGCGAGCCTTCCAGCGTCGGACAGCCGGCATGTTCCAGGTCACATTCATGGCAGAGGTAGGGGCTGTGGGTCCCCGGCTCCAGGGGATGACCCAGGTGTCTTCGGGTGGGTTCCTGTGTCCCCGTCCTGGCCTCCCCCCTCCTGAGTGACCCTGGGCCAGTGGCCGCCTGCTCAGGAGGACGGAGTGATGTGACAATGTTCTTGCAGCCTTGCTGGGCTCACAGTGGGCCACGCATGTAGCACCCACTGGCGAAGCTCTTGGGAGCCAGGCTGGCTGGAGCTGGCGTGGTCAGTGGGGCTGGTCGGGTGTATGTCCACAGCGCTCCCTGGAGGATGAGATCAACCGCACCACATTCCAGGACCTGCCCATCTTTGCTGTCAGCTACATAGTCATCTTCCTGTACATCTCCCTGGCCCTGGGCAGCTACTCCAGCTGGTGCCGAGTGCGGGTGAGAAGTAGGAGGGGCACAGCGAGGGTGGAATGGCGCATAAGGGTGTCTAGA
Organism: Equus przewalskii; assembly: GCF_037783145.1. Classification (NCBI taxonomy): domain Eukaryota; kingdom Metazoa; phylum Chordata; class Mammalia; order Perissodactyla; family Equidae; genus Equus; species Equus przewalskii. The sequence goes on along the minus strand of NC_091834.1, from coordinate 15,225,770 downwards.
AGCTTTCCAACTAGAGCATCTTGAAACAGCAAAGCAGACCACTCAGAGTGGCTCCCCCAAGGGGTGACAATTCTTGGAAGTCTTCTGATTCAAAAGGCCATTTGAGCTTTCATTCTGCTCCCTGACACCCCGACTTGTGCAAATGCAAAGCTAATATTTAAAATGTCCTACAATGTGTGCTCAAGAAAAAAGTGGCAGGCTCGCGTGGGCCTGCCCTTGCTCTGCGGAGTGGCTGGAACACAGAAGCACTGAGCAAGCCCGCCTGCTGCCCACTGCCTTCCTCTAGCTGGGGGTGGGGGCACATTGGGCAGCCCTGCAGCCAGGAGGCTGAGCCTGGTCTCATTGCAGGTGGACTCTAAGGCCACACTGGGCCTGGGCGGAGTGGCTGTGGTGCTGGGAGCGGTTGTGGCTGCCATGGGCTTCTTCTCCTACCTGGACATCCCCTCCTCGCTGGTGATCCTTCAAGTGGTGCCTTTCCTGGTGCTCGCCGTAGGGGCTGACAACATCTTCATCTTTGTTCTTGAGTACCAGGTAAGAGGGCAGGAGTTCTGCATGCCCCCAGCCACCCCTCCACTCCCAGACACAACCCTGTTGGGCTTCTTGCAGACTCTTCTTAGGCATTGACGTTCATGTTTAAAATTCCTGCAGAAAACGCAGTGCTTTGCGTTTATCTTTCACATAAATACGTTCATACCACGTGTGTCACCTGAACTTGGTCTCTGTCAGCCCCACATGCTGTTGGTAAGGGAGTCACGCAGCACTTTGGAGCCACCTCCCATCTTTGTGCTGACACACAGCAGTCCACGGAAGGCCAAGTCAGTAGATTTAGCCTCTCCCATTGGTGAACATTTAGGGTTCTAGTGATGTGTTGGAGCAAGGATGCCATGCACATCCTGAACCACGCCAAGCGTTCCTCTGGGTCAGACCCTGAGAAGTGGAAGACGTGGCAGAGCAGAGTGTTAGCAGGGTCCGCTCCAGACTAGGGAAGGTCAGGCTAGTTCCTCAGGCCTGGCTGAGTCTGTGGGCAATGGCCTTGCCTCGGGGAGTGAGGGCACGTGTCAGCTCTCTGCTGGCCTGTGAGGGACGGAGTCCTTGGCAGGCTCTGGACCCTGTCCCTGCTTTCTTCACACAGAGACTGCCCCGGAGGGCCGGGGAGAAACGGGAGGCCCACATTGGCCGAGCCCTGGGCAGGGTGGGCCCGAGCATGCTGCTGTGCAGCCTCTCTGAGGCCATCTGCTTCTTCCTAGGTGAGCCTGGGCAGCTCCTCCCCACCAAGTGCCACTTGGAGGTAGTTGGGTGCGGGCAGCCCCCTTCCCTCTGCACCCATTTCTGAGCAGGCTTCCCACCCTGAGGTTCACTCCTGCCCCCCCCAGGGGCCTTGACCTCCATGCCGGCTGTGCGAACCTTTGCCTTGACCTCCGGTTTCGCGGTGATCCTTGACTTTCTGCTGCAGATGTCAGCTTTTGTGGCCCTGCTTTCTCTCGACTGCAGGAGGCAGGAGGTAGGGGCAGCGGCAGGACCGAGCACCCATCCCCAGCCCCATTTTGGCAGGGGTGGGATACCTCCACTTTGCAGAGAGGCTCAGAGAGCGGGGCTGGGTGCAGCAACAACATGCTGGAATATTTAGCTATGTGGTCCCCAATGTCTTATAGAAAAGTAATTCCATTTTGGTGATTTTGGGGAATATGATGAAACCTCTTAAAGTACAAGAGGTCACGAAATAAAATACAAATGGGAGGTTGACAGGGAGCTGTTGTTTCCGGGACGGTGCAAAATTCAAAGATATTTTATAAAGGTAGTAAATAAAAGCAAAGAAAACAGCACACTGGTGTGTCCCCATGGCACGCTGCTGGCAGGGGCACCTGAGGAAGGTAGCCACCCACGGGAGGGAGGCGGTCCCGGGGTCTGCTTTGGGGCCACCTTGAGGCGCTGCCTCCGCCCAGGCCTTGCGGCTGGACTTCTGCTGCTGCTGCAGCGCCGGGGAGCTGCCCCCGCCGGCCCAGAGCGAGGGGCTCCTGCTCCGGTCCTTCCGAAAGTTCTACGCCCCGCTGCTGCTGCACCCGGTTACCCGCGCCGTCGTGGTGAGTGGGGCCGGGGGGAGGCTGTCCCTGGCAGACTTGATCCTCCTTTGCCTGTCGTTGGAGGGGCTAGGGCGGCTGGGATTCAGGTCTGCCCGACTGCAGACTGTTTCCCATGACACCCTGACCAGACCCCAAGTGGGAGGAGGTGGGGAGGCGTTGGGCAGGGCGGCTCTCACGCGGTGGCTTCCTCCTCAGCTGCTCGGGTTCCTGGCCCTGTTTGGAGGGTGTCTCTATCTCGCGAGCCACATCAGCGTGGGGCTGGACCAGGAGCTGGCCCTGCCCAAGGTGAGCCGTGCCCCGTGACCTCCAGTGGGTGCCCTCCCTCCCCTGCCCTCAGTCCCCTGGGATTCGGGAAGGCTCAGCAGCACACAGACGGTGGCCCAGGACTGCTCACTGTGTGGACCTGGGGAAAGGAGTTGCATCGATGTGCAAAAAGCTCAGGAGCCCAGCTCCACGCTGTGTGAGGGAGATGACCGGGCAGGCATGTGGAGGGCTGGCCATGTGAGATGATCGTCCAGGCAGAAGGACCCAAAGCTGGCTCAGCGCCCGCCCTGTGCTGGCTGCTCCACATCCTGAGGCCTGGGTGCACAGCAGCTCGCTATGGAACGGTCCCCTGATAGCCATCGAGGGTCGTGGGCTCTGGGGAAGGAAAGACCCCCGGGGCTCGAGGGGTCTAAGAGGCTCCTGGGTGGAGGAGAGGTTTTGGGGGTTCCGAGAATGTGTAGGATTTGCAGAGGGAGGCAGCGAGGGTGACAGTACTGACCCATGGGAGGCTGGCAGGAGCCAAGGCACATTTCCTGGGCATGGGAGTGACCATGGGTGGGGGTGTGGGAGGAGTGTGGACCAAGCCCCACAGCTGGAGGCCAGGGGGAAGGGTGCTGACCCCCAGGCCAGGGCCAGCAAGTGTATGGGGTTGACAGGCACCACACATCTGCGAGTCCAGGGACCCACTGCTCCTCTGCGTGTGCAACCAGAGGCTGCGTGAGCTGGTGGCTGGGGCAAGAAAGTCTGTGTGCCTGGGCTACCAGAGAGAAAGAGAATTCTGGGGACGCAGACATTCAGGGCCACTCTGGGGACAGAGACGGGGGTCTGGGTGCTGGCAGCAGGCCTGGAATGAGCAGCCTGGATCGCCATCTGCAGGTGGCCTTGGAAGCGAGATGAGGAGGGAAGAGAGTGGACAACCAGGACGGCACCTTTGAGCCACCACAGGGAACAAGAGGAGGTGGCAAAGCCAGCAAGAGTCCAGAATAATCCTGCCACCCATGGTGGCCCTGGGGGCTGCTCACAGGACTGAGGGGAATAGGGTTCCCAGGGCCCCCAGAGCGGGTATCAGGGATCTGGTGCAAGAAGCGGGCAAGAGGGGCAAGCCGGGGGGGGTGAGAAGGAAGCTGCTGGGCTGCAAGACCCAGCCGAGGTTTTATGTTTATGCCCTTTGTTGATTTTTCTTTGGGGGAGATTTGTTTGTTTCTTATTACTTTCAAAAACTTTATTTCTTTCAATTTTTTTATTCTAGTAAGATACTCATAAAATTTACCATTTTAACTAGTTTTAAGTGGCGTTAAGTACATTCACATTGTTGTGCAACCATCACTGCCATCCATCTCCACAGCTCTTTTCATCCTGTAAAACTGAAACTCTGTCCCCATTAAAATTAAACACAAACTCCCATCCCCCTCCCCCCAGCCCCTGGCACCCACCATTCTACTTTCTGTTTCTGAATTTGACTGCTCTAGGTACCTCATATAAGTAGAATCAGACAGTATTTGTCTTTCTATGACTGGCTTGTTTCACTGAGTATCATGTCCTCAAGGTTTGTTCATGCTGTAGCATGTGTCAGAATTTCCTTCCTTTTAAGGCTGAATAATATTCATATATATATATATGAATATATATTCATATATATATGAATATGTATATACCACATTTTGCTTATCCATTCATCTGTCCATGGACAATTGGGTTGCTTACACGTTTTAGCTGTTGTGAATAATGCTGCTATGACATGGGTGTACAAATATCTCTTTGAGACCCTGCTTTCATTCTTTTGGGTATATACCCACAGGTGGAGTTGCTAAATCATATGGCAATTCTCATTTTAATTTTTTGAGGATCCACCACACTGTTTTCCACAGCAGCTGCACCATTTTACATTCCCACCAACAGTGCACAGGATTCCAATTTCTCCAAATCCTTGCCAACACTTGTTTTTGGTTTTTTTGTTTTGTTTTGGATTTTTTTTAAAAGATTTTATCTTTCCTTTTTCTCCCCAAACCCCCTGGTACATAGTTGTGTAGTTTTAGTTATGGGTCCTTCTGGTTGTGGCATGTGGGATGCCGTCTCAGCATGGCCCGATGAACGGTGCCATGTCCGCACCCAGGATTCGAACTGGTGAAACCCTGGGCTGCTGAAGCAGAGCGCGCGAACTTAACCAAGCAGAGCGCACGAACTTAACCACTCAGCCACGGAGCTGGCCCCTGTTTTGTTTTTTATAGTAGCCATATAATGGGTGTGAGGTGGTATCTCATTGTGGTTTTGATTTACATTTCCCTAATGGTTAGTGATGTTGAGTATCTTTTCATGTATTGGCCATTCCTCTATCTTCTTTGGAGAAACGTCTATTCAAATCTTTTGCTCATTTTTGAATCAGGGTTTTTTTGTTGTTGAGTATTAAGAGTTCTCTAAATATGCTACATATTAATCCCTTATCTGATACATGATTTGCAGGTATTTTCTCCATTTCTGTTGGTTGCCTTTTCACTCTATTGGTAATGTCCTTTGATGCACAAAATTTTTTTTTTTCATAAAGTCTAATTTGTCAATTTTTCCTTCTGTTAACTGTGCCTTGGTGTCATATTCAAGAAGAAATCATCACCAAATTCGATGTTTTGAAGCTTTTCTCCCGTTTTCTTCTAAGAATTTTATAGTTTTAACTCTAAACTCTTAAGTTTAGGTCTTTGATCCATTTTGAGTTGATTTTTTTTTGTAAGTATGTATATTTTTGAAGGTCCAACTTCACTTTTGCATGTGGACATCAGTTTTCCCAGCACCGTTTGTTGAAAAGACTGTCCTTTCCCCACTGAATAGTCTTGGCAACCCTGTCAAAGATCATTTCACCATGTATGTGAGGGTTTATTTCTGGGCTCTCTATTCTATTCCACTGGTCTATATCTCTGTCTTTATGTCAGTATCACACTATTCTGATTACTGTATCTTAGTGGCAAATTTTGAAATCAGCAAATTTGAGTCCTCCAACTTTGTTTGTCTTTGTCAAGATTGTTTTGGCTATTTGGGTCCCTCAAGATTCCAACATGAATTTTAGGATAGATTTTTCTATTTCTGCAAACAAGTCATTGGGACTTTGAAAGGGATTGCATTGAATCTATAGATCACTTTGGGCAATATTGACATCATAACAATATTGTTTTCTAACCTGTGAACATGGGATGTGTTTCCATTTATTTCTGTCTTCTTTAATTTCTATCAGCAATGTCTGGTAGTTTTCAGTGTATCAGTCTTTCACCTCCTTGGCGAGGGTAATTTCTAAGTATTTTATTCTTTTTGATGCTATTGTAAATGGAATTGTTTTCTTAATTTCCTTATTGGATTATTCACTGTTCATGTATAGAACTGCAACTGATTTTTGTGTGTTGCTTTTGTAATCTGCAACTTTGCTGAATTTGTTTATTGGTTCAAACAGATTTTTACTGGAATTTTAGAGTTTTATGTACGTAAGATCATGTAATCTACAAACGGAGATCATTTTACTTCTTCCTTTCCAGTTCGGGTGCCTTTAATTTCTTTTTCTTGCCTAATTGCTCTGGCTAGGACTTCAGTACTATGTTGAATAGAAGTGGTGAGAGTGGGCATCCTTGTCTTGTTCCTGATCTTAGAAGAAAAACTCTCAGTCTCTCACCAGTGAGTATGATGTCAGCTGTGGGATTTCCGTATCTGACTTCATCATGTGGAGGAAATTTCTTGTATTCTACTTTTCTGAGTTTTTTTTTTTTTTAATCATGAAAGGATGTGGGATTTTGTCAAATGCTTTTTATACCTCAATTGGGATGACTGTGTGATTTTTCCCCTCATTCTATTAAACTTGTGCATCACATTATTTTCATATGTTGAGCCATTCTTGCATTGTAGGAGTAAATCCCAGTTGGTCATGTTGTATGATCCTTTTAATATATTGTTGAATCCAACTTACTAGTATTTTGTTGAGGACTTTTGCATGAATATTCATAAGGGATATTTGTCTGTAGTTTTTCTTTTCTTGTAGTGTTTTTGTCTGGCTTTTGTATCAGGGCAATGCTGGCCTTATAGAATGAGTGAAAAGTGTTTCCTCCTCTTTGATTTTTTCGAAGAGTCTGAGGAGTATTGATATTAGTTCCTCTTTATTTTTATATATTTTTAAGATTTTATTTTTCCTTTTTCTCCACAAAGCCCCCCGGGACATTGTTGTATATTTTTAGTTGGGGGTCCCTCTAGTTGTGGGATGTGGGACGCTGCCTCAGCATGGCCTGATGAGTGGTGCCATTTCCACACCCAGGATCTGACCGGTGAAACCCTGGGCCACTGAAGCGGAGCATGTGAACCCAACCACTCGGCCACAGGGCCAGCCCCAGATATTAGTTCCTCTTTAAATGTTTGGTAGAACTCACCTGTGAAGCCATCAAGACCAGGGCTTTTCTATGTTGGGGATTTTTTTTTTTTATTACTGATTCACTCTCCTTACTAGTTATAAGTCTATTCAGATTTTCTGTTTCTTCTTCTTTTTTATTTTCTTAAGATTGGTACCTGAGTTAACATCTGTTGCCAATCTTCTTTTTTTCTTCTTCTTCTTCTTCTCCCCAGAGCTCTTCAGTACATAGTTGTATATTCTAGTTGTGAGTGCCTCTGGTTGTGCTGTGTGGGATGCCGCCTCAGCATGCCTTGATGAGCCGTGCCATGTCCACACCCAGGATCCGAACCGTGAAACCCTGGGCTGCTGAAGCGGAGCACAGGAACTTAACCACTCGCCCACTAGGCCAGTCTTTGGATTTTTTATTTCTTCTTGATTCAGTCTTGGTAGGCTTTGTGTTTCTAAGAACTTATCCATTTTGTCTAGGTTATCCCATTTGTTGGTGTACAATTGTTCGTAGTACTTATAGTTCTTTTTATTTCTATAGAGTCAGTAGTTATGTTCCTACTTTAGTAATCTGAGTCTTTTTTTTTCTTAGTTCACCTAAAGGTTTGTTAATTTTGTTAATTTTTGTGAAGAACCAATTCTTGATTTTGTTGATTTTCTATATTATTTTCCTATTCTCTATTTTATTTGTCTCTGTTCTAATCTTTATTATTTCCTTCCTCCTGCTAGCTTTGGGTTTAGTTCCCCCCCGCCCCCCGCCCCAGTTCCTTAAGTTGTATAGTTAGGATGATGATTTGAGATCTCTTTTTTCAATTGAGTTCATAATAGTTTATAACATTGTGAAATTTCAGTTGTACATTATTATTTTTCAGTCACCATATAAGTGCTCCCCTTCACCCCTTGTGCCCAATCCCCAACCCTCTTTCCCCTGGTAACCACTAAACTGCTCTCTTTGTCTATCTTCCACATATGAGTGAAATCATACTGTGTTTTTCTCAGTCTGGCTTATTTTGCTTAACATAATACCCTCAAGGTTCACCCATGTTGTTGTAAATGGGACGATTTTGTCTTTTTTATGGCTGAGTAGTATTCCATTGTATATATATATGTCACATCTTCTTTATCCATTCATCAGTCGATGGGCACTTGGGTTGCTTCCATGTTTTGGCTATTGTGAATAATGCTGCAATGAACATAGGGGTACATAAGTCTCTTTGAATTATTGATTTCAAGCTCTTTGGATAGATACCCAGTAGTGGGATAGCTGAGTCATATGGTATTTCTATTTTTAATTTTTTTGAGAAATATCCGTACTGTTGTCCATAGTGGCTGCATCAGTTTGCATTCCAACCAGCAGTGTGTTAGGGTCCCCTTTTCTCCACAATGTCTTCAACATTTGTTATTTTTTGTCTTGGTGATTATAGCCATTCTAATGGGTTTAAGGTGATATCTAAGTGTAGTTTTGATTTGAATTTCCCTGATGACATCTCTTCATGTGCCTATTGGCCATTTGTGTATCCTCTTTGGAAAAATGTCTGTTCATATTCTCTGCCCATTTTTTGATTGAGTTGTTTGTTTTTTTGTTGTTCAGTGTGTGAGTTCTTTATATATTATGGAGATTAACCCCTCGTTGTGTATAAGATTTGCAAATATTTTCTCCCAGTTGGTGGTTTATCTTTTCATTTTGATCCTGGTTTCCTTTTCCTTGCGGAAGCTCTTTAGTCTGTTGAAGTCCTACTTGTTTGTTTTTTCTTTCCTTTCCCTTGTCCGAGTAGATATGGTATTCAAAAAGATCCTTCTAACACCGATGTCAAACAGTGTACTGCCTATATTTTCTTCTAAGAGTTTTATGGTTTCAGGTCTTACCTTCAAGTCTTTGATCCATTTTGAGTTAATTTTTGTGTATAGTGAAAGTAATGGTCTACTTTCATCCCTTTGCATGTGGCTCTCCAGTTGTCCCAACACTATTTATGGGGAGATTTCCTTTTTTAATGTAAACATTTACAGCTATAAATTTCTTCTTTAGCCTCCCTTTTGCTGTGTCCCAGAAGTTTGTATGTCATGCTTTCATTTTTATTTGCCTCTAAGTATTTTTAATTTCCCTTGTGATTTGTTCTTTGACCCATTGGTTGTATGAGTGATGTATAATTTGCACAAGTTTGTGAATTTTCCAGTTTTCCTGCTGTTATTGATTTCTAAATTCATCCCATTATGGTCAGAGAATATACATCATATGATATACTTATTTTTAAATGTTTGGATTTAAATTATGGCCCAACACATGGTTTATCCTGGAGATTGTCCCACATGTATTTGAGAAGAAGGTGTATTTCATTCTTGTTGGGTGGAGTGTTCTGTATTTGTCTGTTAGATCCAGTTGGTTTAGTGTGTTGTTCAAATCTTCTATTTCCTTACTCATCTTCTGTCTGCGTGTCCTATGCATTATTGAGAGTTGGGTCTTGAACTCTCCTACTATTATGGTAGAATGTTCTATTTCTCCCTTCAATTCTGTCAATTTTTGCTTGATAGATTCTGATGGCCTGTCATTAGGTGTGTAGATGTTTATTCACACTTATTTTTGTCTTATTGAACCTTTCATTTATACATAATATCCTTCTTAGTTTCTTGTAAACTTTTGACTTAAAGTCCATTTTGTCTGATATTAGTATAGCCACCCCTCCTCTCTTTTGGTTACTGGTTGCATAGATTATCTTTTCCCATCCTTTCACTTTCAAGTTGTGGGTATATTTGGATCTCAAGTGAGTCTCTTGTAGACATCATATAGTTAGATCACGTGTTTTTATCCATTCTGCCAATCCTGTCTTACGATTGGAGCGCTTAATCTGTTTACATTTAAAGTAATTATTGATGAGGAGAGACTTTTGTCATTGTGCTATTTTCTATATGCCCTGTCCCTTTTTTGACTCTCATTTCCTTATTACTGACATCTTTTATGTTTAGTTGATTTTTATTAGGGAAACTTTAAAATCCTCTTATCATTTCCTGTTGTGGATATTCTATAGCTATTTTCTTTGTGGTTACTATGGGGGTTACATTAAATATCCTAAAATCATAACACTCTAATTTGAATTTATATCAGCTCAACTTCAATAACATACAAAAATTGCTCCTTTACAGCTCCATCCCATCTCCTTTCAGTTACTGCTGTCACAAAATTACATATTTATGCAGTGTGTACCCCAAAACATAGACTAATAATTTTTTATGTATTGATCTCTTATATCATATAGAAATAAAAAACTGGAGTTACAAACCAAAGTTACAATAATACTGGCTTTTATAATTTTCAGTGTATTTACCTTTATCAGGGATCTTTATTTCTTTATGTGGCTTTGAGTTATAATCCAGCTTCCTTTCATTTCAACCTGAAGGACTCCTTCAAGCATTTTTGCAGTGCAGGTCTTGTGGTAATGAACTGCTTCAGCATTTGCTTCTCTGGGAATGTATCAATTTCTCCCTCATTTTTGAAGGTCAATTTTGCCAGAAATAGGATTCTTGGTTGACAGGGTTTTTTTTCCCTTTAGAATTTTGAATATACAAACCCACTGCCTTCTGGCCTCCAAGGTTTCAGATGAGAAATATGGTTATAATCTCATCGAGAGAGCCTTTGGATGTGATGAGTTTCTTCTCTCTTGTTGCTTTCAAAAATTTGTGTTTGTCTTTCCTTTTCAATAGTTGGATTGTAATGTGCCATGGTGTAGGTTTCTTTGAGTTTATCCTCCTTAGCATTTGTTAAGCTCCTGAATGTTTACCTTTATATCTTTCATCAAATTGGGGAAATTTTTGCCACTATTTCTTCGATTTCTCTTTTCCTTCTGACATTGCCATGGTGTGTATGTTGGTCTGCTTGAGGATGTCCCACAGGTCCCTTAGGCTCTGGTCACTTGTCTTTATTGTCTTCTTTCTGTTCCCCATTTGATAATTTCAATTGTCCTATCTTCATATTTGCTAACTCTTCTTCTGACTGCTCAAATAAGCTTTTGAATCCCTATAGTGAATTTTTCATTCAGTTATTGTACTTTTCAGCTCCAGAGTTTCTTTTTGGTTCCGTTTTATGTTTGCTCTTATATTGACCTTTCCATTTTGCTCATGCATTGTTTTCTGGACTTTGTCCATATCTTATTTTAACTCTTTGAGCTTCTCTAAGACAGTTCTTTTAAAGTCTTTATCTAATGCATCCATTATCTGGTCTTTCTTGGGGATGGTTTCTGTTGATTAATTTTTATTCCTCGATATGGGTCATACCTTTCAGATTCTTTGTATGTATTGTGATTTTTTTGTTAAAAAATGGGCAGCTGGGTCTTATCTTGTGATAATGCTAGAGATCAGCTTCTCTCCTTCCCCATGGTTTGCTTCTTTTGTTAATTTTATTTTTGCTGGTGTCTCTGTCCTGGGGATCATCCTGAGGTGTAAAGTTGAAGTCTTATTAGGTCTTTTCTAAGCCCATGAGTTTCCCTGGGTATGTATGGTGACTGTCTAAATTTTCCCATATGTGTAGTTGCTTTTGAATGTCTTATTCCTTAAATGTCTGGCTCCCAAAAGGAGAAGAAGGGAAATATGAAGGGGGAAAAACAATAAATCAGGCACTTGTCCTTTAAATATCTTGGAAGTCACTTGAGCTTGAGGTGGTGGAGGTTATAATGGTGGGCTGACTCTGTGTCTGCACCACTGAGATCAGAAGCAGCAATCAGTGATCAGAACACAGGTCCCTGATATTTAAGGGATGGAGTCCTTATAGCCCACCCTGGATCCTGCAAGCTGTGTGCAAACTGTTCCTGGAATGTATGTGTGTCTGCCTGTCACAGGGCTGGAAGGTCAAGGGGTGGATAGCTGCTATCATGCTAAGAGCTGAAATTGATTGAAATTAGCTACAATTTATAATCCAAGTCTTTCCCTAGAAGCTTCAAGCCCTCAATAGACCCCAGAGTTCCAAAATAGTTACATAAAAAAGATTCTACCAGTGCAGTTGTTGTGTAGGTGGGGAGATGGATTCCTGGTGCTTCCTACTCCACCATCTTCCCTGACATCACTCTGAGGTTTTATGTCGTGGGAGAAGAGAAGGTCATGAAGATGCCCTGTGCACGGCCCTGAGGGTGTGCACATGGATGTTTACATGTGCGTGCATATGTAGGCTTTTGTTACAGACCAACTTGTTAGACTGTGGCTATGCCAATTTGGATGACAGGAGGGGCTAAAATTACACGTATGTGCATGTTTGTCTGTGTGTGAGTGTGTTCATGTAGGGTGGAATGTGTTGTTCTGTGCTTAAACCTACATGAGTGTATTCTGTGCATGTACCTGTGATTATACTTGGATGTGTGTAACTTAGAGTGAGTACACCTCCAGCTGTGTATCTCTGTAATGGAACTGTACATGTACCTCTGTAAGCATGTATGTCTATGCATGTATCTCTTGTGTGTACCTCTGTGCCTATACCTCTATGAATGTGTACCTCTGTGAGCATGTACTTCTGTGAGTGTGTACCTCTTTGAGAATGTACCTCCATGTGTGTCCTTCTGTGAGCATGTACCTCTGTGCCTGTACCTCTGTGAGTGAGTACCTCTGTGCATGTACCTCTGTGTGTCTACCTCTATGTGTCTACCTCTTGTGTGTACCTCTGTGCGCATGTACCTCTGTGAGCATGAGTCAGAGCAAGCCTGTTGGGGTGCATCTGGCCCCAGCCTCACTGACTGTCCTCTGTTCCAGGACTCGTACCTGCTTGACTATTTCCTCTTTCTGAACCGCTACTTTGAGGTGGGGGCCCCGGTCTACTTTGTCACCACTGGGGGCTATAACTTCTCTAGTGAGGCGGGTATGAATGCCATCTGCTCCAGTGCAGGCTGCGACAGCTACTCCTTAACCCAGAAGATCCAGTACGCCACTGAGTTCCCCGAGCAGTGAGTGCCCTGGCCTGCCTCTGTCTGTGCCCTCCACCCCCTCTAGTCCTCCCTTCTGCCCACCCTGATGCCCTCTCCTGCCCTGATGCCCACCTCCTGCCATGTGCCTGGAGAGGCCCAGTGTGGCTAGCCTGGCCCTGCCCTGTGACCCTCTCTCCCTCAGGTCTTACCTGGCCATCCCAGCTTCCTCCTGGGTGGACGACTTCATTGACTGGCTGACCCCATCCTCCTGTTGCCGCCTTTATACCTCTGGCCCCAATAAAGACGAGTTCTGCCCCTCAACTATCAGTAAGTGTAGGGCCTCTTGGGGCTCATGGCCGACCACAGCTTGGGGAAACTGAGGCAAGAGAAAGGACAGGCCTGGAGAGGCTCTCTTAGCACCCCCACTCCCACCCCTCCATGCAGGGTCAGTCTGGGTGGGCCAGGCTCGGAGCACAGGTATGGATGACCATGCTGAAATGTGCGGTTCAGCTGGACCTCTGGGCACTCATGCACTCATGCCCCTCCTGACTTGTGCTCACACTCTTTGGGCACGCTGGTGCTTATGGCAGTGGCAGTTGGGAGTGAGAGCTGAGCGTGGCATGTGACCCTGTCCTGGAGTAGCCACCTTTGTCAGTGGAGTGGGGAGGCCCCATGGGGACTGTTTCTCTGCCTCAAACTTCCCTTCCTCACCCGCCCGTAGGTGTCGGCCATTTCCATAACTGAGAGGGGAGCTCCTCCCAAAGTTAGACAAGTGCAAGTCCCTCCAGAGTACACAGCCGCATGCCTGTTGCAGGGGACAGGCGTGCTCGGGGACTGGGATGGAAAAGAAGCGGAAGGAAGGGCGGAGCAGGGGCTGCCAGCTCTGGGGGTGCCGCTGCCCGGAGCCCCTGCTCTCTTTGCAGACGCTCTGGCCTGCCTGAAGTACTGTGTGAGCTTCACGCTGGGCCCCATCCGGCCATCGGTGGAGCAATTCCACAAGTATCTTCCTTGGTTCCTGAATGACCCGCCCAACACCAACTGTCCCAAAGGGTAGGCTGGGTGGGGCATCCCCAGGGGAGGATGATGGTGTGTGTGCCGCAGGGGGAGCACGAGTGGCAGGAGGCTGTGCGGGGCCTCAGGGGGCGGTTGTGAGCCAGGCAGATGGAGGGGCCTGGTCCCTGGCTAAGCCTTTGCTCTGGCCTTCTCCTCGCAGTGGGCTGGCAGCATACAGCACCTCTGTGGATTTGGGCCCTGAGGGCCAGGTTTTAGGTAAGTATGGCTTCACCTGGGGAGGAAGACCAGAATCAGCTGCTCTGGGGGGCTCCTAGCAGCCGCAGGGACTGGCCTCTCAATCTCGCATCTTCTCTCCTTCCTGCTTCACGGGGGCCTTCTAACCATCCCAGCCCTGTCCTCAGAGGTCACGTTATCAGCTCCACGTCCTCACACTTCACCCTGCCCCCCAATCCATGGTCAGTGCGGCACTCACGGATTCTTTCAGGGGTTGATGCCACACTTGGGAGCCACCCACACCCCTTTCTCTCATGCACAGTTCACAGCCAGATGTGGGCTGTGGGCAGCTGGTTACACGAGTGACTATTGTACTTATCCCGCGGCCGCCCTAAAGTACAGCTCTGTCAAGTCAATCATTTCCATTTTTCTGTCTCCCTTTCTGGTCCTTTGCTATAGGAATATGCACATTGGAAAAGTAATTAAATTAATTTAAAAACCCCAGTGCATGTTTTGAAACCATACAGAGTGCATTTGGGTTTATCTGGGAGATCACTTTGTGCTCCACTCATCAGAGGCAGGGCAGAGGCTGGGTCTCACATGGCTGTAGGACCAGCTGCAGAGTCCGCAGGGCTGCTGCCAAGTCGCAATGCAGGGTCCCTTGCTGAAAAGTTATTAACAATTCCAAAATGGAGGCGGCAGTGCCCGGATCCCAGCCAGGTGCTGTCCCTCGTCCCTCTGGGGTCCTGAGGTACCTGGATTGGGCTCTGACCTTTGCCCTTCATCGTGGCTGTGGCCCAGCCTCTCGGTTCATGGCCTACCACAAGCCCCTGAAGAACTCGCAGGACTACACGGAGGCTCTGCGGGCAGCTCGGGTGCTGGCGGCCAACATCACTGCCGACCTGCGGAAGGTGCCGGGCACTGACCCGGCCTTTGAGGTCTTCCCCTACACGTGAGGCCCTGGGCTCTGGGCACACGGAGGTGGGCTGGGGGGCAGGTACTGGGCTGGCGAGGGCGGCCATGGTGTGAGGATGGGATTCTGCCAGCCAGTGCGCCCCCACACCCTCTCTGAGCTGAGTTCTCCCCTGAACTGGGTGAGGGAGGCCACGCACCCCGAGAGGTGACAGCGCTCTGCGTCGGCAGGCTCACCAACGTGTTCTACGAGCAGTACCTGACCGTGATCCCTGAGGGCCTCTTCATGCTCAGCCTCTGCCTGGTGCCCACCTTCGCTGTCTGCTACCTCCTGCTGGGCATGGACCTCCGCTCCAGCCTCCTCAACCTGTTCTCCATTGTCATGATCCTTGTGGACACCGTGGGCTTCATGGCCCTGTGGGGCATCAGCTACAATGCCGTGTCCCTCATCAACCTGGTCACGGTAACCGCTGCACGCAGGGTCGGGGCTTTGTGGCAGGCAGGTGCGCCAGCCTCATAGGACACTCCCAGTCTCTCTAGAGTCTAGGTGCTGTCCAGTGGCCTGGGTGGAGACCCCGGACCCTGGCCTTTTCTTGGCTGAAGACCCCTCTCTGCCCACAGGCGGTGGGCATCTCTGTGGAGTTCGTGTCCCACATCACCCGCTCCTTTGCCATCAGCACCAAGCCCACCCGGCTGGAGAAGGCCAAGGAGGCCACCATCTCCATGGGCAGTGCGGTGAGTGGGTGGGCCGCCACACGCAGCCCGCCACCGGGCACCCTGTGCTCAGGCTGATGCCTGCCTGACCCCCAGGTGTTTGCTGGAGTGGCCATGACCAACCTACCGGGCATCCTCGTCCTGGGCCTGGCCAGTGCGCAGCTCATCCAAATCTTCTTCTTCCGCCTCAACCTCCTCATCACTCTGCTGGGCCTGCTGCACGGCCTGGTCTTCCTGCCGGTCATCCTCAGCTACCTGGGTGAGTGCGCAGGCTCCCTGCCCGCACAGCCAGGCTCCTTCCGCGGGCACCTCTGGTGACTCAGGGACTCCAAGCCACAGGCAAGGTGCAGGGAGTATGCTGGTCCAGCTCACCTGGGACAGCCACTGCCAAAATTGCGAGCACACAGTTCTTCCTGGTTTGGAAGCTGCTGCTTTTCACTTAACATGTGAAGACATCTTTCTTCGTCAGCAGAGTGTGTCTCAAACACTGTTTTGGTGGCCATATTGTTCTCCACTGCATGCTGTTGAACGTTTAACCATGACCTTCAGTGAGACATATATTTCACACTGAGAGTTGATGCTCAAGGGCACAGACACAGACGTGCAGGGTAGAACAAACGTTTCACAAAATAGCTCTGCTGTGAAGCACTCTGATGTTTTCTGTTCTATTCTATCATTAATTTTTTTTGTGTGTGTGAAGAAGATTGGCCCTGAGCTAACATCTGTTGCCAATCTTCCTCTTTTTGCTTGAGGAAGACTGTCCGTGTGCTAACATCTGTGTCAATCTTCCTCCATTTTGTTTGTGAGACCCCGCCACAGCATGGCTTGATGAGCAGTGTGTAGGTCTGTGCCTGGGATCCAAACCTGGGAACCCCAGGCCGCCAAAGCAGAACACGCGAACTTAACCACTACGCCACCGGGCTGGCCCCATATCATTAATTTTTAAACTGCTGGTGTTATCTATAAAATTGATTTTATGACTCATCAATGGGTGACAGCTCACAGTTGGAAAAATCCTTCCTGTCATGTGGATCAACCAGGATCCATTTAACCAGCAAACAGCTGCTAGACGTTCGAGTTTTTCTCCCTCCCACTCTTACCGTCAGTGCTGTGGTCACCACTCTTGTGGCTGACTCTCTGCCCTCACCCTCTGGTGTTTGGAGAAAGTCCAGCGTGTGATGTTGATTGTTCATACCAGTTGTTAACGCCCTCCACAAAGCTTACCATTTAAACTTCTACCAGCAACACGGCAAGTGCCCATTTCTGTTTCCTCATTGCGGAGCACGACGGTTTAACCAGCCCCCAGGATGAGGTTGTTGCCCCCTCTCAGGGTGGGCAAGGGGGGCGCGGTTCACTTTTGCCCCCAGCCGTGCTGACAGTCGTGGTGATCTCAGAGAGCACGTGCAGCAGCGTGTGTTTTTGCTCCAGTGCGCGTACACCTAATCCTTGTACACCCCTGGGGGCAGGTGATATTTTCATCTCCACTTCACAGATGAGGAAACTGAGTCTCCTGCCCCCCTCACAGGGTTGGTCAAACACAGCAGAGTTGGAGGCCTCACAGCTCCAGCGCCCCTACCTGGGGCACCTCAGTCTTGTTGGAATTTCCTCACCCTCTTTGGAAGAGGAGCATGTGTGTGTTGGGATTGAGGTCTGCCAAGCAGGGAGCCGCAGGGCGTGGCCTCCCCTGGGGTCTTCCCAGAGTGTCAGGGAGGGAGGAAGGAGCTCGCAGGCCCTGCTGCCTGCAGAGTGGTCTGGAACCTCCCTGAAGCGTGGGCCCCATGGGCAGTGTCCCAGGAAGGCTGGTGGTGGGAACAGAGGCCCCTGGTGTACGTCCCTGTGCTGAGTCTGTCAACAGAGTGAGGAACAGCTTCTCTTAGGAAGGAGTGCTTGCTGTGGGTGTTGGCACAGAACATTCTAGGAAGAAAGGAGAGAGAGAGATTCACAGGCCTGAGGGGGGTCTTGCAACTTCCCCTTCAAGATCTGTTCTGGAAGGCAGACTTGCCAGGGGCAGGCTGGGGAGAGCATAGGTGACTGCTAGAATGGTTGCTGGCTTTTTGGGGTAGGGTGAAGTGAGGGCCGTGGTGAGGTGCAGGGACGAACGTGGGGGGCTCAGGGCTCAGCTCTTGCTTTCTGGACCTTCCTTTCTTGGCTGCACCACCTGCCTGCACCTCCTACCCTGCACGCCACCTCCCTGACTGAGATCCTCTGTGTCTGTCCCTCTGCAGGGCCTGAGGTCAACCCAGCTCTGGTGCTGGAGCAGAAGCGGGCAGAGGAGGCAGCTGCGGCTAGGACAGCCTCCTGCCCCAAGCACCCCACCCCAACGGACATGGTCAGCAGCATCTATGTCAACTATGGCTTTGAACTTCCTGCCAAGAGTGCGGGCGGCAGCGGCTTTCTGCCCCACAGTGGGCAGGAATTCTGATGGAGACAGAGCCTCATCTGGGCTCACTGGCCCTGACCCGAGGGCTCATGGGAGTTCCCCTGTGGGGTTCCTTGACCCATCTTCCCCCTCAGGGCTTGGGAGAGGCTGTCCCCATGGGAATACCCACGACAGGACACCCTCTGGCCGCCAGGTGCCTGATGGGCCCTCTGCCTCGACAGCAGGTCCTTGATTTCCAAGTTATTCAAGCCTTAGTCAGCACGTGATTGCCTCCGCCTTTGGGGTACCTGGGTCTTGGAGCTTCCAGGATTAGACACACTCTCCCAGATTTGTTCTAGACTCAGAACTCTTCTATAGCTGCCTACTTCTTATCCAACTTTTCCCCTCTTTTAATTATTCCGGCAAAAAAGTTCCAATTTAGTGTCAGTAAGTCTTTAACACTCTTCAGTATCCCTGAGAACAGAGAGCATGATCCCCACTCCAGGCTACAGACACCACACGAGGCCAGGGAGAGGCATGGCAGCTGCCTAAGAAGCTCCCCAAGCCATGGTTCCTGCTAGGGAAGAGCCAGGGAGAACGTTCTTGAAAACACTCTGGTCAGAGATGGACCCCACCCGGAAAATGGCATTCAGTTTGACCTCCGTGTCCAATGATTATTAAGGCTATTGCCACCAGTATAGAGGCTGCCCGCGTCTGCAAGGCTGTGAGCTCCTGGAGATGGGCTGGCCCTGCCACCTCTGTCCCACACCTGGAGCACCCTGCTAGGGCCTCAAACTAGCTCCACCTGAGACCCCACGGAGAAGCAGAGGGATGCGCCTTGCTCAGTGCTGTGCACACAGGTGCTTAGTAAATGTCTGTTGAACAGAAATGGTGTTTTATGTCACATGTCCTATTCCAATTGCCTTTGGGCTTAAGATCATTTTTGTAAATTACACAAATAATACATGTTTGGGAGGGTGATTTGTGGAGATATTAGTTTGTGGTTTTTCCTCCTCCTTTTCAAGAAAGTAGCCAGGCCATTGTCGGCCCCTGCCATTGAGGAGTGGGGAGCCATTTCCTCCAAACCAAGAGGCACAGAGCCTGGTGGGTCTGGCCAGTGGTAGGACCTACAGATGCTCCCTTTCTGGGAACAGCCCGTGAAGTAGGCAATATCTGGAGAACCTGCCAGAGAAGACAGGGGTGCATTTGGGGAGGGAGGGACCCACAGTGCAAACTGCCAGCTCCCAGGAAGGCCCTGTGCAGGGACAGTGGATGAAAGTGTCAAGGAATGTGACATTCCAGAGCGACCTCAAGAACTTTCTGCTCCCCTCTGGGTCCCAGCTCCCCTCTGGGCTCTGTACATTCTTTCACTGAGTGGAGTTTGGCTGAGGAGTTGCTGTGGCATTGTATGCTCAGAGGACATGAAAATGGGGTGGAAATTTCTGGAACCTACTATCTCCTCTCCAGTCCTCACAGGAGCCCCATGCACCAGGCATCATTAGCCCACCTTTGGGAGGGTCACTGGCTGGCCAGGATAGACAGCAGGTCTGGCAAATGGGAGCATTACCAGGGAATAGAGGCTGAGGAGAAATCACATAAGTTGCCCGGTTAAAACTCCACACGTGGGCTGGTCCCGTGGCCGAGTGGTTAAGTTCACGCACTCCGCTGCAGGTGGCCCAGTGTTTTGTTGGTTTGAATCCTGGGCGTGGACATGGCACTGCTCTTCAAACCACGCTGAGGCAGCGTCCCGCATGCCACAATTAGAAGGACCCACAACACAGAATATACAACTATGTACTCGGGGGCTTTGGGGAGAAAAAGGAAAAAAAATAAAATAAAAAAACTAAATCAAAACAAAACAAAAACTCCACATGTTCAGGGATAGACAAATCAATCTGACTAACAAAATAGCTTTTGATAACAGTGACATTTCAAATCAGAAGAAAGGCTAGACCATTCAATAAAGGGTGTAGGGCAGTTGGTGGATCATTTGGATCAAAGTAAAGTCCTATCTACACCTCATACCATATGCAAAAGTAAAGGTACAGATTGATTAAGGAGCTAAACATAAAAATGAAACGATCCAGCTGTCAGAAGAGAACCTAGAAGAGTATGTTATAATCTTGGGGTGGGAAAAATTTCCTAAGCACAAGGTCCAGAACCCATAAAGGGAAAGACTAAAGATTTGACTACATAAAAACTTAAAAATTCTTTAAACACATAAACACAAACAAAAAAATAGTGAATAAAGTTGAAAGACACATGATGGGCTGGGAAAAATATCTGCAACATGTTTTATAGAAAAAGATTAAAATCAAGAATATACAAAGAGAGGAAATGGTTGATTGAGCTATTTGGCCTAACTCTCCCACTGAAAACAACAAAAATTATAGCTAAAATAAATCTTAGCCAGAGCCTTAATAACCTTATAGACTTGAACAAATCTCATACTTAATACTGAAATAGTGAAAACATTTCCTCTGAGATTGAGAACGAGACAAGGATGCCCACTTCTACTCCATGTTGTACTGGAGGTCTTAGCTATTGCAATAAGGCAAGAAAAAAAAAATTAAGGTTATAGGGATTGGAAATAAATGAATGAAACTGTAATCATTCACAGATGATATGATTGTGTGTAAAGAAGATCCGAAAGAATCCACATATAAATGATTAGAATTAATCTCACAAAAGACTGGCAGTAAAACTACACAAAAAGCTACAGAATAATATTGAGAGAGGGCCAGCCTGGTGGCACAACAGTTAAGAGTGCATGTTCCGCTTTGGTGGCCTGGGGTTTGCTGGTTTGGATCCCAGGTGCGGACATGGTACCGCTTAGAAAGCCATGCTGTGGCAGGCATCCCACATATAAAGTAGAGGAAGATGGGCACAGATGTTAGCTCAGGGCCAGTCTTCCTCAGCAAAAAAGAAAAAAAAAAGAGGATTGGCAGCAGATGTTAGCTCAGGGCTAATCTTCCTCAATAATAATAATAACAATAATAATAATAATATTGAGAGAAATTAATGATCTAAATAAACGGAGGTATATACCATGTTCATGAATTGAAGCCTCTATATTAGAAAGATGTCAACTCTCTCCAAATTGATTTCTAGATTCAATGTAATTTCAGTCATAATCCCAGCAGATTTTCTTGTTGAAACTGACAGGCTGATTCAAAAACTGATACAGAATGACAAAAGATCAAAATTAACCAAGACAATCTTGAAGAAAAACAAAATTGGAAGACTTAGACTACTGGAAATCAAGATATTATAAAGCTACAGGAATAAAAATAGAGTGATTTTGGCACACTGAAGATCAAATAGAAAAACAGGAAGAATAGAAAGTCCAGGAGCAGATTGTACCATAAGGACACATGATTATGATGGAGGTGGCATGCGACGGCATGGGTATAAACTGTTCCTGATCTGTCTCTTGAATTTGACGTGTGTCCTCCTCATGCAAGTTTTTAAACTTTAATTACACATATGTTTATGTAAACAAATATAGTACCATTTCATGTTTTGAAATTTTTTATAAATGATATCATAGTTGACTATCCTTTGGAAATGAGTTTTTTTTATGCAACATACATTTTTTAGATTTGTTCATGGTGGTACACGTACAGCCCATCATTTGAACTGCCTCGTGGTATTCCATCGTATGAATGAACACACTGTTTTTATCCATTCCCCAGCAATCAGATTGTTCCCAATTTTTTTCTACCATAGGTCCACAGTCATTATTTGGAATTCCCAAATCCTCAAAGCTCTGAAAACCTAGTTTGTTTGTCTTTTTTCCTTTGTAAGTTTGGGACAAACTCATTTGGTGGTGAAAACTGACCAGACAAAATGTGTCTATTTATACTCTTTATAAACAGGCACAGACGGAGTTCTATGAGCTCAGGGCCTCACTCTTACGAACTCATTTAGCCATAATTACCTCCCTAAAGACCCATCTCCAAATACAATCGCACTGGGAGCTAGGGCTTCTACATATGAATTTGGGGGGGGACATAATTCAGTCCATGACAGGTGTCAATCTTTACTAGTATGCATTGTAGTCTTCACAGCCTTATACTTGTAGTAAAAAAAAAAAAAAGCCAATTTCACTTAAGAATGTTCCGGATGAAGTGTTAAAATTATTAAGTTTATTGTATCTTAACACTTGAGAACAAGTCTTTTAAATATTCTGTGTGATGAAAAGAGAAGTACACGTAAAATACTTCCACTTCCTTTTGTAGTATGATGGCTGCTAGAGGCACAGCACTTGTGTGATTGGGTTGCCAGCTGAAATAGCCGAACCTCTTTTCATGGAGCACCAATTTTGTGTGTGTGTGCGTGTGTGTGTGAGGAAGATTGGCCCTGAGCTAACATCTGTTGCCAATCTTCCTTTTTGCTTGTGGAAGATTGTCGCTGAGCTAACGTGTGACAATCTTCCTCTACTTTATGTGGGATGCTACCACATCATGGCTTGACGAGCAGTACTAGGTCCATGCCTGGGATCCAAACCTGTGAACCCTGGGCCGCCAAAGCAGAGTGAGCAAACTTAACCACTACGCCACCGGGCAGGCTCCATGGAACACCATTTTTAATGAATGAATAACTAAGAGAATGAAGTGAGCCTGTCACTTCAAGGAAGACAATTGACAGTATTTATTGCTAATAATAAAGTTCAAGTCTTCAAGCAAAAATTAGAATTTTTGAAAATCTGCATCCTGTCTCTATGAGACTCCCAATAATTAAAGACTTCTCAGTAATGATATTAAAGTATCCTGGGGGGGGGTTGGTATTGTATAATGAAATGAGTGAACATTTGGAAGAACTGCATACTCAGTGGACAAACATTTTCAAATGGCCACACAAAGCGTTACAAAATAACGCGTGTGAAAGAGCATGCAAAGTGCAAGATGGACCAATGAAGATTAACATGACAAAGTAGGACGTGTTTATTGGTAAGGTGGCAGATTCCATATTTCAACTAACCATTAAGAAACAAGCATCTGTAGTGAATTTTGGTGTACTTTCAAAGAATAATACATTTATTTGTAAAGACAATTAAACCACTCCTGTCATTTCCAACTACTGTCTGTGTGAGTCTGGGTTTCTTCACCTACATCAATCAAAACATCATATTTGGGGCTGGCCCCGTGGCCTAGTGGTTAAGTTCGTGTGCTCCGCTGCAGGCAGCCCAGTGTTTTGTTGGTTTGAATCTTGGGCGCAGACATGGCATTGCTCATCAAACCACGCGTCCCACATGCCACAACTAGAAGGACCCACAACTAAGAATATACAACTATGTACCGGGGAGCTTTGGGGAGAAAAAGGAAAAAATAAAATCTTTAAAAAACAAAAAACGAAAACCAAAAAACATCATATTACAATGCAGTGAATGCAGCAAGTGGGAGAATCTTGTTGTCTTGATTTGCAAGAATGTAAAATCATGCTACTCTTCTTGCTAAACTTTTACTGCTTTGAAGAACATTTCTTCATAAAAATGTTAACATGTAATGTGCTTTTTATGGTTATTTAAAAATGAATAAAGACTTTTTTAATTAAGATTATGATAGATGAATAAAGACATTTTTAAATTTTGTCAGTTTTAATTTCTAATATTGTAACTATTGATAAGCACGACCCACATAAATAAAAGTTCTTTGCAATCTTAAGAGTGTAAATGGGTCCTAAGTCCAAAAAGTTTCAGAAGCACTGCTCTAGGGCAATCTACCTGAGTTTGAGTTTATTTGCAGTTTATTAGAGCCCATACACTATGAAGACATATGGTAACGTAGATTTTAGTCCAGTAGAGATGCAAGTTATTTCTATACATTAGGAAAGACAACGTAGGGGCTGGCCTGGTGGCTCAGTGGTTAAGTGCGCACATTCTGCTTGGTGGCACGGGGTTCACCGGCCCCGATCCCGGGTTTGGACATGGCACCGCTTGGCAAGCCATGCTGTGGTAGGCATCCCACATATAAAGTAGAGGAAGATGGGCATGGATGTTAGCTCAGGGCCAGTCTTCCTCATCAAAAAGAGGAGGATTGGCAGCAGATGTTAGGTCAGGACTAACCTTCCTCAAAAAAGAAAAGAAAAAAAAGATAACATAGGGTTTTATTCTGTAGGACATCAGCTAGCTTTGTATCCAACCTAACAATCTTACGCTAACGTTTCCTCAAAATGCTATAAATACCCAGTTTCTCCAAATGCTCTTTGAATCAGCTTTATCATATCACTGGTTACTTTGTTAATTAAATTGAATAAAATCTTTGACGTGATCATTATATATTTGTATGAGTGTTAGGCTTTTAACTTTTTGAAGATTATACTTTGATAGATATTTAAGACACGTATATATGCAGTGTGCGTATGTATACCATGCATACACATATGTATGTGTATGCATGGTACGTATACCACCCATACATATAAATATTTCACAGTGAGGGCACACCCGATTCTTTACTCTCCACCTAGCTCTTTCCGCTTAAGATTCGTGCATGCACTCGCTTTACATCCTTTTCTTCTTTTATTTACGCACGTCACCTTGCATTTCACCCCCAGCTCTCTTATCAACAGGACCCACACCACTCGCACGCACGCATCTTTCCCATGTGACCCATCAGCAGAAGGCGCTCGGTGTCCCTCCAGCGGGAGCCTTACCCACGGAGCACGTGACAACAGTGGGGCCCACGTGACTCTGCCCGCGCCACACTCTTCCGCCCGTTTCAAACATGGCTGCTAGGCGCCCTCAGTCCTGCAGTCCGTGCCCTCTTGCGCCTAGGAGCCACTTCGGGGCCCACATCGCTCCTTAGCGAGGCCGCCTGGGGAAGCTGGCGGGGCGTCGGCGGCGGGGCTCTCGGCAAAGCCGCCCGAGTGCAGCTCAGCCCAGCCCGTCGGCGGGGACTGAAGCAGCGCGGACCGGAAGTCTCGCGGGCGCGCCGGCGGCGGAGCGGTTACCGCAGCGCGCCGGAAGTGGCCTTGGGCCGGAGTCCGGGCGGCGCCCGCAGTGAGCGAGCTTTCCTCCGGCCGGCGACGCCATGGAGCCCGGGGCAGCCGAGCTGTACGACCAGGCCCTGCTGGGCATCCTTCAGCACGTGGGCAATGTCCAGGACTTCTTGCGCGTCCTCTTCGGCTTCCTCTACCGCAAGACCGACTTCTACCGCCTGCTGCGCCACCCGTCCGACCGTATGGGCTTCCCGCCGGGGGCCGCGCAGGCGCTGGTGCTGCAGGTAACTCGCGGCGGCGGGCGGCCCGGGACGGGGGTGCAGCGAGAGCCCGAACTCCCGCGAGCCCACCCTGGGAGCCCCTGAACCCTGGAAGACCCCGACCCCCGGAACTCCCCGACCCCCACGAGTCTGCCTGCGGGAGCGCTAGACCGCCGGACGCCCCCCGCGCCTCCCTCCGCTCCCAGCCTCATTTTCCCCCTCTGGCACTTCCCCGGACCCACCCCCTGAGGCCACGGCTGAGAGTAAGCCGAGATGCTGGTGCGATATCAAGTTTCTCCTCTGTGGGAGCTGCACTGGCTCTTGAGCAGCCTGGTCTGACGCAGGGTGCACTTGGGCCCCGTTTAGCTCCCGCAGCGCTTAACCTTCTGAAGTGCCAGGGGCTGCCAGTCAAGGGAATGAAAACCGTGCTGGCAGGACGGGGAGGCGTCGGCAGCACGGATTCCTGCTTGCTCCAGGACTACACTGGAGGTGGAAGGGAGACTGTGGTGATGGGTGGGTGTGGCCTCCTTGTTTGAAATCTGTCTTCCCAGGTCAAAGGGAGTCATGGTAGTACTTACAGAATTTATACATTAGAGCATATGTTTATACATGCCAGGTTAAATTTATTGTATGTTTGAGATCCTATTAATACTCATTCACTGAAATTGGGTGCCTTGGAATGTAATAAGTATTTTCTGAAGAGGTTTATGCTTTCAACTGCTACAGGCATTGAAGATGCACTGGTGATGTGGATGGTGAAGTGATCGTCTCTCTCCTTGTGACACTTAGGTTATAGTTAGGAAGATAAAACACAGACAGTAACAGAACTATGCAAGGCCCCTATGTGAAATAGCCCAGAGGAGGTGCGAGTGGTAGGGGGATGGAGGGAGGTGGGCAGAGGAGAGGAATAGAAAGGACAGTAGTGGAAATCGAGAAGGGTTTGGTAGGGGAGGTGGGACATTGATGGGATTGAAAGCAGGTTCTGAGCCAAGCATGGAGCCTGTTTGCAGGAACCTGAGAAGATAGAAATGCTGGTGATACTTTCCCGTTTATAAGATGCTTTCAAATGTTGTCTCCTGAAATCTTGCTACAAGCTGCAGGTCGGTCACTGCCTGCATGAAGAAACGAAGCTTAGAGTGTTTACCAAGAGAAGGGTGGGCTTGGTACTCACCTTCAGAACTGAAGGTTATTCCTCATCCTTGCAGTGGCTGAGTGCCCTCTTAGTCATGGTTTTTAGCACGCCCTAGGGCAATTGAATGCTTTCATGGAAGTCCCTGTGAAATAGGTAAGGTTGAATTTTATGTGGCAGATGAGGGTGCTGATTCAGCAAGGTTAGATGATTTGACCACATTTATTGTTGAGCTGGAACTCAAAACTTAATTTTTCTGCTTCTAGTTCTTTTTTCTGATTCCAGATCTTCATTCCATAGGAGAGTGGGAACACTTTTGTCTAGGATGATTGTAGCTTGCAGAAACAATGTGGAGGAGAAAGGAACATTTACCGAGCCCCTGGCATGTCCTAGTTATTATGTGAGGTGTTGTACATGCTAGGATGTTATTTAATTATAACACAACCTGAAAGTTGGTCTTTGCCCTTGTTTTACAGATGACCTGGCGGAGGTAATTCATTTTTCTGGTAACAATATATAAAATATGTAGGAGTGTATGTCCCAGGCATTCTTACAGGTTAAGATGTGGTGACCAGTGTAATGAAGTGGAAGTGGGGAGCAGGCCAGAGGGAGGGGAGAAATGAGTCAAAGATGATCCAAGGTTTCAAACTTAGGCAACTGGAATAATGATAATGCATTAACTGAACTGCCACCTAAGAGTAAGGGAAAAAGCTTAGTTTTAGACAAGTTGAATTTGAGATTACAGACAGAAGTTCCTGCCCACAGGCTGTTGGAATGGTGGCACCGATCTTGGAGATGGAGGAACCAGAGCAGTTTGAGCGAGAGAGAAGAGCCGAAGGTGGAGGACAGTTCTTTGGGGAAGGCTCCCAGTGAAGGGATGAGAGAACAAGAGGCAGTGTGAGTGGTGGGCGATGGAGGGAAGTGGGCAGGACAGGACGTCTCACAGAAAGCAAGGGGACAGTTCCAGCAGATGGTTAAGAAGGGTATAGTGTTTTCTGGAAGTGGTTCCCACCTGTCAGCATTGCCAAGGAACTTTTAAAAAGCAGACATTCTCTGGGTATTTGGGTTGGACAGATCAGAGTGAATCCTGGGGAGCTGTTCTTTTATCCACAGAGGCATTTGGCAAGAGTCTTATAAAGAGAGTTCAGTGTTTGATAAGAGTTTTGTTGTAGGGTGGGCTGTTAAAATAACCGAGTCAGATTGAGTGTCTTGGTGCAGCACAGTGTTACCTCTCATGGTCTTAGGTGGTCTCCTGACCCCCACCCCTGCTCCTCTCCCTCTTAGGGGTTTTCTTCTCTGTCTCTGACTTGATAGCATCAGACTCCTTCCTATGTCCACCCTACCTGAGGTGGGGTGCTTGGGGCTCTCTTCAGAACACAGGCAAAGAGATGGGAGTGTTAGGGTGCTTTGTTCTGGAAGTTGAAAGTTCTCTCCTGGTATTTTGGGGCATGGACTGTTGGTTTTGTTAGCATGAAGCTTCTCATCCTAATTGTAAGGGCTTGCCCAGCCTAGATGCACAGCCTGAAGGACTCTCAGCAGGAAAGATGCATGTGAAAATTGCGTTCCACTCCGTGATATATTAGTACATTTTAAGGAAAAAAAAGTTAATGACATTTAATTCATGTCAGCTGATACTCTGTGTTTGTCCTGGAGTCCAGTTTGACAGACCTGCTTTCTAGCAGTCCCTCCACGAGAATCAGGAAAGCCAGCTCTGTCTGTTCCTCACTGAATTTGTTGGGAAATCTTGGGAGAGTCACTCTCGTCTTTGTCACTTGAGAAGGTTGATTGGAGGTCAGATGGCTCTTCCAGCTCCAAAGTCCTGTGATTCTAGAATGAGTGCTGAGGTCCGTAGTGAGTAGAGAGGGGAAGCAGGTGGCAGGTTAGAGGAGGCAGGAGGCTGAGTAAGCAGAGGCAGTGGATGCGGCGGGGAGATCAGGCCTGGGGTTCGAGGGAGGTCCTGGTGTTAGGAGACAGCCCTCGCAGTTGCTTTTTTAGTGGAGTTAAGATGAAGATCTGGGGCGTCAGGAGGATGAGTGGCTCTGAGGGCAGTGAATCTGCTGTCATAAACGTGGATGTGAGAGCAGTGAGTCAGGGGCCCAGGTTCTTTGAAGAAGTAGAAATGGGTCTTCTATTGTTTGCAGTTTTTAGCCATAGGATTTTATTTATTTTCGTCTGCCTACATCTGCTTTCATTGTTCACTGCTTCCTATATATATTTTTACTTTCTTCTTTCACTAGCAGTACCTTGGGCAGGTTACTTACCGTCTCTGAGCCTTACTGTTCCTCATCTTTGAAATGTCAGTGCTGTCTTCCTTACAGCACTTTTGTGGGAGTTTTGAGAGAATGTTTGTGAAAACATTTGGCTTAGTTCAGTATGTCAGTGTCCTTCTTTTGCTCCCTTCCTGCTCAGTGCACAGCACTGATTATTTAACATCTGTCTGCAGTCTAGCCCTTTGGAAATTGAGTCTTACCCACTTAAGAAAAATTTATTTTTTATTTTATTAAGACTATTTTTTAGAGCAGTTTTAGGTTCACGGCAAAATTGAGGGGAAGGTACAGAGATTTCTCATATACCCCCTGTCCCCACACATGTATAGCCTCCTCCATTATCAACGTCCCTCTCCAAACTGGTCTTTTTGTTACAATTGATGAGCCTTCATCACACATCATAGTCACCAAACCTCAGGTTTACTTTAGGGCTCACTGTTAGCCTTGTTCATTCTGTGGCTTTTGGACAAATGTATAGTGATATGTATCCATCATTATGGTGTCACAGAGTGCTTTCAGGGCTCTAAAAATCCTCTGTGCTCTGCCTGTTCATCCCTCCTTCCCCAACCCCTGGCAACCACTGATTTTTTTTTTACCATCTCTAAAATTCTGCCTTTTCCAGAATGTCATACACTTGGAATCAGGTAGTATGTAGCCTCTTCAGACTGGCTTCTTTCACTTAGTAATATGCATTTAAGGTTCCTCCCTGTCTTTTCATGGCTTGATAGCTCAGTTCTTTGCAGCACTGAGTACTGTTCCATTGTCTGGATGGACCACAGTTTATTTATTCACTCGCCTACTGAAGGACATCTTGGTTGCTTCCAAGTTTTGGCAATTATGTAAAGCTGCTATAAACATCCATATGCAGGTTTTTGTGTGGACAGAGTTTTCAGCTCCTTTGGATAAATACCAAGGAGCACTGTTGTTGGATGGAATGGCAAGAGTCTGCTCCCACCTACTTTCCGAGGTGGCTCTCCCAGCCTTCCTGCCTCCACCTACTGCAGGAGCTATTTCTTGATGACCTCACCTCTTGGAGCTGTGATGTTTCCTCCTGTATCTCTGTGGAAGCGGTGCCTTTTGTTCTAGGTCCAATTCAGATCCCCTTCTTTCCAAGACATCTCCTTAGATTCCTTTCCCCAGAAATGCTCATTTGCACCTTCATTCTCATGATATCTCAGGTGTTCATCACAGCCTCTCCTGTCATAATTGCCACATGTGGATCTGTCCTGGCTGCGCTTCAGGGTTATGTGAACCCTTGAATGATTCATACCAGATGCCACGTTTCATATGCAGTTTTTGAGTGGAGAGTCCCAGCACTTTTATGGGTGTGACTGTGTCCCAGGAAAGATCAAGGGCTGGTTCACACAGCAGCATTTTGAGTTCTTAGACGGTGGGAGCTGTCTTTTGGACTTTTTGTGTTCCTTGCGCATTGTGGGCACATTGTGGATGTTTGCTGACCTGAATTCCCAAGCTTTCTAAGACTGATACCTCCCCTCAGCCTGTGCAGTGTGGGAAGACAGCAGCAGTCCAGTAAGCCTGTGTGTGTTTTGTAGATTGAAGTTCAACTATATTCCCATCTTGCCTTCTCGAGTGTGAGTTGTTGCTGCCTTTGCAGCTCTCAGTACCAGGATAGTGGGTTGTTTGCCTTGCAAACAAGACTTTCTGGGGGCTGTAAAAATAATGACAGGTGAGACCATTTAGTTATGCATCCTTTAGACTTGCAAATTGGGCTCATAGGCCTGTAAATATTGTGAGCCATCGTTGTAAATTTTTGCTTTTGTTGATTTTGAAACTCCCCCATTAAAGATTGTTTTCATAGCAGCTTTTGATGAAGTTGAAGTGCATTTCCATTTTGCCGATGGGATCTTTTTTTAGTCAACTGCTTTTTCATTCTCTATTTATGAGATTTTGCTACATTTCTACAGAATGTGTAGTATAGTATGGGGCAGATGAACTCATCGCCGGATTGCTGTTTGATTTTAGGTATTCAAAACCTTTGACCTCATGGCCCGTCAGGATGATGAAAAGAGGAGAAAGGAGCTGGAGGAGAAAATCAGGAGAAAGGAAGAAGAGGAGGCCATGGCTGTGGCAGCTGCGGCAGCTGAGCAGGAGCCAGCCCCAGCCCCAGCTCCAGCCCAGGAGGTGGAAATCGACTCTACCACGGACTCGGGAGGGCCTCAGGGACCTCCAGGCCCACAGGGCGCCGTGCAGGAGGTGGCCCAGGGCTCCAGGAAGGCAGAGCTGCCGGGAGCAGATGCTGGTGCTGCCCAAGTCCTGAGGGAACCAACAGCTCTTCCCAAGTAAGAATTTCTACTTTGCAGCTTGCTTCTTTCTTGCTTGACGTCTGGTTGCTGGTTTGTCCATAAGTGGTTCTCACTTGGTAACATCATCAGCTCTGTCCCAGCATTTATTTAGCTCTTCATGTTTGCAAACTGCGTTACAGTACTTTGATTGCATAGGATGGGAAGTTCATTGGCTTCAGTCTTCTTTCTTTTTCTCTCTGTAAGGTAAGGTGATAATCTGCCCACAGTTGTACAACCAGTTAAGAGCTAGAGCCAGAATTAGAGCCCTGACCTCATCGAGTTATGCTTTCCCATGAGACTGAGCTGTCAGTGGGGGCTTCGCCTCAGAGTCTTGGCTCTGTGTTCTTTCTCTGCAGGAGCACTGCTGGGATGTGTGCCCATGGTCCCCTCCGCCTAATGTACACCTGAAGAGGGAATCTGATATGGGGGCCTGTGGACCCAGGGTCCCCTTAAAGACATATTGCTTTGGGCAAGCACTGTCACCTTTCTGTGTGTTCTTTGTAAAGTAGAGATGATGAGAATAGCACCTCCCTCAGTGGCTCTTGTATTGGACAGGCCCAAGGGTGTGCAGCTGGTGAGTGGCTTGAACCAAGCTGTGTGGTGCTGTACTCACTTCTCAGGAGTGGTGTCTCCCGGTGCTGTGAACTGGGTACACAGTCCTTCCTGCCCCATTTGAGTGAGAAGGGCTGACACTGCTTTGTGTGTGAGCTGCAGCAGTGTCTGAAAGGCAGTGTGATGCTCCTGGCCTGCTCTGTTTTTAGGAAAATCTGTGCCCACTCTCTCCTGAGTTGCTTCTGCCTCATCCCATCTCTGTTTCCACTCCTCTTCTGTTCTTCCCTCTCTTTGCACTTGCCTTCTGACCTGTTTTGGGGAGTCTTTGAACGTAGTTCCTAGTTAAGGAAGCAAAGTGAATAACTTAGAGTGACATAAAATGCAGAGTAGGGGAAAATAAATTTTGTGGAGATAGGATGGGGCAAGACTGCAGTCTTAGAGGCCAATCTAAATAGTCGGGCTAAGATGGAGAAGGGGAGCAGGTCTTGAGTCTGGAACTCTGGTGGAGAAGGGGCGAAATAGGGTCTGGGGTCTGGAAGTGGGAAGGGCCTCAGGTGGAGGGCAGAGATCCGATTGTTCCCTTCAGCCCAGACTTTCTCTAACGTTCTTGTGGTGCAGGTCTGCTGGTGATGAAGTCTCTCAGCTTTTGTTTGTTGGAAACGTCTTTATTTGATGCTTGTTTCTGAGGATATTTTAACTGTCTGTAGAGTTCCAGGTTGACACTGCTTTCAACATTTTAAAGAATGTCTTCTGGCTCACACCATTTCTGACAAGAAGTGAGTGTTCTTCGTTTCCATGTATGGGATCCCTCCTACCCTCACCCCTGCACTCAGGGGCCTTTAAGGTGTTTCTTTATCATTAGTTTCAGCAATTTGGTTATGATTTGCTTTGGTGTGATTTTCTTTGTGTTTATACTTCTTGGGGAGTTTTGAGCTTCTTTCAGTCTCCTCATGTTTTTTTCCTCCTTTAAAAAATCTCTTTTCTTTGTCCTTCATTTGGAATAGTTTCTATTGCCCTGTCTTCAAATTTGCTATCTTTTCTCCTTTAGTGTCTAATCTTCAGTTAAACTTGTCAGTACGCTTTTTATTTCAGATAATGTTTTTTTCAGCTCTGTAAGTTCCCTTTGATTCTTTTTTATGGCTTCCGTTTCTACCTTCATTGTTATCCTCTGAATCATTTACCATAGTTATATATTAGCTGTGTAAAGTCCTCATCTGCTAATTTCGTTATCTCTCTCATTTCTTGGTTGGTTTATGTTGGCTGAGTTTTCTGATTTTGGATCACATTTTCCTGCTTCTTTACATGTCTGGTAATTTTATATTGGATACTAGACACTGTGATGTTATGTTGTGTCTCTGGATTTTACTTTCTTCCTTTAAAGAGTGTTGAGTTTTGTTCTTGCTGGCAGTTAATTTATTTGCAGATTAGTATGCCCTTTTGGAAGCTTGTTTTTAAGTTTTGTTGGGGCGTGTCTGGAGTACCTACTTCTAAAACTTGTTGGGCTCTCCTGAATGTTCCAGCGGTTCAGTGAGGTTTCTGCATTCTTGCTGGTTGAAATGTGGACATCTCCTAGCCCTTTGTGAGCTCTGGCAATCGTTCAGGTTAGTTACCAGGAGTTCTCTGTGCGCCTTGTGAAGTCATACTGTGTGCATGAAGTTTAGTTTTCAGCCGAAGACTCATGGGGACCCTCTGCATTGTTCTGAAGCTCTTTCTGTGTTTAGCTCCCGTTTTCCAGTAGTCTTTCCATAATATAATTAGATAGGAGAATGAAGATTGAATATGCAAAGTTATTCACTTCAGTTTTATTTATTCCAGCATTACTTCATCAGCAGAATTTTGGAAGAATGCTGAATTTTCATTAAAGGAATGGCTAAGTACATTTATAAGATACTTAAAAGATTGCTGACCTAGGCATTGTGATGGTCAGTTTTCTGTGTCACCCTGGCTGGGCTCCATCCCTAGTGAGAAAGTGAAAACTAATCTGGGTGTTGCGTAGATGTGACTCAAGTCCATAATCAGTTGGCTTTGAGTAAGAGAGAATATCCTAGGTAATCTGAGTGGGTCTGATGAGTCACTTGAAAGGTGTTAAAGGCAGAGCTGAGGCCTCCCAGAAGTAGAAGTTCATCCTGTGGACAGTAGCTCTGCCCTGTTTCTGGAGAGGTACAGTGGCCTGCCCTATGGATTTCGGAATGGCCTAGCCAGCCCCTTGTCACGTAAGCCCATTCCTTGCAGTGAGTTTCTTAAGATGTTTCTGCTGCTGGTTCTGTTTCCTTGGTTGAACTCTGACTTACAGAGACATTCTCAATATATAATATTATGCGAGAAAAGCAGGCTTCAAACTAATAGCAAATTTCAAAGACATTTAACATTGTATATATGCAGCAGAAAAACCTGGAAGGAAATGAATTGTTAGTGGTGGTTGTCACTGAGTGTGGGATTGTGAGGGTTTTCATTGTCGTCTTTGCCTCTTGCTGTATTTTCTAGTTTTTCTACAATGAGCATACATTTTGTTTTACTATTTTTTTTTGCATTCTTTTTATAATTTCTAAAATCTTTATTAAAAGATGGGATTTGTTTCTGATCCCTGAGTACAGCTTAGAATAGCTGCCTTGTTGTCTTATAGCGATCCTGTTTTTCTGTTCTTGAACCAGTGAATTGTGTTCTGGGTTAGAATCAGTTAGTTTTGTGAGTTCTGCCCCGGTCTAAGTATAGAGGGAAGACGTGGATGTGTCCCGGGAAACCTTAGACTGGTGCTCCAGGACAACACTGCCATGGTCTGGCACGTCCTCGGCCTTCAGGTACTTACTGGTTTTCCACAAACACAACAGGAAGTTGTGGCCCAAATCTCTTTAGTAACATCTGAAATGCAGTGCTGTGGCAGATCTGAAATGGAATATGAAAGCTGTCCTTGTCCCTGTTCCACTTTTAGTGGTATGCCAAGTCCCCTCAATCTGTGCCCATGGTTGCTTATCCTATGAGCTGTAGACTTGGGGTCCTGATAATTGAAGAACGTAAGGCAGTTATTCTTTAGATGACCTGACAGAAGCACTGCCCGTTCTGGGCACTCTGTCCAAACACCAGTTCCCTAGAATCCGGGTCTTAGATGGCTGATTCTGATGACTACTGCTTGTCTCATATTTGCTGGTGGTTCTGCCCAGTATTAGGTAGTGGGGATGGCAAACACTCCCCTCTCATCTATAGTCGGGTCACACATATGCTTTTTTAATTTAAACAAATTCAGCAGAATTTGGGAAAAAGATGAAGTAAGGTGATAAAAATTTGTGCATCTGTTTTTTGTTATATATTTTTATTATAAACTGTTCATTGAGTATAGGACAATAATTTTTTTGTTCTGTTGAAGTGCAGTTTACATAACAGTACAGTTCACTCTTTTTGGAATAGTTCATGACTTTGACAAATGCAATCTTGTAAATGCCATCACAGTCAAGGGAGAGGAAGCTCTGTGAGCCCAGCCCCCACTTGCTTCTTGGGAGTCACTGCCTGTCCCCCTCCCAGGCTCTGCCAACCAGGGATCTATTTTCTGCCCTAAAGTGTTTACAGTGTGCATTTTCATTTATACATAATTACAGATTTTTACACATTACGCCACATATATTTTTGGGGTGATTTAGGGGATATTTGAGGGAAATTTTAATTTGATCTAATTTTCCCATCACTCTGAATTTCATTCTTGCTCCTGCCCTGTTGTCACTGCTATGACTTTTCAAGTGAAGATCAAAAATGCCCCCACTTCAGTGCTTAAAGTTCCCAGTTTTATTCATTAGAGAAGGGAGAGAATTTGGGCACACAAAAACTTCCCTGCCCACACAAGATAGCATTTGAGAATGTGCCTGCGTTCTGCAAGGGAGGTTTACGGTTAACGAGTTCATAGTGATGACATAAAAAATGCTGTGCAGTGGTGACCAGGGCTCGAAGGACTTCTGGGGTTCTGGGGAGCTTTCAGAAAAGCCAAGAGACATTACTAGTATCGTGGAAGGAGAGAGGGACACAAAACCGATAACATCAGCATCACTGAAGCACCTCTCAGAGCTGCATGTGGGGCTCACTTCTGGGGTCTGCGTCTGCGGCGTCTGATCCCATGCCAGCCGCCATGGCTCTTGCTGTTCACCCCTCTACCGGCAGGTGTCACTGCCTTTGCTGGTGCTGAGATGCTACTGAAAATCTGCAGAAGGCTGGGCCATCTCTGGCTTTTGCCTTTATAAATCACAAACAGAATTCTTTAAAAAAGAAGAAAAAGAAAAAGGAAGTAGCACTGAGAGTAAATTACTACCTGGAAACAGTGTCTGTGCCCTGGGAGCCCGGCCTGGATGAGGGGCAGGGTGCTCCCATGCTGTCTGTATTGAACGGCAGTATGTGTCCTGGGTGGCCAGGCCATCCGTTCACCTGTGCAGGGAAGCAGACTGCAGAGCCACACGAGAAGGCGGTGTCAGGGGACTCCCTGACCTGTTGACCCATCTGGTGAAAGCCTGGAACAACAAGGCTTAGGAAGCTGCTTGCTGCTTTGCCTTGTTTTGGGCGGCATGGCCTTTGTGTCCCGCTGTTGCAGGGATCCAGGTGCTTCTGGGGAAGGGGATGGCGTAGTTTGGAGGAGAAGTTTCAGGTCTCCTAGTAGTATCCTCAGCAGATACTTCATCTTCATCGTGCTTCTCCTTCCTGATTCAGCCGCCCCAGGCATGGGCACTGTTTATGTTCTTCACTGTCTACCTCTTAGCAAGACCTTCCAGCACCTCCATCCGTCTGCTCTCTCCCCCGTAGGTCACTGTGCCTCCTCTGAACATGTGTTTCATCTCATCATTCGTTTATGGCTAGTTGTTCCCACATCTTTCAGTGTCGGGGTGGAGACTTACTCAGCCTCTCTCAGCTCCTAGCCCTGTGTAAGGGGAGCATCTGAAGCATGCTGACTTCATTCCTTGACACCTCTCTTTTTAGTTCTGCTCACCGAGCAATGGTGACATCTGTGCCCTTGATGTTCCTCGGTGGACTGTCAGGAGAGCAGGAAGTCCACTCCATGACTTTCTGCTCCCCCTCCTGTGTTGTTTTAAAGCAATTTCTACCTCATGTTATTTCATCTGTAAGATTTTCAACTGGTGTTTAAACTTCCAGTTTTCTCATAAAGTCCTGCTCCATGCTAGGGCATCCTCTTGCATGCAGTCAAGCTACCTGAGAGCTGGGTTCCGGGGTTTGTCTCTAAATGGGTCCTTCCTTTGTTGGCCCCGGCTTTTTCAGGTGCCCATTGCAGGAGGCCCCTTGATAGAGGCACGTGGACATGGCCAAGCGCCCACCCCATCAGCTTCTGGTGAAGATTGACTGAGGTCAGTGTCTAAGACCTGCTGAGCACAGTTCCTGGCGCGTAGGGACCATTTGAGAAGTAGGCACACACGCTGTTATTAATGTTACTTCTTTAAAACAAGAACAAGTTGTTCCTTTTTCTTCTTAATTGTGCTCAATGTGGAATATTTGGGAAATAAAAATAAATGTATCAAGAAGAAAAAACATTCCACCACTCCCTATATTAACTTTTTGGATATTTTCTACAGTTTTTTTGTATGCAAATTTATGTGTGTGGACACACACACACAAGTATGTTTATAAAATTGTGTATTACACTATGGCTTCTGTTTTGGTGAACATTGTGTCCTGAGCATTTCCTGCATCCCTTTTGCCGATTTTGAGTTGATGTTTTACACTGTTGAGGGTTGTGTGCCTGAAAAGATTCTTGTGCTCAGATGAGGGTGTTTGCTGAGATCATGCACTCAGAGGATAGTGAACAGAGAGCCAGGGGTCCGGGACGTCTGCTAGCCTTCTGCTTAGATCCAGCTCTCTCGGACCCCACTTAGGAGTCATGCCTGGCATACCTGCCTCAGGATGTGTTTTCATCTCGCCTGGTATAGTAGCTGCTATTTCACCCTCCCAGTGATTCACCCTGAAACTGCCCCTTCTCTAAGGAACCTCAGGCATAAGAGGCCTCCAAAAGATTTGATTTAAAGCACAAGTCATGGGGGCCGGCCCCTTGGCTGAGTGGTTAAGTTCGTGCGCTCTGCCTCAGCGGCCCAGGGTTTTGCCAGTTCGAATCCTGGGCGCGGACACGGCACCGCTCATCAAGCCATGCTGAAGTGGCATCCCACATGCCACAACTAGAAGGATCTACAATTAAAATATGCAGCTGTGTACTGGGGGGCTTTGGGGAGAAAAAGGAAAAATAAAATCTTTAAAAAAAAATCACAAGTCAGAAAAATCTGATTTAGGTTGTTCGTTAGAAGAACTTTTTTCCTCCTCTGGAAACATTGTATTTTTGTTTTTATTTTGCAGTTCGTTTTTAGCTTATTGGCTTTTTTGAAGCCTGTACAAGGTTGGCCTGTATATCTTAACAGCAGTGACTTATATTGAGTTTGTTGGATACTGAAGCTGTATTGGAAAAAGGACCTGGCGTCCTAGCCTGTGAGAGTGGGAGGGGTGTCAGGAACCATGTGCGTGAGGGGGAGGAAGAGGCGTGTGAGAATCACCCATGGAGCTCTTCTCCCTGGAAATGGGTATTTCAAGATGTGAGAACCCAATCTGCTTCCTTTTGCAGATGGAGAAATTGAGATGTACAGTGGTGAAGTGCTTTGCCTAAAGTTACACAGTTAGAAGGTGGAGCCGGAGTGACTGGCAGCTGAAGCAGTGCTCAGTGGGCTCAGAGGCTACACTTGGGGATGTTTGCTTTGCCGTGTTAAGAAAAAAGCAACTATTACCAGAGCTATCCTGAGAGAGACTTTTCAAGACTAAAACAACCAGCTTCTGTTTGAGTATTTTGCTATAACACTAAAGAAGTATAACTTTTTACGCCAGCTTGTTTTTTTCCGTTGAAAAGGAAATGTATGCCACTTGGAGAGAACGTAGTAGGTAGGATTTAAACATAAATGAGAGTAGACAGAAGGATGTAGTGAATCCGCGCGTGCTCATTGCCAACCCCAGCATCCGTCCGCTGCTCCCCCTCCTGTGTTGCTTTAAAGCAATTTCTACCTCATGTTATTTCATCTGTAACGTTTTCAACTGGTGTTTAAACTTCCAGTTTTCTCATAATGTCCTAATTAAGAAAGCAGTAATAAAGTTCTCTGTAAAGCTACAAAGAAGACTCCAGGCACACAGTGCTTGGAGTTGACCCTCTGTTTTTCTTTTGTTTCCTCAAAATTTATTTGTTAAAAAAAATCAAGTTCTTGGTATGTTGAGTTTCCCACTCTCTTGATTTTGCTGATTGTTACATGGTGTAGTCAATTGGCAGTTGGATTTAGGGTAGGCATTTTTGAAAGTTACAAGAGCATGTAATGTAAGTGAATTCTCCCTCAAAGCAATCATTGTCCATACTTTCTTTTGTAAAATTCTTTTTTTTTGGAAGATTAGCCCTGAGCTAACATCTGCCGCCAATTCTCCTCTTTTTGCTAAGGAAGGCTGGCCCTCAGCTGACATCCATACCCATCTTCCTCCACTTTATATGTGGGACGCCTGCCACAGCATGGCTTGCCAAGCGGTGCCATGTCTGCACCTGGGGTCTGAACCGGCGAACCCTGGGCCACCAAAGTGGAACATGCGAACTTAACCGCTGTGCCACCAGGCCGGCCCTCTTTTGTAAAATTTTTATACTTTATAAAATTTTTTTTGAGGAGAATTAGCCCTGAGCTAACATCTGCCAATCCTCCTCTTTTTGCTGAGGAAGACTGGCCCTGAGCTAACATCTATGCCCATCTTCCTCTACTGTCTATGTGGGACGCCTACCACAGCATGGCTTGCCAAGCGGTGCCATGTCCGCACCCGGGATATGAACTGACAAACCCGGGGCCGCCAAAGCGGAACATGCAAACTTAACCGCTGTGCCACTGGCCCGGCCCATAAAATTTTTATTTTTTGTATTTATCTGAATATATTTTCCCTATTATATACAATACACTGTGTGTACTTTGTGTTACATCCCCAAGCGTGCCAGGACAAGCAGCTGATGGACCGAGTCTCTCTGTTGCCAGGCACCCTTCTCTTGGTGCACGTACTTTGTTACTGTCCTCGAAGTGCAGAGGCAGGTCTGTCTGTCACCCCCCATGTTTCGGTTAAGGACCCAGCCCAGGCCTGCTGGAGATGAGCAGTGGAACCTGGGTTTGCCTTTGGGACGTTCCCTGTGCTGTGGCTGTCCTTGCAATCATTGTGGCTTTAAAATACTGATTCCTGGGCCCATGCCCAGAGACCTGATTTCACTGGCCTGGTTGTGGCCACGTCTTAGGATTTTCAGAAGCTTTCCAGGCAACCCTGTCTGTAGCCAAGATTTCTCTTGACCACCTCACCCTGTGGCTATGGCATCATTGTTTAGTGAGTCTCCCTGGGGAGTATAATTAGGTTGTTTCCAATTTACTGCCATCACAACTGATGCTGCAGTGAATATGCTGTTCGTGTTTCTTGGAACACGTATATGAGTATCTGTTGGACAAATTCCTAGAACAGGAATTAGTGGGTCAAAGGGTATGGCATGTGTAATTTTGATGGATGTTACTAAATTGGCCCAAGAGAGATTGTTCTGTTTTGTTCTTTCACCACCAGGCTGTCCGATGTTGGGTACCTGATTCAGCCCAGGTGCCGGCCGGTGGCCTTAACCCATTTCTTGGCTGCTCTTAACCTGTGCTTCACTGGTTTTATTTGAAATGCCATTCATTGTGACATATGTTGGATTCTGATGGGTTTTGTATGTGTTTCTGTATTTTTTTCTCTTTATCCTATTTACAGATACTAAGCCATTTGTTCTCTTTGTTTGCCAGTACAGTCGTGTACCGCATAACGACGTTTCAAGTCACTGGCAGGCTGCATATACGACAGTGGCCTCATAAGATCAGTACCATATGCCCAGGTGTGTAGTAGGCTGTACCACCTAGGTTGTGTAAGTACACTCTATGATGTTTGCATAACGATGAAATTGCCTAATGACGCATTTCTCAGAATGTCTCCTGGTCGTTAAGCGCAGCGTGACTGGAACAATTACTTACCATTGCTTTGTTGTAATACATTTTAACACATGGTACAACTGTGTTTCATCTCTCCCTCACCCGCAGACTCTTATTAAAAATTAATTTTTCCATATGAAAATTCTGTTGAAGTTTTCATTGGGAATACATTAAATTTATGTTTTGAATTAGAATTGACACCTTTACATTATTGAGTCCTTCTAAGAACAGAATATATCTTATTTATCCAGGTTTTGTATGTTCTGTAGACTTTAATGTCTTTACTTAATAGATCCTGTACACCAATACTGAATTCTCTTATTGGTTTCTAATAGTTTCTCTGTTGATTTTCTTAGATTTTTCTAGGAATATAGACTTAATATTTATTATAATATGTTAGTAACAGCTATATTTGTTAATAAGTTATGTACTTTTTTAACATTTAGAATTTTAAAGGTAGCTGCATTTTTTCCTCCTCCTCCAAATTTGTTGCCCTGAGCAACGGGAAGGATGGAGCTGACATTAGCTGAGGAGGGAAGAGTGAGGGAGGGGCTGGTTCTGAGGCCGACAGGTTTGGCTCTGGCTTTGGCTGCAGTCGGTCTGAGAAGCTGGGAACCTCATCGGAGGAGTTCCTGAGAAGGCAGTCCACAGGGTCTGGAGGCCAGGGAGTGGGACTGGAGGTGGGAATTTGAGAAGCGTTGGCATGTCCTGCATTTAAAGCCTCAGACTGGGTGAGATCACTGAAGCCCAGAGCGTAGGTGGAGAAGAGGTCCTGGGATTGAGAGCTGGGGTGCTGTACGTGAGATGAGGGGTGTCTGCCTAGGGAGCCAGGGGAGCAAGGTGCGTGAGCCAGGGAATGCAGTCCAGACTGAGGCAGCCAGGAACGTTCTGTCCCCAGGGAGGGAGGCAGGCCAGTTGTGGCAGGTGGCACCCTCACGTGTCACTCTTGACGCTCAGCTCTCTATTTGGTCCCTGCAGCTGTCGGGCCCTGACATCCTTAGCTCACTCTCCTCAGTCTTCATTGCCCCTTCCCTTCCAGACGCACACCTGACCTCTCCACCAGTCTTTGCATCTACAGCTGACTGTAGTGTGTCCCGGTGGCTGGCTGTCCTCTTGCTCAGGCCACGCCCTTGTCTCTGACCCTGGATGGTAGCTCCAATGTGCCTGTCCCTTTGTAAACTGCCCTTTTTATGTCCAGCCCTCCCACTAGTTTCCTCACCAGGGAGATGAGGAGGGACAGTTGGCAGAAAGTGGTGGAGGGCTAGAGCCCAGCTTTTCTGTTCCCGTGTGCATCTTGGCTCTATTTATCTTGTCCACTGTGTGTCCTGGTGCCTGGAATGTGCCTGACACAAAGTTGGCACTCAGTAACCAGCTGAGTGAATGAATGATTCAAGTTAAAAATCATGTTCAAAGATGATAAACCCTTGAATTTTAAAATATCTAATGAATGCCATTATCCAGTAACATTCCGTCTTTCTCACATTCTTAGAGAGTAAGGGCTTTCACATTTGTGTGTGTCTGTTACTCCCAGTCTTCTTTTATGGCAGCTCAGTGTTCTTTAAACTCCCTCCTTGAGCCCTGGGTGTTAATAAGTCCAGAGGCTTCTTTGCTGTGTTCCTTTCTGTGCTGAGAGGTCAGGTACTCAGCTTCCCTGGTGGCGTGACCCCCGAGGGACAGAGCCCGGGACTGAGAGTCAGGAGCCCTGGTCCACGCAGGCCTCAAGCTCTGTGATCTGTACCGGGAGGGAGCTGGAGTAATCCCAAGTTTCAGGTCTCTTTTTATTAAGCCGAGGAAATTACTCTGAAAGTGGAATCCTTCTGGGAAGCCATGAGTGTAATGGCTGACATAGAGCTGGAGCCTCAAGCAGAGCCTGGATGCATGGGTGGCTTCATTGCGAAGTTTGCTTTGAGAACCCCCGGAATAGGTCATCTTGGACAACTCAGCTCTGAATCTGCTGTGTCTGGTTGCCTGTGAACTGAGGAATCAGGTACAGAAGCCTGGGTTCTGAATAGCAAGGGTCAGGTTTGTGGCTTTGATGCTGCAATGGAATGCAGCCAGTCCTTTCTTAGCTGAGCAAGGGCCAGTCTGTGCTCTCTCATGTAACTCTCAGTGTCTACTTTGTGGTCTTTAAAAACACTTTCCGTTTTTTAGATAGTTCAGATCTGCAAAAAACAAAGTTACAGAAATCGTACCAAGAATTCACATACATCCTTCTCCCGGCATCCCCAGATGTTAGTGTCTTTTGCAACCAGGGACTGCTACGAGCTCATCTGAAGACCTTGTTCTGATTTCGCCCATTGTTCCAGCAGTGTCCTTTCTCCTGGGCCAGGGTGTGACTATTGTCGTCACTGCATTCGGGCACATCTCCTGTCTGGCACAGTTTAGTCTTGTCTCTCATGACCTTGACACTTTTAAAGAATTCTGACGTCTTTTCTTCTCAGTAAAATGTTCCTCAATATGGTGGTGTTTGGTGTTTTCTTGTGACCAGCTGTGGCGGTGGCAGTGGCTGCCTGGCTTCTGAGGAGTTACTGTTTTCACCTCTGTACTTAATGAGTGTCTTGTGGGAAGGTAGGTGGAGACTCTAAATGTGTTGTTGCTCCTCATAGTTTTGCCCATGCATCTTAGCAACCATTGGTTATTCTTGCCTAGAACAATTCTACTGTGGTGTCTGCCAAATTGCATGTTGTTCCCATCCTTCTTTCTGCATCTCTTAATTGGGGCTGTTCTGTGAGGAGAGGCTTTTCTTTCTCCCTGCTCACTTATTTGTGTGTGTGGTGGTTGTGTGTTGCTGTGTCCTTACTTATGCCCCCACAATCCTTGTTTTTTTGCTTAGGGTGCCCCTTTGAGTAGACTTGTCCTTTTGACATGTTCGTGTCATTTTCCCAGCTCTTCCCTATGTTCTCATGCCACAAGGCATACTGGGTCATCCCGCTGTGCAGTCGACCTTTTCTCTGATTGGAGGATGAGCTAAGAACCAGCATCCCCAGCATCCGGGTGTCACTGTCGGTGTCCTGGCTTCCAGGCCTGCTTTCTGCCCATTTCATGGTTTATTTCCTTACCCTTGGAAGCCATCCTGCTCAGCTTTTCACTTATTGATTCCAGCCTTTCTTCTCCTTTTAAAAAGTGTACGGTATGGATTGAGAGTGAATCTTGGAGTTAGAAGCCCTGCATTCAAACAGCAGCTCTGACATTGCTAACCTGTCTGGCCTTTGGGTGTTAGTTTTCCCGCATAATGTGGGGGTGATGATTCGTAGCTTGGAGGCTTGTTGGGAGGGTTAAATGAGACAGTGTAACTAGAGCCTTCAGTCCAAGCTGAGTGATCACTTTGATTCCTTCATTCAGCAAGTGTTTATGGAATGAAGACACTTGTGGGTTTGTTTCAGGGCCTGGGGCAAATGGGGTTCA
This sequence comes from Equus przewalskii, assembly GCF_037783145.1. Taxonomy (NCBI): domain Eukaryota; kingdom Metazoa; phylum Chordata; class Mammalia; order Perissodactyla; family Equidae; genus Equus; species Equus przewalskii. Next base: position 15,182,135 of record NC_091834.1, on the reverse strand, counting down.
GGTGTGCCAGCCCAGTGGGGCCTCTGGCCGGCTGTCAGGGGCAGCACCTCCGCCGTGTTCCGCAGCTGTCCTACAGCTGCAGGCAGGTGGGGAGAGCGAGTGGCCGCTGCGCTGGCCCTCATTACATGAGCAGTCCCGGTTCTGTCAGTGCGTCCTGCTTCCAACAGCCAGCCCCATGCTGATCTGTGGGTGGCATTGTCGCGTCCTGGAGTCGGAAGGAACTTCTCCCCTCCTCTGGTGTAACCTTTCTGCCTTCATTGGCCGATTCTTCCTTGGGGTAGGATGTGGCTTACAGCGGTGCAGCTTGGGGGCTGCGAGGGGGGCAGTCACAAGGAAACCAACCAGTGCCCCTCAGGTTTCCGCCAGGGTGGCCCCGAGCCCCGTAGGCTTGCTTGGGCGGAATCTTCTCCACAGGGAAGTTGGCACTCTCTTCCCAGGACCTGCAGGAGGGGCAGGAGGCAAGTCTGGGCCGGTCCCCCCACAAGGCCCTGTGCCCTGGGCAGTCCTTCCCACCCCCACTGGTGTGCTGTGCTGGCAGGCTCCCCGAGAGCTTCCTGTCCTGCTGCCACCAGAGCTCCGCAGCGAGTGAGTGGGTAGGCCTAGCTGTGACCTAAAAACACTCGAGTGCTTTCTGGGCGTCCCAGGGGAAAGCTGAACAAAGTAGGAGGAATGTCATTTCAGATGCTCATGTTCTCTCAGGAGAACAAACTTCCAGGCCCTCTGTTTCCTCTCGTTTCTGAAGGCGGTGCTGCTGTACCACGACTCTGGTGCCTATGTGCCTGTCAGGTGTAGTGACAACTGGCTTCTTAACTTGTCTCGTGTGACTGCCCACCCCCTGCCCACTCTTTTGGGTCCTAAACAAGAGAACAGAGAAGTCTCTTCCCCACCCAGAGGAAAAGAAGCCCCAAAGTCTCCCAACAACAGCGGCAGAACCCATGTAAGCAGGTCCCAGAGGTCAAAACCAGGAAGGAAGGGGACGGCTGCCTGCACGTGAGTGTGCACAGACGTGGGGCGCGGTTCTTCTCCTCCAGCTAGTAGGCAGTGGCCTCCGCGGGGCACAGGTGGATCTCACAGCTAACAGCGGTTTTCAGGTTGAGGCTGAGATCTGTTTGATGAGAGGACGTTGGAAAGCACTCTGCCCAGGGTAGCCCTGGGATGGGTTCTCAGTTGGCCTGGGTGCCTGTCCCAGCTGCGCTGTGGCCGTGCCACCCATGTCCAGCAGCCGGTCCTCTGCAGACTCTGCCGCCTTGTGCATGCAGCCTCTCTTCCCTGCCCCGTGTCTCTGTGGCCGAGCGCCTTTCACTTTGCTGCCGCAGCCCGTGCTCACATCTCTCTCTGTGGTACCCCTCAACCCTGGAACTTTCTTTTTCCTTAATAATGTTTTTTTACTGGTGTTGTGGAAAACATTGTGTGCAGAGACTTGAGGCGATTGTAGTAGCAGAAAGGGGCATGCTGGAGCTTCAGTCTTCGCACTGTGACCTTGTTCTCTCCACCGAGAGGCCTCCCAGAGTGAGCCGGCCATGAGGGCCTCACTGAGGAGAGGTCTTGAAGATATGGGGATGCCTGTTTATGCCTCTCCCTACTTTATTTTAAAAATAGACTTTATTTTTTAGAGCAGTTTTAGGTTCTCAGCGAAAGTGAGCAGAGAGTACAGAGTTCCCACGCACCCCTGCCCCACACGCACAGCCTCCCCCACAGCAGCACCTGCACCCCCCGCCATCAAAGTCATTTTTACATGGTGACAGAGTGCTGTGCGCGCTGCTCCTTGCTGGGTTTTTTTGCACAGCGAATCTTACAAACATGTCCGCATTGGCCGCCTCGGTGCAGTGTGTTCTGCGGTGTGAACTGTGTGCGGTGACTGTGTGTCTGCTCTGTCGGCCTCGTTTCTCATGGGGTTCCAGGAGAATGGTGACTGAACAGAGAAGACTGAGATTTCTAAAAGTCCCACAGATTTCTTCAGAATTAATACATCTTCATTGACGAAAATGAGAAAATACGTTAAAAAAAAGATGAAGATTAAAAATGTTCCCTGACGACGTTAACAGGGTACTTTTGTGTCCTGTGGCCCAGTGAAGTCTGTGCCAGCTGGGCCCGCCCTCACAAGTGTGTGGACACGTTTGTCCCTTGAGACTGTCTTTGCTGTCTTGCAGACACTTAGAGTTATGTGGAATTCCACAGTAGGTGACGCGTGCTGGCCGGAGCTGCTGCAGCTTGGCGCCTTACACCAGAGCGGCCTTCAGACCCCGCAGCCCGAGGGCAGGTGTGGCGTGGCTCTGCGGGGGAGCCGTGTGTGGCATCGAGAAGAGAGGCCTGGCCTTGGTGACTGAGTGCCCGTGCTGGGGGCTCTTAACAATCAGAAAGCCAGAGAACAGGGGTTACCCTCTTTCCAAAAGGCTGCTGGTTCATAGAATAAAAGAGAATGGGAGCTGAGGTGCAGACTTGGAGGTCTCCAGTCAAGGTGCATGTTTCTGTGGCCCGTGTTCTGAGACGCCGGTGAGTCATTTGGCTGGGCGAGTTGCTGTCACCCAGTGCTCCTGGAGTAGATAAACATCAATTTAACCCAGCATTTCCCCTGTTACTTGGGCCACATGGCCCTGTCATTCCTAGTTGGCTTGCTGTCACCTTGAGGGACTGTTTTTTGGAGGAGCCTGCAAAGTTGTAGAAGTACTAAATTCTCATTTCATCCAGGAAATATGTTTCTCTGAAGTTTTCATTAGTTTTTTTTTTCCTGAAGATTTTGTTTTTCCTTTTTCTCCCCAAAGCCCCCTGGTACACAGTTGTATATTTTTAGTTGTGGGTCCTTCTAGTTGTGGCACATGGGATGCAGCCTCAGCATGGCCTGATGAGTGGTGCCATGTCCACACCCAGGATCTGAACTGGTGAAACCCCGGGCTGCCACGGAGTGTGCACACTTAACCACTCGGCCACGGGATGGGCCCCCTCATTAGTTTTTATTTACACAAATAATGAAAGAATACTCTCATTTGTAAACAGATAAAACTCACGCTCCCTTTGAACACCCCAGTAACAATGTGCCCCCAGTTGTAACTACTGTTCTTGAGTTCACCTTTCCAGGTTTGTTTTTCTAATTTCAATGATCACAATTTTAGTTTTTTAAGATGGCCAGTCAGCCTTTTTGGAGTGATGTCCCTACTTTGTTTGGAGGATGTAACATGCCTTTTGTGGAGTCCTGGGGCTCTGTTCACTCCCTGTCTGGCCGCATGGCTTCTCGGCTTGTAGAATTTGATGCCCCTCTCTGGGGAAGCTGGCTTGTCTCAGGTTTGGTGATTCAGGGTTGTGTGTTTATTTTTGCGCTTGAGATTCCGATTCTCCCATCTGTGAATACTGTCATCTTTCCATAGCTGGTTTCTAGAAGTTTTTTTGGTTGGTGGCCTGCAGTGGACCGTGGTTTTGCGGGAATGGAACCCCTGCTGCCTGGCGGCTTTGCTTATGTTAGTTTTTTCTCCAAGCAGAAGTGTTTTTATTTAAAATGATTATGTTATAAAATTTGTCAATCTTTTTTTTTTGCATCTGGATTTCGAGTCAGAAAGTTTCCCCTACACTGAGGTTATGATTTCATCCATTTTTCTGTAATACTTGTATACTTTTTTCTATAATTCTGTGAAAATGACTCTTGTGTGGTGTCATTTTTTGTATCTATGCCTTTGATGGATTTGCTCTCTTTGTATGTGTGACGTGTGGATCCAGTCTTATCATTTCCAAAATGGCTATTCAGTCGTCCTAATGCATCTGTTATAAAATGCAGGGACTGCCTGTTGAAAGAGGACTCAGGTGCTTCTAAGCATCTGGAGTGAGAGCTCTCGGCTCAGACCTGGACCTACTTGGGGGCAGGCCCGGCTCAGATGTGCCCCTCCATCCATGACACTGCTGGGGACAACATGGATTGTCTAGAGGTAGCACAGCCTCCCTACCACCCCAGATGTCTTGGGATCTCATATGGTGAGCAGTGCTCCTGCTGGGTGAAATGCTCCCTCATTCCCTCTTACTTTCGGGGTGTCCCTGTGGTGCCACTTCATGACGGAGCTTGTGTTGGGTACGAGGTGGTGGCAGAGTCCGTGTGCTTGTGGACAAGTCACGATTCTCTCCTAGATGAATGAGAAAATGGTGCCAGGTGATGTCAGAGCACCTTTCAGCCCTGAGTCCTGGGAAGCTGTGAAAATGGCATTTGTGCAGAGCGGTGTGTCCTTCATGGAGCCGCGGTGCTCTCTGAGCGCTGCCCAGAGCCCTGTGGACACCACTGCTCTTGGGCGCAGGGGCCGGCAGGTAACCTTGTCTGTGGGAAAAGCTGTGTGGCCGTGCTGTAACTCCTTCCTCGAGTCCTCTTTGCCTTTTCTTTTTTTTTTTTTTAAAGATTTTATTTTTTCCTTTTTCTCCCCAAAGCCCCCAAGTACATAGTTGTATATTCTTTGTTGTGGGTCCTTCTAGTTGTGGCATGTGGGACGCTGCCTCAGCGTGGTTTGATGAGCAGTGCCATGTCTGCGCCCAGGATTCGAACCAACGAAACACTGGGCTGCCTGCAGCAGAGCGCGTGAACTTAACCACTTGGCCTCGGGGCCAGCCCCCCTCTTTGCCTTTTCTATGCTAGTGTCCGTTTATTTAAAATGTGAAAACTAGGTTTCCTCATAAATGGCCTTCCTAACCCTCCCAGACCAGTGCTCCATTTTGTGAGAAATATTTTGAGACACTGCCCTTCACCACCTGGAGGTGAAGGCCGCCTGTGCAGGTCATTTAAGCAGTGCTGTCCTGGTCATGAGCTTTCAGAAAGGTCACTAACTTTTAGTAGAGCCCAGAATCCAACACATTTATACACAGTTGTGTGCCTGGAAAATTCACAGTATAATGAGACCAGGCAAACACTTGTTAGGGTTTTCATCTAAAATTAAGCTTGGTTCCAGGCTCAAATTACTTATAAACAGGCTTCCACCTGCCTGCTGTCTGGTGGGATGTGTAGGAGGGTGTGGGGCAGAGGGCGGTATTAGGGCCCGAAGTTACTGCTCCCTCCAGGCCCCCAGCACAGGCCAGGGCGCCTCTCTCTGAGAGCTGCCCATCAAATAGGACTTTGCTGTTCATGCACGTTCGAAAGGTGGGGTAGTCTGCTTTAGTTTTCTTTGTTCCATGAAAAGTTAAGCTAATGGATCAGTATTTCTTATTTAGGAATTTTCCTGGACTTATGATCATTAGAAGATTTTAGTGTACATGTTACATGGGTGTTAATTTGTTATAGGAAATTATAGTGGACATGCTATTGACACACAAGAGGGTTGGGTTTGTTTAGTAACTGTGACTAGAGCCCTGGAACTTAGGCTTTTCTGTGAAATGTCACAGCAATTCATGAAATGTTTGTAAGCACAATGCATCTAGCTCTTTGACTGAGGTGCTTTAAACATCCTCAAGGATATAGAGGTAATGCACGTTTCTCTCTCTCTCTCTCGCTCTCCTTGTGTGTGTGTGTACATGTTTGTGTGTGTCTGTATATATATTTAGGTGTCCCTAGAGATTCCTATCTCAGAGTGATGGAAGACCTCTAAGTTTGGGCACTACTCCTGTGTGTTATATTTTTACAGTGCTACAGAAAGTCTCCTAGGGAGACCACCTGTTCACGGGCATCTGCCTGGTCAGCACAGGTGACTGGTCTGAGCACTGCTGTTTGCTGTAGAAGTTGTCCCATCATCACCTGTTCATCGCAAGTGTGAGCAGCTTCCACGTGGTCCTGGGTTTGGGCTGACTGCAGAGGAGGGTGGCAGTGCCTTCAGGAGCTGCCATGTCACATGTGTCCAGCCTTGGCTCCCAGGCTTTCCTTTTCCTCAGTTTCCTCTGTCTCGGCCACTGGAGCTGAGGTTATAGCCGCACTGCATTCATGGCCAATGATGGTGCCTCACCCAGCGTGGACTCCAGCTGTGGGTGCGGTTGCTGACCCTCAGCAGTGGGAGCGGAACCATTCACTTCAACGAAGGGAAAGCTCCTGGTTATTTGAAATGCCTCTTTCTTTCGCACCCTGCCCTGGGGTTAGAGAAGGCTTCTCTTCATACGGGCCTGCCCTTCCACCCGCTCGTCGCATATACGTATCATGTCTGTCTGTGCTGGGCCGGGCCCTGTTCTAGGTGCTGGGGGCACAGAGCGGGAAATGCTTGAGGGGCTCATGGTGTGGGGATGTGGACAGACAGCAGTCCAATGTGATGAGCGCAAGGAAGAAGTCAGACCAGCTCACAGGACATCCAGAATGCTTCCTGGTGAAGGTGTGCTGAGTAGGGCCCTGGGAAGCCGGGGGAGGGGGCCTTTCTCATCCTCCAGCCCCTGTCAAGACAAGCAGGCAGGGAAGGGGACAGCGTGCTCAAGGCCAGTCCCCTGGGAGGTGGAGTCTTGAAGGAGCATTTTGAGAGGGGCAGGGTTGGGGCCGAACTAAGTCCTTGGGTGTGCTGTCAAGGGCCACCTAGAGTATGTGGTAGAGGAAAAGAGTTACGACGCAGTTCAGACAGGTTTTAACAAAGACTGACAGTTTTTCCAGCAGAGGAAGATTAAAATCCTGTACTGCAAATTTTGTAAAAAAGTATAGCCATGGGTTGAGTAGCGGATTTACTTCATGTGGAGTGTCTTGTGAATCTGGTGTAAATTTGAGTTTCATCCTGCGTCCAGGACTTATACTTTTGATCTCTCTCTCTTTTTCCTCCCCAAAGTTAAAGCATCAGGTCTTTTTCACCTTTATTTCATGTTGCATTCATATTCTCCTCTATTTCTTTGATGTGACTGGTTCCCTAGGGTGCTTTGGGGAGTGTATGGGTAATTTGGAGCCTCAGGGGTCAGTGTGAAAGGCTTTTTTTCCTGGTTAGTCTAGCGGGGGAGTATTACACATACTGATGGTGTTTTAAAAGGGCTTGTGCTTGAGTCTGGTGTACTCCCTGCGGGTAGCCTTCTGGTGATGGACTGGACCTTTTGTCTCTCCTGGGACAGGGCTACTTGGTCGCCAGGGGTAACGAGCAGGTTTTAAATTTCAATTAAACATGTATGATGATACCTTACTGTTTAATTTACATTTCTTTAATTACAGGAAAGGTTACATTTTCTGCACAATGATTTACCATTGGTGTCTCCTTCTGTTAATTGCTCCGGTACCTGGACCCTGGGTGTTGCCCTTCTGTAGAGTTTTACAAACAGAACTTAACATGTCTTTTTATTCCCTGCTTGTTCCCCCAGTTGATTCACTGAATTTTGTGTGGGGATTTTACCATATGTGTCTTGTCTTCAGTGATTTCACGTTTTGAGATTTTAGAAATTTCTCTCTCCCTTCACATTGTATGTTAGAGGCACCGTTCCAGTGTGTACAATAGGGCTTAAGACTGTTGTTTAATATTGTTTGATTTCTTGGAAATGAATTTCACTGTGATTTGATCAAGTTTTACGTTACACCCCTTGAGGTCTTTAATTGATATTATGTAAAACTGCTAATTAACTTGAAGAATATTATCAGTTTTACTGTCATTAAATATCCCATTAAAAGCAGGTATATCATTGCATCATTCATGGCTTCCTCTTCTTCTCCTATTAAATTCAATTGCAGAAAGTTGCCTTGGAGATTATATGCAAATTTCATGTGTTCTGAGTTCAATTAATATGCAAATATTTAATGTTTATGTTGCTTTTAGGAATGGCGTCTTCTTTCCCACTATGCCTTATAGCTTGTGACAGGAAAGCAGTTATTTAATTACTTGTAAAAGTAATAAAAGCAGGTTTCAGGAAATTTGGAAAATAGAGAAAATTATTCAAGTTCTATCACTATTAGTATCTTGTTGAATTTTCTTCCAATTAAAAAAATTACATTTGCTATTTCTTTATTAGATCATTTTAACATTAGAAAATACTTGGCCACTGTAAGAGGTGAATTACAAATATATGTAAAAATAAACCTTTCCTCTTCCCCTCCCTTCTAATTCTGTAGCTAATGTTAATACACCATGGGGAGTATCCTTGCACACCCTTCTCCATGCTCACACAAAACACACAGTCTTAAAAATTGAGATAAGGCTTCATATATTGTAAAATACCCTTTATTGTGTACAATTCAGTGTTTTTAAAGTATATTTACAAGGTTGTAATAGCAGTCACTCCCCATTCCCAGACCTCCCAGCCCTGTGCAACCACCAACCTACTTTCTGTGTAGACTACCAGTTCCGACATTTCGTATAAAGGGAGTCACACAATATGTGGCCTTTTGTGTCTGACTTCTTTCACTTAGCATAATGTTCAGGGTTCATCCATGCTGTAGCATATGTCAGGACTTCATTCCTTTTATTGGCCGAATAATACTTCATTGTATGGATGGACCACATTTTGTTTATTAAGACATCAGTTGATTGGCATTTTCTTTGTCTATTATGAATAATAGTGCTATAAACATTTGTGTACAAGTTTCTGTGTGGACACACATTTTCATTTCTCTTGGCGTACACCTAGGAATGGAATTGCTGTTTAACCTTTTGAGGAACTGCCAGACTGTTTTCCAAAGTAGCAGCACCATTGTACACCAGCACTGTATGAAGGTTTCAGTTTCTCCGTGTTCTTGCCAACGCTTGTTGTTATCTGTCTTTTTGGTTATAGCCATTCAAATGGTTTTCATTTGCATTTCGTGGTGACTAAAAATAATACGTATTTTTTCATATGCTTGTTGGCCATTTGTATATCTTTTTTAGAGAAATGTCTATTGAGATTCTTTTTCTGTTTTTTTTGCTGATCAAGGTTTGCTCTGAGCTAACATCAGTGCCAACCTTCCTCTGTTTTTTGTATGCAGGCCACCAGCACAGCATGGCCACTAACAGAGCCATGTAGGTCTGCACACGGGAACTGAACCCAGGCCATTGAAGCGGAACCTGCTGAACTTAACCACTAGGCCACTGGGGCTGGCTCTATTCAGATTCTTTATCCATTTTTTAAATTGGATTGTCTGTCTTTTTCTTGTTAGATAGAAGAGTTCTTTATATATTCTGAATACTAGACTCTTTATCAGATAAATGGCTTGCAAGTATTTTCTCCCATTTTGTGGGTTGTCTTTTCTCTTTCTTGATAGTGTCCTTTGAAGCCCTGAAGTTTTTGATTTTTATGCAGTCCAGTCTGTCTAGTTTTTCTTTGGTTGCATATACTTGTGGTGTCGTTCTAAGAAACCACTGCCTAACCCAAGATCACAAAGGTTTTACTCCTACGTTTTCTTCTAAGAGTTTTATAATGTTAGCTCTTGCATTTAGGTCTTTGATCATTTTGAGTTATTTTTTAACTTTATCTTTTGCATGCGAACTCCACTTGTCCCAGCAACGTTTGTTGAAAAGACTGTTTTTTCTCCATTGAATTGACTTGGCACCCTTTTTGAAAGTCAATTGACCGTGAATTTGAGAGTTTATTTCTGGACTCTCACTTCTGTTCCATTGATCTGTATGTCTGTCCTTACTGCCAGTACCATACTATCTTGATTACTGTGGCTTTGTTAGTAAGCTTTAACATTTGAAAGTGTGACTCCTCCAGCTTTGTTCTCCTTTTTCAACATTGTTTTGGCTCTTGTCATTTCCTCAAATTTCCATCTGGAGTTTTAGAATCAGCTTGTCAATTTCTGCAAAGAAGCCAGTGGCAGGTGTTGATAAATGTTGCGTTGACACTGTATCAGTTTGGGAGTATTGCCATCTTAACAGCATATAAATCTTCCAATCCATGAACTTGAGACACCTTTCCGTTTTATTTAGCTCTTCTTTAATTCTTTTCAACGTTTTGTTGTTTTCAGAGTATACCTTTTGCAGGTTTTTTGGTTAAATTTATTCCTAAGCATTTTATTCTTTTTTATTTTTTTATTGATTTTTCTCCCCAGATCCCCCCAGTACGTAGTTGTATATTTCAGTTGTAGGTCCTTCTATCTGTGGCATGTGGGATGCTGCCTCAACATGGCCTGATGAGTGGTGAGATGTCCGTGTCCGGGATCTGAACTGGTGAAACCGTGGGCCACTGAAGTGGAGCAGGTGAACTTAACCATTTGGCCATGGGGCCAGCCCCTAGGCATTTTATTCTTTTTGATGCTATTGTAAATGGGATTGTTTTCTTAATTTCTTTTTCCGATTGTTCATTGCTAGGGTATAGAAATACAGTCGATTTTTGCATATTGATTTTGTAACCTGCAACTTTGCTGAACACTAATAATTTTTAGTGGATTCTTAAGGATTTTGTGTACATGATGTACACAAGATCATGTCATCTATAAATAGAGATGGTTTTACTTCTTCCTTCCAATTTGGATGCCTTTTATTTATTTCATTTTCTTGCTCAACTGCCCTGGCTAGCCCCTCCAATACAGTTTGAATAGAAATGGTGAGAGTGGATATCCTTGTCTTGTTCCCAACCAGAGGGGAAAAGCATTCATACTTTGACCATTAAGTGTGATGTGAGCTGTGGGCCCTAGTCTGTCATTACTCATGTTTCCATTGAGAACGTTCTCTAATAACTTCCTGAGAAGTGACCGTGAGAGATGAGTTTTTTGGCAGTCTTTTGCTGAGGAAGATTAGCCCTGAGCTAACATCTGTGCCGGTTCTTCATTCACTTTATATGTGGGACACCACCACAGCATGGCTAACAAGTGGTGTAGGTCTGTGCCTGGGATCTGAACCCGCAAACCCAGGCCACCAAAGTGAAGCGCACCAAACTTAACCACTACACCATGGGGCTGGCCCTGAGAGATGAAGTTTTTGAGACCTTACCAGCCTTCCTAACTTTCCTGGAGTTAAGGAGTTCTTGGGATAAGGGATTTTTAGTTCTGTGGGCAAAAGGTTGCCTGTAACTGAGTGGGTTCCCTGGATGTGGGATTCAGTGCTTAAGTGAGGAAAGACCCAGGCAAACCAGGGCAAGCTGGTCACTTGTGTGCGTGTCTTGTTCACATGTGTGAACATGTATGTGTCACTTGCGTGTGTGGTTGATAGTTTGGATCTCCAGATGTTAGGGTAGCAGTGTGCTCTGTGTTACCTCATCTTCTGGTAGCTTATAGTGTCATGCTTAGGGACCCAGAGGTCATTCTGATTCTTGCTCTTGGTGGGAAGCTTACTCTTCCCGTGTTTCTGGCATTCCAAGAGTGCGTTCTGCTTCCTCTGAGTTTGGCTGTAGTTCTGTTCCATGTGCTGTGCGCCTCCTGGGCCTCTCAGCCTGTGGATTCCTGTTCTTCATCTCTATGCAGTTTCCTTAAACTCTTTCTGGTTTTCTCCTCCCTTTTATTTTCTTTGCTCTGCATGTAGACTTTTGTTTTTCAGAAGTTGGTATCGGTTCCAGTTTTTCCTTCTCTATTCTGTCTCTCTGACATTTTGCTCTTTTTTCTGGGAAACTCATGCATGATTTCCTCAACTGTATCCTCCAATCCTTGTATTGAGTTGATTTTTTCTTTGCTATCATTATTCGTTTCCAAAAGATCTTTCTTTGTTTTCTGAAAGGAATGGTTGTTGTTCTTTAAATAATATTCTGTTCTTGTTTCTAGGGTGTAATATCCTTTCATTGTTGGGAGAGGATGGACACACATGAGAAGGCGGTGATCTTTGTCTTTCTCTAGTTTCCCATGGAGTAAACCTCTAGGGATTTTTTTTGTTTTTTGTTTTTAATTTTTATTGCGTTAATGATGTTACAATCTTGTGAAATTTCAGTTATACATTATTGTTTCTCAGTCATCTTGTAGGCACTCTTTCACCCTTTGTGCCCACCCCCCACCCCACCTTTCCCCTGGTAGTCACTAATCTGTTCTCTTTGTCTGCATGTTTAAATTCCTCACATGAGTGGAGTCATACAGAGATTGTCCTTCTCTATCTGGCTTATTTCACTTAACATAACTCCCTCAAGGTCCATCCATGTTGTTGCAAATGGGATGATTTTGTTCTTTTTTATGGCTGAGTAGTATTCCATTGTGTATATATACCACATCTTCTTTATCCAATCATCAGTTGATGGGCACTTAGGTTGCTTCCATGTCTTGGCTATTGTAAATAATGCTGCAATAAACATTGGGGTGCATGGGACTTTTGGAATTGCTGACTTCAAGCTCTTTGAATGGATACCCAGTAGTGGGGTAGCTGGATCGTATGGTAGTTCTATTTTTAATTTTTTGAGGAATCTCCAAACTGGTTTCCATAGTGGCTGCACCAGTTTGCATTCCCACCAACAGTGTAAGAGGGTTCCTTTTTCTCCACAACCTCAAATATTCAATATTTGTTTTGGTTATTTTTGTCATTCTAATGGGTGTAAGGTGATATCTTAGTGTAGTTTTGATTTGCATTTCCCTGATGATCAGTGATGATGAACATCTGTTCATGTGCCTATTGGCCATCTGTATATCTTCTTTGGAGAAATGTCTGTTCATGTCTCCTGCCCATTTTTTTTTTTAATTAATTAATTTTTTTTTTAAAGATTTTATTTCTCCCTAAAGCCCCCTGGTACACAGTTGTATATTCTTCACTGTGGGTCCTTCTAGTTGTGGCATGTGGGACGCTGCCTCAGCGTGGCTTGATGAGCTGTGCCATGTCCGTGCCCAGGATTTGAATCAACGAAACAGTGGGCCGCCTGCAGCGGAGCGCACGAACCTAACCATTCAGCCATGGGGCCAGCCCCTCCTGCCCATTGTTTGATCGGGTTGTTTGGTTTTTTGTTGTTAAGTTGTGTGAGTTCTTTATATATTATGGATATTAACCCTTTGTTGGATGTATGACTTGCAAATATTTTTTCCCAGTTAGTGGTTTGTTTTTTGTTTCAATCCTGTTTTTCCTTGCCTTGAAGAAGCTCTTTAGTCTGATGAAGTCCCATTTGTTTATTCTTTCTATTGTTTCCCTTGTCTGAGAAGACATGGTATCCAAAAAGATCCTTTTAATACTGATGTCAAGGAGTGTACTGCCTAGATTTTCTTCTAGAAGGCTTATGGTTTCAGGTCTTACCTTTAGGTCTTTGATCCATTTTGAGGTTATTTTGGTGAATGGTGAAAAAGAATGGTCAATTTTCATTCCTTTACATGTGGCTTTCCAGTTTTCCCAGCACCATTTGTTGAAAAGACTTTCTTTTCTCGATTGTATGCCCTCAGCTCCTTTGTCGAAGATAAGCTGTCCATAGATGTGTGTAAACCTCTAGGTTTTTGTGGGGTTGGGAGTGTAGTTGCCTGCTTCGTGGAGTAGAGGAGGGCTCATTTCAGCCCAGACAGATTCCTTATCCTGTCCTCCTAGTATTTAGCCCCGCCTCCCCACTTCCTGAGGTAACTTGTGTCCCCAATTCAAGAGCCTTTGGGGATTCTCTGGTGTAAATTGATTGCTTCTGAACTCTGTTTTCAACCTAGAAAAGAGGTTTGAAAATTTAACTTTGTTTTAACTTCGTGATAACAGACTTTGACCCCAGAATTCCTGACTTAATATTTTTTTAGCCTAAATTAAACTTTTTTTTCTCTTGGGTGGGTCCTGTTTCTTTATTTGTAAGTAGAGAGGTTTCTGCATGATATTTCTAATACTTATAGTTTAAGAACACCTATTTTGTTTGCTGAATGAAATAAAATTAATCCAGGCAAACATAAAGATAGAGTGTATAATTTATTTTGAGATAATTGGCTCTGTTCCATCCTTATGGGATGTCTATAAAGGAGATTCTTCTACCACTAAATATATTGGTAGTTAACACGTGCCAGCCCTGGTGATCTAGTGGTTAAGATTCGGCACTCTCACCGCCATGGCCCGGGTTTGTTTCCCAGTCAGGGAAGTACACCACCTGTCTGTCGGTTGTCATACTGTGGCAGCTATGAGTTGCTGTGATGCTGAAAGCTGTGCCACCAGGATTTCACATAGCAGCAGGGTCACCCATGCTGGACAGGTTTCAGCGGAGCTTAGAGGCTAGGAGGAAGGACTTGGCAACCCAGTTCTGAAAAAATTGGCCATGAAAACCCTGTGAATAGCAGCAGAGCATTGTCTGATAGAGTGCTGGAATGTGAGACGCTGGTGCAAAAAGACCGGGCAGGGTTCTGCTCTGCTGCACGCAGAGTTGCTTGAGTTGGAATCGACTTGGTGGCACTAAGAAATCCTAGGGAAAATGTTTGTATGAGGAAAATCTTGTAGTTTGTCGTTACTTGAGAGAATGGTGATAACACATTTTCTTCGTTCTTTTAACTACTATAAGCAGTGGACCCTTCCCTGAATCTCGGTCTTTCTTCCTTGTTTCTTCCCCACTCCTCTCAGAGGTGTTGCATGCTTATGTGTGCTTGTGTGTGCTGCCCGCTTGCTCACAGAGATATTAAAGAGGTGTGTGCCTAATGGTCCAGAGTTAATAAAAATCCATTCCTGCAGTACCTTCAGTTTTTCTAATTTATAGTTATTCTGCAAGTGTCACAGATAACAGGAGTGCAGAGCAGGACGAGGTGACGGGAGCTGATTGGAGTGGTCTGAGAGGCTGTCTGCAGGGAGGGCAGAGTGTGGAGGGCTGGGCAGGAGTAGGCAGGGCCAGGCACATACCTCCTCTTCATGCCAAGTAGTCACCTCCCTGAGCTCCTTCTCCAGTTTGCTGAGTTATGTGTCTGTTCAAACCCTTCTCCAGTGCCAGCATTGGTAGGGTGTGTCCTAGGAAGATTTGGCTGCTGACCCTATGCCACAAGGATCAGGGGTGTGGGCTGCACACAGAACCCTCAGGCTGTTGTCCTGGTCCCAGCAGTGAGGATGCCTGGGCCAGGGGGCGGTGCAGTGATGGGAAGAGGAACGGGGCAGGAGGTATTGCAAGGAAGAGGTGTGAAGGTGAGGGAGGAACTTGGTGACATTTGCACTGTGTGCTGTAGTGGACGTGACTGCTCTGTAAAGCCCCTCCCCCCTCCAGGATTGTTCCTCACGCAAGTAAGAAGTGTCTGCTTGGTCTCAGGTATGAGGTGACTGTGGGACACATAAGTGTAAGTGATTAGCTGATAGGCGGACGTGTACATTTCAGATTTGGGGAGAGAAAGAAAAGTTGGAGAAAGGTTTGGGAGTGTCATCTTAGAAGGGATGGTTGTAACCCTGGTGATGGAATTTTGTCTCTGAAGGGAATGAGAAGGGCAGTGGTCAGTGAGAGGTGGGAGGGGTCCACAGCGAGGGCGCTGTTAAAGCAGAGGAACTGGCAGAGAGGAGTAGGATGGACAGACGGGGAGGCGGAAGCAAGGATTTGGGAAGGACTCGCTGCCCTGAAATGAGGCAGCCAGTAGAGCCAGCAGGGGCTGAGGCGGGCCTCAGTGGACAGGAAGTGAGTTCATGATGTTGAGCTCTCCATTCCGCAATGTGGCCACTTTGGGATGGCAGAACGTGGTAGATCAGCCAGTCATTGTATTCATGTTTGCTTTGCAAACTGTTGATGCCGGAGAAGCTTTATTCTTTACATTTAAAGACAAATCTTGGAGGCCAGCATTGACTTGGTACATTAACCCTGCAGGCGTGCCCACCTTCTCTTTGGCAGCCTGTGTTGTTGGTGTCAGAGTTGGTAGGTAAGGCCCATTGGCCTGGTCCTGTGTGCCCTGGCAAAGGCCCAAGGAGGCCCCTGGGACAGTCTCTGGCATTTGCTGTGTAGTGGGAGGCCCCACGTGCCTGATGACAGCGAGCAGAGGATCACACCTCCATAGGTCACATGTGGTTCTGTTTGCTGGTTGGTGCCGAGGGCCTTGCCCAGTAGATGTGCTGCTGCTCAAAGTGCAAAGGCCCTGCCAGGTTGTAGCACCACTCCAACCCCCATCCGGGGATCAGATGCATGTTATAGGAGCTGTAAATGAAAGTCCAGAAAGGGGCCCTTCATGACGACTCAGTGCTTCTCCCTTTGGCTAGAATCCTGTTTCCAGCAGCAGTGAGCTTCTCTTTCAAAGATAAGCGCTCTGGAATGCTATAGACCATTTATTTTTAAAGCTATTATGCAGAACCATGCTGTGACTCCATAACTGTAATTGGGTTCTGGGCAGAGAATGGAATGTCTTGGAACCCAGCAGTTGGCTTTTCCTCAGAGTTGCCCGGTGGGCAAAGGTGGATGAAGTCAGTGTGTGAAGGACTCCTAAAGCATAGTTCAGAGGAATTACAGTGAAGTGAACTAGCACTTGTGGCCCACCTGACACGAGCCCTTTGTGTTTGTGGGAGTTCTCCCTTTATCCACTGTCAGGGCTTCCAGAGTGTGGCAGGTCCCTGTCGCCTGGCTTGCTGCGTCAGGTCACCCATGCTTGGCCAGCTCCCTGGGCTCCAGATCCACATGCCCTCCTGACTCTGGAGACTTGCTTGTCTTAAATCATCTGTAACAAACTCGTCATCTTAGGATCTTACTCTCCCGGAAACGTGTCCGGGTCTTGTAGAAAGAGGTGCCATGTCGCCATCCTCGACACGCCTGTCTGTCTGCAGCCAGCAGTGTTCTCCCAGTGGGAGGCTGTTCTGTGGTACTGCCTCCAGGCCCTGCCTGACCTCTCGACTGTTCTTATTTATTCTGGAGTCCTGGCTGCTGCATCCTGCTGGCACTGGGGGACATTTCGCCCCCATCAGTGAGACCTGCTCACTGCTGAGCCTTTTTTCTCCACATATGACTTGCCTGTGCCATTGTTAATGAGACCACACCACAGCCCACAGCGAGCATGGCCGTGTTCACCGTGGTCTCGGGAGGGCCATGTCGGCTGCCCACGGATCTGTCCTGGCCTCCTCCTGGCTTTGCTCTTCCCGTCTGTCCACCTCTGTTCATCTGAGCCCACTTTATTTTCTTACTAACAGCCTTACTTAGTTACAACTGACATATACTGAACTGTACATATTTAAAGTATGCAGTTTGACAAGCATTGGCTCATGTTTACCGCCATGAGACCATCAGCACAGTCAGGATAGTGAGCATCTCTGTCACCCCCAAACCTTTCTTCTGCTCACTGATTTCCTCCTTGGGCAACCACTGATCTGCTTTGTCTCTATAGATCACCTTACACTTTCTAGAATTATATAAATGGAATCAATACAGAATGTACTTTAAAAAAATTTTAAAAATTATGGTAAAATACACATAACATAAAATATACGGTCTTAACAACTTTTCAGTGTACAGTTCAGTGGAATTAAGCTCATTCACATAGTTGTGCAACCATCAGTTTCCAGAACTTTCTCATCTTCCCAAACTGAAGCTCTGTCCCCATTTAACACTATCTCCCCACCCCCTTCTCCCGTCCCCTGACAACCACCATTCTTCTTTGTGTCTCTATGAATCTGACTATTCCAGGGACTTCATATAGGTGGAATCGTACAGTATTTGTCTTTGTGTGACGGGCTGATTTCCCTCCGTGTGATGTCCTCAAGTTTCATCCATGTTGTAGCATATTGCAGACTTTCCTTCCTTTTTAAGGCTGCGTAATACTCCACTGTATGGATAGACCACTTTTGTTTATCCAGTCGTTTGTCCGTGGGCACTTGGGTTGCTTCACCTCTTGGTTATTGTAGATAATGCTGCTGTGATTGTGGATGTACAGGTATCTCTTCAAATTGTGTACTTTTTTTGTCTGGATTCTTTCAGCATAATTATTTTGAGATTCAACTCTATTACGTGTATCATTAGTTCTTTCCTTTTTATTGTTTTTTGTTGTTCGTCTCGTCATCCGTTGATGGATGCTTGGGTTGTTTCAGTCTCTGGTCTATCATGAGTAAAGCTGCTGTGGACACTTGTGCACAGGCCTCAGTGTGGACAGATTCTTTCATTTCTTGGGGGGGCAGTGGCTGCGGCATATTGTAGGCGCCACTTGTTTCCCACAGTGCTGCGCGTTTTACAGCCCCACTTGTGTATCAGAGTTCCAGTTGCTCCTCATCCTAACCAGCATGTGATGTTTTAAGTCTTTGATTTTAGACATTCTCATGGGTGCCCAGTGGTGTTCCGTTGTGGTTTCAGTTTGAATTTCCCTAATAAGCAGCGATGTTGCAGTCCCTCATGTCGTCTTTGGTGAAGCATCTGTGTAAATCTTTTGCCCGTTTTTAAAAAATTGGGTTGTTTTCTTACTCTTGAGTTCTTTATAGATTCTGAATATAAGTACTCTGTCAGATAAATAATTTGCAAATGTTTTTTCCCAGTCTTTGGATTTCCTTTCATTCTCCTAAAATTGTCTTTCAGAGAATAGAAGTTCTTAACTTTGATGAAATCTAATAGATCAGTTTTTTTCTTTTATGGATAATGTGTTTGGAGTCTTATCTAAGAAACCTTTGCCTAACCCAAGGTCACAAAGATTTTCTCCTGTGTTTTCTACTAGAAGCTTTGTAATTTTAGGTTTTATATTTAGGCCCATGTTGCATTTTGAGTTATGTTTAGTATGTGGTGCAAGGTGTAGCCTGAAGTTCATCTTTTTTGCGTAAAGATATCCAGTTGTTCCAGCATCATTTATTGAAAAGACTCTCCTTTCTTCACTGACCTTTTAAGGGTCTTTACTTTTCCTCCTGCCTCTTTGCACAGAAGTCTCCCCCTCCAGCCCCTCTCCCAGCCCTCTTGCTCTGGAGCACATGGTTCCCTCTTACTGGTTCCTGCCTCTCATGATCCTTATTTCCGCCCAGTCCTTGTCTTCTCTCTCACAGCAACTGCCAGGAGTGTGGTTTCTGCCTTTTCAAGTTACCACTGCAAACCGCCCCCCCCCACACACACCCCCCCACCCCAGCCTTGTGACCTCAGAGTATTAGAGTGAGGGCTTCCAGAGGCATCTCAGTCTGCTCTGACCTGCTGCTGCTGGCTGCCCGCCTCCTCCCAGTGTTAGTCTCTTGGCCTCTTTCTTGGGCATGTTCTCTTTCTACCCCTAAATCTGGGAGCTCTCAGGCTGCGTGTAGAGCAGCCCCTTCTCTCTCTTTCCAGTCTTCTCCCCGGTCTTCCTGCCGAGAGCTCATCCACTTCTCCCTGTGCTGCCTCCCTGCTTCCTGTGCTGGTCTCACAGTTTAATTGCCCTCATTCCTGCAGGTCAACCAGTGACCACATCGGCTCCCTCACCCCTTTCTCTCTGAGAGGTCCTCATTCTCCCTGTGCCCACGCTCAGAACACCCTGGCCTCTCTCTGTCAGTGTGTCCGGTAGGTTCTCTCATCACAACTTCATAGTACAAGCACGTCCTTAGTGGGAAAGGCCTGGTGGTTATTGTTTCCCTCACTCTATTCTTGTAGCATTTGGATGGGCAAGAGGGCGTGGCAGGCAGTCCATGTCAGGCCACACACCTCAGCTGGAGCTGGGCTGTTAGGTTGGAGGTGTGTCTATGTGGCCGTTCCAGTGCAGAGTAGGGCCTCAGGATGTGTCACCCAGCTTGGATGAAATCGTACTGTGGAGCTCTATTTCTCACTGATGTTAGTGTCCATGGGGTTCTCGTGTGGTCCTGGCGGGGAATCAAGGAAGCTGAAGTGGCCCTGTACCGGCTATGCTCGAGAGTCTGGCGTTATTGTGAGCTCAGTGTAGGCGGAAGTACATTGTACTCACTGGTGGCAGGCTGCTGTTTCTCCCACATCTCGGGCAGGCTGGGAGATTAAAGAGCATCTGGGGCCCCATAGAGCAGGCATTTCTTCTCTGGAGATGGGGGCAAGCCCCTGTGAGACAGGGCCACCTATCCTCAGGAGCAACGGTCAGCAACCTTTTGGAGACTGGGTGGCTCTCAGAGGCGTTGCTCCTGTCCTTGTGGCACTTCTGGGGTGTCAGCAATGTTTTGAGTGCTGCACAAACAATAATCAACTCCAGTTTCTGCCTGCTAGACCTGGAGCGGGACAGGCAGAACTGCTGTGGAGAGGCCCGTGTAGGCCTCATTGGGGCTGAAATCACATGTGGGCAGACCACAGGCACTGTGGGGGCAGTGTGTGGGAGCTGGCAGCCGCCTGGTGGGCCATTTGCCTGAGAGCCAGAGGCAGCCACTCAGGGTGTGACTGAAGCCTGCGCTTCTTGGACTGTGAAGGGAGCAGGTAACCCATGGGGTGTGGTTTCTGTGCGCCAGGGTGGCAGGTAGCACCTGTGCACTGTAGAAACTGGATCCTGGCCCCTTGTTTCTTGGACCTTGGATACCTTGCGGTGATGGCCTGATTGAATGAGTGTGGTCTTCAGGATGGCTGACCTGAGAATGGAAGAATGCCTGGCCCTGTCAAGAGTCCCCTCACAAGGTCTTGTTTTGTTGTTCACAGTGCAGGTCCCCACCCCAGGGTCTGTCTCCAGGAATGCAGAATGCCGCCTCCTCAAAGGTTCTTCTTTTCTTTTAAGATTTTTTTTTTCACCCTTTTCTCCTCAAAGCCCCCAGGTACATAGTTGTGTATTTTTAGTTGTGGGTCCTTCTAGTTGTGACATGTGGGACACCGCCTCAGCACGACTTGACAAGCAGTGCCATGTCCGTGCCCAGGATCCGAACCAGTGAAACCCTGGGCCGCCGCAGCAGAGCGAGCGATCTTGACCACTCAGCCATGGGACCAGCCTCATTAAAGGTTCTTTTAAAGGCAGAACTAGTTGCTTTTTATCAGCACGTTGCCTGAGTAAAGCTGCTGCTGTTTGAAAGACTGGCTGTCAGAAATGCCTTTTCTAGAAGTCACTACACAGAATTGTCTAATGGAAATTCCTGGAAGCCAGGTTGCATTCCTAAGGCATTGTTTAGTTACTTGTTTTTCTGATTTTTGGTCCAATCAGGTAATTACATCTGGTAGAGTATCTAGTTCTGTTAGAGGATGAAAGTGTGGGGATTGCTGATTTATGCATCAGTCCCAGAGGCTCCTCTGAAGCACTTTTTTAGGCAATAAAAGTACCTGTTTGTGATGCGTCGGGACAGGTAACCGGAGCCCAAGAGCTCTGTGAGTCTGGGGGAGCCCGTGAGCTGCAGCTCACCACCCAGGGCTGCAGGAGGACCCAGCGGCCCTTGGCTGGGGTCCTGTCCAGATGTCTGTCCAGCCCCCCTTGGGACAGTGCTCAGTGGAGGGTCTCAGCCCATTTATGTGCAGAGGGGACCGTTAGAGAGGATCCAGTGGGCTGACACAGAGACTTTATAAATAGTCGGGTGCCTTTCTGGCTTGTCTTCGTTCTGTTCACAGCTAAAATTCCCTGGCAGCCTGTAACTAAGAAGAATGGAAAGTACTATTTGCAGAGACTGAAATCCAGCAGGCGTTAGTGATCCCATGATATGTCGTTGCTGCTCGTTGCTTTGGCTGTTCTCTCAGGCGGTCATCTCTTCAAGTTGAGCTGTCGTCAGGCCCTGAAAACAGCCGCACTCTGACCAAGACCCCAGATGTGTACAGGGAAGCATGTTTTGTCAGCGTGAGGTCTGACCACTCATGCTCAGGGTCACGTGGGCAGGTGAATGGCACCCAGAGGTCGCAGCTAGGCCTGGGGTGTCTGAACCTGAGTAGTGCAACTTTATGTGTGTAAATTGGGGAGAAGGATTGAATTGACACGATCTCTATGTAGGTGCTTGGGATGTCAGCTGCTGCCAGTCTGTTAGCTCACTGAGCCTGAGTGGTTTCTACAATGAGGGGTTGTGTCCCCATCGCACTGACGAGCACACCCAGGCTTAGAGAATGGGCCACTTTGGCCAGGGTTCCATCACTAGTCCGTGGCCCAGCAGGGACTTGGACTCCAGAGTCTGTGTCCTTGAGCACTGAATTATTCTGCATTATCTTTTATCTGGAATTCTTCAGAAGTGTTCTTTATCAAATCTAACGTTGCGACGCTTTGGCCTGGCCTTCCACTTTCTCACTAGGGAGCTCATTGCTTCTTAGCATCACATCAGCTCAGAGCTGCCCACCCCGATGCTGATCCCGTGTGTGTACACTGATAGCATGCTGTGTTACACTGTCCCATTAAACTCTGTCTAGTAGGCACCTTCCACTGTGCACATGTGTGCGCACACATGTGCACACATGGCAGCAGTAACTTTCCTCTCCTCCAAAAACAGAAGAGACAGGAACAGTCAGTAGGAGAATCTGCCAGACTATGAGGGGACAGTGTGGGAGGTGAGCAGATCAGGAGGGGCAAGCAGCGCATTAAGAGGATTCCTGTAGAGTCAGCCCTGGCATTCCTGTGGTCCTGGGAGGACAGAGGATGGAAGGGCTTGTCCGCATACCTGGGGGGTTAGAACACAGGTGAAGTGCCCTGATTGTCCTCCTGAAGAAGGAAGTCTATCTCGGAGAAAATGGGGGAGCCAGTGGTTTCTAACTCAAGTGTGCTGTGCTCAGGCTTGTACGAAAGTTCATAGGAGCAAACCCAGTGGACAAGTGGGGGTGCAGAAAGGATACCCGACTGTTGTAGTACTTCAGGGTTGTGTGTGCAAGGTGCAGGATCCGTGCTGTGCTTCCTGGACCTGTCGGGGGTGGCACAGGACCGGGGGTGGTGGTGTGATGATGGAGAAGAAAGAGGGGGGCCCAGGGCGGTGGGTGTGTGATGATGGAGGACAGAGGGGGACCCAGAATAGTGGATATGTGATGCTGATGGAGGAGAGAGGGGCTGATGGCAGATGTTGTAGAGGGAATGGACGGTCTGAAACTAGAAAGGCAAGCGTGGAATGACACTTGGAAGTCACTAAGCTCACCAGAGAGTTTACAGTGAGGTGTGCTGGAAGGTAGGGTGGAGAGAAAATGGCTCAGCACGTGTAGCTGGGAGGAAAGTGAAGAAGATGGCATAGCCTGAAGGGAAGGCTGGTTGGGAGCAGGATTGTGGATCCTCGTTTGTTTGTTTCTAAGGATGGGAGGAGCTGTGGGGGCAGGAGTAATGGGTAGGAAGACCTGGAGATTGTGAGAGACAAGGGCATGTCGATGGCACAGGCCCCCAGGAGATGCGGGGGTGGGGGGGCTGCAAGCAGGAGCCTGCCAGGGACCCGTTGACCTTGGCAAGGAGGGGGAGCAGGTCCCAGGCCCACAGGACTCCGCATTACTAGTTAATGTCAAAACCCTGTGTTACACAGCATTCAGTTAGGTGTGGAGCTTTGCTGTGTCAAAATAATTCTTCACTTTACTGAAAGCATTTACCCTAAGATTTTATTAAGTAGTGAACTCCTTAGTTCATTGGAGGTTTTCCCTTCATAAATGTATATACAGTCACGTAGCACATAAGGGCGTTTCTATCAAGGACAGACCGCATATACATCGGTGGTCCTGGAGGATGAGTACCATATAGCCTAGTAGTAGGCCGTGCCATCTGAGTTTGTGTATGTACACTCCATGGTGTTAGCACAACAACGAGATTGCCTAACGACGCATTTCTCAGAACGGGTCCCTGTGTCCCTGTCGTTAAGCAAAGTCTAACTACGTGCCGCACCTGTGTGAACATCCTCAGGGGTTTGCGCACCTCCTCCTAGCTTCCAGCCTGGCCTAAGGTGGAGAAGGATAGAGGGAGGGAATGAAGATGTGATTGTCTGGCTGCCCTCCCGGGAAGAAGAGGGATGCTCTCCCTTCTTTGACTTTCTCTGTTTAGATTTACAGCCCACGGGGTGGGTGAGAGTGAGGCAGCAGGAATGTGAGATGAGAACAGAGGAGACAGGCCAGTTCCATCTCAGGAGCTTGAGAGCACAGAGGGTAGAAATGGCCGGATGGGGCCTGGGCCTGCAGCTGTCCCTGCACTGGCCGACCAGCCTTAGGCTGGGGGTACCATCTCAGTACATGGCCCTTCTACTTGGGATCGATTTTCACTTTCATCAGAACTTAATGGGTTATGCTCTTGAATTCCACGTGCACATTTTTGCTTGCAGACAGTCATTCTAGGCTGTCCTGAGAGGAAGCTGGCGCCCACACAGGAGAAGGTGGATGTTAGGGCTGGCCATTCACCAGGAGAACTTTAGGCTGGGCCTCAGGCTGCAGCAGAGACCCCACCCCACCTCGATAACCCTGGGCCTTCACTGTCAAGGAGCCGGACTGCATGACGTCCATGCACAACCTTCCAGGGATGTTCTTGTCAAATGGAAGACAAAACTGAGATGCTGGGGACTTGAAGCTTGTTGGATGAATTTAAAGGACATGAGTGGAGATTGTCTTCTGTGGGAATAGGATGCAGTTCTTAGTGTTTGTGTTTTTCTTTGTAAAAAGATTTACACCTGAGCTAACATCTGTTGCCACTCTTCTTTTTCTTTTCTTCTTCTTCTTCTCTTCTTCTTCTCCCTAAAGCTCCCCAGTACACAGTTGTATATTCTAGTTGTGAGTGCCTGTGAGTGTTGTGGCATGTGGGACGCTGCCTCACCGTGGCCTGATGAGTGGTGCCATGTCTGCACCCAGGATCCGAAGGGGCAAAACCCCCAGCCGCCGAAGCAGAGCATGCGAACTTAACCACTTGGCCATGGGGCCAGCCCCCCAGTATTTGTATTTTTTAAGTTCTGTTGTTTATATTGAATTTGTTCAAAGCTTGTCCCAAGTGCATGACTGTGTTAGACAGGTTTGCTCTCCTTCTGGAAGGTTTTAGTCTCCTCTGGGGCCTCCACAACCGCTATACATTTGGCTGCCTAAATAAGCCTGCTCTTTGTGGGGCTTCGGTATCCTCTGTGTCCTGGTGTTGAGTAGGAGAGGGAGAGTTCACCCCTCTGTCATTAGGGAGGAAGCTTAGCTCTCGTAAAGGCTTGGTGGTAAGAGGAGAGGATTGGGTGAATAGGCTGAGAGGAACGGGTGGAGGAGGTGAGGTGCACCTCGAGTGGGTGATTCCCCTGGCCCCTGGCTGTCAGCCCCCAGGCTCCGAGCATTGGGCTCTGCCGGGCCCTCCAGGTGTGTGCCCCCACTGCCACTGCCTCCACACACTCTGGGCTCCCGTGCCTCCTGTAGGCTGGTGTCCAGCACCCTCACAGCCACACCTCCTCCTGTTGCTGCTGCCGCCCCTGCCGCCCCAGCTCCTACCCGGTGGCTGACCAGCCTCCTGTCTGCTCACGTAGGTGTTCTGCCTTCCTCTTGCCTCCACACGGCAGCCGCACAGGGACCTTTGAAAACCAATAATGTTACTCCCTGTTCCAGCCCTGCAGTGACTGCCCATCACTTTTTGATTAAATTCCACACCCTGGTTTAAAAAACCCTTTCACGATCTTGCCCTGCATGACTGCTTCTTTGACAGTAACGGTCACAGCGTTTATGGTATTCATGATCTAGATGAGTAGTGATATGGGTGAGGCTGACTTACTCCAGGACAGGCTCTGTTCCAGGCAGTTTTTATCTGTTGAGTCATTTAATCTTACAAACATCTATGGTAGGTACTAATGTGTCCCCATTTGACAGGTGAGGAGCTCAGGGCATGACCCCAGGGTCACTTGGCAAGTTCATGGCAGAGCTGGGTTGGGGTGGGGTGCCTCTCCTGTCACCCTTGAATGGATGAGGGTCTCTGACCTTTCAGAGCAGGCTCTGCCCTATCATTTAGGAGATTTCAGTGTGGATACTCTACAGGGGCCACGAGTCATGTTTAATGAACTCTTGGTGTACTACTAGCCCGTGTGACTTGAGTCTCACGTGAGCAGGCCTGGCCCATGGTCCCCCTTTCATGACCTGGTGCCCGGAACAGCATGGATGTGGTGGTGCTCAGCCAGTACTTGCTGAGCGGCAGGTGCATTGATGCCATGGTCAGAGGGCTTTTGTGTCAGCCTGGCCCGTTGCTAGCCCTGGGCAGGGTTGGATTTGGTGGCCTGAGGAGAGGGTGGCTCAGAGGCCAGCGCTTGGCAGACACCAGCAGCGGGGGGCCTGGGGACATGTCGGGGCGTGGCAAGTCCTTCCGTGATTTGGTGTGGGTGATGCATTTACTCGGGATGGGGCAGGTCGGTGCTGAGGACATGGTGCCTATTTCCTCACGGATTGGGTGGCTCTTGTGTGTGTGAATTGATAGCTGCAGGAAAACAAAGGACCCTCTCCCCAAGTCCATATTGGAGGAATTCAGGCCCAAATCCCTAAGGTCTGTCGTTGCCATACCATGAGTGAAGTTAGCAAGCCAGCATCATGGAGCCCTCCCTGTACTGACTGTTGTACAAACATACCTCAATATTTGTGGAAAGCCCTCTTGGTAGATGGTTAACATTTTTGCCCCCCAAAACAGTAGGAGCGGTAAATCACAACCCTCTAGATAAAGCAATTGGGAAAACATTGCAAGAATTTGCTATATTAAGTGCTGTGAACAATGGCAGCCCGCAGGAAATTATGCAGAGGGAAAAAGCCCTTTTATTTGCTTTTCAAAATTGATGGGACGGGGAAAATACGGGAGATGGGGAGGAAAAGGAGGAAAAAGAGTAAATACAGTAATCTTGAATTGAAAATGAGGCCAAGCCTTTCTGCCCAGTTCTGGCTTTGGTTCAGTATCAAGGGCAGGAAACTGTGAACAGCTCTGTATTAACCACCTCACATCTGGAGGGAGCTGCTGCGTGTGAAGTAGTGTGTAGGGTCTTGTCAGTACTGTTTGGTGTGAGTCTCTAAGCAGACCTGTGAATTAGGACCATTGTTCTGCCCATTTTACAGATGATGAAATGGAGACTTTAAAGAGATTGAGGAACTTGCTCATAGAACAGCACCAGTGAAAGCTAGGATTCACTTCTGGGCTGGCTTGAACTTCGGGGCCTGATTCCTTGGCTGCAGAGGTGAGCCCAGGGGTGGGGACCACCCTCCAGCTCCTAATGTTTGCATAGTGTACTTGTCTAGTGAACTTAAATTGCAGGTTTTTTTGGATTTTTCTGTTTTTTTCTCACTAACTGCTGTCCCTTTTCTGTTCCAGAATCCAATCCAGGATGCCACCTTGCTTGTTGTTATCATGTGTCTTTAGTCTCCTCAGTCTGTGACAGTTTCTCAGTCTTTTTTGTTTTTGTGACTGTCACACTTTTGAAGAGGTCAGGCCTGTTATGGAATGTCTCTAGTTTGGGTTCGTCTGGTATTTTCTCATGATTAGACCAGGGCTATGGATTTGGGGATGGAGACCACAGAGGTGACGTGCCCCTCCCATCACTCCATGTCAGGGGTCCATGCTATGAGTACAACTTAATGCTGTGATGTTAACTGATCACCTGGTTAACAGCGAGTCTGCGGTGTCCCCACCTCACGTTACCGCTGTCCTTTTCTGTTCTTGTTCACTGGTCCCTGAGTCCATCTCCACCTCCTAGGAGGATGAAGGAATTTCTAAGACTTTGTTAAATTCTCAGCGTAGGTTAAAACCACGAGCATAAGTGATCAATATTTGGGCAGAGATACTTTGAGGTTCTACAGATGTCCTCTGTCCCCTTACAGCCTCACCGCTACTGTCAGCATCAGCAGTGGACCAGCACTTACGACTGCGAGGTTCCAGTGCTGATTTCCCATTTTCCTCACTCCTTCTGTTTGTTAATTGGAGTTCTTCTGTAAGGAGAATTTGTCTGTTCTTATTTGTGTGTTTATTCAGTCATTCGTCTGTATCAGTGTGGGCCATGGGTGTTATTATATTTAGTAGTTGTAATCCAGTACTGCATTGTTTGTTTAACTGCTCACATCACCCCAGCTCTGCCCAGTGGGAGCTCTCTGCTTGGTTCCTGTGTCCTTTGACTGTCCATGTCCTGTGGTTTTTTGAGCACTTCCTACTTTCTGGCAATACGAGATGCTGCAGGCTCGTCTTGTATTTTCTGTTCCAGTCCTAGAATCAGCCATTCTCTAAGGGGTCCGATTCCTTTTTTGGAGGATGGTTATTTAGAAACCAAATATTGCAGCGGCTGAGCTCACCTGTGATGCAGTTAGCAAATCCTTCTAATCCATCTTCTAATAGATGAATTCTGTGTCCTAGCGTGGTGTGTTCTGGAAGAGGTGTTGCCAGTTGATCATGTGTTCCCACCTTTGTAATTGGTTGGCTGTGAGCCCCCAGTTTCTTTCTGTCTCTCTCCTGTGATGACGGGTGTTCATTCTTCCTCTGCACAGGCAGCACTCAGTGGTATCCTTCTGCTTCTCCTCTTTTAACTTTGTATTTCTGTTACTTACCCTCATATGCTGGGCCACTGATTGAATCTGCCGTCATTTGTTCAGTTGCCGCTGGATGCTAGATTGTCTCTGATGTGGCCTCTTCCCAACTGCGTGACCCTCTCCTGATCATGGTGCATCTCCTTTCCCTCGTCTGTGATAGGTTCTTTTGGGCAGTGGCTCTCAGACTCTCTTGGCTGTGACTTGCAGTCACAGTGAGAAGCGCATCCTGCGATGCCCTTCAGATGCACAGTACGGATGTGGGGGCAGCTCCAAGAAGCAGAGCTGGCTTTTTCTCTGTAGTACAACTTCTGATTTTCCATTCCATTTTGTGTTCTGTTCCACACATAGATTTTATGGTTCACCCTCTGAAAAGCTCTGTTCTGGGGTATGCACCCTGCAGCACTGTATGGAAAGTTACCTTCTCCTTTGCTGCCGTCTGATGATCTCAGTGTTTTACTTTCCTTTTTGTCCATTGATGAGCAAGTTCATTGTTTTGGTCATGATTGCAGTTACTTGGGAGGCTGTGCATCTCTGTGTTCAGTGGAAATTCGGGTTCCTCCTCTGTGAGTGTCCTCTTTGTATTTCTTGCTGAGTGTCCTAGTTTTGTGACTGATTTGTGGAAGTTGTGTATGTGTCCCAAATACTGGCTCTTTGTTGGTTACGTGCTGCAGATCTTCATCCTCTCTGTGGCCTATCTTTTAACTTTACTTATGGGGCCTCCTCATACAGAAGTTTTACATTTAATTTAGGTTTAAATGATCAGTCTTTTCCTCTGTGATATAAGGTGTCTTGTTAATATTTTTCTACCTGGATAAAATAAAGATAGTTATCTTAAACATAAAATGGTCAGTTATTTTACCAGCAAAAAGGAGTTTATTTGGGAACAGCAAAGAATTGCAATTCGAGACTTAGAAATCTATGGGAAACCACAGGCAAGTCCAAAGAATAAAAGAGAGGAATATTCTTTTATGGAAGAGAAGGGGGCGTTGAGAGGGACTGTCATAAACAGAGTCCCTTGGAGGAAATAGACTTTGAAATGTAATGGCTGTTCATTGGCAGAGTTGTGACAGTCTCTCATTGGCTGGGCTGTTGCTGGGCCAGGAGAAAATCTTCCTTCTCTGCTGAGGTAGCAAAGCAGGCTTCTTCCTGTTAGGTCTGCAGTTGACATTGAGTGATAGGGTGTGAGAGCTCTCCCTTCTAGCCTCCCCACTCCATTTTAAATGAGATTTCTGTTTATTAATTTTCAGGTTTTCCCCTTTTGATCAAGATCTTTCTCTGAAAGCATTGCTGATCAAGAGTCGGGTTTTTCTGGATTCAGTTGCCTTTTGTCCCTCAATGCCAGGAGGACCTTTTCTGGACGTCATGTCCCACATTGGAGGGAAATTGTACACATTGGAAACCTATTGAGGTCACGTTTTAATGACAAGTAGGAGTAGGAGGGAGAACTCTCAGGTACTTCCCATCTATAGTCCATATCTTCAAGAATGTAAGCACTGGAGATCATCTCCTTATTGGGTACATCATTTTTACAAAAGTTTGACAGGCAACAAGTACAGAATCAAAAGTAACATGACAATTCCAAATTGTATGATGGTTCTAACCCAGGACCCTAGGCCTGAAGGTGGCCAACTAAACAGATATTTATTGGCACTTAATCTCACTTAGGAGAGAAAAGTTCTCCCTGTGGAGGCAAACCTAGAGTCATGTGTGCCTCCTAGAAGTCTCTGCTTAAAGTGGCCATGAAAGCACAGTAGAACAGTGAATACAGCAAGAGCGCACTCAAACTGAAAGAATTAACCAAGCACATTTGGGAAGATACAGTGCAGGAATAAACATGAAGCAATAGCTGATAAAAGTCTTCGCAAAAATAGCAAAATGTGAAAGATGTTTTAAAACAGTATTATTATCAAAGAACTATTTGGAGCTAAATGTGTTACCAGTAATACAGCCTGTAAGGTTGCAAATCCAGAGAACATGAATTTGGATAAGAATCCAGAGTCAGTTAATAGTGGAGATGCAAGAAAAATTTCTGTGAATTCTGAACCTTCTAACCCTTCAGAAAGGGCAAGTAAAAAGATTGATCTATCATGGAATTGTGATGAGGCTGTTTCCAAAAGGCCGTATTCAAAAGAATAGGTTTCCCTCTTTTGTGAGGGATTGGGAAATGCAGACCAGAGTATTGCCTGTCCAAGAAAGAGAGGGAGGAAATAAGGTAAGAAGCAACAGTAAGTAAAAGATAATACAGGTCTGGTCTGGCCATGTTGGGAAAGCTGTCTGCCTCAGATGTCCACTGTGTCTCTTCCTAGTCAATTTGATTTGGAGATCTCCAGCGTTTTACAGGACGAGATGTTAGGTGGGGTCTTCTTTAGCTGTGAGATGTGTACCCAAGGTTTGAGTCCCTGAAGTTTGACTGTCATCTGGGTAGTGAGGAGGACCTGGTATAGTCTCTTCCAAGAAGAGTCAAGGGCAGTAAGAAAACTGGAAAACATTAGCTTGGAGAATTGTAGCCAGACATGTAAATAAACTACAAGATTTTAGGATCCAATCCAGCTTACAGGTATATAACAAAACCTTGAAAGATAATAGGATTAGAATTTAATATCTACAAAAGTACAACCATTTTCTCTCTCCACTATTATCTTCATTTATCAAGGATAATCATGGTGAATATCTATGTCTATGTATATCTTTCTTGTATGACATTCCAATCAAAGCCTGGTAATATAGTCAGTATTTCCAGTTGTGACCTGTTAGATGGAGAATAGATTTTCACTGAATTTATGTAAATACATATACTATCATGAAAAGTATACTTAAGAATTTCCGAATTCTGGAGGGATCAGGTAGGGAGAAAAGATAAATGTTTTAACCCTTGTTGTAAAGATACATTTTCTCAAAGGAGAGGAGAAAGGAGGTCCTTTAAATCCAGGTCATTCTAATGATCTTAAAGTTATCATATGCGTGCATTCTTGAGTATATTTCTCTGAACATAAAACATGTTTGAAAAAGCACCAGAGTAAAACAATAACTACCTGTAAATGATAAACAACTTAAAAATAGCAATGGTTAAAGATCTGATTTGACAGTAAATTTGGTCATTTCTGCATAAATATAGGTTACATAGTGTACCGTAGATTGTAAAAAGCTTTAGCTCTTCTTAGTAGAAAAGACTCAGCTTTTAACATAAAGCACAGGAAATAATTTTGATAAAACAGGAAAAGATGACAAAGAAAACCTTTCAGTCTTTTATCAGGATCAGACCAATAGCTCAAGCAAACTTTGTCCATTTAACAGATGAAGGAAGACTAAGTTCTGGTTTACAGAAGTACACTCTGAATGTTAAAGCTTATTTTAAACCTTTACAGCAATATTATTTAATCTTATCCAGCTGGATCACATATAAAATTTTTTTCCCAGAGAAACCTTTCACAACTTTATTTTTCCTCAACAAAAATATATCTCCATATCTCATATCTTTTTTAACCAAAAAGCACATCCTACTTACTTTGCATATGGAGATGTTTCCCTTATTATTTTCTAGTAGCTTTAATCACATATACTAATTAAAATTCTTAACTCTTAGAATCCTTATTCTTAGTGAAAGTAAGAGGTAAGTAGTTGTGAACTGTCAGATATATAAATACATTTCATATTTTTAGAAGCATATACCCCTTTAAATAATGTAATCTTTCAGTGTGACACAGGACATGGTTACTAACAGACCCAAATTTATCCTTAGTTTCTTTGTAAAGGAAGCCACAAGTGGATAAGCTTATCTGGAAATGATTTAGACATTCAATGAGTTCCCATCATTTAATTTAACCTAGCAAAACTTTAAGATTTCAGGTTACCTAAAAAGATTTGGGGAAGCTATTTCAAAGGTTCACCTAGAAGCTTTATCCTATTTACATCCATTTAATTTACTTGTTTTCAATAATTATGTTTAGATTTCTTATGAAAATTTCATCATACCAAGTTATTTTTCTTGCTGACAAATTATGTACTAGAGATAATATGAACTTATTTGACTAATAAACCCAGGCAGAATGAAAGATGTAAGTCTGCATTACGTTCAGCATTGATAACTCTAACGATATGCCTGTTTTAATTAGACCAACAACCTTAAAGTAGCTTCTATTTACTAAAATTAATCCTAGATCATGTAAACTTGAAAAGCATTTGGGTTAGTTTTCATTAATTTTAGTTCATATTAGCACTTTTTATTTTTAAGCCAATTAAATAGAGCTCTTTTACAAATAATTTTAGCAAGACCATCCAGAGGTAGAAAAATACCACATTCCTATGACATACATACATACATAGACGTACATTAAAGACTGACAGGCACAGAGATCTCATAGCTTTCATTTAAAAAGTTTTAGCTATGTCTCAGGTACAAAACTCAAAAGAATAGTTGAATCCAAATTGTGTTTCTGGCAGATGGATAAGTTAAGGTTACTGTTCAAATGGCCAAACTCTTTTACTATGATTTTTATTTGCATGCTGTAAGAATCCTTTTAGAGCTGTTTTTGGAGGCGTTTTGTCTTTTAGAAACTTCTGCATACCAGTCAAAGAGTGCATTCCATTGTCTCCTGGGAGGTTTGGAATTTTCTCTTTTAAAAGCGCCCTTAGGTGGACTTGTTTAAAACAAAGTTTCCCCACCATGGCCATTACAATTGCAAATTATCCAAAAGTTCACTCATTTCCAGAATTGCACAATATCCTGGCACATAAGCCAGGTGGAACCTTTCTTGCCTCTGGATTCCCAAAACGTCTTAACTGTGAGGGACCCTTTTTTCCAATAGCTGTTCCCAAACCTTACAAATCACGTTTTCCCACCATTTGAACAGGATGGGTGACTTACCAAGAAGCTTCAGCAACCAGAAACAGAAAGCAAATTTTCTCCTCAGAGTTTTGGAGTATATTTGTTTATTATCCAAAGTCTAGGGTAATTGCTATTTAAATTTTTTCTTCTAGTTGTTTCTTTGCTCCAGTTAACGAAGAAGTAGTAATTAGGGGTTTAGCATTTGAATCAAAGGGGCAGGTTTTAATATATTTGAGGAAGGAGAAAGTGGGAAGAGAATTAGAATGGGGAAACTAAGGGTATAGAGGAGGTGTAGGCGGTATAGAAGGGACAGATAAAGGTGGCGCCAGAGGCAGAGCCTGAGCGCAAGATGGCCGCCCTACATCTGGAGACAAAGGAGACAGGGGAGGGGAAAGAGAGGCTTTGTTTGGAAACCATTTCGTCTTTCTTCAGTTGTTTGTTTGCCTTCGTTAAATCAAAAATTCTATTTTGCAGAGAGGCAATTTTAGACTCCTGATAACATTTGGAAGCCTCAAAATACAGTCATGCATCACTTAACGATGGAGATGTGTTCTGAGAAATACACTGTGAGGTGATTTTGTAGTTGTGTGTACATCATAGAGTATACTGAAGGGGAACAAAACTTTACCACACCAAAATGTGTCTCTTTGACATGAAGACTATTTTAGGCTGATTATTTTTTTATTTTTAATTTTTTTTCCTTTTTCTCCCCAAAGCCCCCCAGCACATAGTTGTATATTCTTAGTTGTGGGTCCTTCTAGTTGTGGCATATGAGATGCTGCCTCAGCATGGCCTGATGAGCAGTGCCATGTCCGCACCCAGGATTTGAACCAGCGAAACCCTGGGCCGCTGCAGCGGAGTGCACGAACGTAACCACTTGGCCACAGGGCTCGCCCCTAGGCTGATTATTATTAAGAAACAAAAGACTCAGAAAGTTTTTTTTGTTCTACCCCCACCCCCTTTCGCCCCTTACTGCCTAAAAGAATTCTGATAAAAAAAAACCGATCTCAGGAAACGATATTTCACCTTAGCATAACGGGAACTATGTGATAGGGAGGAACCTAGAAAAGCCTTTTTGTTGGGCTCCCCTCTGTGTTCTTCTCTGTCTGTGTGGGCAAACAAACACTTGTTTTCCAAATGTTTGCTCCTTTTCACCTGCCTGTGAATTGTCTTCCTTCCCTTTGCGGTCCCAGACTCACTCCAGCCCTAACATCTTTTCTTTGGCTAAGGATGGTATTTAAGGTGAGGGCTTCGGACATTTTGACAAGTGACTCGGTTTTCCTGGGTTTCTCCCAGGTATACATGTTATTGAACTTTTGTTTGTTTTACTCTTGTTAATCTGTCTCATGTCAATTTAATTCTTAGACCAGCCAGAAGAACGTAGAAGGGCAAAGGAAAATTTCTTCCTCCCCTGCAGTACTTAGACAAACCTAGGTGGTATAGCTTACTACACACCTAGGCTATGTGGTACTAATCTTATGGGACCGTCATTGTATACGCAGCCTGTTGTGGACCAAAATGTTGTTATGCAGCACATGACTGTACCAATCAAAATAGATGTCCCGTTCAGTTTTGACAATTTTAGATCCATAGTTGTCCAATTGAGCTTTAAGAAAAGTAAGTTTGGGGAGTTCAAAAGTTCCCCATAATGGCTAGTGGTGTTCTAAGTTACTTTTTATTGAGTCTGTCCATTTAGTCAGAAATGTCTGGGGCCGGTCCTGTGGCCGAGTGGTTAAGTTCGCGCGCTCCGCTGCAGGCGGCCCAGTGTTTCGTCAGATCGAATCCTGGGCAGAGACATGGCACCACTCATCAAGCCACGCTGAGGCGGCGTCCTACATGCCACAACTAGAAGGACCCACAACTAAGAATATACAACTATGTACTGGGGGGCTTTGGGGAGAAAAAGGAAAAGAGTAAAATCTTAAGAAAAAAAAAAAAGAAATGTCTATGAGAAGGGACTGTGGGGTTTTGAACATAAAACTGGTCGGAGTTCTTGAAGGGAGAACACTCTCAGAGTGTTCAGGTGACTGGGATACCATTTCTCAGAGGTGTGTGTGTTTTTTCTTTTTTTTTTTTTTTAGAACAAAGGAAAAAAATCCTAAACGGCACAGTTCCAATAGGAACAGCCCTGTTCCAAAGGAATTGGACCAAAGGCTAGCACATTTCCAGTAGGAACAGCCTGATTTCAAAGGAGTCAGGCCAAAGTGCCAAACAAGCACTCACAGAAAGGACAAAGCCTTTAACAGAAAGGATGAAGCCTTCAAAAACAGAACAGATCCCGAATAAAGCCTGGAAAGCTTCAAAACTTGCAAAGAGAGTGGAGCCTGAATCCAGGAGAAAACTTACCCTCAAACACCAGGTTCGGTGAGAAAACAGTGAACTCAGTGGGTTCTGTGGGTACCAAGACGTGTGTGCTCACACGCCTTGGAACTGTCAGGGGTCTTCTCAGCATCCCATTTCTCTGACACCAAGAAATGTTGACCTTAAAAATAAAAGTTAGTTTGCTAGCAAAAATGCGTTTATTTGGGAACAGCAAAGAATTGCAATTTGGGACATACAGTTTATGGTGAACCATAGGTAAGTCCAAAGAGCAAAGGAGAGGAACATTCTTTTACAGAGGAGAAGGGGCTGTTACATACAAAGAGTCCATTGGAGGAAACTGAGAGTTCAAAGCGTAATGGCTTTTCATTGGCAGGGTTGTGACAGTCTCTCCTTGGCTGGGCTGTTGCTGGGCCAGGAGAAAATCTTCCTTTCTCCTGCTGGGGTGGCAAAACAGGTTTCTTCCTGTTGGGTCTGCAGTTGACATGGAGTGGCAGGGCATGAGAGCTCCCCTTTCTGGCCTCCCGACTCTGTTTTAAGTAAGGTTTCCATTTATTAATATTCATGAGATATTTCCCTGTAAAAACTTTAAAGTACAAGTGTGCTTTTCACATCTAGATTTTGTGCTGTGCGTTGGCACCATGTGTCAGGCAGCCATTCTTTCCCACCTGTGTGGCATCTTGGTCCAAGCAGGGGAGGTCTGCTTCAGGACTGAGTGTTCTCCCTGCCAGCCGTTTGCTGCCTGAGTGCCAGCACCACACTTGATATCTCAGGGTCTGTTCTCCGACCCCCTGGTTTTTCTCTCCTTCAGAATTATCTTGGTGATTCTTGGCATCCTTGGTCTCTATTTTAATTTCCTTACTTCTATCTTTCCTGGACTCATCCTCATCTTTCCTGTGGTCTGGACCGGAGAGATGCAGGCCTGAAGCCTGAGTGTTCTCAGCTCGCTCAGTGAGGGAGATTGTCCAGTTGGGGGGATAGTCAGGAAGGTGTTTAAAGCAGAGGACAGCAGGTGGCTTCCAGGATGGAAGGGTATTTCCACTCTTCCTTAATGGGGAGGACTTATGGGAGGAATACGCTGGATGAAATCACACAGAGAGAGCACGAGTTGCCTGGCGCACTTTTGCACGTGCACTTTCATGGGATTCTTACCTAAGAATTCCAGGAGGTGATGGGAGATGAAGAACCTGGAGTCCAGAGTGGGTGAGTGGTCGCAGCTAGCCAGGTTTTCTGGTCCTGAATCCCTTGTTCATCTGCTGTTCCAGGCTGCCCCTTCCCAGGATGGAGCAACCAAGAATGGAGGAGAGCTTGTCCCAAGTGATGTGTCCCGGCTCCTCACAAGACCAGAATTTCCTACTCACTTGAACATGAGGACCCCACCTGCCCTGTGCTTCTTCCCTAGCCGTGTGTTCTACACATGGGAGCTGCTTTCATTGCGGATGATTTGTTACTGACTAAAATTGATGCCTTTTGAAAGTTTTTTTTTTGCTTTTTTTAAATCTTAGAATGGTTTTTCAAAAATGCAGAAAAAAAAAACCTACCTCCAAATTCCAAAACTACATAAGATGATTTGAAGGGGCACCGGGTAAATATTTCAGACTTTGTAGGCCACATGTCCTAGAGCCAAAAGCAGCTGGAGATGCTTCATAAATGGATTAGCTTGGCCTGTAGCAGTAAAACTTGATTTACAAAACAGGCGCTGTGCTATAATTTGCCAACCCCTGACCTACAGTATTTAGGGCAATATCTCAGTAAAACACTTACAGAATATGACAAAATAAACCTTAGATTAGCAGACTCATCTTTGAAGAAAGTCAGTCTTCTCAATACTCAGTCCCAAGTTCTTTCCTTTGTGGCTCAAAACCTGT
Source organism: Equus przewalskii (assembly GCF_037783145.1). Taxonomy (NCBI): domain Eukaryota; kingdom Metazoa; phylum Chordata; class Mammalia; order Perissodactyla; family Equidae; genus Equus; species Equus przewalskii. Next base: position 15,145,265 of record NC_091834.1, on the reverse strand, counting down.
TAGTGAATCACCTTTTCGCCACTCTCTGGGCTCCCTGGTGACCTGGCCTTGTCTCCCTGGTTCTGATATCTTCTCGCAATGTTGGCCTCAGTGCTCCACGTCTCGATAAGTCCACATTCTTCCTGCCCAAGTGCCTCCCCTCCCAGAGTCCCTCAGTTCTTGCCAGTTCAGGGCAGGCCTGGCTGCTGGCAGCTAGCACCTTGCTCCTTTCATCTTGGGCACATGCATTTCGCAACTGGGCTGTGAACTCTGAAGTGGGCCTTGTCACCAGCACAGAGGCACTGTGCCCGTCAGCCTTGCCGCTCTCATCGCCTTCTCTATCTGGGTGGAGGGAAGGCTCACCACCCCTCCCCCAGCCTTCCAGCTTTCCTTCTCTGCTAGTGTTTCCATTTTTACTTTTAGTGAAAGTAACACATGATTTCTCTTCCATGAGGTGGTACTTTGTATTCTTTAAGCCCTGGTCCACCTGAAGCAGGACTGCATGAACTTTGCTTATTAAGGATGTTGTGTAATCTGACCTCATGGTCAGAAATAGCAGACCAGATGGGTTCCGAGCTACCTTGCCGTGTCCCGACATAAACGTTGCATGTGCACGTTGCATGCTTGCATATGGCAGCCCCAGAAACGACCACAGTGACCTGTTAATAAGACACAGATGATTATTGCTCACCCTGTGAGGGGATGGCATCACCCCCAAAAGCTCTGACTGCCTCTCAGAGGGGGATAGTAAGGCCAGAACTTGTTGAGAATCACAAGTTTTATATAAGGTGAGAGATATATATATATTTCATATATATATTTGAAATATATATATTTCAAAGTGAGAGTCTGGAGTCGGGGTCTTGAATAGGACTAGGGGTGGGGTGGGTTGGGGGTCTTGATCAGGACTGGGAGTGGGGTGGGGTGAGGGTCTTGATCAGGACTGGGAGTGGGGTGCGGTGAGGGTCTTGATCAGGACTGGGAGTGGGGTGGGGTGAGGGTCTTGATCAGGACTGGGAGTGGGGTGCGGTGAGGGTCTTGATCAGGACTGGGAGTGGGGTGCGGTGAGGGCCTTGATCAGGACTGGGGGTGAGGTGGGGTGAGGGTCTTGTTCAGGACTGGGGGTGGGGTGAGGGGTCTTGATTAGGACTGGGTGGGGAGCATTCCAGAATTGGTGTAAGCTGCATGGCTTTGATATTGAGAGGGGATTGAGAGGCAAGGGGTAAACTAGGGGTGAGTTTACATTGTGGAAGAGTTGCTGGATCCTTGGGGAAGTTGCTGTCAAGAACAGTCAGTGGTCACGAAGGCAGGGGACAAGAGCTGAGATGTGGCTTCTGGTCTGCGTCCTTGCTGAGTGTGGGGTAGCACTTGGTTATTTTGGTTTCCGTTTCATCTCCTGACTGGACCTCCTGTCTCCATGGGCTCTCTGCTTCTGATGCAGACCTTTAGACAGACAGCTGTTTTTGGGTTCATCCCCTCTGATACCTAGATACTGGAGGTGTGAGTATTGTTTTCTCTGGTCTGATTATTTCTCAACTGAGTAGTGTGTTGGGAACTGAAATAGTAACGGTGGTCGTAACTTTTCTGATTTTGGATGACTAGGAAAAGAAAATTGAGTTAAATACTAGGAATTCAGCATTCTTAAATCCACATATTTGTGAAGTAGATTATCCATTTTTGCGGGGGCTGGTGAGGAAGATTGTCCCTGAGCTAACATCTGTGCCAGTCTTCCTCTGTTTTCTGTGTGGGATGCTGCCACAGCACGGCTTGATGAGTGGTGTGTAGGTCCACACACAGGATCTGAACCTGAGAACCCTGGACTGCTGAAGCGGCGTGTGGAAACTTAACCACTACACCAGCGGGCTCGCCCCTAGATTATCAAATTTTTGTTTTAAAATGTGTATTTCACATTTATATACTTGTAAAAAATCAGAATGCCTCTTTCTCTTGTTAAAATAATTAGCATGATTTAAGAAAAAGTCTCACTATAAAAAATTTCCATTTTTAGTTAATTAGAAGAGTTTATAGTAAATATTGATGTGTTTATGTGGGCTGACTATCTAATCCAGATTGTCAGAGGTATTCCCTAAATTTACATTAAAACCTAGCAGATTATTCATGGACATATTATGAGAGACTCCAAATACTTTGCCTCATTTATTTTAGGGAAAGAATCATCTAATCTTTTTAACTGTACAACAAAATTAATTTTAAAATGTTAAAAGCAAATTTTCTTGTTATAGGAACATACTTGTAAGAACTGTTTATTAAATCAAGCCTTCCTGACGGGGTGGTGGTGGACAGTCTCCTGGCGGAGTGAGTGCTGAGGACTGGAAGGCACCTGGTGCCCTTGATGTTCCCAGAGTAGCTGGGCCAGCACACATGGTGACCACAGACCCATGTGTCCCCAGCTGACCCTTCTGTGCTCCTCAGCTGGACTTCTCTTATATTTAGACACACTTGTGTTATGACTGATCAAGAGAAGAGACTACATAAGGAAAGCGGGGTTCAGTGTGAAGGGCATAGTAACTCAGAGTAGAGATTGAAAAGTTAGGAGAGGGTATTGTTGGTAGAAAATAGTCTGACTCCCTTCAGACCCTGGGGGAGGAGGTGTGAAGACCAGGCTGTGATTCCAGTGACAGAGCTTATGCTGATCAAATATCTTGAAGAAAGTGTGAAGACAACTTATAAAGCTGAACAAGGCATTTATTTGTCAACTGTAAAACCAACAGAGTTCTTATCAAAAATTTACAAAGAACTTATACAAACCAGGGAAAGCACAGACAAAAAGCATGGCAGACATTTCACAGAAATGAGGCATAAGTGCCAATAAACACTTAATGCACAGGGAAATGTGAATTACAGTTGCACTGAGATACTTTTCTTATGTATATTTAATTGACAAAACTTTAGAAAGTCTGGCAGTGCCAGGTGGGACCCCACCTCTGCTGCTGGTGCGTGTGAGCTGGGGCAGCCCTTGAAAATTAGTTTGCATTGTCTCTCAAGGTGGGACACTTCCTTATACCCCTCTGGAGCCAACAGGTTGACTCCTAGGTGAATAACCAAGACACATCCTTCAGGTTTTCAAAATTACACAAAAGGGAGGGAATAGCATAATGAATGCCCGTGAAACTTGTCCTTCCTGGCTGGTCGTGTATTCATGGTTTTGATGGGCATGTTCTCTGCCCCTCCCATTCCCTGTAGACCAGTGGTTAGACCCATGGGATGAAATGGATTTAAGGCCTGGTGTTGGGGCAGGACTACTGCAAAGGTGGGGCCCTCTCAGGAAGCGCCTAGTATCTGGCTGTTTAGGACAGTGGTGATGTTCTGGATCCTTCCATGGGCAGACTCCCCATCAGTCTTTCACCTAGTGCTCAGCAGCCATTGAGGAATGCTGCCCAGATTCGTGTTTCCATTGTAGGTCACAAAATGGTGATTTTCTCATTCTGTTGTACCTTCTTCAGTTATTATCTGGAATCCTTATAGAGAGACTTGACTTTTCTGAAATTCTGGTTCCTGTAAAACTATTTTATTTATTACTTTTCAGATTGAGTTGTACTCTTGATCACCAAAGGTGACCAATTGAGTTTTGTTTTATGAGCTCATGTATCTTTAAATATGTCACGTGTTTCAGTCCATTGTGGACATTATTCTTTTTGGTGCTCAAAGTATCCCATCTTTGGCCAATAGGAGTCCCTTGGAGGCTTGTGTGTCCCTTTCACAGGACCTTCTTCATCTTGAATGGTGTCCTGGCTCTGGGGGGGTGGGATAACTCAGGCCGACCTGGCACAGCTGCCTCTCCAGGGGCCTCTCGTCCTGTTGGGGGGCAGGCCTGCTACTTTCTGGGGAGACTGATGCTAAACTGGTGATATAGCAGGTATAGAAAAAAGAAACTCGGGGTAAGAGTGTAGATTTATTAGGCAGGACGCACAACTTTCTTTCCTAAATGCCCCAGAGGATTAAGAATCATCCTTTATTCATAAAAGTCTCCCAGTGTGTCTTATGTCTGTAGCCAGACTTCTCTGACTGGGTAGGAAAGCCCTGAAGAGGGCAGTGACTGAGTGTGAGGTGAACTGTGACTGAGCAGGAAGAGGACAGTGACCGAGCGTCAGGGGGGCGGTGACTGCGTGTTTCCCTGTTTTACATGTTTGTCTCATCGACTCCTCTCGGCCACCTTTTGGGACAGGGCTGTCAGTGTTCCCCTTTTATAGTCAGGGGACTAGGGCGTGGAGGGCAGTGACCTACTAAAGGTTGCATGATTGGTGCCCAGTGACGTGGGGTCAGCCTTGAGTTCTGTAGACCCTGGGACATTTCGGTGAACCAGGGAAATGCCTGGACTGCCAGGGCCTGGTGTGGAGGGAGTCGAGCCTGGTGCCTAGGACCCAGTGGTGTTGGCTGTCAGTGCCTGAGGAGCTGGGTAGAGGTGGGCACCTAGAAAGGATTCTGCAGGTGGAGAGCCCCAGAGCGACTGGGCAGGTGGACCGGGATGCACTGCTGGGAAGTGAGGTCACTCTCTTGGTGTCAGGAGGCTAATGAGGACAGTGGGTCTGCCTGGTGCAGCCCTGTCGGTGTGATTACTGTGGACGGACGCTTCAGTCTGACTTCTTCCTTCCCAAACCGCAGAGATGAGGTGTGATGATGCTGTGTGACCCAGCCATCCCAGTCACAGTGGCTGGGGGTCCAGGCACCACCAGTCACGTCTTACTGCTGAGAAGGATGCCTGGGGACCTGTTTCTAGGAGTGCACAATTGGTGCTACGCTTCTGAAGCAGGGAGTTGGGCTTCCAAGGGTGATGGGCGAGTGTTATAATAATGCTCATTTTATATAGTTTGGAAAATGCAGAAACCCAGAAGAAAAATCACCATATTCCCACTGGCTGTGGCTCCTGTCCAGGTGTGGGATATGGTGGGATCAGTGAGAAGAGAAGGAAATCAGTAAGAGGAATGGAGATGGTCTGTGAAGGGAGAGAGAAGGAACCACCGTCTGTTAACTGCCTTGTACATACTGCACACATGCATGCACACACACGTCATGCACATACCACACACATGCTCAGATCACACAGCACACATACCACATATGCATGCTTATGCACGCACAAGCCCTGGGGACTCTACAGCTAGGTAGGGAGGTGTGACCAGAGTTCTCATACCTGGGTGTTCTGAGGACAAGAAGATGTTGTCTGAGGTGTGCACAGGAGGTGGGCTTTGCCATCGTGAGGGTCAACTGAGTGTTTGGAGGCAGGATGTCCTTGGGGCAGAAGTGGCTCCTTTTCAGGCTCTGGGGGTCTGGCAAGCCCCAGCAGGCATCTCTGGTTTGGAATCACTGTCTGCCCCAGGGGAGCCACCTCCACTCCCAGAACCTGGAAGGGCCTCAAGGGCAGCCCCTGCTGTCCTTGAGTTATAAACCATTCCCTGTGCGGGATCTGGCCTCCTGCACAAAAGCCTTTCTGTTGGGGCTGTGGCCTCTCTAACCCACCACTTGTACTTGCCACTGCCCATTCTAAACTCAGGAAAGGAAAGAGGCCCTCTGGTCCCCATGGCTGCACAGGGGCATGGAGGGAGGGAGGGACAGGCCTGAGCCAGCTCCCACTTGTGCAGGTGAGGCTGGTGCTGCAGGTGTAGGCACAGGAGCCTGTTCTGACTTTTTCTTTAACATGGTCAGAACCCTTTATCTGGGCTGATCTGGCTCATCAGGCGTGGGCGCTGCAGTGGGTCCCGTTCCACAGGCTGCGCCCTGGCTGCTGACTCACGCTCCTCCTTCTACCCCCCTCCTACCCCCAGGGCTCGCTGGCAGCAGGGGTGCGGCTGCCGAGTGGACAGGGATGATGAGGTGAGGGCAGAGCCCAGAGCACCTGCACATGACAGGAGGCTTATTTTTACACACTGTCAGCTGGAAATAATCAACTTTATTTAAAGAGAATGTGTATTCAGAGCGTTAAAAAAAGCACCCAACAGCATGCTGGGCTCTGCTAGGAGCAATTCTCTTGGCTCTGTGGGGAGGAGGCTGCAGGTCCATGTAGGGTGAGCCAGGCCCAGCCCTTGCAGAGCTGCCCACCCTGAGATGCTGAGAGACCAGAGCTCCTCTGTGAGTACTCAGCTCTAAGGGACTTCCCTCAGGACAGCCACCTGCAGGGTGGAAGGTAGTCTCTCGAGGAGTTGTGGCCTGTGGTGTCTCCCATTGTCTGCTGCCCGTCCTGGTCCCAGGGGCCACTGGGCACCACCTGTAAGGGCTCAGCCACGTGTTTGGGAAGTAGCTGTTCCTCCACTTTGAAGGGTCCTCAGGCTTATTTCCTGATCCCCACCAGGTGCCAGGCCATGTTGGCCTTTATTTTGTGTGGGGGCATTTTATTTATGTGTTTCCATAACTTTGGTTATTTCGAGTAGGTAACGCACACACACATTCAAAGGCCATATGGAGAAGGCTGTGCAGTGAGGGCTGAGCCCCCTCCGGCTCCCTCCTGGTACTTGGTATGGGTTGGAGGTATCCTCTGCACATTCAAGCACGGCCGTCAGGCATGAGCTGTAAGCACTGGGTGCTGGAGTGGAGAGGAAGCACGGTAGGTCAGGGACACAGATGTGGGGCCTGGCCACCCTATCCTGCTGTGCCCATCTCCCCAGGCCCAATTTTGAGGGGTCAGGATGCAAGCAGGCTGGCTTGGCCACAAGGGACCTGCTTGGTGTTGGGGACCACAGGGCAGGTCTCTGTCTCCTGTTGATGTGTTCTTCCAGAGAGCTGTTTCTCTCTCTGTAAGAATTATAGGGAATTTGGGTACCTGAGGGTACCAGGAAGGAAGTCAAAGTGTTATCATGTCTCTGAGACAGCCACCAAGGCTTACCAGCCTCCCTTTATGTATAGACACACATATATGTGTGTTTGTTTCTTCTTAGAAAACTAAACCTATAACTACACAAAAGCTGTATACCTTTTTCAGTTTTATAGCATGCTGAAAGCTTTCCTCACGTCACTGAACAGTTTTTGCATTGGTGGCATCCACATCTGCATCACTGAACACTTGCATTGGTGGCATCCACATCAAGCTTACTCTGGCCGCCCGTGTTCAGGCCTTGATCATTGCTATCTCCTTTGTCCCACCCTGCTCTCTCTCTGGCTCTCAGTCCCCACAGGGGCCCACCATTTTGCCTGAGCAGATAGTTTGGGCTGATAGTAATTTAAGTGCTGAATTTTAAATCACCCTGCAGCAACCAGGTACCACCAACCGGCTGGCTTAGGTCAACAGAAAATCATCTTCTTGTAGTGCTGGATGCCTCAGTCCAGGACCAGGGTGTTGCAGGGCTGTGCTCCCTTCAAGACTGAGTAGAAGCCTTCCCTGCTTCTTCCAGCTTCTGGGGTTGCTCACGGTCTTGGGCATTCCTTGGCTTGCAGCCGCATCGCCATTGCTATGTGGCCATCCTCTCCCTGTGTCTCTTCACATCGTCATGCCTCTGTGTGTGTATCTTCGTGTTTAGGTCTCCCCCCCACCCCCCATTTTTTTCCGAGGAAGATCAGCCCTGAGCTAACTTTTGCCGCCAATCCTCTTCTTTTTACTGAGGAAGACTGGCCCTGAGCTAACATCTGTGCCCATCTTCCTCTATTTTATATGTGGGACGCCAAGTAGTGCCATGTCCACACCTGGGATCCAAACCAGTGAACCCCGGGCCGCCAAAGCAGAACGTGCGAACTTAACTGCTGCGCCACCGGGCCAACCCCTGGGTCTCCCCTTTTTAAGGACACAATCATATTGAATCGAGGCCCACTTTAATGACCTCATTTTAACTGGAATACCAGTGTAAAGACTCTGTTTCCAAATAAGGCATATTCTGAGGTGCCGGAGGTTAGGACTTCAGCATATGAATATAGGGGGACACAGTTCAACCTTTAACTTCTGCCTGTTACCAGTCCAGAGAGCCTGGGCCCTGATGGAGGCCCAGCCTCACGATGTAAGGTGTGCAAGGCATACCCACAGGAGGTAAACATGTTCTTGTCCTAAAGCTTCAGCCAGAAAAAATGTGTCCTCATTTAACCACCACTCCCAGCCCCTCCTGGATCAGAGGTGAGGGGCTGATGGGGGTGCATGTGTTCTGAACCTTTTCTGTATATTTTCATCCATGCAAGTGTAGACATGCACAGCTTTGTGTCTCCCCACCAGTGGAGTCTTGTCTGTGGGCCTCTCCCTCCAGGTGCCTCTGCTGGGCTCCCTGAGGCTGGAGAAGCTGGCCGAACTGAGCCTGTTGGAATGTCTGCGCTCGTAGCTATGGCCCCCTCCATAAAAATGCTTCTGCCTTTAATTTAGATCTAAGATTCACTATAGTGGACTCGTGAGTCCAAACTTATTTTTATATGATGTTTGTATTGTTATCAACACTAGGTTTTATGGCAGCTATTTCATTGTATTTTATTTTTAACTTAAGCTTCTTGGCCAGGCCTTTCTGCATCTGTGCTAGGGTGGTAATGCATGTACAGTGGGGTTTTCTAGGCTGTCTCATAAGCACGCTGCTCACATCTTAAGAGGCCTGCAGTTTTGTGCAGTGCCTTGGCTTTGATTTATTCACCAGCAGAAAGTGGAGGCCGGGGTTGGATAAGGATTGAAGTTGAGCAGCTGCAGGCTGAAGTTGTTTTGCCTTTTTTCTTTTTTTTAAAGATAGGCCCTACCAAGCAGTTTATGAGAAACCAGGCACCCACAAGCCCCAGGATTTTATTAACAAGGCCCTTTGGTTAGTTGCCTGGCCTGGTTTCTAAGCTTTAGGAAGACCAGGCTGCACTGTGGACTGTGGTTGCAGACACTTTTCCTGACCGTGAGGGTGCTGCACTCAGGGTCTTCTCTGCAGCTTTTCCCTTTGTCTCTTTGGTTTCCCGGGAGGCCTGAGTAGGAGGGTCAGAAAGGAAATTGCCAAGAGAGAGTTTGAGATGCAAAAGGAAGTGAGATTTAAAACTTGTTCAGGACCTAGAGGCGGTGTGCGTCAGGTGCCCCCTGGCCTTTCTGTCCCGCACATGGGCCTGGGCTGTTATCTTACTTCTTGTTCTTTCTCAGGAGACAGGAACAGTTCCAGAGAAACCCCGACAGCTACAATGGCGCTGTGCGCGAGAACTACACCTGGTCGCAGGACTACACCGACTTGGAGCTCAAGGTGCCGGTGCCCGAGCATGTGGTGAAGGGCAGGCAGGTAATGGGGGCTCTTCCAGCTTCTCTTCTCAGCTTCTTTCCTCGGGGCACAGGTGTCGGCTGTGGGCTGCTCTGGAGCCAACCTGGCCTGTCTCTTCCCTTACTGGTCTCCCCTCTCAGCCACAAGCACAAAACTGTTTCTTTTTTTCAGTTACAAACACATCCCACCTGCCCTTGTAACCACATTAAGTCAAGTATGAGTCTCATCTCAGCCCCGGCCAGCCTTCCTGTGCTATGTGGATAGCACATGAGCTTCGTTTTTTTAAATTACAATAGTCTCATATTGTTTATTACATTTAGTCTCCACAGAAACACTATGAAGTAGGCAAGGCAATTGTTACACGCATTTCACAGATGGAGAAATTGGAGTAGTGACAAGTGGACTTCCAGTCCTGTGCTCTGCTGAGCCTTTCCATGGAGCAGAGGCCCTGTCAAGTTGGAGCTGTAACATTTATAGCTTGAGTTGATTTCTCCATCTCAATAAGCTTGAGTGAGTAGACATTTAATCTTTTAGTGAGAGAGAGATGTTTACTCAGGAACCTTGCTGAGAATAACTTTATTGTAAATCATTGTAAATAGGTAGGCCTTACTTTAAAGAAGAACCCCTTGTGATATATGAAATGGGACATTACATTATTATAATCCTCAATATGAAAAATTCTGATATATGCCAGAAACTATAGCCTTATTTCCCACTTGATGAGAACCTGCACTGTGAGTAATATCTTTCATGTTTTTATAGATGAGAAATTGAGGCCAAGAGAAGTCACTCAATTTTCCATTGTGTCTCCCTGATTCTTGTTATGCCTGGATCCTCAGTGCTCTCTCTCAAGTGTTTTTGAATGAATGAATGGTTGAATGACTGAAGTGGTCACGCTGTGGTTTGATTCAGGTGTGTCTGCTTCTAAAGCTCATGCTGCTTCCCTGCATCCCACCCCTCACTTTATAAAGGGAAGCACTGCTGGCTTCTTTACAAGTGAATGTCTTGGAGTGTGTGAAACGGAAGTTGAGTTGCATGTACATTTTCTGGAAACAATTGCCATGTAAAGTGGTACCAGTTCCTGCTGGTCTGGATACATGTGCAAATCCCCAGGCTGGGCTGTGAGTGAGCCCCTCTGGGGCCCCTTGTCCTGAAGCTTCAAATGCAGGCCCCTCCCTGGCTCCCTGGGCTCCACCTAAAACAGACCTGCCCTGTGTGCAGGGCCAGGGAGGCTGGGGCAGCCTCTCTAAGACTGCAACTTCCTGCCAGTGTCAGATGAACTCGACTTGTTTTGCAGCACGAAAGACTGGAGCCTCTGGGCCTTCACAGCTCCATGTGGATGTGGATCAGGGAGTCATGGGTCTGGCACTGGCTGGATCAGCACTGTCCACTCATTCCTCTCTTCCTACCCCTTCCCACCCCATCCTGGAGGTCTCACCATGGCTCAGTGACCGCTGGTCAGGTGGACTTTAGGATTTAAGTCAGACCAGGTAACTAGGGGTCATCCCCATAGAATCCTGCTTCCGATGACCACGTCCCCTCTGGTTCTGGTAGGTCATAGCGGGTCAGGCTGACCTTCCTGTCAGAGTAATTGGCCCAGCGTCTTCTAAAGTTTAGTGGATCAAGTGTTGATTTTCATTTCATTTTTTGGTAGGATTGCTTTGTATGTAGGTGAATAAATTTTGAAAAGTGTTGGTTACCACACTTTATTACTTGGCTAAAACAGTTAAGCTTCCTGGTCTAGTATCTGTCTTCAGACTTCTCCATGAACTTCTGGAGCTTTCTCTGAAAGGACTTGTAATAGGCCTAACCTAAAACTAGTTGTTTTCTCTTTCTTGGAATCAAGAGACTCAGATTACCTGACACCTCTTGCTGTACTTCCCACAGCCACCCAGGAGAGCTTCCCACTGAGAATGGCGTCTCAGGTGTATACGCTGGAATTGGGGGTCAGTCTCACGATTCTTCTCTGCTGCCAGCACTGCACGGGGAGAGTCCTGCCCTTGGTCTCACCTCGCTGAGGGCCAGACTGTTGTACCTCAGGTTCAGTTCCACGTCTCTCTCCAGTGTACTTGTGACCTCTAGCAAGATAAGGCCTTGCTTTCCCCAAGGATGCCCTGGGTTTGGCTCATTCCTGTGTTAGACATTTACTGAGCACATGATGGTCCCCAAGACTAGGACAGGGTTGCTGTTCTGGAGTTGATATCCATGGGGCTCAGGCAATGACAGCATATGCACCAACACAGCAATTCCAGGGGGTGGCAGGGGCCGGGCAGAACATAAACGGGTGGTCTGTTTGCTTCACCAGCACCATGCAGCGCTTTCTCAGAGCCAGGCACTGCTCAGCCCCTCTCCCCGCCAACCCTTCGAGGCAGTTGTGGTGTGCACAGGATTCGGTGGTGGAGGGCAGTTTGTTCAGGCTCTCCCCAGGCTGGCTTGCTCTGGAGCCAGTGCTGTCACCCCCCAGAGATGTGTGGATGAGCCTGAGTGTTTGCAACACTGGGACTGAATGAGGCGAGTTCCACATAAGCTGTTGATTATCTAGTGTTGGCATTTTTGTGACACCTGCTGACTTACACTAGTCTTGATTCATCTCAATTTTTCTTTGTCTCCTTCGATGGTATTTTTTTCTCTGTGTCGTTTTTTTTTTCTTTTTATTGAGGCATAATTGACATATTAGTTTCAGGTGTAAAACATAATGATTCAATATTTGTATGTATTGGGAAATGATCATCACAGTAAGTCTGGTTAACATCCATCACCACACGTAAGTTACCACATTTTTTTTCTTGTGATGAGAACTTTTAAGATTTACTCTCTTAGCATCTTTCAAATTCCATGCCATTCTTATACGGCAACCTTCTTTTAAAAAATTATGGTCTCTCAATTTCTTAGTGATCTAAGAGTCTTAGTCATGCCTCACTTAAACTGGGAATAAGTTTATTTTTCATCTCTTGGCTTTTTTTCAGGGTTTTTTCTCAGAGTTGCCACTTGTGGACTACCTCCTTTCCAGCTGTTCCCTGGGGTACCTGTCATGGCTGCCTGTTAGCAGTATTTATTTTTGCTTTTTGTCTATGGCGCCTATCAGATATCATCATGATGGTAGCCCTGATTGCAGCAGCTCAACTGGTGAAGTCACAGTTGTTCTACCTTTGTAGGTAGCTGCGTGTGTGCAGGGGTGGGGGTGCTGAATGTTTAATGGAGTAACACTCGAGCTCTTCTCCAGCTGTAGCTTGGTGCTGGAGGCACCAGAAAGTTGCCCCTCTTTCACTTTTTGTTTTGATTTCTTTTCTGAGAAATGGATTTGCCTCTCAAGTGTCGTGGAGGACGAGTGTATGCGTAATGCTTTATGTTCAAGTGCTCTTATTTTACATGCAAACTTTTTTGATTTATCATTTGCTGGTGAATCTGAAGAAAAACTTCTCAAAATGAAGCTTTGGTCTCATGTGTTAGTGAAGTGGGGTTAGATGGTTGCCTCACTACGTGCTTTACTTTGTCCACTCTGCTTGGGAAGAGCAGCCGAGGTCTCCTTCCTTTCCTCGGTGTAGCTGTAGCCATGTGGTAGGGGAAGGAGCTTTGCGATCATGCCATGATGTTTGTGAGATAGCTAGAGTCAGCTGGGGTGGTTATAAACCTGGCATTTGCGTGACTCGTAGGATTTTAATACTAGAAAATGGAACTCCAGAGATTTTTAGTCTAACTTTTCATTTTGCAGATGAGAAAACTCTCCTGGAGATGTAAACCGCTGAGGCCCCAGACCATCTGGTGAGATGGTGGCGGAGTGGAGCCCAGCACCCGGCCCCCACCCCCACCCTGTTTGGTCGATCGTCTTTTGAGTGGGAAATGTCATGATATTGTTGCAAATGAACTCATGACTGGATGACATTGAATGACAAGTGAATTTATTTCCTCCTCCATATTCTCTTTCCTCTAGGAGAGTGAGTGGTTTTTGCTGACTAATGAGGTCCTGCCAGCTGGTGGGCTCATGACCCTCTCTGTCCTCCCTATGGGAACCTTCTGGAACAGCACCAAGGCCCCTGGGCAGATCTTGTACAGTGATGCCTTGCCCCTGAGCTTGATGCAGCTGCTGGAATTTGTGCTACAAGCTCAGTTACATGGTGTTCCCTTCTTAGAATGTGTTTAGGAAAAATGTAGGAAGACTTTTTATTACAGGAAACTTCTGTAACAGAAAAGGCTAGTAGGCTGCATTTATCTACTTTAATTTTAAATTTTTGAATGAAAAGCACATTTACCTGTTCAAAGGTATAAAAATGTGCAACGAAAATTCTCTGTCCTGCCTCTGTCCTTCTGTCCTGTACCGGCTCCCACCCTGACCTCAGTCATCACGTTACTAGTTTCTGAGATATTTTCTCAGATATTTTTTATGTGTATAAAATCAAGCATGAATATGTATTATCACGTCTCCATCTTCAGCACAGATGATATGTTCCCATTCCCATGTCATCTGGCTCAGGCTGGCAGAACCCTGAGAGTGCAAGTGCCCTGAGCTCATCACCCCTTCCACCCAGGGCTCCAGTCTCTGCTTTTGCCCCTTTCAAGCGGCGGGCTGCTTACTAAACTAGTCCCCTGGTAATGGGCATTTAGATTGTTTCCAATCTTTTGCTATTACAGGCAATAAAGCAATGAATGCCCTTTAATAAATTTCATTTTGCATATATGCATTCTGTATAGAATAGATTCCATGAAGTGCAATTGCCAGATTGAAAGATATATGGTTTTAAAAGGTATTTCTAATTTCTATAGATACTGCTAAATTGCCCTCCATAAGGATTGTACTAATTTACATTCCCATCAGCGAAGTCCCGGAGTCCTTGGTTTTCACAAAATTTGTTAAAAGTAGCATGTTATCAAACTCTTGGGTTTTGTAAGTTGGATAGGTGAAAAATAGCATCTAGGTATAATATGAATTTGTATTTCTCTTATGAGTGAGGTTGTGCATATTTTTACATGTGTCTTTCCTTTGAACTGTCTATATCTTTTGCCCATTTACTATTAGGTCATTGCTCTTTTTCTTAGTGATTTCTAGGAGCTCTTTATATATTAGAAAGATAAGCGTTTTGTGATATGTATTGTAGATCTGTTGTCCTATTTTGTTATTAATCTTTTGAGTTGGTTCATGGTGTTTTTTCCTTGCAGGACTTATTAATTTTTATGTAGTCACATTGTCATTCTTTTTTCTTATGAGTTCTGGAATTTGAACCAGGATTAGAAAGGAGCAGGTTGCATTTTGATGGAGCTTCTTTGAGGGTCAGTTACTTGAACCTTTGCTGCCTTTTAACCCAGTTCGATCTTCTTATCCATTAAAGCAGTTTTGTCTAAATTCTACTAATGGTTTCCAATTTAATTGTTAGAGAAATGAAATGATTTGTTTCCCTCATAGGAGGCCCTTCTCTCTGGCAATTTGGGCCCCATCTCATTTGTTAATAGTCAACAGACTAACACAGTATGAATTTTATCACTTGCAATTGATTTTCCTATTGTATTTTATTAGGTAAAGGCACTCCAAAATGTAGCTGTTCAAAAACTACAGCTAGGACTTGAAATTGAACAAAATTATAGAGCTAAAACTGAAGCTGAAAATGGACACTAATGTTGGGTTGTTCTTTTTTCTTTGCTTGAGGAAGATTAGCCCTAAGCTAACATCTTTGCCAATACTCCCCTATTCTGTACGTGGGTTGCTGCCTGAGCATGAATGATGAGTGGTGTGGGTCTGTGCCCGGGATCTGAACCCGCAAACCCAGGCTGCTGAAGCAGAGCACACCGAACTTTAACCATTACGCCAGCCCCTAAGGGTGATTTTTAAAAATTGTAATTTTAAGACAATGGTCTAGATTGTATTTTACAATCTGCTACAAATTGTCATATATGGATAAAGGGCAGTTTGGGCTGTTGGTGGGGAGTGCTCTGAGTTTTAAACAAGTTCCTGTATTGAATATAACTTTAATTATACTTAGTAAATCTGGATGTGTTCTTTGGATATATCCATTCACAGCGCATTCACGTGTGTATCTTTATCTTATTTATTGGTTGGTAAGGGCCACACCTCTCAGCTTGCAGAGTGTTGTTGCTGGTCTCAGAGGGGCCTCTGTGATAGGGTCCTTGTCAGCACCCCAGGGTGATAGCTTCTAGCCTGTGACAGGACGTCTTCCTGAACATGATACTTTTTCCAAGGTGGTCTCAAGCCCTGTTCCTACACTGGGACCTCCTCAGTGGTCCTTCACTGGTGTCTCAGGACTTAGCACATGGGATGAGGCTGGAGAAGAGGAGGCATCTCTGTACTCCCCACTGTGCACCCATTTGCACCCTAGTCTTTCCCTCTACCCCCATATATTGACACGTTTTCAATTTTCTTGGGTATGTAGCTAGGGGTGGAATTGCTGGGTTATATGGTAGCTCCATAATTAGTTGTTTGAGGAACTGTCAAACTGTATTCCAGAGTGCTTGCACCAGTTTACATATCCACTAAAAATATATGAGGGTTCATATTTCTTTACATCCTCAACACTTTATTGTCTATTTTTTGTTTTGTTTTTGTTGCCGTCTGTGAGGTGGTATCTCATTATAGTTTTGGTTTGCACTTCCCTGATAACTAATAATGGTGAGTATTTTTTCATGTGCTTATTGGCTATTTGTGTGTCTTCCTTAGAGAAATGTTTATTTAAGTCCTTTGCCTATTTTTTAGTTGAATTGTCTTTTTATTTTTGAATTGTAAGAGTTCTTTTTAATTCTAGATAATTAATAATTGTCGGATAATTTGCAAATATTTTCTCCCAATCTATGAGTTGTCTTTTCAGTTTCTTAAGAGATAATGTCTTTTGAAACACAAAACGTCTTAGTTTTGATAAAGTCTTATCTATCTACCTACCTACCTACATGTTGCCTGTGCTTTGGGTGTTGTATCTCAGAAACAATTGCCTAATCCAAGGTCGTGAATATTTACACTTTTGTTTTCTTCTAAGAGTTGTGTAGTTTTAGCTCTTACATACAGGGTTTTGATCTATTTTGAGTTAGCTTTTGTATAAGGTATGAGAGAGTGGTTGGACTTCATTCTTTTCATGTGGCTATCCAGTTGTCACAGTCTCATTTGTTGAAAAGACTGTTCTTTCCTCCATTGAGTTGCCTGGCACCCTTGTCTAAAATCAACCAACCAGAATTTTTCATTCTGTTCCATTGATCTGTATGTCGGTCTGTATGCCAATACCACGTTGTTTTGATTATTGTGTTTTTGTAGTAAGTTTTGAAATTTTTTGTTTCCTTGTTCCTCCATTACTGCTTTCTTTTATGTGAAATAGATATTTCCTAGTGTCATATTTTAATTCCCTCATTTTTTGTTTTGTTTTGATTTTTATTATATTTTTTGGAATTATTTTCTTAGTGTTTGTCCTTGGGGTTACAGTTTTACTTCAGATTAGTTAAACCAACTTAATCTCAACATGTACCAAAAACTGGCTCAGTATAATAACCCTCTGTGCTCCGCTCCTTTGTATCTTTATTTGTGGTTTATGCTGTTGTTTTTTAAATCAGAAGAGAAAGGGAGTTAATGCACGCAAGATACACTTGTGCTGTCTTTCGTGTTTATCTTTACCAGGGCTCTTTATTCTTCCTGTGGATTCAAGTTACCATCAGTGTCCTTTCATTTCAGCCAGAAGGACTCCCTTTAGTATTTCTCATAGGGCTTTTGCAAGAAAAGATAGGCCTGTTAGGGATGAAGTCTCTCAGGTTTTGTTTATCTGGAAATGCCTTAATTTCTCCTCCATTTTTGAAGGATAGTGTTGCCAGATATAGAGTTCTTGGTTGACTTTTTTTCCCCAAATAGCCCTTTGAATACTTCATCTCACTGCCTTCTAGCCTCCATAGTTTCTGATAATAAATTGGCTGTTATTCATATTGAAGATGCTCTATATGTGGTGAGTTGCTTTTCTCTTCTTACTTTCAAGATTCTCTCTTTGTCCTTGGCTTTTTTGACAGCTTGATTTTGATGCATCTATGTCTTGATGTCTTTGAGTGTATTCTACTTGGAGTTCATTCAGCTTCTTGAATATGTAGATTAATTTTTTGGTCAGATTTGAAAAGTTTTCAGTCATTATTGTTTCAAGTATTCTTTCTGCCCTTTCTCTCTTTCTTCTCCTTCTGTAACTCCCATTATTCCTGTGGTGGTATGCTTAATGGTGTCCCTCAGGTTTCTGAGCCTTTGTTCTTTTTTCCATTCTGTTTTCTTTCTGCTCCTCAGACTGAGTAATCTCAATTGACCCATCTTCACGTTTGCTGATCTGTTCTTCTAACTGCTAAAATTTGCTTTTGAGACCCTCTAGTGGGTTTTTCCACTTCAGTTTTTTTTCAGTTACTTTTGAATTCCAGTTCTTTTTTTTCTCGTTTTGCTGAGGAAGATTCTCCCTGAGCTAACTTCTGTTGCTAATCTTCCTCTTTTTGTATGTGAGCTGCTGCCACAGCATGGCCACTGACAGACAAGTGTTGTAGGTCTGCGCCCGGGAACTCAACCCAGGCCACTGAAGTGGAGTGTGCTGAACTTAACCACTAGGTCACCAAGGCTAGCCCTCCTTTAGTTCTTTACACATGGTTTACTTTAGCTCTTTGATTATATGTACAATAGCTGATTTATAGACTTTTACTAAGTCCATGTCTGGACTTCCTCAGGGGCAGATTTTATTGATTGCTTTTATCCCTTGTATATGGGCCATCTTTTCCTGTTTCTTTGTGAGTCATGTAATTCTTTGAAAACTGGACATTTTAAATAACAGTGCTTCAACTCTGGAAATCAGATTCTCCCTTTTCCCCATGGTTTGTTGTTGTTGATACTTTATCTAGTTCTGGTTTGTTTAATGACTTTTTTGACCTAATTTTTTGAAGTCTATGTTCTTTATTGTGTGCTGCCAGTGAAGTCTCTACTTAGTGAGCTTAGTGGTCAGCTAATGATTGGACAAAGTTTTCCTTAAACACCTGGAAGTGAGAAATCTTAATAAAGATTTAAAGTCTTTGCCAAGGGGCTCCATGTACATGTTGGGGCATGCCTTTGACATTTAATGCAGCAGTTGAAAATTCTGCCAATATAAGCTTCACTTTCTGCTCATACAGAGTCTCAGGTCAGCCAGTGGTGAGAGCTTAGGGCTTTTGCAGGTTTTTCCTGAGCATACACACAGCCCTGTACATTCATATGTCCTTCTAGATTCCTAGGAATATTTCCAAGTGTTTCCAAGCTTGTACAGACATTATATTCCCCAGCTTTTCCTTTTTTTCCTTTTTCTTTTTTTGCCTCAGCTGTTATCTACCACCTCAGTGAGCTGCAAAGTTAAAACACTTGCCTGTAATTGTTTTCAACAAACACTCCCTGGGTAAAAGGCTTTGCTGAGTTTGGTCAAAAACAGACAAGCTTACAAGTGGGATCTTCCAGGGAACCATCACACAAGCCAAATAATGACAGTTCCTTGGGAATGAAACTTTGAAAGAGCTCCAGCTCCCTTATGCTTCCTCTGATGGCTGCCAGGCTACACCAAGAATACGGGCTGTCAAGGAGCTGGAGAGTTAGAATGGGTCTAGAGTAAGTTAAAATGTCACAAAAAAACCTCATTCTTACAAAGATGCAGTCGTTTTTCTTGCATAAACACTTCCTGGGTTCCTTCAAACCTTTGGTTAGTTTTCAAAGTTCAGAAAAAGTAGATACTGGCAGTTTTTACCAATGTGCTTATTACTTTTTTGGAAGAGAGCTTTTTTGCACGTCTTTACTTTACCATTTTCTCTAGCATCCCTTTGAATCGGAATTTCTTTTGTAGTTTTTTGTTTTTCTGGAGTTTCTCTCTCTCTTTCTTTTTAACCTTATCAAAAATAGTACAATGTCATCGTAGCCTAAGAATTACCCAGACCTTCACTAGTTCTACGTATTGTCTAGAAATTACTTTCTTCCTGGAGACCCCTATCCTGAAGCCCTCTCACCTGTGACACCGATCTGGACTATTTTCCAGTTGTGCTATACAGCTCCCATTCTGGAACTTCCTGGCACTTGTAGATTAAATTCCTGTGTTTTGCATCCCTGTTGGATCTTCCTCTTTCTTTTTTTCTACTTTTATTGAGTTACAATTGACATATAACATTGTATTAGTTTCAGATGTACAACATAATGATTTGATATGTATATATATTGTGAATTGATCGCCACAATAAGTTCAGTTAACATCCATCACCTCACATACTTACAGATTTTTTCTTGTAATGAGAACGTTTACGTTTTACTCTCTTAGCAGCTTTCAAATATAGGATACGTGGTTAACTGTAGTCACTATATGTACATTAATTAGATCTCAAAAACTTACTCATCTTACAACTGGAAGTTTGTACCTTTTGACCCCCTTCACCCAGAATCTTCCTCTGTTTTGCTTGTTATCCTCATTTTTTTTTTGGTATAGCCTCCAGTAACTGTCTCAAAATGATATGTGGTAAATACAGGGTTCTTGAATGTCGTAAAATGTAGTTATTTTAACCTTTCGCTTATTTCATGGGTTGGATATGGATAGAATTCTAACTAAAAAAATTCTCCCCTTAGAAGATTGAAGGCGTTGTTCTCTTGTCTTCTTACGTCCAGTGTTGCAGATTCTAGAACTCTCTTGAATTCAGCTTCTTTGTGAGTAAACTTCTTTTTTCCTTCTCTTTGGAACTTTTGAGACCTTATTTTAAATATTCAGTGTTATGAAATGCCACAAGTTTGTGTAAATCATCTTTCATTCTGCTATAGTGGGTCCTTTCCATCTGAAGGCATGTTTTTCTTAAGCTCTGAAAAATCATCTTCTTGCTATCACAGTTTCTGGAATGCTGAACTGATTGCCTGACTTGATCTTTGTCTCTACCTTGATTTCTTTGACTTTAGCTTCCAGCCTTTCTATCGAAAATTTTATTTCAGCCACTGTATTTTTAGTTCTAATCATTTTTTCTTTTGTTTTGTCTAATTGTTCTATTTCATATTTTATTCTGGTTTTATAGATACAGTACTTCTTAGATCTGTCTGAGGATATAAATTGGAAATATTTTCCTTTTTTCCTAAATAGCTCTTTAATCTATTTTTGTTTGTTTATCTAAGTCTTTCTTTTTCATCCTTCTGGTCTTCCTCATAGGATGCAATCCTTAGTTCCTTGTTAGTTTTTTTAGTAAAAAAATTTTTTCCTTATTGTTTTGAGTATGGGACAGTGTTGGTGGTTTTCTCCATTATATGTCTGGGATTGACTCTTCACACCACTGCTGAGAGCTGACGGGTCACCTGGTCAGCTTTACTTTACAGCCTGTGGGGCTGGGCATCCACACCAGTCCCCTCAAACTGCTGGTCAGTTTCTTTGGAGCAGTGCCTTTGTAGCACACAGTGGGTTCCTCTCCCTTCTGATGGGGCTTCCACTGACACGTTTTCCTATGGACTGACTCTTGGCTACTCCACTTCAGCCCTGTGTACCTGCTGTCAGCCCGCTGGAGGCCCCTTGAAGCTGTGAGCTCCCAGATGCAGACTTGTCACTCATCCCTGCTGTGTACTCTTTCCCCATGCTCCTCCCCTTTGTCTCCACAGAGTTGTTGAAAGCTCGTCTGTCCCCGCCTCCTACTTCTTCCCTTGTGTTGTCTAGGCTTTTCTCTTGGCGCTTTGTTCCTGTCATCTCTATGGGTCACAGAGGTTGGGAGATGAGCCTGTTCCCAGGGTGACATCTTGACCTGGAGCTCCTGGAAACATTTCCTGTCTGGTTCCCCCTTGGTGCCTTAGCTCATTCCCTGTTGTGCAAGAGATGAGCATTGTAAGAAGCATGCCCAAATTTGGAGATTATCGTCTTATGTAAAGCTGGCTGGGAGGATTTTATTTGTTAAAGTGAGCTTGCTCCTGAGAGGCCAGGAGTGACGAGCCTCGACCTACTCTGTCAGGCGTTCACCACACACTCGAGTTCATGATCTGGGGTGTGCTGGGCTGCCAGCATGTTTGCTGTTGGACGCCGAGAGTGAAGCTGGGTTGTGCCCGTGGCTTTGCAGAATCAGCCAGGGAAACAGTGAATCCTCCCAGAAGTTGGGTGCGGGTGGAGCTGTGGCTCACAGGATGCCCCCAGAGCCTGCATTTGGATGCAGCGTGCATGGTAGCTTGTCCACCCAGAGGCCACTGTGCTCTGTGGCAGCTCTTTTGTTCCCTTCTCTCCTCCATCGCATACAGTTAGGATTTCTTGTTTTACTCTGAAGCTGCCTAATGGTGGCAACTCCGGAACATCATCCCTCCCCTTTCCATATTTTATTTGTAGATACTTAAAATATAGGTAGGTTACAGTATCAGATTCCATTGACAAATATAAACTCCACTTTGACAATTCTGAGGCTTTGAGAGTTTCTTTTCAAGCACTTTATAAGCATTTAATGAGCACTTGCCAAGCAACGTGGGAGGGCCATCTCCAACCGGTTTTGACACCATGTGCCTTTAGAAAGGCCTAAGCTCTCCTCTCCAGTTACTGTTAATTTAACACATACTTGATGCAAATACTATTATAAAAATATGTTTATATTATAAAACACAGAGATTTTAGAACTTAAAAAGAAGTGAAACAAAATAGAAACAAGAGTTCTATTTTTTTTCCTTTTCCGATTA
Source organism: Equus przewalskii (assembly GCF_037783145.1). Lineage (NCBI taxonomy): Eukaryota > Metazoa > Chordata > Mammalia > Perissodactyla > Equidae > Equus > Equus przewalskii. The sequence goes on along the minus strand of NC_091834.1, from coordinate 15,123,515 downwards.
CTGATCCAGTGAACCCCCTGGGGCACACGGGCTTTGGATCCTCCTGGCTGGGGTACATGTGTGAAGCAAGCACCCAGCCTAGCGGCTCCCAGTGCAGTTGTAGAGACAGATGCGGGAGAGCAGGGAAGGGGCGCTGCCGGCGCAGGAGGAAGGAGACTGCCCAGGACAGGTCACAGAGGAGAGGTTAGTGAGCTGAGGCTTGTAGAGGCTGGAATTCCCAGGGAACAAAGACAAAATGCAAAACTAGAGGACCTGGCCTCACTCTCCTGAGTGAAGGCTGAGCTGTGGCCACAGAAATGGCACAGTGGCTCATGGAGGGAAGCCGTGCAGGACACGCGGCCACTCAGCACTGTTGGGCACGTTGTCCAAACAGCAAGATGAGAATGGAGGGGTGCATATCCCTACCACTGTGTGCCCTCTTGCCTTCCACCATGAGAACTGGGCTCCTTTAACTGGAGAAGGGATTTGGGTGGAAAACCAGCAGTTTCCACAAAGCATTCCACGTTACCGTTACGCATGTCAAAACAGATCTTCTAGTGCATTTACTTGAAGGAGATGGTGATGCATAGGCTGCTTCGGATGTAAATTGGTTGGTAGGATTTTCTTCACTCAGAATGCCTGGTGACCCCCAAGGACAGTCTTGCATCTTGTTCTCCTGCAGTGCGTAGTTAGGCACCTTGCAAACCATTGTCCCCTCCCATTTTGGAGTATGTTGGTCAACCCTTCCCACGTGAAATGATTCTCTTCTGCTCTGTTCCAGGTCTCGGTGGCCCTCAGCAGCAGCTCCATCCGGGTGGCTGTACTAGAGGGGAGTGGGGAGCGTGTCCTCATGGAAGGGAAGTTCACCCACAAGATCAACACTGAGAGCTCTCTCTGGAGCCTTGAGCCTGGGAAGTGCGTTTTGGTAAGTGTGGGCCTCTGCGCAAGCTCCCAAGTGGCCTCAAACCTACCGTGATGCTTCATACCCAAGGAGTAAGGACATTGATTCCTCCTGTTGGGGCAGAGTTTCCTTTGTATTTTGCACACAGCTTGGAGGGCACATGCATGGTCCTCAGCCGACTGTCACTCCTGCATCTGCAGCCTTGGCCCCTCAGGGTCCTACTGCCTGGCTGTTTGAGGTGGGTCCTGTCTCACAGAGAAACTCGAGTGCTCGAGTGCTGAGGCACAGACCACATGTGGCTACCACAGAGGAGGTGCTGGCGGGGGGCCATCCCCAGAGCGTGGCTGTGCTCACACGGAACATGTCCCCTCAGTCCCAGGGGCTTTTCTCCAGTGATTTGGTTACATCTAGGCCACAACCAAATAGGTTAAAAATGGAAAAACAGTTTAAATTTCATGGACGCCAGTCTGGAGGATGCAGAGTTAATAAATTCAAACAGACAGGCTTATCTGACAAAGTGGATCTCAACTGGCTAAACTAGCTGAGGGTGCGCAGGGTCCAAGCAGAACTTACGTATTCTGCTTTCTAGAATCTTTGAGGGCTCCATCCTTCCTCTATTAGAGCCTTGTGCCTGGTCAGTGGGCACTGCCCAGGGAGGCTTCATACAGCCAAGGGAGCTCGACATGTGAGTTCACTCGCTTCCTCTTTCCTCTGGCTGGGATGCCTAACCAGGGTGAAAGGGGCAAGAATGAAAAGAAAAACACCAAGTCTTTGGACAAAAAAAAAACCCTCAGAATTTTATTCAGTTGTGTTCTTCATATGTGCAAGCCATGCAATAAGGAAAGAAAGAAACGTTTCTTTCAGTTTCATCAAGATCCACCTCTCTTTGGGAATAGGTGCCTATGGGCCAGCTGGCCTGGTGCTGACCAACAAGGCCCATCGGGGCTCTGTTCTGTCTGCCCTCAGCTTGCAGGGACATGCAAAACCCATGGAACAGAGAGGATTCTCTCAGTGCTGGGGTAACTGGAGGTGTTGGTGCGCCTGGAATCCCCAAGCACACACAAGGTCCCCTAAGCATGACAAGGACACCAGGGGGCAGAGCATGGGGCCAAGTTTGCCCAATTCTCATTCTAAACCTTGCTCTGTTGCACCTCCCATGCTCTTTTGAGGTTTCTGCTTCTCTCCGTGATTGTGTGACAGTCATGACACTCTCCCCCTTGTCCCGTCACCCCCATGCCTCCCTACCCCCCCAACACACCTGAACTATTGCCCAAACTGTGGCCACTTGTTTATATCACCAGGTGCTCTCATTTGCAAATCCCTCTACCCCGCCTCCCGAGATTGCGAGAGTAGCCAGCAAGAGCCAGTGGCTGGCAGCTCGCCCTCTCCAGGTGCAGCTTTGACAGCTCAGGTAGCCTTATGGAATGTGGACCCAAGATCCTGGGTGACCTGTCATCCATGGGCCTTGGACCTCCTGTGTGAGGTTGATTGACTCTGCAGTGCAGTGCACACAGTCCCGGCGGGTAACTGGTTACACTGCGCTTCCGTGAGGGATGCTTCTGGGAAGCGTTTGCCACATGGGCTTTCTTGGCATTGCCTTCAGCTCTGTAAACCTGTGTGCCTGCCTGGGACACACCTGCCTGCCTCGTCACTGGCCTCTGAAGGTCCGCAGTGCTCTCCTGCAGTTCGTCAGGGTTATAATCCGTGTACAGAGGATTCCTTTTACTTTACTTCTGTAGAAACGTGATCATTACTAGGTAATGCACCGCTAGGGATTTCCATTGATAGTCGTGGCGCTGACTTCTTCATGGCTGATCCAGAGCCATGTGTGTTTTGTATACTTGTGACTAAATGTGGATATGGCTTGTGACCAGAGCATTAACTCCTTGTAATTACGGCCCCCATTTATTGAGCACACTTTGAGCCAGGCTCTGTGAGGTGTCTGGTAATGCTGTTTAATTCTCCACAAGCTCGTTTTACAAGTTGAGAGGCTGAGGCTCAGAGAGGGCAAGTAGCTTGCCCAGGGGTGGAGCCAGACCCCGAACCCAGAGGCTTCCCATTCCCTCCCTCTCCTCTTTCTAGCTGAAAGGCGCCCTGAGAGGGCAGGGAGCGGGCCGGGGGCTGGCAGCGAGTGCCTTGCAGTGTGCCGAGGGCAGCCTGGGCGGGTAGGCCAGGAAACGTGCATCGCCTTCTTTGCTGACCTTGCTGACATGGCCCGAGTGAGTGGTCTGCAGCTTAGTGGTCACGCGCCTGGGCCCTGCGGTCCCCACGTGTCCTCCTGTGGTCTAGGTCCTGGCTGCCTATTAGTCTTGCAGGTTGCTTTTGCCAGGCACCTGCTGCTCGAGGAATTATAACAAAGCAGAAGTGGCTGCGGGCTGAGATGCACCTGTCACTGGCTGTGCGCGCGGCTTCTGGGTGTTCTCTCCCCACTAACCCGGTGGAGTCCACGTGAAAACTTCTCTGGGGATTCCGGGTGCTGCACAAGTTCTTTCCCACGGTCCCTTAGAATTTTGATCTTCAGTAGATGGCATCACATTTCTAATGCAGTTTCACTACTTGTAGAAAAAGAAGAGGAATTATTTAGAGCAGTATATCCTCTTCTGGAGCTTTCCCAGCAGCATAGCCCCTGGCACACCTGGTGTTGCACCTTTTGATGGATGCGGAGCTGCTCCCCTTCTCCACTGCCTCCCGACCACGACCTCTGCTGCGCCAGTGCCAGCTCGTCTCTGTGACTGGAGTCATAATACGCTCCGTTGCTATTTACGGAGCTGAAGGTTTGGTGTGTTGTCAAGTTAATTATTTATTTATTGGTGACATTCGGGGCCACGTATCTGAGATGATATTGTAGCTCAGTGAGCACGTTGCTTTGATGTGTGAACACCCCGTTTGCATTTGCTGAGAGAAACAAGCCCTGCTTCCCTCAAGCCTCTGGAGTTGGAGCTTTTGGTCGCTGAGGTCAGCAGGCCTACCCTGTGCCTGAGCCACAGTCACTGGCCACGTGGCTTTGGTAATCACTGTGGCCTCTCAGGGTCTCTGTGCCTTATCCTTTCGACCAAGACTGAGAGCCGTGGTTAATCCGTAGACGTTTGTTTGTTGGTTATTGTTCAGTGCCAGGCCCTGTGCTAGGCTCCAGGGTGACTGAGGAAAATAGTCAAGGGCGCGTCTCCCAAGGGCTGTGGTGGGCTAAAAGGGCCCCCAGATGTCCTTGCCAAGCCCTGGAACCTACAAATGGGACGTTTTTGGGGAAAAGAGTGTTTGCGTATGTATTAAGTTAAGGATCTTGAAATGAAGAGATTATCCTGGATTATCCAGGTGGGCCCTAAAAGCGGTGACAAGTGTTCTTATAAGAGGAATAAAAGAGATTTCACATAGAAGACGCAGATAGAGGAGAAGCGAAATAAAGACCGGGCAGAGATTGGAGAGATGCAGCCTTGGAACCTCCAGAGGGAATGCAGCCCTGCGACACCTCGATGTCAGACTTCTGCCTCCAGACGGAGAGAATAAGTGTCTTGCTTGAAGCCCCCAGTGTGCAGCACTTTGTCATGCCTCCCCCAGGACTCTAGCACAGGCCTCATGTCACAGGATCGTTGTGAGGGCCACGTGGGACAAGAGGGGTGACCCTAGGGATACCTGTCACCTCGCCGGAGTCCGTGGTCCAAGCCTCTGACCTCCCAGCAGGCCGATGCAAATGTGCCGCTTACTTTCCCGCCAGCCTTTCCTCGTTGCCCAAGCCATGGATCCACATCAGACACACCCCGACAGGCTTTCAGAGCAGGCAGGGGTGGCAGCTAAAACCGGATGACAGTTCTTGCCTCCCTCCCTCCCACGCGCGAGAATGTTAAACGAGGCTTCTTGACTCTCAGGCAAGCTCCTTTCTTGGTTACTGAGATGTGAAATCAACACCCCCACCCCCCAGGCCTCTTCTGTCCCAGAACCCTGCATCAGCTCACTGTCCTCGTTTCTCCCTCCAGGTAGGGCTGACGGCCCTCACTGCTGTGGGTGGCTGCAGGCCTCAAGGCCCGCCAACACAGTGGTTTAGACATTCGTAGCCATATGTGAGGTGAAGCCAGTCCCCACGTTAACGTGATCCACACGCAGGTCATTTAAAATTGGTGCAGTGACTGCAGAGTGTGCACAGCCCTTTATCGGCTCAGCCTTAAAGCTCACTCAAGTGTGTGTGTCTGCTGCTTGAACCTATGTTTCTGTACAAGCTGCCTCTCCCCCATTTAGAGTATTTCCTTCAGTTACAGTTCTGAAAGTAGAGTGATAGGCTGACTGTATCCTTGGTGGTTTGCCAGGGGCTCTCCCAGAAGGGCGCCACATTTCTGTGGTGTCACTAGATTCCCATGTGCCTACTAGCATTGGGCTTTTTAACTTGTCTTTGCTAACATGTGCATTCCTTCCACTTGTTTCTTTTGGTTTTCTGGTGAGGACATGCGTCTCTTTATGAAGTGGTTCACTGTCTTCGCTTCCTTGCTGGCCACTCGCCCCTTCCTGGCCCTGGGAGGCCATTGTTATGGATTATGCTTCTTCAAAAATGCAAGTTAAATTACGTTAGAATTTTGACAAGAGCCCAAAGCCTGAAAACTAATCCATGAAATAAAATGTGAGCCCTTGGCCTTCAGTGCTCACGTCTCCCAGGACCCTCGGCGTTTCTTAAGGTGGTCAGATCCTTGGGTGCTCAGTTTCAAGCAGGGACGTGCTGAGGTGTGGGATTAAGAGAAGTAGGTGGCCTCAGGCAGCATGTTTCATGAGCGTTCTGGAGAAGTCACCCGGTGAACAGAAGGAATGTACCAAGCAGGACCAGTGGACCATGCTCCCAGGGGACAGAGCATGCATTCCCTCCGACCTGCGGTGGGGAGAATGGAAATTCCACTCGGTCGTCTCGAGCTCAGAATATGTGGGAGCTCTCCTGCCTCCCAGCCACACCCACACCACTGCCATGTTCTGTTTGTCATACAGTGCTTTAATTTTTAAGCTTGAAAAAAGTTGACAGCGTAAAAACCAAGAGGTTGCTCATAGCAGTGCTGCTCCTGGTAAGCCCTAACAGGTCAGTGGTCTGACTCCGGTCCACATTCTCCCTGCAGAAGTTCCTGGAGCTGAGCAGGTTTCCTGTCGTCTTTCCCCGTCGTCTGTCCTTGTTTCAGGGTGCCCCCAGAAGCATCATCCCACAGCTCTCACGGACGTCTCCTCGGCCCATACTTGATCCCATGGGTAACTGTGAGGAGCCGTCGTCCTCGCTGGGCACATTGCTTCCCTGAATAGACACGAGGTTCTGTGCTGAAGGAAGGAGAGAGATATAAATGTTAGTGAGTCATCGGCACAGGTTGGGAGTGCTGAGGTAAGCTGATTCACATTGAGTTCAGAGTTTCTTTGAGGACATTTTTGGAAAACTGTTCACCCAGCAGTCTAGTGTTTCCCTCTAGAAGCTGATTCTAGGTCTGGGAAGTGGGTCAATAAAAGGAACCTGGAGAAAGGCCAAGGAAGGGGGCCGTGTCACCAGGTTACAGCGACCACCCCCAACTGGCCAAGCTGGGACACTCTGAGCACCACATAATCAAGAGTGGGAGTGAGTGAAAGCCATCGAGACATTAGGCATCCAGGAGTCGGTGATGATGACTGAGGAGTGACTGGCCCCATCACAGAGAAGAAGCCCCCTGCCAGCCAGTGCACAGTGCCTGCTGGGGCTAGAAGCAGTGTTTCCCTGCCATCGTGTGAAGATAGGATCAGGGAGGAACCCCTAGTGGATGTGGCTGCGGGACATCATGCCTACAAGTGGGACACCCAGGGAAGGGCACAGCGTCACCTGTACAGCATCCTGCTAGGGCTGCTTCCCTGAGTTTAATGAAGAGGAAACACCAGACAAACCCAAAAGGATGAACGGTCTTTGGAAACAAGACAAAGGCTGTGAATTTTGCAGATGAGAGGGGACAGGACCACTAAAATGTGGTCGGGACCCTGGACTGGATCTTGTGCAGGAAAGAAGATGAGCTAAAGTTCTTGCATTAAAGAAATTCCATATTCTCAGGAACGAGACTCCCACTGAAATATTAGGGGTAAAGGGCCAAGAGGGTTCAGAAAAAACATCACGTGATTTCCTATATATTACACATATCCTCACACACACAATGAGAGTGTGTGCAGACACAGGTCATAAAGCTGAGGTGGTTTATTATATATTACACATATCCACACACACACGCACGGTGAGAGTGTGTGCAGACACAGGTCATAAAGCTGAGGTGGTTTATTATATATTACACATATACAGACACACGCACGGTGAGAGTGTGTGCAGACACAGGTCATAAAGCTGAGGTGATTTATTATATATTACACGTATCCACACACACACACAGTGAGAGTGTGCAGACACAGGTCATAAAGCTGAGGTGATTTATTATATATTACACATATCCACACACACACACCGGTGAGAGTGTGCAGACACAGGTCATAAAGCTGAGGTGGTTTATTATATATTACACATATCCACACACACACACGGTGAGAGTGTGCAGACACAGGTCATAAAGCTGAGGTGGTTTATTATATATTACACATATACAGACACACACACACGGTGAGAGTGTGTGCAGACACAGGTCATAAAGCTGAGGTGGTTTATTATATATTACACATATACAGACACGCACGGTGAGAGTGTGTGCAGACACAGGTCATAAAGCTGAGGTGGTTTATTATATATTACACATATACAGACACGCACGGTGAGAGTGTGTGCAGACACAGGTCATAAAGCTGAGGTGGTTTATTATATATTACACATATCCACACACACACACACGGTGAGAGTGTGTGCAGACACAGGTGATAAAGCTGAGGTGGTTTATTATATGTTATACATATCCACACACACACGCGGTGAGAGTGTGTGCAGACACAGGTCATAAAGCTGAGGTGGTTTATTATATATATTATATCCTCATACAGTGAGAGTGTGTGCAGACACACAGGCGATAAAGCTGAGGTGACTTATTATATACTATACATATCCTCACACACAGTGAGCGTGTATGCAGATACACACATGATAAAGCTGAGGTGACTTATTATATACTATACATATCCTCACACACAGTGAGCGTGTATGCAGATACACATGATAAAGCTGAGGTGATTTATTGTATATTATACATATCGTAACACACACAGTGAGAGCATGTACAGACACAGGTGATAAAGCTGAAGTGGTTTACTATATTATTATACATATCCTTTCTCACAGGTGATAAAGCCAAAAGGTAGCATGTTGACAGTGGGTGAATCTAGGAAAAGGGTGGATTCTTTGTCCTTCAATAATTTTAGCAACTTCTAAGGTTGAAATTATCCCAAATAAAATGTTTTTTAAAAATGAGGTGCCAAATAAGCACATGAAAAGATGTTCACTTTCATTAGTTATTAAGGAAATGCCATTTAAAACCACAGCAACGTATCACTTCACACTTGTTAGGATGGCTACTGGAAAGAATGGACAGTACCAGGTGCTGGGGACAATATGGAGCCCCTGGAACCATCATATACTACTGGAGGGAATGCACAGTGGTGCAGCCATTTGGAAGGTGGTTTGATGGTTTTTATAAAGTTAAACGTGCACAATCCCACTGGTAGGTACTTAACCAGGGAGAGATATGCTCACACACAGGCCTGTATGCAGCCTCGTAGATGACTGCCCAAATCTGGAAATGCCCACGCATCCATCCACAGGTGCATGGACAGGTGTGCCCTGACCCACTGTGTAGCAAGCAACTCTGGACACACATGCAGCCTGGCCCAATGTCAGAACCACCATGCTAGGGAGAAGACCAGACGTGAGGCTGCAGCCGTGTGATTCCATGAACGACAGGCATGTACCAGCAAGACAGCAAAGAGAGGATTGGGGCCGAGGGGACCAGGAGCCTTAGGGGTGTAGCTTGATTGTAGTGGTGGCTGTGCACTTGTCACAACTCATAGGATGTGCCCTCAAAAGGGTGAATTTTACCCTGTGCAAACTATGCCTTCACAAACCTGATTTTTTAAAAAAGGAACAAAATGTTAAAAATCAAAACCAAACATTAAGCCATCAGACTACTTTCTCAAAGATATTATTACTGGACCTAGTTCCTTGAGCTCCGTTCTAAGAATGTTTCACCGTGTCCTCTTGGTACTATGTCCCGTGTTGTTCACCTGAAAGAGGAGTGAAGTTCTGACCCTCTAAATGTGGTTGGACCGCCAGGACATCATGCTGAGTAAAAGAAGCCGGGCCCAAAAGGACATACATGTTGTAGTTCTGTTTTCGTGAAATGTCCAGAACAGGCCAATAAATGAGTTGTGGTTGCCAGGGCTGGGGTGGGGAAGCATTAAGACGAAGGGAGTAGTAACTGCTCGTGGGCATAGGTCATGAGAATGTTTTCATACTACATAGAGGTGGTGGTTGCACAACGTTGTGAATGTGTGAAAGGCACTGAATCGTTCACTTTAAGATGATTAATTTTACGTTACATGAATTTCATATCAAGAAAAAAATTTTTTTTTAAAAAAAGGTGATGCTGGGCTTATCCTGATTTTTGTTGGGTTTGTACAGTGCCTGTGTGGACTTACTCTGTGGACACAAGGGGCGCAGGCAGTGAGGCCCACCAGCTCCATGTTCATGGAGTCGCCCTCTTGTGTCCCTGAGCTGTGTTGGGCCTAGCTGTGTGTCTAGACCTGGCCAGGAAACCCTGTGTGCGGTTTGTGTGACAAGGACCAACAATGGAGCCCCAACAAACGGATAATGTTTGGGCTGACCCCCACCATACCATCCGGTGGCTGCTGGCCCGAGCGTAGCTCTGCTCTGCCTGAAGCGCTAGGTGAGGCGAGCGAGGCGCTGACTTTACCTAGAGGTGATCATGTGTATCACTTGGGGCTCGTGAGTTTTAACGATACATATTACAGAGATCTCAGCAACAATAATGACCAGTGAGATACAAATAAAATAAACCCAAAGGGTCTCTTCCTTGCAGAGATTCGTAGTTCTGTAAGTGCCTGAGAATCTCTCCTGGAATAGTGACAGTGTAATAAATTTCCCACTTGAAAGGTTTTCATTGCCTTGACACAAAGATCTGCAGCTTGTTAAAGACAGGGCTGAATTCTCAGCACTGGGGTCTCTGAGGCCAGGTCAGGTCCCCACCTGTGAACTGGAGAGTGAAGTCAGCAAGACACTGGCAGAACAGAGCATCTGGAAACAGACGGTTCACCCCAAGTGTAACCCGTGACGTTGGCAGAGTAGAAGTCATCATCTGAATAGGCGGGCAAAGGGTGCTCACCCCTCAGCTCTTCATGCCCCACACCCCCTTGGACAGTCAGAAGTGGGGGAGGTTTATTTTTGTAATGTGCTGAAATTAATGCGATGCTTGCAAGTTTTCTGAATATTCTCTCTCCTGTGTGACCTGCCCCTCATCAATGCCCACCCCCCTCATTGCTCTCGGGGCCTGGCTGGACCCGGGCTCTGCAGGGGCCCTCGGTGGGCTCAGGCAGCAGAGCTGGAGCTGGCAGCTTCTCAGTGCTGGAGCTGACTTCTCATGACCTGCAAGTGATGTCCATCAGGAGCACATGGTGTCCTCATGGGTGTCACCTGTGTGTGGGCCAGCTGTAGGTCCGCATTTTCAGGATTTCCCACTGGCCAGTTAACCTTCTCCTCGTGGAGATCCTCTGTGTGAGAGCTGCTCTCACTGCTGGCTTGCCATCTCCACTTCACCTCCCTGTCCCTCCGTGACTGGGAGTTTCATCCCATTGGAGAGTGGACAGTACGGGGGAGAGTAGGCAACCCACCTGTCACTTCTTGGCTCCTCTTGTAAGAGCTTTCCAAGGAGCCCAGTCACTGACCACGGGAAAGGGTGCAGCCTGAGCCCTCCGTATGTGGTCCCTGGGACAGGTGCACTTGCCAACAACTTCAGGCAAAGCCCCGATGTTCTGCCTTGGTTCCCATGTTGCAGTCCCTGTCTCTGAGTTCTTGTGACGTCCCCTGGGCTGAGCCGAGTCTGGGTAGGTGGTGCTTCCCCTGATGGGGAGGTGAGTCACATGCGGTGGTCACAGACCTGGAGGATCCCCTGTCACAGCCATCCTGGCCAAGGAAGGCAACAGGACAGGGCACTTGGGCTTCTGGTTGGGAATGGTCATCATCGAGTTGAGCCCTGGATACCTAGGGTCCCAGGGTCCCCCAGCAGGAGGAGACAATGCTGCACTTGGAAGCAGGAAAGGTCATCAAGAGGGAGGGAGGAGGGCGAGCTAGCTGGGGCCCAGCAGAAGGACAGTGAAAGAGGCTTCTGTTCGGGGTGGAGATTCCCGTGGCGTCTCCCAGAGGCTGTGATGTGGGACTAGGTGTGGGCAGCAGGGCAGCTGAGAGCTCTTGGAAATGTCCCCTCAGTCAGAGTGGGTGCCAGTGCACATGGGGTCACTGTCCTCTGAGAAGACCTGGGAGACGAGGACCACAGGTGCCACAGACTGTAGTCCTGGAGCATCAGGTCCCCAGTCCCTCCAAGCCTGCTGGCCGGTGCCCACCCCCCAAGTGACCCTGTCTCTGCCCTTGTGTACCAGGTGAGCCTAAGCAAGGCGGGCGAGTACTGGTGGAGCGCCATCCTGGAGGGGGAGGAGCATATCGACATTGACCAGATCAACAAGGAGCGATCCATGGCCACAGTGGACGAGGAGGAGCATGCTGTGCTGGACAGGCTCACCTTCGACTACCACCAGAAGCTGCAGGGCAAGCCACAGAGCCACGAGCTGGTACAGGCGCCCCGCCCTTCCCAGGCCTTCTCAGTGCCCATGCCGGGGTGGGGTGTGGACAAGACGTGCTGGTGTGGGGTGTGAATAGGGTGCTGTGCGGGGTGTGGATTAGGGGTCTGTGTGGGGTGTGGATGGGGGTGCTGGGGCCGGGTGTGGACGAGATGTTCTGGGGTTGGGTGTGGACAGGGCACACAACTTGCTGCAGGGCACAGCTGCCCACTGGGTCCTGACATAGGTAGCTCTGGCTTGGTTACTTGGTCATCGCCCAGGACAGGGCACTGGTTCCACTTCTGGACAGAGAGCCGAAGTGGCAGGGCCAAGACACGCCTGTCCAAAATGAGCTGTTAATATCGCACGTGTTCAGCACAGGAGGGAAGAGGCGGGCCCAGCACTGCTGCAGGGCTCATGCGGTTCTGACCACAGGAGGGCCATGGGAAGAAAGTCCTTCCAAGTCACTTGAATGTCAGAGGCGTGAGAAGTCTACATGGCCAGCGGCTATGGAAGGGGCAGGAAGAAGTCAGCTACTAGGGACCATGTTCACGCCTGTGCAGCACGGAGCCTGCCAGGAGCCAGGAAAGGATTAGATTGTACATTCTTCCCTCTGTTTTAATAATCCCAGGAGTGGCTATTTAGGGAAGAAAGCGTTGCTTTTCTCGGGCTTTATTTAGCTCCCAGTGTCCCACATGAATAGCGCTGGGAGTTTGAACCTCAGTGTGATGGGAGCAGGTCAAGTTCAAGCCCACGTCTGGGTAGGTGCATTGCTGGGCACCACATTCCGTGACGTCAAACAGAGGACCCTGCATCCACACCCCAGCCCCCCGCCATGCCATTTAGATTCGCAGGTGTCCTGTCTGTCTCCTGAGGGCCTTGCCATGTGGCTCTGTGAGTATTCTGGGCCCGTGGCTGTTGAGCGCTCCACCACTGCCCCCATGCCTGTCAGTTGTCCTCCATCTTCACTTCGTTCAGAGCTCACACAGACTTCCCCCTGCAAGGGTAGAGGAGCTGCGGAGGGGAGCACTTAGTAAGCGCCCACTGCATGTAGGTCGGGTTGGGTTCGCCAGGTCATGGATGCAGTACAGCACTCCTGAGAAGAGGGTGTACTTTCAGAGGTCACAGAATAAGTTCATGGTCCCACAGCTGCTCAGGCAGCAGGGGCGGAGTGTGAACCCTGGGCTGGTTCCAGGCCTCTCTCTCATTCCTGCCCTGAATCTCTGAATCTTCTCTTGGTGTGGCTTCCTGACCATCTGGGCTTACAGGGCTGGAGCCAGGACTAAGGTCAGCCATCGGATCATGGATGTCTTGCTGGTCATGTCCATGGAAAGTGGCCATCGCTAAGCCCAAGGGGCATAGGACTCGGAGCACAGCTCACCTCTGTGCACGTTTAGACAGCAGTTTTAATCTAGTTGCACTCTATCTGCCTATGGCCACTGGACAAAGGAGCAGTCTGAACACTGGCCCTGTGGGAGGGGCCTCATGCAGCTGTCATAGGCCTGAGTGTCCCTGCCCGAAAGTGGGCAGGCTCAGAGACGTGAGGCCTGAGTGGGGAGCAGGAGGTCCCTGCTGACTGGCCCAGAGATGGGGCTGGCTGATGAGGAAGGATCTGAAGAAAGAAGAGCCTTGGAGATGCTGTCGTATGATGGAAAGACCTTTGTGGTTTGAGTCAAGGGATTCTGGAAGGGCTTGCTATGTGCCAGGTAGCGTGCTGACCGTGGGGGGACGTGAGTACCTGACCAAGAGCAATGCCTTTGGAGACCTTCGTTAGACAGAGGAACCCAGGGCTGGCAGTACATGTGGCAGGACCCAGGGGTGATCTGGAGATACTAAAAGATTGATGTCTCAAGGCCGTGGTAATGGAGGTGGGAGAGTGTCCGAGGGCCTGGCCTGGCACCAGCACTGCCACCTGGGAGTCATCTAAGCTTGGCAGGGATTCAAGAAGGAGCATCTGGAATGAGGTTCACCTCCCGGGGGTTCCACATGGAGTGTCCTCAGCACACAGGTGGTGAGGGAAGCGCAGTGTTGGGAGCCGGGTTTGGGACCAAGAGAAGAGTATGGAGGCACAAGGAGCCACATGAGGAGCTGTCAGAGCTGCTGTGGCCTGGCAGTGAGGGAGCTGAACTTGGTGAAACTTGGCAGTTGAAAGCTGTACAGCCACGGATGGTTTAACCCACAGTCTCTGTGGTCCCTGGAGGAAAGCCAGTCCCCAGAAGAAGGAAATGAGGGTCAGCAGGACCCACTGGTGTCTTCAGATGAGGGCCAAGGGGAGGAGAGGTGGCTTAAGAAAGTAGGTGGATGGGGGCCAGCCCGCTGGCACAGTGGTTAAGTGTGCACGGCACAGCAGTTGAGCGTGCACATTCCGTTTCAGTGGCCCGGGGTTTGCGGCTTGGGTCCCAGCTGTGGACATGGCACTGCTCAGCAAGCCATGCTGTGGCAGGCATCCCACATATACAGTAAAGGAAGATGGGCACGGGTGTCAGCTCAGGGCCAGTCTTCCTCAGCAAAAAGAGGAGGATTGGCAGCAGATGTTAGCTCAGGGCTAATCTTCCTCAAAAAAAAAAGAAAGTAGGTGGTGATGATGGCACTGCATCGTTTCCTGAGGGGCCTGGGGCAGGACAGATGTGGGGAGTGAGCCGAGGGCTCCATGTTGGAGTTTGGAGTGTGAGGGCTTGTCATACGGCCCATGATGAGGCCAGTGCATGGGACATCGTCATGGGTCAAGGCTCAGAGGGAGTGAGTGCTCTGTGCAGAGCTCACCTGAGAGACAAGGGTACTCGGATGGGGGCCTTAAAAGGAGTGAGGGGCCAGGAATCCAAAAAAGAGGGGGCAGTGGGCAGGAGGTGGAGGAAGAGGGTACAGGCGGAGGCCACTGGGAAACTTCTGGCTGGGGCGACAAGCCAGTCACCTCGCGACTGTGGCCACCACCCTCCCCTGCTGGCACAGTGAGTTGGGCACTGGGCGGATCCCTCATGTTTGGTGGCTGGCCTGCAGGGCTGCAGCACATGCTTCTCCGGGTGCTCTTCCAACGTCTTGGTGTGTGTTGTCTGCACCAAGTTGGGAGAAATATCGATTAATCCCCAATACTCACTATGTGTCTTTGTCACACCTGCTGCTGCACCACTTAGGTTTATTAACAGGGAAAAGAAGACCCTTGTCAGGAGGACAGTCCTGAAGCCTCGTCAGACATCAGACATTTTGCCCACTGCTCAGTCTGCAGGCCTTGAGACCAGTGAGCGGCGGGAGTTGCTGCCTTAGGGTAGCCCAGGCCCCGCAGCAGCGAGTCTCTGATTTCTCCTGGTCAGATGAAGGGGGGGTGGCCCCCAGCCCACTGCGTCTGCAGGGAAGAAGAGGGTCCTGCGGCACAAGGAGGTGCCTTCCTCTCAGACTCTGCATCTTGCATGCCTGGCCCAGTGCACTGCTCGGCTGGACAACGTTCCAGACTGTCCGCGGCCTGGGCTAGCTGATGAGCGGCCCCGCCTCCACCTCCCAGGGGCTGCGGGGTCTGCGACGAGGGAGTCTAGTTTGACCTCCTGAGGTCTCTCCCTCTGAGTCACAGCCTGGATCCCGCCTGGATTATCTGAGGGTGTGGGCCTCCATGCTGCCAGTCTCCTCCCTGGGGAAAGGGAGCAGGCTCATCCCCCTGCGCCTCAGTTGGCCCGTGGGCTGTATCCCTCAGGCCATTAGGAGTTTGGACAGAGATTCCTGGTGAGGAGGAACAGCAGCTGAACCAGGAAGGCAGCCAGCGCTCGCTGGATACAAGATGGGGTGGAATCGGCATGTGGGGAGCACAGGCTGGCAGACAGTCGCAGTCACCCCAGGCAGGTCCCCCTCTGGAGGAAGCAGAGCGGAGTCCTGCTCTGGGATGTTAACCTGTCTGTCTGTTTTCTGTTTGTAGAAAGTCCATGAGATGCTGCAGAAGGGGTGGGATGCTGAAGGCTCTCCCTTCCGAGGCCAGCGATTCGACCCGGCCATGTTCAACATCTCCCCAGGGGCTGTGCAGTTTTAAAACTGAAGGAAAGGAAGCCCTCACCAGCGGCAGGCCTGGGCTCCCTCCTGTCTGGGCCTCACTGTCTGGCTCACCCTCACCAACCTTTCTTTCGAGGGTGAACCCAATCTCTGCCCCGCCCTGCATCTCCAGACTGTTCCAGAGCAGGGTGGGCCGAGAGGGTGTTGGAGAGCAAGGGCCGTCCCAGCAGACATAGCTCTGGCCCCTGTCGCCCCCGTTACCTGTGCTCTGCCTGCTGCTCTTTGCGCTTTGCTTGCTTTTCTTGTGTAGGGGGCGGGGCATGAGTGTGAGACCGGCTTTTGAAGCTGGGCGGAGGGGCCGCTCTCCTGGGCAGTTTGGGGAACCCTCAGCCGTGACGTCTTGCTGGGTGCGTTTATGTGCGGTCTCACTCCTCTGCTTGTAAGTGTCCAGCGCCTGCCTCAGCCTCGTCGTGGAGCAGCAGAAAGTGGAGTTCTGGATGTTGAGAGAAAGTCTCGTGGCCTCAGGCTTGGCACAGCAGGATCTGTCTGTCTTCTGACTGGGTGGCCCTGCTCCCACCTGACCTGGCACTTTCCTCTTGTGGGACTGATTCTCATCCAAGTGCGCCAGGCCAGGCTCTGTCAGGAAACCACGGCCCCTGGTCCCTTCTTGGCTGAGGCCAGATCATGCTGCGCGGAGCTCACAGCTCTGTTCCCACCACTCTCCCAGGACCTGGAGCCCGCACCCCAATCCTAGAGGGCCCTGTGTACGTGTCACCAGGACCACGGGGCTGCCTTGTTGGGTGGTCACCTTGCAGGTCTCCACACCCTGCAGCCTGCCCTTGTGGGCTCTGTCCACTGGGCTGGGGGAGGAGGAGCCCTGTCTGGAAGGTGGTCCTTCCAGAGACTGCCACCTTCATTGCAGTGTGACTCACAGGGTGGCTGACAGCCCTGTAAGAAGCATCCCTGAGGCCCTGATCACTCTGATGCCATTGCTGGAGGTGCAGATACGAGGTGGCTGGTGGGAGTACTGCCAAGGGGACACAGCTCTGTTGTCTACAGTCATCACCGAGGCTGCCCATGGAGCTGCCAAGACCCTTCTTCAGGGCCCCTAGGATTTTCATGTCCGTCCCACATGGCAAAAGGTCTCATGGCAGGCGTCTGCCTGAGAACCCTTCTCACATGTCTTATCCCCCCGGCCACCCCATGTGGGGTCTTCCGGAGTGACAAGGTGGGGTGTGGCGCACCGGCACTTGGCTACTGGGGAGACTTTGGGAGCTGTGGACTCCGTTGTCAGTTGTCTTCCTCTCGCCTGATTTTATTTTCAGTGTTGCATTTCTCCCCACCCTGCCCGCTGTAACAGCAGTGTACCGTGTCTGGGAGTGGCAGGCTGGGGGGTTGCTGGTCGCACATGGCTGATTACGGGTCAGCCTTGCTGTCTTGCGGACATCCTCTGCTCCTTGCTGCCAGCCTAGGCCCTGGAGCTGGTGCACTCTACCTGTTTTCTCTCTTTAGACACGACAGCAGCACATTGGCCCCTGAGCTCCATCAGCTGAGGTCTGCAGAAAGCAGGGTGCCCACCTGCGAAGTTGCCTCGTCTCCAGTGTTGGTTTGCAATAAAACTGTATTTAAGCATCTCTCTGTCTGTGTATGACATTCACTGCCAAGTTCTGTGTCTGCGTGGTCATTGCCAGAATTCTAGCCATGAGGTCCTGGGCCCATGTACACAGCAAATGCCAAGATGAGGCATTCCTACATATCTCCTGAAGATGTTTCCCATCCCACCTGCACATTGGTGAGACTTCACACAGCTTTCAGAAATCTAGTAAGCTTTTTTTTTCCTAGTAAGGAAAAAAGGATTGTAGCTGTACAACTTACATCCGTTGCCAGCAGGTTCTGAAAAGCCAAGATGAGCACAGGACTCAGAACACTTCAGCTGGAGAGCCCTCGGTACCCCCTTTTCCTGCACTCGTCCTGGAACACTGGGCTCACGTGTCTGCCTGCACCCCCGCCAGGCACCACAGGTGTCTGATGCATCCCTTTCCTCAGTCCCCTTGCTGTGTCAGGAGCTGGGTTCAGTGGGCAGAGCCTAGCCCGTATTTCCTGATAAGCATTTCTTGAATGAATGAAGAATACTTAGATGGCTGAATGGTGGCCTTACCAAGCAAACTCCCAGGCCAGAAATAAGCTGCCAGGAAGGAGGGGCACTGTCTTTCAACAGTTTGTCCCCAAAACGTGCAGGAGGGAGAACAGTCAAGAGTGTTCTATGTGGAAATGTGTCTGGGAGGCGGCAGCTGCCTTACAAAAACCTTGACCACCCAGAACACAGCTTGGGGAACAGACCCAACCCACCTTCAATCTGGTCCTGGGGTGGGCCAACTGGCAGTGAGCTCAGCCCGGGATGGGATAGGTCATCTCCATGAATAGAGAGAGTAGAGTTGTGGGCGCAGAACCCGGCTAGCCCTGAGTAAGCGCTCTCTGGCCGCTAATGCTGGTCACAGGTGTTTATGGCTGCTGTAAGCAGCACTGGCCTCTGGAACCCCCAACTACCTGGGTTAGTGGCCCAGATAAAGCATAAAGATAAAGACCTAGGCCCTCAGGACTGGGGATGGACTCAGGAGGCCAGGCAGAGCCCCCATGCCCTGTGCACCCCAGGTGTGGGTCAGGCCTTAGATTTGACCCCAAATTCCCAAGGGCTCCAGTAGGATGGAACAAGCTGGGGAGGGGGCCAGAGGGGGACAGGGAGGGCAGCCCCTTAGAGTCCCCGCCAGCCTCTGCGTGTCTGCCCTCCCATCCTCCCAAGCCTCTCTCCCTCATCTCCCCAGCGAGTCCCAGCCCACCGTGTGTGGTCCCTAGGACCTTGGCCCACCACTTGCTCCACCAGGAAACTCGAAGCTGGTGCCAGCAGGAAGGAGCAGGCCTGAGCCCAGGTGTGCAGGGTGACAGATCTCACAAAACCACCTGTTGACCCCTCCAGGGGCATTGTGACCCCACAGACCCCCCACCTTGCCCCATCCCTCCCTGTTGCTTCCACACCTGGAGAGTTGGGTGCACCTCCTGGTCTAGCCAGAGGCCGCCACAGGGAAGTAAAGAGGGCCTGGTTCCAGTGCCTCAGTTGCAAAATGACCAGCGTTCAGTGGGAAGGGCCAATGGTGCCTGCAGCCCCTCTGGGAATCCCACCCATGAGGGGTCAGCACCAGGGAGAACACTGGCCTGGAGTTGTGCAGACCCTTCTCCCCAACGAGCGAGACTGAGCCCAGGATCATCCCCCATCTACCTGCAACCCCTGGCCCCCACCCACCTCTGCTGGACATTCATGATGCGGCCACCGGAGACCCTGAGACATGTCACCACCCCGCCTCCCTTCAAGGACCCCCACCATGGGAGGATAGTCCCAGGCCTGGTGCCCTCTGTCCTCCCTTCCTCCTCTTCTGTTCCCTCCCACTTCTCAGTCCCCTCCCCCTCCTCCATCCCTCTTCCTGCTCCAAGGAGGAGTGGGGCAGAGTGGGAGGCAGAGCAACAGCCTCCAAAGACCTCCTAGTCCTTGGAACCTGTGAAATGTGACCTTACATGGCAGAAGGGACTTGGCGGATGGGTTAAGTGAAGGATCCTGAGATGGGGGTGTTGTCCTGGTTTCTCCAGATGGGCCCAGTGTCATCACAAGGGTCCTCATAAGAGGGAGCAAGAGAATCAAGAGGAGGAGATGTGACCACCGAACCAAAGTTTGGAGCAATGCACTTTGAAGATAGAGGAAGGTGCCATGAGCCAAGGATGCAAGCAGCCTCTTGAAGCTGGAAAAGGCAAGAAATGGATTCTCCTTATTGATTTTAGACTTCTGACCTCCAGAACTAAAGATAATAAGTTTGTGGTGTTTTAAGCCACTGAGTCTGTGGCAGTTGGTTACAGCAGCCCCGGGAACTCCTCCGGGTGATGGGATTGTGGCCTCAGGGTCACAGGCGGTGCTGTAGTTTATATGCCTGGTGGTGTTGGATGGATTAGCTGTTCCTTCTGCCCTAGACCAAGTCTTATCAAGCATCAAGCCAGCATGGCCTGTACGGTCATTTGTATCTCTCACTGACGCACCTGCTGCCCCAGGGCCTGAGGTCCAGACCCTGGCCCACCTTGCCCCTCCCTCATTGTATCCTTGGGCGAGTTCCTTCCAGTCCTAACCTGTTTCCACTCAGCTCAGGGGATCCCAAGTTTGAACTTCCATCAAGTGGGCCCTGGCAGGAAAGATGTGCTGCGCTCCATGAAGAGCCTGAGGGACTCAGGGAGCCACTGTTGATAGTGGCAGGACAAGGGGCCCCGCAGAGATGGTGATGGATGAGGGGGAGGCGGTGGACAGTGTGAGCAGAGCCTGGTAAGGGGAACTGCAGTCACATGAGGGTGCCAGGGCAGGGAGGGCATGAGGTGACCTGACCACACTCTCATCCTGCCTTCACACTGGCTGGCCCCTCAGGAGGGCAGGAGCCTGGAGAGCACAGAGCTGGGGAAGGGTAGGGAGAGAGCTGGAGGGGGAAGCCTCCCAAGAGCCCAGGGGCTGTCTTCAACACCTGGACAAACATCATCCTAGACACGTCTGGGACTCACTTGTAACTTATTTTGAAATAATTACAGGGTCGAGAGAAGTTGTGAAGTGTCCCATGCACCCTCTACCTAGCCCCCACAGTGGCTGCAGTACAACACCCCAGCAGGGAATGGACGTCAGTGCAACACACAGATCTCGTTGAGTCCACTGTCTGCAAACACGTGTGTGCATGTGCAGCACCATGTGGTTTCATCACATGTGACTCCATGTACCTGTGGCCACAACCAAGACACAAAAGTGTTGGGTCACCACAAGACTTTTTATAGGCACCACCATCCCTAAGCCCTGGAAACCACTCATCTATTCTCCCTTGCTGCAATCACATTGTCTGACAAGTGGTATGTAACTGGATTGTGCAGCACGTATCTTTTTGAGATTGGCTTTTTCACTCACCATGCTTTGCTTGAGGTTCATCCAAGTTGCTGTGTCAGAGATTCATTCCTTCTTATTGCTGAATAGTATGCCCCAGACATGGAGGGTCCACAGTCTGTTTAATCATCCACCATCCGAGGGCATCTGGATAGCTTCCAGTTTTTGTCTATTACAAATAAAGCTGCTATGAACTTTTGTGTACAGATTTTTTTGTGCCTACTTAAGTTTCCATTTCTTTAGGGTAAATGGGAGGGCAATTGCTGGGTCTCATGTTTAAGTGCACATGTAACTTAATAAGACTGTCAAACTGTTTTTCTGAGTGCTACACCATTTCACATCCTCACTGGCAGTGTAGAAGATCGGGCATCTCTGTGTCCTTGACGCATTTGGTGCTGTAATAGGCAGAATGACAGCCCCACAGGTTTTCACATCCTAATCCTCAGAACCAGTGACTATCTCATGCAAAGGGGATTAAGGTCACAGATGGAATGAAGGAGTTAGTTATTTGCCTCTAAAATAAGATTGTTCTGGATTATCTGGGTAGACCCAATGTCATCTCAAGGGTCTTTTAAATGTGGAAGTGGAGGCAGAAGAGTCAGTGTCAGAGTGATGCCATGTGAGAAAGACTCGACTGGCCGTTACCGTCTTTGAAGATGGAAGGGGCCATGAGCCAAGGAATGCAGGCAGCCTCTAGAAGCTGGAAAGGCAGTAGGAAAATGACTGTATCTACAATAATTAGTTAAGGGATACATAAGATAAAAAGGTGTAAAATATGACATCAAAAATATAAAATAGGAGGCTGACCCTATGGCCTAGTGGTTAAGTTCAGCATACTCCGCTTCTGCAGCCTGGGTTCATGGGTTTGGATCTCAGGTGCAGACCTACACCACTTGTCAGCCATGCTGTGGCAGCAACCCACATATAAAATAGAGGAAGATTGGCACAGATATTAGCTCAGGGCTAATCTTCCTCAGCAAAGACAAAAACATAAATGAGAGAGTAAAAATTTTGAGCTTTAGAATGGAAACTTAAGTTGTTATCAATTTAAAATAGATGATTGTAGATATAAGTTGTTATATGTATACCTCCTGGTAACCACAAAGCAAAAACCTGTAGTAAATACACAAAAGAAAATAAGAAAGGACTCTAAATATACCACTGAAGAAAGTCATTAAACTGCAAAGGAAGAGAGCAAGAGAAGAAAGGCACAGAGGAACTATCAAACAGCCAGAAAACAATTAACAAAATGGCAATAAGTACATATCTATTAATAATTAATTTAAATGTAGAGGACTAATTTCTCCAGTAAAAGACATAGGGTGGCTGAATGGATAAAAAAACAAGACCCACCTATATGCTGCCTACAAGAGACTCACTTTAGATGTAAGGATACACAGACTGAAAGTGAAGGGATGGAAAAAGATATTCCATGCAAATGGAAACCAAAAGAAAACAGGAGTAGTTTTACTTATATCAGACAAAATAGACTTTAAAACAAAGACTGTAATAAGAGATAAAGAAGGGCATTACATGATGATAAAGGGGTAAATCCAACAAGAGGATATAACACTTGTAAATATTTATGCACCCAACATAGGAACACTTAAATATAAAGCAAATATTAACAGACCCAAAGGGAGAAATAGACAGCAATACAATGATAGTAGGAGACTTTAATAACCCATTTACATTAATGGATAGGTCTTCCAGACAGAAAATCAATAAGGAAATATTGGCCTTAAGTGACATGTTAGACCAGATGGACTTAACAGATATTTACAGAACATGCCATCCAAAAGCAACAGAATACACGTTCTTCTCAAGTACACGTGGAACATTTTCCAATATAGAACATACGTTAGGCCATGAAACAAGTCTCAATACATTTAAGAGAACTGAAGTCATATCAAGCATCTTTTCTGACCACAGTGGTATGAAACTAGAAATTAATTACATGAAGAAAACTGGAAAATTCACTAATATGTGGAGATTAAACAACATGCTACTGAACAACCAGTGGGTCAAAGAAGAAATAAAAAATGAAGTTAAAAAATACTCTGAGACAAACGAAAACAGAAATGTAACATACCAGAATTTATGGGATGCAGCAAAAGCAGTTCTAAGAGGAAAATTCATAGTTATAGAGACCTACCTCAAGAAACAAACAAACAAAAAACTTAAACAATCTACTTTTACACCTAAAGGAACTAAGAAAAGAATAACAAAGCCCAAAGTTAGTAGAAGCAAGAAAATAAAAATCAGAGCAGAAATAGACGAACTAGAGACTAAAAAGACAATTGAAATAATTAATGAAACTAAGAGCTGGTTCTTTGAAAAGATAAACAAAATTGACAGACTTTTAGCTGGATTCACCAAGGAAAAAAGAGAGAAGGCTCAAATAAATAACATCATGAATAAAAGAGATGGTACAAATGATAACCCAGAAATACAAAGGATCATAAGAGACTACTACAAACAATTACATGCCAACAAGTTAGACAACTTAGAAGAAATAGGTAAATTCCTAGACATGTACAGCCTACCAAGACTGAATCATGATGAAATAGGAAATATGAACTGACCAATTGCTAGTAAGGAGATTGAATCAGTAATCAAAACCTCTCAACAAAGTCCAGGATCAAAGGCTTCACTAGTGAATTCTACTAAACATTAAAAGAATTAATACCAATCCTTCTCCAACTCTTCCAAAAAAAAGAAGAGGAGAGAACACTTCCAAACTCATTTTACAAGGCCAGCAACACTGTGATACTAGAACCAGACAAAGACACTACAAGGAAAGAAAATTACAGGCCAACATCCCTGAAGAACATAAATGCAGAAATCCTCAACAAAATAATAGCAAACCAAATTCAACAATGCATTAAAAGGATCATATACCATGATCAAGTGGGATTTATTCCAGGGATGCAGGGATGGTTCAACATCCAAAAATCAGTCAATATGACAAACCATTTTAACGAAATGAAGGATAAAAAACCCTATCATTATCTCAATAGATACAGAAAAAGTATTTGACAAAATTCAACATCCATTTATGATAAAAAACTCTCAACAAAACAGATATAACATTTACCTTGTAGAAAATAATTTTTATTTTATAGAAAATATTTGCTTTTTTAATGATAAAAGAAACAGAACTTCTTTGCTGAGATTTTGTATTTCATTTGTCTCAAGTGAATTTGTAATTGTTTTTTGCAGCATTTTTATGACGACTGCTTTAAAATCCTTGTCAGATAATTCCAACACCTGATTTATCTTGGTATTGTCACCAGTTGATTGTCTTTCCCCATTTGAGTTGTAGTTTTCCTGGTTCTTGGTGTGCTGAGGAGTTTTCGATTGTATCCTGGATATTTTGGTTATTAGGTTTGGAGAGTCTCAATCCTGTTTAAGTCTTCTATTTTCGCAGGCAGTCACCCTTTTTAGGTTTAACACACAGGTTCTGGCCTACTTTTGCAGGTTGTGGTTCCAGTCTTTAGTTTTCAGGATCCTTGCATAGTGGTGCTGGCTGTGCAAGTGGGCCTGGGGCTCTGCATGGCACTGGGTGGAGGCGGGGAGACACGGGGCTCCATGACGCTGCCTCCCCTGGGTATCAGCCCTCTTGGGCCTCCCCTCTCCTGTCCTTTGGCAAGAGAGCAGCTTTTCCTGTTGTCCATCTGTTTAGTCGATGCCTGGTGGCAGCTTGAGTTGCAGGCCTCTGTGCCCAGCCCCGGGGAACGTGGGAGATGAAAAGACAACCCATGGGTGCACAGCATGTTGATCTCAAGTCTTGAGGCCCCTAGCCTGTCTGCCATCTCCTTTCTAGCTTTCAGGATTCTTTTACGGAGGTCGGATTATGTCCAAGGAGGAGGAGCTGCGACATCCTGCCCTGGAACTGGAAGTCCAGTTCTGGGAGGTTTTGCCATCACAATATTTTCTCTATAAAACCAGGAAACACGATGGTTCCTAGATGACAGCCTGGAAGATGGCAGGCCACACAAATGGCACTGGGGCTTTAGGTTGCTGGAAGGTTCTGATTATTGTGAGAGGTGGCAAGAAGGCAGGCAGAGCAGAGCTGGGAGAGTGACCCAGAGCATCCCTGGGTCTATCCCAGCGGCTATCAAGAGCTCGCCGCCGTTTGAGCCACGTGCAGTAGGGTCTCACAGACCTCCCTGTGTGATGGGGCACAAAGGGCCAGGGGCCATTGTGACACAGCATGGAAAGTGCAAAGTCTCTGGGATGTGGAGACAGAGGGATGAGGAAAAGGAAGAGGTAGTGAGGAGACGAGGGCAGTCTGACTCGGGCCTCTGAGCGCCAGCATCCTTCGAAGGCTTCCTCTTGGACCTGGGGGCTGCCATTCTTCTCTGGAGGCTCTCAGGATCCCCCTCCCCACCCTTAGGGCTCAGAGACCCCTGCAAGCAAGAAGGGAAGGCTCTGGAGAAGGGAAAGCCGAGCCTGGCCTGGGGCCAGGAGGAGCATCTGAAGGGGTGGGGTCCTCAGGTGGTGCAAGAGGAGGCCACTTTTCTCAGCCATTCCAGTCCTAGGGATAAAAATACCACTTTGCAAAATCAGCTGCTAATCTTGTTGCTAGGTAGAGTTCAACCCCAGAATTGCTGTTTTGTTCTAAGTTTGGCTGAACAGCTTTTCCTGGGAATCAGACTCTCAGCTTCAGGCCCGGGTCTTAGAGGAGGCACAGGAGCTTTGCTTGTCGCCTTCCACAGGGACAGCCTGGTTATTAGCCCCCTGATGGACAGGCAGGGAGCATGTCACGCCCGAACTGTGGAGGGGCCAGGGACTGGCTGGGTGGGCTGGGGACAGGGGGACACCACGGTGAGCTGTGTGTCCTGGGCAGAGGTCCTAAGGCCGAAGGGACAAGGCAGGCAGGTGGCCTGGACACCATTGAGGGAATCTTCTAGGGGAAAGTACTCCCACTCCATCAGTCACGGATGCCTCTGTGTAGGGCCTGACCCCCAAGATGGCAGGGTGGAGGTAAGCAGGGAGCATGTCCAGCTGAGGGGTGGGACTGGGGGCCCGGAACCCTAGGGGACTACGAGCCTTGGAGGGGTGGGGGAGGCGGCTACGAGCCAGGTTGGGGAGCCGAGGCAGAGGTTCTTGACGGCTCCACACAGAAGTGCCAGGAACTGCTGATGTGGCCACAGCCAATGGAGGCATATTGATGACTGTAATTAAAATGCCAAGACAGGTCTACAGTGGCCAGATGGCTGCTGAATCCAGGTGAAGAGCTGCAAGCGCCTAAGACGGGGATGCAGGGCCGCCCGGGGCCCTCGGGGGGCTGTGGCCAAGAGAGGGGGGCTGTGCACAGCCCTCCTGGGGACCCTCCAGTCCTCACCAGGACAGTTTTAGGACCTCCTCCCTGACCCCACTTTTGCACCCACGAGTCCTGCACTCTGCTTCCTCTGGCCCCCACCCTGCTGGGAGGCAGGAGGTCAAAGAGGGCTCGGGGCCCTCGGGATCTGGTTGGGGGAGCCTGGACTTCCCGGGCAGAGGCGCACTGGGGTCCACGTAACAGTGGCACAAGCTGGACTGGCTCCAGCCCTCTGCTGCCAACCCAGGGCCTCAGTCACACCGAGGGACCACCAGGGATCTCTACGCAGTCTATCAGCCACAGCCCTCACCCGGTGCCTGCCATCTTCTCCTTTCTGCCCCCTGTCGTCAATGTCCTCTGGCCAGGAAGGCCACCAGGGTCACCTCTCCCGGGCCTCTGCTAACAGTGCCACCAGAGGAAGCTGACACTCCTGCCCCAAGCTCCCACCCCTCCAAGTCTGGTCACTCCATGTCCGGGAGCTTTGCCAAGTTATGCACAGAGAGAACTTCCTATCCCCCCACCCCACACAAAAGCACCCACGAAGAGGCCTCATGCAACCAGCCAGTGCAAATCTGGACTCCTGAGAAGCTGTTCATGAGTCTAGATGCTCAAATCCCAGTTGGAACCCGAGGTGGGCTTGTCCGCAAAAGAGCCCATGCCCAACCCCAGGTTTTCCCAGCTGCGGGAAGACCCCAGACACCTGGCCAGCTCTGTTCATGCCAAGGGACAGGCTGAGTCCCAGCACCCTCTGCAGAGAGGGGACCCGGGGTGGAGCTGGTCCTTGGCCTCACCCAGGGATCTGCTGGGCCAGCCCGTGCTCCTGCCTTTCCTTCTGGGCTTCCGTCTCTCCCCAGGGAGAGAGGCAAATGGGGGGGCTGCCGGCGGTGGCCTGTTCCATCTTGGGGTTGATCTGCCAGAATCAAAGAGCAGCAGCATTTGGGCTTGGGGCCAAAGTGGAGAAAAGTTGATATAAGAAGACCCTTTGTTACCTAAAATGCGGCACTGTGGAAGAGAAAGAATCCTGGGCCTGGGCTGCGTGTTTGATTTAGAACATGACCCTGGCAGCGCGGGAGTCTGGCTGGCGGCCACGGGAGGCCACGGGAGGGCAGCATTTGCTCCCCTGGAAGCAGGAGGCAGGGCTGCCAGGCCTGTCCCCTCCTACGGGCCACCAGCTGTTCTTTTTGTTTGTTTTAATAACAGCTTTTTTGAGGTATAATTCACACAGCATAAAATTCGCCCTTTTTAAAGTGTACAATTCAGTGGTTTTTAGTGTATTCACAGAGTTATGCAACCATCACCACTAAGTTTGGAATATTTTCATCACCCCAAAAAGAGACCTCATACCCATTAGCAGTCACTCCCCATCACCCCCACATCATCAGGCCTAAGCAACTGCTGATCTACTTTCTGTCTCTATGAATTTATCTGTTTTGTAGGATGAAGTTGGACCCCTACCTCACACTGTACACAAAAATTAACTCAAAATGGGTCAAGAATCTAAATACAAGAGCTAAAAGCATAAAACTCCTTCAAAGAAAACAAATTTTCACTACTTTGGATTTGATATTGGTTTCTTAGATATGTCCCCAAAAGACCAGTGACGAAAGAAAAAAATAGATAAAATGGACTTTATTACAGTTAAAAACTTTTGTGTATCAAAAGACATTATCAAGAAAGTGAAAATGCAATGTAAAGAGTGGAAGAAAATAAGAGTTTAGTGTCCAGAATGTAGAAAGAACTCCTACAATTCAACAAAAAGGCAAACCAACTAAAATATGAGAAAGGACTTCAATACATATTTCTTCAAAGTAGGAATACAAACGGCCAACAAGCACATGGAAAGAGCCTAGTATCATTAGTCAATAGGGAAATGCAAAAGCCACAAGGAGATACACTTCACACATGCTAGGATGGCTATAATTTTTTTAAAAATAGGAAAATAATAAATGTTGGCAAGGATGTGGAGAAATTGGAACTCTTATATGTTGCTGGTGGGACTGTAAAATGGTGCAGCTGCTGTGGAAAATAATTTGGTGGTTCCTCAAAAAGTTAAATGTAGAATTACTGTATGACCCAGCAATTCCACTCCTAGATATATACTGAAATGAATTGAGAACAGGGACTCAAACAGATACTTGTACATCATTGTTCCTAGCAGCCTTATTCATAATAGCCAAAAGGTAGAAGCAACTGAAATGTCCATCACCTGATGAATGGATAAACAAAATGTGGTCTATCCACACAATGGAATGTCAGTCAGCCATAAAAACGAATGGATTTCTGATACATGCTACAACATGAATGAACCTGGAAAACGTTATGCTAAGGGAAATCAGCCAGATGCAAAAAAGGAGAAATAGTAATGACTTCACTTATCTGAAATATCCAGGATAGGCATACTCATAGAGACAGAAGGTAGATTAGAGGTTACCAGGGGCTGAAGGGTGGGGGAATGGAGACTTATTGATTAATGGCTACAGAATTTCTGTTTGGGGTGATAAAAACTTTTGGAAATAGTAGTGATGGTTGCACAACATTATGAATGTAGTTAATGCCACTGAACTGTACACTTAAAACGGTTGAAATGGCAAATTTTATGTTACATATATATTTTATCACAATAAGAAACTTCAAATTTTTTCTATGTATTTTGACTCCAGGGGAAGATAGATTACCTGGACAAGTTAATTTACTTCTCTAAGACTCATTTTCCACATCTGTAAAATGGGAACTGACACAGTACCTATTCCATGAGGTTGCTGTAAAAATCCAATGATGTAACATATGAACCACTTAGCACAAAGTCTGGCACATAATAAGGGCTCCATATGGGGGAGCTGTCATCATTATTTTCATGTGTTCATTTTATTCTGTCTAGAAACACGTCTAATTTTATGCCATCTGTAAAATGACCCTTCCTTGAGTTTCCACATCCAGCTGTGGTGGAGTACTTGGGCAAACCACTGCCCCAACTGACAACAACTCGAAAATCCAGGTGAAAAAAATGGTTCAAAGGTATCAGATGGCTGCAGGCAACCAGGAATTGAGGAGCCAAGTTTCCAAAGAAAAAAAAATTGGAGAAAGGTGATCTGATATATTATGTGACAATTCTGCACATCACTTGTCCCTCCAGGTGTTTACTGATTCTTGACTTAGAGACAGAGGCTGGGAATCTGAGCATAGGGTTACTACTGCTAAGAGGCAAAGAAGCCATCAGAACTTTCATCAAGTTCATGGAGAAGGGAAGAAAATTTTAATTATATAATTAATTAGTGCTGACAAATTAGCCAGGACTCAAGAAGCTGGAAGCCCCAAACTCAGACTTTTCCCCTGAAGCAGTTGCCTAGACAGTAAAGATACATGATAAGAGGCCAAGAAGCTAATAAGAACATCCAAGAAAAGCTGAGTGGAGTTTTCAACAATCTCATGGTTATGAAGAGACAACAGTGGAGGTTCAGGATCTGAGTTGGAGCATGGGAGGGCAGCACCCTAGGAATGGTGTGAACCAAAGATAGAATGCAGCATAATGACTGCAGTCCTGCCTCATGTTACTTTGGATAAAGGTAGTCTGCCCACACGCTAGCTGCCCCAGAGGATAAGGTGAACCATCTCTGGAAAAAGGTAATAAATCCAGAGACCTTATGGACAATGTCCAACATTCAATTATAAATTATTAGACATACCAAGAAAAAAATGGTAGGAAAAAAATTCTCAGATGGACACAGATATTTCAATTGTCAGGCAGACTTTAGAATAACTGCTATTAATATTTTAAAGAAAATAGATGACAAGATGAAGAATTTCTATAGAGAAAATACATGTATGTAAATTCTAGAGCTAAGGGAAAACACAGTAACTGATATTTAGAATACAATCAAGGGATTTATGATGGGACACAAGAGAAGAGAGGATTCGTGGAAGTTGATTGATAGGATTAGTAGAGGACAGGACAGTAGAAAATATGAAAGCTGATGCACAAAGATGGAAAATACAGAAGAGTGTAAGAGATACATGGAACATGTTGAAAGTTCCAAAATATGTACAACTGGAGTCCCAGAAAGAGAAAAGAAAGGTAATGGAGCAGAAGAAATATGAGAGGACGTAATAGCTGATGATTTTAAAAATAAGTGAATGCCATCAGCCCACAGATTCAAGATACTCAATGAACCGCAAGCAGAATAATGCAAAGATAATCTTTTTAACATCTGCTGCCAATTTTCCTTTTTTTTTTTTTTTTTTGTTTGAGGAAGCTTAGCCCTGAGCTAACATCTGTGCCAATCTTCCTGTATTTTGTATGTGGGTTGCCACCACAGCATGGCTGATGAGTGGTGTATGTCCATGCCTAGGATCCGAACCTACAAACCTGGGCCACTGAAGCAGAGCATGCCAAACGTAACCACTACACCACTGGCCAGCCCCCCAAAGATAATCTTTAAAGGAGCTGGAGTAAAAAGAAGTAACTACAAAGTAACTTCGAAGTAGTAACAATCAGACATAGCAGACTTTTTGATACAAATGAATAGTCAGAAGGCAATGAAATAACATTTTTAAAGTGCTGGAAAAAGTAACTATCAACCTAGAATTCTATAAAATTCTGTAGCAAAAATATCCTTCAAAAGTGAAGGTGAAATAGAGACCTTTGTAGGAAAAAAAATAAAAATTAAAAAAATGAGATTCTTCATTGGCAGAATACCTGCACTGAAAGAAAAAAAAAAAAAGCACAGGGAGTTCTTCAGGCAAAAAACTAATCCCAGATAGAAAGATGGAAATTCAGGATGAAATAAAAAGCAATGGATGGGAAGCATAAATCTAAATGGATATTGAGTCTATAAAACAGCAATGGTAATGCCTTCCATGGTTAAAATATATGTCAACCCGTGGGAGTACAAAGTTAACAATTCTGATACCACTACACATGTGTACTGGGATTGAGCAAATAAGCAAATAGATGATGGATAGTGGTAAAAAAGAATAAAATTTTTTAAAAATAGAAATGTGTATGTTGAGCCCTTCCTTTGTGCTGTGCCAAAGACAAAAGAGGAAACAAGGTCTAGCTCTTTCCATGTGGTCATATTCTGCTCTCCTTTCTTCTTTCGTCCTTAATCTTCCCTCCCTGCATGTAGTACTTCCTACTTAATCTACTGAATTAATTTTTACTCCTCCAAAAAAAGAAAACAGAAAAAGAAACCTATTCTTTCCCAAAAGACTTAGCTCTTGCAATTGAAATCCAGTCTTTAAATACTATTGCTTCAGCTAAAAGTTTATAAATTAATTTACGTCGTAATGTATTTCTTGGTTCTAAGCAATAATTGCCCTCCCCATGAAGCAATAAATATCACTGAATAAATGAGTGAAGGGCTCAGGCAACAAACACACTCAGGGAAAGAAAAATAAAATATGTGTAAAAATAAAGTGCATGACAATAATAACAAAGATGTGGGAAGGATGTAAATGGTAACAGAGTGCTTTAAGTTCTGGAAAGGGGTGATAAAAAAAAGTACTAATTTATGATTGACCCTAATAAGGGTGAAGGTTGTCATTAAGAGTGACCTCTAAAAGAAGAATAAAAATAATAGCCAAGGACTGCAAAGCTAATAGACTAACAGATAGGTGGTAGAATAATGAAAAAATACTTAATTCAAAAAAGAAAGGAGAGGAATAAAAGAATGTAAAACAGGTGGGATAAATAGAAAACATAAATTCACACAATAGGGATAAACTCAAATCTATCAGGAAGTACATTAAATGTAAATGGACTAATTGCTCCAAGTAGAAGACTAAGATGGATTGGATCAAAACAAAACAAAAAAATTCAACTGTGTGTTGCTACAAGAGGCACACCTTAAACATAAAGATGAAGAGAGTTTGACAATAAAGGGATGTAAAAATATAAACCATGTGCTCATGGGTCCTTAAGACCACTCTCAGGCTTGGCGGTTTACTAGAAAGGGCTCACAGGACCTGGAAGAGCTCACACTCACACTTACAGTTTATTGAAGCAGAAGGAGATAGATTAAAATCAGCAAAGGTGTGGAGTGAGGCTGGGAGAAATCAGGCGTCAGCTTCCAGGAGGCTCCTCCCAGTGAAGCTGCATGGGGCACACTTAATTCTCCCAACAACATTGTATGACAACACGTATGAAGCATTGCCAACCAAGGAGCTCACCCCAGTCTCGGTGTCAAGGGTTTTTATTGGGAGTCCATCACATTATCTGCATGACTAACCATGGCTACTCAGTCTGCAGCCTCCAGAGGTCAAGCTGATGCAGCCCCACCCAGGGCCTCAGTCATGCACCACAAGTCACATTAGTGTAAGCTATCTGGTTGTATTAGTCAGCTGGGGCTGCCATCACAAAATAACACAGATAGGGGTGACTTAAACAACAGAAATTTATTTCCTCACCGTTCTGGAGACAGGAAGATCAATGTGTCAGCAG
The DNA here is from genome assembly GCF_037783145.1 of Equus przewalskii. Lineage (NCBI taxonomy): Eukaryota > Metazoa > Chordata > Mammalia > Perissodactyla > Equidae > Equus > Equus przewalskii. The sequence goes on along the minus strand of NC_091834.1, from coordinate 15,091,195 downwards.
GTTTGCTTTCTCCTGAGGCCTCTCTCCATGGCTTGCAGGTGGCTGCCTTCTCTCTGTGTCCTCTCATGGCCTCTGTGCATGAGCATCCCAGGTGTCTCTCTGTATGTCCTAATGTCTGTATAATGACATTGGTAATATTGGGCTGAGGCCCAGCTAAATGGCCTCGTTTTAACATAATTACCTCTTTAAAGTCCCTATCTCCAAACACAGTCACATTCTGAGGTGCTAAGGTTAGAGTTTCAACATATGGATTTTGGGGGGACGCATTTAAGTTCATAACACTATTCAAATGGTACAGCATGGCTCAAGGCCTCAGGCATACAAAAACACTCTTATTTTAGGCAGGCTATTCTAAGGGCTCAAAAGTTATTTCCCAGAAGCCAGTCAAGGGTCAGTCCTTTCTCGGAAAGTGCAGAGTTTGGGCAAACCAAGTCTGATGTGTTAACCCTTCACTGCACACAAAAGAAAGTGAATGTGGCTATACTAACACTAGATAAAATAAATATTAAGAAAATAAGGATAACTAAAGATAAAGAGGGACATAATGATAAAAGGGTGTGCTCACCAGAAATATTAAAAAGATTTAGAATTTTGTATAAACCTAATTACGTAAGTTCAAAATATAGAAAGTAAAAATTGACAACACTAAAAGGAAAAATAAAAAAATTGGGAGTTATAGTGGAAGACTTTAACTTACCTCCCTTAATATATGGGAGAACAAGCAGACAAAAACTCAGTAAGGAGAAGGTCTGAATAACACAATTCACAAATGACATATTTGATATACACAGAACACCGTAGCCAATACTGACAGGATGCACACTATTTTACAGTGCATATGGAACGTTACAGAAACTGATCACATGGTTCAGCCTTGAGTTTCAACACAAAGGATTCAGATTATTCAGATCATATCGTAGGAGTAGAAGGGAACTTTCTCATTCTGTTAATGAGAATCTACAAAAAACATTCATGATGATGAAATATTGAAAACTTCCCCCCCGAGATTCCGAATGAGGCAAGGATCGCCATAATCACACTACTCAGTGTGGTGTTGGAGGGCCTAGGCGTGCAGAAGGCAAGCAGAAAAGGATACAAAGCTTGGAAAGGAAGAAATAAAATAATTATTGCTTACAGATGACATTATTGGCTACATAAAACATCCAAAGGAATTTCAGTCAACTTATTAGAATTAATATGTGAAATTAGCAAGGTTGCTGACTATAATGCTAATTTTTAAAAATTATATTTGTATTTACCAGCAACAATTAAAAATATTTTAAGAATTAGCATTTGCAAGAGAATTTTAAAAACATCAAATACCTAGTAATCTAACAAAAGACACGCAAAACTTCTACACAGAAAGCTGTGAACTTCATTGAGATAAATTAAAGGACAGCTAAATAAATGGAAGGAAAATACCACGTTTGTGGATTGGAAGATTGAATATTGAAATGATTTCAATTCTCTGCAACCTGAGCTATATAATTAATGCACATTACTCCCCCAAAATATCTGCAGTTGTGTGTGTGTGTGTGTGTGTGTATGACATTGACAAGCTGATTCTAAAATCACCTGAAATTGCAAAGGACTCAGAACAGCGAAGATGAGTTGCAGGACCAGAGGAATGGCAGCAGCGAGCTGGGCGGCTTGTGCTGGCACCCAGCCTCACAGCGAAGCTGCCGTGATTGTTGGGGTGGCCGTGGTCAAGGAGAGAAAGACCAAGGGAACTGAACTGAGTCTCAAAACAGGCCCACACACGTACGCCAAAGTTAACACTTGCTTACAAATCGGGGAAGAAGAGTCTTTTCCAACATTTTTGCTGGGTGAATTGAATACATGTATGGGAAAAGAAGTCTTGATGCCTACTTTACAATATGTACACATATACCCCTAATTCATAAGGATTGTAGAACTAATTCTGAGGGATAAACAATAAAGCTGTAGAAAAAAATAGGAAAATATCTTTATGGCCTTGGGGGTAGGCAGTAATTTCTTACATAGAGTATAAAAAAGCACAGCCATTGAGGAAAAAATTGATACATTTGATCACATTGAAATTAAGAACTTATATTTGCCGAAAGATGCAGTTAATAATGTGCAAGAGGATGAAGAGGCAAGCCACAGAGTCGCAAAAGATACTTGCAGGGCATATATCTGACAGAGGACTCTGATCCAGAATATATAAAGACCTTCTACAAATCAGTAAGAAAAAGACAAACAACCCGTAGAAAAATGGGGAAAAGACATGAACTGCACTTCACAAAAGGGGCTATCCAAATGGTCCAAAAATATTTGAGAATGGACTTACCCTTGAGTTATCAGGGAAGTGAAAGTTAACACCGCAGTGTAACACACACCCACCTTCGAAATCTTACACCACCAGTGTTGTAACTAGCCAGACTGTGGAGCAGCCGGAACTCTTGTGTTGTGCTGGTGGGAATGTAACTTGTACAACCACTTTGGGAAACTTTGGCAGCATCCTTAAAGGTGCATGTACTCACACCCAAAGACCCAGAAATTCCACTTCTAGGTATTTGCCAACAGAAATGCATGCATGCTGTCACCAAGACATGAGCAAGGATGTTCGTAACAGCATAAGGGGAGCATAAATGATTGGAGATGTTACAGCAATGAAAATCTTGCTATCCCTAGACACAGAAGCATGTTTGAATATCACAAACATAACGTTGAGGGGGAAAAGCCAGACGCAAAAGAGAAAATGCTTCACGATTCCAGTTGTTTAAACCTCACAGACAGGCCAGGCTACTCTCTGTTGGTGGAGGTCACAAAGTGGCTGCATCTGTGACTGGGAGAGGACAGGAGACAGGCAGGTGCTGTTCTGTTGCTTAACCTGGGAGCTGGGTGAAGGTGAAAGTTCATTGTGTCTGGAAACTTGTGATCTGTGCATTTTTCTGTGTGTATATATATATATTATACCTCAATAAAAGTAATTATTAAAAATAATTATCCTTCTTGAACTTTGATCCATTCTGTTGCCCTCTCTTCCTCCTTCTTGCCTCAAGGAAGCTGCTGCTTTTTAAAATGTTTTATTTTGAAATAATCTCAAATTTACAGTTGCAAAATAGTACAAAAAGCTCCTATATACTTTTCAACCAAATTCCCCAATTGTTAACATTTTACTGCACCTGCCATACAAGCCTTTCTCTCTCTATTGATGTTTTTCAGGCTCCTTTGGTAATAAACTGCCACCCTGATTCTTCATTTTCCCTTCGTGCCCTTGTGCAAAACAAGGGTCCTCCCCTGTGGACACACAGCACAACCACAAAATCGGGAGATTAGCCTTGTTCCTCCTCACCATCCAGCCCGAGAACCCCATGCAGAGTCTCCTGCGGCCTTAGTGGTGTCCTTTATAGGCCCAGCATTCAGTCCAGGATCCAGTGTGGCATTTAGCTGCCGTATGTTCAGTTTCTTTTCACCTAGAGCAATTCCTCAGTCTTTCCTTGCCTTTTAGGCCTTGAAAGTTTTGAAGACTTCAGGCCAGCCGCCCTGTGAATGTCTCTTGCTCCCCCCGCATCTCCTCATAAATGATGCAGTGATAATGCTGTACGTCCATCTCTCTTGCCCCTGGCAGTGCCCCTTCCATCACATGGGTGAAGCTGTGTCTGCCAAGTTTCCCCACCTGCTTTTCACTCCTTCCTGCAGATCTGAGTCACCACCTGGGGTCACTTCCCTTGACCTCAAGGACTGCGGTAGCCTTGACTGTATTGTGGGTCCCCTGTCAGTGGACTCTCTCGGTTTCATTTGTGTAAATGTCTTCATTTCAACCTTACTTTTTAAGCACGTTTTTGCTGGATAAGAATTTTTTTGGTTGACAGTTTTCTTCTTTCAGCTCTTTGATGATATCATTTCATTACCGTCTGGCTCCCATTGTTTCTGGTGAGAAGTCAGTTATAGTTCTTAGAATTGTTCCCCTGAAAGTAGCGTGTCTTTGTTCTGTGGCTGCTGTCAGGATTTTCTTTGGTTTTCAGAACTTTGTGTTTCTCAGTGTGGTTCTTTTTATGTTTATCCTGACTGGCGTTTGTTGCGATTATTGATATGTAAATCGATGTCTTTCATCAAATTTGGGAAGTCTTTGGCCATTGTGTCTTCAAATATTTATTCTGCCTCAATTTCCCACCCTTTCTTCTGAGACTCCAATTATACAGGTGTGATCCCATTTTATATTGTTAACAAGTCTCTGAGGCCCTATTCAGTTTCCTTCAGCCTTTTGACTTCCAAATCTTCAGATTAGATCATTTCTATTGATCTGTATTTACATATATCTCCCATTTTGGGGCTGAGATTTCCAATCCGTTCACTGATTAAACCATATCTTTCTTTAATTCTTTGAGCATGTTTATGATAGCTGCCTTAAAGTCTGCTAAGTCAAACACCTGGGTCATTTTCTCTCTCTTTTTTTATTATTCTCATTTTCTCTTATTTTTTTATTAAATACTGGACACTGTGGCTAATATGTTGTGAAACCCAAGATTCTGTTAACTTCCTCTGAAGAATGCTGACTCTTGTTTTGGTAGCTAGCTCACTCTCTGATTGATGACCTGGAACTTGTTTAGGCTTGGTTTTGTGCTCTGTTACCGCAGATCCTGGAAAATCTGAGGCGTTTCCCAAGGCCCTCTAATTTGACAGAAACCAATCCTGCACTGTGTACACACAGCCTAGCTGTCAACTGAGGACTCGCACTTCCCCACATGGAGCTTGGGGACCTTGCACACAGCTTCCTCTTCCCCTGTGTCCTGCCCCATGCATTCCCATGGCTTCTGCTGCCCCAAGTCTGGTCTCCACATCTTCAGGTCTGTGTGACCTCTGTATTCCAGCACTCTGTGCCTGTCCGTAGGCAAGAGTTGAGCAATTCTAAGTTGTCTTTCTCCAGGGGATTCCAGTCTTCACTCTCTGTCATCCACTGCCTGAGAACAGCTGTTCATACATTTTGTCCAGTTTTATGGTTATTTATGGTGGAAAGGCTAGTCTGGTATCAGCTAACCCATAGGGTCTAGTAGTGGAAGTCACAAGTAAGCTTCCTGATGGAGAAGGCAGTCTGTGTCTCCACTCCCCTGCCCCATGCCCCCCCTTGACCCATTGCACCCAAACCTCTGGCCCCACCACCCCAGTGACATTTCTTTGCCTGGAAACTTCTTTTTTTTTTTTTAAGGTATGCTTTTTGGTGAGGAAGATTGACTCTGAGCTAATATCTGTTGCCAATCTTCCTCACTTTTTGTTTTTTTTTTCTCCCCAAAGCCCCAGTACATAGTTGTATATACTAGTTGTAAGTCCTTCTAGTTCTTCTATGTGGGATGCCGCCACAGCATGGCTTGACGAGTGGTGTGTAGGTCTGCGCCCAGGACCCAAACTAGCAAACCCCAGGCTGCTGAGGCAGCACATGTGAACTTAGCCACTACGCCACTGGGCCAGCCTCTGCCTGGGAACTTCTCAACCCTGGCTTCCAGGATGCTCTTCTCTCCTTGTTCTTTCCCCCTCAGCTTGCTCTTTCTGGTCCCTTTGCTCACCCCTTTCCTCAGACCATCTCCTCAATGCTGGCTTCCCCTGGAGATCCATGATTGCCCCTTACCTCTCCTCCTGCAGACATTTACTAGGCTGTGGCTTCCACCCGCCTTCTTCTGATGATTCTCTGGTCTGTACCTTCAGTTCTCATCTTTGCTCTGGCCTGTGGGCCCATCTTCACCTGATGTTGTAGGTGGTGGTGCCAGGGGCCTTTCCTCGACAGTCCTGAATGGAACTTAATGTCTTTACCTCAAACCTGTTCCTCTCTCTTGTTTTCCCTCCACTCTGACACCCGAAGCAGGAGTGGCCATGCAGGCCTGGTCCCCTAAATTCTTTTCTCACTTGCAGTGGCCACCAAGTCCTGATTCTGACACTTCCGAATGTACTCCTTCTAGCTCCCTGCCAATAATGGTAGCTATTATTAGTATTATTAATATTAACACAATGAAGAAAGTGACAAGTGTGGTTTTCAGGGTGTGGCCCCCAGCAGTTTCTCTTGGGGGTTCAGGGGACTCTGGGTCCTGAAGAGGTTGTGGGGGATCAGAATTGGCCACCCCAAACATGTCTCTTTGGCTTGATTATTTTTAAGAACAAAAGACTCTGAAAGAACTTCGACCTTCTCCCTAAATGTCTAAAGGAATTTAAGATAGAAGGCCTGGGGCCAGCCTCGTGGCCAAGTGGTTAAGTTCGCGCGCTCTGCTTCGGTGGCCCAGGGCTTCGCCGGTTCAGATCCTGGGCATGAACAGGGCACCACTCATCAAGCCATGCTGAGGCAGCGTCCCACATAGCACAACCAGAGGACCTACAACTAGAATATGCAACTATGTAGTGGGGGGCTTTGGGGAGAAGGAGAAGGAGAAGAAGAAGAATAAAAAGGAGATTCACAACAGATGTTAGCTCAGGTGCCAATCTTTAAAAAAAAAAAAAGAAGGCCTGTTCTAGGAAGGAACTAGTACCATAACATAATTGTAGTGTAATGTAAAATGGGTCCCATTTGTCTATAGAGGGCCCAGCAAACATATGTTTATCAAACATTTGCTTTTCCATCTCCATGTAAATTGCCTTTCTCCCCTGTGAAACCCCAAACCACTACCCTCAACATCCTCCTTTGTCTTTAGCTGAAGATGGTATTTAAGGTGGCAGCTTCAGCCATTCTGGCTGGTTACTCAGTTTTCCTGGGTTTCTCCCATGTGTACATGTTATTAAGCTTTATTTTATTTTCTCCTGCTTTTCTGTCTCATGTCAACTTCATTTTTAGACCAGCCAGAAGGACCTAGAGGGTAGAGGAATTGTCCTCATCTCCTACAAGATCTACAACCCAGCAGAAAGCCCTGGGTGCCAGCCACTTTGATGGAGACTTGACCAGGTGAGGACGAGGGAGTTGCGATTGTTCACCAGGCCCAGGAGCTGTGGTGGGGTGAGGGGTAGCCTGCCTGGGGGCTGACCACAGTGGGGTCTGCTTTGGAGCCGGCCTGAGCTGCTGGCCCTCACAATGCTGACCTCTTCAAGGGTCCAGGCCCAAGGTCAGTCTGCTGAGACCCTAGTTGAGGCCATGTCCTCCAGCTCTATGGAGAGGGCCTCTGGGTTTGCCTCCCTGAGGGAACCTGCTCTTCTTGTGACTGTGCTGTGTCAGAGCCCCAGAGCCCTGGTGGCCTGCCAGGCTGGGGGACGTGGTGCAGGTTGGAGCAGGGACTGAGGAAAAGGGCAGGAGGGCTGTGTCCAGTGTGCAAATCTTCTTCTGAGCCTACTGGGGAGGCCAGTCTCAGGCAGCAGCTGGCAGAGGCCAAGGTATCTTGGCTGTGGCCCAGGCAGAAGGGAGGCTGCTCTGCTCTGTGAGGCTCAGGGTCCACCTGCCACCCCCTCCTCCACCCACTGCCCTTGGGACTCCTGGGTGGAGGAGAGCCCAGAAACCTGGGAGACCCCGCTGTGATGACTGTCAGTGTGGGAAGCCCTGAGCACCAGCACCTCAGAGGAGGGACTGAGGGGAGTTCCGGCAGGACACGGGAGCATGACACTCCAGGTGAAGTTTGAAGTGTTACCTCCCCTCCAGCTCCTGAGACCCATGCCTCCATTTTCGGTGAGTGAGCTCAGAGGTAGGGGCTGCATCTCTGGGGCAAAGGCCCATGATCTTAGAGTTCTGTTTTCACTGTTTGGACCCCTTTGCAGGTGGCACTGCACAACCTGCTTGCTCACCCATTCGAAGCCTGGCCAGGGCGGGGGGAGGCGGGGGGACCCGGCTCAGGGCTGGCCTCCCACTTTCCCTTAATCCCGTCGGCTTCACCTCTCAGAGTCCAGCATCCTCATCTGCAAAGTGGCGAGGTGACAACGCGCCTGCATATGGGAGAGCGGAGAACAACTGGAGTTACCCTGGCTGTTTGCCGCCCGGCCGCGGCCTGACACCTGTAAGTGAGCGCGTGCCTGCAGTGTCCCATAATTACGGTTGCTGTGTGCAAACTGCATTATATTTGGCTCCCCCCACGCATGAGGCTCTTGTCTCCACGGAGCTCTCCCTCCCCACGTGTCACGTGGCCTGGCATCTCCATCCCCTCCTCCATGTATCTGCCAGGCCAGTCCCAGCGGGGAGTGATTTGGGTTGTTTCCAGTTTTCTCGGTTATAAATAGCACTGCTGTGCATGTCTTTATTACGAACCCTTCTTTCCTCCAAAACCCTGAATAACTGAGCCCCACGGGGCACCCTGGACTCAGCAAGTGCATCCTGCAAACCCTTCCTGCTTCCTGGCTCGTCTCACTTGCGCTGCATGGACCCTCTCAGTGGCCGGTCGCCCTGCAGGTGGACAGAGGGTGCTGGGGGCAGGAATGCAGGTTCTTCAGGCTCACAGGCATAAACAAAACTAAACAGAAGTAAAGGAAAAAGCACCCAGTGTTTCCTGACATTTTATTCCTTTTAATTTGGGAAGAGCTTGCCATGCACTGGGCTGGGGGTCCAGGTGCCCTGGGCCCGGAACCCGGAGGCCCAGCCTCGCTCCCTCGTCTGGGCTGTCGGCTTTATTTCCCAGCCTTTTTTCATACTCTTGTTGACTATTTAAAAATACTGCAAATATAATAAGTGAAAACATTCTTATTGTGCAGAGTTCACCATAGTTTTTACATTTCTTCTATGACATTTTACTTTTTTTGAGTCAATATGAGTAATTTATAATTTCCTAGAAAAATTTCCATTTCAGCTATGTTTTTCCATTTATTAGCAAAATGCTGTGCACAGTCCTTTTATAATCTTTATTTCATTTTTGTCCCTGTTTTTGTATTTAATTTTTTTATTTTGGTTATTGACCAAACTTGTCAAAAATTTGTCTATTTTACTCTTGAAAGAAAACGTTTTTTCAAAGACTTGGCTTTAGTATTTACTACAACTAATTTAGTATTACTGGTTAGCTGTGTTATCGGCTGTTTTTTATTCACCGATTTCTGGGTGGCTGTGTCAGAGTCATGCCTTCCGCTTTCTTGGGGGCATGTGTTGTCCTTGGCCAGCTCTCCAGCCGTGAAACCCTGTCCCGCTCAGTCTGGCGTCTCTCCTCCGAGCGCTTCGTGTGGCGCCCAGGGCTTCACTGGCATCCGCTTATAGGTTTCATTTATGCAGTTTCCGTAGTTTGTAATTTATTTTTAATTTTATTGCACTGTTGTCAGTGATTCCTGCTTTTATAGAATTTTTTGAGATTTCTGTTGTCTCCTAATACTTGCCCAGTCGCTGAGGCTGTTCCATGTGACTAGAAGAATGGGTGTTCTCCACATGTGATACCAGCTTCAGTGTACATCTTGTGTAGTTTTAAAACCAGGTGTAGTTTACATACATAATTATGTGACTGACATGTAAATTACATTTACATAAAAATGCACTGATTTTAAGTGTACAGTTTGCGAAGTTTTGGACAAATGTATACACTTTTGTAACCACAAGAAATGTCGAACATTTCTGCCATCCCAGAAAACTCCCTCGGGCCGCTCCAGGTCAGTCCCAGGCCTGCCAGAGCCTCTGCTTTCCTGGTTTTTATAACCATGAATTAGTTCTGGAATTTTGTAGAAAGGGAATCCTGCAGTACGTGTTCCTTGTGTCTGGTTTCTTTTGTTCAACTTTAGTTCCAGGACATTCTCCCATGTCGTTAAGTGTGTCAGTGGTGCTCTTTCTTACAGATATGCGCCGACTGTTTACCTGCACTCTGGATGGATGTTGACGCTGCTTCCAGTTTCAGCTGCTATGAAGAGAACTAATAATAGACACTCTTGTACAACTTTTTTTTTTGACATATGTTTTTATTTCTTTTGGGTAAATACCTAAGAGAGGACCTAGTGGGTCATACAGAAGGTATTTGTTTAGCTTTACGAGAAACGGCCAAACAGTTCTCTGAAGCGGCTGTCCCAGATTTACGCACGTTTGCTTTACAGTGTTTGCATCTGTGAACAATCGCGAATCCTAACAGCTCTTAGGTATGAGCTCCTGTCGCAAAGCACAGAGTCCTAACTGGGGTGAGGTGTAGAGCCCACAGCTGCGTGCACTCACATCCCTGCTCTTTCTGGGCCACTGGGCTCCACAGACATTGACTTCTCAGGATGGACACCCAGAGAATCGATGGGGCACACACATGGGCAAGGCGATGGAGACTACCACTGGTCCCCAAGATGCATTCTGCCCCTTCTTCAGTGATAGATACCACATTTTAGCTGGGTCAAGACCTTTTTTCCAGCATCCCTTGCAGCTAAGTGAAGTCATGTGATTCCATTCTGGCCAGTGGGTCATCAGGGGGAGGGTCATGTGGCCAAAAGCTGATACGTACCCCCTGTTGATCCTCCCTTTCACTATCTAGCTACTAGGAACCTGGATGTGACAGCTAGGTCTCCATGTTGGGCACCAGGAAGAGGGCCAGCCCCTGATGGCAGAGCAGAGGCCTAGAGGCAGCCTGGGTCCCTGAGGGCAACATGGAGCTGAGCAGCCCTGACCACCAGAGGTGTCACCTCTGGATGCTTGGGGAGGAGGGAAGAAAATCTGTTTCATGGAAGCCCCTGACTGACACACACAGGTCCTCTGTGTCCTGCTGGGAACTCCAGGCCTGTACGCAGTCCCCCGACTTCAGCATGCCCTTTGTACTTGCGGGCAGAGGGTGAGCTGGTGGGTGTGGGAGGCATCTGAGTGCAGGCCTCCTGACTCACGCTGGAAGGCAGCTTCCACAAGTCCCTGGTGTCCATGGTGAGGGAGGTATGAGCTATGAGTGGCTCCCTGGCCCCTCCTGGCCATTTGAGACACTAGTGTCATGCCACCGGCTCCTGTCAGCCTGAGCAGCCCTGGTTGATGGAGATACCTGTGCAAGCCCAACACAGAGTTGGGGGGAGCTGGGTTGGGACAATGCCTGACCTTCTGTGGCCCAGGTCCAAGGCATCTCCTGGAGGATGGCTGTGACACCAACCAGGAGAGGTGTGGAGGAGTTGGAAAGGAAGAAGCCACTTGCCTGGAGGCCAGGGAAGGAGCCCCAGCCAGCCAGAGGCCTGGGAGTGGGCTCAGCAGGGTCCCTGCAGGCCCCTCTGGGAGTGATGTCCTCTGCCCCGAGAGTGCGATATCTCCCAGACAGACAATGGTGCCCACCTTGTGCTTGGATGCCTAGTGAGAAAGAAGCAGGTCTGAGAGTTTGTGCCCTCATGTCCTTGAGCTGAGCCTTTGCGCAGGCCTGAAGGCACTGCCCATGCCCCGGGGGCTTACTGATTAGCTTTATTACTTTGCTTGTTCATCATTTAGGTGGCTCAAACTCACTTGGAGGGTGCCACACAGAATATGCAGAGGAACAAGTGACAGAATGTGGTGGTGCCCTTGCCAGCTCGCTCTTCTCTGCCTCCTTCATTCCTTAAACACACTAGCTGGTTCCAGCCACAGGGTCCTTGCATAGCTGCTGCTTCTGCCTGCCTTCTCCTTATCCCAGCATCTCTCTGTCATTCAGATCTCAGCTTAAATGTTACCTCCTCAGAGAGGTCTTCCCTGGGCACCCACTCTGAAGTTGCCCTCCTGTCACTCGAGCAAATCACTTTGTTTTGAATCTATGTAGAGCGAATATCACTACTCAATGTTTTCTTGTTTCTTTCTTGTTGGTCTTGGGCGTAAGCCCTGCAGGCAGCAACCTTGTCCACCTCGTTCCCTGTTGTGACCCAGTGCCTGGGCAGAAGCAGGTACACAGTTGGCACACAGTAACCGTGTGAACAAGGCTAGTAGTCATCCTTGAGCAGAGCGCAATGGTTAAAGGCACCAGCTATAAAGTCAGGTAGGTCTGGATGCCAATATTGATTTTGCCACAAACCAGCTGTGTGACCTGAGCTCAGTTACAGTTTTTCTGTGCCTCAGTTTCCTCATTTGTAAAAGGAGGCAATGATAGCCCCTGTCTTGCAAGATTGCTACAAGATTTATATGAAGTGGTAGATGTCAGACCTTTAGGAGACTTCCCAGCATGTAGTGAGTGTGTTGTAAATTGTAGCTATGGCCCTCAGCATGATCATCACCATTGCCACCATTATTATCACCACCACCACCACCACCATCATCATCACAATCTTCATTATCGCCATCATTGCCACTACGACCATCACCATCAGCATGACATCACCATCATCATCACCACCACCATCACCATCACAATCTTTACCACCATCATTGTCACCAACACATCATCAACAACATCATAATCATCATCACTACCTGCATATCTGCCACAGCATCCTGCATGGGATGTCCCGTCAAGGGCCAGGTGATTGGAGATTGACAGATAGAGTCTTCCTGCTCTAGAGAACTGCAGCCTACTCTTCCAGGCAGATGGCTGGGCCTGGGAGAAATGGTGGCAGTGACATCCCTGCCATGACAGCAACCCCTGGAGGCAGGGATAAAGGAGGCCGTGGCTTTCCTTGGGAGAATGAGCCCCATGTGCAGCACTTTTGGCTCTGCAGATGTGATGCTTGTTGCCATGGTGACCGTCCTAACAATAACCTCCCAGAACTGATATTCCCCACACCCGCCCCAGCTGCCACCTGGGAGGGAGAACCCTCCTCACTGACGAAAGCCAGCTAGAAAGGATAAGGTGGGAGGTGGAGATGACGTGGGGGTGTGGGTGGAAGAGGGCCCTTCCTGAAGGAGGAGTGGGAGGCCAAAGCCAGATGAGAGGGCTTCTGGGGTGAAGGACCCCAGAAAGAGTTGTGGCTGGCCACCTGTCTCGCTTCTAGCTTTTCCACTGTGCTGGGGAGGAACCCTCTGGGTGTGGAGGTGGGCATGTTCTGTGAGTGGGCTGAGGGGTTGGGCAGTGTAGCCAGGGACAGTCTGGGGCCCTTTGGTAGCTCAACCATTCCCCCCTGTGGTGGCCTGATCACCCGACCCTCCTTGCCCTCCTCAGGGTCACTCCGTGTCATGCCTTCAGCATTTCAGCATCGAGGAGGGGCTGCCCAGGGGGGTCCCAGGTGCCAACAGGAGTAGCATGGGGGCCTCAAATTGCACCTCTTTAGTGACCCTGACTTCTTGTGTAACTTTGGTCCTGGGCGGCCTCCCCCACCCAGGGAAAGGGACCTCAAAACAGGCTGTTCAGAGTGCTGCTTGTCCTCACCCAGGGGCTGCAGGAAGCCATGCATGTGTGTGAGTATGTATGTGTGAGTGTGTGTGCATGTGCAAGTGTGTATGTGAGTGTGTGTTTGTATGTGTGTGACTGTGCATGAAAATAAAAGACAAGAGAGGCTTTACGGGGCTGTGGGGTTTGAGTCCAGCCACTTCTTGGCGGTGTCACATTGGACAAGTTACTTCACCTCTCTGTTTCTCTGCTGTCCCATCTAGTAGAGTGGGGACAATAATAGTACCCACCTCCTAAGATTATTTGAGAATTAAATGAGATAATACACATGGAATGCATGTAAGCAAATCAGTGTCAGCCACATCATGATTTTAATTCCACTTTATCATTGCATGGACTTGTGCCGGTAGGAGTGTGTGTGACCTTGGCAGCACACAGGGTCTGCCTGTAGCCTGAAAAGAGCCTGATCTACCATGGGGTGCAATTTTGTTTTGTTTTGCTAATTGTATTCTATCATGTGGGACTGCCTCCTTCTCCTTCCGGCGCTCAGAACAATGCAGATGGCCCAGTGTGTGCGGGGAGAGGCTCCTGTGGGGCTGAACACGACCCCAGGAGCAAGCCTCTGCCGGTCTGTGAGGGGCCTGGAGTCCTCCCTGGGCCACTCCGGGAGAGGTGGGTGTCTGCCTGGTAGGTCGGTGCTGGCTGCTCTGGTCCCAGCACTGAGGTAGGGAGGTCGTCTCCCCACCTGCCCGGCCCTGCTGAGGTCAAGGCCACGTCCTCCACAGGGCCCTCTCTGCCCCCAGCCGGGGACCTGCCTCTGCCCCGTGTCCTCCATCTCTAGCCATCTCCTGGGTGCAAGTCAGGTCTGCAAAACCACCCAGGACCGAGACTTGTCGCCATTTGGGCTACTAATCTGCCCAACAGCCGTGCACCAAGGGCATCTGGTGGGAGAGGCCCTGGCTGCCCCCACCCAAGAATCCTTTCAGTTTGATCTTTTATCCAGGAAATCTTTATTGAGACTTCTGAGGCCAGCCCTAGGCTGGCTGCCAAGGTGAGAGACGAGCAGGACAGGCCTAGACCCTATGCCTGGGGAGCCCGCGGTGCAGTAAGTGGCTCATGTCAGAGCAGCCACACGACCCAAATCCAGAGCTGGCTGCTGGAAACTTCTTTTCTTAGGGCCTGTCCAGGACGGCTCCTGGCCCTGGCCCCTCAGAAGAATGTGGAGGTGTTGGAGGCCGGGGTCTCCTTTGCTGGGTCTGAAGTCCTGGTTCTAGATGGCAGCCTGGGGCTGGCCCTCGGGGAAGCTCTTCTGTGGAAAATGGGGTCAGCCCAGCTGCTCCTGCCCCTCCCTCCATGCTCTCTCCTCCTCCGCTCCAGGGCCACTTTCAAGAGGAGCCCTCTTTCTTTGCAGGCCAGAGCAGGGGGTAGGCAGGTGGGCCAGGCCTGCAAGAGGGGAGAATGTGTTCCCCTACCCGGGCAGGTGGGCAGTGAGCTCTCAGGACACTGAGTTGCTGATGGAGCAGCTCCTGTTCCCCTAACTCAAGAATCCTTGGCCTGAACTCCAAATGCCATTCCTGGGACCTCCTTTCCAGATACCCCAGCGACCAGGGCTAGGAAAAGGAGAGAGGGAGGGCTGGGGCCATGGGGGAGGTGCAGCCTCCACCCTTTCATCTCCCACGGGCAGTGTCATGCTTGGTCCGGGAGGCTCCTGGGCAGCTCTGCCAGGGAGGACTGGACTGTGTGGTGTATGGAGTGGTGGAGACAAGGCAGGAGGTGTCCGGTAGCATCTTCTCCTGGGGGTGTGAGGAATGGGTCCTGTGGACAGTGGGGCACATACCCCCCCCCCCCAATCATGTGTGCCTGAGTCCCTTCTTGAGGTCTGGGGGGGAGGAGGGCCTTAAGGCGATAGAGAGGACTGGGTTCACTGTGTGCAGTCCTCTGGGTGTGTGTACAGGGGGTGTCACCAGCAGGGAATGGAGAAGTCGGCTCAGGTGGGCCGGGCGTGCCCATGTGC
This sequence comes from Equus przewalskii, assembly GCF_037783145.1. Classification (NCBI taxonomy): domain Eukaryota; kingdom Metazoa; phylum Chordata; class Mammalia; order Perissodactyla; family Equidae; genus Equus; species Equus przewalskii. The sequence goes on along the minus strand of NC_091834.1, from coordinate 15,076,114 downwards.
GTGGCCTAGGGCGCATGGGTGCAGATGTGGATGCAGAAGCGGGTGCATGTGCAGGCATGTGTACAGAGTTCAAGTGCGGGAGCAAGGTAACAGGTGCAGGCACATGTGAAGGGAGCGGGTGCGGGCACAGACGCAGGATGCGGGTGCGAGTACAGGGCGAGGGCGTGTGTGCGGGCGCGGGTGCATGGGACTGGTGCGGGTGCCTGTGAGGAGAGCGGGTGCAGGTGCGTGTGCAGGGAGCGGGTGCGTGTGCAGGGGGTGGGTGCGGGTACGGGTGTGGAGAGCCGGTGCGGGTACAGGTGCAGGGAGCAGGTGCGGGTGCGTGTGCAGGGAGCGGGTGCGTGTGCGGAGAGCGGGTGCGGGTGCGTGTGCAGGGAACGGGTGCGGATGCGGGCGCAGGGCGCGTGCAGGGGGCGGCAGGCGGGGCGGGCGCGGCGGCGGTGACAGCGGCGCCCGCGCTCCCCGCGCGTAGGTGTGCGGCGCGCTCCTGGCGGGGACGGAGCGCGCAGATCTCGCGTGCGCTCGCCGCCCGGCGCAGCCCAGCCCGGCCCCCGCCCGGCGCCGCGAGCCGAGGTGTCGCCCGCGCCCGCGCCCGTGTCGCCGCCGTGCCCGCGAGCGGGAGCCGGAGTCGCCGCCGCCCGAGCGCAGCAGAGCGCACGCCGAGCCCGTCCGTCGCCGCCATGGCCACCACGGTGACCTGCACCCGCTTCACCGACGAGTACCAGCTCTACGAGGATATTGGCAAGTAAGAGCCGCGGCGCGTGCGGGCCGCGCGGAGACCCCGGGGGGCGCCGCGCTCGGAGGGCCAGGACCCCGGAGACCGCGACCCTCCGCGCCGCTGGCTCCGAGCGCACTGCGGCCCCGCGCGTCCCCGGCTCCTCTCGGCTCCGGGCCCGGTGCGCACGGTCCCGCGCGGCCCCGACCCCCGGCCCCGGCGCGCGCGGCCCTACCCGGCCCTGCCCAGCGCGGCCGCCCAGCCGGAGGCCCGGACTCTGGGCGCGGGGCTCGGCGTGGCGGGGGCGGCAGCAGGTGTCCCCAGAGCGCCCGGCAGACGTGACGCATTTGGCGGCGGGAGGTCAGCGAGGAGGGGTGCGCGGGGGCGGCCGCGGGGCCTAGAGCGCGGGGGCAGGGATGGCAGCAGTCCCGAGGGTCGTCCGGGTGCGGGCCGCGCTGTCCCCACCCCCACCGAGTGGCCGGGAGCGGGGGCGGCGGGACCTGTTCGGCGCCTGCTCCTCCGCGTGGCTCCATCCGCGCCGGGGGTGCCCGCTGCGCTCCCCGCCGCGTGGGAACAGACTCTGCCGTGGGTCCCCCGGGGACTCTGGGTTCTGGAGGATTTTCCCCCAGATTCTTCTGGAAAGAGGAGTCTGGAGAGCTGGGGGCCGAGACCACGGAGCTTGGATCAGGTCACTGGGCTGGAGATGAGGGGGTGAGGTGGGGAGCCTGATGGGCTCCTGATGTCAGAGTTGTCGAGATAGGTGGGGCTAGATTTTGGAGAGTTATTGGTTGGGGATGGGGGCTACTGGGGAAGAGCTTTGAAGGCTCCTTTCAGGTAGGGCCTCGCTCGGGGAACAGGTGGCTCCTGGGCTCTGCTCACCAACGTAAGCGGTGTGGGGTCCTAGACCAGGTTTTGCCCCGGGCCGAGACCGTGAAGCCGGTCTCGGGGTTTTCGGCTCCGTGAGTCAGAGTGGCTGCACCTGGCATCCCTCGGGCCGGCTCCAGCGCTCCTGAACCCCGGGCTCCAGCCTGGCACAGCCAGAGCCCCATCCTCCTTCATCCCTCGTGTGTGGTGGGGTGCTGGCGAGGTTTCCTCTTACACATCCAGTGGCAGATCCCTTTTTCCCTTTCTAAAAAAAATGTCAGTGGTGATACTTTGTGTTGGGAGGGATGCTGATCGTTGATAATTGTGGGCGCTGCGCTAGGAGGAGTGTGGGGGTGTGCTGACTCCCCAGTTCTCCCTGCACGTGTGCAAGGATGCTGGTCAGGCCTGGGGGCTCAGCCCGGTGGAGTGGAGGAAGCCGGGTAGCAGGCTGAGGGGCAAGGTCAGGGCCTGTGGACCCGGAAACTCCCTTCCCTCGGGTGGGAGCTGGCCAGGTGCCCAGCCCCAACGTCGGGGGGCCTGGAGAGCAGAGCAGAGGGCAGGGGAGGCCCAGCACACACCCCCTGTGTGCACGCCTGAGGCCCCAGGACACAGGCCTTGAAGAAGCTTCCAGGGGCTAGCTGGACCAGGCCTATGAGGACGGTGCAATGGGCTGGAGGTCCTCGGATGGGACAGGTGGTTCTTCCAGGCACAGGGCAGCAGTGGGAGGAAGGTCACTCATCTCTAGGGGAACTTGTTGGTGTCTGCTGGAACCCAGGAGCACACAGGCCCTCACACCAGGTGCCCCCGGCTCTTTGAAGAAGTGCCCCTTCGCTATACCTGTTCCCGCGACCTGAGGCTTGTTCCGCTGGCTCCTCCTGGACTCTTGTGGGAACCTCCCTGGGCCCAGTGGCCCGGTAGGGTGGCCAGCCCAACCCCAGGCCTCTGATGCCAGCAGCAGTTGTTATCCCGGCTGCTCCCACCCACACCCACCCTGGGGAATGGAAGTCTTTGGGGCTGTCCTCCCAGAGGCCGAGAGGGGGTGGCGGACCCCGCGGTGGAGGGCAGGCTCCTCTGCCATCAGCAAGCACAAGAGCAGCCCCGGAGGGAACCGTGGGGGCCGCTGGTGCTGTCATGCCTGGGCTTCAGGCGTGGGCGGGTGAGGAAGCCTAGCCACAGAGGGGGTGCCAGGGGCCTAGGAGAGGGGGGGACCGCACCTCAGCGTGCTGGGCCAGCCCTCCAGGGCCAGGAGGCCTTCGGCTCAGCCCAGCACCCCTTGTGGAGGCCCCCAGGCGCCAAGCCCAGTGAGGGCCTCAGAGGGGCCTGTCACAGCCCTGCTGGGGCATCCTGGGTGGGACAGAGGCCAAGCGAGCACAGGAGTGAGCTGTCTGGGTCGGGCACCCATGCCACGGCCTTGGCCCAGGGCGGGGTCCCTGGGCCCTGGTGTTGACAGCGCCTGCCCCAGGCACAGTTGCTGTTGCTTCCCGGCCCAGGTGGGCGCGTCCAAGTTTATTTAAAGCTGCAGCCCCTGGCACCAGTCAGGCAACGCTGAGCTCCCTGCCCAGGAAGGGCCGGGTCACAGGCCCACAGCTGCCCGCGTGACGTGGCCATGGGCCTGTCCTCTCCCTGCCTGTCCTACGGCTGCCTCTACTTGGGATCGTCCCCTGGGGTCCTGGGCAGTGGGGTTCGAGGGCCAAAAGGAACTATTTTCGGGGGCTCTGCCCTCCCCTGGCCAGCTGGATTGGCCTGTTAGAACCCAGCCGGAAGGCCCAAGTCCCGGGTCAGGAGCTTCCGCTACCCCGGGGTCCCCAGACAGGCACAGGGCAGGGCTCGGCCCAATACAGACTGGCCACCAATGCGGTTTTAATTATTTTCTGTTGGATAGCTTTTAAAAAGGGAGAAAACTTCCAGCAGTAGTAAACACTTGTATCTCTTCTGCCCAGGACTGAAACTGTTACTCTTTTGTCATTTTGGCCTGAAGTTGTTTTTTAAAATTATAATAAATAAAGCGTTACAAATAAATGTTAAGTAACCATTCTTCTCCAACTACTGTCATGCATTTGGAATTTATCTTTCCAGACTCTTTTTGGTTCATTTACACACAGATGTAAGTATCCATGACCAGTATACAGGATGGCGTTCTTTGGTGTGTTTTCTTTTACGTTTACATGAGAATCCTGAAACTTGCTTTTTCGCTCAGCTGTGTCTCCTTGGCGTCTGTGTGTGCGGACACGTTTTGACCTTTTGCTGCTGCTGCTGCGTGGTGACCGTTGTATGCTGACGGCCGTGTAGCTGCTCCCCTCTGATGGAAGTCCTCGGTGCTCCCGGTGTTCCCTCTCTCCAGTCCCGCCCCGTTGGCCCCTGGTGGTGGGGTCGCCAGCCGGGGTGCGCACGCTCTCTGAGCCTCAGTTTCCCTGTGGGCCCATTCCCGCCAGCCCCCTCTCCGGGCTTGCCGTCCCTCAGCACTGGGGGTTGTACATGTTTGATTGCTGGGTGGGAAGAGGTAAGGCTCCCGAATCCTCCGCTTTTGGGAATCATCTCCTTTAAAATTTGGGTGATCTTCCCAGAAGAAAGCAGCTCTCTTGAAGTTTTGGGTGTAATTCAGGGGTTCACAGCCCCCCACCTTGCGGCTCATGGCCCGTTGTAACCGCCTCTAAGGTGCACATCGTTTGAGCATTTGGTTTTATTTGATTCGAGGTGAGTGGGAGCCCCCCCAATTTTATAGACGCAGAACCGCAGTAACTCGCCCAGGCCCAGCAGTGGGGAAAGCCCTGACCTCCAGTCCAGGGCGCCCTGCCTCGCCCAGCTTCCCTGAACCCTGGTGGGCCCAGAGCTGACCTTGTTGTGTCCTTGACTCCATCCAGTGTCCCCCTGTTGGCAGAGAGCAGACCCTGTCCTGGGACGTGACCCCTTGCTGGGGGAATCGGCTTTTTGATGCTTTCTCGGCATACTCTCAACGAGCAGCTGGGCTGCTAGGTGGTTAATAGAGAAACTCAGGAAGTTCAGAGCAAATCGTTTGTTGAGTCTCCTGAGCTCTGAAGCTGCGTTGTCAGGGTCGAGAGGACTTGGTGGAGGAGGAACCACCATGTTTGTTTTCTCTAGCCCTCGAGCACTTCCTGCCTCAGGGCCTTTGCCTATGCCAGCCGCTCTTCCCCCATGGCCACACAGTCGTTCCTCAGCTGCGAAGATGCTGTGCTCCCTCCCTGCCCCTTGCCTACCCACCTCTCCCCCACCTTCGTCCTCCCCTGACATGTGGCATCAGACATGCTAGGCATCCCCCCACGCACAGGTGGGCTTCGGCCCCTGCCCAGAGCTGTGTCTCCTCGAGAGCTTGGCTGTCGTGTGTGCTTCTACACATTTGAGGAAGGGGGTGAGTGAATCAGGTGGGCCCCTGCCTGCTGGGCGGCACCCCCAGAGCTGGAATCTTGGTTCCTTAATGTAGGGTGTTTAGAGAAGAAGTCGCACATGTTGAGGTTGCCGCAAGATGCTCATGAAGGTGACGCTAGTTTAGTTACTATTGAATGGTATTTTTATACCATAACCTACTTTGCTGAGAGCTAAGAATATATCTCGCGCTTGCTACCTGCACTCTTTCTCTCCTGGTAACAGTCACCAGCAGTTAGATGGTGCTTGTTACATTAACGTGCCTGGTCTATGAAATACGTACTGTGATTATTTCATGAAGGGGTGACTGAGGCACAGAGATGCTCCACCCAGGGTTGAAGCCATGTGGGGGCCGGGTTTTAATCCAGGCAGTTGGCTCTGGAATCCACCTTCTCCTCTCAAAGCTCATGATCCTACTCTAGTCTGTGCTTTAAAAATGCTGTTATTCCACTGGCTGGCTCATGGCCTGCTTGTGGTCTACTCTGACCCTAAGCTTTTCGGGACCTCTCCTGTCCTTAGCCGGCTGCTCACCATGCCGTCTTTGTGTTCTTCCAGCACAAGGCACTGCCTCAGAGTTCTTTTTTGTAAAAACGTCATTTCCTTTCGCCGTCTCTCCATGACAACCAACATTCTGCCCCCATTTGGGACCAGGAAGGCTTGAAATTTTATTTTGCTAATTAAACAAACTCTGAGGACAATAGCGTCTTGTGAAGAAAGATCAATACACAATTATGTACAGTAAATGTGCCTCTTTTACACTTGAACTTCCTCACACCCCGGAGGAGCCTGTTCTGTTTTCTTGTCAGTGAAAAAGATATATGTGTGTGTGCATAGACATGGGTGTGTACATACACACGTGCGTGTCACACGTACAGATGATTTTAGAAATACAGATGGAATCACCACAGAGTGATTCTGCAGTTGGTTTACCCCGACACTTTTTCGCGATGGTCCCTCCACGTCAGAGAGTTTTCTTCAGCCAAGTGCCTGCCAGTTCTCTTAGAAGCAGAGGGATATGTGTATATATGGTGGCCATATTTTTAAAACCAAAAATGGGGACCCGTTGTCTGACAAGCGTGACAGCGGGATGAGAGGACGCTGTGTTTCAAATTGGGGCTCCTGGGGTTATCAGAAGGGCAGATTGCAGCGCGGGGAGGAAGGAAGGTTCTAGCTGGGGCCCTGGGCTGAGGCACTGGGGTCTCCTTCGAAAGGCCCGAGAATGTAGTCCTCTTTTTTTTTCATGTGGGGAGTCCCCCAAGAGCCAGTCAGTGTCCGGATTTTCTTTCTTCTACCTAAAAGGAAATCCCAACAGACGTGCTTCCCTGTGGAGAGTCCACATTGAGCCACCTGGAACATAACAAACCCTTCGACAGGAAAGGCCACGCGGAGGTGACGAGGACAGCGTCTGCCCCTTGGACGCGTCCCGCTCCTCCCTCTGCTCTCCGAGGCCACCTGGTCCAAGACAAGACGTGGCCTTTCTGGAGATTTCAAATATATTTCCCCAAATTTTGATCCCCCCTCCCTCTCCCACAAAAGTGGAATCTGATTTGATTATTTTTAAAGCATCTTTCACAGCTGCAAGTCAGTGTTTTAGTGCAAAAACATAAAAATGCATTATGTATCAACTTGGTTTTCCAAAAATTATCATATTGGCATATTACGTAGAAATGTATATTTTATTCATATAAAGATCTGAATCTATTTAAAATAAACACATCCTTTTATGTTAGAGTGGTGTTACTAGCTGCCCAGTCCTGGGGGCCTCTGTCTCCCAGGTTAGAGGGTCCCCGCCTTGCTCAGGGCTGCAGGTCCTGGTGGACGCGGTTCTTTTTGCATTGACATAATGATCCTAAGATAGCTATGATTCTTTGTTCAGCCAAATACAAGCTTCTGTTGAATTCTGGAACAGATTGGCAATAGCTGGGCGAAGATTTAAGAAACTGTTATGGAGGAAGCATAAACCACATTGTTCTGTGAGGGCCTGATTTCAGAACTACCACGTTTCCCCATGTTATGGGCACCCAGTGAGGACGGGGAGAAGGAGGTGGCGGTTGCAATGAAACAGGAAGGGCGTCGTGGCTTCTGATGTAATGCCCTCCATAGTGTCGAGCACGTCCACATTGGTGCCCGTTTCCAGTGGGGAGCTGAGGGGCAGCCCCGCCTCCCTGTCACCCAGCCCACACTGAATTACAGGGCTCAGAACCACTCCCGGCACACAGTAGGTGCCCAACAGATTGGCCTTGCGGGCTGTGGCTGCTTCCCAGAGCGTTGGTACCATTACCCCATAAAAGTTGGGGGCCTTGCAGGCGGGTGGAGTGAGGGGTGCAGGGGGTCTCGGGGGCCTCAGACGCCGGGCCTGAGTGGCTGCCTGTCTTGTTGCCTGGTGAAGTGCTGCTGCAGGGCTGGCGTCTTGTAGGTGCCTGCCACGGAGCTTGATGCCAAGAGGTCTGCAGCGTCCTGCCCGTGTCTTAATGACGTTCTTCCCGTGGTTTCTGTTCTTGGGTGTTGAGCGGCAGCCTGACTCTCAGAGTTGTTGGTTTGATCCAGGCCGTCTGTCAGGGGCTTTCTGGGTAAAGAGCGCCAGTCTAGTTAGGAACAGCACCGCTGAAGGAGGTGCCGAGGGCGGTGGCTCCAGCCTCGGCTGCCCATTGGAGACCTCACTCCAGACCAGCTGAATGAGGCCTGGGGCACGGGCCTCAAGGGTGGTCCCATGGGCTGCGCAGACACAGACCCAGCATGGGCCTCTGCGTGCGCCTGGACCAGGCCCACACTCCTTCTCACCCCCTTGTCTCTGTCAGGGCCTCTCCTGACTGTGTGTTTGGAATTTGCTTCCTTTTCCCTGTGCACTCAAACGACGTTACCCCCCACCCTGTCCAGTCGTCTGGAGTGGCGCTGTCCAGAAGAAACAAAACTCGAGCCACATGTGAGCCACATGTGTGATTCAAAATTTTCTAATGCTTACAAAAAAGTAAAAAGAAACAGGTGAGAGGAACTTTAATAATATATGTCTTTATCTCAGTATATCTAAAATATTATTTCAACATGTGATCAATATAAAAGTTATTGTTAAGCTATTTTATATTTTTAAAAATACCGTCTTGGAAATCTGTTGTGTGTTTTACACTGTGGCACCCTCGGTTTGGACCAGCCACATTTCCGAGTCTCGTGGATGCAGGGCGGCGGTGGTCACCGTGTTGGACAGTGCTGGTCTAGAGCTTCAAGGTCATTCCTATTCCTATTATTATTACTGTTGCAGATTTTCCAGTTTCTCCAGCTCCTCTGCAGGCTCACTCATTCACTTGGCAAGTCTGTGTGCACATGTCTGTTTGCCAGGCACTTCCTAGGTGCTGGCGAAACGGTAGTGAACAGAGTCAAGAGTGCCTGTCCTTGTGGAACTTATCCTAGTCGGGGAGGCAGATAATGAACAGAAACACTAAGGAAATTATGTGATGGAGTAGAGGGCAGTTAATGCTTCTGCTCTGGGAATAATGACAGAAACTCAGGAGTGCCAGTTAGGAGGCAAGTTGCAGTAATAGAAAGTGTGGTCAGGCCAAGAGAAAGGAGGAAAGCCTCAGGTTGCTAAAATCAGGAGCAGAAGAGGAGACATTACAACTGACCTTACAGAAATAAAAGGATGATAAGGGAATTCTCTGAACAACTGTGCGCCAATAAGTTAGATAACCTAGAAGGAATGGACAAATTCCTAGAAAGACACAAATGACTGAAGTTGACCCAGGAAGAAACAGAAAATCTGTAGACTTAGAACAACTAAAGAGATTAGTAAATTAAAAATTAAACAGTGCCCCACAAAGAAAAGCCCAGGCCCAGATGACTTCCCTGGTGAATTCTATCAACCATTTAAAGAAGAATTAATACCAGTCCTTGACAAACTCTTCCAGAAAATAGAAGAGGAGGGAATTCTTCCCAATCCATCCTAGGAAGCCAGTAATACCTTGATACTAAAACCAGACAAAGATGTTAGAAAACTACAGACCAGTGTCCCTTATGAATATAGATGCAACATCCTCAACAAGATACAAGCAAAATGAATCAAGCAACATATAAAAAGGGTTATATATTATGAACAAGTAAGCTTTATCCCAGGAATGAAAGGTTGGTTCAACATACAAAATTCAATCAGTGTACTACACCATATTAATAAAATAAAGAAATTATATGATCATCTCAACAGATGCAGACAAAGCGTTTAACAAAATCTAATACTCTTTCCTGATAAAAAGAGTCAACAGCTAGGAATAGAAGGAAACTTCCTCAACTGGATAAAGGATGTATGAGAACCCACAGCTGACATCTTTAATGGTGAAAGACTGAGTGCTTTCTCCCTGAGATCCGGAACAAGGCAAGGCTGTCTGCTCTCTCCACTTCTACTAATGTATTGTAGGAGGTTCCAGGTGGGAAAGTTAGGCAAGAAAAGGAAATAAAATCACCCAGATTGGAAAGAAATAGGTAAAACTACCTCTATTTGCAAATAACATGATCTTGTATAGAGAATCCTCTGAAAAGCAATTAGAACTAAAAAATGAGGGGCCGGCCCCGTGGCCAAGTGGTTAAATTCGTGCGCTTCTCTGCAGCGGCCCAGGGTTTCCCCGGTTCAGATCCTGGGTGCGGACATGGCACTGCTCGTCAGGCCATGTTGAGGCGGCGTCCCACATGCCACAACTAGAAGGACTCACAACTAAAATATACAACTATGTGCCAGGGGGCTTTGGGGAGAAAAAGGGAAAATAAAATCTTAAAAAAAAATAGAACTAAAAAATGAATTCAGCAAAGTTGCAAGATAAAAGATCAAGATGCAGAAATCCATTGTGTTTCATTATGTTAACAATGTTCAATCCCAAAATAAAATTAGGAGAAACAGTTCCATTCACAACAGTATATAAAGAATAACATAATAAATTAACAAAAGTAGTACAAGACTGGAACATTGAAAACTATAAACTACCGTTGAAAGAAATTAAAGAAGGCTTAAATAAGTGGAAAGACATCTCATGTTCGTGGATCAGAAAACTAATATTGCTAAGATGACAGTATACTCCAAATTGACCTGCAGATTCAATGTAATAACTATCTAAATTTCACCTACCTTTTAAAAAAAAATTGACAAGCTGATCCTAAAATTCATATGGAAATGCAAGGGACCAGAAGAGCCAGAACAATCTTGGAAAAGAGACACAAAGTTGAAGGACTCGCACTTGCCGATCCTGGAACTGACTATACAGCTGCAGCAGGCAAGACAGTGTGCGTCCTGCCTGGCGTAAAGATCAGCTCACAGGTCAGTGGAATAGGATCCAGAGTCTAGAACAAACCCATCCATCTCTGGTCAGTTGATTTTTGACCAGGATTGACAAGACAATTCAATAAGGAAAGAATAATGGTTCATTCAACAAATGGACAATTGGGCATCTGCGTGCAAAAGAAGGAAGCTGAACCCTACCTGACACCAGATGCAAAAGTTATCTCCAAATGGATCATAGACCTAATTGTAGGCGATAAAGCTATAAAATGCTTAGAAGAAAATGTAGGAGTAAATCTTTGTGACCTTGGATTTGGCAATGGTTTCTTAGATACGACGCCAAAAGCACAAGCAACAAAAGAAAAATAGATAAATTGGACTTCATCAACATTAAAAACTTGTGTGCTTCAAAGGACAGGAAGGTGAAAACACAACCCACAGAGTGGGAGAAAATATTTGCAAATCATATATCTAATAAGGAACCTGTATTTAGAATATTTTAAGAACTTACTGCCTAACAGTAAAAAGACAAACGACCCAGTTGAAAAACAAAGGACTTGAATAGACATTTCCCCAAAGAAGATATACAAGTGGACAATAAGCACATGAAAAGACTCTCAACATCATTAGTCATTCGGGAAATGCAAATCAAAACCACAGTGATATTCCACCTCACTCCCACTAGGATGGCTAGAATCAAAAAGACAGACAATAACAAGTGTTGGCGAGGATGTGGAGTCAGAACCTGCAGACACAGCTGGTGGGAATGTAAAATGATGCAGCTACTGTGGAAAACAGTTTAACAGTTGCTCAAATGTTCCATTCCTTGACGTGTACCCAAGAGATATGAAAACATATGTTCACACAAAAGCTTGTTCATAGCAGCATTGTTCACAATAGGCATCCACTGATGAACGGATACAGAAAATGTGTTATATCCATACAACGGAATATTATTTAGACATAAAAAGAAATGAAGTGCTAAGAAGTATGGATACATGCCACCATGTGGATGAACTTTGAAAACATGATGCTCAGTGACAGAACCCAGTTACAGAGGTCACATGTCATATGACTTCATTTACATGAAGTGTCCAGAACAGGCCACTCTGTAGAGACAGAGAGTAGAGCCTGGGCTCAGTGGGAACAGAGGCTGGGGAGTGACCGCTGTTGGGTAGAGGTGTGTTTTTGGTGTGATGAAAATGTTGCAAACTTAGACTGTGGTAATGGATGTAGGATTCTGTGAATATAGTAAAAACCATTGACTTATAAACTTTAAATGGATGAATTGTTTGATATGTGAATTATATATCAATAAAGATGTTTAAAAACAAATAAAACCTATGTAGAAAAAAACCGCTCTGACATCTGCATCTCAACGTTCAAATTGCTGAGAAATGAGCTTAACAGTGAAAGTGTCACCCAGCTCTCGGCCGCGGCCTCCGCTTATCGTCAAACAGAGAAGCAGTCGTGTCACCAGAATAACGGCTTGCGGTGTTGTGGGACAGGGTCCAAAGTGCCATGGCCAAGCCGCAGTGAGCCGCCCCAGCTATGCCCTGTCCCACACCGGGCACCTGTCCCGGTGCCCAGAAGCAGCTGAGAGCCACCTGGGAGCTGGAGGGTGGAGGCTGGGTGGGACCCACGGCGGGGATGAGAGTATAGAGGCCGGGAGGGCGGGATCCGCAGCCCCCTCCTCCCACTGGCTCAAGTCCGCCTCTTGCCCCCGAATCTGGGGCTGGCCTTGGGTTCAGGGTGGTCTCAGAGCAGACAGAGCGGCATGGTGGGAACAAGGCGCTGCCCCGACCCAGATGGTTGCCTGGGCATCGTTCCGGAAGGTCCCATCCTCACACAGGAGGCCTTCTCTCCTGGGGCCCGGGTGCTGGAGGGGGAGGCTCCCCTGGGAACAGGGTGGGTGGGTCCCCGTGGGTGTGGTGACAGGCGGGGGGCGGGGCGCAGGAGGACACGACCGTTGGCAGTGGCAGGGAGGGCTGGAGTGCGGCCGGAGCGGAAGCCCAACCCCAGGCCCTGTCATTCTGGAACGTCTGGTCGCCTCCTTCCCTGCCTGCTCTCTGCACCTCCTTTGACGTCCTCCGTTGGGGTTCTCCCCTTCTTTCTCCTCTGCCCCTTCCCCATGCTCCCTGCGTCCTCTGGGGTGGGCTGTGACCCCTGCTGACCTCATCACCCGCCCCCCAGGTCGAGGAAGGTCCAGGAGCCTGTGAGCCCCTCAGGAGCAGGGCCTTGGGCTGGGGGTTCCACTTGCTTATGTCCTGAGTGGCCCTTGGGGCCATCCCACCCGAGACTGCCAGGCCAGGCCTTTGCGCTGAGACCAGGACTGGGCGCCTTTGTTATCCCAGTGTGGGGTGGGCCTCGGGGTCCCCTCCTCTGTGCTCTCTCCCTCCTCAGGGGGTCTACGGCCCCTCAAGTCTGGGTGGGGCCTTGTGGCAGCGCTGAGACTCCTGGGGCGCAGACTGTGGTTTCCCTGCGTTCAGGGAGCTTTGCACAGCTCCCTGCAGTCCTGAGCCTGGGGCATTTTTATTTTCTGATCAGTAAACAAATGCTTGTCTTGACCAACTGCCCGTGTGACAGACTGCCCAGGACAGCCCCATCTTGTGGGGGGTGTTAATCTCTCTTTTTTTTTCAGGTGTAGACTTTTCTTTTCTTTCCTCCTTTTTCCTCTAGGCTCTTCCCGGTGTGGTGACGGGTGGGCATTCCCCTCACTATGCTGGGTGGACCCTGTCAGGTGGGAGGTTGGGGCGCTGGGTTTGTCCCTCTGTTTCTCTTCTCCCCTCTCTTCCCTCCTCTCCTCTCGCCTCACTTAAAGGGCCGTTAGGGGTCTCTCCTCATGCCATCTTGGGGACCACGCCTTTTCCTGCCTCTGCATCCTCAGTGGCCCCCTTGGAAGGGAGCGTTCAGGGCTTTGCAGATCCTGACCGCAGGCCCGCAGCTTCATGGAGAAGTCACAGGCACTCAGGTGTCCGGTTCCTCCACTGAAATGCAATCAGGTTATTTCTCCCTCTGGGCTGAGGTGTGGTTCTGAGTTCCAGTCTCCTCTGTTTTCCAGCCTCCTGAGTCTCCCAGCCCCGAGGGATGGTCCGAGCAGGTGCTGGGTCGTGGGCCGGGGCTTGTCCTTGCTGCAGAATTCTGTGCTGTCACATCTTGGGGCACATGGGGTCTTTGGCCTCAGTTGCCACTGGGTGTGCAATCTGCATCAAAGCCCCTGCATGGGCTCCAGGCTCTACCGTGCTGAAGTCAGCCAGGGGCTCCCGGGCCCAGAGCATCTGGTCCAGCCCCAGCTTTGCTCAGCCATGCTGTGGGGGGCTGCCCAGGACCTCAGCCCCCGGGCATTGTCAGCCGTGAGCAGACTGTGCGGCCCTGGCTCTGTTTC